>NC_134086.1:17853540-19132707 GCF_000715075.1 Nicotiana tabacum
GCCTCCACTTCATTCATTTTCAACTGGATATTTTCATACATCGAGTTTCAGGACATGTACCTGGTATGTAGAACAGAAAAATGAGGTAAGCAATCAGCAACAACAAACAGCAAAATACAGCAGCAGAAAGCCCAACACAGTAGCTTCAACACCTCAATCCAGAAATCCCAGCAACACGGAGAAACCAGTAAAAATGGAGAAGAAAAGTAGTCTGAAAATCTCTCTTTGTTTTCTCTTTCTAGATTTGAACTCTCTCTGGTGTTCTTCCGCTCTCAATATTTCAGAAATTTTGGTTCTATCTTTTTTACTCTCTCCAAAATGAATTCTGCCCCTGTATATCCAGTGTATACCGCTCTCTCCGCCCCCTTGAATCTGATTTTCAGCTCCCTTAAATGGGCATTCAATTAGTGCATTTTTCACTACCAATTCAACTTTTCATTTCTTTAATCATCCACTTAATTGTCCACTCAATTAGTGCTTTTTGTTAATTTGATAATGCAAATACTACCCTACCACTATTAGGAGCTTCTCAATTAGTAACCACTTGCATAAAATTATACTAATCAGTGGATTATTATACACATTCAACCAAATTTTGGAACTAATCCCAGTTATTCTGCTTAAGTGATTAAACGAGATACCATTTCAAAATTTTCTGATATCCTAATTATTAATTAATTCCAAAAAATATAAAATCAAATCTTAAATGCCAATGCTATATTTTTGTATTTTTAATGCATTAATAAAATTAAACATTCCCACAAATATATGCAAACAATTAGAAAAATCACGCAATAATTCCTAAAAATAACAAATAATCAAGGCCAAAACCTAATTTTGGGAATTATTTTGGAGTAATTCGTATGAGTCAAAAATCACGTGCTCACAGATGTTAGACACCACTTCTTAAGAGATAACTATGAGAAAGGATTGATCTCCATAGAATTTTGTGCTACTGATAAACAAATTGTTGACATCTTCACTAAAGCACTGAGTAGAGAAAACTTTAAGAGGAACAGGTTGGAATTAGGGATGATTAAGATCACCTAATAGGTCCAGCTCAGAATGCACAATGAAAAAAATGGAAAAAAATTGGCTAGGAAATCTGAACTTGTGTAAATATCTAGATTAATTTTTACTCAGCTTTATACTGTAATTAGTATACTCCTGTGACATGTGTTAATATGACTCACTGATCTCTTACAAAATTTTCTCTATTATGGTAAATTGAGGCATGTTCAAGAGAATTCTAAATGAAGAACCTGGTTCATTAGTATGAGTTCATCTGAAAGCTAAGGTATGTTTTCTATACTCTGCACAATTAGAAATATCAATATTTAAATCATGAGCAAAAGTCCTATAATTGTTCAATTTCTTAGAAAATTCTATTCGTTAGCTTGAACCAGTTCCGTCAGCCTAGAACTCTAAACTAAAAAAACTACCTAAAATCTAGGGAAGTTAAACCGGTCATTCAAACCTGCAATTTCAGGTTGATTAGACCTCTAATTGACCACTTCTAAAGTTGTCGTTACACATTAAATGTGTATTTCTATTTAAATACACATCATTTCTTCTGTCATCTCCATAATTCCAAACCGTCAAAAATTCCTCTTCACTTTCACTTGCCTTCTTCTCCAAAATTCTAACTCACAAATTCTCTCAAGAAACCAATGATCATGACCAACCTACAAGACAATCTTGGAACTCCTCCACCACCCACTCCCTCTAATTCATCTACACCTCCTCCACCTAGTACATCTCCCAAACCCAGGCTGAGAAGGGTGAAAATGCTTGCTCAAAAAGTAGTATCATCTGGGACTCTCACGAAGAAATTAAACGAGAAATTAAAGGCAAGTCAGGCCCAAGACTCTGACTCCAACTCTAATTCTGAGTCATACAAACCCGCTAGTGAGGGGGAAAGACCTGGGTCTTCTGACTCTAAAAACACTCAAGAATCCCCTTCTAAGGTGAGTTGTTCTGTGTCTAAAAATCTAGAAACTAGTTTGTTCTGGTTGGGCCTATTAAGGATGTAAAATTACCTGAGTTACGAAGGAATTGAGGTAAAAAGAATTCTGAAAAAGAAAAAGAGAGAGATGGTGCATGTGGTGAAGAGAGGGGAAATGGGAAAAGAGTGGTTGATCATTCACCCGCTGTTGATTTGCCTGTGCCCGCTATCTGTGGAGTTGAACAAGAAAGGGTAGAAGAGAGTGGCAAAAAGTCAGGGGGAAGTGGTTCTAGTGAAGTTGCTGAGGGGCTGGTTAATCTAAGCACACAGGGAGATGAACCTGGTTTATCTACAGAAGAGACCCTACCAGACCTGCTGAAAAAGGTTGAGGCAAGCTATGATCCAAAGAAACGAAGAACTCACACACCAAAAGCCCCAAGTGTTCCTAAACCCTCCAAGAAAAGAAATATTTCATCCCCAACAACTACTAAATTTTCATTGCCAAAGGGTAGGGCTACAAGAAGTAGGGTGAAGTAGAGTGAGAGTGATCTCTAAAAAGCTCTAGCTGAGAGTATGAAGAAAAAGCTGGCTAAAGGAAAAGGGAAGGTTATAGAGTCCTTAGAGGCTGTGGAGGTTGAGGAGATGGAACAGGTCCATCAGGAGGAAGTTCAACCAGTGGAGGTTCAGACCCCCAAGCCTAAAAAGCCCAAGACTTCTTCCAAGAAACCTTTCTCTGTGTCTGAGGCTGCTGAACCTTCACTAGCCAAGAGGACAAGGTCTGCAGTGAAAAGTAAACAAGTGAAAATTTCTGAAGATGAGGAATGGAGTGGAGAAGAAGTAGAAGATGATTCTGATGGTGAACAAGACAAGCTTGCCATGTTTGGCAAAATAAAGATTTTGAATGGTAGACTAGTGAAAGACCTGGTAGAGCCAGGAATGATGAGACTGGTGGATGCCTTAGCTGCTCAGGGGTGGAAGGACATGGTCCTTCAGATGGATGGTAGGCTAACCAGGAATGAGATAATTGAGTTTATAGCAAATGCAGAGGTTAAGGATGGCAAGGTTAGCAGCCTGGTGAAAGGAGTTCAAGTGTCCTTTGATGCAGAAAAACTGGGAGAGATCCTTGATATTGAAGGGTTTGATGACTATACAAGGCAAAGGTGGCCTTGTCTGGACTCCCTTCCTACTGCCCTTGAAATTACCAGGAGATTTTGTGATGCTGAAGATATCAATAAAGCCAGGGCTGTTCAGAAAAGTGAAAAGAGGCCTCAGCACAAGGTCTTGTTTGAATTTGTTAATAAGTGCCTATTGCCCAGACAGGAGAGAAGGCATATTGCCAATTATATGGACCTAGTTCTTATGGAGTGCCTGGAAAGTGGGAGGCAGATTAATTGGCCTTCATCATCAAGCTGCCAGACAGGGTCATAAATGGCTCCAAGGCTCATGCTACCCCATATAGCTTTATTCTGACTACAATTCTAGATAGGTGCAGTGTGCCTCTGAAGAAATGGGAAGTGACCTCTAGCAAGGATCATTTTGGCATTAACACTCTGATTGCTTGTGAGTACTTAGTCAGTGCCATCCCAAATGAACCTGGTTCATCCAAGAAGAATCCTATCAACAGCAAAGTCAGGGCTCTAGTTCAGCCATGTAAAGCCAAGGATGCTGAGATAGCTAGGCTCAAGGCTCGTGTGACAGAGGTGAAATCTGAGAGGGATACTCTTAGAACTGAGCTTACCAAAGAAAAGGAGAAGAATCATGGAATTCTTCATAATATGCTGAATCTTCTCCAAGCCCAAAACCAACCCTCTGGCTCCCCCAAGCCTTAGGAATCCTAGCTTTTGTTTCCTGAACCTGCCTAGTACCTTTAGTGACCTAGATTAGGGATTTTTCTATCTTTTTGCTCATGTTTTAAATGTTTTTTGCTTTCTGATTGTGGATTGTGGTAGCAACATATCTCTATCAATGATATCTACCATTTCTGCTCTTGTTCAATGTTAATCTTTCCTTGATAGTCTAAATATGTTTGCTTGATTACTGATGATTAAAGCATGATTGCACTTGCAATTGCCCTAGTGGCCATGAGTACTTATTAAAATCTGGGACTCACACTTTGTACGCAACTTTTCGATGATGCCAAAAGGGGGAAGAGATATTGTGCTTTACACATTCTGAATAAGTGATATTTATAACCTAATTAACCTGGTCCTTGTTGAGAAGTTAAATTTCTAAGCTTTGTATTGATGGTTAAGCTAAGTTTTTACAGGATCCAAGTAAGTAAAAGCATAGAGTTTGTCATCATAAAAAAGGGGGAATTTGTTGGCCCAAGAATAGGTGAAGTTTTTAAGATTGACAAAAGAACTCAGACATGGACCAGGCCCATCTTGTGAAGCACAGTCATGATCAACCTGTACATGTGAGAGGCACGTGAAGGAGATAAATCTAACTGATCAAGAAGCAATATCTCCTGATCTGATCGAAAAGATTGCATATTTGATAAGGAGAGAAAGACTCCTTACATGAAGAGAACACAATTTAGGATGAAGATAGTGTTAGAGTTTGAGATCAACATGAACTCTTCTACGATAGAAGAGTAGCAATTGAATCCCAGTCAAACTCTGATTACTAACCTATTAAATGTCAGTGTTGTTCTCTTTTACAGGTAATGCACATAAGTAGAAGTTAAACTTAAATTGAGAGCAAAAGAGCAAGGCGATTTTGCAAGCATTTATGTGTGATTTGAATGTGCAATCCTGAAGCTACTTGGACTAGATAGAAGAACCAGTTCCATGTGTCTATCTTTTATTCTAGTTCAATTGTAGTAGGTGATTTTATATTGTACCTTTCAGTTTTCATAGAAGCAATTGTATTAGGTACCTAGAGTGTTCAAGTTAGAGTTAACTTGAAGTTGTCGCAACAGTTGAGGCTGTGTGCCACAATGGGATTAGAGTTAATCCTTAGGTTTACAAAGAGTTTTGTAAATGCTGTTTTGGCTCAGTGATTTTAGTGGAAGTTTGAGAAAATCCTACTAAGTAGTAGGTCGTGTTTTTTTCATATTTTAAGCCAGGTGTTTTCCACTTAAAAATCTCTATGTTCTTTATTTTCTGTATTTATTATTCCGCAAACAGTAGTAGTTGGAACACCTAGAAGAACCATGTTCTTCTATAGTTCAGTTAAGCAAAAATTGGGTACCATACAAATCACCCCCTCCCCCTCTTGTGTGGTATTGATGCTTAAAACATCAAATCTCATACCATATAGGAGTCAATCCGATCCCCAAACCATACTAATAGTTTAATTAAGGCAAGTATAACTAGTCAAGGTTACAAATAAGGAAATAGGTAAAATCACAGAAAACACTGATTTTAATAGGAAAATATGATTCGAATCCCTAATAAAAATCAATTAGTATATTGGGTTGACCGAATAAACAAATAACGGGAAGAAAATTGAAGAAATCAGTGCAATAACAGAACAAAACCCAAGGTTTAAAGAACATACACAAAATTAACCAAACGAGTAAAGGATAATCAGATTAAACACTTGAAAGTTTGAAAAAGAAAACTTTTTGAAGATACTTGGGACGAAAACCCTAATTTTCAGAGAAGCACTGAAATCGGAATAGTAATAACAAAAGTATAAGATTTTTGAGGAAAAAATATCAAATAGTACTTAAAACCTTCTAGATCTACAAGGATCTCGACAGACCCAAGTAGTTATAAGACTAGGGTTTTCGAAAATAGCAGAGATGAAAGAAACTCGGTCCAAAACTATAGATTCAAAATGTCGAGATGTCATCCTCGGTTAGCGTGACTAACTCAACATATTGAGCATTCTATTGAGTTGATAATGAGTGTCGCCTTCTGTGTAGAGAAGCCCCATCATCACTAGCTTCTCTATCATCGTCGATAATCACGGTGTCTATGACCGGCCCAGGAGGAGTTCTAGTGATCACAACTTTCGGAGAAGACTAGCAATAATCTTCGTCGTCTTATTTTTTCCCCGGGCACAGAAGAATGCCTTCTTTTCGGTTGCTTATTCTCCGGCCAGGGACTCCGTGATAAAACACTTGTGTCCGAAGCAGGTCAACAGATACCTGTTTGAGTAGCGCCTCCTGAAGCAGCCTCACTGCATCAGCAGGATTAGCCAAGACGTCCTCCTCGGGGACAACAACAGAGCCCGCAGGTAGACCTGATTTCAAGAAAAAAATAGAAGGGATTAATCAAGTTGATCACATGAAAAAATGAAACAGGGTGAGTTTGAATTACCATGATTTTTGGCCTTCCACCCATATTTAGGGGCCAGTTCTTTCCACAAACAAGTTTCAGGTGTCGTAACGTCCAAAATCTTCTAAACCCACCGGTCCAAACCTTCAACCATCGGTGGGATCCATCGAGTTGCTGAAACAAGTGAAGGATGAAAGATTGATATGGTTGTGGAAGAATATTTAGTATAAGAAATATTAAACAAAGATCTTAAGAGTGCGGTTCCAAGCGACCGGAAAGGATGAAGCCGTTGCTGGGATAATGTTGTTGGTGGCAACTGCAACAAACCGTTCCATCCACCCACAACCGTTGTCATCATCTATGCTAGACAATAGAGCATGGTGGCCACGTTTGCAAAGGTTTATCATTCCCCATGCGGAAGATCTTGGGAGAGTAGAGATTTATTATTTGACCTAAGGTTAGCTCTTCTCCAGTATCCTGACACAAACACCGAAGGCAAGCAACCGTCCTCGACACAGAAGGACTTACTTATGCCAAACACACTTGGTAACGGAGGCAAAATTTTGCAATCACAGAATCAAGCTCTCCGCTCAAAGAAAACACGCCCAAAGTAAAGGGATACGTGTAAAAATATATAAAACCCTCTTTGGGTAGGGTCACTCGCTCCAATAGATCAGGAGCAATAATATTCAAATCATGGCAGCGGCAGTCTTCCTTCACAACAGGAATGCTAGAAGGACGTTGGAAGAAGGTTACCTACTGATGGCCCATGTACGAGAGTTAGCAATAGGAAAAAAAATTTCGAAGTCTTTTGTAGTAATAAGACTTCTAGGGATGATGGAGCCCAATGTTGGAGGAATAAAATCTTCGGCCTTGTTCTTGTTCTTTGAAGAACTGGTGCACTTTGAGGAAGAAGCCATTGTATGGAAGAAGAAGAAGAAGAAAAAGAAGAAGAAGAAGAAGAAGAAGAAGAAGAAGAAGAAGAAGAAGAAGAAGAAGAAGAAGAAGAAGAAGAAGAAGAAGATTTTTTGTTTGAAGAAAGTTAGAAAAAAGATAGAAACCAAAGATGAATTCAGATAAGGGAAGCTTGGAAAATTATGGAGCATAAGAGATAAAGCTGATGTGTAAGTTTTGGCGGCTAAATTCATGGCCATGATCACCTAGATAATCGGCAAAAGCTATGTCGAATCATGGGATGACGCGTGTTCGGGACATTTAAATGCAGAGAGACGTGCATCTAATCAACCGTCAGAAGCCTTCAGAAGAAGTTATAGTAATTCCCCCAAAAGAATGTTTCTACCAACTTCCCGGTAACACAAAGTTATGTCACCGGAAAGTAGGGGACTATCTATATAGGATAAAATATGCTATGCCACGTGGCCCTTCAAAAAAAGGACATGTGGAACCTAAGATGGGGGAATATCCAAAACCGAAGGCAACTATTATGCCTATCAACGGGGAGAATAACGCTCATAAGGATATAATAAATACTCTTCGCCCGATAGCATTTAATAGGGAATATTCTATGGTATTAAATACGATTGCTCGTTACAAGAAATTTAGGAGTTTATGTTCACTGTTACATCTTCATTAATGACCCTCATAATTGACATTAAAGAGGGGTATGATCCTAGGACCTCCTTCCCTAGACGTAGCTATAAATAATGAGTTAAACTATCATTGTAAGGTAGAGGAATTTTCTGGCAAACTTACACTACATTCTATACAAAGCTTAATATAATCTTACTTTCTGGCTTTTCGATTTCACTATTGCTGTGTCCGGAAATCTTGTTCCTGAAGTTGTCACTTATGCCGTTTCATCTACATTTTAAGACTAAGTATTGTATAATTTTTGATTATTTTATTATTTCAGGATCAATTAGTTTACTTATCTAGAAACCACGTATACATTCAACTGTACCGTTTTACGGATAAATAATGCTTACTAGTAGCAATTTATAAACTCTTCACTATTGGTTGGATCTTTAGAAATGGTGCATGTGGGAATTTTGTCATATAACTTACTAGTAGTAAATTTGCCTGCACTTTTGCGCGTACGTTGAAAGATATCAGTAAACTCAAACTCTTATTATATTTAAATTGCTGAGATCATCTAAATTACTAAAATTAAACACAATAGAGTATAGACATATGAAAATAAAAAATAATTATTACAAAATCAAAAAAGACAAAATAATGAAAGACATATACTACATTTCTTTAAAAGTTTTTTTTACTGGGTCCCCCTAATTTTCAAAATCGGATGTCCGAGTGGTAACTTATGAAAAGTAATTAAAAAATAGTACAAAGAAAGAAGAGGCCATAGACCAGGGGCGGAATCAGTCTTATAATTACGGATTCAGTAGAACTTACCTAGTTGTGGCTCAAACTCAGTATCTATATTATATTAAAAGGAGAGTAGTGAAGCATGTGGTTAAGTCAAGTGACAAGCTAAAAAGAAACCACTTGGCAATTTAAAGACAACATTAAAAATTTGAATTATACATGGAAACATAATTAATGGAAGTAGTTTAATGAATCTTATACTTAATCTAAATAGATCTTAGAAAAATTTAATCTATATATCTACATTTAAATTTATATTTATAAGTATATTTATATCTATATTGATTCACCCATAGATTTTTTTTCTATATTAGCTAGAGATATGGAGGTAAAAATTAATTAAAAATTCCAATCGGAAAAAATAAAAAATATAGAAAGACGTATTGAGATAACCTATGACTATTTATACATTGGAGTAAGTTAAAATATAAAATAAAATTAAAATTTACTTAAGTTATTCAAGATATATTGAGTTTAAAAATTAAATAAATTTAAGCAGCAAAATAAGATCTTACATAAAGTATATAAATTATTTATAAGGTAAGAAAAAACTTAAATAATTCGTAAAAATATATTTTAGAAATAAGAATAATAAAGTCATATTAATATTGATAAATCGGGCGAATGAATATTTTATACGTAAATATTACTACAACATTCAGATATAATATATTCAAACAATTAAGAAAATATTTTTTTTATTAATATTTGGATTGAGTGCAGTAAGTTTAAGTTTGAAAGTATAACATAATATTTTGGGAAATGTAGTCAAATATAGAAAATAGAATAATAAAACTTATTTGAATTTGAGAAAGTTTTTAAATTTTTATCTATATTATATTAGAATGAATGTGGTAGAAATAGATATTAAATTCAAACAAGCTAATAAAAATTCACATGACAATGTAATAATATTAGGTATTGAATAATATAATATCAAAAATAAATAATAAATAGAGGGAAAATAAAAATTCAGATTTTTTATCATAGAGAAGAAGGATAAAACTTATTTAAATTTGAGATGAGAAAGTTTTTTATATTATGATAAGAAAATTCATAATATGGATAAGTCCACGTAACTCAAGTCTAATAGATAAAATCAAAAACTAAAAATATTGAATAATAGAAATAAATTAGAGATAATATGAGATATTTATAAATCATAAGTTTAGAAAATAAAATAAATTAAATATACAATTCTTAAAATCTTATTAAAATTTAAATAATTTAAAATTTTCGAGCAATATTTTTAAAACAAAATAAATATTTATTTTATGATTATAAAATTATAGATTTATCTATATTATATTAAAGAATAATAGTTTATAATGATATTAAAAAAAATTATAAGTTAATGAAAAGTCATATAAAACGTAATAAGACTATATATTAGATTAAAAATTAGCAAAATTATTAAACAATTACTATTAGAAATGAAAGGGAAAGGCTATTTGAATTTGAAATTAGAAATTTGTTAAAACTACGATTAGAATGTCCAAACTATGGATAATATCACGAAATTGAAGTCTTATTTATGAAAATAATATTTTAAAATAGAAAATAAATTTCTAATATAGGTAACTTTACTAATAAAAATTAAAGATTAAATTTGTATTAAATCTAAAAAAGAAAGAAAATTTACGTAAGAAATAAAATGATAATGAAAATATTACTACAACATTAACATATAATGTGTTCAAACAACAAAGAAAATATTTTTTTATGATTAATATCTGAATTGAGTGCAGTTAGTTTAAGTTTGAATATATAGCATAATATTTTAAAAATGCGGTCCAATTTAGAAAATAGAATGATAAAAATTATTTGAATTTGAGATGAGATTTTTTTTATTTCATACGTTTTTATTTTTAGAAAATATTATGTAAAGAAATAAAATGACAATAAACATACTACTACATATATATAATATGTTCAAACAATCAAGAAATTATTTTTCTATGATTAAAATAAAATTTTAAAAATATAAATAACTTTCTAATATAGGTAATTTACTAATGAAAATTAAAAATTAAATTTGTATCTTAAAGCTAAAACAAATTAACTGCATCTAATGTAAAAATAATTATAAGAGAACTCAATATATTTGTAACATAATCATCAAATATATGTATTAATATTTTAGACTAATTCAATTTTATAATTTAAAATAAATATGATATTATTTTGGTTAAAGGTAAAAAATTAATATAAAAATAATTAAAATTTATAGTAGGGAAGAGAATGTATTAAAAAAATAGAGATAGTGTGAGGATACTTATACATTAAATTAATTTAAAAATAAATAAATTAAAAAATTAAATTATATTTAAAAATATTACAATAAATTTAAATGATTAAAAAAAATTGAATGCATAAAAATATACCAAATTTCAAGAATAAAAAATTTATATTTATTAAAGACTATTAAAATAATAATAAGCAAGATATTAATTAAGATAATAAAAAATTATATGATAGTAAAATAATATTAAATAATAAATAATACAATAACTATAAGAAAAAAATAAAAGAAAAAAGAATTTGCATAAAAATAATGTGATGAATAAGACATATTTAACTTTTAGATAAAAACAAAGTGATAGTAAGAAGTTTGTTAAAATAATATGATCTAATATGCTCAAACAGGACAGATCGCAACATGATATGTTTAGTATTTTTTGATACTGACAGCAAAACGAAGTGCAAGTACTAAAATCAAGTAGTTAGGTTGCTACAAATAAAAAACAAAATAAGTTGTGCACTACGAGATTTGAACAATAACTTCATATCCTACTTCATCATTAATATCTAATGTTATATAATTTTTATCTGAGAGGTTTATATTTTAAGGTTATTTGCACATGATTCAAATAACCAACATCACAATTTAACATGATTTATGTCCGTGCATCGCACGGGTACTAATACTAGTTTATGTTAAAAAGTTTATTCAATATGTATAAATATTCTATTTTAAACCCAGTAGGCAATAAATAAACAATAAAGAATTATGGTCCAAAATCCATAAACTAAAATTCTTAGTTCCGTCTCTAGCACCCATACTCCCTGTTGCTGGATGTGAGTTAGATAGAACCCAATTCATTTACATTTGATCCTATTAATGCAACTATATGAGTGCAGTATATATATATATATATATATATATATATATATATATATATATATATATAACATAAAGATGATAATATCTTCACTTGTATCATTATAAAGATATTAATTATTATAATATATATGAAGTTTTAGAAATTGAAAATTCAAAATAGAAATATTTTTTGAAAGATAATATTTTGATTTAGACTGATTAATAAAAGCTTCGATTATGACTTTAACTTTTTTACCAACTCATACAATGTGAAATTTATGATTTGTTGTCTTTTTTAAATAATAAAAAGATAGATATTTTTTTTCTTATGAATTATTTATACTAAGGAATAAAAAATAAAGTTAATAAAATACGAAATTATGTTTAACAACTAAAACAAATAAAGAATAATAAAAAATAAAATATGAGAAGTTGCCAAATTATGAAAGCGCACCATAAGCAATACATTGAAAGGTTAAAAAGGAAGGAATAAGAGGAATGGAAGAGAAATAATTTAAAATAATAGTACATAATATACAGTCAAATTTCTTTATAACAACCTCGTTTATTTCGGGTTTTTTGTCTACTATAGTGAAGTGCTATTTTATATTACGTATATTATAACATAAAATTAAAAATGCTTGTAGACAATAAATTTGCGTCAAAAAAATAAAATCAAGACCGAAAAATATTGCAATAATCGTAGCATTTTATTTCGAATATTTGAGTGTTACAATCTCTATGAATCCTCTGATTCTTCTTTCCAATAGTAAATAAATCCAAGGGCCTTTGAGCTTAATCTTGAATATGCAGTTGTTGTCACGAACGATGATCTTGAATTCAACTAGTACGAACTTTGATTTGAAATGAAGACCCCTATTTATAGTTGTGGAAGGGAAAAGTTGTGATGAGAACAAACTCTTTCCGACCAATTAAATTGAATAGTGACAAGACCACATTTGATTGGCCCGAACATGTCACTTGCACATGTGACACAGTTCATTGGCCATTTAATTTGACTTGGCATGCCTTGTCATTTTGACAAGTGGCCTGATCATACTGGCTCTTCTACTGACTTGGCGTGCTACATCGTTTGACTCGTGGCACCAAATTGGGCCTCTAGGAAGATGGCATATTGGACTTAGTGAAGTGGACTCATCATTTGTAGCCCAATTAAGTGAGTTACCCAATAAATTTGAATTTATTTATTTTAATCCATATATATTGGGCTAATAATTCAATATAGACTTATGCCAATATTTTACGAATTTAAGAATCAAGTCCAAATTTTGTATGGACTAAATTCAATAAAATTCATCTGTCCACAATGGTTTCAAAGAAAACTTGGTTGTTATACTGAAATATTGTTATATAGAGGACTGTATAGATGTACTTGAAATAAATAAAATAAAAGTCACATTAGCTTTGTAATTACATAATATAATTACCACTAATTCACATTTCTTTTTTTGAGAATTGAATAATATAATTACACCCCTTCAATTACTCTCAATTTCATACTAAAAAAATAATTATTTGGCTAGATAAACATACTAAACTATATAATTACACTCAAACGTAATTCCTAAGTAATTTTCCATACATGCTCTTTAATTTGCTAATAATTTTACTAATGAAAAATCACATAACGAACTCCAATTCTAAAGTGAGGGACCAAAATGAAACGACCAAAAGTCATAAAGGGTTCAACAAGAAAATACTCTAAAAACAGGGACACATTCGAGAAGAACACAAAAATAGCCCCTATGCTCATGTACTTTACTGGTAAGCTACTCGCTTATTCCAGCTGCCACGTTTCTTAATAGTTACATCATTAACCAAATGCTATTGGTTGTGAAACGTGTCACGTTCAATCAACCGTTCATTTCAACAGATCAGTTAACGACAAAGCGAGTACAGTCTTAAATGTCACTCGCGCGCGTTTACCTCCTGAACAGTGAAACTCAAAGCCGACAGTGGAGGGAATTACAAAACTCAATTAAGCGGTCAAAAGAGAAAAAAGAGATGTGAACTTTTCCGAAAAAAGTTGTGATTTTAGATTTTAGTCCCTCAACTATTAATAAGTTACAAATTTGTTAATTATGACTTATGAGATTAACTTTAACTTTCAAAGAGAATCAAAATGTGCATTTTTATCCTTCACCTTCCCTCCATCTCTTTACCAATTTAATCGATCCTTAAATAGTGAATCACGTAATAGATATGCCACTTAATAAACTATGCGTCAAACCCAATTAATTTAGCTGGGCGATATTAAATTTCCAAGCATATCATTATGCGTTCTACAATTAAATACGTAATTATCTTTACAATTTTTTTTTAAAACTATAAATTCTCTAAGTATGACATTTATCTCTAAAAAAAGAGCATACACGTATCTAAGCATAACAAAACTTGTAATTTTAGTGTAATAATAGCAACTAAGGGGCCGTTTTCTTTATAAATAAATTATGTAGAGATCATTAATAGTGCATGAATTGTAACATAGAGATGCAACAGTTATTTCACGTTGGAATATTTAGCCTAGATATATTACATTACTCTTATACAATATGTACTTCATGATATGTATATACTTTTTAAATGAAAAGAGTTTGCTTAATATCGTAATAGTTAGTTTTTATATTTCAGTATTATTAATCTATATATAATTAATTATGGCATACTTATTTTTATACTATCTTGCATAAATAATATACATATTCTAACATTATTTATGCATGAATCTTTTTTGGATGTTTTTAATCAATGTATTACTAATAGCCATATTTTTATTCTATATTTAAATTGCTTAAATTAATGCATAAATTTTTTCATAATTTATACAAATATTATTTATAAAAAATAAAAATAACAACCAAATATTGTTTTAATTAACGCATGACCGTATAGAAGATTAAATTTCCTTACTAATCCAACTAAACATTATTAATCTCTTGATATGAAATTAAATATGTACCCCTTTCTTTTTCAATTCTTCAAATAGTGTGTACTTTTTTAAGCCAGCTTCCTTTTATTTACTTGGCACTCCCTTAAGAAGTTATTTATCAAGAGTTTATTTTATTAGATTATCTCTATGAATGATAATTAATATCCAAACAACAAAACAATAATTGAAAAGTTAATAAATTTCTCTTTATTTATTAAAGAGACTAGTAAAGTAGTTATTTTGATATATTGTACTGTTAAAAGAGAACAAAGGAAGTAAGTTTTTAAACATATTAAAGTTGTACCCATTTTTTGGAAGGTTAAGATGTACTCATAAGAATCTTTCAATACCAAATTCTGAATTTCCTATTATTCAAGGGACCAAAAAGCAATTTCCCCCTATCTCCACATATTTCTCTATTTTAATTGTTTTATTACCTATAAATTAACGAAAACTACTTCAAATAAGATCCCTGTTTTCTCTCTCTCCAGTTTGAACTTGTCTGCTTTCTAGAGAGAGAAAGAAGAAGAAGAAAGGAGAGAGAGAAATTTGAAGCATTGCGTAATGGCGTTCGTATCTTTCCTTGGAAGAGCTCTCTTCGTATCAGTCTTCGTTCTCTCTGCCTATCAAGAGTAAGCTTTTCTCTTCAGATCTGCTCTTCTATTTACCTGCACTGTGTTTGTTTTTCACGCACATCAATGTATTCAACATCTAGTTATCTCAATTTAATGTGATTTTGTTTGGTGTATGGATTTTTGTGTATAGTGAGGAAAGCTAGTGTTTTTTCGTTTTTTACAGAGACACAGATGGATCCAGAATTTTAAGTTGGTGCGAAATATGATAAAACGAGACCTAATATATTTATATTTCAAAAGAGTTAGAATATGGTTCATTGCAAGTTGCAACCTTGTTTGTTTGCTCGTACTAGCCAGCGTGCAGATCCGCCCATTTTGTGTGGGGTGTTAGTGTGTCCTCCATTGGTTGCAGAGGCAGGTTATGGGTTCTGGATTGTAGCCTTTTTGAGTTACTGGGTTCTGAATTTACTATACTAGTTTTTCACATGTATACGTATGCTATGTCTCAAAAATACGTAGTCAGAACACTACGTCCGCTCTGATGCTGGTCTCTATGCGGATAGCTAGATAAACCTGCCTACCCTTATGGTTAACGCTGACCTGCTGAGTGTTGTAGTTGAGATTCAATCTGGAATCTTAGGTTGTTAATGCCTTGAACACTAGGTCATTGGAGACTAGATCTTGACCGTGTTTAAACTTGGTTCAATTGATTTGTTTGCAGAGTTGGATATTTGGATGTATTAGTGTAATGGATTTGGAATTGGGATTTTGAATCAGTTCAGTAATCGGATCAGCCATATCCCAATGTTTTTATGTTACTTCCCTTGACTTGGATGTTGAATTTAGGAAGCTTGGGGTTGGAACTGTGTGTTTTTTTGCTCTGTGTACTGATCCATTCAAGGGCTAGATTTACAACTATGTGACTGACTATATGGCATGACGGAATACATAGCTTGAGCCGAAACCTAGGTTATTTGTGCCTTCTTGTGTAGCACTGATTGAAGCATGCCTATTGTGCTGGTAGTTGATATGTTGCTAAAACTACATTGATCTATTGTTGGAGCTTTATATCGCTAGAGGGAATTACATTACAAAGTTTAAATGCAAGGCCCGATCTGGATTGTTGACGTTGGTATTGGCCTATTCGGAGCTTGATATATTTTGTATTTTTGGTGGGTTATTGTTTTAGGATGTAATTATCAATAATTAAGGCTGTCCCATGGTATGGTATGGATGTTTTATGATGTAACTACCTTAAAATTCTCTTCTGAGTCTGTTATCGAATACTATTTTAGCTTATCAATAGTCTGACCTGATCAATAAACTATTAGTTCTTCTTGACTTATCTAATTTCTGCAGCATTTGTAAAAGAAGTTATATGCCCATTCAATAAACACATTACTTAACTCATTTTCGAATTGATTGAACAAGCATTTCCTTTTTGATGCAATTCTTAAGCTTATACTTGAGTACAATCTTTGTTAGTATGTAAGCCAATTCTTCAGGACATAATGATGACTTGGATAATGTTTCTTTTGCACCATTTTAGCATGGCTGATATCTAACCTTCCTCAAGTCCAAAAGGTCGATAATTTGTGTACATTGCCACATTGTGTTGAAAGCTGTGCATAACGTTTCCTATTTGGTGGGTGGGACTTGGGAGTCAGATACAGAAAATGCATTTTGCTTTTGACTTATTACCTCTGTTTCTGAAACTCCTGTACTACCAAAGAGCTGTTAGATGACGGCAAAAAGAAATCTATTATAGAGGCAATAATTACTGAAATGTTGTGAAACATATAGTGTGGTGCAAACATGAAGTTATAGCTGCAACAAAATGTAGTCATTATCTTTTCTGAAGTAGCATCATTCTTCAAGAGGCATTTAGGCTTAGAAAGGAAGATAAACCTTTCAAGGATGATCCTCCTCTGTGATTTAACTGTCTTAAGTATTTTTGGGAAGATATGCATCAAATGTTTTGGATTTGAGTGGAATGTATATGGACAGTTTATATGAATAAGCTCTAGCTGATGCTACTGGATTTTGATGCTTTTCATTGATTGATATGTTTGCATTGGATTCTTTCGGCTGAAAAACTTGGAAAGAGAAACTATTGGCTGTCTTCGATAGTAATACTAACTGCATCATTCATTTACTGCTACTGGTTATAGGTTCAGTGAGTTTGGGGCTGATGGCGGGCCAGCAGCAAAAGCATTGAGACCAAAGTTCAATATTTTCTCAAAGCATGTGGCAACACACACTGGATTTCAAGTACCACATGTAGAGGTAACTATTTGGCTAGGCTTATTTGATTCTCTGTAGTTCTATCTAAGTTAACATTATGTATGTGATTCACAGATGAAACATCTTATTCTGGGGGCCATAGTAATGAAGGGTCTTGGAAGCCTTCTGTTCATCTTTGGCAGCTCTCTTGGAGCTTATATTCTGGTTTGTATCATACTCTCTGTTTTTTGTTGTTTTCTCGTTGGACTTTCTTTGAATTATGCTCCCCTTCTTTTATGGGAATTCATTGAGAAGGAGATTTGTTTGAACCTTCTTGTTTCATGCAACTAATCTAGATTTTGTGTTTGTTTTATGCAGCTGCTGCATCAAGCCATTGCTTCCCCCATCTTGTATGATTTCTACAACTATGATGTTGACAAGAAAGAATTTGTTCAACTCTTTTTCAAGTTCTCTCAGGTTAGCCACTGGATTGCTCTCTAAATTATTGTATCTTACACTTAGTCTACCAAATTTCCATTTGTTTGAGTGTCATTTATTGATGCAGGGCTTTACCTGCTAGTCTTACCATACCAGTCATCTTTTTCGTATGTCGTATTCTGTATTTCATATTTATTGTATTGCTATTATTGTATTGCTGTTATTTTATTATGCATTTTTATAGTACTAATATATCGGTTTCGGTTGCTTTTTGAGTCGAGGGTCTCCTGGAAACAGCCTCTCTACCCTTCGGGGTAGGGGTAAGGTCTGCGTACATATTACCCTCCCCAGACCCCACGTGTGGGATTATACTGGGTTGTTGTTGTTGTTGTTGTTGTTGAGTGTCTTATCTGCAATTTTCTTAATGCGTCCTCTGTTCTTACTCTTTCGAACAGAACTTGGCATTGCTTGGTGCACTCCTCTTCTTCATTGGCATGAAGAACTCTATGCCCAGGAGATCCTCAAAGAAGAAGGCTCCCAAGTCAAAAACAAATTAAGAGATAGGTGCAATTTTGTTGCATGTTGTCACAGTACCATAGTATGAGAAATTTTCTTGTAAGCTTTGAGTTTTTGCAGCTTTACTTACATTTACCTCTTGTTCTATTTTGGTTGAACTTTTCCAACCTTTTTTTAGCATTTATCTTTTTTTTTTCCTTTTGCTTGCAATTTTAAGCTTGAGAATTATTTAGATATCAACAACGCTACAAGAGGAAGATGTTGATACTAGCCATTGGTTCTCTTGCATTCAAGCCCTCAATTTACAGCAGTTACACTATTTCAATGTGATTGGAGTTCTGCACAAGTTTTTAATATGGTGTGTCTTCTTTTGTGCTTGACCAATTTTTCATATAACTTGAAAGTCACGACCTAGTAGGATGGTGACATGTGTTATTGATTTTAAAAAGGAAAAAAATAGAAATTTTTACATTCGTATACACTGTATGAAACTATAATATTACCCTCCCTACTTAAGTTTTACTATAATTACATTTTATATACCTAATTACCATTTATGTACATTTTAAGGGAATTAATGATAATAATTAGTGTCCTAAAATCACTCTAATGTATCTTTCACTCTCCCCACGTTTCTATTTTCATATCCCACCCCCTCCCCCATGTATCTTGCACAAAAGAGTAGCAATTCTACCATTGACAATTATTAAAAAGCTTTGAATCAATTTAGTGCTATGAACCATCAGTTAATGAACTTCAAATTTTTAAGTTTCATAGCATTAAATTAATTGATGGTTCGAAGCTTTGAAACTTTGGGTTTTCAAAAAATATTATTTGTTTGGATTGAGTCTTGTTGCAAAGAATTGAGATTCTCTTTATGTCTCTTTCTATCTCTCAATCCCTAATTTCAGTAATGTAAAACAAAGGAAAGAGAGCAGCAATTATACCATTGACAACCATTAAAAAGCTTTGAAGCCTTGAATTCGAATTTGGGTTTTCAAAAATCATTATTTGTTTGGATTGGGTGTTGTTGCAAACAATTGAGAATATGTTTTGGAGTTTATATCTCAATTTTGAGGGTGTTTTGGTGAAGATTAGACTTGATTTTGGCTGAATTTCAGATTGAAACTCGAAGAAGAAGACATGAGATACATTATATTTACGAAATTGTAGTAAAATTGTATTATGTTGTTTATATATATATTTTTTTATTTAACTATTGTATGAAAGTTGAACAATATTCTATAAAAATTATATTTAAGTTGTATATAACTAAGTAGAAATAATGTATGAAAATTATAGATAAGTTGTATAACATATAATTAGTTGTATGAAATTTGTTTTTACTATGTATAAATCAGATACAAAATATACAAAAGACATATTATATAAATTTTGCATAATATTTGTATTTAAGTTGTATGTTATTGTAGTTGTATTTAATTGGGTAGAAATAATGCATGAAAATTGTAGATAAGTTGTATAATATATAATTAGTTGTATGAAATTTAATTTTTACTATGTATAAATCAGATACAAAATATACAAAAGACATATTGTATAAAACTTGTTTTTAAGTTGTATAATATTGTAGTTGTATTTAACTGTGTAGAAATAATGTATAAAAGTTGTAGATAAGTTGTAGATTAGTTCGTTTGAATCCTAAAAATATGCTCAGCTTGTAAGCAAACAGAATAGTACGTACTCTTTAATTTTAGATTTTGTATATACATATTTTTCCTCTAATCCCAGATTCAATGTCAATCGTTTTACTCAAAATTTGTCCCGTGGAGGAAAGTCTTCCAAATAATGGACCCATGTCAAAATTTTGTTAACAGTGATGGGATTGATTTTTGTTTAAGTTTAGGAAATTCCCAAGTCCTTTTCTTTTCTTTCTTAGAACCTTCCCTTTTCATCGTACATGGGAGAAAACAACTACGTAACAGAAATCATTTGGCATTCAAGTATTATTATTATTATTATTATTATTATTATTATTATTATTATTATTATTATTATTATTATTATAAATTCACTCGTCATTCCTAACAGTTTAATTAATAGAATAATGGGGTAGCCTTGAGGGGTGGAACAAAATTACTACTGATGATCTTAAGGACTGGAGCTGGTGTGTGACGACCCGGCCAGTCGTCTCATGAGTTATCCCTCTGTTTTTCCCAATTCTGCTTCTTTATGTTTCGTTATCCGTGTTTTATGTCGGATTGGTCGGATCGAATCCGGAATAATTTTGGTAAGGTTTGAGACACTTAGTCTCTTGTAAGGGAGTTTGAGTTGGAAAAGTCAATTGGATGTTGACTTATGTGTTAGAGGGCTCGGATGCGAGTTCCGATGGTTCAGTTAGCTTCGGGAGGTGATTTATGGCTTAGGAGCGTGATCAGAATGGGTTTTGGAGGGTTGGAGTAGTTTTAGGCTTGAATTGGCAAAGTTGATATTTTGGCGATTTTCGATTAGTAGGCGAGATTTTGATATAGGGGTCGGAATGAAATTTCGAGAGTTGCTCTGTCGTGTCATTTGGGATGTGTGTGTAAAATTTCAGGTCATTCGGACGTGGTTTGGTTGGGTTTTTGATCGAAAGCGTATTTAGGAAGATTTTAGAAACTTAGGCATGAATCCGATGTGATTTGGTAGATTTGATGTTGTTTGAGGCGTTTTGATAATTGAAACAAGTTTGAATAAGGTATTGGGTTATGCTTGTGCTTTTGGTTGAGGTCCCGGGGGCCTCGGGATGATTTCGGGTGGTTAACGGAGAAGTTGAGATGTCTTGTAGCTGCTGAACTTTGCTGCTTCTGGTGTTTTCGCACCTGCGGTTTGGGGACCGCAGGTGCGGCGCCGCACGCGCGGAAGGGGAGCCGCAGAAGCGGATTTGAGAGGAAGAGGCAGGAACCGCAGATGCGGTAATTGAACCGCACCTGTGGAGTCGCAAGTGCATAGAGTGGATCGCAGATGCGGAATTGGTCCGTTAAGTGATTTCCGCAGAAGCGGAGGATAGACCGCATATGCGGTACCGCAGAAGCGGGTTTTTGACCGCAGATGCGGGTATCCCTGGGCAGAATGTATATATATCTTCCTTCGCAATTTTTGAAGGGTTTCACCATCTTTAAACACGAATTCGGGAGTTTTGGGCGATTTTGAAGAGAGAAATCAAGGAGACTTCGTTAAGGTAAGGATTTTGGACCTAAAACACATTTCTATGGTAGTATTTCATGGATTAAGGCTGTAATTAAATGAATTAAAGGGCTAAAAATGGAGGATTATCGCTTGAGTTTAAGAAGCCTTTGAAGGAGGATTTGAGGGGTCATTTGGACTCCGATTTTAGTGTTCTTAATATGCATAGACTCGTGGGGAGACGAGGAATCTATTGATATAAAATTTTTTGAATTTTGAGACGTGGGCCCAGGGATCGGGTTTCGGTAATTTCGGGATTTTTGGTATTTTTCGATTGTTTTTGCTTGGGCTTCGTTCCCTTGGCATATTTTGACTTCCTCGTTTTGATTTTGGATAGATTCGACGCGCGTGGAGGCCGATTCGAGGGGCAAAGGCGTCGCAGAGTAGTATTTCACCGGTTTGAGGTAAGTAACCATTGTAAATCTGGAATTGAGGGTACGAAACCCCGATATTTGACTTGTTTTGATAAACGCGGTAACACACATGCTAGGTGACGAGCGTGTGGGCGTGCACCGGTAGGAATTGTGACTTGGTCCGTCCCGTAGCGACTATTGAGCCGCGTATTTGATTTGGAAACGTTATATTATTCCATATTTTGGATAGCTATATTGTATTATGGGCTGTATGCCATGTTTGGGGCCTTGTGCCGACCTGTAGAAACCTTTAGGGACATTTTGACTATTTTTCCTCACTGTTACTTGCTAAAAACATATCCTCAGTCATGTCTTAACGGTTTAAATGTTTAAAACTAGTTTTATCTTTTCAATTCTAATTGTGAGGACTGTTTGGGCTAAGTTCCCTAATTTCTATTGTTGTGCCCGAGAGGCTGTGAGGTTAATGACTGAGAAAGGTTGAGAACCAAATAGTGAAGATGCGATAATTATATGGATCGGGCTGCACGTCGCAACGATACTTATATGGATCGGGCTGCATGCCGCAGTGATATATATATTGGATCGGGCTACACTCCGCAACGATATGTATATTGGATTGGGCTGCGCGCCGTAGCAATATGACGCTTGGGCTGTAGGAGCCCCTCCGGAGTCTGTACACCCCCAGTGAGTGTAGTTGACTATAAATTACGGATCGGGCTGCACGCCACAACAATTACTATGATTTCTATTATTATGAGATACTAAAGAGCCGAGTGCTGAGGGTGAGTACTGCGTGACGAGAGTCGAGTCACGAATGACTGAGAGGCTGCCCGAGGGGCCATATTCTGAGTGATTCCTTGCCCGAGAGGCCTTGTTATGATGTTTTCACTAATTTCACTCTTCTTTTAAATAAGCCTCTGTTGGATATATTGCTAAGCAACTGACTTCAATGTTTTAAAGTGGAAATGTGATTCTATAACGAAAATTGATTTTTAGACTGTAAAGGTGACCTGATATTCTGTTGATTATCCATTTATGTATTTTTGAATTGCTCGTCACTGCTTTCAGTCCTTATTTACTCTAGTTACTTACTGAATTGACATACTCACGTTACTCCCTGCACCTTGTGTGCAGATCCAGGTGCCCGAGCGGTCGAGTGAGAGCTTTCAGCTGTTTCAGTATTTGACAGAGATTTCAAGGTAGTTGCATGGCGTCCGCAGCCCTGTTCTCTCCCTCCTATCTTATTATTTTTCCGCATTTCCTAGACTATTGATGTATTAGGTATTCAGACTTGTATTAGAGGCTCTAGACTCGTGACACCAGATTGTTGGGGCTGTGTAGTTATTGTTATTTTGACCTTCCGCATATTTCTGTTGTTTTAACGCTTATAATGACTTCAGTATTTAAAACTTGTGTTAGAAAATGGCTTAATATTATAGGAAAATAAGTCGTGGTTAGTTGATTGGTTGGCTTGCCTAGTAATGTGATAGGCGCCATCACGACCGGTATTTGGGGTTGTGACATGGTGGTAGCTGCTTAACTATTTTATCAGTGAAATAGTTTAAAATAATGGAAGATCTGGAGAGAAAGGGGAGAGAGGAGGAAAAAAAATAGTTCAGTAAGACTAGAAATTTATTTTTCTTGCGATTTTCTTATTAAAACGAGTACATTTTTCTATATCAATTATTCCCATGTGTGATGTTATAGTTAAAAATTCGCGTTGGTCATATTTGATTTTGACCAACTGAAGTAGCGTTTTTCAATTTCAGCAGCAATTCATGTGCAAATTTAAGCAGCAACTCAAATGGGTTAGGTTGTATTATAGGAAGGGAGAGAGGAGAGAAAGAAGGAAAGGGTATAACTAAATCTCTTGATTGAAGCCATAAATAATGGATTGTGAGCCTTTTAAGGTTGATTGTATATATTTTGTAAGTAAAACTTGTTTATGCCAGGTAATTAGCTAAACATGAACATTAAGGGTAATAAAGTTTCAAATAGTATATATGTATTATGAAAAAATCCCCAAAAAATATTAGAAATTAAAATTAAAATTAAAATCATATCTTCTTCATCTTTCTATTTTCTATCTTAAGCACTATTGTTGCGATCACCATGGTTGTTTGTGAGAAAGTTTCTAACAACACCAAAATTCAACCACACTATCTAAACAATTAGCCGAAAATAATCGAACAACAAATTGAGTTCAATAATCCAATAATCAACAAGACCTAATAGAATTTTCAAGCTTTTTTGATACCCCAATGGTGGATTCTAGATTTTTTCACCAGACCTTCAATACTACTGTTAAAACTTTTAAATCTATCATAAATAAATAGTTTTCACAATATTTGGACAATAAACCAATAAAATCTGCTCAATTTTAGATCTAAAATTGATATGTTCTTTCAAAAATTCTATTTAGGAAAAAAAAATGAGGGGGATGGTGGTGAGGAAGAAGACCATAGGGAAGGGGAGGGGTTTGTAGGGAGGGGAGACAAAAAATGAGATTTTTTTACGGGCTTAACGCGTTTTTTTGTGTGTGTAAATACGCAAGAGCTATCTGGTCAAAAGTAGTATGCCTTAGACACACTTTTAAAAGGTTGAATGTGTAAAAGGTTTCCCGTGAAAGAGAGGTGTGTAACAGGTATTTCGCTGCACGGTTAGAGGTCGTTTGGTAGAGTGTATTAGAGAAAATAATGCATGCATTAGCTTTGTGTATTAGTAATACTTTGTTTGGTACACTTTTTCACCCTATGTATAACTAATACAAGCAGTACTTATACACTCTACTTGGTATTATCTTATGTATAGCTAATGCATAAAAAACTATGGTATTAGTAATACCAAGGGTATTAATGCATCCATTAGCATGATTAAAGATAAAATTGTCCTTAAAGTCCCTTAAAGCTAAAGAATAATAAGGGTATTTTTGTAAACAACTAATTTATTTAAAAATTATATAATGCATTTTAATTTATAATGCACCATACCAAACTGTGTATAAAAATAATCTCTGCATAACTAGTGCTTGCATTACTAATACATCATATTCAATATTATTCTTATACACCCTACCAAACGACCCCTTAATGTGTAAATTTATTTTGCCATCCTCAACTATTTTGGACTTAAATGGTAACCTATGAGATATCTTTGTCTGGTAACCAAACGACAGGTTCCTTACAGCCGTGAATATCTCGAGATATGCTCCAAATGGGCCTTTGTTTTAAAAGAAAAGGACCTAAAGTATGCAGGTGCGCACTAAACACGCGTTTATGGAGAAAACCAGCTTTTGCCTGTAGTAAATGTTGGTGATATATTTTCAACAGTGGTCGATTCAACTCGTAGGGAGGACCACTAATGCTTTAACTCTAAGGTACTAGGCAGTTAAACGGGGTGAACTGCTGTACATCATAATGGTTTTTGTCTTTTAACTCTTAGGGGTTGTTTGATTGGAAAGAACTTGTCTCAGGATTAATTATCCTCAGATTAATTATTTCAGAATTAATTATTTTATTTTTTCATGGGGATAAAAAACACTACAATCTCGGGATCTAATTTCGGGATTAATTATATCGCAATTTTTTCTAACCAAATATGAGATAAATTCTTCTTAAATTTAGTCTCGAATTAGTTATTCCTTATCCCTCATACCAAACGAGCCCTTAGAGATATTAGAAGGCAGTTCCTCTCAAGTCTCAACTACCAACTTCGAATTTTGTTCCCGTTTGGTCATAAATTTTGGCTAATTTTTTGAAAACATTATTTGTTCATGGAATATGATAAGTTTTGGAAAAGAATTTGATTTTTTTCAATAAATCAGTTTTCGTGTGAATTTTTTTTTCACTCATAAAACTTCAATTTTTTTTCTAAATAAAATTACTTTTCAACACAATTTAAAAACTTTTTTTTTTTAATTTTCAACCAAATTTATGTCTAAATGCTAGCTTCGTAAACATTAATAGTGTAAACATCAACTCAATATTATGATGCTGACACCGAAGAAAAATGTAAATTTTCACGACAAAAAATACTGAAAACTTTGACAGACAATCAACAATAGATTGTGGGAGAAGGATCTCACGACATTTAATTATGTGTGTTTGACCAAAAAAGTATGAGACCTTTTTTGTTAAACTAATTAAATAAGAAGATAGGGGGTAAATCCTAGTTAAAAATAATTAATTCTAGATCTGAGATGAATGATATGAATAGAAAAACATAGCTGAGTATAAATGCTGGCAGTGATTATGTCCAGAATTAATAACATGAAGAAAGATACATTAAGTAACATTAAATGACAATAAAATATAAATAAAGGAAAAGAGTTACTCAATCTTGAGTGAGGCAAATCCTCCTTCATTTGATAAAGATGAATGATAGACAAATACAAGAACCTTAGGACCCCTTTTGGGTCTGATGGAGGTATGGGACCACAGATCTTCTAATCCTTAGAGAGATGTCTTTTTTCTCTTTTCTAGAGAGAGAGAGAGAGAGTCCCCTTTTTGGAAGTCCTCTCTTACTATTTATAAGATGTATCCCTAGAAAACCCTAAAAAAGTACTATTAGAGGGAATATCCAGTAGAATATTCCCTTTGAGGAGTCCAAAGCAAACTAGCTGTTATATCTATCATCACTGCCCAACCTCGGCCTTATTGATCACTGCCCGACCTCGGCCTTATTGATCTCTGCCCAACCTGGGCCTTCTTGATCTCGGCCCGACCTCGGCCAATTGTCTTCGCATGTCGAATTTCTCTGATATGATTTTGACCCATACAGTTAGTTCCTCCGCTTATCGAGGTCATCTTTTGGTCGAGCTCGGTGAGCGAACTAGTGTGGGTCAAGGCTGAGGGTGCTGTTCTTCGGGTCAAAAAGTGGTATCCCCGCGGGCTGAACTTGAGCAGGGTGCAATCAGGGCCAATGACTCGAGTGATGAGTTAATCGAGAAGACGGTAGAGTTGGAGAAGGCCGATGAGGTCGGGATGGCGGCTTTGGCAAGTAATGCGGCATCGGAGGAGGTCATTCACGTCCTTAGATCTAGACGGGTGATTCGGCCCTTGTAAGAAGCCTTTTATAATACTTTTGATTTGGAATGCTACTTTTTGCTGATCATTCCTGATTCTATTTTTCTTTTTCCTGAACGTTTTCCTCGATTGATGGTTTCAAAGGAATCACTGGTAGGCGTTAATCCGAGCATGCTCGAGTGTCTTTGATTGGTTCGAGCGAAGTCAGATGTTGCCCAATTCAACTCGAACGAGGTCTAGTTGTGAATCAAGTTCGAGCTAGGTTGAATGAGAGTTAAATTCAAGTGAAGTCGAATGTAAATTTGGGCGAGGCCGAGTGTTAATTCGAGCGAGGTCGAATTCTGCTTTTTGGCGATGGCTTTTGGCCGTAGGGGTGTTATTTCGAGCTAAGTCTGAAATATTAACCCGTTGTAATTCGAGAGAGGTCGAATTCTTCTTTTTGGAGATGGTCCTTGGCTGTAGGGGAATTATTTCGAGCTAAGGCCGAAATGTTAACCTGTTGTAATTAAAGCGAAGTGGAATTCTTCTTTTTGGCGATGGCCCTTGGCCGTATGGGTGTTATTTCGAGCTAAGGCCAAAATAACCTGTTGTAATTCAAGCAAGGTCGAATTCTTCTTTTTGGCGATGGCCTTTGGCCGTAGGGGTGTTAGGTCAGGCTAAGGCCAAAATATTAACCCGTCATAATTCGAGCGAGGTCGAATTCTTCTTTTCGGCGATGGCCCTTGGCCGTAGGGGTGTTATTTTGAGCTAAGGCCGAAATGTTAACCCGTCGTAATTCGAGCGAGGTCGAATTCTTCTTTTCGGCTATGACCCTTGGCCGTATGGGTGTTATTTCGAGCTAAGGCCGAATGGGTGTTATTTCGAGCTAAGGCCGAAATGTTAACCCGTCGTAATTCGAGCGAGGTCGAATTCTTCTTTTTGACGATGGCCTTTGGCCGTAGGGGTGTTATTTCGAGCTAAGGTCGAAATATTAACCCGTCGTAATTCGAGCGAGGTCGAATTCTTCTTTTTGGGGATGGCCTTTAGCCGTATGGGTGTTATTTCGAGCTAAGGCTGAAATGTTAACCTGTTGTAATTCAAAAGAGGTCGAATTCTTCTTTTTGGCGATGGCCTTTGGCCGTAGGGGTGTTATTTTGAGCTAAGGCCGAAATGTTAACCCGTCGTAATTCGAGCGAGGTCGAATTCTTCTTTTCGGCGATGACCCTTGGCCGTATGGGTGTTATTTCGAGCTAAGGCCGAATGGGTGTTATTTCGAGCTAAGGCCGAAATGTTAACCCGTCGTAATTCGAGCGAGGTCGAATTCTTCTTTTTGGCGGTGGCCTTTGGCCGTAGGGGTGTTATTTCGAGCTAAGGCCAAAATGTTAACCCATCGTAATTCGAGCGAGGTTGAATTCTTCTTTTTGGCGATGACCTTTCGCCATGGGGGTGTTATTTCGAGCTAAGACCGAAATGTTAACCCGTCGTAATTCGAGCGAGGTCGAATTCTTCTTTTTGGCGATGGCCTTTGGCCGTAAGGGTGTTATTTCGAGCTAAGGCCGAAATGTTAACCTGTTGTTTCACTGTCAAATTTTGGAGGATCGCAGGTCGCCGTACTGTTTGTGCATACATTGGGGTGAATCCTGGCGCACTCGGTTTTGTTTTTACTGGAAAATATTGGGGGTTCTCTGGGGGAGTCCCAGTTTTGCTTATCTTCTGCGTTTCTTGGGTGAGTCCCAGTTTGCTTAATTTTGCTTGCATTTGAGGGTACAACGCGTTTCCTGGGTGATTACTCCTGCTTCTATTCCACTTAAAAAAATAGTCAGGTAAAACAAAATGAAAGCGTTCGTTACCTCGATTTGATCGGTCGACGAGTGGAGAGGAGTGACCACGTTCCCTTCTCCGGTTATGCTTTTAGTGGCCGCTACCAATTTGTCAAGAAAGGGCTGTTCCGCCAAATAAAGAGGAATATACGCGGAAAATACCCTAAATCTTAGATGTAGAAGGCAAGCCCTCGTCAAGTACAGTCCCGACATTCATCTTCACGAAGACGTTTGAATCGACAAACTTTCCGGCACCATCATCTCCGCCGATTTCCTCATCGGGAACGTAGAGGCTCAATTTAATAGATAATAACAAGAAAACTTTGGTCCTTCGCTTTTGATTTACCTTGATGCTTCTTCTCCAATTTTTCAGCTTCTTTTATCAATGTAGTGACCTGGAATATCTCGCCAGCACCCTCGCAATCACTGGTGGTGATGATTGGTGTGTGGATATAAAGAAAGCCATTCTTCTGAAAGAATGTATGGGTGGCTTAAGACAATGCATTATGGATTCTTATAACTGTAGATATCAGCCCTACTAATTTGTATTCGTCTTTTAAGACAGGAGCTCCTAGGCAAACTCAAAAAAGAATGAGTGAGCACGTTAGCGATTAATCAATCTGTTGCTTGTTCCTTTCGTGACTCAAACAGCAGTGTAATCCCACTATACAGATGCAATATCAAAATAAATTTGTAAGCTCAAACTATGACATCCTCATAAAATGACAAAAGACAAAGAAGTTCCATATGCATGTAATCCCTTATTATGAGAATATGTTTTATTTGTAAAATTAACCAATATCATAAAATGATACAAATATATTTTGTGATCTCACATATTTCAGCACTGATGATTGTAGTCACTAACAAAGGAGCAAAACAGGCAACCACCTATCTTCTTTCAAGAAGCATAAGGACTAATTGCATCAATCAATCCTACCTCACTTCCAAATAATTTGTCGTTATTCCGTTTATATAGAAACATAAGCAAAAAAACAAGCTGGGTATGAAACTCAAAAATATTTGGAAATCAAAGAGCAAATAAGGAAGTTCCACAAGCACTGAGGTTGTGGGCCTACATGATGTCCATAGGCAGACAACTAATATTGGTAAAGTATAGGTAGACAGTGCGCGTCGGTTGGAAACCAGAAGCCTTGAGCTTGTCTATGAATTTCTCAAGTTTGCATATATAACGAAAGGATGACGCTACAACAAGTAGAAAGTGGAACTAGAATTGAATTTAGATCTAGAGGAAACTAAAATTTTAACTAGAAAGTCCCCACAGACGGCGCCAAATTGTTTGACCAAAAACGTATGAGACCTTTTGTCACGACCCAGATTTCCCACCCTCGAGAACCGTGATGGGGCCTACTAGTGAAAGTTAGGCAAGCCAACCAACTGAACTATCTACCTTGTTTTCATTTTTAATCTGATAACAGTTAAGAGTCAATAATTAGATAACAACAGAATTGAATAAGCAGAAGGCTACATTTTAAAGTTTAATAATACTGCTAATACCAATCCATAACAAATCTACCCAAGACTGGTGTCACAATTTCACAGACTATCTAGGAGTACTACAAATAAAGGTCTGAAAGAAATAAATACAACACTGTCTCTGGAAATACATGAAGGAAACAAGAATAGTAGATAGAAGGAGACGCCAAGGCCTGCGGACGCCTGCAGGACTACCTCGGGTCACCTGATGAACAAGAAACAACAATCTCACTGCGGTCCAAAGTCTACAACAATGAGATCTGCACAAAAGAGTGCAGAGTATAATATCAGCACAACCGACCCTATATGCTGGTAAGTGCCTAGCCTAACCTCGGCGAAGTAGTGACGAGGCTAGGACCAGACTACCAAATAAACCTGTGCAATATAGCGTACAAAAATAATAGGAAGCAGATAACAATAATGGCAACAATGATCAACCAGTGATATAAATAGCAGGCAACAAGAATACCATAAATGTTTCTCAACAAATAATAGATATAAGTGCAATCAATTAGTCAAGTCCTTCAAATATAAATCTTTCACCTATAAATCCTTCAAGTAATAATCTCTAAGATAATATGCTTTTTAATGAATATATTTCGAATATATTTCCTTTAAATAAATATCTTTCAAATAAGCATCTTTCGAATATAATTCTTTCGAGTAAAGGTCACCTTGTGACGCCTCATTTCATAATCATACATAATATAGGTCTCAGCCCACTTTCATATTTTCATGGCACCTCGTGCCCATATTTGTATCACAACCGCACGGACAACTCACGTGCCACTAAATAAAACCATAATATTTTTTCCGGCACCTTGTGCCCACATATTTCTGTCTCACATTGCACAATAATATTCTCATGTTACTCAGTTCATAGGTTCTATAACCCAATACAATTAAGAATGTTCAAGGAGCCTCATTCACTTAACATAAAGTAGAGTACAACTTCCAACCCAATTAGGAAATCAACAAGAAAAGATGAAGTTATTTTTAGAAATCATTTGATAAAGAAAATACCCTTTTCAATTAAAGTACAATATCGAATGAGTCATTACCTTTAATACGAGAAATCAATAAATCAAAACATAGTAGAAATTCCTTTTTAAGTAAAGTACAATCTCAAACGGTTTAAGGAAAATTTAGTTGAGAAATCAATTGAGTTAAAAATGTAACAATTGTTGAAATTTGGAGTATTGAACATATAAAAAATAATAAGGCGGGGTATTGTAAACACTATGGATTCCAACATAAAGGATCACAACAGTAAAGGGATCTAAACAGTTAATACACTTGAATTGTTAATAACAAGTAAAGATGGGAGGGGAAAAACATGCTTCGGGGAATAAAAGGTAAAAACAGGATATCAAGAGAATTATAAAGGAATCAAAATCCAACCACTAACAAGAATAAGGAAAACAAAGGCAGATTTCACTTTCTTTTCACATCTTGTTGCAGGCGTGCAACCCGATCCCATTTCCTGTATCTCGTGGAAGGCGTGCCACCCACTCCCATTTCATGTATCTCGTGGTAGGCGTACCACCCGCTCTTATTTCATTATATCTTGTGGTAGGCGTACCAACCCGCTCCCATTTTATTATATCCTGTGGTAGGCGTACCACCCGCTCCCATTTCATTATATCTTATGGTAGGCGTACTACCCGCTCCCAGTTACAAGCCAACAATAATCACAAAGAATCCCGGCACGGGAACAAGAGCAATATAACTTCCCGGCAAGGGAACAATGATATTTCAACAACATCCCGGCAAGGGAACAATAATATCAAACAAACATCCCGGCAAGGGAACAATACTATCAAAATAAACATCCTGGCAAGGGATCATTAATATCAAACAAACATCCCGACAAGGGAACAATGGTGATAAAAACATATGAAGCACAATAAACCACAACGGAATCATAACAATTATAATACAAGACTCACGGGCATGCTTGACACCAACGTATAGATACTCATCACGATGCCTATACGTCGTACTCCACAATTAACATGTAGCAAATAAGACACAACTCCTAATCCCTCAAGCTAAGGTTATACCAAACACTTACCTCGCTTTGCAACCAATTCAAAATTCCAACAAGCCTTTGCCTCGCGAATTCATGCCCGAAATTCTCAAATCTAGTCATAAACAATTCGATTCAGTTAATAAAAATTATAGGAATTAATTCCATATGAAATTCTACATTTTCCATTAAAAATCTGAAATTGCACTAAAAATTTGCCCGTGGGGCCCACGTCTCGGAATCCGACGAAACTTACAAAATCCGACAACCCATTCAGCCACGAGTCCAGCCATACCAAAATTACTAAATTCCGATATCGGATTGGCTTTCAAATCTTAAATTTTTATTTTTAGAAAATTTGGCTAAAAATCTGATTTTTCTTCCATAAATTCATGGATTCATGATATAAATGCGTCATAATCATGAAATATAATCAATATAGGATAAGGAACACTTACCCCAATGTTTTCACGTGAAAATCGCCCAAGAACCGAGCTCCAAAAATTCCAAAACGAAATGGCAAAGTGACTGATTTTTGTGATTAAATGTTTCTGCCCATCCATCACTAAAAGCCATTTTCGTCACTAAAAATCGTCACTAAAAGTCTACTAGAAACAGCTTTACTAACTCTTATTCAGTTGATCATAACTTTCTGTACAAATATCAAAATGCTGAACGGTTTAATATTCGGAAAACTAGAATACAAGGGCTACAACTTTTATGTTTTGCACATTTTTAGGTTACTTATAGATTTCGAGATATAAGCTTCCAAAGTAGCCTCCTCGCATCAAATATTTCTGGAAAATTTCAAAATAGCTTTACCAACCCTTATTCAATCGATCATAACTTTCTGTACAAATATCAAAATAATTAATGGTTTAGCTTTCTGGAAACTAGGATGCAAGGGCTACAACTTTCATGTTTTGTAAATTTACAGATTCCTTATGTATTTTGCGATATAAACTTCCGAAATAGGCTCCACGATTGCACAGTTGCTGTCCAAGACAGCTTCTGCAGCAGAAAATTCCAGCAACCCTTTTTGTCCGATTTCCATTCCGTTAACCTTCCGAAATCCACCCGAGGCTCTCAAAACCTTAACCAATTATACGAACATGTCCCAAAATACAATACGAACTTAATCAAGGCTTCAAACCACGTCAAACAACACCAAAATTACGAATCACGCATCGAATTAAATTATGAGTTTTCAAATCTTCCAACTTCTATATTTTTGCGCCGAAACATATCAAATTAATCCGGAATGACTTTAAATTTTGCACACAAGTCATAAATAACATAATGGAGCTGTTTCAATTTTCAGAATCGGATTCCGACCCCGATATAAAAAGTCAACTCTCGGTCAAACTTTTCCAAAAATCTTCTATTTTCCAACTTTCGCCAAAATGCGCCGAATTGTCCTACGGACTTCCAAATCCAAATTCGAACATGCTCCTAAGTCCAAAATCACCATACGAAACTATTGGAATCATCAAAATTCCATTCCGGGGTCGTTTGCTCAAAAGTCAAATCTCCGGTCAAACTTACGAAATCTTTAGCCTTAGATTTCTAGATTCCGTTAAATGGCGATAATTTGATCTAGGGACCTCCGAATTCGATTTTGGGCATATGACCAAGTCCTAAATTACGATACAGAACTACCGGAATGGTCAAAACTTGGATCCGGGTTCGTTTGCTCAAAATGTTGACCGAAGTCAACTCAGTTGAGTTTTAAAGCTCTAATTAATAATTTATTCCATTTTTCATACAAAAACTTTCCGAAAAATTATATGAATTGCGCACACAAGTCGAGAAATTATTGATAGCGCTTTTCAAGTCTTAAAACACCGAGATGATTATTTAATTTACAGATGACATTTTGGGTCATCACACCTTTTTTGTTAAACTAATTAAATAAGAAGATAGAGGGTAAATCCTAGTTAAAAATAATTAATTCTAGATCTGAGATGAAAGATATGAATAATATAGCTGAGTATAAATGCTGGCTGTGATTATGGCCAAAATTAATAAAATGAAGAAAGATGCATTAAGTAACATTATATGACAATAAATGTAAATAAAAGAAAAGAGTCACCCAATCTTGAGTGAGGCGGATCCTCATTCATTTGATAAAGATGAATGATAGACAAATACAAGAACCTTAGGACCCTTTTTGGGTCTGATGGATGTATGGGATCACAGTTCCTCTAATCTTTAGAGAGATGTCTTTTTTCTCTTTTCTAGAGAGAGGGAAAGAAAGAGTCCCTTTTTGGGAAGTCCTCTCTTCCTATTTATAAAGGATATCCCTAGAAAACCCTAAAAAAGTACAATTAGAGGGAATATCCAGTAGAATATTCCCTTTGAGGATTCCAAAGCAAACTAGCTGTTACATTTATCATCACTGCCCGACCTCGGCCTTATTGATTACTGCCCGACCTCGGCCTTATTGATTACTGTCCGACCTCGGCCTTATTGATTACTGCCCAACCTCGGCCATATTGATCTCTGCCCGACCTCGGCCTTATTGATCTCTGCCTGACCTCGGCCATATTGATCTCTGCCCGACCTCGACTTTATTGATCTTTGCCCGACCTCGGCCTTATTGATCTCTGTCCGACCTCGGCCATATTGATCTCTGCCCGACCTCGACCTTATTGATCACTGTCCGACGTTGGTCAATTATCTCCGCATGTCGAATTTCTCTGATCTGCTTTTGACTCATACAATGTGGTGTGTCGATAAATTGATGGAATAAGAAGAAGGGTTGTGATAATCACCACTTTTATCGAATTTGCTAATGTGAATCATAGAAATATTTAAATTATCAAAATAAATGCCATCAAAATTACATATTCTGGTAAATAATTTTAATTCTAAAGATAATCACCAATCCAACAATTTGTCCAACAACGAATTCAAACAAGAATCATATAGACAAACAATACTAATACTTCATTTGTTTCATTTTAGATGACACATTGCGCTTATCAAAAGTCAATTTGACTAAATTTCGAAACTAATTGAATTTGTTCAACTCAGTATTTTAAAATTAAAATTTAGATATTCAATAATTATACGAAAAGTATTATAAGTTGCAATTTTTCTCATGTCAATATGATTAAAAAATATATTTTAAAATATTGATCAAATTCATACAGTTTGACTCTCGATAAACAAAATGTGTCATCTAAATTAAAATGGAGGAAGTTCTAAAAATAAATATTTTCTAGTCAAGGGGATGCTATTTAATCCTGCATTTTCCCTCTATGCTAGATATCCTTATATTAACTTAATCCTGTATTTTCCCTCTATCCTTATATTGTTGAGTTCCAAAATCAATGTATGGTCTCGGACAATTCTCACCTAATGAACTAGCTTTTTTTACATAGTATAAGGATGATATTGTCTCTTTTCGTCTTCTTGAGCCGAGGATCTTTTGGAAACATCTTTCTACTCCCTCGGGTAGGAGTAAGGTCTGCGTATACACTACCCTCCCCAGATCCCACTAGTGGGATTTTACTGAGTCGTTGTTGTTGTTGTATAAGGATGTACTAGCTCCTCTATACGCTTGTCAATTATTACCAAAAAATTTAAAATGATAAATTTTTTATTTGCAGGCAGTCACCTAATATCTAAATTTAATATAATTAGATATTCTTTTAAATTATTTGTTTGATGAAGCTTTTTTCTCATCTTCAGAAATGACAAGACAAAATAATTGCTTACCAGTACTATTTTCAGAAATGTGAGAGCCACCATTAAATATTTACTGTTTCTAATCAACTTCCTATAAAGTGGCTGTTAGTTTTGAATAGATCCCATTCTTATCTTCTTTATATCCCTTCTTTCTAGTCTTTATATACCTTAGAATGCAATATGGCTTATATACATTCAATATACAAAATGGTTGTTTCAAACACACAACAAATTCAGGAAAATTTCCCACAAAACTATGATAAAAACAGTGAACTTAAAGCCTTTGATGACACAAAAGCCGGTGTCAAAGGCCTCGTTGATGCTGGAATTACTGAAGTACCTCGGATATTCATCCATCCAGAGGGTTCGGGGAAGTCCCCGAGCCTCGAGGAAAAACATTTTATTTTTCCATTTATAGACCTTGAAAACATGAACAATGATCTTGTCAAGCACAAAGAGATGGTTAAACAAATTGGAGATGCATCAGAGACATGGGGTTTCTTTCAAGTGATCAATCATGGTATTCCAGTGTCCGTCCTGGACGAAATGTTGCGAGGAGCACGTCGTTTTTTTGAGCAAGATATTGAAATTAAAAAGCAATATTACCATAGAGATTATACACAGAGGGTGGCTTATAATAGCAATTTTGATCTGTATAGTCCTAAAGCTATATCAGTAAATTGGAGTGACTCACTTTATTCCACAATGGGTCCTGATCCTCTTAACCCTGAGGAATTGCCTGAGGCATGCAGGTATACATTTTTTGTCTGAAGGGAAATTACTAGTTATGTCAGTCCATAATTAAGTAAGTACAAAAATTAGCCAATTCATAAAGTATTATAGTATTAGCCAATTAGCTATTTGTAGCCAAAAAATGTTAACTTTTTACTTTCTTTTGAGTGAGTATTGTTGGATAGATTGAATACATATTAAGGAGTTTAAATCTCAGTTTTGAGATAATTTAGTAGAGTTTTGTAATGGTTTGAATTAAAAATTCGAAGTAGAAATTGAACATGAAAAAAAAGATAATGTGTATCACATATGTATCAAATGTATATCATATGTATATCCATATATATCAGTGTGTGTGTTACATGCGTGACACATGATTGATACATGTTGCAGATGAATTTTGAAACTTGATTTTGACTACGAATTTTGATACCAAATTATTCCAAATAACCTCCAATCTTCCTCAAATTTTGTATATTGACTTATCTATATGTTTTCCAAAAAAATTCAACCATACCCATTAAAAAAAAGGTCCCTTTTTGTTTAGATTTTGAAATATATATTATATTTTGTCACCTTATTTACTACCTAATCCATGAAATTTCCCTTTCGTATAGCATCTAAGTTGGTGATCATGCTTAAAAATATGGAAGAAGATATTTGCGTGTGATTCTTGGAGAGAAAGAATTCTTATTTATTTGGGTTTTTAATGTTATATGTGCTTGACCAGTTTTGATAAGTCTATGATTAATGGCTGGAGATTGGTAAGTTATGATTTATTTGAGGCATTTCCGTAAGATTCTCCTTTCTGAAAGAATTTATGTTATATATATTGATAATCTAAAAATCAATATAATTTAACCTGTTATGGTAGGTTACTTGTCATTTGTTATAGGTTACCACTTAATGCTACTCAATAAATTAAGTTACCCTTAATTACCAGGTTTTAAATGGCATGATTATTTAAATATATTTTCATCATCATTATATAAAGCTTAAACTCTTGAAAACTACTCAATCGGCTTAAACTCTTGAAAACTACTCAATCGGTCCAATTTATATGAGACTTTTTCTATTTTGGGACGTTTCAAAATGTTTGACACCATTCCATATCTGAACAAATTTCACAACCTTCGGAAACTCCAACTCATTACACTAACTTTAACTCTGATATGTTTTTTTTTATATCCACCTATTTTTTCTATCAATGCTTTAGTATTTTTCATTCACTATCACTATCTTCAACTTTGTGTCTAGTCAAATACCGTCATGAACATTACATTAGGGCAGCTCAGCTCATAAGAGTCTATTGTATGCAGCCCTACCTTGCATTTCTGCAAAAGCCTATTTCACGGCTCGAACCAGTAACCTCGTGGTCACATGATAGCAACTTTACCAGTTACGTCAAGACTTCCCTCATGTCATGAACATCATATAGCGATCCTAATTAGAAATGATGCATTCATCTTTTGGTGTTAAGTGAATGCTTAAAAATTGTCAGCTACTTTCAACATCTAAATGTTAACTTTTACTTGCATTTTTGAAGGGAAATAACAATGGAGTACTCACATCATGTAGAGAAAATGGGGTGCACTTTGCTTGAGTTAATGTCAGAGTCTCTTGGTCTAAAACCAAGCCATCTCAACGAAATGGAATGTTCTGAGGGTCTTAGCATTTTGTGCAATTACTACCCAGCATGTCCACAGCCAGAACTAGTTATAGGCCTCAGCAAACATACAGACAATGACTTCTTCACTGTCCTTTTGCAAGACGATCTCGGCGGCCTCCAAGTTCTTCACCAGAATCAATGGGTTGATGTTCCTCCTACACCTGGAGCTTTAGTGATCAATATTGGCGACGTTCTCCACGCAAGTCTTTTTATTCTTACTTCTTAACATAAGAGAATTCAGATCTAGAGCCCGCGTGGTTCAAATTGAGTATGATCGTATCATACGTATACATTAAGCTTTTTTGCATATGTATGCATAATCGAGAAGATGAACATAGCTGAAATGAGTTTGTGATGGATATGCGGGCACACTAGGTTGGATAAGATTAAGAATGAGGATATTCGGGAGAAAGTGAGCGTGGCCCTATGGAGGATAAAATGCGTGAAGCGGAGCTTAGATGGTTCAGGCATGGGAGAAGGAGAAGCCTAGATGCTCCAATGAGGAGGTGTGAACGGTTGGTTCTGACAGGTACGAGAAGAGGTAGAGGGCGATCAAAGAAGTGTTGGAGAGAGCTGATCAGGACATGACGCGACTTCAGCTTACCGAGGACATGACTCTTGACAGGAGGATATCAGGGTCGGAGATTAGGGTAAAAGGGTAATAGGTCGTAGTGTGTTTTTCTGATCTGTTCCAGGTTTATTGGGGCTATCTGACTAGTACATTGTCTTTGATTCTTAGAGTGCTAGTTTTAGGGTTGTTTTAGTACTATCTTTCGCTTCGATTTTCTAGTACCATGTCGTGTCACTGCTTGTTGCTATTGCTTTTGCTATTGTTACTACTTTCTTCCATTTGTTTTTCTCCGGTTCCTACATTGCCGGTATCATTTTCTTGGCCTTGTTATTATTTACCTGTTCCTATTCTTCCTCTTTGTCTTTTGGAAACAACTTCTTTGTTCCCTCCCAGGGTAGGGGTAAAGTATGAGTACTAATTATTACCCTCCGCAGACCCCACACATAGGATCCCACTGAGTTGTTGATGTTGTTATACATAGTTAGAGTAGAAAAATGATGGGATCATTTGAGCCCGCCAATGACACCCTGGATCGTCCGCTGCTTCTTAACATTCTGTTTTCCATAAAAGTCTATTTAATCAACTAAAATTTTGTTTAACTTTTGGTTTTCAGCTCATATCAAATGACAAGTACAAAAGTGTAGAGCATAGAGCATTGTCAAAAAAAGTTGGTCCAAGAATATCTATAGCAAGCTTCTTCAGTTCAGGGCCATTGCCATCTTCCAGATTGTATGGGCCAATTGAGGAGCTGTTATCAGAAGAGAATCCTCCAAAGTATCGCGCAACTACATTGAAGGAATTCTATGACTATTTCAGCCAGGAAGGGCTTGATGGGACTTCCAATCTGTCTCATCTCAGAATCTAAACTTGGCTATGGAGTTGAAAATTTAGGGGTCCTTTGGTTCACATTATAGTTATGCGGGGATTGTAATGCTAGAATGATTTTTACAATGAATAATAAAAAATGATTGTGTTGCGATGAATAATAAAATGAAATTGTTATGCAGTGAATCATATCATATCTATCTATACTATATTAAAAGTACGAAGGCCTTTAGCAAAATATCGTTCGCCTTTTTTACCCTTTAAAATTAATTTTACATTGGATAAAATTATTATTTACTTATTTTTTCTAATTTATAGTACTTTGAAATATACTAAAATTTTGATTATTAAATGCTTCCTTATTTAAACTATGTTAAAAGGCCTAAAATTTAAAATTTCAAAATCAAATAAGATCTTACCAAAAATCGACAACCTAATCGTAAGGACTTTGAGCCAAATATTAGGAGTATCTGACTTTCCATTTAATTGATGTTCGCTTTTTGTGTATGTATGTGACTTTCTTTTTAATTTTTTTTCGTAAGTTGTTTCTTTTTTTGGTTTCAAGAATATTATTTTGTTGGTCAAGATGACTCATTAATGCATTATTTTATATTTTATGGTTTATCCATTCTCATTGAGTCATGTACCCGAGGCTTCTTCTTATTTTAGTTGTCTACTAGTATACATACTCGTGCGATGCGCGAAAAATATTTATTATTTTTCATATTAAATTCTACCTGCAACAAATAATAGTCTAAATAATTAGCATCGGGAAAACACTTTGGTAAGTTATACTGATCACAACTCATGAGGAAGAGGTTTTTTTCCCTAAGAACTGAAAAGAAAAATTCAAAAGAAGAAAGATATAAAACTTTATTTCTGTTTGGTAGTGAAACTTGTAGGAGACCAACAACTTATTCTAATAGATTGAATAAACGATACACCAAAACAAAAAACAAAAGAACGGAGTTGTCTCATACCATTCTTTCGCAGTGGCAGGCCATGTAAGGTTATCACAAACTGCATGGCTTGACAAACAAATATTACTTGTGCTATTTGCTAGTACAAAACTATAAAAACATAGAATTTGTTTTCTAATCATAAAAAAAATTTCGAATACTGAAGTAGTTTGAAGAGATCGCAATTTTATTTACATAAATTACTCAGAGTAGACAAAAAAAGGAACATAAATTATTCTACGTAGGCTTATGTTGAATGGATCTTAATCACAATATTATTTTACCATATATGTCATTTGATTGTCAATCAATTATTCACTTCCATGTATTAAACGTGAAACTTAAAATATGAATTAATTTTCCATATTAATATTTTTCTTCAAAGTGTAAACAAACAAAAGTAATAAATGAAGTAAATACGCTGATTTAATTACCTTTAGATCTAAGGCACGCGTAATCTTAATTTTCTTATGTAGCAATACTTATTATAATTTTTAAATTTCAATACGAATATACTAAAATGTTACCTTTGAAATCAAATAATTTACTAAAATGTTATACATGTACCACCAGATTATCTCAATCAAAATTTAGACTCATATATCTATATATTTTCACATAATAAGTTTTGAACTATATTTACCGTCCCAATAGAATTTAACTTTTCTATCTTTTAATTTTAATTTAAACAATAATAATTGGTTAAGAAATAATTATTTTTAAAAAAGATATTATTGAGTTTGAATGACATTAATTACGCTATTGATAAGCTTTAAAAGCCTACTGAGTGCTAAATATGAATAAATATAATTAGCTTTTAAATCAAAATTTAAAATTTATTATCCTATTAAAAAATTAATATATCAATTATGAAATATGGTAAAAACCATGAATATTGTTTGACATATAATATTATCTTTTATATGGTAATATACTTGAATTGCAATATTCTAATTTCCATATAAGGAATAATATTATATGAATATTCTTTGTCATATAATGTTATTTTTTATGATAATTTTAGACCTATATATCCATATATAGTTATGTATAAATTTCAAGTGATATTTACCTTTCCATTCTAATTTAAACAAATGGTTATATATATATATATAGAGAGAGAGAGAGAGATTTTGTTTATGTATAAATTTTGAATGATAATTATGTTCCCATCCGAATTCAAACTAAATGGGATATTTGATTAAGAAACGGTTCTTTTAAAAAAAAGGTATCATTGACTTTGAATTGCCCTATAGTTAAGGTATTGCTAAGATTTAAAAGCATGGTAAGAGCTAAGTATGGATATATACAATTAGCTTTTCAATTGCCCTGTAATTATGGTATTGGTAAGGTTCATTTTTGTTAAGAAATTAATATATCAATTAAAGAATATGATAAAAATTATCAACTATTATTTATAATAAATATCAATAATCATTTCCTTTGAATGTGGAATTTTTGTTTATCTCTCCAATCAAATCCACCACCAAAATAGTGAGTACATATTAACTTTAAATAATGCTAATTAATATCTTTTTAAAACTAATATATATTAACTTTACATAATGTTAAGCCAAGTGACTTTTTTTAAATATTTTTTTAATTTTATGTAAAAAAAATGTGCTACTTGAAATTTTTTCAATTTTTAAAGTCATCAATCCTTAATATCTTACATAAATTTATTTACTTTATTTATATTTTAACTTGCCCAAAGTAACAAATAGTCATAGTTATCCCAATCTACATCTTTCTAATATTTGTATTATTTCATTATTATGACTTTCTAATTAATTTTTTATTTCTATGTTTTTAGCTAATATAGAAGGAAAATTGATGATTGGATTTATATATGATATAGATATATAGATTAGATTTATTTTCTAGATTATGTCTTAAATGTGCCAAGTGGCATTTTCTCAATATGCCACTTGGCTTAACCTCATGCTTCACTATCCTCCTCTTTCTAATTATTTTTTCACTTCTATGTTTTTAGCTAATATAGAAGGAAAATTGATGATTGGATTTATATATGATATAAATATAAATATAGATATATAGATTAGATTTATTTTCTAGATTATATCTTAAATGTGTCAAGTGGCATTTTCTTAATATGCCACTTGGCTTAACCTCATGCTTCACTATCTTTCTTTTAATATAGGAATCAGAATGGAATTTCAAGAGTTGCAGTAGCTCCGTCGTGTCATTTGGGATGTGAGTGTAAAATTTCAGGTCATTCGGACGTGGTTTGGTTGGGTTTTTGATCGAAAGCGTATTTCGAAAGAATTTTAAAAACTTAAGCTTGAATCCGATGTGATTTGGTATATTTGATGTTGTTTGACGCGTTTTGATGATTGGAACAAGTTTAAATAAGGTATTGGGTTATGTTTGTGCTTTTGGTTGAGGTCCCAGGGGCCTCGGGATGATTTTGGGTGGTTAACGGAGAAGTTGAGATGTCATTGCAGCTGCTGAAGATTTGCTACTTCTAGTATTTTTGCACCGGCGATTTGGGGACTGCAGGTGCGGCGCCACACGTGCGGGTGATCTATCGCAGAAGCGAAAAAGAGCCAGATGAGCAGAGACCGCAGAAGCAGTATGGGGACCGCATCTGCGATGTCGCAGATGCGATGTAGGCTGGGTAAGTGAATTCCGCAGAAACGGAGGATTTGACCGCATATGCGGTACCGCAGAAGCGGGTTTTGGACCGCAGATGCGGAAAAGCCTAGGCAGAACATATAAGTTATTTCATTTCGAGAGATTTAGCTATTTCACCATTTTTTGACTGTGGCTTGGGAGCTTCTTGGGCGATTTGAGAGGGAGATTTCAAGAGAATTTCATTGAGGTAAGGAATTTGGACATAAAACTCGTTCCTATGCTATTATTTCATGGATTAGGGCTAGAAATTATGGAAATCAAAGGTTAAAATTGGGGAAACTAGAGCTTGAGAACTTAGGCCTTTAATTGTGGATTTGAAGGACTATTTGGGGTCGGATTTGAGAACTTTTGATATGTATGAACTCGTAGGAAGATAAGGAACCTATTGATGTAAAAATTTCTGAATTTCGAGAAGTGGTCCCGGGGGTCGGGTTTTGGTAATTTCGGGATTTGTTCCCTTAGCATATGTTGACATACTCATTCTGATTTTGGATAGATTTGACACGCGTGGAGGCTGATTCGAGGGACAAAGGCGTCGCGAACTAGAGATTTAGTCGGTCCGAGGTGAGTAATGATTGTAAATGATGTTCTAAGGGTTTGAAACCCCGGATTGCACATCGTAGTGCTATATTAAGGTGAGGCACACACTCGATGACAAGTGTGGGGTTGTGCACTATTGGGAATTTGTGACTTGGTCTGTCCCGATTGATGATTTTACCGCGTATTTGATTAAAGACTATTTGCTATCATTATTATTTGGGCTGAATGCCATATTTGGACCTACTGCCAACTATTTGCAGCCTTCGGAGATTTTTATTGATATTTCCTCATTGTTTTGACTTTACACTTGAACTCAGTCCTGTTATTTTTTAATGTTTTCTTACTTAGCCATGTTTACTCAGTTTTAAGACTTAAATGATATTTTAAATGATGTTTGGGCTGAGAAACACAGTTTACTATTGCCCGAGGGGCTTGTGAATATTTTTGACTGAGTAAGGCCGGGGGCCTGGTTGTGAGGAAACACTGATACTAAATTGAGGCCGAGGGCCTGAGATATATGCGCCACGAGGTGGCTTGATTGATATGAGGCCAAGGGCCCAGATTTGATGCCACGAGATGGCTTGTTATTGCGCTTGGGCCGTAAGGGGCCCCTCCAGGAGTCTGCATACCCCTAGTGAGCGCGGGTACCCATTGTGATGTGAGATTGAGTCCGAGGGGCTGGTATTGTTCTGAGATATTGCCCGAGGGGAGGATTTGTTGATACTATGCCCGAGGGGCGAACTTCTATTTGTTTACTCCACCTTAATTACCTGTCAATTACTTGTTTATTTGTTGAAAGAGGATTTTTCTTGACTTTCCACTGTTGTACTGCTTTTAAATGGTTTTACTGCTTTATTATAGAATGCCTTATGCCTTATATGTTTTCTTACTTTCAGTCGTTATTTACATTTATTACTCACTGAGTTGGAGTACTCACTTTACTCCCTGCACCCCTGTGTGCAAATTCAGGCATTGTTGATCCTGTCAGTGCGAGTTGAGAGATCCCGGCGGACATTTGGAGTTCACGAGGTAGCTGCTTGATGTCCGCAGATCCGTGTTTCTCCCTCTTTATCATTTCTATCTCATATCAGACTTTTGTACTAATTGTAGACCTTTCAGACTTGTATTAGATTTTATAGATACTCTGACTTGTGACACCCCGGTTAGGGCTGTGTTGGGTTGTACTTCCGCACTTTATTGACATTATTCGCTACTTAGTATTGCTATATCATGTTTTAGACTGATTTTATGTTATTTAACTATTTAAGAAGTGAATTAGGTTTAATTGGCTGGCCTTGTCTTCACGAGAGGTGCCATCACGACCGGGTTCGGGTTTAGGGTCGTGACAAGTTAGTATCACAGCCTAGGTTACATAGGTCTCACGAGTCATGAGCAGGTTTAGTAGAGTCTCGCGGATCGGTACGGAGACGTCTGTATTTATCCTCGAGATGCTGCAGAACCTTTAGGAAAAACTTCATATTCTTGAAATTCTTGTCGTGCGAACTTGTTGATCCAAGCACTAAACTTCTGTTATTCTATTCTCTCACAGATGGTGAGGACATGCGCTGCTGGTCGGGGTGGACGACCCCCAGTACCACCAGCTGTGGCCACCAGAGGCCAAGGATGCGATCGTGGTCGTGGTAGAGGCATAGCAGCGAGGCAGCACCTGTAGACCCACCAGTTGCCCCAGTTCAGGATCAGGTCCTAGTTATGGACGCTTCTGCAGCACCAGCTGTGCCCATCGTGATTCCAGGTCTTCAGGAGGCCTTGGCACAGATCTTATTAGTTTGCAATGGCCTAGCTCAGGCAGTTTCAGCCATTACAGCCGCAACTACTTCTCAATCCAGGGGAGGCAATGAGACTCCTGCCACTCACACACCTGAGCAGGTCGTGCAGGGACTCCAGATGCCGGGGGCACATTGTCACGACCTAGAATTTCCACCCTCGGGAGTCGTGATGGCGCCTACTCGTAGAAGCTAGGCAAGTCACGAACTTAGAAATCTTTAGCTCTTCTATGTTAATCTTTTTTTACAACTCATTTTAACAAGTGATAAACACCTACATGACAGCGGAATATGAGATTCAAGCAGAAGTCTTAAATAAAAATAAAACCAAAATATTTCGAAAGTCAACACATGCCTCTACCCAGAAACTGGTGTCACAATATCCACGGACTACTAGGAGTACTACATACAACAGTTTGAAGGAAAAATAACACTGTTTGTCTCGGATACATGAGATAACAGAACATAATAAAAGATAGAGGAGACGTCGCGCCTGTGGACGCCTGCAAGGCAACCTCGGTGTCTCGGTGGACTGAAGGCTGGCTTCCCTACTGCTACTGATCAAGTGCCTCTCCGGTATCTGCACAGAGTACAGAGTGTAGTATCAGCACAACCGACCCCATGTGCTGGTAAGTGTCTGGCCTAACCACGACGAGGTAGTGACGAGGCTAGGACCAGACTCCAGATAAACCTGTGCAGTTATATAATATACAGCAGAAATACAAACAGGTAATAACAGTTTTAAAGGGAGGGGGGGACATGCTTCGGGAAAACATATCAATTCTATCAGAAACTTAATAAAGTATGAAATAACACTCGATGTCTACAATCAATACAATAACAATACTGTTGCGGCGTGCAACCCGATCCCTTATCATTTAACATTGTTGCGGCGTACAACCCGATCCACATATATAACTGTTGCGGTGTGCAACCCGATACAATATAATATTTGTTGTGGCGTGTAACCCGATCCAATATAATATCTGTTGCGGCGTGCAACCTGATCTAATATAATATCTGTTGCGGCGTGCAACCCGATCTACATATATAACTGTTGCGGCGTGCAACCCGATCCAATATAATATCTGTTGCGGCATGCAACCCGTTCCAAATATACAGTCAACAATAATCATAATTAACCGTCCCGGCAAGGGATCAACAATAGACTACACTATCTCGGCAAGGGAACTCCACAGTACAAGTATATACGTCCCGGAAAGGGAGAAACAGCCATAACCAAACTTGTTCCAACACCTAACTATCTCAACTATAACTCAACTAGTTTCAACATCTAACTACCTCAGCTATAACTACACTTGTTACAACACCTAACTACCCAGCTATAACCAAACTTGTTACAACACCTAACACGAAGAATCATCAACCTGAGCGTCCATAATATCAACTAAGAACACAATGTAAGGGAACCTCAACTCAACAATAGCCCGGCAAGGGGCAACATAATGATCTCTTCTCTTTCTCACTTTTACTTCACAATTCACTTTGCAACTCGAGCCAATGCTCTAGAGTTTCGATTATCACTTATACGTTCACAATTCGTTATACAATTGGAGCCAACGCTCCTCAATGTTCATAGGTCACAATTCTTTTCACAACTTTACACTACAAATAGAAATCTTTACCAAAGCATAAATGGTACAACGAGATCATGAAAATCACAATATAATATTCACGGTCATGCTTGACACCAATGCATAGATACTCATCACCATGCCTATACGTCGTACGCAACGAGGAACAAATAGCAAATAGGACACAACTTCTAATCCCTCAAGCTAAGGTTAGACCAAACACTTACCTCGATGCCTCGAACACAACTCAAGCTTCAATTATAGCTTTACCCCTTAATTCCTTCGCCAATTCGCTCGTATCTAGCCACAAGTTACTTAATTACATCAATAAACGCTAAATGAATCAATTTGAATGCATGAAAAATGAGTTCTCCAAAGTTTTACCAAAAAAGTCAAAATCGCCCCCGGGCCCATGTGGTCAAAACCCGAGGTTCAAACCTAAACCCGATTACCCATTCCCCTACGAACTCAAATATATTATTTATTTTGAAATCGGACCTCAGATCGAGGTCCAAATCCCCAATTTTTGAAAAACCTAGGTTCTACCCAAAACACCCAATTTCCCCATGAAAATCATTGATTTGAAGTTAAAATCATGTTAAAAGATGTTAATGATTGAAGAGAACTAGTTAAAAATGACTTATAATTTATTTGGAGAAGAAAGGTTGTTTGAAAAATCGCCTCTTATGTTTTTTGGTGTTTTGAAAAATAAAAAATGACTGAAAATTCCATCTATTTATACCCCCCTCAGACCCCCTGTGCGGACCGCACAAAGTCGACTGTGGCCGCACAGCAGCGCCCTGTGCGGACCGCACAAAGCCAACCGCGGCCGCATAGCCTTCACCGCGCTCCGCACAAGGTCGACCGCGGACCGCATTGGTGGGGTTCAGAGACCTGCAATTTCTGGTTTTAAGCCTAAAACATCCCGAAACCTATCCGAAACTTACCCGAGCCCTCAAAACTCCAAACCAAGTGCACACAAAACCTCAAGAGCATCGTACAGACTTATTCGTTTAATCAAATCATCAAAATAACATCATGAACATCAAATTAAATCTCAAGATCAATGAAATCTTCTCAAAACTTCTTTAAACATTAATTTTGCAATTTAAGTCCAAATCACGTCATATGACATCCGTTTTTCGCCAAGTTCCACAGAAATGTCTTAAATCATATATAAGACCTGTACCAGGCGCCGAAACTAAAATACGGGCCCGATACCATCATGTTCTAATCAAATTTCATTTCAAATTTCTTTAAACAATTTCAGAAAACAATTTTCTTTGAAAATTTATTTCTCGGGCTCGGGACCTCGGAATTCTATTCCGGGCATACGCCCAAGTCCCATGTTTTCCTACGGACCCTCCGGGATCGTCAAATCACGGGTCCGTGTCCATTTACCCAAAATGTTGACCAAAGTCAAATTAGCTCATTCTATGATCAAAACTTATCATTTTTCATAGATTATCATATTTAAGCTTTCCGGCTACACGCCCGGACAACGCATGCAAATCGAGGTGGCTCTAAATGAGGTTTTCAAGGCCTCAGAACACGGAGTTCCGTTTTAAAACAAGTAATGACCTTTTGGGTCATCACATTCTCCACCTATAAAACAACCGTTCGTCCTCGAACGGACAGAAGAATGAAGTACCTAAATCGGGGAAAAGGTGGGGATAACGGCTCTGCATATTGGACTCGGACTCCAAGGTCGATACCTCAGGAGGCTGACCTCTCCATTGAACACGAACAGAAGGAAAACTCTTCGACCTCAATTGACGAACCTACCTATCACACCTCTTTTTTTGCCCGCGCCGCCCGTGGGGGGCACAGAAGGGAGTTTTTTCCAATTAAAGGACAATCGAAACAGGATTTGTTTATTTATTTCAGAGTCGCCACTTGGGATATTTATGGTGTCCCAAGTCACCGGTTGAATCCCGAATCGAGGAAAAGAATGACTCTGTTTAACAGTCCGCGAATCAGAAGTCCGGATAAGGAATTTTGTTAACCCGGGAGAAGGTGTTAGGCATTCCCGAATTCCGTGGTTCTAGCACGGTCGCTTAACTATTATATGTGGCTTATTTATCTGATTTTTTTCTTAACAATTAAGGACTTATACGCAAATTTGACTTTGACCCGCTTTTATCATTATTATTATTATTATTTTATACAAGAATTGCAACGTCGTGAAAACGCATCTCGAACCACGTCATAACCAGTGTACATGTGATTTGTTGACGCATTTTGACTCCGCCAAGATTGGGATTTGGGTTACATAAATGCACACCCATGTTTAAGAAAATACCCTTATTAAATACGCGCCTAAAGACTATGCGTTGTTATACTTTTTGGTAGGACCGTGAAATTTACTAAACGACCCATCCCAGAATCTAAGTATTTTAAAAAAATAAATAAGATTGGAGGACCCTGCAATTTTTTTGTATTGTTTATATTATTTGTTTTTAGCAAAATCCTCCCTTATTTTATGAATATCCTAAAATGACTACATTTTTTTTTTATTTTTGTCTATAAATATAAAATCAATCTTTATATACTTAAAAATAACATATTAAATACTAGTTTAAAACAAATATTAGTGGAAAGAAATATTACTAAAATTGTAATTATAAATACAATATGGAATTGTCAAATAATTTTTTAAAAGAAACTAATTATCCCATAACCGGATTAAAATCATATTGTTAGATGACTTGAGCTATTGAAATTAATTATTTACAACTACTGAAAATTAGAAACAATCTTGATTACTAATGCGTATTTCTAAAATTTAATTAATTTAACCTTAACTAACCTTGTTTTAATTCAAATCATGTCCTAATACTTGATTCGCAAAATTAATTTAAATTCATGTTTTAACTAAATTTGGCTACATGATTTCGATTAACTTAATGTTGGCGATACTAAAACCCTTATAAATAGTGAACTTAATCAATTTTGCCAAACTGATTTAATAAAGTCATTTTTTCGTTATTTTCTTCTCATTCTAATTATTAGACAGTTTAATCAGTAATGAACCTGCTTAAATATATACTACCTAATAATCAGGTTAAAGCAAAGCATTATTTAATACATCGCTACAATATGTCTAATTATGCAAAACGACGGCGATTTACAGAATAATAATACATGAAATAACCTAAATACAATTAATAAAAAAAAGAAAAAGCTAAATTAAAAATTTAAAATTCCATTCTTCATTTCAGCTTACAAAATGCCAAAATTACAGTTGTGTACCTGGTATTGCCAATATAAGAAGAAGAAAGTAGCAACGTAGTACGTAACACAACAACAACAATAATAACCAGCAATCCAGTCAACAGAAATCTCAGTGACAGATTTGAAAATCAAGATAAATCCAGAAACACCGACAACAAACAACGAACAGAAGCCAAGGGAATCTTTTCAGATTTGAAAGACTAATTAATGTTTAACCCTTAATTTCTAAACCCGTATATCAGAGTATTTATCAGGTGTATACTACTCTCTCTTTTAATTTCCAGCTCTTTTTTTTATTTGTATTTTTTCTTTTTTTTTTGAAAGTTTTAATATTTTTCGGAATTTTTCTTTCTCTCTCTTCAATCTTCAGCCCTTTTTTTCTCTCTATCTCTTTCTGTCCTTTTTCTTCTCGGATCAAGTCCCCTATTTATTACCATCTTTCGGCATTTTTAAACATAAAACTCACTATCTTCCCACTCATCCCCCTTTTAATCCCACTACCTAATGTTTTGTCCCCCACTACATTAAACAAATACCCCATTATATCTTGTCCCTCATGCTTATATTAAATAATTACATTATTCCCCACCAGTATATCTTGTCCTCCCATTATTGATTATTTTAATATTATTTTAATCCTAATTGACAGAGCACTCAAAATAAATAATTATTCAGAATTTTAATTCCAAAAATACTCCTCTGACCTTACTGAAATTACCATTTTGACCCTGAAAACATTGTAATTTACCAATCTACCCCGTCAGCTATAACAAGTTCAACTAATCAATTCTAACCAAAATATAGCAGCTATAACCAATTCCTAATCAGATTTTATGAACAAACTCAAACTATATGATGAACAACAAAGAAACAACTTGAATTATTTTGACTGAATAATGTTTTTACACAACAGACCTATTTTCAGATTCACCAACAATAACAAACCAATATATATTCAAAGCATGAACTCAAATTCAAATTATACTTTAAACAAAATAAATAAACAGATTGAAACTCTAAACTCAAATAATCAATTGATCTTCAAATTAAATTCAACAAAATTACAACAAAGATACATGATTCAAACTAAATCAAAAAATTAAAAATCAAAACATAAACTCACATTAAATCACTGAATTAAAAATGAATTTCAAATAAAATGAACACGAATTAAATCTATATTAAACAACAAAGAACGGATTCGAGTAATTTAAACTAACACTCTTCTATATTAAAACTAAATTCTCTTAAATTAATAAAACAAACTGAAAAATAATTAATTGAATCTTCAACTTAAGTCTAACAACATTATAATTAATCTAATCAATTTCTTCCTAAAAATAAACAAGAAGAATGAATGAAACAAACTGAAGAAAATAACAAAACGATAAGCATGAAATTAATATCGAACATATCTAATTTTAGATCCGAAAATATCAAACAAAATACGGACAAAATGAAACTCAAACCCACTAACCGGATCGAAACGACGATCGAAGAACGGAAGAAGGAAGCCGCAGACAGCAGCAGTAGCGGAGGAGAAGAAAACGCAGCAGCAGTTCAATGGCGAAGACGCAGCCATGGCAGCAACGACGCGAAGGAGAAGACGCAGCAACGGTGAAGGCAGTAACAGCTGCTACTGCTGAGCATGCTCGACGTGAGGGCTGCTATGGATGGTGGTTTTGAGCTGGAAGGAGCAGATGCGTCGAGCAGCAGTGGTGAATAACAAAAACGCAGCAGCAGCTCGTCGAGGCAGCAGTAGCGACGAAGAAGAAGACACAGCCGCGGCCATGGCGACGTGAAACGCAGCAACGGACGGAGAAGAAGTGACCAGCAACGATAGCAGCTCGGCGTTGGACGTGAAACGCAGCAGCAACAGCAATGAATGGAGAAGAATAAGCAACAACAGCACGAAGGATGAAGAAGATGCAGCAGCAGGAGGAGAAGCAGCTAAGGGCAGCAATGGTGGCGGAGCAGTTGCTCGACGAACTTGAAAACGCAGCCATGGCAGCGAGGGGACGTCGTGGGGGTGAGGGTGGCTGTGTTGTGTGTGTGTGTGTGTGTTGACGTGAGGGGGAAGGGGTGTGAGGGGGAAGGGCTGCCATGGGAGGAGCTTGGGGTAGGAGGAGAAAGAGAGGAAGAAGAAGAGAGGGGGGGGGGGGGGGCGGATGGTTAGCTTTTAGGTTTTTTTTGTTTTTTTGTTTTTTGTTTTCTTTTGTGAAATGTAAGATAATAGGGGTGTTGGGTTATGGACTGGGTCGACCCGATTTGGAATGGACCGGGTCGTGGAGCAAGGTTGGGTATATTTGGGCCTGTGGTTCAAAATTGAAGAAGAGGCCTAATTCCGATTTTCTTTTATATTTTTGTTTTCTTTTCTTCTTTTATTTTTCTAAAACTAAATTCTAAAAATCCTTAAATTATCATATGGAACTAAATTAATTTATAAAATCGCAAATTAACTCCCAATAATAATTAACACACAATTAAGTAATAATTAAGCATAAAATTGTACAATTGGACATTAAATGCTAAAAAATGCAAAAGATGCCTATTTTTGTAATTTTTAATTTTGTAAAACAAACTTAATTACTAACAATTGTAAACATAAATCCTAAACGCAAATGCGACGTATTTTATATTTTTTATTAATTTAAACAAATAAACATGCACAGACAAAAATACAAATAATTATACAAAAATACCACAAAAATACAAAAATTGCACACAAAAGGAAAATTGTTTTATTTTGAATTTTTTTGGAGTAATTCTTTCATAGGGCAAAAATTACGTGCTTACAGCTGCCCCTCTTTGCCCGAAGACACGAAGGGTTTTCGTGAAAAGATAAAGTGAGCGATTTTTGCCCATCCGAGTACTCCGTGTGAAGCATTTTTTTTGAAAAAGATTTAACCGAACCTTTGCTTCAAAGGTTTCCTACATATCCCTGGCTAAAAAGGAATCAGGTTAATGTAGTTAGGGAAGTTTTGGTAGCTGGGACTACCGTGGGACTGCAATGTTGCTGCTGTTGCATGCTACTTTTACTGTTTGCTGACCTCCTTATTATACCATGCTTAAAAGAAAAATCAAGAAGTTAGGCTAGACTACGGATTACAAGATCCCATCTATCTTCCATTTGTTCTTGATGCCTTGCTTTCTTGTCGGCTCGCGTCGATTCCGGTGCTTCTTTCTTCCGAGAACTAACGGAGATGACATCGACCTTTTTCTACTCTGAATACCAATTCTCACTGTCTGGTTCGGTCCGCTGGGGATATGGCTTTCTTCATTAAGCTTTGTTATGCTGGGCATAATTCAATGTTCACAAGCCGCTTTTTTCAAGATGCGTCTTTTCTTCCTTTTGACTCATGCGCTTGATTTTGCGCTGGGATCTCTTGTTGCAACCTTCCGCTTTCCGGTGCTGGAGAATTTATTGTTTCCCGTTGGGGATTCCTGTTGGATTCTTTTGCTTTACTGACTTGCAATGTATTCCTCTATTATATGGGTGGGCTCCCAACTTCAACCAACAATTTTGAAAATAAATTCGCCATTCCTCTCTTCAGGCGGGCTCCTGACTTCATCAACAACTTTGAAAAATAAAACGCCTTTCCTTTCTTCAGACGGGCTCTTGACCTCAACAACAACTTTGAAAATAAAACGCCATTCCTTTCTTCAGGCGGGCTCCTGACTTCAACAACAACTTTGAAAATAAAATGACATTCCTTTCTTTAGGCTGGCGTGATTTCAACAACTTTTAAAAATAAAATGCCTTTCCTCTCTTCAGGCGGGCTCCTGACCTCAACAACAACTTTGAAAATAAAATGTCATTCCTTTCTTTAGGCTGGCGAGATTTCAACAACTTTTAAAAATAAAACGCCTTTCCTTTCTTCAGGCGGGCTCCTGACTTCAACAACAACTTTGAAAATAAAATGTCATTCCTTTCTTTAGGCTGGCGAGATTTCAACAACTTTTAAAAATAAAACGCCTTTCCTTTCTTCAGGCGGGCTCCTGACCTCAACAACAACTTTGAAAATAAAATGCCATTCCTTTCTTTAGGCTGGCAAGATTTCAACAACTTTTAAAAATAAAACGCCTTTCCTTTCTTCAGGCGGGCTCCTGACCTCAACAACAACTTTGAAAATAAAATGTCATTCCTCTCTTCAGGCGGGCTCCTGACTTCAACAACAACTTTGAAAATAAAATGCCATTCCTTTTATTAGGCTGGCGAGATTTCAAAAAATAAAACGCCTTTCCTCTCTTCAGGCGGGCTCCTGACTTCAACAACAACTTTGAAAATAAAATGTCATTCCTTTCTTTAGGCTGGCGAGATTTCAACAACTTTTAAAAATAAAACGACTTTCCTTTCTTCAGGCGGGCACCTGACTTCAACAACACTTTGAAAATAAAATGTCATTCCTTTCTTTAGGCTGGCGAGATTTCAACAACTTTTAAAAATAAAACGCCTTTCCTTTCTTCAGGCGGGCTCCTGACCTCAACAACAACTTTGAAAATAAAATGCCATTCCTTTCTTTAGGCTGGCAAGATTTCAACAACTTTTAAAAATAAAACGCCTTTCCTTTCTTCAGGCGGGCTCCTGACCTCAACAACAACTTTGAAAATAAAATGACATTCCTCTCTTCAGGCGGGCTCCTGACTTCAACAACTTTGAAAATAAAATGTCATTCCTTTTATTATGCTGGCGAGATTTCAAAAAATAAAACGCCTTTCCTCTCTTCAGGCGGGCTCCTGACTTCAACAACAACTTTGAAAATAAAATGCCATTCCTTTCTTTAGGCTGGCGAGATTTCAACAACTTTTAAAAATAAAATGCCTTTCTTTTCTTCAGGCGGGCACCTGACTTCAACAACACTTTGAAAATAAAATGCCATTCCTTTCTTTAGGCTGGCGAGATTTCAACAACTTTTAAAAATAAAACGCCTTTCCTTTCTTCAGGCGGGCACCTGACTTCAACAATACTTTGAAAATAAAATGCCATTCCTTTCTTTAGGCTGGCGATATTTCAACAACTTTTAAAAATAAAACGCCTTTCCTTTCTTCAGGCGGGCACCTGACTTCAACAACAACTTTGAAAATAAAATGTCATTCCTTTCTTTAGGCTTACGAGATTTCAAAAAATAAAACGCCTTTCCTCTCTTCAGGCAGACTCCTGACTTCAACAATAACTTCGAAAACAAAATGCCATTGGCAATGATTTATGAAACATATATTTTGGCAATGTTCATACAAGCCGGACCACTCGGGTCGAATAGATTCAACATCCTATTTGAGGGCGGATAGACCCAAAATATCCTATTTGAGGGCGGACGAACCCAAAATATCCTATTCGAGGGCGGACGAACCCAATTTCTTCAACTTAAATGTAAAGACTGAAATATATTCCTCTGTTATATGGGCGGGCTCCCAACTTCAAAACTTGAAATTTAAATCGTCATTCTGTTCTTCAGGGGGCTCCTGACCTCAACAACTTTCTCAAATATTAACACCTCCATTCTCCAGGCGGGCTTCTGACTTTAACAATTTCTTAAATTTTAACACCTCCATTCTCCAGGCGGGCTCCTGACTTCAACTCTAATACTTTAAAAATAAATCAAGCTCCTTTCGAGCTTTGGAGAAAGATTCATCGGACTAAGATTTGATATCTCAGGAGAAAATTTTATCAGACTAGGACTTTTATCCTAGGAGGAAAATGTAAAGATCAAAGGTTTGAGAAACTTACCTTTGTAATTCCTTCTTTTCTTTTCTTTTTCCCTTGCGCTGCTTTGTTCCTGTTTCAACTCTCAAGCAAAGAAAATTTTATCAGTTTTTTTTTAAAATGGTGGCCGATTTGTGGCCTTGCTGGGGATGGTTTTCTTCTTTAAAAGCTCGTATTGTCTATCCCCGAGACTGCTGGGGATAACACTGATGGGGAATTATCTACTTACCTATTGGGGAATAATATTATTGGGGAATCTCCTTTCTTCCCCTTTTCTCCAAAACTACCTCCTTCAAAACTTTTCTCTCTCAACATTGCTGGGGATAAAATGTTATCAGCCGGGGATAACGTTGTTGAGGATAACACTGCTGAGAGATTTTGATTCCTTTAAAACTAGTGCTTCACTCTTCTGAAGGCTGATGGGAATGATACTGGCCTTTTGCTTTTTTCCGAGCACAAGTTTCATCATTTTGTTCTGTCCGCTGGGGACAAATTCCTTTATTAAAACTTGTTATGCTGGGGGTAAAACTGGTTCAAAGACCACTTCCCTTGAGACTGGTGCTATCTTTATTATTCCCCGAATGGATATCTGACTTCCATAAAATTTTCTAAATGAAAGGAAAATTTTCTGCCCCAGTTTGACAATCTCCCTTGTGGCATGCCTTTCTGCCATCAATGCCATTTCCTTTTAAGATTTGACTGTGGTGGTTGGTTGTGATACTCCTACTGGGGATGGCTTTTCCCTTTCTCCTTCCCTGCTCTGCATTCCAAAAACTTGCTGGGGACGATATTATTTGCTGGGAAGGATCCCTTTCTACTGGGGATATCCCTCTTCTTTTGTGGCATAGTTCGGAAACTGTCATTTTCCCGACCTTTTAGTCTCGCATGAATTTCCCAAATCATGCTCATTTCTCTCCTTGATTTGTCCACGGGCCTTGGCCTTGAGGTTTAATAACCTTTGATTTCGGCAAGGATATCCCTCTTGACACTTGTCAATCCTTTTGTCAATCTCCTTTTATTGGGGATATCTTTCTTGACACTGGCCTCGCGCTTGTTCCTTCCTGACTTAGACCATTTGGATCTTCTAATCAGATCTGGTCTTGCCTAATTGGAAAGCTGATGGCAGATTTTGAAGTCATTTCTCACTTGTTCTGACCAAACAGACTCTACTGGGGAATTTTCTATGAAAGGAGAAAGATAAACAAAAAGGGAACCGAATAAAAGACAATGGAAAAAGATGACTCTTTAACAAGAGAAACTATAAATAAAAACCTATCAAACACAGATACCGACTCTAATAGTCATGACATGCTCATGTGGCCTATCCTCTACCGTTAATCGTCTTTCAAGATCTTCATTTGGCGATTCCCCATCTGATTCTCAATCTTATTCGACTTGTAGTGCCCGAAGGGTTTTCACTATCAAGCCTCTCTCATTTTGTTTTTTTTTCTCAGCTTTCATCGCCTTATGGTATCCGTGAAGATTTTCACCGATAAGACTCTCATTTGTCTAACTTGGCGTCTTTTGCAGACTGATCAGAAGGTCTTTCTTTGGATCGTAATGTGGGTTTTTGGATAGGCTAGAAAGAAAGGGTATTAAAGGCTAAAAAACAAATCAATTTGAGGTTCAAAATTACAACCTTCGGAACCATATTTGTTTACAACAAGCGCAACCCTTGCCCTAGTTTCTTGCTTGGGGATTATTTATTTTTATTTTTTTAATTTCATGACCGAGCCGTGAGGCGCCTACGTATCCTCTTTGAGGAATCAGGTCGAACGTAGTTCCCAATTCCTCTGTTTTCTTCTGACTTTCTTTTGTTTTTTTGTTATCATTTTTCTTTTCTTTTCTTTTTTCATTTTTCTTTTGTCGTTTTGTTGATTTTTTTTCTTTTGTCGTTTTGTGTTTTTTTTTCTTTTTCTTTTCTTATCTTTTTATGTTTGTGTTTCTACTCTTTGTTACTGATTTCGAAAGAGGGGTATGAAGGAAAACAAATAAGGCTCAAAGGGTTAACGAAGGAGAAAGTGTTTAGATAGCAGAATAAAATGCCTTCGTCATTCCAATCTTCAAAACACGCCAAGCACAAACAACACCATTAAATATTCACCACATCTTCTGATTGTGCCGGACTTGATAACCATATGCATACATTTGCCTTTTTCTTTTGTCATTTTTAAAGCACCGTTGGACAATACTCTCACTTGATTTTACGGTTTTTCTTTATGTTTTATTTGCCCCAGTTCCACATGACTCGAGCTCCGAATAATCTCAAACCGTCTTTATTCCTTTTAAATGTTCCGATCACCTCCCAATGGTTTTATGATTATCTTTTAAGATCAGGCCCAAACTGTGTGCGCATGTCATGTCACCAGAATCGGCGCTGAACAAAAATGATAAAAGGACCAAACAAAAAGATGACTGGAAATAATAAAAGACCGGATTTTGCATTAGATTACCGGTGAAATGGTTTGGATAACAAAACAAACGAAACAAACCAGAATAAAATCCTAAAACAGCCTGGACAAAACTTAAACAAACCGCTATGACAAAATGGAAAGATAAGAAAGTTTGACGCAAGACAATATCCGAATTACAACCCTAATAATCCGGAGAACAGAAATGACAACAAAATAAACCATCAAAAGCTTCTCTCTTGCTAACCAAGGAACGAAGCGCCCTCTCAATTATCAAACCTGACATCTTAGCCACTGAGCTTTGCATCAATACTGCCAAGACCATTACCAGCTTCAACATCATCAACCTCCGTCAACAAGTTCTCGATAGGGTTCGAGTGCTCCATGTCACTGTTATTGATCACAATCCGCCCTTTTTGGATCATTTTTTCTACTTCCCTTTTCAGATTACGACAGCTCTCAATGTTGTGCCCTCTGACATTGGAGTGGTATGCGCATCGTGCTGCCGGATTAAAGTTTCTTGCACGTGGATCTGGAGTATATGCGGGGAACGACTCAATCAAGCCAGCATGCCTTAGACGTTCAAACAGACTTGCATAAGATACTCCGATAGGGGTGAGAGCCTTTCCTCGTTTCAGCAACCTCTCATTCCTAAATGCTTGATTGGGCCGGAAACCTGATCCAGGGGGCTTCCGGTAGGCTTGTGAGGGTGGATAGGCCTTCTGTGGAGCTGGGTATTTGGAAAGTGAAGCATGTCTTTGGGAGTCTCGTGGAGAGAAGTAGTGTCGAGGAGGGGAGTAGCGTTGACGAGTGATGGAGCTACTCGGGTAGCTGGGAAAGCTGCCATAAGTGGGTTGGGATGGAGAGTATGGGGGATCTTCCGTTATGGTATTAGGTGCTTGGGTAATGACAGAGTTCAAGAAGCTTGGCGGTGGAGGGGGTGGTGCTTTCCCAATCATCCATGCCTGATACATGTCTGCCACATGCTGTCTCAGTATTTTCACTTCTTCTACCAACCCGTTGTTCCGTTCGACCAGTTGTTGTTGGTCATCAGTACCGACCCACTTGGTTCTGAGGTTCTGAGTCATTGTCCTTTGACTTTGCTTTGCAGGGAGGAGTTACCACAACCAACCACTTTTCTATATATGAACAACATCAAAGTGAAGCCATCACGTTAGTGTTAGGGCATTTGACAGATAATCATATATCAGAGATACAGTGCCCTTAAGCAGTTAGACCGTTCTATCACGCATTCACTTCAGTTACGTGCGTCGTTCCGGCTTCTTGTAATTGTGCCCCTTTGAAAATCTCCCACACTTCCCTTTATTTTTTTTTCTTTTTTTTCAATGGTGGTCGAATCTTATGGAGATTGTCTACGTATCATCACCCCGCATGAATCAGACCTTGCGTAGTTCGGACAAAATGAAAGGTAACAACAATGAGACATTTTTTTTCTTTATCAATTTTCATAATAAAACAAACTGAGTTTCAAAGGTTGAAAGATGACCAACAAACTCAAAAATCAAACAACCCACATATTCTAGTCAAAAGATTTACAACCTCAAAACAAAAGGCCAGCTCCCTTTCTCCGTTTGACAAATGCAACCAAACGGTTATTTTTTGCAAATGTGGCCCTTCCAAATTTCACATGAATTTTGAGGCCGGGGAGGATTATTTTATGACACTTTACAAACTTGTTCGTTCTTTTACAAAAATATCCTTTCGACAACTGAAAGATACTCTAAGGCTATTTCGGCAAGAACGACTTAAGACGCTGCCAAAGCTGGCTCGGCTTATTTTGACCAAAAACCCAAACGGTATTCACCTGACCGCTGACTCTTTATTTTTTTTTCAAATTACAATAAAAACCTGGTGTTGCAAACATGACCCTTCAGCGCCTCGGGAACGAAGATTTTTAAGGCTGTGTGGGTCAACTGGACAAAAAATACTAAAAAATGACCCAAGGTGACTGTTTATACAAAGTCAACCCTCCGGCGTCCCTTTCGGGAACATTCGGCTATTTTTGACAAAAACAGCATCACCCGACTTATTTATGACTCTTTTTATCGTTTTTCAAAATAGAAAACTCAATATTGCAAACACGGCCTTTCAACGCCTCAGGGACGAAGATTTTTAAGGCTGTGTGGGTCAACTGGACCAAATCTTAAACATGACCCAAAAGGTGGCTTTTTATGCAAAGTCGGCCTTCCGGCGTCCCTTTCGGGAACATTCGGATATGTCTTGACAAAACAGCATCACCCAACTTCTTTATGATGAAATTAAAATTTGACATATATATTTTTTTTGCTATTTTTTTGCAAAAGGGGAGGTGAGACATCACCCGATATTTTTTATGACAAAATTAAAATTTTGACATGTATATATTTTATTTTATTTTATTTTATTTTATTTTTTTTTGGTTATTTTGGCAAAAGGGGAGGTTGGATCTGATGAGGGTTGCCTACGTATCTCACATCCGGTGAGAATCAAACCCCCGTATTTCGGGACATCATGAATAAAGTAAATAAACTAACCTTTTTTTTTAAGGAAAGACTAATAAGAAGAAATTGAGCATTTTTTCAAAGAAGGATTTCTAAAGAAATTTTATTTTTGAATTTTGAAAGAGAAACTTCTAAAGAAGAAAGAAAATATTTTATTGGAATTTTACTTTCAATGAAAGAAATGCTTCTAAAAAATATTTTTGAATTTTAACTTTTCTTTTCAATTTTGAAAGAAGAATGAAAATATTTTCGGATTTTTTGAAAGAAATTAAAAGAAAATATTTTTTTTTAAAACAATTAAAAAGACTTTCTAAAGACATCAATAATGGAAAATATTTTTGGATTTTTTCTTGAAAATTGAGGGTCTAAAAAAACTTTTCTAGAAAGGAAATAAAGAAAAATACTTTTTGGATTTATATATATATATATATTGGATTTATATATATATATATATATTGCAACAAATAATAAAACCACGTTCAACGCAAGACTCTTTTTATTTTCATTTTTGGCATTTTTATAAACAAATAAATAAATAAAAAAAACCATTTTAAAAACAAGACTCTTTTTTCATTTTCATTTTTTATGGCAAGACAAACTATTTTTCTTTTTCTTCTTTTTTTTTCTTCATTTTGAAAACAAGACAAATTGAAGATTTTTTTTTCGTTTCAACAAAATGACCAACCTATTCTTTAACCTAAAAATAAGATACTCTTTTCTATTTTTTTTTGAGTGAAACAAACTATATAAATTTTTTTTTCTTTTTTTCATTTTTCCCAAAATTTCGGCAGAATTTCGCTAGTATTTGGGGCATTGTTTTTTTTTTTTCTTTCTAAAATAGGCAATTAACTCTCTACACAGTTACTTCCCTCTTTTTCGCAATTTTCCAATATTCCCGATTTTTCGAAGCCGGTCAGCATGCAAGTCTGAAACAAGTAAATGCATAAAGCACACAGTATGCAGCAGGATGGTCTTTTCACTTCAGGTTGCTAGTCCTAAATGGACCCAACCCCTGTGTTGAGTCCCCTAAGTCAAATGCGCATGATGCAAATAAGCGTTCCTACTAGGGATCCGACATGTGGCTTTGTTATACTAGGTTCAGAACCTGGGTGTTGTTCTAGACCTGGTTTACCCGAGCGGACAGCTCGAGCCGAGGGGGCAGCGTACCGGGAATACAGAAGCTTCACCGGCTTAACAACTTGTCCGAACCTCGTTCTAAATTGGGATTTGACACTATACAGAAAAGAAGTCGTACGAAGTACACCCTTCTTCATGATTCAGAAGACTCAGAGAGGAGATGGGTTTCGGCTCAGTTTATATACAGTTCACGTAATATCAAAGCGGTAAAAGGCAACCAATTAGCACATTGAGCCAAAAGATGTAACAAAATCAAATAAAACCAAATATAAAAATTTATATAAGCTCGAATTTCTAACCCTGAACCAGTGGTTCTGGGTCAAATAAATTCCCAGCAGAGTCGCCAGAGCTGTCACACCTCCTTTTTCGCCCGCGCCGCCCGTGGGGGGGCACAGAAGGGAGTTTTTTCCAATTAAAGGACAATCGAAACGGGATTTGTTTATTTATTTCAGATTCGCCACTTGGGAGATTTATGGTGTCCCAAGTCACCGGTTGAATCCCGAATCGAGGAAAAGAATGACTTTGTTTAACAGTTCGCGAATCAGAAATCCGGATAAGGAATTCTGTTAACCCGGGAGAAGGTGTTAGGCATTCCTGAATTCCGTGGTTCTAGCACGGTCGCTCAACTATTATATTTGGCTTATTTATCTGATTTTTTTCTTAACAATTAAGGACTTATACGCAAATTTAACTTTGACCCGCTTTTATCATTATTATTATTATTATTTTATACAAGAATTGCAACGTCGTGAAAACGCATCTCGAACCACGTCATAACCAGTGTACATATGATTTGTTGACGCATTTTGACTCCGCCAAGATTGAGATTTGGGTTACATAAATGCACACCCATGTTTAAGAAAATACCCTTATTAAATACGCGCCTAAAGACTATGCGTTGTTATACTTTTTGGTAGGACCGTGAAATTTACTAAACGACCCATCCCAGAATCTAAGTATTTTAAAAAAATAAATAAGATTGGAGGACCCTGCAATTTTTTTGTATTGTTTATATTATTTGTTTTTAGCAAAATCCTCCCTTATTTTATGAATATCCTAAAATGACTACATTTTTTTTATTATTTTTGTCTATAAATATAAAATCAATCTTTATATACTTAAAAATAACATATTAAATACTAGTTTAAAACAAATATTAGTGGAAAGAAATATTACTAAAATTATAATTATAAATACAATATGGATTGTCAAATAATTTTTTAAAAGAAACTAATTATCCCATAACCGGATTAAAATCATATTTTTAGATGACTTGAGCTATTGAAATTAATTATTTACAACTACTGAAAATTAGAAACCATCTTGATTACTAATGCGTATTTCTAAAATTTAATTAATTTAACCTTAACTAACCTTGTTTTAATTCAAATCATGTCCTAATACTTGATTCGCAAAATTAATTTAAATTCATGTTTTAACTAAATTTAGCTACATGATTTCGATTAACTTAATGTTGGCGATACTAAAACCCTTATAAATAGTGAACTTAATCAATTTTGCCAAACTGATTTAATAAAGTCATTTTTTCGTTATTTTCTTCTCATTCTAATTATTAGACAGTTTAATCAGTAATGAACATGCTTAAATATACTACCTAATAATCAGGTTAAAGCAAAACATTATTTAATACATCACTATAATATGTTTAATTATGCAAAACGACGACGATTTACAGAATAATAATACATGAAATAACCTAAATACAATTAATAAAAAAAAGAAAAAGCTAAATTAAAAATTTAAAATTCCATTCTTCATTTCAGCTTACAAAATGCCAAAATTACAGTTGTGTACCTGGTATTGCCAATATAAGAAGAAGAAAGTCAGCAACGTAGTACGTAACACAGCAACAACAATAATAACCAGCAATCCAGTCAACAGAAATCCCAGTGACAGATTTGAAAATCAAGATAAATCCAGAAACACCGACAACAAACAACGGACAGAAGCCAAGGGAATCTTTTCAGATTTGAAAAACTAATTAATGTTTAACCCTTAATTTCTAAACCCGTATATCAGAGTATTTATCAGGTGTATACTACTCTCTCTTTTAATTTCCAGCTCTTTTTTTTATTTGTATTTTTTTTTTTGAAAGTTTTAATATTTTTCGGAATTTTTCTTTCTCTCTCTTCAATCTTCAGCCCTTTTTTTTCTCTCTATCTCTTTCTGTCCTTTTTCTTCTCTGATCAAGTCCCCTATTTATTACCATCTTTTAGCATTTTTAAACATAAAACTCACTATCTTCCCACTCATCCCCCTTTTAATCCCACTACCTAATATTTTGTCCCCACTACATTAAACAAATACCCCATTATATCTTGTCCCTCATGCTTATATTAAATAATTACATTATTTCCCACCATTATATCTTGTCCCCCCATTATTGATTATTTTAATATTATTTTAATCCTAATTGACAGAGCACTCAAAATAAATAATTGTTCAGAATTTTAATTCCAAAAATACCCCTCCGACCTTACTGAAATTACCATTTTGACCCTGAAAATATTGTAATTTACCAATCTACCCCGTCAGCTATAACAAGTTCAACTAATCAATTCTAACCAAAATATAGCAGCTATAACCAATTCCTAATCAGATTTTATGAACAAACTCAAACTATATGATGAACAACAAAGAAACAACTTGAATTATTTTGACTGAACAATGTTTTTACACAACAAACCTATTTTCAGATTCACCAACAATAACAAACAAATATATTCAAAGCATGAACTCAAATTCAAATTAAACTTTAAACAAAATAAATAAACAGATTGAAACTCTAAACTCAAATAATCAATTGATCTTCAAATTAAATTCAACAAAATTACAACAAAGATACATGATTCAAACTAAATCAAAAAATTAAAAACCAAAACATAAACTCACATTAAATCACTGAATTAAAAATGAATTTCAAATAAAATGAACACGAATTAAATCTATATTAAACAACAAAGAACGGATTCAAGTGATTTAAACTAACACTCTTCTATATTAAAACTAAATCCTCTTAAATTAATAAAACAAACTGATAAATAATTAATTGAATCTTCAACTTAAGTTTAACAACATTATAATTAAACTAATCAATTTCTTCCTAAAAATAAATAAGAAGAATGAATGAAACAAACTGAAGAAAATAACAAAACAATAAGCATGAAATTAATATCGAACATATCTAATTTTAGATTCGAAAATATCAAACAAAATACGGACAAAATGAAACTCAAACCCACTAACCGGATCGAAACAACGATCGAAGAACGGAAGAAGGAAGCCGCGGACAGCAGCAGTAGCGGAGGAGAAGAAAACGCAGCAGCAGTCCAATGGCGAAGACGCAGCCATGGCAGCAGCGACGCGAAGGAGAAGACGCAGCAACGGTGAAGGCAGTAGCAGCTGCTACTGCTGAGCATGCTCGACGTGAGGGCTACCATGGATGGTGGTTTTGAGCTGGAAGGAGCAACTGCGTCAAGCAGCAGTGGTGAATAACAAAAACGCAGCAGCAGCTCGTTGAGGTAGCAGTAGCGACGAAGAAGAAGATGCAGCCGCGGCCATGGCGACGTGAAACGCAGCAGCGGACGGAGAAGAAGTGACCAACAATGATAGCAGCTCGGCGTCGGACGTGAAACGCAGCAGCAGCAGCAACGAATGGAGAAGAAGAAGCAACAACAGCACGAAGGATGAAGAAGACGTAGCAGCAGGAGGAGAAGCAGCTAAGGGCAGCAATGGTGGTAGAGCAGTTGCTCGACGAACTTGAAAACGCAGCCATGGCAGCGAGGGGACGTCGTGGGGGTGAGGGTGGTATGTTGTGTGTGTGTGTGTGTTGACGTGAGGGGGCAGGGGTGTGAGGGGGAAGGGCTGCCATGGGAGGAGCTTGGGGTAGGAGGAGAAAGAGAGGAAGAAGAAGAGAGGGGGGGGGATGGTTAGCTTTTAGGTTTAGTTTTTTTTTTGTTTTCTTTTGTGAAATGTAAGATAATAGAGGTGTTGGGTTATGGACTGGGTCGACCCGGTTTGGAATGGACCTGGTCGTGGAGGAAGGTTGGGTATATTTGGGCCTGTGGTTCAAAATTGAAGAAGAGGCCTAATTCCGATTTTCTTTTATATTTTTGTTTTCTTTTCTTCTTTTATTTTTCTAAAACTAAATTCTAAAAATCCTTAAATTATCATATGGAACTAAATTAATTTATAAAAGCGCAAATTAACTCCCAATAACAATTAACACACAATTAAGTAATAATTAAGCATGAAATTGTACAATTGGACATTGAATGCTAAAAAATACAAAAGATGCCTATTTTTGTAATTTTTAATTTTGTAAAACAAACTTAATTACTAACAATTGTAAACTTAAATCCAAAACGCAAATGCGACGTATTTTATATTTTTTATTAATTTAAACAAATAAACATGCACAGACAAAAATACAAATAATTATACAAAAATACCACAAAAATACAAAAATTGCACACAAAAGGAAAATTGTTTTATTTTGAATTTTTTTTTGGAGTAATTCTTTCATAGGGCAAAAATCACGTGCTTACACTACCGGTCTAGAATTGCTACCGGCTCCTCCTTATAAGACAAGTCCTTGTCCAACTGGACAGTGCTGAAATCTAACACGTGGGATGGATCGCCGTGATATTTCCGAAGCATGGACACATGAAACACTGGATGCACGGCTGATAAGCACGACGGCAATGCAAGTCTATAAGCCACCTCTCCCACTCGATCAAGAATCTCAAACGAGCCAATGAACCTAGGGCTAAGCTTGCCCTTCTTCCCAAATCTCATCACGCCCTTTATAGGCGATACTCGAAGCAATACCCGCTCACCTACCGTGAATGCTAAATCTCAAACCTTGCGGTCTGCATAACTCTTTTGCCTGGACTGAGTTGTACGAAGCATATCCTGAATAATCCTGACCTTGTCCAAAGCCTCCTGAACCAGATCCATACCCAACAATCGAGCCTCTCCTAGCTCAAACTATCCAACCGGAAATCGACACCGCCTACCATATAAAGCCTCATAAGGAGCCATCTGGATACTCGACTGGTAACTGTTGTTGTAGGCAAACTCTGCTAAAGGCAAAAACTAATCACACGAGCCTCCAAAGTCAATGATACAAGCTCAGAGCATATCCTCCAAAATCTAAATAGTCCGCTCGGACTGCCCGTCCGTCTGAGGATGAAATGATGTGCTCAACTCAACCTGCGTACCCAACCCTCGCTGAACTGCTCTCGAGAAACGCGAGGTAAACTGCGTACCTCGGTCCGAAATGATAGATATAGGTACACCGTGAAGTCGAACAATCTCCCGAATATAGATCTCAGCTAACCTCTCGGATGAATAGGAGACTATCACAGGAATGAAATGCGCTGACTTGGTCAGCCTATCAACAATGACCCATACTGCGTCGAACTTCCTCCGAGTCTGCAGGAGTCCAACAACGAAATCCATAGTAACCCGCTCCCACTTCCACTCGGGAAGCTCAATTCTCTGAAATAGACCACTAGGCCTCTGATGCTCATACTTAACCTGCTGACAGTTCAAACACCGAGCTACATATGCAACGATATCCTTCTTCATTCTTTGCCACCAATAATGCTGCCGCAAATCCTGATATATCTTTGCGGCGTCCGGATGAATAGAGTACCAGGAGCTATGGGCCTTCTTTAAAATCAACTCCCGAAGCCCATCCACATTTGGCATACACACTCGACCCTGCAATCTCAAAACTCCATCATTATCTAGGGTAACCTACTTGGCACCTCCGCGCTGCACCGTGTCTCTAAGGACGCACAAATGGGGATTATCATACTGCCGATCATAGATACGCTCCAATAAAGAAGAACGAGCGACCGTGCAAGCTAATACCCAACTAGGCTCAGAAATATCCAACCTCACCAACTGATTGGCCAAGGCCTGAACATCCAAAGAAAGCGGCCTCTCACCGACCGAAATATAAGCAAGGCTGCCCATACTGGCTAACTTCCTACTCAAGGCATCGGCCACCACATTGGCCTTTCTCGGGTGATATAAGATAGTGATATCATAATCCTTTAACAACTCCAACCACTTCCTCTACCTCAAATTCAACCCCTTTTGCTTGAACAAATACTGAAGACTCTTGTGATCCGTGAACACCTCACATGCCATGCCATACAGATAATGCCTCCAAATCTTCAATGCGTGAACTATGGCTGGCAACTCTAAATCATGAATTGGATAGTTCTTCTCATGAATCTTCAACTGCCGCAAAGCATAGGCAATGACCTTGTCATCCTGCATCAACACTGCACCAAGCCAAATACGAGAAGCATCACAATAAACTGTATAAGGCCCTGAGCCTGTGGGCAAAACCAACACCGGTGCCGTAGTCAGAGCTGTCTTGAGCTTCTGAAAGCTCACCTCACACTCGTCCGACCATCTGAACTAGGCACCCTTCTGGGTCAACCTGGTCATCGGGGTTGCGATAGATGAAAACCCCTCTACGAACCGGCGATAGTAGCCTGCCAATCCCAAGAAACTCCGAATCTCTTTAGCTGATGCTAGTTTAGGCCAGTTCTTGACTGCCTCAATTTTCTTCGGATCAACATGAATACCCTCTGCAGACACAACATGACCCAGGAATGCAACTGAACTCAACCAGAACTCACACTTCGAGAATTTAACATATAACTAACTATCCCTCAAGGTCTGAAGAACCACTCTAATATGCTGCTCGTGCTCCTCCCAGCTGTGGGAATATATCAAAATATCATCAAAAAGACTATCACGAACAAATCCAAATAAGGCCTGAACACTCAGTTCATCAAATCCATAAAAGTTGCGGGGGCATTTGTCAACCCGAGTGACATAACCAAGAACTCATAACGCCCGTACCGAGTGCGAAAAACTGTCTTAGGGACATCAGAAGCCCTAATCCTCAACTGATGGTAGCCAGATCTCAAGTCAATCTTTGAAAATACCCTGTCACCCTGAAGCTGATCAAACAAATCATCAATCCTCGACAATGGATACTTATTCTTGATTGTAACCTTGTTCAGCTGCCGGTAATCAATACACATTCTCATCGATCCGTCCTTCTTCTTAACAAATAACATCGGCGCATCCCAAGGCGAAACACTCGACCTAATGAAACCCTTCTCAAGCAAGTCTTGCAACTGCTCCTTCACCTCTTTTAACTCAGACGGGGCCATACGATACGACGGGATAGAAATGGGCTGAGTGACCGAAGCCAAATCAATGCAAAAGTCAATATCCCTGTCGGGTGGCATACCCAGTAGGTATGAAGGAAAAACATCAGGAAACTCTCAAACAACGGGCACAGAATCAATAGAGGGAACCTCGGCACTAGCATCACGAACATATGCCAAATAGGCCAAACACCCCTTCTCGACCATACGCCGAGCCTTCACATAAGAGATAACACTACGGGTAGCATGACCAGGAGTCCCTCTCCACTCTAAACGAGGCATAACCGGTAAAGCTAAGGTCACAGTCATGGCATGATAGTCCAAGATAGCATGGTAAGGTGATAATCAGTCCATCCCCAATATAACATCAAAATCGACCATGTCTAAACGCAACAAATCTACACGAGTCTCAAGACCCCCAATCACCACAATACAAGAATGATGGACTCGATCAACTATAATAGAATCACCCACCAGTGTAGACACATAAACGGGAACACATGATGATCCGCATTTGCTTATCCTTAACGACAGAATTCAACATGATGATGCTGAGATGTGACCATTGGAGATGATGGGGTGTTAAGGATGCAGGGCCGGATCTGTGTGCCCAATGTGGATGGGCTTCGGGAGTTGATCCTGGAGGAGGCCCATAGCTCATGGTATTCCAATCATCCAGGTGCCGTGAAGATATATCAGGATTTGAGGCAGCACTATTGGTAGAGAAAAATGAAGAAATATATTGTGGGATTTGTAGCCCGGTGTCTCAATTATTAGCAGGTGAAATATGAGCATCAGAGACCAGGTGGTTTGCTTCAGCAGATGGATATTCCTGAGTAGAAGTGGGAGAGGATCACTATGGACTTTGTTGTTGGACTTCCACGGACTTTGAAGAAGTTCGATGCTATTTGGGTGATTGTGAATCGGCTGACCAAGTATGCACACTTCATTCCTGTGTGTACTACCTATTCTTCAGAGGTTGGCAGGGATCTATATCCGAGAGATTGTTCGCTTGCATGGTGTCCCAGTTTCCATCATTTCAGATAGAGGTACTCAGTTTACTTCACAGTTTTGGAGGCCCGTGCAGAGAGAGTTGGGTACTCAGGTGGAGTTGAGCACAGTTTTCCATCCTCAGACGGACGGGCAGTCCGAGCGCATTATTTAGATATTGGAGGACATGTTGCGTGCTTGTGTCATTGACTTCGGAGGGTCATGGGATGAGTTTCTACCGCTTGTAGAGTTTGCTTATAACAACAACTACCAGTCGAGTATTCAGATGGCTCCATATGAGGCTTTGTATAGGAGGCGGTGTAGATCTCCAGTTGGTTGGTTCGAGCCCGGTGAGGCTAGGCTATTAGGGATAAATTTGGTGCAGGATGCTTTGGAGAAGGTGATTCAGGAGAGGCTTCATACAATGCAGTCGAGACAAAAGAGTTATACTAACAGGAAGGTTCGAGATGTGTCCTACGGCGAGAAGGTTCTGTTGAAGGTTTCACCCATAAAAGGTGTTATGAGATTTGGAAAGAAAGGAAAATTGAGTCCGCGGTTCATTGGGCCTTTTGAGGTTCTCCGGAGGATTGGGGAGGTGGCTTATGAGCTTGCTTTGCCACCCAGCTTGTCGAGTGTGCATCCAGTATTTCATATTTCTATGCTTCGGAAGTATATTGGGGATCCGTCTCATGTTCTGGATTTCATCACGGTTCAGTTGGATGATGATTTGACTTATGATGTGGAGCCAGTAACTATTTTAGGTCGGCAGGTTCGGAAGTTGAGATCAAAGGATATAGCTTCAGTGAAAGTGCATTAGAGAGGTCGGCCCGTGGAGGAGGCCACCTGGGAGACCGAGCGGGAGATGCGGAGCAGATATTTTCACCTGTTTGAGGCTTCAGGTATATTTCTTAATTCGTTCGCGGGCGAACGTTTGTTTAAGTTAGGGAGGATGTGACGACCCGGCCAGTCGTCTCATGAGTTACCGCTCTGTTTCTCCCATTTCTACTTCTTTATGCTTCGTTATCCGTGTTTTATGGTATCAAGTTTCTCGGATCGAATCCGAAATGATTTTGGTAAGGTTTAAGACACTTAGTCTCTTTTAAGGGAGTTTGAGTTGGAAAAGCCAACCAGATGTTGACTTATATGTTAGAGGGCTCGGATACGAATTTTGATAGTTTGGTTAGCTTCGGGAGGTGATTTATGGCTTAAGAATGTGATCGGAATGGGTTTTGAAGGGTTGGAGAAGTTTTAGGCTTGAATTGACGAAGTTGATATTTTGGTAATTTCTGGTTGGTAGGCGAGATTTTGATATAGGGGTCAGAATGGAATTCCGAGAGTTGCAGTAGCTACGTCGTGTCATTTGGGATGTGTGTGTAAAATTTCAGGTCATTCGGACGTGGTTTGGTTGGGTTTTTGATCGAAAGAGTATTTCGGAAGAATTTTAGAAACTTAGGCTTGAATCCGATGTGATTTGGAAGATTTGATGTTGTTTGAGGCGTTTTGATGATTGGAACAAGTTTGAATAAGGTATTGGGTTATGTTTGTGTTTTTGGTTGAGGTACCGGGGGCCTCGGGATGATTTCGGGTGGTTAACGGAGAAGTTGAGATGTCATTGCAGCTGCTGAAGTTTTGCTGCTTCTGGTGTTTTCGCACCTGCGGTTTGGGGACCGCAGGTACGGTGGCGCACATGCGGGTGATCTATCGCAGAAGCGAAAAAGGGCCAAATGAGCAGAGACCGCAGAAGCGGTATGGGGACCACATCTGCGATGTCGCATATGCGGAAGTTGGGTCGCAGATGCAATGTAGGCTGGGTAAGTGAATTACACAGAAGCAGAGGATTTGACTGTATATGCGATACCGCAGAAGCGGGTTTTGGACCGCAGATGCGAAAAAGCCTGGGCGGAACATATAAGTTATTTCATTTCGCGAGATTTAGCTATTTCACCATTTTTGACTTTGGCTTGGGAGTTTCTTGGGCGATTTGAGAGGGAGATTTCAAGAGAACTTCATTGAAGTAAGGAATTTGGACCTAAAACATGTTCCTATGCTATTATTTCATGGATTAGGGCTAGAAATTATGGAAATCAAAGGTTAAAATTGGGGAAACTAGGGCTTGAGAACTTAGGCCTTTAATTGTAGATTTGAAGGATCATTTGAGGTCGGATTTGAGAACTTTTGATATGTATGAACTCGTAGGAAGATAAGGAACCTATTGATGTAAAAATTTCTGAATTTCAAGAAGTGGGCCCTGGGGTTGGGTTTTGGTAATTTCGGGATTTGTGCCCTTTGTTGATTTTTTCGCTTGGGTTTTGTTCCCTTAGCATATGTTGACGTACTCGTTCTGATTTTGGATAGATTCAATGCGTGTGGAGGCCGATTCGAGGGCCAAAGGCGTCGCGAGCTAGAGATTTGGCCGGTTCGAGGTGAGTAATGATTGTAAATGATGTTCTGAGGGTTTGAAACCCCGGATTGCACATCGTAGTGCTATATTGAGGTGAGGCACACGCTCGATGACGAGCGTGGGTCGTGCACTATTGGAGATTTGTGACTTGGTCCGTCCCGATTGATGATTTTACCGCGTATTTGATTGATGACTGTTTGCTATCATCATTATTTGGGCTGAATGCCATATTTGGGCCTACTGCCAACTATTTGCAGCCTTCGGGGATTTTTATTGATATTTCCTCACTGTTTTGACTTTACACTTGAACTTAGTCCTGTTATTTTTCACTGTTTTCATACTCAGCCATGTTTACTCAGTTTTAAGACTTAAATGATATTTTAAATGATGTTTGGGCTGAGAAACACTGTTTACTATTGCCCGAGGGGATTGTGAGTATTTTTGACTAAGTAAGGCCGAGGGCCTAGTTGCGAGGAAACATTGATACTGAATTGAGGCCGAGGGCCTGGGATATATGCGCCATGAGGTGGCTTGATTGATATGAGGCCGAGGGCCTAGATTTGATGCCACGAGATGGCTTGTTATTGCGTTTGGTCCGTAAGGGATCCCTCCAGGAGTCTGCACACCCCCAGTGAGCGCGGGTACCCATTGTGATGTGAGATTGAGCCCGAGGGGCTGGTATTGTTCTGAGATATTGCCCGAGGGGCGGATTTGTTGTTACTGTGCCCGAGGGGCAAATTTCTATTTGTTTACTCTACCTTAATTACCTGTCACTTACTTGTTTATTTGTTGAAAGAGGATTTTCTTGACTTTCCACTATTATACTGCTTTTACATGGTTTTGCTTCATTATAGAATGTCTTGTGTCTTACGTGTTTTCTTACTTTCAGTCGTTATTTACATTTATTACTCACTGAGTTGGAGTACTCATTTTACTCCTTGCACCCTTGTGTGCAGATTCAGACGTTGTTGATCCTGCCAGTGCGAGTTGAGAGCTCCCGACAGACATTCGGAGTTCACGAGGTAGTTGCTTGACGTCCGCAGACCCGTGTTCTCCCTCTTTATCATTTCTATCTCATGTCAGACTTTTGTACTAGTTGTAGACCTTTCAGACTTGTATTAGGTTTTATAGATGCTCGTGATTTGTGACACCCCGGTTAGGGCTGTGTTGGGTTGTACTTCCGCACTTTATTGACATTATCCGCTACTTAGTATTGCTATATCTTGTTTTAGACTGCTTTTAATTATTTAACTATTTAAGAAGTGAATTGGGTTTAATTGGCTGGCCTTGTCTTCACGAGAGGCGCCATCACGACCGAGTTCGGGTTTAGGGTCGTGACATATAATAAATATCAATAATCATTACCTTTGAATGTGGTATTTTTGTTTATCTCTCCAATCAAATCCACCACCAAAATAGTGAGTACATATTAACTTTAAATAATGCTAATTAATATCTTTTTAAAACTAATATATATTAACTTTACATAATGTTAAGCCAAGTGACTTTTTTAAATATTTTTTGTATTTTATGTAAAAAAAATGTGCTACTTGAAATTTTTTCAATTTTCAAAGTCATTAATCCTTAATATCTTAAATAAATTTATTTACTTTATTTATATTTTAACTTGCCCAAAGTAGCAAATAGTCATATCCCAATCTACATCCTTCTAATATTTGTATAATTTTATTATTATTATGACTTTCTAATTATTTTTTCACTTCTATGTTTTTAGCTAATATAGAAGGAAAATTGATGATTGGATTTATATATGATATAAATATAAATATAGATATATAGATTAGATTTATTTTCTAGATTATGTAGTAAATGTGCCAAGTGGCATTTTCTCAATATGTCACTTGGCTTAACCTCATGCTTCACTATCATCCTTTTAATATAATATAGATGCTTCACTATCCTCCTTTTAATATAATATAGATATAGATTGCTAAATTTTTATATTTTAAATTTAGTCTTATATGTCATTACTTCAAATCCAATCAATTAAAATAAAGACCCAATAAACCAAGAAAAAATGAATAAGAATATTTTTGAGTAAGCTTATAAGCAGGATAAACAATTTTGTCTCAATATTCATCTAATTAGTCAATATAATAAGTACATTCTTAATACTATCTGCCTTACACATAAATAAAATAACAAAATTATTTTTAATAAGAGTTGTATATTCTATAAGAATAAAATTGATTATGTTATGTAATCCATCATGCGTAATATGAAATACTTTAGAAAGACATCATATGTAGAGTAAGATGCGATCGAGATATCATTTGTAAGAACGATTAATATTTGTCGAGTAGCGCTGCCTAATATTATTACTAAGGCATAATTAAAATAAGGATACAAGTTAGAACTCTCATAAATTAAGTAAAATATGGATAAAATATTTTCAATTGTTGATAATCTATCAAACTCAAATTCTTTTCAAATTAATATGACATAAACGCACGTGTACATAGCAAGGTCTCATATGTAAAATCGAACAACCTCTTTTTCTTTTAATCAAACATTACTTCCACAAGTCTTTTTTTACTAGAAATAAACTAGAAGTAAGAACCGCTAAATTGGAATATTGGATCCAAATCCCTAACATATGATTAATATTTATTATTTTTTAGGAACTTGTAATTTTGTGTTAATCTTTGTTTTATAACAGAGATACATCTGAGTATTATTTATATTATTTTTTAAAAAGTTTATATTTTTTATATAAGGTACACGCGCAATGCGCGTACACTAAATCTAGTTATTATTTTATTATTTTTACTAAAAGTGGGAAGACCTAAAGTTAAAAGTTGATTTACAAATATACCCTTAAAAACTAAGTGACAATATTGCCCATGAGTAAGAAGCTGCCTTCTATTAAATTAAAATAAATGAAAACAATCAGTTGCATTATTTCACATTCCAACTTTTCTCTGTTTGGTCTTATGAGCTTCTACCGGTTATAATATTTATGCATAGTCTTTACTCATACTTTACTACACTATAAAAGCAGACACCAAAGTGTCAAATTACTTCATCATTTTTTTCATTTTCTCTTCTTTGTTAGTAACTCCCATTTCCCAGAAGAACATTCTCTTTCTGTTTTTCTTTTTTAATTTTGCTCAACTCCAATTACAACGCCCATGTAAAGAAATCTCAGTGAACTTATGGTGGGCTGCTTTATTGCTCTCCAATTAGTTTTTTTCCACTTATTAACCAGTTATTATTGTTATTTTTATTATTTATGTGATCAAAGGAAGTCTCATGCGATCTTATATCTGATCCAGTATTCTTGATTATCATATTTTATTTTGATTGTTTTGTTTCTTTTTTTCTTTTATCCTTTAGACATAAATTTAGACTAATTATGAAAACGACTGGTTCCATTACTAGTGCTTTTTTTTTTTTTTTTTTCCTTTTCTCCGCGATAAACATTCAAAGACTATGAGTTATTTTGTCTAACACTTGCTTGGGATAATCGTTTCCTTTTGATAATCAATGTAGCTTAGGATTTATCTTTATTTATAGAGTCAAATTATAAGTATTTTAATTCAATGAGAAGAAACCTGGAGAATATCTTATATCTGATCCAGTATTCTTGATTATCATATTTTATTTTGATTGTTTTGTTTCTTTTTTTCTTTTATCCTTTAGACATAAATTTAGACTAATTATGAAAACGACTGGTTCCATTACTAGTGCTTTTTTTTTTTTTTTTTTTCCTTTTCTCCGCGATAAACATTCAAAGACTATGAGTTATTTTGTCTAACACTTGCTTGGGATAATCGTTTCCTTTTGATAATCAATGTAGCTTAGGATTTATCTTTATTTATAGAGTCAAATTATAAGTATTTTAATTCAATGAGAAGAAACCTGGAGAATATCTTTAGACAAAAAGAAACAAAAGATGAAAGGTTTGTTTTAAAAGAAATTCTAGCAATCAACTGCATATATTAATATTTTACGTGATGCAATACCTTTTAAAAAAATGGACGGAAAGATTACTTTCATTCGATAACTTCTTAATATGTATGCGGCTGTCAAAAGGAGGCTACAACTTGTAAAAAAACAAGACACAAACTTTAAGACGTGAAGTACTTGCAACATTATTTATATTCATATTAAAACTATGTATTGATGAAATATCAAAATTCGAGAAAATTATCAAGCTAAATATGTGGTATATTAGATGAACTGCATAAGAAAAAGTTATACCATTTTAGTTTAGTGTCTACAACAACAAAATATAATAGTGACATCGAGTCATTCAAATTAAATAGGCTGATTATATATTCATCAAGTTCAGCTTGTGCTTTTTCCTTTCAAATTTTCAGTTACTAATTTTGCACAAGTTTTAATATTATTTATATCGTTTTAAATTTTTTGTACCAACACGTGTCCAGAGACTAGTAATAATGATAAAAGGGAATATTATGCAGAGATTACTTACTTAAACGACATATATCTTTATATACTGTTTTTTCTCGTATTTGTAATATTCTCACATAAAATAGTACACATGATTGTTGCATAATTTAATGCATGTTTTATTTAATACCATCAACCAAACGCCACATTAGTTGAGCGGAGATTATATTTTATTCTTTACGGCCAACCAAACGTTGCATTAGTTATACAAAGGTAATTTTTCTTAATCCCTCAAACTAAACACTGTATTATTTTTTTTCGGTTTGGGGGGAAGGGGGGAGGGGGGTTATGCTGGTTTTCTAATCCTTAAACTTAGGGCAGAATACATAGTTTAACCCCGGAACTATGGACCAAATCCCTGTGACACACCTTTTGAGAACAAAAATTACCTTACACACTCAACCTTGCCCGAGTGTGTCTAATACACACCTCTTTAGTGTTTGACCACTTTTTTCTCAGCAAGTGTAGTCACGCACTAATAATAATGTGGCACGTGTGATTAACCTTTTGTAAAAAATAAAAAATACTTGAAATTATAATTATATCCTAATTGCCAAATATTCTTCCATCTTCTTCATCTTCCCCAAGCTATACCATCATGGCTGCTAACTCTCCAAAGCGAAACACTGATGCAAAAAGAAAAAAAAAATACCACTACGTCATCCTACCACATTTAAGACCCACCACCCCAACCGCATAAATACCCCCACTAATCTTCATTTTCTTTGCCACATTCAACATTCCGGCAGTTTAAATTCACTATTACTCTCTATTTTTTTGCCGCGTTCAATATTCCACCCATTTAATTATAAAACTCAGATTTGTCTGTGCTATAATTTTGAAAACTGGTGGTGTCTCTTCCAGTTCATGAGATCATAGACAAGGCCTTCGTCATTGCCATATATAAATAAGACTTCAGAAAAAAGGACTACATATCAAAGTTGTTAGAGAGAAAAAAAAATAAAACCCGATTGGGATTATTCTGTATCTAGTTTATCAAAACTGGAAAAAGAGCAATCATTCTGGGATTAAATCACCTTCCTTATTATTTCAAGAAGCTAATCAAAATCTAAATCTGAAAAACACCCAATCTAAAAAACAATTGTCAATTTGGAGATTTGAATCGCGAGTCATAACCAAAATATATTGGTGTTCAAATATGGAAACTCTGGTTATTTGTATTTTCTCGTTCCCCTTTAGATCTTGGGGGAAAAATCTGGTGGGGGGTTGTGGTGTTGTGACATAAGAACCTGGAAAAGAATTGATGAAATCTTTTTAGAGAATAAAAAAATGAAAAATGAAAAATCTGCACAAATAGTTTCCAGATGACGATTTAGATACAACATGTTAACTCTTCACTCGCCTCTTATGCGTGTAAATCACGAGTGTAAAAGTGGTGTGTATTAAATACACTTTGAAAAGATGGAGTATGTAAGGTAATTTTTGTTCCCAAAAGGTGTGTTACAGGAATTTGGTCCATAGTTCCGAGAGTAAACTATGTATTCTGCCTAAAACTTAGTGTTGGTAATATTTTTCGATTTGACTATTGAGGAAATAGCCTATATGTGAACTTTAAGTAGAAAAGATGGGATATTAATATTATAGCCAGTAGTGACGTTTTGTAGTGAATGCTGGAATGACTTCTGCAGTTATCAGAAGGCAGAACCTGATGTCATCATATCTCTCTATATGTGAATAACAGACATACTAAACCAAGAAAATAACAATTCATTCCACCAACTATTTCTGTTCTTGCTCACTCCTACCTGATTTTGATTATGATATATTTTATGTGCTCCATTTAATTTTTAAATAATAGGGCCTCAAATTATAGCTCAAAGTATAATCCCATTAAGTCACTACATTTGATTCAATTCTATTTCTTTAAGCGACCAAAGGTGGTCCTAGTGAAAGCTGGCATCTTTATTACCTTTCTCCTATCCAACTTTGTGTGGTCTTGGAGATAGTGGTGCCTTTTTCTTTTTTATTTATAAATATACATTCTTATATTTTTAAAGTTTATTTAGCTTTCTTGTGGTTTTCCAAGAGTGGTAACTTTTTATCTTCACTATCTTCTAGGGATGAAAATTTTATTTTGTGTGTGATACAATTGACACTAGTTGTACGAGGCTGTTTTTTGTCTCACAGTTTTGTGGATCCAGATTTCTGTGGACCCAGAAGTATAAGATTGGGGTCTACAAATTTGTGAGACAAAAAGGAGCCTCATACAACTAGTGTCAGTTGTACGAGACACAAAATAAAACTTTTCCCTGCATTCAATTTCAAAGTATCATCTTAGGGTCGGCCTGAAACAACCTCTCTATCTCCTAGAGGTAGGGATAAGGTCACTCTACACACTACCCTCTCCAAACCCCTGTATTTGTTATTGTTGTATACAATTTCAAAGTAACTTGTATTTACAATTTCACCGAAAACACAAAAAAAAAACAAGAAACAAAGATGGTTTTCTCCGGGGGTGAAGAACATCAGGGTACATTTCAACAAAACTATGATAAACAGAGTGAATTAAAAGCATTTGATGACACAAAGGCTGGTGTCAAAGGGGTTGTTGATGCTGGAATTACTAAAGTACCCCGGATGTTCATTCATCCACAAGAAAGCATACATAACTCCTCAAACTCCACTGAGAAAAATTTCATTTTTCCAGTAATTGATCTTGAAGGCATTGATCATCCAATCAAGCATAAAGAAATTGTCGATAAAGTTCGAGATGCATCAGAGACATGGGGATTTTTTCAAGTGGTTAATCATGGAATTCCATTACCTGTCCTTGAAGAAATGTTACAAGGAGCCCGGCGATTTTTCGAGCAAGATATCGAGATTAAGAGACAATATTATACTCGAGATAATACAAAAAAAGTGGCACATGTTAGCAATTTTGATTTGTATAGCACATCTGTTCCAGCAGCAAGCTGGAGAGACTCACTTTATTGTGTTATGGCTCCTAATCCTCCTGATCCAGAGGAACTGCCAGTAGCATGCAGGTATGTTCTAACATGAATTAGAAAGAAAATATTCTTTCACAAAACACCAACCAAATTTGCTTACTTTTTAGTATCTAGTTATGGTGGGTACGAGGAGGGGTAGAGGTAGGCCAAAGAAGCATTTGAGATGATAAGGCAGGACATGGCGTAACTGGAGTTTACTGAGGAGATGACCTTTGGTAGCAGGATGTGGAAGTCGAGAATAATGGTAGAAGGTTAGTAGATAGTCGAGCGTGTCCGTTTTTCTTTCGTAGTCCATTAGCATTAGTGTTAGTGTGGTTTCGGTTTATTCTTAGATTGATACTACTACCCATTGTTTGATTGCTATATTTGCGTCGACTTTCTTAATATTTTGTGTTCGTTTTATTCTTAGATTTCTATACTACCTATTGTTTGATTGCTTTCTTTGCCTCAGTTTTCTTAATATCTTGAGTTATTACTACTTGTTTATGCTACTCCTTCTCTTCTTTTCTTCCGCCGAGGGTCTATCATAAATAACCTCTCTGCCTTTCCAGGGTAGGAGTAAGACTGCGTACATCCCACCCTCTCCAGACCCCACTTGTGGGAATACACTGCGTTTGTTATTGTTGTTCAGTATCTAGTTATGTTTAGTAGAGGGCTAGAGGCAGATCTTGGAGATTTAAACTTTATGGGTTTAAGCTCGGGATTTATCACAGTCCATTTGATTTAATAGGTTCCAAGTCTATTATTTGTACTTATTTAGTAGTAGATTTATTAACACGTATATAGGGTATGAAGAAAAATTACTGAGTTCGCTGAACCTATAGAAGGTGTATTCGATCCACACCTGATGTTCAATGTAACAAAAATCAAGAATACATCATGACAAAGTATTATAGTATCTGAATTCTGATGTGCTGTCATTGCAGCTGTTTTATGTTAAAATGTGAAATTTGGTGGACAATATGAAAAATAACAATTTTTTACAGGAAGTCAAGTTGCTGAAAACTAATTGAGTATACTCATTTGTATCTGCAGCTTTATCTATGTTTTATAATATTTTGCAGGGAGATTTTAATGGATTTTTCTGAGCATATGATGAAATTAGGCTACTCATTACTGGAATTATTGTCCGAGGGTCTCGGTCTCAATTCTTGTCATCTTAAAGATATGAACATTGCTGAGGGGCTATCTATTGGCCACCATTACTATCCAGCATGTCCTCAGCCGGAACTCACTATAGGCACCAGAAAGCATTCAGACTGTGTTTTTATGACAGTGCTTCTGCAAGATGATATAGGAGGTCTACAAGTTCTTCACCAAAATCAGTGGATTGATGTTCCTCCTTTATCGGGCGCTCTAGTGGTGAATATTGGAGATATGCTGCAGGTTAGAATTTTTTTGCTAATAATACTTAAGCTTTTAGATGAAACAATCGCATAATTCAATACATGTTAATGTGACTGATAATTTAATCATAATACATTGTCTTGGTACTGAGAGAAAATTTGCTTATTTGATGTTTTTTCCAGCTAATATTAAATGACAAGTATCTAAGTGTTGAGCATAGAGTATTGTCAAATAAAGTATGTCCAAGAATATCAGTCCCAAGCTTCTTCAGCACAGGTGCATTTCCTTCTTCCAGGATTTATGGACCAATTAAGGAATTGTTATCAGAATGTAATCCGCCAAAGTATCGTGCAACCACAGTGAAGGAATATACAGACTTCTTCCGCAGTAAAGGCTTTGATGGAACTTCTGCATTGCAGCATTACAAGATCCTATCCTAGAAATGAAGAAATTTAATCGAATGCATATCAGAGCTCAGAATCGAACTTATGATGTACAATTAGCCGATAAATATACTGTAACTAAATTTCCATAGATGTTGACAAATGCCTTGCTAATTTTCTGTTGAAATTTGTTTTAATAAATCACTGATCTACTCAAGGCTTACATGCAATATAACGCTTGGAAATATAATCAATTATAGAAATTTAGAAGCATTTCTTATTACGCATCCATATTATATGCTTTCTAGTCATGCTAGCCATGGATGATTGCCTATATACTTTCAGCTTTTAAACAAATTCATTTCTTAGCTTTAATAAATGGATACTGGAGTTCATTTATTTCTTTTCAAGATTCAGTTCAGCATGTCACCATTTGAAAATTTCCAGTGTTAATCATGGAGATGAAAGTGCAAGTATACCCTCAATGGTCATATTAAATTGGACCTTTTTTCTTTTTCTATTGAGAAAACAAACTCACATATGCTGTATTCTTAATGTCTTGGTGATTCATAGTCATTACTCATTAATGTGTTGTGCCTACTATCCATGGAAACTATCTCCATGACTACAATAAGATTGAGGAAATTTTTTGTCTTGTTCTTCTATCTACCTTCCATGGAGAAACATGAACAATGGGATTCATACAATGACCCTAACTTATTTGGGATTGAAGCATAGTTGTTGTTATTGTGATCTGCTTATCTATGTTTCATAAACTACCACTATATCTTCTATTCCCTCCGTTCACTTTTACTTGGCAGGTATACTAAAAATAGATTTTTATTTTACTTGTCACTTTACGCATATCAAGAGAAGACAAATTTTTTTTCCCTGCTATACCCACAGTATTTATTACTCATTTTAAATCATTTTCTCAAATTCAATAAAATATGCATAAATTAATATGAGTATCATAGTAAATTATGCACTTTATTTATTATTTCTTAAGGGGCACTAGAAGTCAAAACGTGCCAAGTAAAAGCGAACATAGAGAGTAATTGAAGGATTGCATATAGGTGTTCGTAACACGTAGCGGAAGACAATAACAATCTTAAGCAAATCTTTTCGTGTTTAAAATTTATTTACATGTCAAAGATCAGATCTAAGACGTACCTGGTGAAGAGAGTCTCATTTCAAAATTTCTTCGATAGTGCGAAGAATTTATGCGTATCCACACCGAGACCGATCCTTGCTATCAACTCTTTGATCAACGAAACCCACGAACAAATTGAACAAAAAATTTGCGCTGAAATTTTTCTCAAAAATATCAACTCAAATTAGAAGAACAAGAAACACTTTTCTAGTAATTGTATTTTCTCTCTTGACTTTATTGCACTCTCACTTTCACAAAGTATTTTTATTCTCAAGAATTAATAATGCGGCAAATTTTCTCCATAACCCTTTATATAGCATTACCTGTAAACCTTTTTCCTATTTGGGTAAGGTAATAATTTACTTAGGTTAAAAGTTTATTCCAAAAATAAACTTGATCGATTATTTTCTAACGAAAATCAGAATCCCATTCTTAATGGGTTTGGTGCCCAACGTCCTTCCTAAGGACTTTGACGTGAAGGTTCTGTTAATGTCCAATTCCAAATTGGACTTTAAGTACTACTCCAAATAATATTTTATATTAAAACTACCAATACCATTCTTATGGGTTGAAGTAACCGGCGATTTTCACGTCAATCCAATTCTTAATTGGATTTTTTATATATATATATATATATATATATATATATATATTTCAACCAAGAGATAATTTAATTTTCTATTCCAAATAGAAAACCTCAATTTGTTCACAATATTAATTACACTCCATGTGTTAGCAAAGAATATAATAATATTTCACTTAGACTAATAACTAAATTTATTTGACTAATTAAATTCCTTAATTTAGTTATCAAATATAAAGTAATTAATCCTCTAGCAAAGATCAGAACACTCGTTAGTGTGCAACCCCATAGGTTCAATACTAAACCGGTAGTAAATTGATCACATCAATATACTAATCAAGGGTGGCGTCTAGCAACACTCCTTAACGACCGGATAGAATGAAGTATACAATTTACTCTCAAGAACCAGTAGAAGAATAATGTAGTAATTCCGTCTGTCCTTATAGCTCTGGGTCACCCTAGGATATAGTTCAACTGTCAAATTCAAATAGGCGACCAACTATGTATTCATGTCAAATATAATCGACCATTGAATGACCTAAAAAACTCTTTTCTTCTTTCATTCGATTGCCTTGACCAAGGTCTTAGTTTGGTCGTTTATAATTCATGATAACATGGAGCTTAAACTCATTACCAAGAGTTGACAGATTCCATCTTAATCAATCACTAATTCTACAAGTATTCAATCGTACCCAATATCCTTTCAACTATCGCCCTAGGGCCATAGGTGTCTAGTATTAAAGCACAACAAATAACTTGTCAATTACTATGACGATCTCAGGTCAAAGGAAACTCTTATATCACATTCTTCAAGAGAATATCCTATTGACAGTTTACGGTAATACTAACCATTAGGAATTATCCAATGAGCCGGTTCAATGATCATATTTCTTTATGCATCATCTATCTATGTGATTCAGTTAATGAGATCAACTAATCTTTATCCCATAAAGATAATCACATAAATATTGATCTAAGCGGATTACTAATGTTCAAATTAATAATCCTATGATCGAGAACAAATTTAGATTAAATTGTAAGAGACTTTGCTCTCATTATCATGATCTCTATCACGATGACAAGTCTCAAAATTTAATCAAGGACCTTATCAAATTAATTAAACAATTAATAATAACTATGATAAAAGAATACCATATTTTTTTATATCAAATAACGTTCACAAAAATATGTTCAAATCATCAAATATGAGATTGGATCTAGGGCATATCTACTATATCCCTACCACTAATATCCTCTTCTATTTTTCGGGGTTGGGTGGTTGGGGTTGGAGAGAAGAATGACAGTGGGTTCAGACAATGACCAATCAAAGGGACTAAAAATGATTAACTAATCTTTTTGTTTTCTTCTGCTGAAAATAGCTAGTTTATTGGTATGAATTAGTGATGGTCACAATTGTGGTCCAAATTCCAAGTGTCCAAGAGTCTAAGTTAATGGCTCTTTGAAAATAACTCTAACCACTATGACGTATGAGCAGATATCTAACAAAATGTTTTCTTCCTCCTCTCTTTCCTCAGAAAATAAAAAAATTAAAAAAATAAACAGTCTGATACACTAAGCTCTCGCTATGCGCATGATTCAGGGAAGGGTCGGATCAGAAGGGTTTATGTTACACATCTTTATCCTACATTTCTGCAAGAGGTTGTTTCCACGGCTCAAACTCGGAGGTCACATGGCAGCAACTTTACCAGTTACGCCATGACTCCCTTCTCCTCTTTCCTCATTTTGAGAAATTCTCCATATCTTAGAATATTTTGCAGTAAAACTCATCAACCATTTAAAGCTTATCATGTCAATCTCCTAGTTTATAACCTCTTATTTTTTGTGGACAGGAAAGATAGTGTTCTGCATAGAGAAGTAGTACTGTTTTTGATGTCCAAATGCTTCCCATTAGGTTCTAAGAAACTCAGCCACTCTAATTGTTCATAACATCCTAGCAAAGAAGATTCGTCTCTCTTGAGCTGAGGTCTATCGGAAATAGCCTCTCTACCTTCAAGGTAGGCATAAGGTCTGCGCACGCACTACCCTTGTGGGATTACGCTGGATTTGTTGTTGTTGTTGTTGTATACTAGCAAAGAAGATGGTAGTCTCTAGTACTGATAATTTTCAGGCTACAGTTCAGAAAAGTTACGACAAAATGAGTGAGTTAAAAGCCTTTGATGATACAAAGGCTGGTGTCAAAGGGCTTATTGATGCTGGAATTACTGAGGTACCTAATATGTTCATTCTGCCACCAAAAAACAGACCGGACTCCTCGGAAACCTGTGAAACACAGTGCATTTTTCCAGTTATAGATCTTGAAGGAATTGATGAGGATCCAACGAAGCATAAAGAGATTGTGGATAAAGTACGAGATGCATCGGAGACATGGGGTTTCTTCCAAGTGATTAATCATGGCATTCCATTACCTGTCCTGGAAGAAATGTTGCAAGGAACACGACGATTTTTTGAGCAAGATATTGAGGTTAAGAAACAGTATTACACTCGAGATAGTACGAAAAAGGTGATTCATACTAGCAATTTTGATTTGTATAGTCCTTCTGTTCCAGCTGCAAATTGGAGAGACTCACTTTTCTGTTTAATGGCTCCTACTCCTCCTAGTCCAGAAGAATTGCCAACAGCAAACAGGTATGTTCTGAGCATGACTTAGAAAACCAACCAATTCATTTCATTGCCTAGTAACAATATATGTATTCTGTTTTGACAAAAATCAAGAATAAACCATGAAAATGTTCGCATTGTTATGTGCTTCCTTGCAAATAATTTGTGCTAAAAACTATGTTTTCTGTTTTGACAAAAGTTAAGAACAAAAAAAAAGGCAGCTCGGTGTACAAGGCATCCCGCATTCATGCAGGGTCGGGGAAGGGCCGCACCCCAAAGGGTGTGATATAGACAACCTACTCTAATGCAAACATTAGTGGTTGGTTCCATTGTTCGAACTCGTGAACTATAGGTCACACGGAGACAACTTTACTATTACTCCAAGGCTCCCCTTCGACAAAAGCCAAGAATAAACCATGAAAATTTTGGCATCGTTATGTGCTTCCTTTCAATTAATTTATGCTTAATGTGAGTTTTTTTATGGATACTGTTGGGAAACTAAGAAAATTTAACTAGAAGTCTGGTCCCTGAGAGCCAAATGAGCATATCATTTCTCTATTTTGTAAATATTGATATGTGCTGTTTCACTAGTTATACTGAAATTGCTACAGGGAAATACTACAAGACTATTCTAAGCATGTAATGAAATTAGGCTGCTCCTTACTTGAATTATTATCAGAAGGTCTTGGCCTCGATCGTTGTCATCTCAAAGATATGGATTGTGCGGAGGGGCTCGGTATTTTGGGACATTATTATCCAGCATGCCCTCAGCCAGAGCTCACCATAGGCACCAATAAACATTCTGACAATGATTTTATCACAGTGCTTTTACAAGATCATATCGGAGGACTCCAAGTGCTTCATCAGAATCAGTGGGTTAATGTTCCTCCTACACCTGGTGCTCTCGTCGTGAACATTGGAGATCTTCTACAGGCTAGTATATTAATAAATATATATTAAATTTTGAACACCTTTTGCAAGATTTCTAGCTTCGTCACTGTTTGGCACTGAAACTGATTGTGCTTATTGTTGGTGGTTTTTCAGCTCATATCAAATGATAAGTACATAAGTGTTGAGCACAGAGTATTGGCAAATAAAGTTGGACCAAGAATATCAGTTGCATGCTTCTTCTACACTGGTCCACGACCATCTTCCAGGCTTTACGGTCCAATTCCTGAATTGTTGTCAGAAGATAATCTTCCAAAATATCGTGCAACAACAGTGAAAGACTACACTGATTACTTTCGTCAAAAAGGTCTAGATGGAACTTCTGCATTGTTGCATTACAAGATCTAATCATAGTTAATAATTAAAATTCTGATGATAACAGAAAATTTTTGTGATGTATCACATGCTTAAGCTTCAAAGATATTGAAATATGCACTGTTATGCCAAGTCCTTTTTGTCTACTGCTTATGAGTAATGGAAACTAGTTTGGAGCACAGATTATTCATTATTGGCAAATAGACTAGATACAGGTCGATCTTGCAATTTCCAAGATTTTGGACCAATTATGAAATGTTATTAGAAGATAATCCCCCAAACTATCATGTAGGGCTGTAAATTTAATATTTCAGGCCAAAACCCTATTTCCCCAATTTCCCTCCTCTCTCTCTCTTTCGATATCTTCCACTCCATCTCAGCGGCCGACAAAGGCAAACAGGCGGACGAGGCTAAGGCTGACAGAGGCAAACCCAGAAAAAGGTGTCAGCCTTAGCCTCAACCCAAATGTCACTCAATGATGTAGCTTCAATATGGTCGCAGGTGGTTGGTGGTGCAAAGAAAGATAGAACCTACGGTCTTGGATCACAACATTTCGTAGGTCGTCCTACGACATTGTTGTTTGGTGATACGAGTTATTCGTAGGATCATGAAGAGGTGGAAGCATTACGAAAAGAAGTTGAAGAGTTGGAGGAGGAACGGAAAGAAGATCGTGCAAATTTTAACAAATTGCAGAGTTTAGTTGAGAAACTTATGAGCATGCGTCAAGTTGATCCTTTGAATGACGAATGTGGCGGGGATAATGAGTTTTAGTTTGTGGTGGTTGTGATGTTTGAGACATTATTATTTGTTATGGTTGGATGTTTAGACTTGGTAAATATTTAGACTTGACTATGATTGTAATGTTAAGTTTTGATTGAATGGTGCTTGGATGTTTTAGTTATAAATGTTTATGTTTTCTTTAAAAAAAATCATGTAGGGCAGTTAAATTTGGTCCAAGCCCAAATGATCCGCTCAACCTGATCAAGGTTGGGCTAGTTATTGACCCCCCATTTAATAAAGGAAATTTTATCTGTTATAGCAAAGCTTTACACCCTATTTATTATAAATAAAAACTATTTTAAAATATTATTTTCTATAGCTACCTTTTAGTTTTTATAGCAAAATATGCATTTATGGTCATTTCCTACCGTTAAGCCATTAAATACGTTGTCTAATATTTTTCTCTCTCATTCTTTCAGTTTATTCTCCCCCAAAATCATGCATAGTATCTTATTTCTCTCTCCATGATCTATTTCTCATTCTTTCCTATATGAACCAGAAAACTGGTTTCCTCCGACAGACGGTCTATAATGGCGTCAATTTCCACTCTTTCATTGTTTTTCATTATTATCTCTTTCTGTCTCACTCCGGTGACCATTTCCGTCTAATTTGACGGTCATGAAACTTTCATCATTCATGTTTTCAAATCCGATAAGCCCCGTATTTTCACCACTCACCACTAAAGTTTTTGGGTAAAGCTTCTTCTTTTTCTCTTCAACATTATTTTTAAAAAATATTCACCATTGTTAGGTTTTCTGCAAAATACCCACTAAAGTACTCAATTTCGAAGGGCCATCTTTCGATTTGCAAATTACTCAAGAGGAACCTGTATTTGCAGGTTCATCAGCAACCATTGAAGTCAAAAGGAGAACAAAAATACGCAATGACCCTAATTGTAGATGTATTTATATGTATTCGAGTCCTCATACATTGATTTTTATTTTCTATAATGGTTTTCTCTTCTTGTATTTAGATGTATTTGATAAGGCATACACTAATTTTTATTTTGTACAGTGATTTTTGACTGTTGTATTTAGATGTATTTAAATGTATTTGAGTTCTTACAATAATTTTTAAATACAATATTAGTTCTATCATTTTGATGTTATTCATCATTTAGTTATGCATTCAATCTAACTGTATTCATCTGTATTTTCAACCTAACTGTATCCATCTGTATTTAAAACAACAATACAGTGAAATATAATAAAATACTCTCAATACAAATAGAAAATCAATGAATATAACCAATGAAATATACTCAATAAAGCGGTAATACCATATATTAGGAATAAATAAAATATTGTGAATACAACAATAAACTTGAATACATTGAACACAACTGTTAGATACAACAGAATACAAGCACTAGGTTTATTATGAAATATGCAGGCAGTAGGTTACTATTACATGTTGTATCCAGCATAAATATATGATGTATTCATATACAAAAAGCCGAATTTCAAAATATTTCTATAGATACTTGTATCAATTCCGAGCAGAACCTCGAAAATGTTAGGAAAAAAAAAACTCGACGTTGGAGTTGCTTGATATGAAGAAGGATACAACATGACTTTGAATTGGAAGATATTGTCGCACATTTAGTTGATGTCCATGAGGAGTGAACAGACTTGTACAACTGGTGAATGAGCACAGGCTCAGGATGGGTTACATATTTTGTAGTAATAGTACCCAGTGCAATGACGTTAAAAGATGTCGGCATGTAATTTCCACATGTGTGTTATCTCTTGTGAGCAGGTTAGCGGTCGCATAATATTGACGAAGCTCCTACGAAGAATTCTACTGGCTATCCGGTAAGAGGTCGAATATGTGAATGTGGCTAGTGGTTCAGAGTGTTCGTGAAAGGTTTAACAGAAGGATTTCGAGGAATTTTGGCGGTTTGATTGTGCAAGATCATGTCAATAGGGAGTAAGGAATCTTGGAGGGTTCTAGAATTATGCAATGGTAGCTTCAAGCTAAGTGGGAGAGTCCTACCGCCTACGGTCGGATTGCATGGTTGTCTATTTGTGAGATTTCTGGTTATCAGTGTATTGGTGGGTTATTACGTCTAAGGAAAGAAAACATCAGTGGTAATTTGAGCAACAGATTGAGGAATGTGTGCTATATTGGGCCTTATTGGTTCATATTCAGGTTTGGGAAAGCTCAGACTTTATGCTTCGTGTGGAGGTGATGTACAAGAAAGGTGATTCAGCTAATTGTCTTTTTGAGAGGGTGTACATGTGCTAGCAGAGCCTTGGAGTTGATTATCTTCGGGACCAAGTTAGAGTGGGTGACTCTCAACAACTGTCCTAGTGAATTCAAAGGTTAAAATGCGGTGCCTAAAGATTTCAAGCCCGCAACATGGTTAAGAATTGAGCTTTTGCAGCGGATTATAAAAAGAGGCTTGGAATGTTCTATGATATCTTCGGCTTGTAGTATAAAATTTGGAGGAATGAGAGAAAATGACTTCGGATTCATAGAGAAATTATCAGAGTGGGTGTGTCAGTTGAGGATGCAAACATGCGCACAAGGAGGGTATGAGATGGTTCGTAGAATTTGAGACAACATGGTTTCATGATACAAGGCCACTAAGGATGAGTGTGGATTGAGTTCGTTATGTGTGGACTGGAGTTATTATTATTTTTAAGAAAAGTTAAGGATAAGCTAGAAGAAGTCGGATCAGTTAGCCAGGGTTAAATTGGCATGATGGTGGCAGTGCTCAGTTCCTTCAGCATGATTATATTATGCACATGATTTATGGGGGTACATGTAACGCTTGACGGCTGCCGTAATTGGTTTTATTTGGAAGTATTCAAGTATTACGACTTGTTATGTGTAGGCAGATCCCAATTATGGTGGTTTAGACCACTACTTGAAGATTTGCATGTTCTATGGTTATGAAAATGCAGTCATGTTGCAATGATTCTCCTGAAACGAGTAAAGCGAAAGGTTTCTATAAAGTGAAGTGTGTATCTTATTAGTGGTTTAAGAGTTATGATGAAATTCTTGGGTTCTCATGTATTCATACAGTAGGTGCAGTGAGCGACATGAAATTTGAAAGTTAAGGATTAAGGTTGCAGTTCGGTATTGACAAGGATGTCACGAACTCGGATGAGCAGGAAAGGATTTAAATGGTTAAAGTAAGCTGGTATAATCTTCAACATCACCTGAGATCAGTGTCTTGTGCAAGAGGCTTCGTGTATTGATTTGCGGATCCTTGATTGGCTTTACAGCATTAGTGCAGTCGGTAGTATGGGTGTGCAGACTTGTTACCTTGTGTGGAAGGTCGTGGGAGCGCATCTCATGGGAAGATTGTATAAGTGTGCCATGAAGTCACTTGATTGGTTGAAGATTTAAACCAAGTATGAAGATTATGGTAATATCGCTAATTTGAGAATGTATGCCTAGCGAGCGCTCGATTCATTTGGTTGTGGACTGTGGAAGTTTGTTCCTATTATGATTGATGTTATTGTATGTTATAGAAAAAATGGTTATTGTGGACCCTTGAAAGGTTATTAGCCTAGTACAGTGCGATCAGAATCGGCTTGAGGTCTGTGGATGGAATTAGATATGAACGTGGGCTCAATATCGGGCCGGATGTATTCATTTCAACATAGCACTCCTTATGGAGGAATATTCGAACGTTGGATGTTGTTTCATCGTCGGCTATTTCATGTAAACTATATTGTGCCGTGTTAGTTGTGAAATGGCTAGATAAATTTCTTATGTGTTGAGGTTCGGCGTAGCGATGGCTTTATGTAAGCAGGATGGCTCTCAAGATTCAGATCATATATCGCACCTTAGTTGTGCTTGAGTTTTGTAGCATATGGAACTATCTGTCTCCCCAGGGATGGTATTATGCACTTAGCGTGCTCGGGGCTGGTATTCGGGTATTTTGTAGTAATGAGAATTTTAGCTCGGTAAGTATCTCTTTATAAAGATTTTATGTGTGGATCGGGTGGCAAGCCACCATGGGTATGTTGTTTTGATTGGGTTGCACGCCGCAACAGTGTGATATTGAGTTTAATCCCCTATATTTTATTTTGTGTGTTTTGTTTCCCATTTTCTGAGGAAGGTTCATAATACCTTTTCTGTTGTCCAATTAGTTACGTGGGTTGAGAGTCCGTTCCAGAGATTGTTTTCCTTATGTATCACATTCGAGTTTGTAGCTTATTGGCACATTGTGGCATCACATGAGACTTTTAGTCATGTCTGGGTGGCTTATTGCCTGAGCAGCTAATCTGGGATCAGTGCGATCTGATTGCATGAAGTATATTAAAGAGCAAATACCATTATTTGGTTCATAAGGAGGTGATGATTCTAGTCAAGAGGAGAGATTCAATGATTTGTTGACTCGGCAGTTGGTTATGAATTTCTATACGTCTCTTTCATCGTGATGGTATTGCAAGAGTTGGAACAAGACTTATATACGTTATGAGGTGCATTGTGAGCATCAAATTTAGGGAATGTGGGCTGTTATGAGCAGAGAATGTTATTATGGTCATGTGAATGATGCGGTGCATGGTGTGAATTCACCAAAGGTATGCAATCATGTTCTTGTACATCGTGTGGTGATTGATACAATGTCTATATGTTGGAAGCAGGCCTGGTAGAGAATTTTGGATGTTGGAACTAGGCTCTAAGGCTTATTTGCCTAAATAAAAGATAATATCTTCATATTAGCTCGAGCTAATGTGCTCAACTGAGTCGTGGTAGCACGTGTAGGTTCATGAGGTGTTAAACAGCGATTTCGGACAACTCCAGCGCAGTATTTAGCACATTTGGGGACGAACGTATGTTTAAGTGGGAGAGAATGTAACGACCCGATCGGTCGTTTTGAACACTCCTCAAGTTTATAAAAGTTTCAAGATACGCTAAATATAAAATTTAATTTTTTTTATCTTAAATTATACTTATATTACGGATTTAAACCCTTGTGATTGATTTTTGAGTTACTTCTCTATTTATAAATAATTGGATATACAATTAGGGGAATATTAATAATTTTAATATTATTAATTACTAAAAGTAGGTATAATTAAATACAAGTTAAGTCACAAAAAAATAGAAAAAAGAAGGACAAAATAACAAAAAGGGTGGGGAACAATCCTAAAACCCTTAAGCCTATAAAAGGGTTGTTGGAAAGCGTAAGGCAGGCTTAAAGCCTTAAGCCTTGAACGAAAAAGGGGGGGGGGGGTTAGGGAAAAATTCCAAACAGACTTCTGCGTATAAGAAACAGAAGCACGTCTCAGCAAAATACTCACGCAAGCAACGGGAAATTCTAGGTTTCTTTACAAGTCACTAATTCTTAAACTTAGGTATATACAATTTCTTACTCTCAATTATCCTAAAGTATAAGAATTGGATAGTTAATTACCTTCTTCCTCTGTTTCAACAGTAAGTTTAATGTTTAGGTGTGAAACTTTGAAATTAATTAAAATGCACTGTTTGTTGTAGAATCAATTGTCTGACGGGTATAAATGGGATTGGGGCCTACGTATTGGCTCGAGGAGTTTTGAGGTGAGTTGATACACCCCTTTATTAAAGTATTTTAACTCACAAATGCACGCATACAAGGTGTTTCATGAATTGCATAAAAGAGATAATATATACTTAATTGGAGTGAATGAGTACCTATTAGCTTAGAATTATTTTCTAGCTAAAGTTTAGATGATTATTTTGATATATGTGCATAAATTTTCATATTTTTGTGTTATTCTTATATGCCATTTTCATGTTGAAATTCATGAAGAAGTAAGAATCTTTAGAAATAATTTTGAATGTTTATTTCATTCTTATGTCATACCTTACTTTTAAGGATTCCAGAATAAGTATGTTTGAAAGATTTAGACTTGAAAAGTCACAAGAAGAAGTTTTAGAAAGAAAAGATTTTTGGGAGTATCCTTTATTCTGAGAAGGGGTAATCGTCCAGGTCAAGGGTCCTGACCAAGGCGTTGACTTCCTGAAACTACTTGTGCCAAAGTAGGGAGCACACAAGACGAGGGTCTCGTTGCTGAGAATTTGCCTAGCCAAGCTACGGTATGATACACGAGTGCTGAGAACCATGAAGAGAGTGGCACCTTGTGGATTGGGCATATTCGATCAGGTTGGGATCAAACCTGTGCCGGTCACACGGTGACCAAGACAAAAATAAGTCAGGATAGTTGGAACTCCCAAAGTATAAAATGAAGTATTTTTTTATAAGAAAGAAAAAGAAAAGAATTTCTTTTAGAATATTCATAAACTGCTATTATGCAATTATTTTAGAATTGTTCTTATAAGATTTATTTTTTACATGCATTTAGAATCTTTGCTCGTAATGTATCTGTTATTAAAGTTTCGGCCCCCTGTTGTTGAGACTCACTGAGTACAATGAATGGTACTGACGTTCTCTTTTGGGAACCTACGTTGGTCTGCGGTACACCGTAGGAACCGATTTTGCAGGCGAGCAGGCTACGGGTTAGGACTTCCCTCACTTCCAGTACTATTGGTGAGCTCCGCTTTTGTTCGTGGAGTACTCCTTAGAGTCATCTTTATTTGGAGTTGGTTTATTTTAGATATTTAAATTAATTAAAAGTATTTGGTTAAAGTATTTCCTTTGTTGCATATAAAGTTTGAGGTTATAATAGTTTTGATAAGCATAGATGGTCTGCTCGGTCAAATTTAGTTAGTGATTGAGTGCCGGTCCCGACTTATTCAGAAAATGGGTCGTGACAAACTTGGTATCAGAGCCTCAGGTTTATGGAGTCCTAGGGGTCTATGAATCCGTGTGTGTAGAGACTTGTTTATGGGTATGAAGCGCGCCATACTTATAAATAGGAGGCTACAAACATTTAGGAAAAGTCTCATTTTTTTCATACTTTAGATCATTCAGTAGAGCCTACCTCTAAAAAATTATTTAATGTATTCGTTTCTCCAAAAATCACAGAAATGGCTCATAATCGCAACTCTGACACCAACACTCAGAATGCTGCTCATGAAACTACTGCTACTATTGTGGCTCAAGGTAGAACTAAGAAGGCTTTAACTCAGAAAGGAAGGGTAGATCTACAAAAGGGGTCATGTACCCCGGGTAGAACATGAAGAAAGGGTGGATAATAATGAGCAAGTACCTCAGGATCCAACGCCACACCCAACAGTAATTCCGGCTCAGACAACTATATCTCCAGAGGGTTAGATGTTTAATGCTGTCAACAGTGCTATGGAGATGTTTAAAGCCTTCATGGCCAACCAGAACGAGAGAAGAGATGGGATTCCACCTCAATCAAATAGACAGAACAATTCTGAGTCCTCAAGAATGAATGAATTTTTGAAGTTGAGTCCTCCATTATTCCATGGTTCTATAGCTGATGAAGATCCAATGTTGTGGTTGGAGGGTGTCAAGAAAGCCCTCCGAGCGATGAAGGCATTTGATGATGAAGCTGTGGAGCTGGCTGCTTACCAGCTTAGAGATGTGGTTGGCGCTTGGTTTGAGATGTGGGAAAAGGAAAGAGATGAAGTTGATGGTCCACCTACTTAGGAAGAATTTGAAGAGGCCTTCATGGCTAACTTTATCCCATAAGAGGATAGGGAATCTAAGGCTACAGAGTTCGAACAACTCAAGCAAGAGAATAAAAGTGTGCAAGAGTATTACATGGGATTCATAAGGTTGGCTAAGCATGCTCCTCACATGGTTAAGATAGAAAAAGCAAAAATTCGCAGGTTTGTTGGCGGTTTAGCTTACAATATTAAGGATACATAAGGTTGGCTAAGCTGCTCACATAATGCTTATGCCATAATGGATCCAGGTTCAACGTTTTCATAGGTGACTCCATACTTTGCAATTAACCTCGAGCTAGAAACGAAATAACTTAGTGAGCCATTCCTAGTATCTACTCCAGTTGGCGAGTCAGTGAGAGTCACAAGAGTCTATAGAGGTTGTATAGTTTCAATCCAAGGTCCCAACACCGAGGCCGATCTCATAGAGTTAGAAATGGTGGATTTCGATGTGATCATGGGTATGGATTGGTTGTCTTCCTTCTATGTCATGTTAGATTGTCGTGCCAAGATAGTCAGGTTCCAATTTCCAAATGAATAAGTCTTAGAGTGGAAAGTTAGTTCAGCATCGCTTGTAGGTAAGTTTATTTCTTACCTTAAGACACAACGAATGATCAGTAAAGGGTGTCTCGCCTATTTGGCTCACATCATTAATCCAGAATCAGAACCACCTGCTCTTCACTCTGTGCCAGTTGTTAGAGAATTTCCAGAAGTTTTCCCAGATGACCGTCCTGGACTTCCTCCCGAAAGAATCATTAACTTTGGCATTGATCTCATGTCAGGCACTCAGCCCATATCTATACCTCCTTATAGGATAGATCCAGCAGAACTTAATCAATTGAGAGAACAATTGAAAGACCTCCTTGACAAGGGCTTAATCAGGCCGAGTGTTTCACCGTGGGGTGCCCCGGTCCTGTTTGTCGAGAAGAAAGATGGGTCCCTCGGAATGTGCGTCGACTATCGGCAGTTGAATAGAGTTACCATTAAGAACAAATATCCACTGCCAAGAATTGATGATTTATTTGATCAACTTCAGGGTGCAAAGTACTTTTCAAAAATAGACTTTAGGTCGGGGTACCATCATTTGAGAATAAGTAAAGAGGATATATCTAAAACAACCTTTAGAACTCGCTACAGGCACTATGAATTTCTAGTAATGTCCTTCGAGTTGACAAATGCTCCAATTGCATTCATAGACCTCATGAACAGAGTTTTCAAGACATTCCTTGATATTTTTATTATCTTGTTTATATACGATATTTTGGTATACTCTAAGAACAAGGATGAGCATGCAGACTACCTCAGGATAGCCTTGCAGACCTTGAAGGAGAATGAGCTTTACGCCAAATTTTCAAAATGTGAGTTCTGGTTGCAATCAGTGGCATTCTTAGGCCACGTAGTATCTAGTGAAGGCATAAAAGTAGACCCGCAGAAAACATAAATAGTCAAGAACGGGCCTAGGCCGACAATGCCAACCAAAATCAAGAGTTTTTTGGAGTTAGATGGATACTATAGAAGGTTTGTAGAGGGATTTTCCTCACTTGCAGCTCCATTAACTAAGTTGACCCAGAAAGCAGTTAAGTTCCAGTGGTCAGACGCTTGTGAGCAGAGTTTTCAAGAGTTAAAGAAGAGGTTGACCACTGCACCTATGTTAACCTTGCCAACAGGTTCGGGTGGGTTCATAGTGTATTATGATGCCTCCAAAGTGCGTCTTGGTTGTGTTCTTATGCAATATGAAAAAGTTATTACTTATGCTTCCAGGCAGTGAAAGAATCATGGGAAGAACTACCCCACACACGACTTGGAGCTTGCGATAGTGGTATTTGCGTTAAAGATATGGCGAGCATTCTGAAGTGTTTACAGATCACAAAAGCCTCCAGTACATTTTCATGCATAAATAACTAAATTTGAGACAGAGAATGTGGCCCGAGCTATTGAAGGATTATGACATCAATATCCGTTATCACCAGGGAAAAGCTAATGTGGCAGCGGATGCACTTAGTAGGAAGTCAATGGGTGTCCTGGCCCATCTTATTGTACAAAGGCGAACTTTGGGTTGAGAAATTCAAAAATTGGCAAATGATGGAATTAGATTGGATGAGACCCAAAGAAGGAGGTATAACTTCTTATACCTTAGCGTAATCCTCCCTTGTTGCGCATGTTAAGGCTAAGTAAGACAAAGATCTGTACTTAGTAAAGTTAAAAGAAGGAGTTATAAATAAAGAAATCAGTGCTTTCACTCTAGGAAGTGACGGAGTTTTGAAGTTGAATGATCGGTTATGTGTGCCTGATGTAGATGGTCTTAGAAAGGCCATAATGGAAGAAGCTCATAGTTTGAGGTACTATATCCACCCAGGTGCTACCAAAATGTATTTGGACTAGAAAGAGTTGTACTGGTAGAAAGACATGAAGAACCAAGTAGCAGATCATGTGGCTAGATATTTGAATTACCAGCAAGTCAAAGCCGAGCATCAGAGGCCTGGTGGCCTAGCTCAAGATATAGAGATACAATAGTAGAAATGGGAGATGAGTAATATAAATTTTGTAGTAGGTCTACCTCGCACATACCGTAAGCATGATTTAATTTGGGTTATTATAGACCGATTAACAAAGTCTGTGCATTTTCTACCAGTAAAGATGACAGATTCTACAAAGCAGTATGCGCAGTTGTACATCAAAGAAATAGTCCGATTGCATGGTACTCCAGTTTCAATCATATCTGACAGAGGCTCTCAGTTCACGGTGCATTTTTGGCAGGTATTTCAAAAAAGATTAGGTACCAAGGTCAATTTGAGCGCCGCTTTCCATCCACAGACTGATGGTCAGGCAGAAAGGACCATTCAAACTCTTGAAGATATGTTACGAGCATGTGTTATAGATTTTGGAGGTAATTGGGATGATCACTTGTCACTTATAGAATTTGCTTACAATAACAACTATAAGGCCAACATTGTTATGGCTCCTTATGAAGCATTGTATGGGCGAAGATATAGGTCTCTAGTGGGTTGGTTTGAACCAGCAGGGGTGCCATTGATTGGTCTAGAGTTTATTTGTGAGGCCTTAAAGAAAGTCCAGCAAATCAGAGAAAGACTGAAAATGGCTCAGAGTCGTCAAAAGTCCTATTCTGATAAGAGGCATCATGACTTAGAGTTCATGGTTGGTGACAAGGTGTTTTTGAAAGTTTCACCAATGAAAGAAGTTATGAGGTTTCGTAAGAAAGGGAAATTTAGTCCTAGATTTATTAGACCTTATGAGATTATAGAAAAGAAGGGAAACGTGGCTTATGAGCTAGCGTTGCCCTTTGAGTTGTCCTCTGTTCATCCTGTCTTTCATGTGTCTATGCTTAGAAAGTACATTCATGATGAGTCGCATGTAATACCTGCCGATACCATAGAAATTAAAGATAGCTTAACTTATGAAGAGGTACCTATAAAAATTCTTGATAGGCAAATAATAAAGTTGAGAACAAAAGATATAGCATCGGTAAAATATTTGTGGAGTAATCGTGATTCAAAAGAAGCTACGTGGGAGGTCGAGGAAAATATGAGGAAGAAGTATCCATATTTATTTGAGGAACAAGGTATGTGAACCTAGGTTTGGCCTGGCATTTATATTTTATTTATTAAATACAAGTTAGCATGTGTTTATGTTCTTGCTAGATTATACTTAGTTGTTGAAGTAATTTAGTTCCTGTCAGAGTATATTTAGTTATTTAATAATTTAGTACCATGCCAGAGTATATTTAGTTCATTAAAGTTATTTACTTCTTGCAGAAGTGTTGTGCTTTAGACTTTGGTTGGTTATTGTAGTACCTCCTTGCTGGAGTGTGAGTAATTAGTTTATGAGCTGTGTATGATACCTATGAATGGCCTGTTATGGTATATTTGGTTGTTGTTGGTGTAGTTGTGTTATTGGCGACAGGGATATTTTTTGGATAGTCCAATTTACAAGGGAGACTCTGCAAAAAAAATTTAAAATTTAGGGAGTTAGCCAACATTTTGAGTCCCTTGGGAAAGTTAGTAGTGCTAAGAAAACTTAATACGTTCAAGGACTTAAGGAAGGATTATTAGCTTAAGAATAAGGCCCTAGCAACATTCGAGGACGAATGTTTTTAAGGAGGAAAGATTGTAACACTCCTCAAATCTATAAAAGTTTCAAGACACGCTAAATATAGAATTTAATTTTTTATCCTTAAATTATACTTCTATTACAGATTTAAACCCTTTGTTAGTGATTTTGAGTTACTTCTATATTTATAAATAAGTGGATATATTATTAGGGAATATTAATAATATTAATATTATTAATTATTAAAAGTGGATATCATTAATTATTAGTTAAGTTAAAAACAAATGCCAAAAAAGGGTCAAAATAACAAAAAGGGTGGGGAATAATCCTAAAGCCCTTAAGCCCATAAAAGGTTTGTTGGAAAGCGTAAGGCAGGCTTAAAGCCTTAAGCCTTGAACGAAAAGGGGGGGTTAGGGAAAAATTCCAAACAGACTTCTGCGTATAAAAACAGAAGCACGTCCCATCGAAATACTCACGCAAGCAACGGAAAATTCTAGGTTTCTTTACAAATCACTAGTTCTTAAACTCAGGTATATATAATTTTCTATTATCATTTATCCTACAGTATAATAATTGGATAGTTAATTCCCTTCTTCCTTTGTATCAACACTAAGTTTAATGTTTAGGTGTGAAACTTTACAATAAATTAAAATGCACCGGTTATTGTAGAATCAATTATCTGACGGGTAGAAATTGGACTGGGGCTTACGTATTGACTCGAGGAGTTTTGAGGTGAGTTGATACACACCTTTATTAAAGTGGTTTAACTCACAAAAGCACGCATACAAGGTGTTTGATGAATTGCATAAAAGAGATAATATATACTTAATTGGAGTGAATAAGTACTTATTAGCTTAGAATTATTTTCTAGCTAAAGTTTAGATTATTATTTTGATATATGTGCATAAATTTTCATATTTTTGTGTCATTCTTATATGCCATTTTCATGTTGAAAATTCTTGAAGAAGCAAGAATCTTTAGAAATATTTTTGAATGTTTATTTCATTCTTATGTCATACCTTACCTTTAAGGATTCCAGAATAAGTATGTTTGAAAGATTTAGACTTGAAAAGTCACAAGAAGAAGTTTTAGAAAGAAAAGATTTTTGGGAGTATCCTCTATTCTGAGAAAGGGTCATCGTCCAGGCCGAGGGTCCTGACCAAGGCGTTGACTTCTTGAAACTACTTGTGTCAAAATAGGGAGCACATGAGCTGAGGGTCTCGTTGCTGAGAATTTGCCTATCCAAGCTACGGCATGGTACATGAGCGCTGAGAACCATGAAGCGGGTGGCACCTCGTGGATTGGGCCTATTCGATCAGGTTGGGATCGAACCTGTGCCGGTCACACGGTGACTAATACAAAAATAAGTCAGGATAGTTGGAACTCCCAAAGTATAAAGTGAAGTATTTTTTTATAAGAAAGAAAAAGAAAAAAATTTCTTTTAGAATATTCTTAAACTGCTATTATGCAATTATTTTAGAATTGCTCTTATAAGATTTATGTTTTACATGCATTTAGAATCTTTGCTCGTAATGTATATGTTAATAAAATTTCGTCCCCCGTTATTAAGACTCACTGAGTATAATGGATGGTACTGATGTTCTCTTTTGGGAACCTACATTGGTCTACGGTACAACGTAGGAACCGATTTTGCAGGCGAGCAGGCTACGGGTTAGGACTTCCCTCACTTCCAGTACTATTGGTGAGCTCCGCTTTTGTTCGTGGAGTATTCCTTAAAGTCATCTTTATTTAGCTATTTCTTTGTTTACTTAGAGAACTGGCTAGAAAATCTCATGTCCTGAGCAATGCGTTAGTTTATCAGTAGAAGCTTCATAGACATACTCGATGGGTTAAGATTCAGATGTTTTTGATAATAACTTAGCAGTATTTCAGTAGTTACTGTGAATAAACTTTTGGATTTGATTTATTTAAGACATTTAAATTAATTAAAAGTATTTGGTTAAAGTATTTCCTTTGTTGCATATAAAGTTTGGGGTTATAATAGTTTTGATAAGCATAGATGGTTCGCTCGGTCAAATTTAGCAACCGGGTGCCGGCCACGGCTTATTCAAAAAATGGGTCGTGACAAACTGCCTAGGCCCAGAGCGGATAATATCACTAGCGGACTGGGCTATTACGGATGGTATCAAAGCCACTCTTGTGTCAGCCTTGCCAATGTGGGTCAGAGTTCAACTGAGTTTAGGTAAATCCCGGTTACGCGGGGCAAACCTCAGTGCTGAGTCTAGGTGAATACCATGCGGTAAAGCAAACCTCAGCGAGGACGCTGAGTCCATAAGAGAGGCTGTATGTAACACCCCAAACTTTAGACAGTGTCCCACATTGGCAAAACACAAGAGAGATGTTGGGTATATAAGTTAACAAGCATTAGACCCTAGTGACGCATTTTAAACCCGTGAGGGCCTAGGCCCAGAGCGGACAATATCACTGGCTGGCTGGGTTGTTATAGTTTTGAGCTCTAGCGCGTTGTTCAAGGGTTTGAGGCCATAAGTAGCTTATGAATTGTACGCGTAGTCAGAATTGTGATTTGGGGAGTTCGGAGTTGATTTGGAAAGAGAATTCTCATTTCGGAAGCCTAAAGCTGGAAGAAACTAACTAAGGGTTGAGTTTGAGTAAACAACCTCGGAATCGGGATTTGAAAGTTCTAACAGGTTCGTATGATGATTTACTTGGGCATATGTCTGGATTGGATTTTGGATAACCCTGGAGCATTTTGGTGCCTATTATGGAAGTTACCATTTTGGAAAAATTTCATAAATATGGGTTGTAGTGCATTTCAGTGTTATCGATGTTCGTTTGGGATTCCGAGTATGGAATAGCTCCATATGGAAATTCTGGTATTAGGAGCTTGTCCGGAAGTGAATTCAGAGGTCCGTACGTCATTTTGGAGTCATTTGGCTAAAGTTAGAAATTTGAAGGTTTTTTAGAAGTTTGACCGGGAGTGGACTTTTGATATCGGGGTGAATTCCGATTCCGAAAGTTTGAGTAGGTCAGTAATGTTGAATATGACTTGTGTGCAAAATTTAAGGTCAATCGGACGTGACTTGATAAGTTTCGTTATCGAATGTAGAAGTTTGAAGTTCTAAAGTTCTTAAAGCTTAAATTGAGTTGCGATTCATTATTGCGTTGTTGTTTGATATGATTTGAAGGCCCGACTAAGTTTGTAATGTGTTTTGGGACGTGTTGGTATAATTGGTTGAGGTCCCGAGGGCCTCGGGTGGGATCCAGAAGGTGAACGGATCGAGTTTGGACTTGGAAGAAAGGTTATAGCAGCTGCCTTCTGGTGTAACTGCACTTGCGAGGCTTGGGCCGCCAGTGTGGGGCCGCAGAAGCGGCCATAAGGGTCACAGAAGTGGACTAGCAAGGGGAGGACAGTGACCGCAGAAGCAGACCAGAGACTGCACCTGCGAAGGCGCAGGTGCGAAGGAAGCCATCGTAAAAGCGGCCCAAGCTGCAGAAGCGGCACATGCCCGCATAAGCGGGGCCGCAGAAGCAGCCTATGCACCGCAGGTGCGAAAAGATTGGAGGCAGTGAGGTTTCCTTAAAGCGGGGGTTTCACCCATTTTTCTTCCATTCTCTCTTGGTTGGACAATTTTTAGAGAGCTTCAAGTGGGGATTTTCATCATTCAAGTCAAGGTAAGTTATTCCCACCTCATTATAAGTTAAATACATGGATTTTATAAGGATTTAAACATGGAAATTAGTAGAAAGTTGGGGTTTAGAAGAAAAACCTAGAAGATTATATTTTGGATTTTGGTCATGAATTTGAGCATGGAATTAGAAATAAATTATATATTTTAGTTCGTAATGTTATGGATAATGTTTATCTTCAAAAAGTTTCGAAATCTAAGCACATGGGCCCGAGGGTAATTTTTATTGAATTTTCAATTGGGGTTATGAATTGTTATAAATTGGATTATATTGAGTATTTGAGTATATATTAATGGGTTTGCATAATTATTGGCTAGTTTTTGGGTGTTGAGCATCAATTCGAGTTGTTTGAAGGGCTCGGAAGCCGGTTATGGAACTTCAGAGCAAGGTAAGTCTCCTTTCTAACCTTGTAAGAGGGAATTTACCCCATAGGTGAAAATAAATCAATATGTTCTCCTATTCGTGGGGGCTACGTATGCACGAGGTGATGAGAGTCCGTGCATAGCTACTATTATGTTTTAGTCCAGGTAGTCTAAGATCTAAAAACATGCTTTACCTACAATATTTGCAACCTTGTTGTCAAATTTAAAATGCCTAAATTTCATCGAACTTGGTAAGTAAATTTTTAGAGGGATAAACATCATTTTCTTGACTTTTAAAAGTGAAATTGCCTTTTTCTTGGATTATTGCCCTTTGATGAATTCTTGATTGACTGTTTGAATGTGTTTATCTTTTGTGGAATGGGCCGAACGCCTCGGTATATTAAATAGATGCATCTGTGGTTCGCGACGTTCGACCCTCTTGCAGTGCACAGTTTAAATTTTATGTTGGATCGGGTCGTACGACCTCAGCATGATTGGCGCATGCTTGTATTGCTTACCTTACAATTTATAAATAATGATATTGCCTCCCTGGCCTGAGATAAACTTATAAATGATGAAAATAAATTTGGAAATTCCATATTAACAGGAGGATTGTTTACTTGCTTCATGATATATATCTTGAATTCACAGCCATTTTAATAAATTCCACGAACAATTATATTATTAGTACATTACTGTTGGACCACTAGTAAGTGTCGGAGTCGACCTCTCATTACTACTTCTTCGAGATTAGACTGGATACTTACTGGGTACACACTGTTTTCGTGCTCATTACTACACTTGTAGTAAATTTTATTGTACAGGTGCATGTATGTCTAGTGGCCTCGTGGGCGCAACATCGTGGTTGATGTGGGAACTTAGGTGAGCTGCATCTTATGTACAATCCACAGCTAGCAGAGTCTCCTTCAGACTATTTACATTTTTCTCTCCTGTCCAATTTGTATTCCGGACAGTTGCTGTATTTTATTTTATTTCTTAGTAAATGCTCATACATTTGTGACACAGGTTCTGGGATGATTATGGGATATTCAGTATGAAATTGGAAAATATTATTATTATTATTATTCTGTAAGATTCATCTTTTACTAATTAAGTTGAAGCAAATTTATGATTTAAAAAATATTAAAAATAAGGATTTAATCAACTATTTAGTGTTGGCTTGCCTGACAATGGTGTCTGGCGCCATCACGACCTTTAACGGATTTTGGATCGTGACAACAATAAACTAATCATTGTATAATATTAAAGAATGTTAATATTCCAAGTAAAATAATATATACACAATAAATATAAATAAAAGTATGTTTGATTTGAATATTATATTCCAATTTAGAATATTGTGGTATGTTTGGTTTGAATACTATATTCTAAATTAGAATATTATGGTATATTTGATTTGAATATTGTATTCCAATTAGAATACTATGATATGTTTGGTTTTGAATATTGTATTCTTTATTAGAATATTATGTTGTGTTGGTTTGAATACTATTTTCTTCATTAATCAATTTGGTATGTTTGGTTTGGATAATGTATCGCACGTTAAAATGTTTTGGTATGTTTGGTTTGAATATTGTATTCTATTAGAAAATTGTAGTCTGTTTGGTTTGAATATTGTATTCCAAATTAGAATATTGTGGCATGTTTGATTTGAATATTATAATATTAATTAGAATATTGTGGTGTATTGGTTTGAATAGTATATTCTAATATTTCTATAGTTTAGATATTGTATCATAAATTATTTTATTTTTTTTATACCTATTTTAACTTTTCTTTTGATTACATAAATGTAAGAGAATAACAAAAAAGATGAAACACTTCTTCTAACAAATAAATGATAAAGAGGTATTGTCTTGTACAAAATAAATATTCTATTTTCATATTCTTCCTCCTTCTGCACCCATAGGCCATAGGAAAGATTTCGAGAGGGTTGTTTATTTGGAACATGAAATCATTGGGGTTCAGATGTTAAGTGGAAATGTGTAATCCTAATTCTTTGGGATGATAGAGTGTTTTAAGGGATTTATCAAGTTAGAGTGAGAGATAATCTAATCCCTTAAAAGGTGGAATTTGTTTGTCATGACCCGCATTTTTCATCGTCGGGATCGTGATGACGCCTAACTTTTCAGAATGCCAGGAAGCTAATAGATAAATATCTAATACGCTAACCGTTATCCAAAACAATACATAATAATATTTAAACCAAAACAAATTAAAGAAGTGCGGAATTTATAATAATCCAAAAACTAATACTCCACTACCCAAAATCTGGTGTCACAATCCACGAACTTCTAAGAGTCACTACAAATACTGGTTTAAAGAAAAATACATCTGTTCTCGAAATAAAAGAAAACAGGGAAACTAGGATAACTAGAAGGGGAATCCAAGGTCTGTGAATGCTAGAAGATCTACTTTGGGTGTCCTATTGACTGAAGGCAGCAACCCAACTCTGATCAATGCGGTCCAGTACTAGAATCTGCACAGAAAGTGCAGAGTGCAACATCAGTACAACTGACCCCATGTACTGGTAGGTTCCAAGCCTAACCTCAACGAAGTAGTGACGAGCCTAGGACACAACAATAATATGAACTTGTGCAGTTAAATTGTATACGAGAAAATAACAATGGGAAGGGGAATAACATGCTTAGGGGAATATCAAATCCTGAAAATAGTAAAGTAAAGGAACGCAATAAATATCATGCTTTGCACCAACGAAAGTAATAATATAGCAAACAAGTGCACGGCATCACCCTTCGTGTTTTTACTCTCATTCTCACCATAAGAAACAATAGAAACGACACGGAATCACCCTTCGTGCATTAACTCTCTTATAACATGGCACGACATCACCCTTCATGCATTAACTCTCTCATAGCATGACACAACATCACCCTTCGAGCATTATCATTCACAGAATATGACACGGCATCACCCTTCGTACATTATCGCTCACTAAAAAAATATTGCACGACATCAACCTTCGTGCTTTAACACTCTCCCTCACTAAGACAATGAAAAGTAATCACAGAGAGATAGAAATATCAAGAATTAGTCTTACTTCAATAGTTAATTCCACAATACTAGCCTAAATTCGGAGTTAATACTCAATCAGTACCAAATCTCATAAAACATGATAAGAGTTGCTCAACACATGGAATAACAAGTCTAAACATGAGTTATATGATCAGAGGATACAACAATTACAAGAATACGACTAACTTGCATGCCATGACTCGAACACAATGTATAGGTACTCGTCACCTCACCTATACATCGTACTTAACAACCAAACACATAGCAAATAAGCCAACAATACCTAATCCCTCAAGCTAAGGTTAGCCACAACACTTACCTAGCCTCCGCAAGCCACTCAAAGCTCAATCACAACTTTTCCCTTCACACAAACCTCCGGACCAATAGAATCTAGCAAATTATCAACCAAACGATTCAATTTAAGCCTTAGGAATTACCCACGATAGCAAGGAATTCAATTTAGATTATTTTTGAAAAAGTCAACAAAAGTCAACACCCAGGCTCGCTTGGTCCAAACATGAAATTCGGACCAAAACCCGATTACCCATTCATCCCCGAACCCGGATATACAATTGGTTTTTGAATCCGACCTTAATTTGAGGTCTAAATATCCAAACCAAAACCCGATTACCTATTCACCCCCGAGCCCGGATATACAATTGGTTATGAAATCCGAACTCAATTTGAGGTGTAAATCTGTGATGACCCAAAAGGACTTATTTTTAAAATGAATTCTGCATTTTGAGGCCTTTAAAACCTCTTTTAGCATCGCCTCGATTTGCGTGCACAATCCGGCGCGTAGCCGGAAAGCCTAAATGTGAAAATCTGTGAAAAATAATAAATTTTGACTATAAAATAAATTAATTTGACTTCGATCAGTGTTATGGGTAAACGGACCCGGTCCCATAATTAGATGGTCCCATAGGGCCCGTATGAAAATATGTGACTTGGGCGTATGCCCGAAATCGAATTCCGAGGTCCCTAGCCCGAGAAATGAATTTTTAAAAAGAAAATTATTTTTTGAAATTGTTTAAAGGATTTGGAAATGAATTTTGATTAGAACATGTTGATATTGGGCTTGTATTTTGGTTCTGGCGCGCGCTACAGGTCTTATATGTTATTTAAGACAATTCTATGAAGTTTGGTAAGAAACGGAATCCATTTGACGTGATCCGGACCTTAAATACAAATTTGATGTTTAAAGGAGTTTAGAGAAATTTCATTGATCTTGAGGTTTAATTTGATGTTCATGATGTTATTTTGGTGATTTGAGTACACGAATAAGTCTGTAGGATATTTTTGAGGTTGTGTGTATATTTGGTTTGGAGCCTTGAGGGCTCGGGTGAGTTTTGGGTAGGCCACAGAGTGCATTTTGAACTTAGAAAAATTGCAGGATTAACACATTAAATGATATTCTAAAATGATAATTTGAGCTGAGCATCATGTTTTACTGTTGCCCGAGTGGCTTATAAGATTCTGACTGAGTAAGGCCGAGGGCCTGTGTTGTGAGGTTATTGAGCTGATTCATGATTAGGAGGCCGAGGGCCTGATTGTACGCCACGAGGTGGCTTGTTGATATGAGGCCGAGAGCCTATTGATTATGCCACGAGATGACTTGATATTGCGCTTGGGCCGTAAGGGGCCCCTCCCGGAGTCTGTACACCCCCAGTGAGCACAGGTACCCATGGTGATATGAGATATAGCCCGAGAGGCTAGTGTTGTTCCATGATATTGCCCGTGGGGAGGATTTTTATGTGTTTATCTATTCTAGCTTCTTCTCATTTAATTGTTTAATTGTTAAAGAGGTGTTTTAAAGAAGCTTCTTTTGAACTAAGTGTTTTTACATGTTTCCACTATTTCATTATTTTTATTGGTTTTATACTGCTTCTTCATAGCATGTTGATGTGCCTTTACGTGATTTCTTATCGCTCAGTCTGCATTTATTATTATCACTCACTGAGTTCAAGTACTTACTTTACTCCCTGCACCCCGTGTGCAGATTCAGGCGCTTCAGGTCCTGCTTGCGAGGGTTGAGAGAGCTTCCAGCAGATTCCGGAGATTCACTAGGTAGCTAGCTGCCCGGCGTTCGCAGCCCAGTGTTCTCCCTCTATCTTATTTTCTCCTGTTTTAGTTATGTAATAGTTGTGTAGACTCTTTCAGATTTGTAGTTTTACGATAGATACTCATGACTGGAGACACCCCGATGTCGGGTTATGCCTATTCCGCAAACTGTATTATTCACCTTATTTTGGTATTATTATTATTATGTTAAAGACTTAGTTTTTATTATTTAATTGTTTAAACATGAATTGTGAGTGTGTCGACTGGCCTTATCTTCACGAGAGGCGTCATCACGACCGAGTCCAGATTTAGGGTCGTGACCAAATATATATATATATATATATATATATATATATATATATATATATATATATATATATATATATATATATATATATATATATATATTGTCACGACCCAAATTCCACTAAGGGTCGTGATGGCGTCGGACACCGCTGTCAGGCAAGCCAACCAAAATACTTAATTAAATTCTCGTTTTGATAATTTTGGAAATTATGATTTTTCTTAAATTTCACTAGTAAAAGATAATCATTTCAAATCAAATATGAATGTTAAGAAGTTATTACAAGATACCCCATAATCATCCCAGAACCCGGTATCACAAGTGCATGATCATTTAATAGGGAATGAAATAAAATACAGTAACTGTCCGGAATACAAGATAGACAGAAATGAAAAATACCGTAAAATACTCTAAAGGGGACTCTGCTGGCTGCAGGTCGTCTCGATAAATGCAGCTCACCTAAGTCTCCGTATCAACCATGCCACTAAGCTACTAGCCACATATGAACCAGTGCAACAAAAATGCACAACAAATGTAGTATGAGTACGAATATAACGTGTACCCAATAAGTATCCCGTCTAATCTCGAAGAAGTAGAGACGAGAGGTCGACTTCGACACTACTAATGGTCCAATGATAATATATTAAAAGTGTGAGGAATTCATGGATTTCATGAAGCAAAATTTAACCCATAACACCGGAAAGCAGGTAAACAACTTCTCAAAAAAATAAAGGATTTCCAAAGATTTATTTTTCATTATCTTTATCAATTTATCTCTTGCCAGGAAAGGCAATTATCAACATTTAAAATTCCCGGGCAAGCAATACAAGCATCCGCATATCATGTCGAGGTCGTACGGTCCGATCCAACATAAATGTAAAATGTGCACTGCTGAGGGTCGAACGACGTGAACCATAGATGCATCTATTACCCCGCTCGCAAATCATACATGTGACACAGTCAACACAAATAAACAAACACCCCGCTCGCAAATCATATATGCGACACGGGCACACATAGATACACACATTTAAACAACCAATTAAGAATTTATCGGGGAACATTTATCCAAACGAAAGCCAATTATCCTTTAACGATTTAAGAAAATGAAGTTTAATCCCTTTTTGAAACTCATTTACCAATTCGATAGGATTTAAGCAATTCAACTGTCAATAAGATTACAGATATTCCAAGTATAGCATACTTTTGGGTCCTAGACTACCCGGACTTAGACATAATAGTAGCTACGCACGTACTCTCATCACCTCGTGCGTATGTAGCCCCCACAAATAGGAGCACATAACCAATTATTTCACCTATGGGGGAAATTACCTCTTACAAGGTTAGAAAGGAGACTCACCTCGCTCCGAAGATCCATAACGGGCATTCCTCGCCCTTCCGAAGACTCGAATCGATGCTAAATGCTCCAAAACTATCCAATAATTATGCAAATCCATTAATATATGTTCAATTACTCATTACAATCCATTTTATAACAATTCCTAACCCCGATCGAAAAGTTGACAAAATTGCCCTCAGTCCCACGTGCCCGAATTCAGAAATTTTTCGAAGATAAAGTTTATCCATAACCTCATGAACTCAAATATATAATGTACTCTCAATTTCATATCCAAAATCGTGGTCAAAATCCAAAAATAATAATCCTAGGTCTTTCCACCAAAACCTCAAGTTTCTACAAATTTTTCTTGCTCAAATTCGTAATAATATCATGTATTTAACTCACAAAGGGTGAAATTGACTTACCTCATGTTTGATGACAAAAATGACACCTCAAAGTTGCTCCAAAATTGGCTCCAATGGAAGAAATAGGGTTAAAATGAACCCAACCCCCGACTTAAAAGAACCTTACTGCCTCCAGAATTTCTGCACCTGCAGTCACTTGACTGCTTCTGCAGTCCCGCAGGTACGACCCACCACCCGCTTCTGCGGTTTCTCACCAAGATGCCCTTTCCACTTTTGTGCCTCAACCACCGCAGGTGCGGTCCCGCTTCTGCGGCTACATGACCGCATCTGCGGTCTCTTCACTTCTGGCCCAACACCGCATCTGCGTCCCTCCTAGCCGCTTCTGCGGCTCGGCACCTGCGGCCAAAACCTCGCAGGTGCGGTTACACCAGATACCAGCTGCTTCAGTCCTTCTTCAAATTCCAACTTTGATCCGTTAACCATCCGGAATTCACCCGAGGCCTCCGGAACCCCAACCAATCATACCAACCAGTCCCAAAATATAATGCGGACTTGCTCGAAGTCTCAAATCACATCAAACAACGCTAAAATCACGAATCACACCCCAAATCAAACTTGATGAACTTGAGAAATTCAAACTTCAACATTCGATGTCGAAACCTATCAAATCACATCCGATTGACCTCAAATTTTTCACACAAGTCATATCTGACGTTACAGACCTACTCCAACTTCCGGAATCAGATTCCGACCCCATATCAAAAAGTCCACTTCCGGTCAAACTTCTCAAAAACCTTTAAATTCATATCTTTAGCCAAATGACTCCAAAATGACCCACGGACCTCCGAATTCACTTCCGATCGCGCTCCCAACACCAGAATCACTATACGGAGCTATTACCAGACTCGGAATCCCAAACGGACATTAATAACACTGAGATACACTTTAACCCAAACTTATGAAATTCTTCCAGAAATGCTAACTTCCATAATAGGTGCTGAAACACTCTCGGGTCTTCCAAAACCCGATCTGAACATACGCCCAAGTCTGAAATCATCATACGAACATGTTGGAACCTTCGAATCCCGAATCCGAAGTCGTTTACTCAAAAATTCAATCGTAGTCAATTCTTCCCACTTAAAGCTTCCGAAATGAGAATTCTCTTTCCAAATCAACTCTGAACTTTCCGGAATTCAGTTCCGACCATGCCTATAAGTCATAATACCTTAAGTGAAGCTACTCATGGCCTCAAACTGCTGAACGACGCGAAAATGTGAAATATATATATATATTGATATTTTGGGTTTTAGTTTCTTAAATCTGAAAACAAATTAAAAACCCAAAATTTCAAATCTCTCAATGCGAACTCAAATTTAAAAGCCAATCCAAATTGGAATTATGATTTGGTTCGATTTAGTGGTTTAATCAGAATAATGCGCGCCCCTATTTAACATATTTATTTTTTATTTCAAATAATGAACACACAAAGCAAAGGTAATAACTAAATCTTATTTATCTCGCCAGCATTGCATCAACAGGAAATAAGTATCATTTGAACCAGAAAATATATAAGATAAATTGTATGTGTCTAAACAACACAATTCATAATATGAAGACAAAGCATCTAATATCAAATATTTTTTAAATTTACAAAACCTATGCAAAAACAATTGTTAAAAATATAAAAACGAGATGTCGACAAATTAAATCATAAAAAAAATAAGAAATCAACACTATTATAAAAAATGAAAATATGAGAATACAGGAGATTAAGGGAGTTCTAGTGTTTTTATAGTGTTAGAAAAAACATCAAATATCAAATCCTACTTACATTTACAACAACAACAACAAAAATGTGCAAAATCAAATATTAATGAAATATTACAACAACCAAAAAATGCATACTAAATATCAATCAAGTAAATAGCTTTTGTGAAGGAAAAATTTATTTTATTGAATTTCTGATTGATCTCTACAATTCTCTTTAGATCTCCACACATCAATACTCCTATTTATTATAGTACAGAATCTATTTTAACTAGAAATAGGAAAGTTATTCCTTTATTCTGACTACAAATCATATTAAGACATAAATTAAATAAACTAACAAATATCAAATCCTAAACGATTAAAGCTTTCTACTACAACTTTGAATTAGTTTTCCAACATTTTCTCATAAATTTAAAGTTGTATACGTCTGACTTTTGTTGTTGTATGGAGAATTTCTCTCTAACTTTTACTTTTGTTGAAGCACATGTCTTCAACCCTCGTTGATGTACTTTATCACCAACACTCAATTTTGTTGAAACACTTGTCTCCAACTCCCGTTAATGCACCTTGTCACCGATATCCAATTTTGTTGAACCACTTGTCTCCAACTCTCATTGATGCACTTTGTCACCAACAACCAATTATGTTGAAACGCCTTTCTTCAATTTCCGTTGATGCACTTTGTCACCAAATCCTAATTTTGTTGAAGCACCTGTCTTCAACTCTCGCTGATGCACTTTGTCATCTATACTAAATTTTGTTGAAGCATCTGTCTTTAACTCCCGTTAATATACTTTGTTACAACATCCAATTTTATTGAAGCACTTGTCTTCAACTACCGTTGATGCACTTTGTCATCAACACCCAATTTTGTTGAAGCACATGCCTTCAATTATCGTTGATACACTTTGTTACTAACACCCAATTGCTGATGTACTACTTGTTACCGGCTCTTTTTTTTTTCCTTGATCGCTTCTCTATGTTTTAGAGAAGAGCCTCTTCTTCTTGTGCCATATTTGGTTGCATCTCTTTAGTTTGTAATTTTTTTGCTCAATCCTTATCAGCATGATTGTTTTCCATACATATATCATTGGCCCGACATTTGTCAACATACTCAATGGCCAGACGAGCGGCACACATTGGCTAGTACCGCCCACCGGCAGCGAAAGCTACTTGATTATCTCAAGATCGTAAAAGCTTTGATACCAATATGAAGCAGAATATGAAGGAAAAATATTTTATTATAAATCTCTAAAATCTCTCTACAATTTTCTAAAATTTCCACACATCAATACTCCTATTTATAATAGTATGAAACCTGTTTTAACTAGAAATAGGAAAATTTATTTTTATATTAATTCTGACTACAAATCCTATTTAGGCATAAATTAAATAAACAATCAAATATCAAATCCTAAACGAATAAGGTTTCATACTACAACTTTAAATTAATTTTCAAACATTTTGCCTTAAGAGTTCAACACGTGATGGACCTTTTGTATACTGATTCCAAAGTTTATTTGTTTACGCTTTTATCAGTAAACTTGAATATTAAAAGAAAGATAAATGAACAAAGAGTTTGAGTTGATTGATAATTAAATAATACAAAGAAAAATAAATTGTGTAAAGCCTAAAAAGATAAAAATAAAGGGCTAAGCAACTTAAAGATTTAATTATGTGAGTGTGAATTTAAAGGGAAGTTACGGCTGCTCTTTAGTGAGAGTTAAGAAGTACTATAAATGTGGTAGGCCTTTTTAGATTTGGCCATTTGGCAGTAGGCCTTTTTAGATTTGGCCATTTGGCACCCCTTCAAATACTGAGTTTCTTTTTTTTAATAATCATAAAGGCTAGTATCATTGTCCCAACATGGCCAACATACTCAACGGCCAGATGGGCGACACACATTAGCTAGCGCCGCCTGCCAGCAACGAAAGTTACTTGATTCTCTTCCAAGATCGTAGAAGCTCGGATACCATATGAAGCAGAATATGAAGGAAAAATATTCCAAAGTTTATCTGCTTAAGCTTTTATCAGTAAACTTGAATATTAAAAGAAAGACAAATGAACAAAGAATTTGAGTTGATTCAAAAAGTAAAAAATACAAAGAAAAATAAATTGTGTAAAGACTAAAAAAATAAAAATAAAGGGCTAATCAGTTTAAAGATTTAATTATATGAGTGTAAATTCAATGGGAAGCTATGGCTGCTCTTTAGTGAGAGTTGAGAGGTACTATAAATGTGCTACACCTTTTAGATTTGGCCGGCACCCCTTAAGATACTGAATTTCTTTTTTTAATTATCATAAAGGCTAGTTATTTATCCACATAAATAACATTGATTATGGGAAAAGTAACAGAAAAGTGTTGGGCTGATTTTGAGCGGGTCAAAATGAATTGAGTAAATAAATAGGGGAATTTACTTGGTATACCCATTGAAAACACCAGTTAACTTCATATGCATTTAAAACATTTGTTTACATTCAATACCTACTTTATAAAATTTTATTTACTTTTCATATTTAATATATTTATATGCCATTAAACAATGTGATGATAAAAAATATCATCTTCTGTTTTAGAACTCAACTTCGTGTTCCGAGTCCTTAAAACCTCATTTTTATTTCTTTTCGATTTGCCCAAGCAAGTTCATATGATGTGTTAAGACTTGTGTGCATGATTGGTTTGGAGCCCCGAGGGTTCGGGTAAGTTTCGGATAGGCTACGGGATGTCTACACTTAGAAAAAAAGGACCTGGTGTTGGATAATTGCAGAAATTGCAGGTCTCAGATCTTAGGAGTGCGGCCGCGGAGTGAAATTCGCAAACCGCGGTAGAAGAACGCGGCTGCGGTGGGGAATTCGCGGCTGCGGTAGGGTAAGGCTCAGGTTTCGCGGCGCACCCATAATATCGCAGACCGCGGTAGGGGTTCGCGACCGCACCAGAAATTTCGCGGACTGGTAGTAACGATCAGAGGGGTGCTATATAAACGCCATTTTTCATTTATTTTTAAAAAATTTCAAACCCTAAAACATAAGAGGCGATTTTCCAAGCACTTCTTCTTCCCCAAATCATAAGTAGGTGATTCTTAACTCATTTCTTTAACTCTTTTACTTCTTTTTACAAGATTTTATCCTAGAATCTAGAGTTTTCATTGTGGAATTAGGGATTTTGGGTAGAACTTAGGAATTTTGAAATTTGGGATTTAGACCTCAAATTGAGGTCGGATTCCAAAATCAATTATATATCCGGGCTCGGGCGTGAATGGGTAATCGAGTTTTGGTTTGGGGATTTAGACTCAAATTGAGGTCGGATTCCAAAATTAATTGTATATCCGGGTTCGGAGGTGAATGGGTAATCGATTTTGGTCCGAATTTCGGGTTTGGACCAAGCGGGCCCAGGTGTTGACTTTTGTTGACTTTTTCAAAAATGACCTAAATTGAATTCCTTGCTATTGTGGGTAATTCCTAAGGCTTAAATTGAATCGTTTGGTTGGAAATTTTTTAGATTCTATTGGTCCGGAGGCTTGTGTGAAGGGAAAAGTTGTGACTCAGCTTTGAGTGGCCCGCGGAGGCGAGGTAAGTGTTGTGGTTAACCTTAGCTTGAGGGATTAGGTATTGTTGCATTATTTTCCATGTGTTTGGTTGTTGAGTACGATGTATAGGTGAGGTGATGAGTACCTATACATTGTTGTCAAGTCATAGCATGCGAGTTAGTCTTATTCTTGTAACTGTTGTATCCTCTGATCATATAACTCATGTTTAGACTTAGTATTCCATGTGTTGAGCAACTCTTATCATGTTTTACGAGATTTGGTACTGATTGAGTATTAACTCAGAATTTAGGATGGTATTGTGGAATTAAATATTGAAGAAATACTGATTCTTGATATTTCTATCTCCTTGTGATTACTTTTCATTGTCTTGGTGAGGGAGAGTGTTAAAGTACGAAAGGTGATGCCGAGTGAGCGATAATGTACGAAGGGTGATGTCGTGCCATATTTTGTGAATAATAATGCACGAAGGGTGATGTCGTGCCATGCTATGAGAGAGTTAATGCATGAAGGGTAATATCGTGCCATGTTTATTACACCCTGTAAGTTTAACAACAATGAGAACGTTATATGCATTTGATATGGTATTTTGAGTGGGATATTTTTGTAAAATAGTTTGGAAAAAATATATGATTTCATATAGTTATTAATATTATTACTTTTGAATATGTTCTAAATTATATATCTAATATGAGAAAAGATTATGAGATTTTCTTTATTGTAAAGATATGAATTATTTTCTCACAAGAAAAGAAGGTTATCTTTTGTTTTTTATACCATTTTAAGAATTAAGCATACGAAAATTTGTACTCTTTATATGAGATTAGGAAAATTAGAAGTTGAGAAAATATGTGCTTTTTACATGGATGTTTTAATGAAATAATAAGTATATGTATTTATTTTGTATGGTACCACATGACCATGATAGTAAAGTATATTATAGTATGATATATAAAGTATATTAAATATGAGTAGTAATTTGAGTAATTTGGGATAATTTTTTATTACGTGGGTTGTAAGCACGTGATTTTTGCCCTATATGAGAAATACTCCCAGAAAATGTAAAATAAAATAATTTTCCTTGGTGTGCAACTTTGAGTATTTTTGTGATATTTTTGGATAATTATTTGTATTTGTCTGTGTTTGCTTATTTGTTAAATTAATAAAAAATATAAAAATATGTCGCATTTTGCATGTAGGATTTCATTCTACAATTTTTAGTAATTAAATTAGTTTTACAAAAATTAAAAAATTACAAAAATAGGCATCTTTTGCATTTTTAGCATTTAATGTCCAAATGAACAATTTTATGCTTAATTATTACTTAATTGTGCGTTAATTGTTATTTGGAGTTAATTTGCGCTTTTATAACTTAATTTAGTTCTTAATAAAAATTTAAGTATTTTTATAATTTAGTTTTAGAAAATAAAAGAAGAAAAGAGAACAAAAATACAAAAAAAATCGGATTGGGCCACTTCTTCAAAATTCAACCCCAGGCCCAAACATTTGTCCAACCTTCTCCATGATCCAGTCCATCTCCACATGGGTCGACCCGGTCCGCCCCATTAACCCAATACATAACCCAATACCCCTATCTTGCATTTCAAAGACACAAAAAAAAAAGAAAAAAAAAAGAAAAAGAACAAAAAACCCTAAAAAAGAGACCTAAACCATCCGCCCCCATTTTTTGGGTTTCTTCTTCTCCAAAACACCAAACACCCCAAGCCATCCATGGCTACCTCCCCTTCCGCACGAGCAGCTCCCATGGCTGCCTCCCTATCAACAACACACGCACACACACAAGCTCCACCTCCCTCGCGTCCAAGTAAACCCCGCGACTGCTGCGTCGATGTCAAGCTCGGGTTTGAAGCTCGACGTCCATGGCAGTCTTTGCCCCCGACCTCGTTCCAGCTTCATCGTTCATGGCTGAGTTGCATGTGTTTACTTGGACGCGAGTTGCATCTGTTCCAGCTCGTCGTCCATGGTTTCTTCACGAGCGAACGCACCCAGCTGCTCCTGTTTCGCGTCATCCATGGCTGCCGTAGCTGCTCCTTCTGCTTTTAGCTTTCGTCGTCCAGTCCCCCTGCTGCTGTTTCTTCACGTTCCAAGCTCGAGCCAGTCATCCAAACTTAGTCACATAACCAAACGGAACCCCAGCTGCCTCGTTCCTTCACTTCTGCCGCGACAGCTGCTGCTGCTGCTCCGGCGCGGCTTCAGTCAAATTCTTAGATTTGTTCGTCGTCGTTTGGTTGAGCTTTGGTCGAGGGTCGCTGAAACAGTCCGTATGTATGATTGTTCGATTCGGTTAGTAAATTTTTGAGTTTTATTTTGTCCGTATTTTGTTTTTGATATTTTCGAATCTAAAATCGGCAAATGTTTGTTTTGTTTATCGTTTGAATTAATTTTTAGTTCATGTTCATGTGTTGTTTGTTAAATTAATATTTCAGATTCCAAATGAAAGATTGATTAATTGTTTTTCATGTTTATTTCATGTTCGTATTGTTGTTCAAGTGAATATTTGTTGTTGTTTAAGTGAATATTTGTTAGTTTAATGCTTGTTAGATTCAAATTGAAATTTAATTAATTATTTCTTCAATTTGTTTCATGTTGTTATGAATTTTCCAGAAAATGTTAATGTTGTTTGAATCGTTAGAATCCGTCATATTTGTTGCTTAAAAAACAGATTTAATTCATGTTCATCTTTGTTTGAAGTTCATGTTTAAATCCAGTGATTTAATGTGAGTTTATGTTTGTTTGTGATTTGTTGATTTAATTTGAATCATGCATATTGTTGTTGGTATTGTTGTATCTTTGTTCATCCATTGATGATCTAAATTAACCAGGATTGGTTCCCGATATGGTTGATTTATTTCCATTAATTTGGAGTTTGTGTTGTTCATCATGTTCATATGATTTGTTCTTGAAGATTGTTGAGAAATTGGTCATCTTGACTATATTTTGGTCAAGTTATGATTTAATTGATTGTTTAGAGCAGAGGGGTAATTTGGTAAATTGCAGTGCATTCGGGGGTAGATTTGTAATTGCAATAAGGTCGGAGGGGTAGTTTGGTAATTGAACATTATTTTGATTCTTTATGTTAAGCATGGGGGACAAATATAATGGGGTGAGGTTTTTGATGTACTTGTTTAATATAATGGGGGACAAGACAAAACATAATGGGGAGGAATCTTGTACTTGTTTAATGTAGGCATGGGGGACATATTGTAATGAGTTGGTAATGTGGCATTTATTTAATGTAGGCATGGGGGACAAAATTTTAAAATAAAGAAGACATTTGATAGTGGGACAAAGCATGTCATTGGGGGAATAATTTGGGTTTAGGAATTCAAGGCAAGGTCTTGCTATAAATATAGAGTCATTTCTTGACATTGGGGGGAAGACTTGAGAGTTTTAAGAGGGATTTTTTGGGGGAGAGAAAAAGAGTTGAATATTATTGAGAGGATTTTTAAGAGAGAGTTGACAGATTCTTTTTACACTTGAGAGTTGACACACTTTTATACTTGAGAGAGTTTGTGATAGTAAAAGAGAAAGACAATTTGAACTTTCACTAGAACAATTCTGTTTGCTTTTCTTCGAGTGTTATTCAAAAGTCAGAAACTACTGCATCTCGTTTCTTTTCTCTCTTCTGCTTTGACTGCGATTGTACTTTTGAACTGCTGAGTTTTCAATCTGTTACTGGGTTATTCTACTGGTTGTTACTGGTTTTGCGGTGTTGTTGAACCTGCTGTTGCCGCGTTATTACTGTTGCTGACTCCTACTTCTTTTGTTCTTGTACTGCTGTTTCCAGGTACACATTTGTACACTCTTGGCTTGAAGCGAAAAATAAAATATTAATCAGGCTCCTGTTCCTGTTGAATTCTTTTGTTTGGATCTGTGTTTGAATATTAATTTTCCTCTCTTTGTATAAAAATGTAGTCGATTAATTAATGAGTAATGAGGCTGCATATGTATGATTTCTTCATCTAATAATGCTAGTTTAAATTACTTGAAGAATAGTTAATCGGCTTTGATATTATTGTGTATCCCTCTCATGTTCCAGCATTAGTAAATAATAGAATATAAAAATGAAAGCAGTTTTTCTTTGTACAAACTCGATCGCAATTTTCCAATCGCATTAGCCGTAAACTAATAACTAATAAGTTACGTTTTCAGCATGTAAATAATTAAGAGATTTTCTTTTATTTTAGAGACGAACTTAATAGAAAATATAGTCACTATAGGTTTATCCTTTAAAATAAAAATGAGACGAGCCTCGCCAAATAAATCACAAACCGTCGGGGCCCTCAATAAAATACACAACCATTGACTAGACTTTGGATTTGGCCGTTTAATGAACCTTTACGGCCTCTTACTAAAATAACAATACGCTAGTTGCTTTAGGCGTACCTTTAATAATTTAACCTTCTTAAACACGGGTGCACATTGATGTGACCCAAATCCAAATCTCAACGGAGTCAAAATGTGTCGACGACCACGGGTGCATTGATTGTGACGTGGTTCGAGATGCATTTTCACGACGTTGCAATTCTATAAAAATAAATGATAATAATAAAAGCGGTTTAAACTTAATAAAAGCACATAAGTCACAACATGTATTTAAATCAGATATTTAGCCATTATAATAATTTAAGCGACCGTGCTAGAACCACGGGATTCGAGGGTGCCTAACACCTTCCCTCGGGTCAACAGAATTCCTTACTTAGAATTTCTGGTTCGCAGACTTCATTTGGAAATGTCGAAAATTTCCTCGATTTGGGATTCAAGATAAACCGGTGACTTGGGACACCAAAAGTCAAACCTTTCCCAAGTGGCGACTCTGAATTAAATAAATAATCTCATTTCGAATATTGTCACTTAAATTGGAAAAACTCCCCTCGCGCATTTCTAACCCTTCGGGGCGGGCGCGCAAAAAGGAGGTGTGACAGCTCTGGCGACTCCGCTGGGGAAAAAACCCAGAACCACTGGTTCAGGGTTCAAGAATTCGAGCTTAGAATAATTGTTATATTTGGCTTTATTATCTGATCTTTATTACATGTTTTTGCGTAACGTGCTAAATGTTGTCTTTTACCGCTTTGATATTATCTGAACTGTATATAAACTGTGCCGAAACCTTTCTCTTCTTACCTCAGGGGAGAAGCTCGCTGGTCGAGACTCCCTATTCTGTTAGTGTCAATACCTGAAATAAGAAAGAGGTCGGACAAGTTACAAAGCCGGACGATCTCGCGGGTCCCCGGTACGTAGCCCCCTCCTCGACTCGAGTTGTCCGCTCGGGTACACAGTCTAGAACAAATACCCAGGTTACGAACCTAGAATAACTTGACTTCATGCCGGATCCCTAGTAGGAACGCTTATTTGCATCATGTTGCATTTGACTTAGGGGACTCAACACAGGGGTTGAGTCCGTCTAGGACTAGCAACCTGAAATGAAAAGACCATCCTGTTGCATCCTATTTGTTTCCGTGCATTTATTTGTCTAGGACATGCATGCTGCCTGACTTTGGAGTATTTGAAAAATATAAACAAAAAAAAATAATAATAAAAAATAACAGTGTATAAGGCTAATTTTCTACTTTGAAAAATAGCAATGCCCAATTACTGTCAAAACTCTGCCGAAATTTTGCGATAATAAAAGGGGAAAATGTTTTATTTACTAAGAAAAAGAAAAACAAAAAGATAGAAAAATAGTCTTTTATTTTTGGGAAGTTGTTTGTTGAAAAATAAAAGGAAAGAATTTTTTTCTAAAATAATTCGGTTAATTTGACCGAACTACGCGGGTCTAATTCTCACCGGATGTGAGATACGTAGGCAAACCTCATCGGTTCCGGCCCCAATTTTCAAAAATCCAAAAAAAATATATTTTCCTTTAGTTCTTTCTTTATAAATTTTTCTTTAGAAAATACAAAAAAAAAAAGAAATAAAGAATAATATAGAAGTTTTCTTTAAACTCAAATAAAAAAAAAATAGTCTCCTCTTTCTGAAATCTTTCATATGAAAAAATGAAATAAGAATTAAAAATCAGCAACAAAAATCCAAAAAAATACTCTTTGCTTTTTAATCTCTCTTTTGTAAAATGTTCAAAAAACAATAGTTGAAAAATTGAATTCCCAAAATATTAGGACTTTTCTTTAGAAGTGATTTTGTAAATAAATAAAAACTCAGAAATTCCAAATCATTTTCTTAAAAGTCCCTCTTTCAAAATTTAAGAGGCAACATCATGAATCAAAAATAAAATATATTCTTTCTTCCGTATAAAAAGGTGAAACAAATGAAAAATTAACAAAAACACATTTTTCTTTTCTTTTTTTTTTTAAAAAAAATATTCCCAAAGTTCAAGTTAAAAGCAAATAATTTTTTAGAAGTCTCTCTTTAAAAAAAATAATAAAACAAATATCAAAAGAAAAAAAAATCTTCTTTCTTCTTTTAAAGCATTTCTTTCAAAAATTCCAAAAAAAGGGTTAGTTTGCTTACTCTATTCACGAGCGAGAACTACGCCGGTTTGATTCTCGTAGGATGCGAGATACGTAGGCAACCCTCATCGGGTCCAACCCCACCTTTTGCTAAAATAGCCAAAATCAATAAATAAATAAAAACGTGTCAAATTTTAAATTTTGCCATAAATAAGTTGGGTGGTGTTCAACCTTCCCTTTTGCTAAAAATAGCCAAAAATATATGTCAAATTTTAAATCTGTCATAAAGAAGTCAGGTGATGTTGTTTTGTCATAAAAAGCCGAATGTTCCCGAAAGGGACGCCGGAAGGCTGACTTTGCATAAACAGCCACCTTTGGGTCATTTTTTAAGGTTTGGTCCAGTTGACCCACACAGCCTTAAAATCTTCGTCACCGAGGCGTTGAAAGGCCGTGTTGGCAATATTGAGTTTTCTAATTTGAAAAACGATAAAAAGAGTCATAAATAAGTCAGGTGATGCTGTTTTGTCATAAATAGCCGAATGTTCCCGAAAGGGACGCCGGAAGGCTGACTTTGCATAAACAACCACCTTTGGGTCATTTTTTAAGGTTTGGTCCAATTGACCCACACAGCCTTAAAATCTTCGTCACCGAGGCGTTGAAAGGTCGTGTTGGCAATATTGAGTTTTCTAATTTGAAAAACGATAAAAAGAGTCATAAATAAGTCAGGTGATACTGTTTTGTCATAAATAGCCGAATGTTCCCGAAAGGGACGCCGGAAGGTTGACTTTGCATAAACAGCCACCTTTGGGTCTTGTTTAGTATTTTTTGTCCAGTAGACCCACACAGCCTTAAAAACCTTCGCCCTGAGGCGCTGAAGGGCCGTGTTTGCAACACCAGATTTTTATTGTAATTTGAAAAAAAAAACAAACAAAAAAAAAACAAAGAGTCAGCGGTCGGGTGAATACCGTTTGAATTTTGTCATAATAAGCCGAGCCAGCTTCGGTCGCGTCTTAAACCGTTCTTTCCGAAGTAGCCTTAGAGTATCTTTCAGTTGTCGAAAGGTTATTTTCGTAAAAGAACAGACAAGTTTGTAAAATGATCCTCCCCGACCTCAAAATTCATGTGAAATTTGGAAGGGGCCACGTTTGCAAAAAATAACCGTTCGGTTGCATTTTGTGAGTGTTGAAACCCAAATTTTTATTATGAAGAAAACAAAAATGTTTCATTACTTTTACCTTTCATTTGTCCCGAACTACGCAAGATCTGATTCATGCGGGGTCATGATACGTAGGCAATCCCCATCGGATTCGATCATAGCTATAAAATAAATTGAAAAAAAAAACAAACTGAAAGAAAAGGAAAAAGAAAATCGAGTGAAAAAGAAAATAGAAAAAAAGAAAAAAAAAGTGCAAAAAATAAAAGAGCGGCAAAAACAAGATCAAGCGTGACTAAAGAGAGGCAAGAATAAAAGAAAAGAGGTACATAGTGAAGAGGGCTAGTTTAGGGTCGGGATGAAACATGCAACCCGTTCAAACACATGGTAAAAGTGTTAAACTGTTTAGGTGCATTGCATCCCATCTTGCGATTTCCTATATGTTATATGCTTCAAAACTAACAAGGTTGTGTGTGTGAGCAAATTAGACAGGTTCTGTTCAGGTGATTGGTTTTGTTGGTATGCAGTGATGAGCAGCCTTGCACGCGGCCACAACATTATACACAAAATTGAGCTCCACCTCCCAGAAATGCCCATCCTTACCAAGCTCCATATAGTCCCCAATCAAATGTTCCTCAGTACAATCCTCACCCAAGAGAGTCTTTCAAAAGGAATCAGTTTACCTCTGTTGGTGAATCATACTCAGGCTTGTTCCAAAAGCTAGTCAGGCGAAGTCTGCTGCAGCCAGTGGCCCCAAATCGGCCAAACACCGAGTCCCCCCTCCCCGCATCGAGTTGATACTAGATGTGAATGCCACTCTGGAGCAGTGGGGCACGATACAAAGGACTGTTGGTCATTGGACCCTTAAAATGGCAGTTGAGGACTTGATTGAAGCTGAAAGAATCGTTCCCCGGGACGAAAAGGTTCCTAATATGATGAACATTCCCTTGCCTACTCTCACAAATGGGCCGATAGACGGAATGATCTGGGAAGCTGAGGAATTTGATCCGGCACTGAAGGCTATTGCAGCCATTGCCGAGACAGAAGAAAAGCCAAAAAATGATTGTCAAGCCTAAAAGTTCCCCATCAGACGGGAGTCTCGGTAGCCTGTCTTGCTATCCTTTCTGCATCTGGATTATCTCAGGGTGTGATCCAGATGTTTTACTTTATTGTCTTACTTTCCGATGTAAACCCTTCTATCTTCAAAAATAAAAAAAAAACACAAAAAAAAAAGAAAATCAAATGAAATTGATATTTCATTTTCCCGGAATGTCTCTTTTCTTAAAATCTTGTCAATTTTCTCATTCTCTTTTAGTTCTGTTAAATGCAGATTTCAATAATATGACATGCTTGCGGACTTCATGCCCGGATCTTAAAACTCTGTCAGACCTCGAAATAATGAATCAAGAATTGGGTCGCAATGAAGAATAGCTTAAGGAAACAAGACAAAGAGTTGGAACAACTGAAGGAAAACTGATTCCCGAAATTGGAAAGTTCCATACATTACAATAAGAGTACTGCCAAAAAGAGTGCGTTGTACTTGGGACACATCGAAGGAAATATCCTTAAAATAACTGTCAATGCAAATGCAGTCAAAAGGTATTATGTTGGATCCTTTATATAATAAAATCTTTTCCGGTTGAGATGACGAAGGCTTTCATTCTCGCTACCCAAACATTATCAACCCTTTGCAAACCCATTTGAGCTGGTTACTCTTCTTTGATTACCCTCTTTGGAACCTGAAAATATTATTGAAAATAAAATGAAAAAAAAAGAAGAAGAAATTGAAATGAAAAAGAAAAATGAAGAAAAAAAGAATTGGAAAAATAAGAAAATATATATACAAAAAAAAATCCAAAAACAAAAGTGGTCTGAACTACGTCTGACTTGATTCCGAAAGGATACGTAGGCAACCTCTCCTTGGGGTTCAGTCACACCAAAACAAAAATACAAGAAGTCCCCCAAAAGTGAAACTGGGGCAGAAGTTATAATGGTTCGGCAATGTTCCCGCCCAAAAGGTTCCAAAGTTGTAGTTCAATCCAAATTCTTTTCACCCCAAACCTTGTTCAAGTCCTTCTGATCAATCGGCAAAGCGGTTCAAAATGGGAGGATGGATTTATTTGGGTGTGATACAACAAAATGAGGAAATAAAATGAGAGAGACTTGCTGGTGAAAACCCACACGGGCACCGTAAGGCGACGCTAAGCAGTGAAAATCAAAATGAGAAGTCTTGTTTAGTGAACACCCACCCGGGCACTATAAGGAGATGGTAAGAAACGAAATGAAAATGCCAGCTCGTGAAAACCCACAAAGGGCGCCCATGACCGAAAATGAGATCCTCACAACCACCGTCATCAACAGAGTCCTAGCAAGGTTCCTCGGTATTCAAGGCAAAGTTGTGATAAATTTTTGGGAGTCAGACGGTTTACACAGATCAGGCATCCAATCCAAAAGGCATGTCATGTTCATTGAAGTCCGCATGTACTCCGGATAAGTCCTTTTCTCCTTTCCCCGAAAGGGACACTTCTAGTTTTAAACTCATTCTCCATTCAATTATTTGTTTCTCTTTGAATCCCTTTTGGTCTAACACTGTTCCAAAACCAAGACAAAGAAAGGATGGCAAGACTGATTTACAGGGCTTTCGTTGGATACACGCTAATGTGCAAAGGGCACCCAGCCTCAGCAGGGGGCATCAAAACGACCTCGACTGGTCATGGCAGCCTATAAAGGCAATTGAAGTTGAAAGGTTTGGGTTTCACATGGTTAATCGCCTCCATGAAGTTAAAAAAAAATAAATAAATAAAAATAAAAGAAATCCCCACAAAGCCTCACCTTGTAAAAATTCTCCAACAAGCTTGCCCCAACAAATCCTCAGCAAGTCCGTTCTGTACAAATCCTCACAGAGTCTCCCCTTGTACAATCCCCCACAGAGTCCCCCCAATATAAAAAGAAAAAAAAATCCCTGTTGGAATTTCCCCAGTACATCCCCAGCGAGTCCCTTTGTAAAAATTCCCCAACAAGCTTACCCCAACAAATCCTAGAAAGCCCGCTTTGAAACAAATCCCCAGCATGCCCCGTTGTACAAAAATCCACACAAAGAATCCACTTTGTAAATATTCCCCCCACAGAGCTTCCTTTTGTATAAATCCCCACAGAGTATACCCAATAAAATCCCCGTTGAGAATCTCCAAGCAAGATGGGACACAAAAAAAAAAAGAGCCTTACGAGGCAAATCATCACAGAATCTGGAAATACAAAGCCTGAGCAGTCAAAAGAGTTTCGCCATTAGAATCGAATCAACAGCGGGACTTCGCGACAGAAATAAGGACGCAACAAAGCAACTAGGAACGATCAAGGTCACCGAACCGACCGTCATTTCCGAACTAACAATTGTTCTTTGTCTGAAAAGTTGAAACAGGTATAATCCAAGACAACCGTGCAAGAAGCAGGTGTCGCCCAAAGAAGAAGGTACACAGGTACAAGAAATACTTTGGCAATGATGAATTCACTCGAAAGGTAAGTTTCCACGAAACTCCCTTTTATCTTCTACTAAAACAAGAAAATTCAAAAAAAGAGGTCGCTTAGTATTCTCGAACTTTGTCCCCGGCCAGCCAGCATTAGGGTTTTAAACCCTAAACTGGGCTTTTCCATGCAATCGGCATTAGGGTTTTAAAACCTTAAACTGAACTTTTTTCCATTCAATCAGCATTAGGGTTTTAAACCCTAAACTGAATTTTTCCTTTAGTCAGCATTAGGGTTTTAAACCCTAAACTGAACTTTTTCCCATTCAGCCAGCATTAGGTTTTAAACCCTAAACTGAGCTTTTCATGCAATCAGCATTAGGGTTTTAAACCCTAAACTGAATTTTTCCTTTAGTCAGCATTAGGGTTTTAAACCTTAAACTGAACTTTTTTCCATTCAGCCAGCATTAGGGTTTTAGACCCTAAACTGAGCTTTTCCATGTAATCAACATTAGGGTTTTAAACCCTAAACTGAATTTTTCCTTTAGTCAGCATTAGGGTTTTAAACCCTAAACTGAACTTTTTTCCATTCAGCCAGCATTAGGGTTTTAAACCTTAAACTGAGCTTTTCCATGCAATCAACATTAGGGTTTTAAACCCTAAACTGAATTTTTCCTTTAGTCAGCATTAGGGTTTTAAACCCTAAACTGAACTTTTTTCCATTCAGCCAGCATTAGGGTTTTAAACCCTAAACTGAGCTTTTCCATGCAATCAGCATTAGGGTTTTAAACCATAAACTGAATTTTTCCTTTAGTCAGCATTAGGGTTTTAAACCCTAAACTGAACTTTTTTCCATTCAGCCAGCATTAGGGTTTTAAACCCTAAACTGAGCTTTTCCATGCAATCAGCATTAGGGTTTTAAACCCTAAACTGAATTTTTTCTTTAGTCAGCATTAGGGTTTTAAACCCTAAACTCAACTTTTTTCCATTAAGCCAGCATTAGGGTTTTAAACCCTAAACTGAGCTTTTCCATGCAATCAGCATTAGGGTTTTAAACCCTAAACTGAATTTTTCCTTTAGTCAGCATTAGGGTTTTAAACCCTAAACTGAACTTTTTTCCATTCAGCCAGCATTAGGGTTTTAAACCCTACACTGAGATTTTCCATGCAGTCAGCATTAGGGTTTTAAACCCTAAACTAAACTCTTTCCTTTCAGTCAGCATTAGGGTTTTAAACCCTAAACTGAATTTTTCCTTCAGCCAGCATTAGGGTTTTAAACCCTAAACTGAGCTTTTCCGTGCAGTCATCATTAGGGTTTTAAACCCTAAACTGAACTTTTTCCTTTAGCTAGCATTACGGTTTTAAACCCTAAACTGAGCTTTTCCATGCAATCAGCATTAGGGTTTTAAACCCTAAACTGAATTTTTTCCTTTAGTCAGCATTAGGGTTTTAAACCCTAAACTGAACTTTTTTCCATTCAGCCAACATTAGGGTTTTAAACCCTAAGCTGAGCTTTTCCATGCAATCAGCATTAGGGTTTTAAACCCTAAACTGAATTTTTTTTCTTTAGTCAGCATTAGGGTTTTAAACCCTAAACTGAACTTTTTTCCATTCAGCCAGCATTAGGGTTTTAAACCCTAAATTGAGCTTTTCCATGCAATCAGCATTAGGGTTTTAAACCCTAAACTGAATTTTTCCTTTAGTCAGCATTAGGGTTTTAAACCCTAAACTGAACTTTTTTCCATTCAGCCAGCATTAGGGTTTTAATTCCTAAACTGAGCTTTTCCATGCAATCAGCATTAGGGTTTTAAACCCTAAACTGAATTTTTTCTTTAGTCAGCATTAGGGTTTTAAACCCTAAACTCAACTTTTTTCCATTCAGCCAAAATTAGGGTTTTAAACCCTAAACTGAGCTTTTCCATGCAATCAGCATTAGGGTTTTAAACCCTAAACTGAATTTTTCCTTTAGTCAGCATTAGGGTTTTAAACCCTAAACTGAACTTTTTTCCATTCAGCCAGCATTAGGGTTTTAAACCCTAAATTGAGATTTTCCATGCAGTCAGCATTAGGTTTTAAACCCTAAACTGAACTCTTTCCTTTCAGTCGGCATTAGGGTTTTAAACCCTAAACTGAATTTTTCCTTCAGCCAGCATTATGATTTTAAACCCTAAATTGAGCTTTTCCATGCAATCAGCATTAGGGTTTTAAACCCTAAACTGAACTTTTTCCTTTATTTTAAACCCTAAACTGAGCTTTTCCATGCAATCAGCATTAGGGTTTTAAACTCTAAACTGAATTTTTTCTTTAGTCAGCATTAGGGTTTTAAACCTTAAACTGAACTTTTTTCCATTCAACCAACATTAGGGTTTTAAACCCTAAACTGAATTTTTCCATGCAATCAGCATTAGGGTTTTAAACCATAAACTGAATTTTTCCTTTAGTCAGCATTAGGGTTTTAAACCCTAAACTGAACTTTTTTCCATTCAGCCAGCATTAGGGTTTTAAACCCTAAACTGAGCTTTTCCATGCAATCAGCATTAGGGTTTTAAACCCTAAACTGAATTTTTTCTTTAGTCAGCATTAGGGTTTTAAACCCTAAACTCAACTTTTTTCCATTAAGCCAGCATTAGGGTTTTAAACCCTAAACTGAGCTTTTCCATGCAATCAGCATTAGGGTTTTAAACCCTAAACTGAATTTTTCCTTTAGTCAGCATTAGGGTTTTAAACCCTAAACTGAACTTTTTTCCATTCAGCCAGCATTAGGGTTTTAAACCCTACACTGAGATTTTCCATGCAGTCAGCATTAGGGTTTTAAACCCTAAACTAAACTCTTTCCTTTCAGTCAGCATTAGGGTTTTAAACCCTAAACTGAATTTTTCCTTCAGCCAGCATTAGGGTTTTAAACCCTAAACTGAGCTTTTCCGTGCAGTCATCATTAGGGTTTTAAACCCTAAACTGAACTTTTTCCTTTAGCTAGCATTACGGTTTTAAACCCTAAACTGAGCTTTTCCATGCAATCAGCATTAGGGTTTTAAACCCTAAACTGAATTTTTTCCTTTAGTCAGCATTAGGGTTTTAAACCCTAAACTGAACTTTTTTCCATTCAGCCAACATTAGGGTTTTAAACCCTAAGCTGAGCTTTTCCATGCAATCAGCATTAGGGTTTTAAACCCTAAACTGAATTTTTTTTCTTTAGTCAGCATTAGGGTTTTAAACCCTAAACTGAACTTTTTTCCATTCAGCCAGCATTAGGGTTTTAAACCCTAAACTGAGCTTTTCCATGCAATCAGCATTAGGGTTTTAAACCCTAAACTGAATTTTTCCTTTAGTCAGCATTAGGGTTTTAAACCCTAAACTGAACTTTTTTCCATTCAGCCAGCATTAGGGTTTTAATTCCTAAACTGAGCTTTTCCATGCAATCAGCATTAGGGTTTTAAACCCTAAACTGAATTTTTTCTTTAGTCAGCATTAGGGTTTTAAACCCTAAACTCAACTTTTTTCCATTCAGCCAAAATTAGGGTTTTAAACCCTAAACTGAGCTTTTCCATGCAATCAGCATTAGGGTTTTAAACCCTAAACTGAATTTTTCCTTTAGTCAGCATTAGGGTTTTAAACCCTAAACTGAACTTTTTTCCATTCAGCCAGCATTAGGGTTTTAAACCCTAAATTGAGATTTTCCATGCAGTCAGCATTAGGTTTTAAACCCTAAACTGAACTCTTTCCTTTCAGTCGGCATTAGGGTTTTAAACCCTAAACTGAATTTTTCCTTCAGCCAGCATTATGATTTTAAACCCTAAATTGAGCTTTTCCATGCAGTCAGCATTAGGGTTTTAAACCCTAAACTGAACTTTTTCCTTTATTTTAAACCCTAAACTGAGCTTTTCCATGCAATCAGCATTAGGGTTTTAAACTCTAAACTGAATTTTTTCTTTAGTCAGCATTAGGGTTTTAAACCTTAAACTGAACTTTTTTCCATTCAACCAACATTAGGGTTATAAACCCTAAACTGATTTTTCCATGCAATCAGCATTAGGGTTTTAAACCCTAAACTGAATTTTTTTTCTTTAGTCAGCATTAGGGTTTTAAACCCTAAACTAAACTTTTTTCCATTCGGCCAGCATTAGGGTTTTAAACCCTAAACTGAGCTTTTCCATGCAATCAGCATTAGGGTTTTAAACACTAAACTGAATTTTTCCTTTAATCAGCATTAGGGTTTTAAACCCTAAACTGAACTTTTTCCATTCAGCCAGCATTAGGCTTTTAAACCCTAAACTGAGCTTTTCCATGCAATCAGCATTAGGGTTTTAAACCCTAAACTGAATTTTTCCTTTAGTCAGCATTAGGATTTTAAAAAACTAACTGAACTTTTTTCCATTCAGTCAGCATTAGGGTTTTAAACCCTAAACTGAATTTTTCCTTCAGCCAGCATTAGGGTTTTAAACCCTAAACTGAGCTTTTCCATGCAGTCAGCATTAGGGGTTTAAACCCTAAACTGAACTTTTTCCTTTAGCCAGCATTAGGGTTTTAAACCCTAAACTGAGATTTTACATTCAGTCAGCATTAGGGTTTTAAACCCTAAACTGAACTTTTCCATTCAGCCAACATTAGGGTTTTAAACACTAAACTGATCTTTTCCTTCCGGTCAGCATTAGGGTTTTAAATCCTAAACTGAATTTTTCCTTTAGTCAGCATTAGGGTTTTAAACCCTAAACTGAACTTTTCCATTCAGCCAGCATTAGGGTTTTAAACCCTAAACTGAGCTTTTTCCATGCAGTCGGCATTAGGGTTTTAAACCCTGAACTGAACTTTTCCATTTAATCAGCATTAAGGTTTTAAACCCTAAACTGAACTTTTTCCTTTAATCAGCCTTAGGATTTTAAACCATGAACTGAACTTTTCCATTTAGTCAGCATTAGGGTTTTAAACCCTAAACTGAACTCTTCCCTTTCAGTCAGCATTAGGGTTTTAAACACTGAACTGAACTTTTTCCCTTAATCAGCATCAGGGTTTTAAACCCTGAACTGAACTTTTCCTTCCAGTCAGCATTAGGGTTTTAAACCCTAAACTGAACTTTTTCCTTTGATCAGCATCAGGGTTTTAAACCCTGAACTAAATTTTTTCCTTTAATCAGCCTTAGGGTTTTAAAACCCTGAACAGAACTTTTCCATTTAGTCAGCATTAGGGTTTTAAACCCTGAACTGAAGTTTTTCCTTTAATCAGCCTTAGGGTTTTAAACCCTGAACTGAACTCTTTCTTTTAGTCAGCATTAGGGTTTTAAACCCTAAACTGAACTTTTCCTTTAGTCAGAATTAGGGTTTTAAACCCTAAACTGAACTTTTTTCCATTTCGGTCAGCATCAGGGTTTTCAAACCCTGAACTGAACTCTTTCCTTTAGTCAGCATTAAGGTTTTAAACCCTAAACTGAACTTTTTCCTTTAGTCAGTATTAGTGTTTTAAACCCTAAACTGAACTTTTCCATTCAGTCAGCATTAGGGTTTTAAACCCTAAAGTGAACTTTTTCTTTTGGTCAGCAGTAGGGTTTTAAACCCTAAACTGAACTTTTCCAGCCAGTCAGCATTAGGGTTTTAAACCCTAAACTGAACTTTTTTCTTTCAGTCAGCATTAGGATTTTAAACCCTAAACTGAACTCGTTCCCTTTAGTCAGCATTAGGGTTTTAAACCCTAAACTGAACTTTTTCCTTTTAGTCAGCATTAGGGTTTTTAAACCCTAAACTGAACTTTTTCCTTTCAGTCAGCATTAGGGTTTCAAACCCTAAACTGAACTTTTCCCTTTAGTCAGCATTAGGGTTTTAAACCCTAAACTGAACTTTTTCCTTTTAGTCAGCATTAGGGTTTTAAACCCTAAACTGAACTTTTTCCTTTCAGTCAGCATTAGGGTTTTTAAACCCTAAACTGAACTTTTTCCTTTCAGTCAGCATTAGGGTTTTAAACCCTAAACTGAATTTTTTCCCTTTAGTCAGCATTAGGGTTTTAAACCCTAAACTCAACTTTTTTCCATTAAGCCAGCATTAGGGTTTTAAACCCTAAACTGAGCTTTTCCATGCAATCAGCATTAGGGTTTTAAACCCTAAACTAAACTCTTTCCTTTCAGTCAGCATTAGGGTTTTAAACCCTAAACTGAATTTTTCCTTCAGCCAGCATTAGGGTTTTAAACCCTAAACTGAGCTTTTCCGTGCAGTCATCATTAGGGTTTTAAACCCTAAACTGAACTTTTTCCTTTAGCTAGCATTACGGTTTTAAACCCTAAACTGAGCTTTTCCATGCAATCAAGCATTAGGGTTTTAAACCCTAAACTGAATTTTTTCCTTTAGTCAGCATTAGGGTTTTAAACCCTAAACTGAACTTTTTTCCATTCAGCCAACATTAGGGTTTTAAACCCTAAGCTGAGCTTTTCCATGCAATCAGCATTAGGGTTTTAAACCCTAAACTGAATTTTTTTTCTTTAGTCAGCATTAGGGTTTTAAACCCTAAACTGAACTTTTTTCCATTCAGCCAGCATTAGGGTTTTAAACCCTAAATTGAGCTTTTCCATGCAATCAGCATTAGGGTTTTAAACCCTAAACTGAATTTTTCCTTTAGTCAGCATTAGGGTTTTAAACCCTAAACTGAACTTTTTTCCATTCAGCCAGCATTAGGGTTTTAATTCCTAAACTGAGCTTTTCCATGCAATCAGCATTAGGGTTTTAAACCCTAAACTGAATTTTTTCTTTAGTCAGCATTAGGGTTTTAAACCCTAAACTCAACTTTTTTCCATTCAGCCAAAATTAGGGTTTTAAACCCTAAACTGAGCTTTTCCATGCAATCAGCATTAGGGTTTTAAACCCTAAACTGAATTTTTCCTTTAGTCAGCATTAGGGTTTTAAACCCTAAACTGAACTTTTTTCCATTCAGCCAGCATTAGGGTTTTAAACCCTAAATTGAGATTTTCCATGCAGTCAGCATTAGGTTTTAAACCCTAAACTGAACTCTTTCCTTTCAGTCGGCATTAGGGTTTTAAACCCTAAACTGAATTTTTCCTTCAGCCAGCATTATGATTTTAAACCCTAAATTGAGCTTTTCCATGCAATCAGCATTAGGGTTTTAAACCCTAAACTGAACTTTTTCCTTTATTTTAAACCCTAAACTGAGCTTTTCCATGCAATCAGCATTAGGGTTTTAAACTCTAAACTGAATTTTTTCTTTAGTCAGCATTAGGGTTTTAAACCTTAAACTGAACTTTTTTCCATTCAACCAACATTAGGGTTTTAAACCCTAAACTGAATTTTTCCATGCAATCAGCATTAGGGTTTTAAACCATAAACTGAATTTTTCCTTTAGTCAGCATTAGGGTTTTAAACCCTAAACTGAACTTTTTTCCATTCAGCCAGCATTAGGGTTTTAAACCCTAAACTGAGCTTTTCCATGCAATCAGCATTAGGGTTTTAAACCCTAAACTGAATTTTTCTTTAGTCAGCATTAGGGTTTTAAACCCTAAACTCAACTTTTTTCCATTAAGCCAGCATTAGGGTTTTAAACCCTAAACTGAGCTTTTCCATGCAATCAGCATTAGGGTTTTAAACCCTAAACTGAATTTTTCCTTTAGTCAGCATTAGGGTTTTAAACCCTAAACTGAACTTTTTTCCATTCAGCCAGCATTAGGGTTTTAAACCCTACACTGAGATTTTCCATGCAGTCAGCATTAGGGTTTTAAACCCTAAACTAAACTCTTTCCTTTCAGTCAGCATTAGGGTTTTAAACCCTAAACTGAATTTTTCCTTCAGCCAGCATTAGGGTTTTAAACCCTAAACTGAGCTTTTCCGTGCAGTCATCATTAGGGTTTTAAACCCTAAACTGAACTTTTTCCTTTAGCTAGCATTACGGTTTTAAACCCTAAACTGAGCTTTTCCATGCAATCAGCATTAGGGTTTTAAACCCTAAACTGAATTTTTTCCTTTAGTCAGCATTAGGGTTTTAAACCCTAAACTGAACTTTTTTCCATTCAGCCAACATTAGGGTTTTAAACCCTAAGCTGAGCTTTTCCATGCAATCAGCATTAGGGTTTTAAACCCTAAACTGAATTTTTTTTCTTTAGTCAGCATTAGGGTTTTAAACCCTAAACTGAACTTTTTTCCATTCAGCCAGCATTAGGGTTTTAAACCCTAAACTGAGCTTTTCCATGCAATCAGCATTAGGGTTTTAAACCCTAAACTGAATTTTTCCTTTAGTCAGCATTAGGGTTTTAAACCCTAAACTGAACTTTTTTCCATTCAGCCAGCATTAGGGTTTTAATTCCTAAACTGAGCTTTTCCATGCAATCAGCATTAGGGTTTTAAACCCTAAACTGAATTTTTTCTTTAGTCAGCATTAGGGTTTTAAACCCTAAACTCAACTTTTTTCCATTCAGCCAAAATTAGGGTTTTAAACCCTAAACTGAGCTTTTCCATGCAATCAGCATTAGGGTTTTAAACCCTAAACTGAATTTTTCCTTTAGTCAGCATTAGGGTTTTAAACCCTAAACTGAACTTTTTTCCATTCAGCCAGCATTAGGGTTTTAAACCCTAAATTGAGATTTTCCATGCAGTCAGCATTAGGTTTTAAACCCTAAACTGAACTCTTTCCTTTCAGTCGGCATTAGGGTTTTAAACCCTAAACTGAATTTTTCCTTCAGCCAGCATTATGATTTTAAACCCTAAATTGAGCTTTTCCATGCAGTCAGCATTAGGGTTTTAAACCCTAAACTGAACTTTTTCCTTTATTTTAAACCCTAAACTGAGCTTTTCCATGCAATCAGCATTAGGGTTTTAAACTCTAAACTGAATTTTTTCTTTAGTCAGCATTAGGGTTTTAAACCTTAAACTGAACTTTTTTCCATTCAACCAACATTAGGGTTATAAACCCTAAACTGATTTTTCCATGCAATCAGCATTAGGGTTTTAAACCCTAAACTGAATTTTTTTTCTTTAGTCAGCATTAGGGTTTTAAACCCTAAACTAAACTTTTTTCCATTCGGCCAGCATTAGGGTTTTAAACCCTAAACTGAGCTTTTCCATGCAATCAGCATTAGGGTTTTAAACACTAAACTGAATTTTTCCTTTAATCAGCATTAGGGTTTTAAACCCTAAACTGAACTTTTTCCATTCAGCCAGCATTAGGGTTTTAAACCCTAAACTGAGCTTTTCCATGCAATCAGCATTAGGGTTTTAAACCCTAAACTGAATTTTTCCTTTAGTCAGCATTAGGATTTTAAAAAACTAACTGAACTTTTTTCCATTCAGTCAGCATTAGGGTTTTAAACCCTAAACTGAATTTTTCCTTCAGCCAGCATTAGGGTTTTAAACCCTAAACTGAGCTTTTCCATGCAGTCAGCATTAGGGGTTTAAACCCTAAACTGAACTTTTTCCTTTAGCCAGCATTAGGGTTTTAAACCCTAAACTGAGATTTTACATTCAGTCAGCATTAGGGTTTTAAACCCTAAACTGAACTTTTCCATTCAGCCAACATTAGGGTTTTAAACACTAAACTGATCTTTTCCTTCCGGTCAGCATTAGGGTTTTAAATCCTAAACTGAATTTTTCCTTTAGTCAGCATTAGGGTTTTAAACCCTAAACTGAACTTTTCCATTCAGCCAGCATTAGGGTTTTAAACCCTAAACTGAGCTTTTTCCATGCAGTCGGCATTAGGGTTTTAAACCCTGAACTGAACTTTTCCATTTAATCAGCATTAAGGTTTTAAACCCTAAACTGAACTTTTTCCTTTAATCAGCCTTAGGATTTTAAACCATGAACTGAACTTTTCCATTTAGTCAGCATTAGGGTTTTAAACCCTAAACTGAACTCTTCCCTTTCAGTCAGCATTAGGGTTTTAAACACTGAACTGAACTTTTTCCCTTAATCAGCATCAGGGTTTTAAACCCTGAACTGAACTTTTCCTTCCAGTCAGCATTAGGGTTTTAAACCCTAAACTGAACTTTTTCCTTTGATCAGCATCAGGGTTTTAAACCCTGAACTAAATTTTTTCCTTTAATCAGCCTTAGGGTTTTAAAACCCTGAACAGAACTTTTCCATTTAGTCAGCATTAGGGTTTTAAACCCTGAACTGAAGTTTTTCCTTTAATCAGCCTTAGGGTTTTAAACCCTGAACTGAACTCTTTCTTTTAGTCAGCATTAGGGTTTTAAACCCTAAACTGAACTTTTCCTTTAGTCAGAATTAGGGTTTTAAACCCTAAACTGAACTTTTTTCCATTTCGGTCAGCATCAGGGTTTCAAACCCTGAACTGAACTCTTTCCTTTAGTCAGCATTAAGGTTTTAAACCCTAAACTGAACTTTTTCCTTTAGTCAGTATTAGTGTTTTAAACCCTAAACTGAACTTTTCCATTCAGTCAGCATTAGGGTTTTAAACCCTAAAGTGAACTTTTTCTTTTGGTCAGCAGTAGGGTTTTAAACCCTAAACTGAACTTTTCCAGCCAGTCAGCATTAGGGTTTTAAACCCTAAACTGAACTTTTTTCTTTCAGTCAGCATTAGGATTTTAAACCCTAAACTGAACTCGTTCCCTTTAGTCAGCATTAGGGTTTTAAACCCTAAACTGAACTTTTTCCTTTTAGTCAGCATTAGGGTTTTTAAACCCTAAACTGAACTTTTTCCTTTCAGTCAGCATTAGGGTTTCAAACCCTAAACTGAACTTTTCCCTTTAGTCAGCATTAGGGTTTTAAACCCTAAACTGAACTTTTTCCTTTTAGTCAGCATTAGGGTTTTAAACCCTAAACTGAACTTTTTCCTTTCAGTCAGCATTAGGGTTTTTAAACCCTAAACTGAACTTTTTCCTTTCAGTCAGCATTAGGGTTTTAAACCCTAAACTGAATTTTTTCCCTTTAGTCAGCATTAGGGTTTTAAACCCTAAACTCAACTTTTTTCCATTAAGCCAGCATTAGGGTTTTAAACCCTAAACTGAGCTTTTCCATGCAATCAGCATTAGGGTTTTAAACCCTAAACTGAATTTTTCCTTTAGTCAGCATTAGGGTTTTAAACCCTAAACTGAACTTTTTTCCATTCAGCCAGCATTAGGGTTTTAATTCCTAAACTGAGCTTTTCCATGCAATCAGCATTAGGGTTTTAAACCCTAAACTGAATTTTTTCTTTAGTCAGCATTAGGGTTTTAAACCCTAAACTCAACTTTTTTCCATTCAGCCAAAATTAGGGTTTTAAACCCTAAACTGAGCTTTTCCATGCAATCAGCATTAGGGTTTTAAACCCTAAACTGAATTTTTCCTTTAGTCAGCATTAGGGTTTTAAACCCTAAACTGAACTTTTTTCCATTCAGCCAGCATTAGGGTTTTAAACCCTAAATTGAGATTTTCCATGCAGTCAGCATTAGGTTTTAAACCCTAAACTGAACTCTTTCCTTTCAGTCGGCATTAGGGTTTTAAACCCTAAACTGAATTTTTCCTTCAGCCAGCATTATGATTTTAAACCCTAAATTGAGCTTTTCCATGCAGTCAGCATTAGGGTTTTAAACCCTAAACTGAACTTTTTCCTTTATTTTAAACCCTAAACTGAGCTTTTCCATGCAATCAGCATTAGGGTTTTAAACTCTAAACTGAATTTTTTCTTTAGTCAGCATTAGGGTTTTAAACCTTAAACTGAACTTTTTTCCATTCAACCAACATTAGGGTTATAAACCCTAAACTGATTTTTCCATGCAATCAGCATTAGGGTTTTAAACCCTAAACTGAATTTTTTTTCTTTAGTCAGCATTAGGGTTTTAAACCCTAAACTAAACTTTTTTCCATTCGGCCAGCATTAGGGTTTTAAACCCTAAACTGAGCTTTTCCATGCAATCAGCATTAGGGTTTTAAACACTAAACTGAATTTTTCCTTTAATCAGCATTAGGGTTTTAAACCCTAAACTGAACTTTTTCCATTCAGCCAGCATTAGGCTTTTAAACCCTAAACTGAGCTTTTCCATGCAATCAGCATTAGGGTTTTAAACCCTAAACTGAATTTTTCCTTTAGTCAGCATTAGGATTTTAAAAAACTAACTGAACTTTTTTCCATTCAGTCAGCATTAGGGTTTTAAACCCTAAACTGAATTTTTCCTTCAGCCAGCATTAGGGTTTTAAACCCTAAACTGAGCTTTTCCATGCAGTCAGCATTAGGGGTTTAAACCCTAAACTGAACTTTTTCCTTTAGCCAGCATTAGGGTTTTAAACCCTAAACTGAGATTTTACATTCAGTCAGCATTAGGGTTTTAAACCCTAAACTGAACTTTTCCATTCAGCCAACATTAGGGTTTTAAACACTAAACTGATCTTTTCCTTCCGGTCAGCATTAGGGTTTTAAATCCTAAACTGAATTTTTCCTTTAGTCAGCATTAGGGTTTTAAACCCTAAACTGAACTTTTCCATTCAGCCAGCATTAGGGTTTTAAACCCTAAACTGAGCTTTTTCCATGCAGTCGGCATTAGGGTTTTAAACCCTGAACTGAACTTTTCCATTTAATCAGCATTAAGGTTTTAAACCCTAAACTGAACTTTTTCCTTTAATCAGCCTTAGGATTTTAAACCATGAACTGAACTTTTCCATTTAGTCAGCATTAGGGTTTTAAACCCTAAACTGAACTCTTCCCTTTCAGTCAGCATTAGGGTTTTAAACACTGAACTGAACTTTTTCCCTTAATCAGCATCAGGGTTTTAAACCCTGAACTGAACTTTTCCTTCCAGTCAGCATTAGGGTTTTAAACCCTAAACTGAACTTTTTCCTTTGATCAGCATCAGGGTTTTAAACCCTGAACTAAATTTTTTCCTTTAATCAGCCTTAGGGTTTTAAAACCCTGAACAGAACTTTTCCATTTAGTCAGCATTAGGGTTTTAAACCCTGAACTGAAGTTTTTCCTTTAATCAGCCTTAGGGTTTTAAACCCTGAACTGAACTCTTTCTTTTAGTCAGCATTAGGGTTTTAAACCCTAAACTGAACTTTTCCTTTAGTCAGAATTAGGGTTTTAAACCCTAAACTGAACTTTTTTCCATTTCGGTCAGCATCAGGGTTTTCAAACCCTGAACTGAACTCTTTCCTTTAGTCAGCATTAAGGTTTTAAACCCTAAACTGAACTTTTTCCTTTAGTCAGTATTAGTGTTTTAAACCCTAAACTGAACTTTTCCATTCAGTCAGCATTAGGGTTTTAAACCCTAAAGTGAACTTTTTCTTTTGGTCAGCAGTAGGGTTTTAAACCCTAAACTGAACTTTTCCAGCCAGTCAGCATTAGGGTTTTAAACCCTAAACTGAACTTTTTTCTTTCAGTCAGCATTAGGATTTTAAACCCTAAACTGAACTCGTTCCCTTTAGTCAGCATTAGGGTTTTAAACCCTAAACTGAACTTTTTCCTTTTAGTCAGCATTAGGGTTTTTAAACCCTAAACTGAACTTTTTCCTTTCAGTCAGCATTAGGGTTTCAAACCCTAAACTGAACTTTTCCCTTTAGTCAGCATTAGGGTTTTAAACCCTAAACTGAACTTTTTCCTTTTAGTCAGCATTAGGGTTTTAAACCCTAAACTGAACTTTTTCCTTTCAGTCAGCATTAGGGTTTTTAAACCCTAAACTGAACTTTTTCCTTTCAGTCAGCATTAGGGTTTTAAACCCTAAACTGAATTTTTTCCCTTTAGTCAGCATTAGGGTTTTAAACCCTAAACTGAACTTTTTCCATTTAGTCAGCATTAGGGTTTTAAACCATAAACTGAACTTTTCCTTTAGTCAGCATTAGGGCCCCAACCCTAAACTGAACTTTTCCCCAGTTGGTCAGTATTAGAGTTTCAACTCTAAACCTGAACTTCTCCCCAGCTAGTCGGTATTAGGGCTCCAACCCTAAACTGAACTTTTCCCCAGTTGGTCAGTATTAGAGTTTCAACTCTAAAACTGAACTTCTCCCCAGCTAGTCGGTATTAGGGCTCCAACCCTGAACTAAGCATTCATATATTCTTTCATCAATTTTATGAACTTCTTGGCGAATAATTCACGAAATTTTCCTAGTGAAACTGGGGAAAAAAATTTCGTTCGTTTGTTTTCCCCGCAGGTCTAACCTCGAGCCACACAGATCGAAATGACCCACGAGATGAGTCTCAACTCAGAATCTAAGAAGAAAAAGACAAAAAGAAGATGTCCCGAGATATTCGGAAAGGCGAGAGGCAGATCGCTCAAAGGTTTGATCAAGGTCCCGAGTTCTACCAACCCCGTCCTATTCAGTATCGCAGAAATAAATAGGCACCTACAACTTGCAAGCATCAAGATTCAGATCGGAGTCTACAAGTAGAATCAGCTAAGACCCAAGATCAAGTCGCAAAAGAATCATAGATAGGAATCTTGTAACTAGCAGTTGACATGCATATAAGTGTTTAGTTCAGTTTCAATTTTTCTTTGGTTGTAATAAGGCGGTCAGTAAAGCAGCGGTGACAACAGCAACAGCAGTAACAACAAGCATTGCAATCCCATGGTAGTCCTAGCTACCCAAAGTTTCCCGAACTACATTAACCTGATTCCCCTTTAGCCAGGGATATGTAGGAAACCTTTGAAGCAGAGGTTCGGTTAAATCTTTTTCAAAAAAAAAAATGCTTCACACGGAGTACTCGGATAGGCAAAAATCGCTCACTTTATCTTTGCGCGAAAACCCTTCGTGTCTTCGGGCAAAGAGGGTCAGCTGTAAGCACGTGATTTTTGCCCTATATGATAAATACTCCCAGAAAATGCAAAATAAAATAATTTTCCTTGGTGTGCAACTTTGAGTATTTTTGTGATATTTTTGGATAATTATTTGTATTTGTCTGTGTTTGCTTATTTGTTAAATTAATAAAAAAATATAAAAATATGTCGCATTTTGCATGTAGGATTTTATTATACAATTGTTAGTAATTAAATTAGTTTTAAAAAAATTAAAAAATTACAAAAATAGGCATCTTTTGCATTTTTAGCATTTAATGTCCAAATGAACAATTTTATGCTTAATTATTACTTAATTGTGCGTTAATTGTTATTTGGAGTTAATTTGCGCTTTTATAACTTAATTTAGTTCTTAATAATAATTTAAGTATTTTTAAAATTTAGTTTTAGAAAATAAAAGAAGAAAAGAGAACAAAAATACAAAGAAAAATCGGATTGGGCCACTTCTTCAAAATTCAACCCCAGGCCCAAACATTTGTCCAACCTTCTCCATGACCCAGTCCATCTCCACATGGGTCGACCCGGTCCACCCCATTAACCCAATCCATAACCCAATACCCCTATCTTGCATTTCAAAGACACAAAACAAAAGAAAAAAAAAAGAAAAAGAACAAAAAACCCTAAAAAAGAGACCTAAACCATCCGCCCCCATTTTTGGGGTTTCTTCTTCTCCAAAACACCAAACACCCCAAGCCATCCATGACCTCCCCTTCCGCACGAGCAGATCCCATGGCTGCCTCCCTATCAACAACACACGCACACACACAAGCTCCACCTCCCTCGCGTCCAAGTAAACCCCGCGACTGCTGCGTCGACGTCAAGCTCGGGTTTGAAGCTCGACGTCCATGGCAGTCTTTGCCCCCGACCTCGTTCCAGCTTCATCGTTCATGGCTGAGTTGCATGTGTTTACTTAGACGTGAGTTGCATCTGTTCCAGCTCGTCGTCCATGGTTTCTTCACGAGCGAACGCACCCAGCTGCTCTTGTTTCGCGTCATCCATGGTTGCCGTAGCTGCTCCTTCAGCTTTTAGCTTTCGTTGTCCAGTCCCCCCGCTGCTGTTTCTTCACGTTCCAAGCTCGAGCCATTCATCCAAACTCAGTCACATAACCAAACGGAACCCCAGCTGCCTCGTTCCTTCACTTCTGCCGCGACAGCTGCTGCTGCTGCTCCGGCGCGGCTTCAGTCAACTTCTTAGATTTGTTCGTCGTCGTTTGGTTGAGCTTTGGTCGAGGGTCGCCAAAACAGTCCGTATGTATGATTGTTCGATTCGGTTAGTAGATTTTTGAGTTTTATTTTGTCCGTATTTTGTTTTGATATTTTCGAATCTAAAATCGGCAAATGTTTGTTTTGTTTATCGTTTGAATTAATTTTTAGTTCATGTTCATGTGTTGTTTGTTAAATTAATTTTTCAGATTCCAAATGAAAGATTGATTAATTGTTTTTCATGTTTATTTCATGTTCGTATTGTTGTTCAAGTGAATATTTATTGTTGTTTAAGTGAATATTTGTTAGTTTAATGCTTGTTAGATTCAAATTGAAATTTAATTAATTATTTCTTCAATTTGTTTCATGTTGTTATGAATTTTCCAGAAAATGTTAATGTTGTTTGAATCGTTAGAATCCGTCATGTTTGTTGCTTAAAAAACAGATTTAATTCATGTTCATCTTTGTTTGAAGTTCATGTTTAAATCCAGTGATTTAATGTGAGTTTATGTTTGTTTGTGATTTGTTGATTTAATTTGAATCATGCATATTGTTGTTGGTATTGTTGTATCTTTGTTCATCCATTGATGATCTAAATTAACCAGGATTGGTTCCCGATATGGTTGATTTATTTCCATTAATTTGGAGTTTGTGTTGTTCATCATGTTCATATGATTTGTTGTTGAAGATTGTTGAGAAATTGGTCATCTTAACTATATTTTGGTCAAGTTATGATTTAATTGATTGTTTAGAGCAGAGGGGTAATTTGGTAAATTGCAGTGCATTCGGGGGTAGATTTGTAATTGCAATAAGGTCGGAGGGGTAGTTTGGTAATTGAACATTATTTTGATTCTTTATGTTAAACATGGGGGACAAATATAATGGGGTGGAGTTTTTGATGTACTTGTTTAATATAATTGGGGACAAGACAAAACATAATGGGGAGGAATCTTGTACTTGTTTAATGTAGGCATGGGGGACATATTGTAATGGGTTGGTAATGTGGCATTTATTTAATGTAGGCATGGGGGACAAAGTTTTAAAATAAAGAAGACATTTGATAGCGGGACAAAGCATGTCATTGGGGGAATAATTTGGGTTTAGGAATTCAAGGCAAGGTCTTGCTATAAATATAGAGTCATTTCTTGACATTGGGGGGAAGACTTGAGAGTTTTAAGAGGGATTTTTTGGGGGAGAGAAAAAGAGTTGAATATTATTGAGAGGATTTTTAAGAGAGAGTTGACAGATTCTTTTTACACTTGAGAGTTGACACACTTTTATACTTGAGAGAGTTTTTGATAGTAAAAGAGAAAGACAATTTGAACTTTCACTCGAACAATTCTGTTTGCTTTTCTTCGAGTGTTATTCAAAAGTCAGAAACTACTGCATCTCGTATCTTTTCTCTCTTCTTCTTTGACTGTGATTGTACTTTTGCACTGCTGAGTTTTCAATCTGTTACTGGGTTATTCTACTGGTTGTTACTGGTTTTGCGGTGTTGCTGAACCTGCTGTTGCCGCGTTATTACTGTTGCTGACTCCTACTTCTTTTGTTCTTGTACTGCTGTTTCCAGGTACACATTTGTACACTCTTGGCTTGAAGCGAAAAATGAAATATTAATCAGGCTCCTGTTCCTGTTGAATTCATTTGTTTGGATCTGTGTTTGAATATTAATTTTCCTCTCTTTGTATAAAAATGTAGTCGACTAATTAATGAGTAATGAGGCTGCATATGTATGATTTCTTCCTCTAATAATGCTAGTTTAAATTACTTGAAGAATAACTAATCGGCTTTGATATTATTGTGTATCCCTCTCATGTTCCAGCATTAGTAAATAATAGAATATAAAAATGAAAGCAGTTTTTCTTTGTACAAACTCGATCGCAATTTTCCAATCGCATTAGCCGTAAACTAATAACTAATAAGTTACGTTTTCAGCATGTAAATAATTAAGAGATTTTCTTTTATTTTAGAGACGAACTTAATAAAAAATATAGTCACTATAGGTTTATCCTTTAAAATAAAAATGAGACGAGCCTCGCCAAATAAATCACAAACCGACGGGGTCCTCAATAAAATACACAACCATTGACTAGACTTTGGATTTGGCCGTTTAATGAACCTTCACGGCCTCTTCCTAAAATAACAATACGCTAGTTGCTTTAGGCGTACCTTTAATAATTTAACCTTCTTAAACACGGGTGCACATTGATGTGACCCAAATCCAAATCTCAACGGAGTCAAAATATGTCGACGACCACGGGTGCATTGATTGTGACGTGGTTCGAGATGCATTTTCACGACGTTGCAATTCTATAAAAATAAATGATAATAATAAAAGCGGTTTAAACTTAATAAAATCACATAAGTCACAACATGTATTTAAATCAGATATTTAGCCATCATAATAATTTAAGCGACCGTGCTAGAACCACGGGATTCGAGGGTGCCTAACACCTTCCCTCGGGTCAACATAATTCCTTACTTAGAATTTCTGGTTCGCAGACTTCATTTGGAAAAGTCGAAAATTTCCTCGATTTGGGATTCAAGATAAACCGGTGACTTAGGACACCAAAAGTCAAACCTTTCCCAAGTGGCGACTCTGAATTAAATAAATAATCTCATTTCGAATATTGTCACTTAAATTGGAAAAACTCCCCTCGCGCATTTCTAACCCTTCGGGGCGGGCGCGCAAAAAGGAGGTGTGACAGCTCTGGCGACTCCGCTGGGGAAAAAACCCAGAACCACTGGTTCAGGGTTCAAGAATTCAAGCTTAGAATAATTGTTATATTTGGCTTTATTATCTGATCTTTATTACATGTTTTTGCGTAACGTGTTAAATGTTGTCTTTTACCGCTTTGATATTATCTGAACTGTATATAAACTGTGCCGAAACCTTTCTCGTCTTACCTCCGGGGAGAAGCTCGCTGGTCGAGACTCCCTATTCTGTTAGTGTCAATACCTGAAATAAGAAAGAGGTCGGACAAGTTACAAAGCCGAACGATCTCGCGGGTCCCCGGTACGTAGCCCCCTCCTCGACTCGAGTTGTCCGCTCGGGTACACAGTCTAGAACAAATACCCAGGTTACGAACCTAGAATAACTTGACTTCATGCCGGATCCCTAGTAGGAACGCTTATTTGCATCATGTTGCATTTGACTTAGGGGACTCAACACAGGGGTTGAGTCCGTCGAGGACTAGCAACCTGAAATGAAAAGACCATCTTGTTGCATCCTATTTGTTTCCGTGCATTTATTTGTCTCGGACATGCATGCTGCCTGACTTTGGAGTATTTGAAAAATATCAACAAAAAAATAAAAAAAAAATAATAGTGTATAGGGCTAATTTTCTACTTTGAAAAATAGCAATGCCCAATTACTATCAAAACTCTGCCGAAATTTTGTGATAATAAAAGGGGAAAATGTTTTATTTACTAAGAAAAAGAAAAACCAAAAAGATAGAAAAATAGTCTTTTATTTTTGGGAAGTTGTTTGTTGAAAAATAAAAGGAAAGAATTTTGTTCAAAAATAATTCGGTTAATTTGACCGAATTACGCGGGTCTGATTCTCACCGGATGTGAGATACGTAGGCAAACCTCATCGGTTCCGGCCCCAATTTTCAAAAATCCAAAAAAAATATATTTTCCTTTAGTTCTTTCTTTATAAATTTTTCTTTAGAAAATACAAAAAAAAAAAAGAAATAAAGAATAATATAGAAGTTTTCTTTAAACTCAAATAAAAAAAAATAGTCTCCTCTTTCTGAAATCTTTCATATGAAAAAATGAAATAAGAATTAAAAATCAGCAACAAAAATCCAAAAAAATACTCTTTGCTTTTTAATCTCTCTTTTGTAAAATGTTCAAAAAAAAATAGTTGAAAAATTGAATTCCCAAAATATTAGGACTTTTCTTTAGAAGTGCTTTTGTAAATAAATAAAAACTCAGAAATTCCAAATCATTTTCTTAAAAGTCCCTCTTTCAAAATTTAAGAGGCAACATCATGAATCAAAAAAAAATATATTCTTTCTTCCGTATAAAAAGGTGAAACAAATGAAAAATCAACAAAAACACATTTTTCTTTTCTTTTTTTTTTTAAAAAAAAATATTCCCAAAGTTCAAGTCAAAAGCAAATAATTTTTTAGAAGTCTCTCTTTAAAAAAAATAATAAAACAAATATCAAAAGAAAAAAAATTCTTCTTTCTTCTTTTAAAGCATTTCTTTCAAAAATTCCAAAAAAAAGGTTAGTTTGCTTACTCTATTCACGAGCGAGAACTACGTCGGTTTGATTCTCGTAGGATGCGAGATACGTAGGCAACCCTCATCGGGTCCAACCCCACCTTTTGCTAAAATAGCCAAAATCAATAAATAAATAAAAACGTGTCAAATTTTAAATTTTGCCATAAATAAGTTGGGTGGTGTTCAACCTTCCCTTTTGCTAAAAATAGCCAAAAATATATGTCAAATTTTAAATCTGTCATAAATAAGTCAGGTTTTGTTGTTTTGTCATAAAAAGCCGAATGTTCCCGAAAGGGACGCCGGAAGGCTGACTTTGCATAAACAGCCACCGTTGGGTCATTTTTTAAAGTTTGGTCCAGTTGACCCACACAGCCTTAAAATCTTCGTCACCGAGGCGTTGAAAGGCTGTGTTGGCAATATTGAGTTTTCTAATTTGAAAAACGATAAAAAGAGTCATAAATAAGTCAGGTGATGCTGTTTTGTCATAAATAGCCGAATGTTCCCGAAAGGGACGCCGGAAGGCTGACTTTGCATAAACAGCCACCTTTGGGTCATTTTTTAAGGTTTGGTCCAATTGACTCACACAGCCTTAAAATCTTCGTCACCGAGGCGTTGAAAGGCCGTGTTGGCAATATTGAGTTTTCTAATTTGAAAAACGATAAAAAGAGTCATAAATAAGTCAGGTGATGCTGTTTTGTCATAAATAGCCGAATGTTCCCGAAAGGGACGCCGGAAGGTTGACTTTGCATAAACAGCCACCTTTGGGTCTTGTTTAGTATTTTTTGTCCAGTAGACCCACACAGCCTTAAAAACCTTCGCCCCGAGGCGCTGAAGGGCCGTGTTTGCAACACCAGATTTTTATTGTAATTTGAAAAAAAACAAACAAAAAAAAACAAAGAGTCAGCGGTCGGGTGAATACCGTTTGAATTTTGTCATAATAAGCCGAGCCAGCTTTGGTCGCATCTTAAACCATTCTTGCCGAAGTAGCCTTAGAGTATCTTTCAGTTGTCGAAAGGTTATTTTCGTAAAAGAACGGACAAGTTTGTAAAATGATCCTCCCCGGCCTAAAAATTCATGTGAAATTTGGAAGGGGCCACGTTTGCAAAAAATAACCGTTCGGTTGCATTTTGTGAGTGTTGAAACCCAAATTTTTATTATGAAGAAAAAAAAAATGTTTCATTACTTTTACCTTTCATTTGTCCCGAACTACGCAAGATCTGATTCATTCGGGGTCATGATACGTAGGCAATCCCCATCGGATTCGATCATAGCTATAAAATAAATTGAAAAAAAAAACAAACTGAAAGAAAAGGAAAAAGAAAATCGAGTGAAAAAGAAAATAGAAAAAAAGAAAAAAAGAAAAAAAAAGTGCAAAAAATAAAAGAGCGGCAAAAACAAGATCAAGCGTGACTAAAGAGAGGCAAGAACAAAAGAAAAGAGGTACATACTGAAGAGGGCTAGTTTAGGGTCGGGATGAAACATGCAACCCATTCAAACACATGGTAAAAGCGTTTAACTGTTTAGGTGCATTGCATCCCATCTTGCGATTTCCTATATGTTATATGCTTCAAAACTAACAAGGTTGTGTGTGTGAGTAAATTAGACAGGTTCTGTTCAGGTGATTGGTTTTGTTGGTATGCAGTGATGAGCAGCCTTGCACGCGGCCACAACATTATACACAAAATTGAGCTCCACCTCCCAGAAACGCCCATCCTTACCAAGCTCCATATAGTCCCCAATCAAATGTTCCTCAGTACAATCCTCACCCAAGAGAGTCTTTCAAAAGGAATCAGTTTACCTCTGTTGGTGAATCATACTCAGGCTTGTTCCAAAAGCTAGTCAGGCGAAGTCTGCTGCAGCCAGTGGCCCCAAATCGGCCAAACACCGAGTCCCCCCTCCCCGCATCGAGCTGATACTAGATGTGAATGCCACTCTGGAGCAGTGGGGCACGATACAAAGGACTGTTGGTCATTGGACCCTTAAAATGGCAGTTGAGGACTTGATTGAAGCTGAAAGAATCGTTCCCCGGGACGAAAAGGTTCCTAATATGATGAACATTCCCTTGCCTACTCTCACAAATGGACCGATAGACGGAATGATCTGGGAAACTGAGGAATTTGATCCGGCACTGAAGGCTATTGCAGCCATTGCCGAGACAGAAGAAAAGCCAAAAAATGATTGTCAAGCCTGAAAGTTCCCCATCAGACGGGAGTCTCGGTAGCCTGTCTTGCTATCCTTTCTGCATCTGGATTATATCAGGATGTGATCCAGATGTTTTACTTTATTGTCTTACTTTCCGATGTAAACCCTTCTATCTTCAAAAATAAAAAAAAACACAAAAAAAAAAAGAAAATCAAATGAAATTGATATTTCATTTTCCCGGAATGTCTCTTTTCTTAAAATCTTGTCAATTTTCTCATTCTCTTTTAGTTCTGTTAAATGCAGATTTCAATAATATGACATGCTTGCGGACTTCATGCCCGGATCTTAAAACTCTGTCAGACCTCGAAATAATGAATCAAGAATTGGGTCGCAATGAAGAATAGCTTAAGGAAACAAGACAAAGAGTTGGAACAACTGAAGGAAAATTGATTCCCGAAATTGGAAAGGTCCATACATTACAACAAGAGTACTGCCAAAAAGAGTGCGTTGTACTTGGGACACATCGAAGGAAATGTCCTTAAAATAACTGTCAATGCAAATGCAGTCAAAAGGTACTATGTTGGATCCTTTATATAATAAAATCTTTTCCGGTTGAGATGACGAAGGCTTTCATTCTCGCTACCCAAACACTATCAACCCTTTGCAAACCCATTTGAGCTGGTTACTCTTCTTTGATTACCCTCTTTGGAACCTGAAAATATTATTGAAAATAAAATGAAAAAAATTGAAATGAAAAAGAAAAAAAAAAGAAGAAGAAAGAATTGGAAAAATAAGAAAATATATATACAAAAAAAAAATCCAAAAACAAAAGTGGTCTGAACTACGTCTGACTTGATTCCGAAAGGATACGTAGGCAACCTCTCCTTGGGGTTCAGTCGCACCAAAACAAAAATACAAGAAGTCCCCCAAAAGTGAAACTGGGGCATAAGTTATAATGGTTCGGCAATGATCCCGCCCAAAAGGTTCCAAAGTTGTAGTTAAATCCAAATTTTTTTCACCCCAAACCTTGTTCAAGTCCTTCTGATCAATCTACAAAGCGGTTCAAAATGGGAGGATGGATTTATTTGGGTCTGATACAATAAAATAAGGAAATAAAATGAGAGAGTCTTGCTGGTGAAAACCCACACGGGCACTGTAAGGCGACGCTAAGCAGAGAAAATCAAAATGAGAAGTCTTGTTTAGTGAACACCCACCCGGGCACTATAAGGAGATGGTAAGAAACGAAATGAAAATGCCAGCTCGTGAAAACCCACAAAGGGCGCCCATGACCGAAAATGAGATCCTCACAACCACCGTCATCAACAGAGTCCTAGCAAGGTTCCTCGGTATTCAAGGCAAAGTTGTGATAAATTTTTGGGAGTCAGACGGTTTACACAGATCAGGCATCCAGTCCAAAAGGCATGTCATGTTCATTGAAGTCCGCATGTACTCCGGATAAGTCCTTCTCTCCTTTCCCCGAAAGGGACACTTCTAGTTTTAAACTCATTCTCCATTCAATTATTTGTTTCTCTTTGAATCCCTTTTGGTCTAACATTGTTCCAAAACCAAGACAAAGAAAGGATGACAAGACTGATTTACAGGGCTTTCGTTGGATACACGCTAATGTGCAAAGGGCACCCAGCCTCAGCAGGGGGCATCAAGACGACCTCGACTGGTCATGGCAGCCTATAAAGGCAATTGAAGTTGAAAGGTTTGGGTTTCAAATGGTTAATCGCCTCCACGAAGTTAAAAAAAAAAAAAGAAATCCCCACAAAGCCTCCCCTTGTAAAAATTCTCCAACAAGCTTGCCCCAACAAATCCTCAGGAAGTCCGTTCTGTACAAATCCTCACAGAGTCTCCCCTTGTACAATCCCTCACAGAGTCCCCCCAATATAAAAAAAAAAAAATCCCTGTTGGAATTTCCCCAGTACATCCCCAGCGAGTCCCTTTGTAAAAATTCCCCAACAAGCTTACCCCAACAAATCCTAGAAAGCCCGCTTTGAAACAAATCCACAGCATGCCCCGTTGTACAAAAATTCACACAAAGAATCCAATTTGTAAATATTCCCCCCATAGAGCTTCCTTTTGTACAAATCCCCACAGAGTATCCCCAATAAAATCCCCGTTGAGAATCTCCAAGCAAGATGGGACACAAAAAAAAAGAGCCTTACGAGGCAAATCATCACAGAATCTGGAAATACAAAGCCTGAGCAGTCAAAAGAGTTTCGCCATTTGAATCGAATCAACGGCGGGACTTCGCGACAGAAATAAGGACGCAACAAGCAACTGGGAACGATCAAGGTCACCGAACCGACCGTCATTTCCGAACTAACAATTGTTCTTTGTCTGAAAAGTTGAAACAGGTATAATCCAAGACAACCGTGCAAGAAGCAGGTGTCGCCCAAAGAAGAAGGTACACAGGTATAAGAAATAATTTGGCAATGATGAATTCACTCGAAAGGTAAGTTTCCACGAAACTCTCTTTTATCTTCTACTAAAACAAGAAAATGCAAAAAAAGAGGTCGCTTAGTATTCTCGAACTTTGTGCCCAGCCAGCCAGCATTAGGGTTTGAAACCCTAAACTGAGCTTTTCCATGCAATCAGCATTAGGGTTTTAAAACCTTAAACTGAACTTTTTTCCATTCAATCAGCATTAGGGTTTTAAACCCTAAACTGAATTTTTCCTTTAGTCAGCATTAGGGTTTTAAACCCTAAACTGAACTTTTTCCCATTCAGCCAACATTAGGGTTTTAAACCCTAAACTGAGCTTTTCCATGCAATCAGCATTAAGGTTTTAAACCCTAAACTGAATTTTTCCTTTAGTCAGCATTAGGGTTTTAAACCTTAAACTAAACTTTTTTCCATTCAGCCAGCATTAGGGTTTTAAACCCTAAACTGAGCTTTTCCATGCAATCAGCATTAGGGTTTTAAACCCTAAACTGAATTTTTCCTTTAGTTAGCATTAGGGTTTTAAACCCTAAACTGAACTTTTTTCCATTCAGCCAGCATTAGGGTTTTAAATCCTAAACTGAGCTCTTCCATGCAATCAGCATTAGGGTTTTAAACCCTAAACTGAATTTTTCCTTAAGTCAGCATTAGGGTTTTAAACCCTAAACTGAATTTTTTTCCATTAAGCCAGCATTAGGGTTTTAAACCCTAAACTGAGCTTTTCCATGCAATCAGCATTAGGGTTTTAAACCCTAAACTGAATTTTTCCTTTAGTCAGCATTAGGGTTTTAAACCCTAAACTAAACTTTTTTCCATTCAGCCAGCATTAGGGTTTTAAACCCTAAACTGAGCTTTTTCATGCAATCAGCATTAGGGTTTTAAACCCTAAACTGAATTTTTTCTTTAGTCAGCATTAGGGTTTTAAACCCTAAACTGAACTTTTTTCCATTCAGCCAGCATTAGGGTTTTAAACCCTAAACTGAGCTTTTCCATGCAATCAGCATTAGGGTTTTAAACCCTAAACTGAATTTTTCCTTTAGTCAGCATTAGGGTTTTAAACCCTAAACTGAACTTTATCCATTCAGCCAGCATTAGGGTTTTAAACCCTAAACTGAGCTTTTCCATGCAATCAGCATTAGGGTTTTAAACCCTAAACTGAACTTTTTTCCATTCAGCCAGCATTAGGGTTTTAAACCCTAAACTGAGCTTTTCCATGCAATCAGCATTAGGGTTTTAAACCCTAAACTGAATTTTTTCCTTTAGTCAGCATTAGGGTTTTAAACCCTAAACTGAACTTTTTTCCATTCAGCCAACATTAGGGTTTTAAACCCTAGACTGAGCTTTTCCATGCAATCAGCATAAGGGTTTTAAACCCTAAACTGAATTTTTTTTCTTTAGTCAGCATTAGGGTTTTAAACCCTAAACTGAACTTTTTTCCATTCAGCCAGCATTAGGGTTTTAAACCCTAAACTGAGCTTTTCCATGCAATCAGCATTAGGGTTTTAAACCCTAAATTGAATTTTTCCTTTAGTCAGCATTAGGGTTTTAAACCCTAAACTGAACTTTTTTCCATTCAGCCAGCATTAGGGTTTTAAATCCTAAACTGAGCTTTTCCATGCAATCAGCATTAGGGTTTTAAACCCTAAACTGAATTTTTCCTTTAGTCAGCATTAGGGTTTTAAACCCTAAACTGAACTTTTTTCCATTCAGCCAGCATTAGGGTTTTAAACCCTAAACTGAGCTTTTCCATGTAATCAGCATTAGGGTTTTAAACCCTATACTGAATTTTTCCTTTAGTCAGCATTAGGGTTTTAAACCCTAAACTGAACTTTTTTCCATTCAGCCAGCATTAGGGTTTTAAACCCTAAACTGAGATTTTCCATGCAGTCAGCATTAGGTTTTAAACCCTAAACTGAACTCTTTCCTTTCAGTCAGCATTAGGGTTTTAAACCCTAAACTAAACCTTTCCTTCAGCCAGCATTAGGGTTTTAAACCCTAAACTGAGCTTTTCCATGCAGTCAGCATTAGGGTTTTAAACCCTAAACTGAACTTTTTCCTTTATTTTAAACCCTAAACTGAGCTTTTCTATGCAATCAGCATTAGGATTTTAAACCCTAAACTGAATTTTTTACTTTAGTCAGCATTAGGGTTTTAAACCCTAAACTGAACTTTTTTCCATTCAGCCAACATTAGGGTTTTAAACCCTAAACTGAGCTTTTCCATGCAATCAGCATTAGGGTTTTAAATCCTAAACTGAATTTTTTTTCTTTAGTCAGCATTAGGGTTTTAAACCCTAAACTAAACTTTTTTCCATTCGGCCAGCATTAGGGTTTTAAACCCTAAACTGAGCTTTTCCATGCAATCAGCATTAGGGTTTTAAACCCTAAACTGAATTTTTCCTTTAGTCAGCATTAGGGTTTTAAACCCTAAACAGAACTTTTTTCCATTCAGCCAGCATTAGGGTTTTAAATCCTAAACTGAGCTTTTCCATGCAATCAGCATTAGGGTTTTAAACCCTAAACTGAATTTTTTCTTTAGTCAGCATTAGGGTTTTAAACCCTAAACTCAACTTTTTTCCATTCAGCCAGCATTAGGGTTTTAAACACTAAACTGAGCTTTTCCATGCAATCAGCATTAGGGTTTTAAACCCTATACTGAATTTTTCCTTTAGTCAGCATTAGGGTTTTAAACCCTAAACTGAACTTTTTTCCATTCAGCCAGCATTAGGGTTTTAAACCCTAAACTGAGATTTTCCATGCAGTCAGCATTAGGTTTTAAACCCTAAACTGAACTCTTTCCTTTCAGTCAGCATTAGGGTTTTAAACCCTAAACTAAACCCTAAACTGAACTTTTTTCTTTAGCTAGCATTAGGGTTTTAAACCCTAAACTGAGCTTTTCCATGCAATCAACATTAGGGTTTTAAACTCTAAACTGAATTTTTTCTTTAGTCAGCATTAGGGTTTTAAACCCTAAACTGAACTTTTTTCCATTCAGCCAACATTAGGGTTTTAAACCCTAAACTGAGCTTTTCCATGCAATCAGCATTAGGGTTTTAAACCCTAAACTGAGCTTTTCCATGCAATCAGCATTAGGGTTTTAAACCGTAAACTGAATTTTTCCTTTAGTCAGCATTAGGGTTTTAAACCCTAAACTGAACTTTTTTCCATTCAGCCAGCATTAGGGTTTTAAACCCTAAACTGAGCTTTTCCATGCAATCAGCATTAGGGTTTTAAACCCTAAACTGAATTTTTCCTTTAGTCAGTATTAGGGTTTTAAACCCTAAACTGATCTTTTCCTTCCGGTCAACATTAGGGTTTTAAATCCTAAACTAAATTTTTCCTTTAGTCAGCATTAGAGTTTTAAACCCTAAACTGAACTTTTCCATTCAGCCAGCATTAGGGTTTTAAACCCTAAACTGAGCTTTTTCCATGCAGTCGGCATTAGGGTTTTAAACCCTGAACTGAACTTTTCCATTTAGTCAGCATTAGGGTTTTAAACCCTAAAATGAACTTTTTCCTTTAATCAGCCTTAGGGTTTTAAACCATGAACTGAACTTTTCCATTTAGTCAGCATTAGGGTTTTAAACCCTAAACTGAACTCTTCCCTTTCAGTCAGCATTAGGGTTTTAAACACTGAACTGAACTTTTTCCCTTAATCAGCATCAGGGTTTTAAACCCTGAACTGAACTTTTCCTTCCAGTCAGCATTAGGGTTTTAAACCCTAAACTGAACTTTTTCCTTTGATCAGCATCAGGGTTTTAAACCCTGAACTGAACTTTTTCCTTTAATCAGCCTTAGGGTTTTAAAACCCTGAACTGAACTTTTCCATTTAATCAGCATTAGGGTTTTAAACCCTAAACTGAACTCTTCCCTTTCAGTCAGCATTAAGGTTTTAAACCCTGAACTGAACTTTTTCCTTTAATCAGCCTTAGGGTTTTAAACCCTGAACTGAACTCTTTCTTTTAGTCAGCATTAGGGTTTTAAACCCTAAACTGAACTTTTCCTTTCGTCAGCATTAGGGTTTTAAACCCTAAACTGAACTTTTTTCCATTTCGGTCAGCATCAGGGTTTTAAACCCTGAACTGAACTCTTTCCTTTAGTTAGCATTAGGGTTTTAAACCCTAAACTGAACTTTTTCTTTTAGTCAGCATTAGGGTTTTAAACCCTAAACTGAACTTTTTCATTCAGTCAGCATTAGGGTTTTAAACCCTAAACTGAACTTTTCCAGCCAGTCAGCATTAGTGTTTTAAACCCTAAAATTAACTTTTTCCTTTCAGTCAGCATTAGGGTTTTAAACCCTAAACTGAACTCGTTCCCTTTAGTCAGCATTAGGGTTTTAAACCCTAAACTGAACTTTTTCTTTTCAGTCAGCATTAGTGTTTTTAAACCCTAAACTAAACTTTTTCCTTTCAGTCAGCATTAGGGTTTTAAACCCTAAACTGAACTTTTCCCTTTAGTCAGCATTAGGGTTTTAAACCCTAAACTGATCTTTTTCCTTTCAGTCAGTATTAGGGTTTTAAACCCTAAACTGAACTTTTTCCCTTCAGTCAGCATTAGGGTTTTAAACCCTAAACTGAACTTTTTCCTTTTAGTCAGCATTAGGGTTTTAAACCCTAAACTGAACTTTTTCCTTTCAGTCAGTATTAGGATTTTTAAACCCTAAACTGAACTTTTTCCTTTCAGTCAGCATTAGGGTTTTAAACCCTAAACTGAATTTTTTCCCTTTAGTCAGCATTAGGGTTTTAAACCCTAAACTGAACTTTTTCCATTTAGTCAGCATTAGGGTTTTAAACTTTAAACTGAACTTTTCCTTTAGTCAGCATTAGGGCCCCAACCCTAAACTGAACTTTTCCCCAGTTGGTCAGTATTAGAGTTTCAACTCTAAAACTGAACTTCTCCCCAGCTAGTCGGTATTAGGGCTCCAACCCTAAACTGAACTTTTTCCCAGTTGGTCAGTATTAGAGTTTCAACTCTAAAACTGAACTTCTCCCCAGCTAGTCGGTATTAGGGCTCCAACCCTGAACTAAGCATTCATATCTTCTTTCATCAATTTTATGAACTTCTTGGCAAATAATTCACGAAATTTTCCTAGTGAAATTGGGGCAAAAAATTTCGTTCGTTTGTTTTTCCCGCAGGTCTAACCTCAAGCCACACGGATCGAAATAACCCACGAGATGAGTCTCAACTCAGAATCTAAGAAGAAAAAGACAAAAAGAAGATGTCCCGAGATATTCGGAAAGGCGAGAGGCAGATCGCTCAAAGGTTTGATCAAGGTCCTGAGTTCTACCAACCCCGTCCTATTCAGTATCGCAGAAATAAATAGGCGCCTACAACTTGCAAGCATCAAGATTCAGATCGGAGTCTACAAACAGAATCAGCTAAGACCCAAGATCAAGTCGCAAAAGAATCATAGATAGGAATCTTGTAACTAGCAGTTGACATGCATATAAGTGTTTAGTTCAGTTTCAATTTTTCTTTGGTTGTAATAAGGCGGTCAGTAAAGCAGCGGTGAAAACAGCAACAGCAGTAACAACAAGCATTGCAATCCCATGGTAGTCCTAGCTACCCAAAGTTTCCCGAACTACATTAACCTGATTCCCCTTTAGCCAGGGATATGTAGGAAACCTTTGAAGCAGAGGTTCGGTTAAATCTTTTTCAAAAAAAAAAAAATGCTTCACACGGAGTACTCGGATAGGAAAAAATCGCTCACTTTATCTTTGCGCGAAAACCCTTCGTGTCTTCGGGCAAAGAGGGGCAGCTGTAAGCACGTGATTTTTGGCCTATATGAGAAATACTCCCAGAAAATGCAAAATAAAATAATTTTCCTTGGTGTGCAACTTTGAGTATTTTTGTGATATTTTTGGATAATTATTTGTATTTGTCTGTGTTTGCTTATTTGTTAAATTAATAAAAAAATATAAAAATATGTCGCATTTTGCATGTAGGATTTCATTCTACAATTGTTAGTAATTAAATTAGTTTTACAAAAATTAAAAAATTACAAAAATAGGCATCTTTTGCATTTTTAGCATTTAATGTCCAAATGAACAATTTTATGCTTAATTATTACTTAATTGTGCGTTAATTGTTATTTGGAGTTAATTTGCACTTTTATAACTTAATTTAGTTCTTAATAATAATTTAAGTATTTTTATAATTTAGTTTTAGAAAATAAAAGAAGAAAAGAGAACAAAAATACAAAGAAAAATCGGATTGGGCCACTTCTTCAAAATTCAACCCCAGGCCCAAACATTTGTCCAACCTTCTCCATGACCCAGTCCATCTCCACATGGGTCGACCCGGTCCGCCCCATTAACCCAATCCATAACCCAATACCCCTATCTTGCATTTCAAAGACACAAAACAAAAGAAAAAAAAGAAAAAGAACAAAAAAAACCTTAAAAAGAGACCTAAACCATCCGTGGTTTCTTCACGAGCGAACGCACCCAGCTGCTCCTGTTTCGCGTCATCCATGGCTGCCATAGCTGCTCCTTCTGCTTTTAGATTTTGTTGTCCAGTCCCCCCGCTGTTGTTTCTTCACGTTCCAAGCTCGAGCCAGTCATCTAAACTCAGTCACATAACCAAACGGAACCCCAGCTGCCTCGTTCCTTCACTTCTGCCGCGACAGCTGCTGCTGCTGCTCCGGCGCGGCTTCAGTCAACTTCTTAGATTTGTTCGTCGTCGTTTGGTTGAGCTTTGGTCGAGGGTCGCCGAAACAGTCCGTATGTATGATTGTTCGATTCGGTTAGTAGATTTTTGAGTTTTATTTTGTCCGTATTTTGTTTTGATATTTTCGAATCTAAAATCGGCAAATGTTTGTTTTGTTTATCGTTTGAATTAATTTTTAGTTCATGTTCATGTGTTGTTTGTTAAATTAATTTTTCAGATTCCAAATGAAAGATTGATTAATTGTTTTTCATGTTTATTTCATGTTCGTATTGTTGTTCAAGTGAATATTTGTTGTTGTTTAAGTGAATATTTGTTAGTTTAATGCTTGTTAGATTCAAATTGAAATTTAATTAATTATTTCTTCAATTTGTTTCATGTTGTTATGAATTTTCCAGGAAATGTTAATGTTGTTTGAATCGTTAGAATCCGTCATGTTTGTTGCTTAAAAAACAGATTTAATTCATGTTCATCTTTGTTTGAAGTTCATGTTTAAATCCAGTGATTTAATGTGAGTTTATGTTTGTTTGTGATTTGTTGATTTAATTTGAATCATGCATATTGTTGTTGGTATTGTTGTATCTTTGTTCATCCATTGATGATCTAAATTAACCAGGATTGGTTCCTGATATGGTTGATTTATTTCCATTAATTTGGAGTTTGTGTTGTTCATCATGTTCATATGATTTGTTGTTGAAGATTGTTGAGAAATTGGTCATCTTGACTATATTTTGGTCAAGTTATGATTTAATTGATTGTTTAGAGCAGAGGGGTAATTTGGTAAATTGCAGTGCATTCGGGGGTAGATTTGTAATTGCAATAAGGTCGGAGGGGTAGTTTGGTAATTGAACATTATTTTGATTCTTTATGTTAAGCATGGGGGACAAATATAATGGGGTGGGGTTTTTGATGTACTTGTTTAATATAATGGGGGACAAGACAAAACATAATGGGGAGGAATCTTGTACTTGTTTAATGTAGGCATGGGGGACATATTGTAATGGGTTGGTAATGTGGCATTTATTTAATGTAGGCATGAGGGACAAAGTTTTAAAATAAAGAAGACATTTGATAGTGGGACAAAGCATGTCATTGGGGGAATAATTTGGGTTTAGGAATTCAAGGCAAGGTCTTGCTATAAATATAGAGTCATTTCTTGACATTGGGGGGAAGACTTGAGAGTTTTAAGAGGGATTTTTTGGGGGAGAGAAAAAGAGTTGAATATTATTGAGAGGATTTTTAAGAGAGAGTTGACAGATTCTTTTTACACTTGAGAGTTGACACACTTTTATACTTGAGAGAGTTTTTGATAGTAAAAGAGAAAGACAATTTGAACTTTCACTCGAATAATTCTGTTTGCTTTTCTTCGAGTGTTATTCAAAAGTCAGAAACTACTGCATCTCGTATCTTTTCTCTCTTCTGCTTTGACTGCGATTGTACTTTTGCACTGCTGAGTTTTCAATCTGTTACTGGGTTATTCTACTGGTTGTTACTGGTTTTGCGGTGTTGCTGAACCTGCTGTTGCCGCGTTATTACTGTTGCTGACTCCTACTTCTTTTGTTCTTGTACTGCTGTTTCCAGGTACACATTTGTACACTCTTGGCTTGAAGCGAAAAATGAAATATTAATCAGGCTCCTGTTCCTGTTGAATTCTTTTGTTTGGATCTGTGTTTGAATATTAATTTTCCTCTCTTTGTATAAAAATGTAGTCGACTAATTAATGAGTAATGAGGCTGCATATGTATGATTTCTTCATCTAATAATGCTAGTTTAAATTACTTGAAGAATAGCTAATCGGCTTTGATATTATTGTGTATCCCTCTCATGTTCCAGCATTAGTAAATAATAGAATATAAAAATGAAAGCAGTTTTTCTTTGTACAAACTCGATCGCAATTTTCCAATCGCATTAGCCGTAAACTAATAACTAATAAGTTACGTTTTCAGCATGTAAATAATTAAGAGATTTTCTTTTATTTTAGAGACGAACTTAATAAAAAATATAGTCACTATAGGTTTATCCTTTAAAATAAAAATGAGACGAGCCTCGCCAAATAAATCACAAACCGCCGGGGCCCTCAATAAAATACACAACCATTGATTAGACTTTGGATTTGGCCGTTTAATGAACCTTCACGGCCTCTTCCTAAAATAACAATACGCTAGTTGCTTTAGGCGTACCTTTAATAATTTAATCTTCTTAAACACGGGTGCACATTGATGTGACCCAAATCCAAATCTCAACGGAGTCAAAATGTGTCGACGACCACGGGTGCATTGATTGTGACGTGGTTCGAGATGCATTTTTACGACGTTGCAATTCTATAAAAATAAATGATAATAATAAAAACGGTTTAAACTTAATAAAAGCACATAAGTCACAACATGTATTTAAATCAGATATTTAGCCATTATAATAATTGAAGCGACCGTGCTAGAACCACGGGATTCGAGGGTGCCTAACACCTTCCCTCGGGTCAACAGAATTCCTTACTTAGAATTTCTGGTTCGCAGACTTCATTTGGAAAAGTCAAAAATTTCCTCGATTTGGGATTCAAGATAAACCGGTGACTTGGGACACCAAAAGTCAAACCTTTCCCAAGTGGCGACTCTGAATTAAATAAATAATCCCATTTCGAATATTGTCACTTAAATTGGAAAAACTCCCCTCGCGCATTTCTAACCCTCCGGGGCGGGCGCGCAAAAAAGAGGTGTGACATGGATAATTGATTAATTACCGGGTAACGGATTATTACCTAATTAATTAATTCAATATTTGGATAATCTTTCCTACCCCACGTGGCAGCCATGCAGCACCAATTAGATGACTCTTAAATTATTTTTGCAAGGTGGCAACATATGTTAATCGCTCCTTTTTCCCTTGGCTCGTATGGGATGAGCTATCATTTAGTTTGACCTTACACATTATAATGGACTAATGTCATAGATACTGACAATTCAAATAACTTTTTCACATAAGGTTAGCTTGTTGTAGTAGGCTACATATTTTTCAAAGTTTACGTTGTTAGTATATATAATATTAAAAGCTATTATATTATGTTTGAGTTGCTCTATATTTATTCTCTATTTTTTTGTTGTAAAGAAAACCTGCTTATGAGAATATATCTAATCGTGGATTGTGTTGTGGGTATATGGGTATCTTAAGTATAACTCAAAGATTGAATTTCAAGATTACTGAAGTTATGTGCTTGAAAGCCGATAATTTTTTTATCAAGCACCCAAATATCGGTTGGAAAGGTGTTGCAGAAGGGATATACTTTAGAAGTGTTTTATCATTTGGAAAACTGATGATAAGAAGAGGCAGTGACTGGAGTCTAAATAGAACCTTGTGATTAGTCTTGTGATATTATCGCTGCTTCTCCCTATTTAATTTGGTGGAGCATGCACAAGCTTTAGTAGAGTTGAGTTTTCGAAGTTTTGGAAGCTGGACCATGAAAAATGGATTCTTGAAATAGTAAAGGATAAACTAAGTCTCGATTTTGGTGACAAAGTGTTGAGTGTCTAGTATATGCAGGATGGTAGGTTCATATATTTGTATGTCAAGGGGGAAGAATCAGGCTGTAGGAATGGATCATGGATGGATATTGAATCATTGAGAAATATGAAAAGGAGATCTCTGAAATTGTAGCATGGACAGTAACAGAAAGGCAAAGCCAAGAACGAAGGTGAAGGGATTTGGAATACGGATTTTTCCTTACTCCAGGTATGTTAAGGCTAAGCTCTTCTTTCATTTGGCATGATCTTGTTATTACATTCATATCCCAGAATTTATGTATATTTTGCTAGTCTCGCAAATTGCGTATATTTTTCTAGTATTGTAAGTTATAATATTCTCCTTATCGGGATTTCATATTCAAATGAGTATTTCCTTCTACCAGTCAAGAGAGCAGACAAGTTACATATATATAGTATTAAAAGTATTTTCATTACCATCGAGCTATAATCGATGGGCAGGCCCTTACTGGGCAACCTCTGATCAGATGGTAAGTTATGTATTGAGCCTATTGTGGTCGAGCGCTTATAAGCGAGCCCAGTTGGTCGAGATACAGAGCCTAGTATGGCCGAGCGCTTATGAGCGAGCCTACTACGGCAGAGCAGATATATATGTATACCGAGCCTTATAGGGTCGGACAGCTATTTTACTTACTATATTGAGAGAGTTGAGTCAGTATCAGCAGGTAGGCATATCTTCATATGCAGTTATTATATTATCAGTTCAGTTTCAACTTTCAGTATATTGCCTTACATACTCAGTACATTATTTCGTACTGACGTCCCTTTTCTGGGGGCGCTGCATTTTATGCGTGCAGGTCAGACAGACAGACGGGTAGGCATCCTCAATAAGTGTTGCCCGAGTTCAACTTGATCGGTAAGCTCCATGCCTTTCGGAGTTTTCGGGTCTAGAGCCTTATGTATATCTTGTATATATACGTATATATGTCATGCGTAGGTCGGAGAGCTGTTCCGATCACAATATAGGTCGGGAAGTGATTGCAGCAAACTCAACCTTACACAACGGTAGGAAGAGCGCGCGCTAAGACTTTTATCCGAATAGTGGTATCGGGTCAATTTCCACAGGGAGCTTGGAATGGAGTTGCGTATTTGTTCAGACTAAGAATGCGTGTTTGCTCCTAATTGTACTTCTAACATTTTTTTTTTGAATTTTTGTTTAATAACTACTATTATCAACTACAAGTTTAAGCTAATTTATGCTAAAGGGATATGTTCTAAGTTGTGATTAATATAGAGAAAGACACTAGGGTTGTGGCATCACCTAGGTGGTTAACTAATGGGTAGAGACTACTAATAATAGATTGACATATTTGGGATCAATGTTATAACCGTTGCACAATTGTACCCACTCTCACACCTCTCAGTAGAGAGAGCGATTTTGCCCAATTGACTCTCTCGAGACCAATTGGGTAGGCCAATTAGACCAAGCAACTAGGGTTCAAGTAGGGTGATTACTCTCTCGAGGTTTAACCCGTTAATTGGGACTACCATTTCTCATGGGTCCACCCCAATTCCTTGTTGGGTCAATTTTGGGGTCATAGACTCTCTTTCTCAAGAAGAGTCAAGACCCATTAAGCTAGAATCAATGTTTGCAACCATCAATCCTTAATTAAACCATAAAATTAACCCAAATAACAAACACCCAATATCAATCTATCATTAAGAAGCAACACCCATTAATTACCCACACTAGGGTTGAGCCACAACCCTAGCTAATGGGTTTAGCTAGACATAATTAAAGAAGAAACTGAAGAAATAGAAGATGAAACAACCATATTAATTAATTACTAATGTTAAACTACAATAATCTATGATGAAACCAAGCTAAAAATGCCCAAAATAGGCCAAAACATAAGTCTCACGAGTGCAGCAGTTATCAGATGTACCAAACTTAACCTAAAAATGGTAAAATATTCTATTTATAGTGGGCTGGAAAAACTGGACAAAAATGCCCCTGCGGGGTTAGTGCGGACTGCACAAAGTTGGCACGCGGCCGCACTGGGTTGCTTGACCTCTGAATCTTGCTCTCTGAAGATGGTGATGTGGACCGCACAAAGTTGGAATGCGGCCGCATGAAGACTGGCGCGGACCACACAAAGTTGTTGTGGCCGCATGAATGGTTTTGGCAGCTTCTCTTAACTTCACTGACGCGGACCGCGTGACCATAGAGTGCGGCCGCATGAAGAGGGACGCGGGCCGCATAAAGTGGAGCGTGGCCGCGTGGTTTGCTTCTGGAATATGACACTCTCTGAACTTCTTAGACGCGACCGCATAGCAAGATTGTGCGGCCGCATGAGTGAGACACGGGCTGCATGAAGTGGGACGCGGCCGCATGAGTTTGACTTGTAGTTTCACAGTCTCTAAACACCTATGGTGCGGCCGCATGACATGATAGTGCGGTCCGCACCAAGTTCTGAATGTCCTTACTTTAATGATCTTTGACACTTGAGAAGGTTTCACTCCGATTTGAGTCAATCTTTGGCGATTTGTCACTTTATAGCTCAAACCTGCAATCAAGCGCAATCTGTAAGAATTTTGGGACTATTTTGTAGCAAATTACACTCAAAGAGCAGGCAAGTATGGGTATAAAACATGTTAAAATCCTACTTATCAACTCCACCAAACTTAAACCTTTGCTTGTCCTCAAGCAAACAAAATAAGACCCACCCCTCAAAGGCAACATCCAAGCAATTTCAACTTATCCTAAAGTAACCTCAACAAGCATCAATTGGGACTAACAATTGCCCTCAATGCGAATGTATCATTAACACATTTAAACTTTGAAAACTTGTGGATCAAGTGTGATACAAGAGCATCAAGAGTTGACACATTTCATCAAAGAACTTTTCTCAATTACTTTGGTCATTGTGGAACCCAAACTCACACATCCTCAACTCTCCCTAAGTGAACCTCACCTTTTAGAGTATTGAAACACAAACCGAGGTTGATGGATTTTCACTCTTCTCTCTCAAGGAAGAGGCCACAAGTCCGGCTCTAAGTACCATATGCTTGCCCCTTATGTAAGTATCCACTAATGTAGGTTCCCTTCAACTCAAAATCACGTAGGGCTTTTGTGGAGTCATTGTGAAGGCTTTTGGGTAAGGGTAGGACATATTTTTGTTCAAGTGGGTTCAATATTCCCTTAAGCACTTCTTTTGATTCATTTTGGCACATTTTATAGACTCATTTGAGTATTCACTTCTTTTTCAAGGGGTTAGAGAGACACATTGTCACCCTTTCTTATGCAATTCAACACATTTCTCCTTTTTCTACTTTTTCCACACCCTTTTTCACTTTTGTTTTCTTTGAATCCCCTTTTTTTTTACCTTATTCAATTTGGTCTTTCTTTTTGTCTTATCTTTTCTTTCTTTTTCATTACCTTTCTTTTCTTTTGCTTTTGTACCTTTTACCATATTGTTTCCTTTCTTGTCTCCCCCCAAACTTAAACATTTGCCATCTACTCAAGGGAAGATTTGGGTGCCAAGAGAGGGTATCATTAAGAACGGGTATAGGCTTGTAACTTTGATTCTTGAAAGAAGAAGGTTCAAGGCTCAAAAGGGTTAACTAGGGATCATTTCATTGGTAGGTCATAGAATTGTTCAATCTTAGCATTTTGGATTAAGGAGAGCCTACAATCACTTCTCAAGCCAAATTTCACCTAGGATTTTGCCTCAACAAACATTCGGGGCAAGTTCTAGACTATCGGCTCGGGACTTGGACTCGCAAATCGAATTCTCACCACACACACTCAAGGATTGCTAAAGATATCGAGTCGAGGGCCCACAACGACCTTAGTTACGATTCAAGCGTACAATGGTCCAATACGACCACATGATGACTGTTTGGTCAATACAAGAGTCTCAAGGCCACGACTTTTACCATCCTAAGTACAACATTATGTCTTTGACCATGGGATCAAAGGCAAATATGTTAGGCCCAAGTGAAGCTTTGCCTAAGGTACCCTTGACTGCAAAACTTGAAAATCAAAAAAGAAAAATCAAAAACGGACTCAAACCCTTAAGAAGGTTGTCACACCATCTATCATTGGGAAGATCCACCCGGTTCGCACAACACTCTACCCTTGGAAAGAACCGTGGCATTAAGAAAACCAAGGGCTTATTCCAAACGCCAAAACAAAACAAAAAGGCTACGAGCCTGCTATGAAGCTAAAAGCGAAATTTTTTAACGAAAATAGAAAAGCCGAATGAATATGTATAATAGGTGAGTAGAATATACAATGGGGGGAATGAATATGTACATAAAGTAGAAAAGTAACTAGAATGAAAAGTTATATATAGGCCAACTATCAACTAGCAACATAAGCTAAGAGTCAAATAAATATGTACAGTCATCCCAAATGTATCAATCATCAAAATAGTAGGGCGCACCCCACGAATAAAAGCTGGCATTGTCCCCAATGCCAACTACAAAAATAAGCATATAAACAGAGAAAGGATATAAAGTGGCTCCTCAAGCCTGATCCGTCGTCATTGGCTAATCAGTGGTCCCCTGGTCCTCTGTACTGGCGGGAACCTCAGATTGGTTCCCGGCCTGCTGCTGGGATAGGGGATAGGGGCTAGGTCATGGACCGGCTGAACATCTGGTGGAGCACTGGAAGTATCCTCTCGAACCTGTGCTACCTCTATCACAATACCCTCAGTGCTAGGAAGCTTCTTCTTCTTCCTTGGGTGCCTAGGCTCATCCTCCTGTTGTGGCTCCGGTACAACTACTGTTGGTGGAGGTGCTGACTCATCAAAGAACAAATCTAAAGGCAGTTGGTCTGCCTTTAGCTTGTCAACCTCAGCTCGGAGCACCTTCACCTCTTCCTTAGATGCCCGGGATTTTCTCATCTTCTTGTGTTCTCTAGAAAGCTCCTTTAGAGCTTTGCCCTGTGCATCAACTGCCTTTGTCAAGGCAGCCTGAGTAGCCAAAATCTTCTCCTGGTTGGCTAAGAGTGTCTTCAATATCTCCTCAATGGACTGAGGAATCTCAACAGTGGCTGGAACAGACTAGGCTGCAACTGTGGTAGCCAAAGTGTACAACTTGGATGTCGAGACTAACATCCAGTTGTTCAAACTGGCTAATGTCTTTGCTAACTGCTGGGCCGTGAAGGGGTTGGATTTGGAGGTGGGAACCACTGGGCCAGTTGAAGAACTGGGACCCATAGAGGGGGATGGGATGTCCAGAACAATAGTGGCAGTAGAAGCCTCTACCGCAACTGGCTCCTCAGACTGGCCAGTTGGGGCAGAGGTGGATGCTTTTCCCTTCTTATCCCCCTTCGGGTTGTCCGGCCCCTGAATACTAAACCATGAAAATGGGGACACCGGCCAGACTCCAACATCGAATGGGTATTTCTTCACCTTTGCATCTTCAAAGTACATCGTGAGGGTGTTCGGGTAGGGGTAGTTTCTGTCTGTATCAATGCTAATGGATGTGATCACACTGTACATAACATTCCCCACATTGATGGGGAAACCTGCCATAATGGACGCAATGAGAACCGCTCGGGCGATTTGAATGGTCTGGTCATGGGACGAAGGGTCCAGCCTGTTGCATACAAATGTTAACCATCCTCTCGCCTTAAAATTGAGGTCCTTTCGCAGTATTTTCTTCCCCACCTGAATCCACTCCGGAACAGTACCCGGCTGAGCTAAGAACTGTGCCACCCAAGGACGAGCTTCCTCTTTCAACTCTAACTTCTCTCTGTACAGAGAGTCATCCTCCTCATTGAAACCCAAATACTCGTTCAATGCCTCTCCCGAGAACACTATCTTCTTATCCCGCACTTTGGTTGCAATTGACCCTTCTTTGGTGTGGGCCACATTGCTGTAGAATTCCTTCACCATATGTTCATTTGCATCGACCAGCTCATCTTTGAAGAAATCCCACCCCACTCTAGTAAGAAATTGTTCATGGACTCGGGGAAGGTAGGGTAACAAATCCCTGGTGACTACTCTTCTTTCTAGAATCACCTTCTTCTTGGGCCACACTTCCCGGAATTTATGAAAGGCCGCCTCGCTGACAAATCTGTCCTGCCATACAACTGGGTTTCTAGTTCTTTCAATTCCCCTAACTCCAGGTACCCCACTGTCCGGGACCTCCTCATCACTCTTGTTTTTATCTTCTGCACCCTCCCCGGATTCTGAAGCTGTGGGGGTGGTGGAGTATTTGGCACTGCCTGCTTCTGAGCCCTCAGAAGACTCAGGTTGTATAACAGTTGGAGCTTTAGCTGGGCCTGCAGAGGCTTTCCCCGAATCAGTTGAGAAATCCTGGGAGGGGAGGTACTCACTCCCCGACTGCTCCTCATCACTCACCACCTGCTTTCTTGTTTTTAGCTTTGATTGGGGAGTGAGTTTCTTCAATTTTGCTTTACCTCCCCGGGAGGGGTCACCTCCTCGTCTGAGTTGTTTAGCTTCATGCCCTCGTTGTTTAACCATTTTCTGCACACAAATAATTCTAACATTGTTAGTTCAAGCAATTGCAGAGTTTAAGTACAGAACAGAAACACAAACAGAGAACAGATGATAGCAGTGCGGACCGCACAAACAAGGCATGCGGACCGCACTAACCAAGTTGGGAAATGAACACCTCTCTGATTAGGAACCATGCGGACCGCATGAACAAGGGGTGCGTCCGCGTGGGGGACAACGCGGTCTGCACAAACTGGTCATGCGACCATTGTCCATACTATTAAAAACGGGTGCCCTCTGAACCTCACCCACTCGGACCGCACAAACATGGGATGCGGCCGCGTGGGGCATGGCGCGGACCGCACAAACCAGGCATGCGGCCGCGCTGGGAAGTATCAACCTTTAGACTGAAGGCTTACGCGGACCGCGTAACAGAATGATGCGGCCGCGTAAAAGGTATGCAGATCGCATAATCAAGGAGTGCGACCGCGCTGGGCTTTCATTACAGGGGCAATTAGGGTTTTACAAAAAAGGCTCAAGTCTTTCACGTTTTAGCATCCTACTTTGTCCCTACTCATTTATAACATGCCCATCATTTCAAAGAACAACAAGAACAATATAAAACTATCCTAATCATGAAACGACGAAGAACAAAAAGAAAAACGAAGAAGTTATGACTAGGGAAACATGTATAAAGTTTAAATTAATACTAAGTAAAGACTAATGTGAGAGATATGTTACCAGGAAAGCGAAGAAATGCTCTTGATATTAACACTAAGAAGGGTCTCTGATGTGAACAGTAACTTTTAGGGCTCAGGGGTCAATTTTTGCGAAAAGTTCTAATGAAGACCCTAATGGCCTATTTATAGGAAACACAGTGGGGCCCAGAACTTACCGTCCAGTGCGGCTGCGTGAACACAACTGCGGGTCGCGCTAGGACTTTACCATTTACCTGTTTCTGAAACAAAGGCACGCGGACCGCAAGAGACGGGTTGCGGCCGCATGAGAACCACGCGGGCCGCTCAAAGTGGGATGCGGCCGCGTGAACGTAGTTCAGAGACTGATCATTCTTGGCCTTTACTGGTGTGGACCGCACAAGCAAGGGTGCGGCCGCACTAGCCATCTTCAGAAACTTGGCAACATTTTCTTTGGCAGGTGCGGACCGCACAAAGTGGGATTGCGGCCGCACGGTCACTGTTCAGAGACTGTGCACTTTTTGCACAGTTGTTTGCACTAGTTCAATCACAATTCCTGCAACATCTCACAAACCATTAGCTTAAAAATCCTAATCTACAACAGAAATCAAAAAGAAAGAAAAAGACATGGGTTGCCTCCCAAGAAGCGCCTGATTTAATGTTACGGCATGATGCATGTTACCATCAAAGTCACTTCAAATGAATGAGTGCCACCACGTGGCTGTCATCAAATTTTCCCAAGTAATTCTTAACACGATGCCCATTGACCCGGAAAACTTTACAATTTTTGTTCTTGAGATCAATAGCACCAAATGGGGTTACACCAACAACTTCAAATGGACCACTCCACTTAGACTTAAGCTTTCTCGGGAATAACCTCAACCGGGAGTTGAAAAGAAGAACCATGTCACCAACTTTGAATTCCTTCCCTCGGGCATACTTATCGTGAATGTACTTCATCTTGTCCTTATACAAGGATGAGCTGGAGTAGGCATGAAATCTAAACTCGTCTAGCTCATTGAGTTGCTCAACCCAGAGATTCGCAGCGACATCCCAATCTAAGTTCAATTTTCTCAAGGCCTACATAGCCTTATGCTCCAATTCCACCGGAAGATGACAAGCTTTCCCAAACACCAACCGGTACGGAGACATACCAATCGGGGTCTTGTAAGCTGTCCGATAGGCCCAAAGAGCATCATCTAATTTCTTCGACCAATCGGTCCTATTGGCGTTGACAATTTTGGACAAAATACTCTTGATTTCTCGGTTGGAAACCTCAACTTGACCACTCGCTTGAGGATGATAAGGAGTGGTCACCTTGTGATTTACACCATACTTGGCAAGCAATGAATCAAAAACCCGGTTGCAAAAATGAGAACCACCATCACTAATGATAGCACGTGGAGTGCCAAACCTTGTGAAGATACTCTTTTTCAAGAACGCCACCACACTTCGAGCTTCGTTGTTGGGCAAAGCGACGGCTTCGACCCATTTCGACACATAATCAATCGCTACCAAGATATAGGTGTTCCCACAAGAACTCACGAACGGCCCCATAAAGTCGATACCACACACATCAAAATGTCCACCTCTAGAATTGTGTTGAGAGGAATCTCATCCTTTTTAGAAATCCCACCGGCTCGTTGGCATTCATCACATCTCTTGACAAAATCACCGGCATCTTTAAACAAGGAGGGCCAATAGAAATCGCAACTAAGCACCTTAGAAGCCGTTCTCACCCCGCCATGATGGCCACCATAGGGAGAGGAATGACAAGCCTCCAAAATACTCAATTGTTCTTCTTCCGGGACACATCGACAAATCACACCATCGGTGCAAATCTTGAACAAATATGGCTCATCCCAATAATAATCCAAACTATCCCGCTTGAGCTTCTTCCTTTGGTTAGAAGAGAGCTCATACGGGATTATACCGGTCACAAGATAATTTGTCACATCGCAAACCACGGCATATCATGCATAGATACCGCAAGGAGTTGTTCATCCGGGAACACATCATTGATCTCAAGGCTGTCAGAAAGCCTCCGCTCTTCCTCCAAGCGGGACAAGTGGTCCGCCACTTGATTTTCACTTCCTTTTCGGTCCATAATTTCTAGATCAAACTCTTGAAGAAGTAGCACCCATATCATCAACCTTGCTTTTGAATCTTTCTTGGTCATCAAATACCTAAGGGCGGCATGATCGGTATGGATAATCACTTTGGCCCCCATAAGGTATGGTCGGAACTTTTCCATGGCAAACACAATAGCTAGCAACTCCTTCTCGGTGATTGTATAGTTTCTTTGAGCTTCATTCATCGTCTTGCTTGAGTAGTACACCAGATGGAACATCTTGTTGATTCTTTGGCCCAATACCGCCCCTACCGCAACATCACTAGCGTCGCACATGAGCTCAAATGGAAAGCTCCAATTGGGTGCGGTAATGATAGGGGTTGTTGTCAACTTGTGTTTTAGAAGCTCGAAAGCCTCCATAAATTTCTCATCAAAGACAAGCTTGGCCTCCTTCTCTAACAACTTGCACAACGGGTTAACTACCTTAGAGAATTCTTTGATGAACCTTCGGTAGAAACCCGCGTGCCCCAAAAAGCTCCTCACCCCTTTGACAGAAGTAGGGGGAGGTAACCTTGAAATGACTTCAATCTTGGCTTTGTCAACTTCAATACCTCTCTTCAAAATCTTATGACCCAATACAATACCCTCTTCTACCATAAAATGACATTTTTCCCAATTGAGAACTAGGTTTGTATCTTCACATCGGGCCAACACACAGTCCAAATTTGTCAAGCATTCCTCAAAGGAGTCCTCCACCACGCTAAAATCATCCATAAATACCTCCAATATATCTTCCACCATGTCGGTGAAAATTGTCGTCATACATCGTTGAAAGGTCGCTGGGGCATTACACAATCCAAACAGCATCCTCAAAAATGCGAATGTGCCATAGGGACAAGTAAAGGTCGTCTTTTCCTGATCTTCCGGGGCGATGAGAATCTGATTGTACCCCAAATACCCATCTAAAAAGCAATATAACGACCGACCCGCAAGACGATCAAGCATATGGTCGAGGAACGGCTACGGGAAATGATCTTTTCGAGACACCTTGTTAAGCTTTCTATAGTCCATACAAACTCTCCATCCTGTCACTGTCCGAGTAGGAATCAACTCATTGTTAGCATTGGTTACCACAGTCATCCCGCCCTTCTTCGGTACGCATTGCACCGAGAAGTCCATGAGCTGTCAGAAATAGGATACACCACACCGGCGTCAAGCCACTTGATAACTTCCTTCTTGACCACTTCTTGCATAGCTTCGTTGAGTCTTCTTTGGTGTTCAAGTTAGGGTCTCGCATCCTCCTCCACTATGATCTTATGCATGCAAAAGGCGGGGCTTATACCCTGAATATCCGCTAATGTCCATCCGATCACCCTCTTGCGGTTTTGTAGAACCGCCAAAGTGGCGTCAACCTGCACGTTAGTCAAGCAAGACGAAAGAATAACAGGCAAAGTTAAATTAGGGCCCAAGTATTCATACCTGAGGTGAGGAGGAAGTGGTTCAACTCCAATACTGGTGGCTCCTCAATAGATGGCTTGGTGGGGGGAGTTTTGCGATTCTCAAGATCCAAGGATAACTTCCTAGGCTCATAAGAATACGAGCCCAGACCATGCAAAGCGTTTACACATTCAACTCTCCCGGCATTATTATCAACATCCGTGTTCAAGAGAACGGCCTCAAGTGGGTCCTCGACATTCACCATTGCGCTTGTGTCATCCACTATCACCGCCATGACAATGTCAACAAACGAGCACACCTCGGTGTTATTCGGTTGCCTCATATATTTGCACACATGGAACACCACCTTTTCATCACCAACACGGAAGGTCAACTCTCCCGCCTCGACATCTACCAAAGCCTTCCCAGTAGCTAGGAAAGGTCTTCCAAGGATAATTGGCACCTCAAAATCAACCTCACAATCCAAGATAACGAAATCGGCCGGCAATATGAACTTATCAACACTAACAAGGACATCATCAATAATCCCCAAAGGCCGCTTCATTGACCGGTCCGCCATTTGAAGCCTCATAGAAGTTGGACGAGGTTGTCCTATTCCCAAGGTCTTGAAGACTGAATATGGCAATAAATTGATACTTGCCCCCAAGTCAAAAAGGGCTTTTGCAAAGTCGGCACTTCCAATGGTACATGGGATAGTGAATGCACCGGGGTCATCAAGTTTCGGAGCCATAGAATGTACAATTGCGCTCACTTGATGGGTCATCTTGATTGTCTCACACTCCATTGATCTCTTTTTTGTAACCAAATCTTTCATGAACTTTGCGTACCCCGGAATTTGCTCGAGTGCCTCCACCAAAGGCACATTGATAGTCAAACTCTTCATCATCTCAATGAATTTCTTAAATTGGTTGTCACCTTTTTGCTTGGCCAACCATTGAGGATAGGGCGGAGGAGGCCGAAGTAAGGGTGCTTTGGCTTTGGGCACCACCGGCTCGGGAATATTAATCACGTGTTCCCTAGTCGGGTTCACGGCCTCTTGTGTCTCCTCCTCAACCTCATGAATATCAATCCGCACATCATCTCTCACACTTGGTTCAACTACATCTTCAACAAGGCATTTCATTATCTCATAATTCATCTTCATCCACCATAACTTGGTTTCCTCTTGAGGTATGCACATCACCGCCTCTTCCACTTCGCGTTGTCACTGCCATCACATGATTATTGTGCCCACCCTTGGGGTTTACTACCGTATCACTTGGTAGAGCACCCTTTGGGCGAGTATTTAAAGACTGAGAAATTTGGCCAAGTTGTACTTCCAAGTTACGGATAGAAGTGTTGTGGGAGGCCAATTGAGCTTCGGAGTCTTGGTTCTTCTTCATCATTTGCTCAAACATAACTTCAATTCTACCAAATTCATTTCCCGAAGAACTAGACCCTTGAGATAGAAACGGCGGCGGGTTGTTCGGTTGTTGAAACATCGGAGGCCTTTGAAAGCCTTGCCCCCGATTTCCTTGACCACCATTGTTATTCCACCCACCTTGCCCGTTGTTGTTGTTCCAATTGTTGTTGTTGTTTCCGCTCCAATTCCCTTAATTACCCGAATTGTTGTTCCCCCAATTTCCTCCTTGGTTGTTGTTATTGTTCCAATAACCACCTTGTTGATTGCCCCAATTTCCTTGGGGTCTCCATTGTTGGTTCCCTTGATTACCTCTATTCCCTTGATAGTTGTTGACGTATTGGACTTCCTCACTTTGATCATCATAGCATTCATTCGAATAGCCACCACCATCATCATAGTTATCAAAATTTCCTTGAGGTTGTTGCCCTCTTTGCCTCCTTTTCATCAATATTCACTCCTTCCATGGCGTTGACTTGGTGCGGGTTTTGAACTTGTTGTAACTGCGATTTAGCCAACTGATTCATTGTTGTTGTAAGTTCGGCAATGGCTTGGTCGTGATCATGTAACTCCTTATGCAAATGTATGAAGTTAGGATCACCTTGAGGAACATTATCCGGCTTTTCCATGCCGACGATGTGTCGGCCATCTCATCTAACACATCACAAGCTTCATTGTAAGGAAGCTTCATAAAGTTTCCTCCCGCCAGTTGGTTCATAATACATTGGTTGGTTGTGTTGATGCCCCTATAGAATGTTTGTTGGATCAACACATCATTCATATCATTGTTAGGGCACTCTTTCACCATTGTTCTAAACCTCTCCCATATCTCGTGTAACGGTTCAGTCGGCTCTTGCTTGAAGGCTAGAATCTCGTCCCGTAGAGCCGCCATGTGACTTGGAGAGAAAAACTTAGTGATGAACTTGTCCGCCAACTCATCCTATGTAGTGATAGAATGATTGAGGAGCCTCTCCAACCAATCTAACGTCTTCCCCCGAAGTGAGAACGGGCAAAGTCGAAGTCTCAATGCATCCTCCGAAACATTTGTCTGCTTGCTACCCCAACAAGTATCCACGAAGCCTTTCAAGTGTTTATAAGCATTCTGATCAGCGGCCCCCGTGAAATAACCTCGTTGTTCGAGCAAGGTGAGCATCACATTTGTAATCTGGAAGTTCCCCGCCCGGATTCAGGGAGGAACTATTGCACTTGCGTACCCTTGATTGGGTAGAACTCTTGGTGCCACTCTTGGTGGAGGTGGAGGAGGGTCTATTCTCATTTGCATTGGCATTTTGACCTCTCCTAGGAGCTTGAGGTAATACATCTTCTTTTTCTAGATCCTCAACCTCCTCCCCCACGACCACGTTGCCAAGAGGGTCATTTGCGTTTAAAGCCAAGTGTACCTGAGTGAATTGACACAAATAAAATTAGTAAAAAGAAGGAAAGAGAAGCAAAACACAAAACTAGATACATAAATAGTCAACACTGTAAGCTCCCCGGCACGGCGCCAAAAAGTGATCGCAGCAAACTCAACCTTACACAATGGTAGGAAGAGCGGGCGCTAAGACTTTTACCCGAATAGTGGTATCGGGGTCAATTTCTACAGGGAGCTTGCAATGGAGTTGCGTATTTGTTCAAACTAGGAATGCGTGTTTGCTCCTAATTGTACTTCTAACATTTTTTTGGGTTTTTGTTTAATAACTACTATTATCAACTACAAGTTTAAGCTAATTTATGCTAAAGGGATATGTTCTAAGTTATGATTAATATAGAGAAAGGCACTAGGGTCGTGGCATCACCTAGGTGGTTAACTAACGGGTAGAGACTACTAATAATAGATTGACATATTTGGGATCAATGTTATAAACGTTGCTCAATTGTACCCACTCTCACACCTCTCGGCAGAGAGAGCGATTTTGCCCAATTGACTCTCTCGAGACCAATTGGGAAGGCCAATTAGACCAAGCAACTAGGGTTCAAGTAGGGTGATTACTCTCTCGAGGTTTAACCCATTAATTGGGACTACCATTTCTCATGGGTCCACCCCAATTCCTTGTTGGGTCAATTTTGGGGTCATAGACTCTCTTTCTCAAGAAGAGTCAAACCCACTAAGCTAGAATCAATGTTTGCAACCATCAATCCTTAATTAAACCATAAAATTAACCCAAATAACAAACACCCAATATCAATCTATCATTAAGAAGCAACACCCATTAATTACCCACACTAGGGTTGAGCCACAACCCTAGCTAATGGGTTTAGCTAGACATAATTAAAGAAGAAACTGAAGAAATAGAAGATGAAACAACCATATTAATTAATTGCTAATGTTAAACTACAATAATCTATGATGAAACCAAGCTAAAAATGCCCAAAATAGGCCAAAACATAAGTCTCACGAGTGCAGCAACTATCAGATGTACCAAACTTAACCTAAAAATGGTAAAATATTCTATTTATAGTGGGATGGAAAAACTGGACAAAAATGCCCCTGCGAGGTTAGTGCGGACTTCACAAAGTTGGCACGTGGCCGCACTGAGTTGCTTGACCTCTGAACCTTGCTCTGTGAAGATGGTGATGCGGACCGCACAAAGTTGGAATGCGGCTGCATGAAGACTGGCGCGGACCATACAAAGTTGTTACGCGGCCGCATGAATGGTTTTGGCAGCTTCTCTGAACTTCACGGACACGGACCGCGTGACCATAGAGTGCCGCCGCATGAAGAGGGACGCGGGCCGCATAAAGTGGAGCGTGGCCGCGTGGTTTGCTTCTGGAATATGACACTCTCTGAACTTGTTGGACGCGACCGCATAGCAAGATTGTGCAGCCGCATGAGTGGGACGCGGGCCGCATGAAGTGGGATGCGGCCGCATGAGTTTGACTTGTAGTTTCATATTCTCTGAACTCCTATGGTGTGGCCGCATGACATGATGGTGCGGTCCGCACCAAGTTCTGAATGTCCTTACTTTAATTATCTTTGACACTTGAGCAGGTTTCACTCCGATTTGGGCCGATCTTTGACGATTTGTCACTTTATAGCTCAAACTTGCAATCATGCGCAATCTGTAAGCATTTTGGGACTATTTTGTAGCAAATTACACTCAAAGCGCAGGCAAGTATGGGTATAAAACATGTTAAAATCCTACTTATCCGATCACAGTATATCCATCAGTAGAGGCTTATAGACATATCCTGTCAGTTAGTGCAATATGTTATGCTTGCAAGCCTTGTATGTATATTTGGTTGGTTTGTCAGCTGTAATAGTTATGACGGCCTTGTCGGCCCAGTTGTATATTGACATTTAGTCAGCACTCGCATTTATCTTGCAATGTAGCCCATAGCCAAAGTATGACATCATATGTTTAGAGTCCCTTAGTTGCAAGTTAGTACGCTATGATAGGAGAGGCACTGGGTGCCAGTCTCGCCCTCAAATTTGGGGCGTGACAAAGTGGTATCAGATAAGTTCTGTCCTAGGGAGTCTACAAGCCGTGTCTAGTAGAGTCTTGTTTATGGGTGTGTCGTGCACCACACTTATAAGCAGGAGGATACAGGGCATTTAGGACTGTTACTCTTTCTTCTTACTCTAGATCGTGTAGTAGAGCTTACTTATAAGAAGTCAAATTTCGAAATTCTATATTATTCGTAATAAGACGATACCTACATCCGAAAAGACGGTTGGAAAGATAGATAGTTGTGGGAGAGCTAAGTCAGAGGAATTTGATTTTTGTATGATGCCTACGATAAGTAAATATGAGGTCTTTAGCAGATCATGGGTGTATTGAAAGGTGTAAGCTTTCTGATAAGAAGCCTTAAGGCAAGAATGCCTATCCATTTTTATGGTTAAAGACAATGAGAGATTAAGAAGATAAGTACAAGTTTCAACAAGTAAAGGAAGCAAGATGAATAAGGGTATGAGGCGCCCAGTTAACAAAGGTTAACAATGTTGATAATTCAGGCAGAGGAACATAAGCTTTTTGAGTTATATTCAAATGTAACAGAGGTATATACAATTGGCCGCACCCATTCCAGATATGCCCTATGGGGGTTAATAGAAAATAGTATAAGAAGATATTATGGATGAATTGTTTGTGTCAGTTGACATTTTCGAAGGATATGGCAAACGTGCTAATAGATCTCCTTGTGAGACACCTAGATGGTATACTTTAAAGTAGTTGCTTTCCTCATATGATGTAAATTGAACTATGCCTGACCTGATTCCCGTTTAAGAGGGGATACGTAGGCAGCCCTATGGGTTCGGTCACAATTCAACAAAATTTTCATTTCCCCCTACAATTGGAAACTGGGGCAAAATTTTGAGGAGGACCCTCAAAATTCCGAAGTCGATTTCAGCCAATTATCGTTAACAGCAGTCAAAAGCAGCAACACAGTAAACTGGGGCAAAATTTTGAGGAGGACTCTCAAAATTCCATAACAAGGAAGGTTGTAATGTCTTGGACCACGTCGCGGTCGTCGGTTCATCTAAAGAAAACTATTCTTAATTATGCATTTATTGTTACATTTTCTTCACTAAATCATGCATGTTTATTTCTGAAATTGCTCTGTTTAGCAACGCTACCCCCAACGAAACGTACAGCGTCACCAAATCAAAGCCAAGCAGGTCAAGCAGAGCCAACGGGGATACAAACTAACTTCCCCCTTTTTACAAAACTCACGATTTTTCTTTGGATGCAGACACTTGAGTTGCAAAATCATCAAATATACTATACACTCACGAGACTCACATTGCTCAGAAATACAACTCTCAGAACCATTGCACTTACTCACAGTTGCTATCCGCACGCAGTATCCCCAGCAGACATAGTATCCCCAGCAGTCGCAATATCGCAATCCGCTATCAGCTAAGAAAATTCTATTATCATTTTACCCTTCTACTTCTTGCATAAGGCTACCATTTTGCCTTTCGAGACTAAGCTCTGTCTCCATCTGCATTCTTGCATTGCATAAGGCTACCATTCTACCTCCGAGGTTAAGCTTTACCTCCATCTGCATTCTTGCATTGCATAAGGCTTCCATTCTGCCTTCCGAGACTAAGCTCTGTCTCCTTATGCATTCTGGCATTCTACCATTCTGCCTTCCGAGACTAAGCTCTATCTCCATCTGCATTCTTGCATTGCATAAGGCTACCATTCTGCCTTTTGAGGTTAAGATTTACCTCCATCTACATTCTTGCATTGCATAAGGCTACCATTCTGCCTTCTGAGACTAAGCTCTATCTCCATCTGCATTCTTGCATTGCATAAGGCTACTATTCTGCCTTCCGAGGTTAAGCTCTACCTCCATTTGCATCGGCTGAAAGATCGCCATTTTATTTACATTTGCATCGGATGAAAGATCGCCACTTTATTTACATTTGCATCGGCTGAAAGATCACCACTTGATTTACATTTGCATCAGCTGAAAGGTCGCCACTTTATTTACATTTGCATTGGCTGAAAGATCACCACTTTATTTACATTTGCATTGGCTGAAAGATCGCCACCTTATTTACATTTGCATTGGCTGAAAGATCGCCACCTTATTTACATTTGCATTGGCTGAAAGATCGCCACCTACTGCATCTCATAGGCTGAAAGATCGCCAAATCATCCAAAGGCGTCATTGTTCGGAGGCACCATTCTCATTGCCCGAGAACACCACTTCATGGCCTAAGGACCTCTTTTATCTTTTGCATATCATTATTCAAAGGCATCATAGTTTGGAGGCATCATTCTCATAGCCCGAGAGCATCATTTCATGGCCTGCGAATCCTTTATTATGCGCTTCATGGCCCAGGACGTCATGGTCTAAGGACGTCATCCTAACCATCCAAAGACAACATTCATGGTCCAATGGGAACTTGCATCATGTTTAAATTTACGTACAATATATGCTTGTATTGCTTATTTGCAGGTAGACCAGCGAGCAACGGCCATCTCAACAGGAGCGATCCCGCTCCAATTCCCGCAGCCCGATCAGATTTCAACCATCCATCCCAACCTGAAAATTGCATCTGTTCTTGAGAAATCTCCATGGGCATATTCCACCGACGGATCCCGAACTACATATGGACTGATTCCTATAAAACCGGGGATATGTAGGCAGCTCAGAAGCCAGGATGCGGTCTAACTTCTTTGAGTCATTTCGTTCGATCAAAATTAGCCATCATATCTTTACCCGGCAACTCTTTCATCCTTCCCGGGTAAAGAGGGGCAGCTGTTGATACCTAATTTTTCTCTATATATTTTTAATATACAAATTACGTTTAAAATAGCATATATATCCATATATAAGTACATCCAAGCATTTTATTATTTTCCCCCAATTTTTAGAGTTTTTTAAATCAATTTATTGCCCCATTTTATCAAGAAAAAATCCAGTAATTATTCTCAAAATTATCATTTTGGTAATTCATTTATTGGATTCTCATATTTATACTAAAATATAGATAACATAATTTTTGCATATTTTTACAAATTTATTTGGCATTTTTAAAAGCTAAATTGCATATAATTGCCATATTAGCCTGTTTTAAGATTTAATTGTGTTTATGTTCATAAAACTAAATCCAGTATTTTTAATTTAATAATTATGTACTATTAATCATTTTAGTACCTTTTATTTATTTCCAGAAACTATTTTATTATTTTTTATAAAATAAATAAGGAAAATGGCTATTTAAATGTTAGCCCATTTGTATTTCAATTTTGGCCAGATTTGGCACCCCTAATTAAACCCAATTTCAGATCCCATTACTCAGATCAAATCCTAAATTTACCCGACCCATAACCCTTTAAAATAACCCGCTCGAACCCCTTGTTAATCTCAGCCATTGATCACTTAAGATCAACGGCTCATATTTGCCCTTTCCTTTTTAATTCCCCAATCCCCCCCAAACCCTAACTACTTCTCATCTGTATCCGCCCTTGAATCCCCCCCCCTTCTCTCAATTCTCTCTCAAAGCTTCTCGAACCCTAGCCGCCTCCCTCCACTTCTACCCTAAAATCACCGGAATCCATGGCTTCCAAGGCCATTGAAGCCCTATACCGGCCTCCTATAACTCCTACACGCCTGGTTACTATAGTTTCAAGGCCTGACCATGAATAATCTTGGTCCAGACCTCGGATGTTTTCAGTGTTATGGCTATCTCCGGCCATTTTCGACCTTGTTCCGGCCAGCTATGGTTATTCGAGTTTGATCTCGACCTCTCCTTATTAGATCGATGATTTCCAAGCCTTTCTCACCCTCTGGGTTTCTTCTAAAACCCTAACCTTCGAGGTTTTTTTTATTCTTTTAGATCCGTTGAGATCTGTGCTTACCCTAAGCTTTCAAACGTTTTCTTAAAGTTTCTTTCAAAACTCTGCTTTCAAAACTTTTATCTTTTCTGATCTAGGGTTTTGTTGAGTTATATAGAAGTTTCTTCGATCTTTAGCATGTTCTACTGTGTTTCTTATGTTGTGTTTCTTATACTGTTTTTCATATGTTGATTCTTCTACCATGTTTCTTATGTTGCTTCTCTACTGTGTTTCTTATGTTCTTCTACTGGAATACACATACTAAGAGTCTTAGTTCCTTTTTGGGATTTCTGAACTCATTTCATTAGTATTGCTACCTGATTTACTCGTCCTTTCATATCTACACTCGATTGATGGTAACACCCTAAAATTTAGGGATTCATTAGAGTTTTGAGACCATTTGCTATGTGATTTTCTCGTTCTTCATCTCTGAACTTGTTCGATTTCAAAACCCTAAACTTCTTTGGACCTAGTCGAGTTTCTGATGTTGTTTCATCTACTGCTCGATTGAGCTTCGAAATCTTTGTTTCGACCTTTGTTTCTTTATATGATTCTGGTTCCCTGCTAAACTCTTCTAAGGTCTTTCTACTAGACCCTCTGCATGTTATTTGATACTCTCTCTCTCTCTCTTGCTGAGTTACTATGTGACTACCATGCTCCTATAGTTCACTGATTTTGCAATTGCATGACACCTTTCTTTGTCCTAAATTCATCCTCGCATGCCTAATACTTGTGTACTTTTTATATGTGTTGAACTTCCCCTCTAAAATGACTTTCAATTTTTGATTGATTTCAGACTTCCTTTTGTGTAAGTCTGATTGATTTCTTTCCTTGTTTTGCTAATTTCCCTATTACTTGGTTTGAGTCGAAAACTTTCCTTAGCCTTTCTGACTTGGTTTATTCATGAACCAGTAATTTCAAATCTCTGACTCCTTGGCTTACTTCTACTGATTGATTCCTACCTTATTTGTGTAATCGTGTATTTTAAAATTTCTTCCCTTAATTAAACTCCTATGTATTTACCCCTAATTGCCTACTTTACACAAGATGCTTACTTGATCTCTTTCCTTAAATAATTTTTTGCTCATTACCGTTTAAGTTTGAACTCCTTAATTAAAGGAAGTCTTCTACTGACTGATTTTAATTGGTACATAATTATTTTCTTACCTTATTTTCTGCCCGTTTTCACACTATAAATATCTGCTCTTTCATTGACACAAAGACACCGATACTCGTAGTTTTCTGAACTCACACTCACTCTCACAAAAAACACTCTCTCTTGTTACTTGTATTGTGGCCTGTTTTCTTTCAAGTCCTGCTGCCTTCTTTTATTCTATCTGCTTCTTTGAAACTGGTATGTCCTGATTAAGATTTTTCAGCAATCACAACAATGTGTTAATTTAGTACCTTCACATGCATGTCTGCCTATTACTTCTGTATAGTTCAACACTTACTCTAGCATGCTGAAATTTCTTTCTGCATGTTCTATTATGAATCCCAAACCCCTACCCCTATGTGTTCATGCTATGGTTTGTTTGAGGCATGGCAATACTGTAAATTATTGTCCATAACTCAAACTTGATCCCCCTGGGATCCCATTCTCTAATAGTGTGTGTTTCTGGCAGCTTTATAGGTACGCCAGCATCCTCCATTGCTGGGCATGCCTAAAGCTTGCCCTTGCCTAAGCAAAAGGCTCTTTACAATTTTCCTATTCCCCTGAACCCCTTTTGTGTACCTGTTTGTAGCTTTTTCTCTCTCTTTTATTCCCCAGAACTCTGTTCTTCACTTGCACTCTCTCTTAGACTTTAAGTTTTGCCCCCTCTTGTGAGCCTCGCCTTGGGACCCATTGAGTTCCCTCTGAACTTGGACACTTGAGGGCTGGTACTTCCACACTGTACTTGCCCCTATTCTGATAATGCAATTTGGGTGTAAGCATTGCCTAAAGTCCTATTGAGGCTCTTAGGGAACTTTGACACACTCAAATTAGAGAGAGGCTTTGGATCGATGGTCCTGAAGTTGGGTTTATCATGTAACTTAGAGCGGAAGTCAGAATCAGGCTTCCTCTAGTTGTATTTTTTTTTACTTTCTTCTGATGTAGTTTCATTTATTCTGGTTTGTAATAAGTTGTAATAAACACTTGGGGCTGGCTAGTGAAAAAGGGTGGGTGACTATGCATGCAAAGGGTAGAAATCATGCATATAGGACTGTTCTAATTCTGCATATTCAACTACATATAGAAACCATGCCTATAGGGCTGTTCTAATTCTACATATTCAATGTCTATAGGGCTATTCTATTTCAACCACATATAGATACTATGTCTATAAGGCTTCTGCATATAGAAACCACGTCTATAGGTATTCTGAATTATGCATATAGAAATCATGTCTATAGGTCCATTCTGAATTCTGCATATTCAAACTCATATAGAAATTATGCCTATAGGATTATTCCATCCTGCATCTAAATATCATGTTTATAGGTTTAAAACCAGTCTTATGCATCTGGATACTATGTCTGTAAGGCTTCTACATTTTTACACACCGTCTATAAGGTTTTAAAATCAGCAACGTATAGAAAGCATGCCTATGATATGATTCGCGTCACTCAGTGTTAGACATTAAAACTAGTAGTAATGAATACTTTCAGTTGTGTAACCTGTAACCAACTCGTCTAAATCCTGTCTCTCTTTTAAATAATCTGATTCTATCGCTTAGCAATTTAATAAGTATGCATGCAAATATTTTACTTCGAACCTTCTTGTTTTGTTTTCGGAATCCAGTAGATACCATGCCTATAGGATCTTTGTCCAACACTTAGGCAGTCCTTAGAGCGATAATTGAAAACTGAATCTGCTTCTGTTAATTATTACAACCAACAGGCAGGCCTGATTCGGACTTCTTATCTGAGTTATGCAATAAACTAAAACTGCCTCAACAATCTCATCTCCCTTGTCTTTAATGCTTTTTTTTAATCAGACCTAAATAGTACGTGCAAGACATGCTATTTTATATGCTTTGTTTTGAGGAGGTATACATGACCTCTGTTTGTTTATATGTTTCACCAAACATGCATATGTGTTTTGTATGTTGCTTTAGAATTTTTACCTTTGAAACTCCAAATAAGCCCAGCATCCCTCCCTTTTAGGATTAGTAGTCCTAAGTGCCTCCGGGACTGATAGGAATGGGACGGGTTATAGCATGCAATAAGTAATCGAGACCAATCCACGCTTTAATACCTTAACGGGGTGGGAAGGGTAGATATGGATATGATGACCACGCAATAATGTCACGTGTAGCCCCTCATTGAGGAGTGATTACCGGACATTGTGTGGGGTGATCCATAATTTTAATAAACCTAGGACCCCCTTTCCTTTATTCTTTAGCATTTTTACTCCTTATTTTTAAACAATCAGGTTTTCTAATTGTTCTTTCAAAACTGGTTTACTTTCAAATCCATTCTGTGTTGAAATCCCCTCTTATTTGAGCCTTATTTGCTTATATGTTAATTGCAGCCAAATTCACAATAATTGTCTGGCCGGAAACCACACTAGTGGATTCTAAGGGGTGCCTAACACTTTCCCCTTGGAATAATTTCAAGCGCTTACCCTATCTCTGGTTGTTCAAAATCAAACTCTTTTGGTGTCCTAATGCACCCTAATCATTAGGTGGAGACTCTTCAAATTCAAACCCAGTTCCCAAAAGGAACGAGTTTCCTTCCAAATGTCATAAACCCAATTTCGCGAGAAAAAGGGGGGCGCGACAGTGTGGTGAGAATTTGAATTGCAAGTCCAAGTCCTGAGCCATTAGTCTAGAACTTGTCCTGAATGTTTGTCTATGCGAAATCCTAAGTGTAATTTGAGTTGATATGTGATTATAGGCTCTCCTTGATCCAAATGATATCTTGAACACTTCCGTAGCCTACCAATGATAAAATTCCTAGTCAACCCTTTGGAGCCTTAGACCTTTTTCTTTCAAAAAAAAAACACGATACAAGCCTTTACCCGTTCTAAAAATACCCTCTCTTGGCACCCGATCTTTCCTTAGCATAAGGCAAAAGCATAAGTTTGGAGGGAGAGACGAGGAATGCAACAAAGTGGTAAAAGATACAAAATGAAGAAAAGGAAAGGCAATGAAAAAGAAAGAAAATCAAAAAGACAAAAAGAATGATCAATGTAGAAAAGAATGAAGGGATTCAATAAAAGTAAAGAGATGAAAGGTGTAGAAAGTTGAGAAAGGAGGAAAAGATTTGAAATGAACAAGAAAGAGTGACAATGTGTCTCTCTAACCCCTTAGAAAGAAGTTAAATGGCTTAAAAAGTCAAGAGACTGTGTGCCAAAATGAAGCAAAAGAAGTGCTAAAGGGAAGATGGAACGTACTTAGACCAAACATTTCCTACCCTGAACCAAAAGCCTTCACTATATCTCCACAAAAGCATATATGATCTTGAGTTTAATGAAGCTTACATTAGTGGTGACTTACATAAGGGGAAAGTATATGGTACTTAGAGCCGGACTTGTGACTTTTTCTTTGAGAGAGATGAGTGTATTCGTTTTGAGTGCTACAATCCTAAAAGTAAGGTTTGCTTAGGGAGAGTTGAGGATGTGTGAGTTTGGGTTCCACAATGACCAAGGTAGTAGAAAGAGTTTCTTTGATGTGTTGAGTCAACTCTTGATGCTCTTGTGTCTCACTAAATCCATGGTGCTTAAAAGAGTGAATGTTGTTAATGATTCATGTGAATTGAGGGCAATTCTTAGTCCTAATTGATGCTAGATGAGGTCACTTTAGGTCAGCTGATTTTTCTTGAATTTACTCTTAAGAGGTGAGTTTTATTTTGTTTGCTTGAGGACAAGCAAAAGCTTAAGTTTGGGGGAGTTGATAACTAGGGATTATGATGCATTTTACACTCCTTCTTACTTGAGTTCTGATTAAAAATATGTACAAAATAGTCCCAAAGGCTTACATGTTGTACTTGTTTGTAGGGTTTGGTCAACAAGGTGACAATTCGCCAAAACTAGCTCAAAAAGGAGTGAAACATGTACAAGTACCAAGAACAAGTCCAACACAGTGCAACAGGTCCACTGCGGCCGCACGCCATTCTGTGCGGTCCGTAGTGAGAAAGGTCAGAGAGGTGCTCATTTCAGACATCCAAACAATGCGGCCACAAAGCATTTCATGCGGACCGCAATGGACTCACCGCGGCTGCACTCGATATTGTGTGGTCCGCAAAGGAAGAGTCCAGAGAGTTGAAGATTTGGAGCTAATTGCCAATGTGGTCCGCAGTCCCTTTTATGCGGACCGCAACAGAAGCCACCGCGGCCACGGTGCATTTTGTGTGGCCCGCGGTGGCCAAGTTCAGAGAGCAGACTTTTAAACCAAGAAGCCTCATTGCGGCCGCACTCGATTTTGTGCGGTCCGCACTACCCCCGCAGGGGTATTTTTATCCAGAAAATTCGACCTAGTATAAATAGTTTCTTTTCCCATTTTTAGGTTATCAGTTGTATTCTAACTAGCAGTTGCGCTCGTGAACAGTGTTCCTTTACCATTTTGAGTAATTTTACAATAGTTTTACCATTGAATCTTCAAGTTTTAGCTTGTAATTAAATATTATGGGTTTTTCTTCATCTATTTCTTTGTTTTCTTCTATTATCATGAGTAGCTAGACCCATTAGCTAGGGTTGTGGCTCAACCCTAGTGTGAGTATTTGATGGGTCTTGTGTTTTAAGGCTTGAATATCTATGGGTGTTTGATATTTGGATTAATTTATGGTTTTAATGTTGAATTAGTGGCTGCAAACACTAATTTATGCCTATCTGACTTGGGTTCTTCTTGAGAAAGAGAACTTGAGTCTAGGAAAATTAGTCCAACAAAAAATTGGGGCGTATTCAAGAGATTGATAGCCTCAATTAAAGGGTTAAACCTAGAGATAGTAATACCCGATTTGAACCTAAATTGCTTGCACAAATTATCATACCCAATTGATCTTGAGAAAGTCAATTAGGGCAAAATCACTCAAACTACCGAAAGGTATAGAGTCAGAAGTATCGTGCAATGGTTATATCGTAATCCCCAACATGACAACCTAGCCTTAAACTCGAGAATCCGTCAAGTATCCACTTAGGAGAAAGTCACTTCCCTAGTGCTTTTTAACTATTTAGACAACCCTTCAAGTATCTTACTCTTAGCTTAACTTAGCTTAATTTAGCATCTTATTAGTATAAATTTAGAAGTAATATCAAAACCAACTATGCTTAGAAGTGCAATTAAGAGCAATTAAGCATCTCCAATTTAGATAGAAACTCAATTCCCATTTCTAGCTCCCTGTGGAAATCGATCCCGTCCTTCTCGGATAAAAGCTGCTTCGACCACTCTCGCTACTTTGTAGTAGTGCGGGTTGGCTCCGATCAACGACGAGCGGCAAGCTCCGATTGGAATCCGTATACCCCATATCACCCCAATAGACTTCTTAATTTACCTTAACAGTATCATTAACATGATAATGAAGTCATTAATCAATGATTCTAGCCTTATACTATATATTTATAACAACAAACATAATCTACAACTTCAACTATCCTTAATTAGCAACTTAATTTATTCACTAGTTCATGTCTAGTCCATCCATTTAACATAATCAACATCAAGATAACCTTAGGCACATGAAATAACATAATATACATACCTCCTACAGTAGCTTCAAGTTAAAATCCAAGTTATATTTAGCTTACAACATCCCTCAATGGCAATACAACAACATAGAAGTGAATTAAGCTAATCCAAATATTATCTTGTAGTATCTTGCTCAAATAATGCAACCGACATACAAACAACTTCAAGATCATGTAGTAGAGTATTATACATGCCTAAAATAGCAGCAACCATGTGAAAATTCAGCCAAACACATCCCACCACTATCCTTAATGACAACACAACCTCAAAGAGGTGTTGTTCTTCACTAGAACTAACTTTTGATGTTGAAATATGGTGTAATCAAATTGCAAGACTTGAAATAACCTAGGGTTGATATAAAATCCATGGGGGAGTATTTACAGAATTTAAACCACTTAAAACAACCTCCCACACGAGTTGGAACCACCAAAAAATCAGCAACAACAAGAAGAACAAAAAACTTACTAGCGCGACGGGATTCCCGACAGTTGATTTGTGTTGTTTGCCCTTTGTTTGGGTCTTGGATCATAAGATAACCTTGAGAGAGTGTTTTTAGGTGTCTAGGGTCTGAATATACTGTAAAAGCATGAGTTGAAACGGGATTGAGGCTTCTTATATATATCCATATATCTAAACCGCCTATGTGGGTCCCATAGGAAGCTACTTAAGCAGTCTCACGAAAATGTGAATATCTCTCTATTCTGATATCATATTGACAAACGGTTTAATGAGTTAGAAACTAGACTCGTAGATATTCTATTTGATATATAGATCATCCCTTGATTCCAAGTATATTGGGATAAAAGTGTAGCTACATTTGACCTAAATTTCAGCACATTATAAATGCAACTTGTGATGACCTTTGTCAACTTTTGTTCCACAATTCGCTTGACTTAAAAACATAACACACAACTATCATACGACTAAAATAACTCATAACTTAACCTCCTCATCATGTTAATAATCCTAGTCTCACCCCAAAAGTATATGTTATAACATTCCAAACTTGTCGAGTTTCGACGAAACTTATTTTCTTCAATTTGTTTAGCGTCTAAGCTTTCCAACTCTTTTGGTACTTGTTATTCATGATCTTAAAGATTTGTAACCTCCAAGATAATATGATGAACTTACATTATGTACTTTTAAAAATGATCTCGTTTCCGAGCTTACATCAATTGGCTCACGACGTACTCTCACGTACGAAAACATGGGATGTAACAAAATATCATGTTGGATCAGGTCATACGACCTCGGCATAATTTACGCATGATAATTTTTTGGAACTCTCCATAATTGATATTGCTTAAATGTCTTGAACTGTAAGTTGTTAAATGATAAAACTAAACTTGAAACTAATATTTATGAAAGAAAAATTTATTATTTCCTGTTATTGAGCTTTCAGTATTATCCATGAAATCCATGCTTAGTATAATATTTTTAATATATTATTGTTAGTCCATAGTAAGTGTCAAAGTCGACCCTTCGTTACTACTTCTTCGAGGTTAGACTGGATACTTACTGGGTACATATTGTTTATGTACTCATACTACACTTCTGTATTTAATTGTATAGGATCTGAGGCATGTGCATCTGGTTAACGGTCCGGTGCGCATTCTTGATCCTGGTTCGAGATTTTACAGTGAGCTGCCCCCTTCAAAGTCGTTCAGCAGCATGCTGAAGTCTCTCTTTTGTTTTGTTGCTATCTATTCTATTTCAGGCAGTAGGATAGTCATCTTTGTATATTCTACTAGTTGCCCACATACTTGTGACACTAGATCTTGGCACACATTAGTAGACTAGTGATTTTTGGGTTCTGTTCCTATGGTTACAAATGTTTCTAACTGCTTTCATTTATTTACTTAAATCGGTTTCTTATTAAGTCTTTTAAATTAAGGTAAATTTTGCTACATGGGAAACTCGTAAAAATGGGAAATTAGTAGGTTGTTCATTGTTAGTTTGTCTAGTAACGGTGCTGGATGCCACCACGGTCTGATATGGAATTGGGTCGTGACACCTGAATTCATGAAGATGTCGTGGATATTAGCACACAAAAAATTAAAAATCATCTCAAATTCCTATTTTAAGTCCCTAAAACGCAAAAAAAAACATAAGGAACGGTCACCTGAATTTTAGGCGATTTAGAACTCGTCGCCTGAATTCATGAAGATGGCATGGATGTTAGCACATAAAAAATCGAAAATTGTCCTGAATTCCTATTTTATGGCCCTAAAAACAAATACAAGGAACAATCATAGTGAGCAATGACTATTGTTTACTCTTTTATTTCTGATGGGCCTATAAAATATTAGGCGATTCGAAGCTAATCACCAGAATTTATGAAACGGTATGGACATTAGCACACGAAAAATCGGAAATCGTCTTGAATTCCTGTTTTATAGCCCTAAAACATCAAAATGAGGAATGGTCATGGCAAAATAATGATTATTGTTCATTAATTCATTTTTATGAGATCACAAAATTTTAGGTGATTCGGAGCTCATCGACCGAATTCATGAAGATGGAGCACATAAAAAATCAAAAATATGATGAATTCCTGTTTTATGACCTTAAAATGCCAAAAATTAAGGACAGTTACGGAGAAGCAATGACTATTATTCATTAGGTCATTTCTGATAGGTCCACAAAATTATAGGCAATTCGAGACTGATCGCCTGAATTCATGAAGATGGCGTGGACATTAGCACACGAAAAATTGAAAATCCTGTAAAATTCCTATTTTATGGCTCTAAAACACCAAGAAAAACGATGAACGGTCATAGAGAAGTAGTGACTATTATTCATTAGGTTGTTTCTGATAGGCCTTCAAAATTTAGGGGATTCGGGGCCGGTCCCCCAAATTCATGAACATGACATGGACATTAGCACGCCGAAAATCGAAAATCGTATTGAATTCCTGTTTTATAGCCCTACAACACCAAAAAATGAGAAACAGTTATGGAGAAGCAATAACTATTGTTTCATTAGGTCCTTTCTTATGGTCCCATAAAATTTTAGGCGATTCGAGGCCAATCGCTCGAATTTATGAAATGGTATGGACATTAGCACACAAAAAATTGGAAATCATCTTGAATTCCTGTTTTATGATCCTAAAACATCAAAACGAGGAACGGTCATGGCAAAGTAATAGTTATTGTTCATTAGTTCGTTTCTTATACGACCACAAAATTTTAGGCAATTCAGAGCCCGTCGCCCGAATTCAAGAGAATCGCTTGGACATTAGCACACGAAAAATCGAATATCGTCCTGAAATCCTATTTTATGGCTCTATAACTCCAAAAATGGAAAACGATCATGGCGTAGTTGTGATTATTATTCATTGGGTCATTTTTTATGGGCCCACAAAATTTTAGGCAATTCGTAGCCCGTTGCCCGATCTCATGAAGATGACATGGATATTTGCAAACGGAAAATTAGAAATCGTTCTGAATTCTTATTTTATGATGCTAAAAACTCCAAAAGGCAAGGAACAATAAAGGCACAACGATGTTTATTGCTCATTAGGTTGTTTCTGATGTGCCCACAAAATTTTAGGTGATTTTGAGCCCGTCACCCGAATTCATGAAGATGGCGTCGACATTAGCATACGAAAAATTGAAAATCGTATTGAATTCCTATTTATGACCCTAAAATGGCAAAAAATGAAGAATGGTTATGACGAAGCGATGACTATTATTCATTAAGTCATTTATAATGGGCCTAAAAAATCTTAGGCGATTCGGAACCCGTTGTTCGAATTCATAAAGATGGCGTGGACATAAGCACACAAAAAAATTAGAAACCGTGTTGAATTACTATTTAAGGACCTAAAATGCCACGAGGAACGGTCATAGAGAGGTAATGACTATTGTTCATTAGGTCTTTTCTGATTGGCCCATAAAATTTTAGGCGACTCGGAGCCGGTCACCTGAATTCATAAAGATGGCGTGGTACACGAAAAATCAGAAAACATCCTGAATTCTTGGTTTATGGTCCTAAAAAGCCAAAAAAACGAGTAACGGTCAGGACAAAACAATGACTATAGTTTATTAGGTCATTTCTGGTAGGCCCACAAAATTTTAAGCGAATCGGAGCCCGTCGCCCGAATTCATGAAAATAGCGTGGACATTAATTAACACATGAAAAGTTGGAAACCGCTCGAGATTCTGATTTTATGTCCCTAAAAGACCAAAAATGAGGAACAGACGTAGGAAGCGATGACTAGTGTTCATTAAGTTGTTTCTGATGGGCCCACAAAATTTTAGGCGATTCGATGTTCATCGACCGAATTCATGAAGATGGCATGGGCATTAGCACACGAAAAATTAGAAATCGTCATAAATTCCTGTTTTATGGTCCTAAAACGACAAAAAAAAAAAAGGATTGATCTTGGCAAAGGATGACTATTGTTCATTTGGTCATTTCTGATGTGCCCACAAAATATTAGGTGATTCCGAGACCGTCACCCGAATTCATGAAGATGGTATGGACATTAGCACACGAAAAATTAAAAATCATCCTAAATTCCTGTTTTATGGCCCTAAAACACCAAAAACTAGGATGACTATTTTTAATTAGGTTGTTTTTTATGGGTCCAAAATAATTTAGGCAATTCGGAGCCTATCGCCCGAATTGATGAAAGATGGCATGGTCATTAGCACACGTAAAATTAAAAATCATTCTGAATTTCTCTTTTAGGGTTCTAAAATGTCAAAAAACGATGAACAATTATGGCGAAGCAAAGACTATTGTTCATAGGTCTTCTGATAAGCCCACAAAAGTTTAGGCGATTCGGAGTGCGTCGCCCGAATTTATAAAGATCGCGTGAATATTAGCACACGAAAAATTAGAAATCGTCATGAATTTATACTTTATGGCCCTAAAACGGCAAAAAGAAGAATGGTCATGACAAAGAAATGATTATTATTCATTAGATCGTTTCTAATAGGCCAAAAAAAATTGGCGATCCAGAGCCACTCGCCCGAATTCATGAAGAGACATTATCATTTTAAAAATTAAACATCGTCTTGAATTCCTGTTTTATGGTCCTAAAACACCAAAAACGAGGAACGATCATGCCGAAATAATGACTATTGTTTATTAGGTCATTTCTGATAGGCCACAAAAAATTGGAAATCGTCATGGATTTTGTTTTATGGCCCTAAAACGCCAAAAAACGAAAAACAGTCATGGCAAAGCAATGGCTATTGTTCATTAGGTTATTTCTTATGGGCCCACAAAATTTGAGACGATTCAGAGTCCGTCACCCGAATTTATGAAGATGGTGTGGAGCATATGAAAAATTAAAAATCTTCCTGAATTCTTGTTTATGGCCCTAAAATAATATTCTTTTATTGGTACATCAAGACTTTTCTGTATTAAGTAATACACTATTTCTTGATTTCCTTTAAGAATTAAACCTTGGCCTTATCTTTTTAAACAGGGGCCAACTATTTTTTACAGTCCAAGAAAGGGAAAAAACATCGCCGACAATTGGTTCAGCCAAAAAGGTAGCGACTACCATTTTACACACAACACACACACACTCTAATAGCAATGTTGTAGAAAAAAATGTAATGTTATGGAACGCCAAAAGAATCAATTTACATCACCTTGACATTGTAAAAAGAAGGAACCTTTTGCGAACCAGAACACATCTATTAAAGTGACAGGTACATCATTGACCTCTTCAAACATGTGAAAAGTCTTGCCCCAGATTTAAAGTCCAGAAATGGTGAACTCCAGAAACAAAAAGTGCAATTCCCTTTCTCACAAGTTACTTTTCTATCTTGACTCTAAATAAACGTAAACTAGGAAATTTATACCAAAAGCATAAATTCCTCTTCCGAAAATTATAATTCAAATTTCCTAATTTGCTTCTATTGCTTCGCAGACTGTACACTACTCCTATTCCTCTAACAAATGGTTGGATAGCTAGACATTCTGCAACTCCCTGAGGGAAGATTCCCAATATGAGTTACCAATATGCCAAGACTTTTTGCAAATGCATCATAAAAAATACTAACAAAATCTGCATAAGCAACAATGGAGTAACATAAGGATGTGTTACCACCGGCTGGAGGAGGGACTCCCGAAATTACGTTTTGCCTTAAATAAAGATGAAAACAATGTCACCCGTAAACATGATTACCAACAGGGGCCAAAGTAACTTTCTACGTTATAAGGTTGGTGAAACCAATCTTCCAGGTGTTGGTAAGACTGCCTCCTTCGACGATTTCTTTTAAAATTCACCTGATGTTGCATGGTCAATGCTAGAATCTGCATATCACGCCACACGAAGAAAATATTGCAAGTCGTCTACCTGTACAATCAGTGCCAAAGAAGATAAAAGGTAAGATGGTTAAATCAAGAAAAGTAGCACCAAATTAATATCCAATAACATCTGACAATGCTCCAGCTTTTCCAATTCCTTCCTCCCCCAAACCCGAGAGTGGGTGCCCCACGAAAAATAGAAGGAAAAACAGTAAGCAGAAGGAAAAAGGGGAGAAATCTGAAAATGCTATCCATTAAAGCATTTTGAAGAATAGTTCACAGATTAGGAACTATAAAAATAAATTTTGATGCACAATATGCAATGGAAGAAGAAAACAAGCAGCTGCATTGAAATATCAAGCCACAAAAAGAGTGCATATTCTCCTCATATTAAATTCATCTTTACCTCTGCCATTATCCTTCGAAGAGAATTCAGCAGCGCCTCCCAAATACCATTGAGGCATTGACAAAATATTAACTTTGCAGAACCAGACAAATTCATTTAGAAGTCCTAGGATAACATAGGTTCTGATTGATAATTCAGCTCAACCTGCTGAACACTGGCATAGACAAAGGAAAGACAAAACACAGGGAAACAAGGGATTAGTTAACTTGGACTGTACGAAGAACATCAAACTATAAAGACATTCACAAGAATGACAAGAGAAGAGGGCAAGAATAAAGGATAAAATATGATAAGTAGAGGGATCAAAATAACCAAGTTATTCTGGAATTATCCTACCAAAGCAGACGTTTGGATTTCATTGGATTTTAGAGATTCACCACAGATGGAAAAGACACTTTAATATGCAGCTAGAATTTAGGAGCTACTACAATAACTCCAGGTAATTGGAACAGGATAGAAAATCATTCCTCTAGATTATTATATGAAAAGAAACCATTCCTCAGAATATTACTTCTCTGATCTAGCAATAAGACCTTAAAGGTTGTGTAGACTAATCAATTTTCTCCCTTTGGAGCTTCTGATGATTAGCTTATTCAAATAATTACGACATACATATAAGATAAGTTAAGGTTCAAGATTAAAATTTTCATGCCAAAATATCAAACACATACCATTGCCGAAGTTTAAACATCCCAGTGCCTATCTGCATTGGTATGCCCGTGATGATGCATTCTCTAACTCCTTCTATCTTATCATCCCTTCCATTTACAGATGCATTAAACAGGTGGTCGGTTGTCTTCTCAAATGAGGCTAACATCAGTACGCTATCTTTCATTTTCTGAACGCCATGTCTGGTTATTCCCAGAACTTCACCCTATGAGAGAAAAAAACAGAGTGTCCATTAAACTTGTTAATCGGACATTAAAGGAATCCAACATGTTTTTGGATGAGGAAAATTTTCCAGTAAAACTACCTTATATGTCATCAGATCTGCTAGAAGCATCATGTGCCGCAAGTCTATTGTCATTCCATGACTTGACATGGTATAGTTAATCACATCAATTATAGAGATCCTTGCTGCTTCAATGCCTAGTCTTTGTTGCACCTCCATTATATGATTACTCTTTGTATTACGCCCATCAACTCTGTCAATGCCCATTACGGCTAGGAGACCGGTACTGCAGAAAGGAAAGAGCAAATCAGGTATCGTGTGGAAGGACTTCTATTTTATTGCAAGAACTAACTGGATCATGGAGTCACAGAAAAGAAAACCAAAAGCCCAAGCTGCTGAAAATTGAACCAAAACAGTAAGGTAGGACTGTTATTCTCTTGTACACTTCTTCACAAGATCCTCGAAACTATATTAGACAATATTATTTTGAAATAAAATTTGATTAGATGAGTTGCTAGCCTTCCAGTTAACCTCTCAATCAAACAAACAAATACAGATTTTCTGCACATACTTTATAATCCTTTCAAATTCTTTTTAATGATCTAACTGCAACAAACTAGCCCCAGAACAGCTCCAAATCATGATCTCGTGATTAAAATTGTTCCATTAATTACTTTTTCCAATTGAAAAGATAAATTTCAAAGTTATTCCTTAACTTACATAGATAAATAAATATTTTACAGTGTTCCTTCTTTCTAACAACTTAAACTTTTAGATGAGGTAGGTGAGACGCTTCAATATGGTATCAGAGCCTCCAGAATCTTGGTAGTAATTTTCATGTAACAACTACACAGCCTGCATAGACATAAAATGCAGCCCACAGTTATAGTTTTTTGTCTTCTTTCATATAGTTGAGATCATAATTGCATTTAATTTTTAAATTAGTTTGGTGTACTGTTATGGTATTTAGACTATGTCTAAATCATTAATTGCAAACATAGCATGCGTATGCAGGTCCCAAAGAAAAAAATAACAGAAAAATTTGCAACAACTTTACTGGATTTTAATGTGTATTTGTAGCCATTGACTAGTTAAATAAACTATGTTTGCTAATGAATATACTTTTAAAATTAAGATTTACCAATTTATTTTGATAGATACAATTAGATGAATATCTAATATTAGAGCTATAAATAATTGAAGATAATCAATTTGGTAAGGGGGCCATTATCAGTCCGAGACTACCCTGGCCTGTCCAAAAGGAGGTTACAAAGACTAAGATTGACCCAAGTTATAATCTACTTCACTTTAAGCAATTGTTTGAGAATGAGGTTTCAAATTCTCTAGATTGGTGCAACGTTTTCGATAACCTAACTAGCCCTCCTCTTAGGTTATTCTTTAATTTAACAAAAAAGAATAAGGTATGTGAAAGCGAAATAACTTTTGGAATCTCTCTTCCGAAAAGAGAAATAAGTTCTGAAATCTTGAATACATCTAGTTATTAGAATATTGTAGTGAATAACAGGCTTGCCACACCAAACAGAGCACAACCAAATGATGTAGAATGCGGAAGCCGTACATAAAACTTACCCTTCAACAAGCAACTCATATGTTTCTCCTTTGACATCACTCTTACAATCTCTTTCTTGTTCTTTGTTCACCACAGCCCTTTGAACCGTAGTAATACCCTGACATCCCGACAAGATTTACAAGTTGAAGTGAACAGAGTAGTTCGGACAAAAACCAACAGATTTAGTTTGATTTTAGTGTTGATAATTGTAATACCTTCACAACAACAGAAGGAAGCTTATTTTTCAACCGGTGAAGTTCAAAATGCAGTTTATCTTTATTTGCCTGAGGAAAAACTTCCAACTTCCTGGGGTTCAAAACTTTTACTTGCTGCAGAAAATAGGAATTTTACCCAATAAGATATAATTAATAGATAAGCAGCCGAACCAGAAACACAACCTTTCTCACCTGTTCTTTCAATTTTATTTTTGGGGTCTGCAAAATCGATTGCTTGACAGTATAAGCATCAATACACAGTTGTGACACCTGAATTGTCTCCATATCTAGCGTAATAGCAATTGATGCTAATCGAGATGCCATCACAATCTTTACACTCTTAGCCACCTGCACAGGAAATAAATGTTCAACTCACAAAGTACTTTGTTCAATGTCATTATGAGAGCTTCACAAATTAATCAAGGAGGTTTGAGTGGAAGAAGAAATGGCAGCAGGGATCAAAATATATTGCTCTAAACAGGGCAAGGAATATTTTTAACATTATGCATAATATTTTACAGATTTTAAGTAGTTTTTAATGAACTTCATATTTTCCAGAACAAGTAAATGCTACATAAGTTACGTAGAAAGTTGAAAATGTTGCATGAGTTATACCAAAGTTAAAACTTGAGTTCTTACCGGTGTTGCTTTCAGTAGATTTTCAATTGAGGAGTCATTTGATAAAAGCTTCTGAGAAAGAAGCAGTGTAGCAATCCAACTAGGGCTCGGTAGTGTTATTATCAATGACTTAGTTGAAGATGCAAACTATGAAGTAAAGGTGGCCCACGCAACGTTAGAACTTCGCCGAAAAATTTTCTTTGGACAGCTACAGTACCGCCGGAGATTTTCACTGGGATTTGGTCGCCGGACAGTGACTACTCTTGTGGTAGTGTTGGATTTTGTGCACAACACTGACCGAGACAAAGCAGACGCAAAACAACTTTGAAAGTCGCCGGAAAAAAAGGGTTCCGGTGACTGATTTTACTTCCCGGAATCGCTGGAATTTATGCACAGCGATAAATCTCTCACGATAGCTCTGATACCATGTGAGAAGGCACGGGAGAAAATATGATATATTGATATTGTGTGTGATGCAATACAAGAGGTGCTATTTATAGCTACTCTATACAAAGGGGATACTACTCCTATTCCAATGTGGGACAATTACATAGCTATCTCTAACATTTACATAGCTATCTCTAACACTCCCCCTCAAGCCGGAGCATATAAATCATATGTACCGAGCTTGTTACATATATAATCAATGCGAGGACTAGTGAGGGACTTGGTGAAAATATCTGCAAGTTGATCATTCGATCTCACAAACTTCGTAGTAATATCTCCTGAGAGTATCTTTTCTCTGACGAAGTGACAATCAATCTCAATGTGTTTAGTTCTCTCATGAAACACCGGATTTGATGCAATATGAAGTGTAGCTTGATTATCGCACACAAGTTCCATCCGACTGATTTCACCAAATTTCAACTCCTTGAGCAATTGTTTGGTCCAGACTAGTTCACATGTTGCCATAGCCATTGCTCGGTATTCTGCTTCTGCACTAGACCGAGCAACTACATTCTGTTTCTTACTTTTCCAGGACACCAAATTTCCTCCTACTAAAACACAATATCCAGACGTAGAACGTCTATCAGAAGGTGATCCTGCCCAATCAGCATCCGAGTACCCAACGATCTGCTCATGACCTCGATCCTCAAACAGTAATCCTTTACCTGGAGCCGATTTTATATACCGGATAATGCGGACAACTGCATCCTAATGACTATCACAGGGAGAATTCATAAACTGACTTACAACACTCACAGGATAAGAAACTGACTTACAACACTCATAGATTGAGCAACCTCATTACCGTGAAAGTACTTCAATCTGCCTAGATCCTTAGTTTGAAAGTGCTGGAAGAGATGTTGCTTCAGATTAGTAATAACATCCTGATCATTGCCCGTAATAACAATATCATCAACATAGACTACCAGATAAATACATAGACTTGAAGCAGAGTGGCAATAAAACACAGAGTGATCAGCTTCACTACGAGTCATGCCAAACTCCTGGATAACCGTGCTGAACTTACCAAACCAGGCTCGAGGAGACTGCTTTAGACCATAAAGTGACCGACGCAAGCGACATACAAGGCCACGAGACTCCCCTGAGCAATAAAACCAGGTGGTTGCTCTATATAAACCTCATCCTCAAGATCACCATGAAGAAAGGCATTCTTAATGTCCAACTGATAGAGGGGCCAATGACGAACTGCAGTCATGGATAGAAAAAGGTGAACTGATGCCACTTTAGCCACTGGAGAGAAGGTATCACTGTAATCTAGCACAAATATTTGAGTGTATCCTTTGGCAACAAGACGTGCCTTAAGTCGATCAATCTGGCCATCGGGACCAACTTTGACTGCATAAACCCAACGACAACCAACGGTAGATTTACCTGAAGGAAGAGGAACAAACTCCCATGTACCACTTGTATGTAAAGCAGACATCTCGTCACTCACAGCCTGTCGCCATCCTGGATGAGACAATGCTTCACTTGTAGACTTAGGGATGGAAACCAAGGACAATGAAGATATAAAAGCATAATGGGGAGATGACAGACGATGATAACTCAAACCAACATAATGAGGATTAGGGTTTAGTGTGGTCCGTATACCTTTTCGAAGTGCAATCGGTGTACTAGGAGCAGGATCCGCAGTAGGAGCCGTGTCAGGTGCAGGACGAGAACCAGATGGGCCTGATGTAGGGCGCGAACGACGATGATAAGTCAAGAGTGGTGTTCCTGTGGCTGGGGAACTAGGAGGGATAACACTGGACTCCTCAAAAGTTGGTATGGGTGAAACCTCTGTGGTTGAAGGTGGAGGAGGATTACTAAACTCTTCAAAAGTTGGTATAGGTAAGACCTCAGATATGTCATGGTGGTCAGCAGAAGTGACATCAGTTGTGAAGAAAGGTTTAGACTCGAAAAATGTGACGTCAGCTGACATAAGGTACCTATGAAGATCAGGTGAATAACAACGATATCCCTTCTGAACACGAGAATAACCAAGGAAGACACACTTGAGAGCACGAGGAGCTAACTTATCTTTCCCCGGGGCTAAGTTATGAACAAAACATGTGCTCCCAAAAACCCGAGGTGGAAGAGGGTATAAGGCTGACTGGGGAAACAATATTGAATGTGGAATCTGACCCTTGATGGGAGATGAAGGCATCCTATTAATCAAATAACAAGCTGTGAGAACTGCATCGCCCCAAAAACGCAGCGGAACACGAGACTCAATTAGAAGTGTGCGAGCAGTCTCAATAAGGTGCCTATTCTTTCTTTCTGCAACCCCATTTTGCTGAGGATATAAGGACAAGATGTCTGATGAATAATTCCATGAGAAGACATAAAGTGCTGAAACTGAGAAGATACATATTCTAAGGCATTATCACTGCGAAAAATGCGGATAGAGACACCAAATTGGTTTTTGATTTCAGCACAAGAACTCTGGAATATAGAGAATAACTCAGAACGATCTTTCATTAAGAAAAGCCAAGTACATCTTGAGTAATCATCAATAAAGCTAACAAAATAACGAAATCCCAAGGTTGAACTGACTCTACTAGGACCCCATATATCAGAATGAACCAAGGAGAAAACAGACTCTGCATGACTCTCAACACTACGCGTAAAGGAAGCTCGGGTATGTTTCCCAAGCTGACACGACTCACAATCTAATCTAGACAAACTGGATAAACTAGGCACCATCTTTTGAAGTTTGGATAAACTCGGATGTCCTAAACGTCTGTGGATTAGATCTGGAGGATCTGTAACTAGACATGTTGTGGAAGGACTGAGCGAGTTAAGGTAGTAAAGACCTTCTGATTCACGACCTGTACCAATTGTCCGTCTCGTACTGCGGTCCTGCATAATAAAAGAATCATCAATAAAATATATACCACAATTGAGGGCACGAGTCAAACGACTAACAGATGCAAGACTAAAAGGACAACCAGGAACATAAAGAACGGAATCTAGGGTGATAGAAGACAATGGGTTGGCTTGTCCAACTCCTTGTGCCTTAGTTTGACATCCATTGGCTAAAGTAACAGTAGGAAGAGACTGTGAATATACAATATTCGACAAAAGTGATTTATTACCAGAGATATGATCAGAAGCGCCTGAGTCCATGACCCATGGTCCAAGAGTACTAGACTGGGAAACATAAGCAAAAGAATTACCAGCAATAGGAGTGTCAGTCTGGGCAACTGAGGCTACTTGTGGAGATGTTTGCTTACTTGCTCGATACTGAAGGAGTTCATTATATTCTTCTTTAGATACAGAAAAGCCCTGGTTACCTGTAGTCTCGCTCTGAGCAACGTAGGCATTTTTGGGTGGACGACTATTTAAGGAATAACACATTTCGCGAGTGTGTCCAAGTTTGTGACAATAAGAACACTTGGGTCTAGATCTCCCAAAACGACCGCCTCCTCGTCTATTCTCCATAGCTTGAGATGCCCGAACATCCAATGTCTGGGATGCAAGAACAGAGGAATCAAGTATCTGTGATGAAATCACTGGGTCACTTGGTGCTGCAGCAAGGTGAAGTAATCGAGAGAATAATTCATCAACTGTAGGGACAGTCGGACTCGCCAAAATCTGGTCTCGTACTGAATCAAGATCACGAGTAAGTCCAGCGAGTGTAAGAACTAGAAACATTTTTTGTCGCTGCTCTTGTTGTTTTGACACACTAGCAGAAACTGGCATCAATGTCTCAAATTCCTCCATGACTGCCTGTACCTGACCCAAGTAAGTAGACATATCTAATTCTTGCTTCTTTAAGTTTGTCATCCGTGATATCACATCATAGAAGCGAGATATATCATTAGTGTATAACGTACGAGCCTTTGCCCAAACCAAATAACATGTCTGGAATGGCCGAAACAAAGGCATCAACTTAGAATCAATAGAACGCCACAAGATGCTACATAATTGAGCATCAATTTTTGCCCAAAGCGCTATCGCCTTTTCATCTCCTTCGCTAGACTGTTTAATCAGATGATCTTGCACAGCTTGACCTTTACACCATGACTCGACAGATGAAGCCCAAGCTAAGTAGTTTGAACCTCCCATTAAAGGTTCCGAGGTAATCATAACATTAGAGTTTCCAGAACTCATGCTTTTAGACCCAAAAACATCAATTCCCAAAGACATCTTGTAAATTATTACCAAATAAGAGAAATAATCAACTGTAACCCACTGAAAATAGAGTAAGGAACACTGAACCATAATAGTAAACTACTGTAGCAGTTGGAAAGTTACTGTTGCAGCCGGAAAATATTCAAAGTGGTCGGAATGAAATAAAAACAGTAGGGGTAGGATCGGAATTACCAGAAGACCCAATTGTTCTGAAGGAACTTTTTCAAAAAATGGCCGGAAGTCAACTTTTTGAAATCACTATTCACGCCGGAAAAATAAAAAAGTGGTCGGAATTTGGTGTAACCTGGATGGGTAGGCTCGGAATTGCAAGGGAAACAATCTGTCCTGAAGAGTCGTCGCCAAAAAATGGCCGGAAGGTGGCTCACGCAACGTTGGAACTTCGCCGGAAAATTTTCTTTGGACAGCTACAGTACCGCCGGAGATTTTCACTGGGATTTGGTCGCCGGACAGTGACTACTCTTGTGGTAGTGTTGGATTTTGTGCACAACACTGACCGAGACAAAGCAGACGCAAAACAACTTTGAAAGTCGCTGGAAAAAAAGGGTTCCGGTGACTGATTTTACTTCCCGGAATCGCTGGAATTTATGCACAGCGATAAATCTCTCACGATAGCTCTGATACCATGTGAGAAGGCACGGGAGAAAATATGATATATTGATATTGTGTGGGATGCAATACAAGAGGTGCTATTTATAGCTACTCTATACAAAGGGGATACTACTCCTATTCCAATGTGGGACAATTACATAGCTATCTCTAACATTTACATAGCTATCTCTAACACTTTCTACTTTCTTTTTCTTTGGTCACCGCTCTCCAAACACTGCTATGCTTTCTGCTGCCATCAAAATTTAATATTTTTCTGTAGAATTGGCCTAAAACCCAAAGGTCAAAATAATCAAATTACCAAATTCCTCATGCCTCATGATTTTCAATATCCCCAACTCCAAATCCCATCCTTTGAGTTCTATCCATACCACTCTTACCCAACTTGAATTTTGAAGCCAACAAGAGCAGACCGGACCTTTAAGAGTTGTAGGAGGTTAGATTCGTGATTGAAAAACAGGGATCCTGCCGGTCAACAAAGAAAGCAAAATGGCTAGGAGGGCAGTGGTGGGCGTGCACAAGGAGCACTGTAGGCGGGTGGAGGTGAAGAGTATGCAAGAAAGGAAGTGGTGGAGGCCTAAGTTGCTTGGACTCTTCACTTTCGGTGCCACACCCGTGTCGACACGACATGGGTGTGGGTGTAGGATCCGTATCAGATTTGGTCAACTGATTTTGGATACTTTGACCAAAATCGAAGGAGAAATTCGGGACAGATACAATGATTTTTTAAATCAAAATAAATGCCAAGATGAATTTGAAGAAAATGGAATACCTTGTACATAAAAATTTCTATATCGGTCCTTTTCCTCTTATCTCCTCAGATTCTCCTTTTGATCAATATTTTTCTCCTTCTCGGAATACCATGTAGGTTTTTCACATAATGTCTCATAATTTAAAAATATTTTATATAACTCTATTTTTAGATATTTGAATTATTTTTAGCCGAATCCCTGCACCCACAACCGTACCTAGATCTGTACCCCCGAATCTTAAAATTTAGATCATGAAAGATCCAACCTCTAGATCCGCACCCATATCGGACACCCGCACCCGAGTCCAAACAACTTAGGTGGAGGCAGTATGCTCAGTGGTGGCAGTGGTGATAAGGCAATGAGGGTGGAGGTGAGTAAGAGGTGGAGGCCTGGTGCTGTTGGGATGCCCGCTTGAGGGCGCTGGCAGTGATAAATGGTGGAGGAGAAGAGGACGTAGAGAAGGTGCAAAGGAGATAAGGTCGTCAAGGGAGTGGTGGTTGGAGTTGGCGAATAAAGAGGCAGTCAAGGGGAAGGAGAGGAATGGCTTCCAGATGAATTTGTTGCCAATTATAGTATGCCTTGACGTGTCATTCTTTTGTCTGTGATGTGTCAAAAAGTTATACGATGTGTATAACAAATAAGAGTGATTGAGAGATACGTGCTATTTCTATTTTCAGAAGCGTTTGAAATGTGTTTTTACCAAGTACAGGTGTTTAAACGAAAAAAAACGGAACTTAGGGGCCAGCTTTGCAGAACGGAATAAGTTGAGGTGTCAACTGAGGCATTAAGTCTAAAAAGATTTAGCAAATACAATTAACTTACCTGTCCCAAAAGAGTTTTCTCAATGCGGGCTTTAATCATCCTTGCTGCAGTTAAATTAGCAGCAGACAGAAGTTTTGCAATAATAATAGGAGTATTTATCTTTTTTGCTGAATTTATAATTTCTTTTATTCGAGGAACTCCAAGTGTAACGTCTACCAAAGAGTTAAAGAAACAGGATAATATGATAAAAACCCATCTAGACTATCCAAAAAAACCAACTTGAAGATGCAAAATTAAGCTCCAAATAAACAAGGATACTCATGCTTGCAACTCCAGCAAAGTGAAAGGTTTTCAATGTCATCTGTGTCCCAGGTTCCCCAATACTCTGAGCTCCAATTGCACCAATAGCAGTTCCCGATTCTAGTCTTTTCAGGTGATAGCGAGAGATGCACATGTTGAGGAACACCTACAAAGAAGCAAGGAAAAATAAAAACCCACACATCACAGTGCTATTAGTAACTTTATTGCTTGGGGAAATTACAGATACTCTCTCTTTTAAAATAGAAAAGATTTATCTCTTAGTTTCTCCTTTCTTTCTTTTCCTAAATTCCCCATTGAAAGTATTCACTCAATGAAGTACAGCTCGTAGGTCTTGTAACCTATTTGATACCCAACCGTTCCTAGAATACCGGACACAGATTCATGTCAATTTTTACATGCTATATCTTTATTTTTAAGTCCTACTACAGGGGATATTATAGAATTATTCCTTGATTCCAATTTAAATGATTTTGGCTAGCAGAACAGTTAATATAGGATAACACACTCGTGTTTACATGGAGGGAGCTAGGATTTTAAAAATACTGACAGAAAAAGTGCAACGTAAGATGGTTTGCAGCAAATGTGACACATCAAGGTCAATAACCGCTTTGCTCTAATTTGCGACACTCTTTCTAATTTTGGACTTCCCTAAATATCTGACACACTTCAACTAAAAAGACTTGTATATGACTTTCAAAATTTGAAGAATTCATATTCATTTATCTATTAGACTTTAACTTTGATTTTTCCCGTTTCGGGGCTTACTTTTTTCAAATTTGAAACTAAGACACAAATTCATTTAAAAGAGAAACATTTTCCGAAGTAGAGAATTAAAATTTACTTGGTTAGCATTTGAGACATATCATCAAACACTTACTCCCGTGATCCAGTTAAACTTGAATTTAGGATTCACAATTAAGAAAGATAGCTTGTTAGATACTTCAGACAAATTAGTGCATGAAACTTTTGATTGAAAATAAATTACTTCCTGTCTTATTTTGTTTTATGCAAATCTTTACACTAGTCAAAATTGCATCGCCTTTACAGTATGTGACGCAGAACAGCTATATTCTGTTCACATACTTCATATTTTTATCATTCAAGGGCACACAGAACTTTTGAAAAAGATTTTGAATCCATATATTTTGTTATATTAGTGCGAAATGCAAATAAAAATTCATTGAATCCACTTGGGAAAGCAAATAATGCCACATACAATGGTTAGATCGAAGTATATAAAGTTTCCACTAAGGAGCAACAAAGATTTAATTCTTGCTTTTTCTTGCTATTTATTTAATTTATATTTGGCCAATCAGAAAACTTCTATCAATAATAAAGTAGCCATAAGAATTTAAAATCTAGCAGTAATAGAAAACATGTCATATTGAACTCCTGACAAGATAATGAGCTACATCTGAATAACTGTTTGGCATCATACTCAATGACATTAATTTTATAATATACCTTCACATCTTAAAGGATAACCAATACTCCATATGAAGGGAAAAAATCAGGTAGTGACTTAATTGTTGCTCAAAGTTCTGTTAGTAAACCCCTTATAGTTGGAGCAAGGAATTACCCAAAAATCCTCGAGAACGGCAAAAAGGAACTTCTAAATCTATTTACCTGTAGTTGCTTCTTTGTAATACCAGATATGTTTAATGCAACGTTTTCAAGATATTCACGGTCACCCCCGGCATACTGCTCTCCACCCAATAATAGGGCTTCCCGTAATCTCTTCAAGGTTTCAGCTAAATTTTTAATCAGAAAATCTGATAATGAAGCCCGGAATGCCTCTGAGCACCCCCCTTCAGGACTCATATCATGATACGAGAGCCTTTCATTGACTATCTCGCAGATTTCCGAGTAAGACAAACCCTTCTCACCTCTAGGAGGACACGTTGCCTGTAAATAGAAATTATTATCAAAATTTTCTAACCTTCGCCATAAAACTGTTGAGAATTCTATTAAAAAATTGAAGCTCATACCTTAACTTTCATAAATAATCTGCTAAAGTTCAGAGGACGGCCTTTTTTCTCTTCCATCTGTGAAGGATCCATGCCATCATCACCATACATGAACTGAATTATACTTGCGCTGGCATTTCGTACAGTGTTGTCATAATAAACAGCAAGGTCCTCTAAAGCTTTCATAAGTCGACGAGACATGTATCCGGTGTCAGCAGTTTTAACCTGTGACGATCGAAATGGATGAACATCCAACACTGGCAAAACTTTAGCCTTGACACTTAAAGGAAGACATCAGCAAGAATCTGTTGGATCCGGACACATCCTATGTTACATGCACTCTCATATCTGATACAGGTGTGTTAAGCATCCGATACGAGTTTTTGCAATCTTTTTGTTAATTTTTAATGCATTTCAAAAAATCTACAAGTATCCGCACTTATATCCGTTCCATACAAGTATGTCAAGGCAGACAAATGAAGAATTCAGGTAAACATATCTAATGTCCGAATGAAAAATAAATAGTAACACCATCAAATAAGTCAAAAGAGGAAATCCATACTGCTGTATCAACAAGGCCTTCTCTTCCTCCCATTGTGTGAAAAAAGAACTCAGTTGCTGACAAACCGTCAAAAAAGGAATGAGCTACAAACCCTTTAGCCTGGACCAAAAACATAACTGTAATCAGCATCCACGGGCATACATACAAGCAATTTGTACAGTTGAGTGCATAAGTAACAACAATAATTACTTTAAGCATCTCTTCCTTAGAATAACATAACTGCAATTGATGAATCTGAATAAACCATTTTAAAAGCAGTTGACACAACCATAAAAGCACCTTCCTACTCACTGACATGCAGCATAAAGTATTTGTCCTTCTCTCAACCCAGTCATACCAAGCTTCTGAGCAATTAATGTTCTCCATGATGTCATATAATTTATTCCCATCTCTCCGTCATTATATCACAGTTTTTAACCAATCTTAAAAAGTGATTGAATAAAACAAAGAAAGATCAAAATCTGAAAAGGAATGTCTTCCCAGGAAACTACAAAGAAATTGGATAGTCTTTCATTTGACACCTATAAATAGGTGTGTCCTATAATCATCAAATCGTCAAAACCATCGAAGTATCTGCTTCTCTCTCTTATTTTTATATCATTAATACTTAACCTAAGTGAAGTAAACCGTCCCCTCCCTTTCCCATTCCTGGAACCAAAGATAGTGCACCACATGACCACTTAGACCTACATATAATTGCTTATCAAAGGAATAATTCTGGGATCTCACAGTAGAAACAGCCGTGAGGCCCGTGACATGGAGAGCCCATCTACCCCTGCTGCAGAACATGGTAAATGTGCCTAGTCCCTAGGATACGTCTTCCCCAAGGCCCCACCAAAGAAATGTTTCTCTTCCCACAACAGATGGCAGCCAGCAAAGAATGTGTTCCTTTGTCAAATTCAGAATCATCCTTATGTTCAAAAGCACCACATTTATCCGCTCTTATTAGGTTTCCAGTTCATTACCATTTCTTCAGCCAACTCAAAGTAACTAGAATATACGAGAGGCAATTGAGCTGAGGTGAACTTCCGTTGGTAGAAGAGATAGACCAATAGCTAACAAGTGGGCAGGTGTGAACTTCCATTGGTAGAATAGACAGACACAACAATCACTAGCACTATCTGCTAAATGCATATCTCACCTAAGGCATCCGGTCAATCATTTAATAGTACAAGTGCAGCCACGTACGTGAATGAGAAACAATTGTAACGTGTAGTCCGCTGAAATAACTATATATGACATTGTGTTACTGAAGACACATCACATAAAGAATTAGATACGGAATCATGATAATTGTATGGCAGCAACAGACAACAACAACATACCCAGCGTGATCCCATAAGTGGGGTCTGGGGAGGGTGGGTGTACTCAGATCTTACCTCTACCTCGTGTAAGGTAGAAAGGTTGTTTCTGATAGACCCTCGGCAGCAACAAACTGATGCAGCTTAATAAATTTAATTGAAAAGATTGAACGGGAAAAAAGAAGTGAACACAGTTATGACAAGAATAGGAGAATGTTCTCAGGGATCCCACCTACTACTAGCATAGAGGCGTACAAGAAAAGACCTTGAGCTCTTGTCGGAAAAGCGATGACTAAAGATCCAGAGAATAACAAATAAACTGATAATGTAACATGAAGTACTCACAGTTGGAAACTTTGATTTGGTAGGAAAATGAGGAAGACTTCGATCTATGAATCTATCAGGAGCACGACGACCGCCAACGGACTGCTGACCAACACATGCAATCATCTGGCTTATGTTAATTGGGGATCCTTTTGAACCACACTGTGACATGATCAGAGGACTATTCCTCCAATGTAGTGCTTTCATACAAATCTGTAAAAAAAATCACATTCAGGCAAATTTGCTCCATCATCCCGTATCAAAATGTGACATTATGAGTTAATAACTAAACATCACAACAACTATTCTGGGAGAAAGCTACAAGAGGAAACAAAGAGACTGCAAAGAAGCATGCCTCCTAACTCTAAATATTATTTGATGCAGGCCTTGGATGCAAATGATCACTCAATTTCTTTTTTTCATAGATTGGATTTGGTGGGACCTTAAAGCGACGATTTGCTTTAAGGAAGAAAATTCCCATTACAAGTTGGCACTATCACTGACTGGGCTCTCTTCTTTGATGCAAGGAGACATTGTTCTCCAGGTGAAGAACAAGAATATAATGTATAAATCCACATATAATTGGCCACAATTTGATTAAATCATAAAATGGTTTGTGCAATTTGGCAAGGGTTTATCTAATGGACAAAATTTTGATAGAAGACCGGGGAAGAGGCGCCAAAAAGAACTATGGAAACATAAGGTCTTAGGACAGTAGATTTTGCAGGGGGGCTGCTTTTTGAGGATTATGTCTAAATTAGGCTCCTGGATTTTGAAGGCTTTGATGCACACAGGTTTTCCTATACTTTATATGGGTAGGGAGTAGGCACAACTCTTTAATTGACGAATTGAACTTTAACATCATCCGATATGGTTTATTCAGATTGACTTATGGTGTTCCATTCGAGCTGCTGTTTACATGATGAGCACTTCAGTCAGCAGCCAAATGTAACTCTTTGCCTTCTATACTTACTATTTTACTTTCACAAGTTTAGCACTTCACTCGGTCTTGAAGTTTTAAATGTTTGTATATTGTGGCTAAGGAAGGGGAGCCTTGGAGCAACGGTAAAGTTGTCTCCGAGTGACCTATAGGTCACAGGTTCGAGTCGTGAAATCAGCCACTTATGTTTGCATCACGGTAGGCTGCCTATATTACCACCCCTCGGGGTGCGGCCCTTTCCTAGACCCTGCGTGAACGAAAGATGTTTTGTGCATCAGGCTGCCCTTTTTTTTAAAATATTGTGGCTAAGCTCTCCTTGTCCATGCTTTCCCTCCTTTTATCTGTCAGGGAAGCTAGGACGAGATCAAAGACATGAAGGTTCTAGCAGTAAACCTGTTATGATAGATAAAATCCCTACAAGTGACGACTGTTAGTTGGAAACAGGCAGCACATGAAAAGATAAGTTGTTCTTACTTTTCCTATGTCGTCACGAACTTTATTCAACGCCATAGTTACTTCAGCCTCCAGAGTCTGGGCAGCATCACAGCCTGGTTGCACGGCAAGCTTTCCTTCATTAAATTGTTGAATACGATCTTCACATTTCTTGTAATTTTGATGAATCTCTTCTTGTTTTTGCTTAACTAAGTTTTCCCCAGGTGTGACATCATCAATCCCTATAGAAAATCCATGATTACCAATCCACCGAGCACTAGCAAGACACAAACAGAGATAAGGTCAGTGTTTGTAATAAAGAAAAGCGCAACAAGACGATAAGGTCCATGGTGCTGAAGCGAAAAGGTTGATGTGAAAATGCATGCTTCTTTGAAATGGGCGCACAATTTGCTGAAAATTCAAAAACAACAAAAGCGTATGAACTTAGTGCTACAATAGTAAACTTGCAATTGAGGGTTTCAATGTTCAAGCAGCATCAGAGCTTATCGCTGAGAATCTCCAACCGGTGAAAATGCCGTCACATAGACATTTATGATTAAGAAGAAACTGGCGAAGAAGCAGAGGCAAAACAGGCCCATTCCTTACTGGATCTGTATAAGGACTGACAACACTATCAGGTACCATGCTAGGCGAGGCACTGGCGTAGAACCAAGCTAGGGTTTTAAGGTGGAACACTCGTGCTTTATTTATGATTTTAATGAAAAAAAACTTGTCGGATTATGTCGTGTCATTTTATAGGAGCTTATGCTGTGATGAAACATGATGTGTTTTAATTTCAATGAAGTCTATATATTGAATGAAAATTAAAATCAACTTGCAACAGAGTAACTAATTTCAGCATCAATATCGGTGAAAGAGACTTTTTAAGCTTAAATAGCCAAGAATTCACAAAAAGAAAATTTCCCACTCACCTGCTATAACCAAATGGCAACCGCAAAGAAGTTTCAATTTTATTTAGAGCCAGAACCACCCATGTAAAGGTGCTGATAAAATTTTAACAAAATTGGGTAAAAACTGGAAATCATCACATAGTCCAGTGGTGGCCCCAACTCTGGGAACTATCTGTAGCATTTTTGGTGTGTGCTACATGATGCCTTTATCAGGTAAAGAGTTATTTTGCTGGGAAGGAAGAAAGATCAGGACAGGACTAAGGGTAAAAGAGAACAAGGGGGATTCAAAAGAACAGCTTGTATTGATTGGACATTAAGGAATGAAAGGAATAAGAGATGTTTTAAAAGGAAGGCTATGCCTTGCTTACCTTATAACTGATATGTCCTAGCATGCGAGCCCCCTGGTGCAGTATATGATGAATAAAGAGTGATACATTTCATAGACTCCTTACACAAGAAAGCAGCTTTTGTAAGATAGATCAGTTTTTAATGACCAGCATTATCTTTTTTGATAACCAATGACCAGCATTATCAGAGTGCTTGGCTTTTGGGTTATCAATGAAAACTTATGCTTAGGTTAAAGAAAATAAACTTGGAAATGTCAGCATTCAAAATCTAGTATCATCTGTTTCCTTGGTAGAGAGGGACAATATAGTTGAACGTGGACTTGATCAGAAAAAAAATATGGTTGACAAATTGATAACAAAGAAAAACGATATCAGGTTGATAAGGGATCTAAATACTGAATCTACATGTCATCAATGAATAGCTACGCTCCAGAAACACCTCAAGGCAACAAAAGCCAAAGATGACAAAATGCGGATAAGAAGAAATCAGGGACAAGAGTTGGAAGTGAAGGAAGGAAAATGGAAAAAGCACTGAAAGAGCAAACTATATTTAAGAAAAATGGAAAGGAAGGGCAATTAGAGGAAAACTCTGAAAAGGAAGGAACCAAGGGACAAGCAATGTTGAGAGGTTCTCTAAAAGATCCTTGTGAAAATCTTTATTTCCAGTCACAAATCAATTGATGAGCCTTAACATTTACGTGCAAAACATATAAACAGAATTCTAGTTAGTTAATATATCAAGAATAAAGGTCAACGTCTGCCAGAGCCATCACCTTTTTTCTGATAAGGTAATGTTTTATTAACGAAGGTACCAAGATGGTACAATTACACCAGACCAAAAACTTCCATAATAATTTTCAACAACAAATCAACTATCTCCTCTAAGAAATCTATGTATTGTTCTAGATTTTTCATAACACTCCTTTTGCACCCAAAAAAACAAATTCAAAAGACATCTATTTTTAATCCAGGCTACATGTCGTCTTATCCCTTAAAAGCAAATCCTGTTTCTCTCCAACCATATTGTCCATAAGACACAAAGGGGGATTGTTCTCCACACTGCCTACTGAATTCTTGCCACTTTTTGATGTTGCCATGTCTTCAGCAGACTTTTACATTTTGTGGCATAACCCATTTAATACCATACAAATCAAGGAATAGCTCCCAACCCTGTCTTGCCACTTAATGAATGAGGAGATGATTGACTGTTTCTAATTCTTCTTCACACATATAGCATCTATTAATTAAAATAGTTCCTCTCTTCTGGATATTATCCTGAGTTAAACAAGCTACCTTTGCTGCCACCCACCCAAAACATGCTATAACAGGAGCTTTTCATTTCCATATTGCTTTCCATGGCCAATCAGATTCATACCTCCCCTGTTGCTTCTGTAAAAGAGTATAACCTCTGCTAACTGTGAATTTCCCATCATTGCTTGCTGCCCAAATAATTGAATCTCTCCTATTGCTGTCCAAACTGACACTGTCCAGCAATTGCATTAACTGAGCGAATTCATCTACTTCCCAGTCATTAAGACCCCTCCTGAAAATCAACTGCCCAGCCATTACTCGAGTAAAAGTCTGCTACCTTCCCAGTCTTGTCAGTGGAGCATCGATATAAAACTGGAAATCTATGAGTTGTTTCATAACCTATTGCTTTCATGATTATATCTCAAAAGCCACCTAAATAATAGGCTTTTGTTGTGCAGCCTTAAATTCCTTACACCCAAACCTTCTCCTTTTATTCCTTTCATCACTTCCTGCCACTTAACCAAGTGGAGCTTCCTTCTATCAGCATTACCTTCCCAAAGGAATTTATTTCGCATAGCACTCAATTTTTTCTCCACTGTTGTTGGCATTCTAATTATTGACATCAAATAAGTAGGCATACCATCCAATACACTGTTAACCAGTTTAAGTCTTCCCCCAAATGACAAGTGCCGTTTCTTCCATGGAACAAGTTTACTCCTACACCTGTCCAGAACTCCCTGCCACATTTTTCTGGTCATTCTTTTTAGCTCCTAAAGGCAGGCCTAAGTAAGCCGTAGGGAGCTGCTCCACCTTACAACCAATAATGTCTGCCAAATCACCAATGCAATGTTCTGCATTAATACTGAAACATTACTCTTCGCCGAGTTCACTTTAAATACTGAGACAGCTTCAAAAGCTAATAGAACTCCTCTAAGATGTAAAATTTGATCTATCGCAGTTTCACACAAAATCAAAGTATCATCTGCATAAAGTATGTGTGAGATTGCTCCCTCACTTCTTCTACACTTCAACCCTCTGATCCATCCCAAATTTTCTGCTTTTTGAAGCAGGATGCTTAGAATCTCCATCATCAGCAAGAATAGATAAGGAGACAAAGGATCCCGCTGCCTTGGCCACCTGTAATACTTGAAGTAACCCTGAGGACATTCATTAATCAGGACTGAAAAGTTAACTGTGGATATACAATATTTTATCCACCCAATCCATCTTTCACCAAAGTCCATTTGCTTCATGAGATATAGTAAACATGCCAATTAACATGGTCATATGCCTTTTCCAAATCTAGCTTGCAAGCCACTCCTTTGATCTTTCTTTTGAATAGATACTCCAAGCATTCATTTGCCACCATAGCAGCATCAACAATTTGCCTGCCTTTTACAAAGGCATTCTGATTATCTGATACCAGCTTTCAGCCATCAGCTTTGCAATTATTTTGTAAAAACTACTAGAGTAAGTATATGAAATAATTGTGTCGAACCATGATGGTATTTCAGGATTCAATTGCAACAAGGTATTCCTCTTGAACAGAACAATTTTGGTGTTATATACAACTTTGATACAACCTAGCATCCGTGGACAGGCTTACTTGCAATAAAAAAGTGCTTGACTAACTTAATTCAAGAATATTTGAACGTAAAATGCTATATATTAACTTCTATGTGTTGACAGTATTAATCATAAAATTCAGAAAGATCAAATTTCTTTTAACATTGGATATAATAAAAAGTTCAAAGTTCAATTTGCAAGGCAAACAATCTTGTTACAGCTTTTCTGTTGGGGATTTTTCCCTTGGAGAATTTCTTAAGCTTCATTAAGTTAGCAATATTAATTCAGTTGCACTAAAGAACTACACTATTAATATTTCAAGCATTCAAAATGATACGAACAAACACAAGGAAGCTAGTTTATGACTAATATCAAGGAACAGAAAACCCTAAACTGAAATAATTGCCACTAATTTTTGTGTATAATGCATCTCTGCTGCACTCTTTAAGAGCTATCTTACTCTAATCCTTTATTTTCTTTGATGTTCCTTTGACCTCCTACACTTAAAGGCAAGTTCAACAGAGTGGTGGTTTAATAGGAGACATTTGATAAAAGCTTCTGAGAAAGAAGCAGTGTAGCAATCCAACTAGGGCTCGGTAGTGTTATTATCAATGATTTAGTTGAAGATGCAAACTATGAAGCAAAAAAAAAAAAAGCAACCATCTCTGGCAGCATTCTTGCACAGTAAGCAGTTCAAGTAACTAAGCAGCTATTATATCATGAAAAAAACTGCTTAATACCTATATTGACATCTCACTTGTCCTGGCCTGCAAAGACGGCCCCCGACTCCCCTTTTTCCCATTTAAAGACCTATACTTGGTAAAAACACATATTTTAAACACCTTCGACCATTGACCATGCTCATGAGGCATAGGTTCCGATGATGTGGCTTAAAAGCATGGGTGGAAAGAAAATATGAAGAAAATCATCCCTGTTATCTTTCTTTCTACTTTCTTTTTCTTTGGTCACCGCTCTCCAAACACTGCTATGCTTTCTGCTGCCATCAAAATTTAATATTTTTCTGTAGAATTGGCCTAAAACCCAAAGGTCAAAATAATCAAATTACCAAATTCCTCATGCCTCATGATCTTCAATATCCCCAACTCCAAATCCCATCCTTTGAGTTCTATCCATACCACTCTTACCCAACTTGAATTTTGAAGCCAACAAGAGCAGACCGGACCTTTAAGAGTTGTAGGAGGTTAGATTCGTGATTGAAAAACAGGGATCCTACCGGTCAACAAAGAAAGCAAAATGGCTAGGAGGGCAGTGGTGGGCGTGCACAAGGAGCACTGTAGACGGGTGGAGGTGAAGAGCATACAAGAAAGGAAGTGGTGGAGGCCTAAGTTGCTTGGACTCTTCACTTTCGGTGTCACACCCGTGTCGACACGACATGGGTGTGGGTGTAGGATCCGTATCAGATTTGGTCAACTGATTTGGGGTACTTTGACCAAAATCGAAGGAGAAATTCGAGACAGATACAATGATTTTTTAAATCAAAATAAATGCCAAGATGAATTTGAAGAAAATGGAATACCTTGTACATAAAAATTTCTATATCGGTCCTTTTCCTTTTATCTCCTCAGATTCTCCTCTTGATCAATATTTTTCTCCTTCTCGGAATACCTGTAGGTTTTCACATAATGTCTCATAATTTAGAAATATTTTATATAACTCTATTTTTAATATTTGAATTATTTTTAGCCGAATCCCTGCACCCACAACCGTACATAGATCCGTACCCCCGAATCTTAAAATTTAGATCATGAAAGATCCAACCTCTAGATCCGCACCCATATCGGACACCCGCACCCGAGTCCAAACAACTTAGGTGGAGGCAATATGCTCAGTGGTGGCAGTGGTGGTAAGGCAATGAGGGTGGAGGTGAGTAAGAGGTGGAGGCCTGGTGCTGTTGGGATGCCCGCTTGAGGGCGCTGGCAGTGATAAATGGTGGAGAAGAAGAGGACGTAGAGAAGGTGCAAAGGAGATAAGGTCGTCAAGGGAGTGGTGGTTGGAGTTGGCGAATAAAGAGGCAGTCAAGGGGAAGGAGAGGAATGGCTTCCAGATGAATGTGTTGCCAATTATAGTATGCCTTGACGTGTCATTCTTTTGTCTGTGATGTGTCAAAAAGTTATACGATGTGTATAACAAATAAGAGTGATTGAGAGATACGTGCTATTTCTATTTTCAGAAGCGTTTGAAATGTGTTTTTACCAAGTACAGGTGTTTAAACGGAAAAAAACGGAACTTAGGGGCCAGCTTTGCAGAACGGAATAAGTTGAGGTGTCAACTGAGGCATTAAGTCTAAAAAGATTTAGCAAATACACTTAACTTACCTGTCCCAAAAGAGTTTTCTCAATGCGGGCTTTAATCATCCTTGCTGCAGTTAAATTACCACAAAAGCACCTTCCTACTCACTGACATGCAGCATAGAGTATTTGTCCTTCTCTCAACCCAGTCATACCAAGCTTCTGAGCAATCAATGTTCTCCGTGATGTCATATAATTTATTCCCATCTCTCCGTCATTATATCAGTTTTTAACCAATCACTTAAAAAGTGATTGAATAAAACAAAGAAAGATCAAAATCTGAAAAGGAATGTCTTGCCAGGAAACTACAAAGAAATTGGATAGTCTTCCATTTGACACCTATAAATAGGTGTGTCCTATAATCATCAAATCGTCAAAACCATCGAAGTATCTGCTTCTCTCTCTTATTTTTATATCATTAATACTTAACCTAAGTGAAGTAAACCGTCCCCTCCCTTTCCCATTCCTGGAACCAAAGATAGTGCACCACTTGACCACTTAGACCTACATATAATTGCTTATCAAAGGAATAATTCTGGGATCTCACAGTAGAAACAGCAGTGAGGCCTGTGACATGGAGAGCCCATCTACCCCTGCTGCAGAACATGGTAAATGTGCCTAGTCCCTAGGATACGTCTTCCCCAAGGCCCCACCAAAGAAATGTTTCTCTTCCCACAACAGATGGCAGCCAGCAAAGAATGTGTTCCTTTGTCAAATTCAGAATCATCCTTATGTTCAAAAGCACCACATTTATCCGCTCTTATTAGGTTTCCAGTTCATTACCATTTCTTCAGCCAACTCAAAGTAACTAGAATATACGAGAGGCAATTGAGCTGAGGTGAACTTCCGTTGGTAGAAGAGATAGACCAATAGCTAACGAGTGGGCAGGTGTGAACTTCCATTGGTAGAATAGACAGACACAACAATCACTAGCACTATCTGCTAAATGCATATCTCACCTAAGGCATCCGGTCAATCATTTAATAGTACAAGTACAGCCACGTACGTGAATGAGAAACAATTGTAACGTGTAGTCCGCTGAAATAACTATATATGACACTGTGTTAATGAAGACACATCACATAAAGAATTAGATACGGAATCATGATAACTGTATGGCAGCAACAGACAACAACAACATACCCAGCGTGATCCCATAAGTGGGGTCTGGGGAGGGTGGGTATACTCAGATCTTACCTCTACCTTGTGTAAGGTAGAGAGGTTGTTTCTGATAGACCCTCGGCAGCAACAAACTGATGCAGCTTAATAAATTTAATTGAAAAGATTGAACGGGAAAAAAAAAGTGAACACAGTTATGAACACAGTAGGAGGATGTTCTCAGGGATCCCACATACTACTAGCATAGAGGCGTACAAGAAAAGACCTTGAGCTCTTGTCGGAAGAGCGATGACTAAAGATCCAGAGAATAACAAATAAACTGATAATGTAACATGCAGTACTCACAGCTGGAAACTTTGATTTGGTAGGAAAATGAGGAAGACTTCGATCTATGAATCCATCAGGAGCACGACGACCGCCAACGGACTGCTGACCAACACATGCAATCATCTGGCTTATGTTAATTGGGGATCCTTTTGAACCACACTGTGACATGATCAGAGGACTATCTGGCTCAAAGAAAGCATGAAGCCCTTCAAATTCTGCATCTCTATTCTTGTCCTTCAAGCTCTCTTCAACATTTCCCCTACAACCAACGCAGATCCAGCAGACTGCCCTGGCGTTTTCAGAGAATACATTGGAGCTGAGGGCAAGAATGTCACATTCTCTGATGTCCCAATTAATCCAAATATTGAGTTTCACTTCCTCTTCTCCTTTGCTATAGACTACAAAAACACAACATCACCAGAACCCACTAATGGCGACTTCTTGGTCTATTGGGACACTGATAATCTATCCCCTTCTCAGGTTTCTTCCATCAAGGCCCAGTACAAAAATGTTAAGGTAGGATTGAGTCTCGGTGGTGATACAGTGAATGGTAAAAATGCAACCTTTGCTCCTACTTCAATTACTTCTTGGGTGAGAAATGCAACATATTCAATCACCAAGATAGTGAAACAATATAACCTGGATGCAATAGATATAGATTATGAACACTTCAATGCAGATCCAGATACATTCGCTGAGTGCATCGGGCGACTGTTGTACTATCTTAAACAAAACAATGTCGTCTCTTACACATCAATAGCACCATATGCAGATGATTCAGTGCAGGTGCACTATTTAGCTCTCTGGAGAAAGTATGGTCATCAAATAGACTATGTCAACTTCCAATTTTATGCCTATAAAAAGGGCACAACCATTACTCAATTCCTGCAGTACTTTGAAACCCAGAGGTATAACTATAAAGGAGGCAAGATTCTAGTGAGCTTTGGAACTGATAACAGTGGTGGCTTGTCTCCTAAACATGGATTCTATGATGCATGCAGCATACTAAGGAGTCAGGGAAAACTTCATGGTATCTTTATTTGGTCGGCAGATGACTCTATGGAGGATTGTTTCCTATATGAAAAGCTGTCACAGGACCTCTTAGCAAGTGCAATTTGAATATCTTGCAATTATTAAATATAATCTTTTGTAAGCCATGACAAAAATAGAAAAATTGTAACGCAAGAGAATGTTATTGTTTATTTTGAAGGCTTCTCTAGAAAATAAAACGTGTTTGAGGTAGTTCTTTTATTGTGGTCTTAACATCACAATCCTGAAGCAAACTATTTCAGATTTACAATTCCCAAATGTGCTAAACCTTACTCTTCACATGAAAGTATTGAATATAGTTGGTTTAGTGCATTCCATGAAAGAGCAGTTATAGGATAAGTACATAGAAATATGAGAATCAAAATAGGATGTAAAATGTAAGGAAATAACAGCCCACTTCCCTTCTAGCAAAGTAAATGAAAACCATAATTAAGTCAAATTTCAAAGGTGAAAGAAGAACGGAAGGATGTAGGTGTCCTTACACTCGCACTATTAGCTTCCAGAGAGTAGTAGAGGAGGACAGGAGAAACGAAAGGAGATTTTTTCTTTATTACTCTTTTGGTGCAAAAAGTAATAGCAGATCAGCATTCATAGTTTTATGCTTCTCACTTTCAAATGTTATGACTGTGCTGTCTAAATTTTTCGATAAGTGCTTGTGGTGTTTTTTATCAAGTAACACAAACACAGTTGTTTCGTACAAACACACTCTCACTATCCAAAAAAATCAGAAAGCTAACCAGTCAATCAAAGATTGTTAGATACATATATTTCAAATTGAATCATAACTCATAAAGAATTACTCAAACAGTAATATCAATACAGCTTTAGCAATAATATCCACAAGGGATAATTTTCTGAAGGTATTACATATATAAAAAAAAAATTAGTCTGATCCTCACAATTAGTAGCAACACAAGAAATAATCTTCATACAGTTGAACTAATTCAATTACTTTTCACCTTTGATTCTCCTCTTTTTACTCTTGGTTCTTATTACTCTGCTCTTCTGAACTAGCACTGTCTGTTTTTTTTTTTTGAGAATGACTTTGCTTATGTACAACTATAAAGTACCAAGTGAACAATTTTTTTTAAGGATATGAAAATTAGCACATAAATTATGATATGTCAAATAAACTTTGTTAGATCCATAATCATTTGAAATTGAATCGTATCTCATTAAATATAACTCAAAATGTCATTTGAAATTTTATATCAATACAGCTTTAGCAATGATATCCACAAGGGACATTTTTCCTACATAAAAAAGCATTACTCTGATCCTCACCAATACTAGCAACAACAGCAGCAGCAAAAATCTCATACAATTCAGCTAACTCATTCACTTTTCACCTTCAATTCTCCTCTTTTTACTCTTTTTCTTATTACTCTGCTCTGCTGAGCCAGCATTTTCACCCTCACTGCGATCCACGCTCTTCCTCTTCTTCCTTTCCTCCTCCTCCTTAACCCTCAAATCTTCTTCCACTTTCCCCACCACCTCACCCTCATTGTCATCAACACCCTTATTTTTCGTTTTCTTATTTTTTGTGTCCCTACTTATCATACCATCTTCCTTAACTTCCTCGAACTCCGATTCCCTCTTCACATAGCTATCCATTTTAACAAACTCCAGCTCATTTTTCTTGGATTTTGCTGTCTCTCCTTCACTTATATCGAGCCGGTGCTCGGTCTGGATCAATTTCTGATCCTTTTCAAGCTTCTTGCTTTTATTATCAAGACTGTTGCTTTTTCTGCTTTTTTGTGACCCATTTGGGAAATCATCATTCTTAACTACATCTTCAGCCTTTAAACCAACTTCCCTAATTTTCTTCCTTCTTTCGGAATTTTCCTCAACTTTGATAGAAAGCTCATTTTTTGCACTATTTGGTCTAAGTTTCTCATGAAGCTGAACAAGTTGATTGAATGAATCAGCGGCACGTTGGATATATATGGAGACAGAATGTGAAGCTCCGTTTTCTGATGCAGCAAATTTGGAGAGCGATTTCGCTGCTTGAGAAAGAGAGATTGGGGTTGTGGATGTTAATTTCCCTGATATTGTCTTCATTGGCTTTGAGATTTTGGTTCGATTTTGGTTGCTAGAGTAGCGGTGTCTGCTGGGGTTGAGGGTTACGGAGAGCTAGGGCTTTTGTTAGGGTTTTATGATGATTTTGACATTTGAGTTTCAGATTTTACCCGACCCAATACCTTTTTCCTTTTGAAAATTTTCATAAATCACTATCTTTTAGTAGTAATTAGCAATCTATAGATACCATTTGCTATATTACGGATTATAGATACATTTTTTGTAGTTATAAGATGTATTTGATGTATTTAAGCTATTGTATTCATGAATATAGTAGCAAAAATAGGCGTGAACCAGGGAAGTCCACCTAATCAGTTGTTGTATTCGAGTGTATTCGAATGTATTCATGGAGTGAAACACGAGATTACAGTTTGACAGATTATTGTATTTGACTGTATTCACGACGTGAAATAGGGGATTACACTATTTTTAAAACGGGAAGTGAATCAATTAACATAATAGACTCCTAATATAGCTCAACAAACTCAATTATAACATACAAGTCCAACTAGGAGATGGCGGCGGTCGTGGAAAGAGGATTCGGTTTCGGAGATCCATTAAGTGACGATTTCTTTCTTTCGCGATGAAGAAGAACATTTCTTTTAATATATTTCAATGTAATTTCAATGTATTACGCTGTATTTTCATGATTTTCATTGTATTCATTGTCTTTTTTCATTATATTCACAATTTTTTTCTCATTGTATTTCAATGTATCCCGCTGTATTCTATGTATTTCATTGTATTCACTGTCTCGCTATATGCCATGAATGTATTCATAAGTTTTTTTTAATTAATATAATTTATGTATTCAGATGTATTATATAATTTCTCTGAAGATTGCTATGTTTTTGGGGTATTTTTTGGTTAAGAATCTTTTTTATAACTGAAAATACAAATTTTGTGTGTTGTAATTGAGTTTATGGAATTATATTAGGAGTCTAGTATGTTAATTGATTCACTTTCCGTTTTAAAAATAGTGTAATCCCCTATTTCACGCCGTGAATACAGTCGAATACAAAAATTTGTCCAGCTGTAATCTCATATTTCACTCCATGAATGCAATCGAATACACTCGAATACAACAACTGATTAGCTGGACTTCCCTGATTCACGCCTATTTTTGCTAGTGTATTCATGAATACAATAGCTTAAATACATCTTATAACCACAAAAAAAGGTATCTATAATCCGTAATATAGAAAATGGTATCTATAGATGGCTAATTACTACTAAAAGATAGTGTTTTATGAAAATTTCTCTATAAAAAAATACAATCAGCGTGGAACACTTGGGCCCAAGATTAGTACCAAGAACTTGATATTAGTAATTTGTGTTCACAATCAGAAACTAAAAAAGTTAGACGAACAAATTAGAAACTGAATCGAAAAAAATAAAGTTCCAAGACTTACAGAAAGTTGTGTTTTTTTTAAAGAATTTAATCCCCTCGTTGTTTCTCAAAATTTTCGGATTAATTTCTCCTAGGATAAAATGGAACAAGTATTTTGTAGTATCGGCAATATAAATTACAGTGAACTTAACAAACGGCTGGAAATCACACTAGACACTTACTTTTTCATTTGAAAACTATGCATAAATGCATAGAAAAGAGGAGAAAATATATGCAGATTTTTCGATGTTTAGTATATGAAAAATTAGGCTAGCCCTCCGCATTTATAGCCAATGGTTTGGGTTTCAACATATGCCAAGATACCTGTTCGTTTGACAAGATATTTTTTCGACATAAATTAATCAAATTTATGTTAAGTGAATTGTTTGGTCGCAAATTTGACGTTTGGAAAAAGTTAAAATAAATTTATACCGCAAATTTTACTTTTAAAAATTTGCATGAGTAATTATAGGAAAAAGGAAATTAATAAATTTGGTCCAAAAAATATATCAATCAATTAGATCATTTGACCAAATCCAAATCTAAAGCCGAGCGAGCGCAATGACGCGAGGCACCAATTCTTCTCAACTTTTTAAGAGGTAGAAGATATGCTTCTCTATATAAGCATAACAAAATGCCTTAACAAAAGGAACATTTCAAGTTTTTCATTTCCCTCCATTTTCATTCAAACCTCTTTATCTTATTAAATAAAACTCAACGCTTGAGTGTATCTGTCTCTAACATATGTTAATGAAATGAACCTTAAGCCTAACTTAACCTAAGATCATATAAGGAAACAACAACGCATTCCCTACGGTAAATATGAGACCATCAACACATACATTGTTGGATATTCTTATGCGAATTAAACAAGTTCTCAATGAGATAAGAGAAACGTTATCCACTAGATATTGTGTAGAAATATAGTGATGGTAATTATAACTTGTAAGCTAGTATAGTTGAAACAATTTCTCCAATAATTATGGTGAAGAGAAGTCAAACAAGTGAAGCTAATATGTGACAATCAAGCTGCCTTCCCATTGCCTGACATCTAACTTTTCATGAAATGACAAAACATGTATAAATGGATTGTTGTCCTTCAAGTAAAAGATGGATTGAGATGGATTACTATAAACATGGCGACTACCATTTTACAGTCCAAGAAAGGGAAAAAAACATCGCCAACAATTGGTTCAGCCAAAAAGGTAGCGACTACCATTTTACACACAACACACACACTCTCTAATAGCAATGTTGTAGAAAAAAATATAATGTTATGGAACGCCAAAAGAATCAATTTACATTACCTTGACATTGTAAAAAGAAGGAACCTTTTGCGGACCAGAACACATCTATTAAAGTGACAGGTACATCATTGACCTCTTCAAACATGTGAAAAGTCTTGCCCCAGATTTAAAGTCCAGAAATGGTGAACTCCAGAAACAAAAAGTGCAATTCCCTTTCTCACAAGTTACTTTTCTATCTTGACTCTAAATAAACGTAAACTAGGAAATTTATGCCAAAAGCATAAATTCCACTTCCGAAAATTATAATTCAAATTTCCTAATTTGCTTCTATTGCTTCACAGACTGTACACTACTCCTATTCCTCTAACAAATGGTTGGATAGCTAGACATTCTGCAACTCCTTGAGGGAAGATTCCCAATATGAGTTACCAATATGCCAAGACTTTTTGCAAATGCATCATAAAAAATACTAACAAAATCTGCATCAGCAACCATGGAGTAACATAAGGATGTGTTACCATAGGCTGGAGGAGGGACTCCCGAAATTACGTTTTGCCTTAAATAAAGATGAAAACAATGTCACCCGTAAACATGATTACCAACAGGGGCCAAAGTAACTTTCTACGTTATAAGGTTGGTGAAACCAATCTTCCAGGTGTTGGCAAGACTGCCTCCTTCGACGATTTCTTTTAAAATTCACCTGATGTTGCATGGTCAATGCTAGAATCTGCATATCACGCCACACGAAGAAAATATTGTAAGTCGTCTACCTGTACAATCAGTGCCAAAGAAGATAAAAGGTAAGATGGTTAAATCAAGAAAAGTAGCACCAAATTAATATCCAATAACATCTGACAATGCTCCAGCTTTTCCAATTCCTTCCTCCCCCAAACCCGAGAGTGGGTGCCCCATGAAAAATAGAAGGAAAAACAGTAAGTAGAAGGAAAAAGGGGAGAAATCTGAAAATGCTATCCATTAAAGCATTTTGAAGAATAGTTCACAGATTAGGAACTATAAAAATAAATTTTGATGCACAATATGCAATGGAAGAAGAAAACAAGCAGCTGCATTGAAATATCAAGCCACAAAAAGAGTGCATATTCTCCTCATATTAAATTCATCTTTACCTCTGCCATTATCCTTCGAAGAGAATTCAGCAGCGCCTCCCAAATGCCATTGAGGCATTGACAAAATATTAACTTTGCAGAACCAGACAAATTCATTTAGAAGTCCTAGGATAACATAGGTTCTGATTGATAATTCAGCTCAACCTGCTGAACACTGGCATAGACAAAGGAAAGACAAAACACAGGGAAACAAGGGATTAGTTAACTTGGACTGTACGAAGAACATCAAACTATAAAGACATTCACAAGAATGACAAGAGAAGAGGGCAGGAATAAAGGATAAAATATGATAAGTAGAGGGATCAAAATAGCCAAGTTATTCTGGAAGTATCCTACCAAAGCAGACGTTTGGATTTCATTGGATTTTAGAGATTCACCACAGATGGAAAAGACACTTTAATATGCAGCTAGAATTTAGGAGCTACTACAATAACTCCAGGTAATTGGAACAAGCTAGAAAATCATTCCTCTAGATTATTTTATGAAAAGAAACCATTCCTCAGAATATTACTTCTCTGATCTAGCAATAAGACCTTAAAGGTTGTGTAGATTAATCAATTTTCTCCCTTTGGAGCTTCTGATGATTAGCTTATTCAAATAATTACGACATACATATAAGATACGTTAAGGTTCAAGATTAAAATTTTCATGCCAAAATATCAAACACATATCATTGCCGAAGTTTAAACATCCCAGTGCCTATCTGCATTGGTATGCCCATGATGATGCATTCGCTAACTCCTTCTATCTTATCATCCCTTCCATTTACAGATGCATTAAACAGGTGGTCGGTTGTCTTCTCAAATGAGGCTAACATCAGTACGCTATCTTTTATTTTCTGAACGCCATGTCTGGTTATTCCCAGAACTTCACCCTATGATAGAAAAAAAAAGAGTGTCCATTAAACTTGTTAATCGGACATTAAAGGAATCCAACATGTTTTTGGTTGAGGAAAATTTTCCAGGAGAACTACCTTATATGTCATCAGATCTGCTAGAAGCATCATGTGCCGCAAGTCTATTGTCATTCCATGACTTGACATGGTATAGTTAATCTCATCAATTATAGAGATCATTGCTGCTTCAATGCCTAGTCTTTGTTGCACCTCCATTATATGATTACTCTTTGTATTACGCCCATCAACTCCGTCAATGCCCATTACGGCTAGGAGACCGGTACTGCAGAAAGGAAAGAGCAAATCAGGTATCGTGTGGAAGGACTTCTATTTTATTGCAAGAACTAACTGGATCATGGAGTCACAGAAAAGAAAACCAAAAGCCCAAGCTGCTGAAAATTGAACCAAAACAGTAAGGTAGGACTGTTATTCTCTTGTACACTTCTTCACAAGATCCTCGAAACTATATTAGACAATATTATTTTGAAATAAAATTTGATCAGATGAGTTGCTAGCCTTCCAGTTAACCTCTCAATCAAAGAAACAAATACAGATTTTCTGCACATACTTTATAATCCTTTCAAATTCTTTTTAATGATCTAACTGCAACAAACCAGCCCCAAAACATCTCCAAATCATGATCTTGTGATTCAAATTGTTCCATTAATTACTTTTTTCCAATTGAAAAGATAAATTTCAAAGTTATTCCTTATTTGATTTTTAAAAATGTAACAGACCTAAACTTACATAGATAAATAAATATTTTACAGTGCTCCTTCTTTCTAACAACTTAAACTTTTAGATGAGGTAGGTGAGACGCTTCAATATGGTATCAGAGCCTCCAGAATCTTGGTAGAACATTAATTTTCATGTAACAGCCGACAGCCTTACACTGCCTGCATAGACATAAAATGCAGCCCGCAGTTACAGTTTTTTGTCTTCTTTCATATAGTTGAGATCATAATTGCATTTAATTTTTAAATTAATTTGGTGTATTGTTATGATATTTAGACTATGTCTAAATCATTAATTGCAAACATAGCATGCGTATGCAGGTCCCAAAGAAAAAATAACAGAAAAATTTGCAACAACTTTACTGGATTTTAATGTGTATTTGTAGCCATTGACTAGTTAAATACACTATGTTTGCTAATGAATATACTTTTAAAATTAAGATTTACCAATTTATTTTGATAGATACAATTAGATGAATATCTAATGTTAGAGCTATAAATAATTGAAGATAATCAATTTGGTAAGGGGCCATTATCAGTCCGAGACTACCCTGGCCTGTCCAAAAGGAGGTTAAAAGACTAAGATTGACCCAAGTTCTAATCTACTTCACTTTAAGCAATTGTTTGAGAAGGAGGTTTCAAATTCTCTAGATTGGTGCAACGTTTTCGATAACCTAACTAGCCCTCCTCTTAGGTTATTCTTTAATTTAACAAAAAAGAATAAGGTATGTGAAAGCGAAATAACTTTTGGGATCTCTCTTCCGAAAAGAGAAATAAGTTCTGAGATCTTGAATACATCTAGTTATCAGAATATTGTAGTGAATAACAGGCTTGCCACACCAAACAGAGCACAACCAAATGATGTAGAATGCGGAAGCCGTACATAAAACTTACCCTTCAACAAGCAACTCATATGTTTCTCCTTTGACATCGCTCTTACGATCTCTTTCTTGTTCTTTGTTCACCACAGCTCTTTGAACCGTAGTAATACCCTGACATCCCGACAAGATTTACAAGTTGAAGTGAACAGAGTAGTTCGGACAAAAACCCACAAATTTAGTTTGATTTTAGTGTTGATAATTGTCATACCTTCACAACAACAAAAGGAAGCTTATTTTTCAACCGGTGAAGTTCAAAATGCAGTTTATCTTTATTAGCCTGAGGAAAAACTTCTAGCTTCCTGGGGTTCAAAACTTTTACTTGCTGCAGAAAATAGGAATTTTCCCCAATAAGATATAATTAATAGATAAGCAGCCGAACCAGAAACACAACCTTTCTCACCTGTTCTTTCAATTTTATTTTTGGGGTCTGCAAAATCGGCTGCTTGACAATATAAGCATCAATACACAGTTGTGACACCTGAATTGTCTCCATATCTAGCGTAATAGCAATTGATGCTAATCGAGATGCCATCACAATCTTTACACTTTTAGCCACCTGCACAGAAAATAAATGTTCAACTCACAAAGTACTTAGTTCAATGTCATTATGAGAGCTTCACAAATTAATCAAGGAGGTTTGAGTGAGAAGAAGAAATGGCAGGTAGGGGTGTCAATGGTTCGGTTCGGCTGGTTATTTTATAAAATTTGTACCATACCAATTTTTCGGTTATTCTATTATGTATAACCAAAATTAGACTTTTCAAAACCGTCTCAATCATGTCGGTTTCTCTTCGGTATCGGTATGGTTCGGTTAATTTTCGGTATTGTTTTTAATATCATGTAAAATTCACCAGTAGAAGTAGAATTACAATAACATACGTTCTTTTATAGTACTTAGCAAAACTCTCTAGACATTTTTACTGTTTAAAGGGTGATGAATTAAAAAAAAAGATGGCTAGAGTTTAGATCCATCAACTATTCTACAACAGCGTAAAAGAAATCAAACAAAGGCAAAGAAAATATTAATCACACGAGTTGAAAGATATACAAAGCTGAGACTCAAGAATAAAGTCTATAGAAGATTAAATATTCAAAAAGATAAATCTAAATTATATGAAAGGAAACATATTCAATACATTGTAGTTTGCTACTCATAATCGCTAGAATACTTTGTGTCTTGCTAATAAAGATATTTGAAATAACTTAGTTTAAGTAGAAGTAGCATAATAGGTTTTAGGAATTAGTATTTTGAGTTTAATTACTTGTTGGTTTGTAATAGTTTTCATAATTACAAGGCTCAAAGAAAATTTAATACATTATTATTTTTAAACTTAATAAATAAATATATTTTCTACATGTAAAATTTATTCGGTAAAAAACCTACCCTAGTTATCGGTGCGGTTATAGATTTATATAAAAACCTACAGTTTCTTAAAAAGAAACCTAAAAATTGGTTCGGTGCGGTACGGTTTAGTCGGTTTTCGAATATCCATTGACACCCCTAATGGCAGGGATCAAAATATATTGCTCTAAACAGGGCAAGGAATATTTTTAACATTATGCATAATATTTTACAGATTTTAAGTAGCTTTTAATGAACTTCATATTTTCCAGAACACGTAAATGCTAAATAAGTTATATAGAAAGTTGAAAATGTTGCATGAGTTATACCAAAGTTAAAACTTGAGTTCTTACCGGAATTATATTAGGAGTCTAGTATGTTAATTGATTCACTTTCTGTTTTAAAAATAGTGTAATCCCCTATTTCACGCCGTGAATACAGTCGAATACAATAATCTGTCCAGCTGTAATCCCATGTTTCACTCCATGAATACAGTCGAATACACTCGAATACAACAACTGATTAGCTGGACTTCCCTGATTCACGCCTATTTTTGCTACTGTATTCATGAATACAATAGCTTAAATACATCAAATACATCTTATAACCACATAAAAGGTATCTATAATCCGTAATATAGCAAATGGTATCTATAGATGACTAATTACTACCAAAAGATAGTGCTTTATGAAAATTTCTCTATAAAAAAATACAATCAACGTGGAACACTTGGGCCCAAGATTAGTACCAAGAACTTGATATTAGTAATTTGTGTTCACAATCAGAAACTAAAAAAGTTAGATGAACAAATTAGAAACTGAATCGAAAAAAATAAAGTTCCAAGACTTACAGAAAGTTGTGTTTTTTTAAAGAATTTAATCCCCTCGTTGTTTCTCAAAATTTTCGGATTAATTTCTCCTAGGATAAAATGGAACAAGTATTTTGTAGTATCGGCAATATAAATTACAGTGAACTTAACAAACGGCTGGAAATCACACTAGACACTTACTTTTTCATTTGAAAACTATGCATAAATGCATAGAAAAGAGGAGAAAATATATGCAGATTTTTCGATGTTTAGTGTATGAAAAATTAGGCTAGCCCTCCGCATTTATAGCCAATGGTTTGGGTTCAACATGTGCCAAGATACCTGTTCGTTTGACAAGGTATTTTTTTGACATAAATTAATCAAGTTTATGTTAAGTGAATTGTTTGGTCGCAAATTTGACGTTTGGAAAAAATTAAAATAAATTTATACCGCAAATTTTACTTTTAAAAATTTGCATGAGTAATTATAGGAAAAAGGAAATTAATAAATTTGGTCCAAAAAATATATCAATCAATTAGATCATTTGACCAAATCCAAATCTAAAGCCGAGCGAGCGCAATGACGCGAGGCACCAATTCTTCTCAACTTTTTAAGAGGTAGAAGATATGCTTCTCTATATAAGCATAACAAAATGCCTTAACAAAAGGAACATTTCAAGTTTTTCATTTCCCTCCAATTCTTTTCCCTCCATTTTCATTCAAACCTCTTTATCTTATTAAATAAAACCCAACGCTTGAGTGTATCTGTCTCTAACATATGTTAATGAAATGAACCTTAAGCCTAACTTAACCTAAGATCATATAAGGAAACAACAACGTATTCCCTAAGGTAAATATGAGACCATCAACACATACATTGTTGGATATTCTTATGCGAATTAAACAAGTTCTCAATGAGATAAGAGAAACGTTATCCACTAGATATTGTGTAGAAATATAGTGATGGTAATTATAACTTGTAAGCTAATATAGTAGAAACAATTTCTCCAATAATTATGGTGAAGTGAAGTCAAACAAGTGAAGCTAATATGTGACAATCAAGCTGCCTTCCATTGCCTGAAATCTAACTTTTCATGAAATGACATAACATGTATAAATGGATTGTTGTCCTTCAAGTAAAAGATGGATTGAGATGGATTACTATAAACATGGCTATTTGCAAAAAATAAACAACCTAGGACAAGAAAGGAAAAAACCCAAAAGCCAAGAGAGAAGAATTAGACCAAGCAATGGATATGGCAGACCAAAAAATCATAGACTCAGGTGGTAGTGGAGAAATAGGGGATTGGAATGGGTATTGGACCAACTCAACAGCATGATCCCAAGGATGATGAAGGATGACAAAAAGCAAGAATGAGGTCTGCAAACAAAGGCAATAAAAATGTTAGTATAGCAACAAGTCGGGGTGCCTACAAACAATGATTTTGGTCCACTAATCAGAAACTAATGCACAAACACACAAAGGGAAATAGATAATAAAGGGCAATGTAGTTGTGGTAAGAATGAATGAAGACCTCAATCATCTCAACATTCCACATGAAGATCGTCACATAGAATGTTAGGGGAATAAACAAAATATACAAACAAAAGGAGTTGAAGGAGTTTTTAAAGGAGAATAAAGTAAACTTAATAGCTATCTCAGAGCATAGAGTTAATAGCAATAAGGTTGCCAAGATAGTAAACAAAATAGCTTATGGCTGGGAATGGTGTACCAACGGATCTAATACAACTAGAGATTGTATATGGATAATATGGGTCGCTACTGAAGTCAAATTTATAGTCATGGAGATCCATGATCAGCTCATTCATGGGATAATACAGCATGGACATACTAATATAATCATTCACTTTTTAGCAGTGTATGAGTTGTATAATATCCCGGCTAGGAGGGAACTATGGAGGAAACTAAAGGAAATAGAGGAGCTAATGATCCACCCTTGGTTGATAATGGGGGACTTTAATTCAATTATATATGTGAAGGATAGATCACAAGGAAATGAGGTACAATAATATGAAACCAGGGATTTTAGAAGGTTCACAGAAGAGTGTGGGTTGCAGAACTTCAAACTACTCGAAGAACATTTACATGGACCAATGGCCATGTTTATAGTAAGATAGACAAAGCATTAGTAAATGCACAGTGGATGAATGCCATGCCTCCTCTGCAAGTCCATATCAAGGATCCATGCCTCCTTTGTTTTAGATTTCTGAATTGTCTAGCAAACCATCCTAAGTTTGCAGACATAGTTAAAAGCGGCTGGTCAAGTCAAAGGTCTACACAAAGCATGATGGGCATATGGTTAAAGGTGAAGATTGTTAAATGAGCCCTGAATAGATTAAACAGTGAGGAGTTTATAGGAGTGTGGAACAAAATTCAGAATATTAGGGACAAGCTGAACAAATTGCAAGCACAAATGAGGGATATCAGCCACTCTACGGGAAAGTATGAGGGGGATAAGGAACTAAAGAAGCAACTTGAAAAGTGGAGTATAATAGAAGAAAGCATTTATAGGCAAAAGTCAAGGGTCAAATGGCTCAAGCTGGGTGATTCCAATACAGCATATTTCTATGCTAACATGAAGGGAGAAGAGCACAAAATTATATGAAGCAGCTTAAATCCACAACATGAAGGTTATTGCAAAAGCCAGAGGAGATCAAATAAGATATAATTGGCTTATACAAAGGCCTACTAGACTCAAGCCAGAATTGCTTACTTGGCATCAACCCAAACATCATGAAGGAAGGGCCAAAACTGAACAGAGCCCAACAGCTTCAATTAGTAAGTCCATTCACAAATAAAGAAGTATATCAAGCACCAGAAGGGATAAACACATTGAAAGCCCAAGAATGTGATGGTTTTAACTCAACATTCTTTAAGAAAACATGGCACATACTGGGAGAGGAGGTAACAATTGAAGTACTTAGATACTTTGAAACAGCTGATATGTATAGACCTATAAGCTGGACTTCAGTAACATTGATACCTAAGGTAAAGAACCTTGTCTCTATCAAAGAATATTGACCAATCTCCTGCTGCACAACATTGTACAAAATCATCTCCAAAATGATTACCAACAAACTACAACAACTCATGGATTCCCTAGTGGATTGCACCCAAAATGCTTTTGTTCATGGAAGGGTGATACATGATAATGTGGTTATAAGCGATGAAATCATTAAAGGATACGAGAGAAAAGGAGTGTCACAAAGTATTGTGATCAAAGTGAATATGTAAAAATCTTATGACTCATTGGAATGGGTTTTTCTGGAGCAGATCTTGTCAAGTATGAATTTTCCAGAAAGGTTCATCAAATGGGTTAGCAGCTGCATCAGAAAAGTTTCCTATTCAATTGTTATAAATGGAAATCCAACACAATCATTTGGGGCAAAAAGGGGCTCAGGCGGGGTGATCCATTATTCCCATATTTATTTGTACTTGCCATGGAATATCTTACTAGATTGCTTAGAACACTAAAGGGGAATCCAAACTTCAATCATCATCCTAGATGTGAAAAGCTGGGCATAATACAACTAGGTTTTGCTTATGACAGCCTCATGTTATGCAGGGGTGATGTGGTATCAGCCAAGCTATTATTTGATCAATTTCAATAATTTTCCAAGGCATCAGGACTAATAGCTAACATAAACAAAAGTAGTATATACTTTAGAGGAGTGCCTAACCATGTGCAGCATGAGATAGTACAACAAGTTGGATTCTCTGTTGGTACCTTGGCTTTCAAGTACCTTGGAGTACCATTAAGCTCCAAAAGACTGGCTATAGCATACTGCCAACCATTGATTGATAAAATGCTCGGAAGAATAACTAATTGGACTGTAAAGAGTTTCCATCATATGCAGGGAGGTTGCAACTGATTAAAAGTGTGCTAATAGCAATTCAGTCTTACTGGTCTCAGATTTTCCTGTTGCCTAAGAAGGTCATCAGCAAAGTCGAAGCAGTATGCAAAACCTTCCTTTGGACAGGAAATACAGAAGCTAAGAAAAAGGCCTTGGTGGCATGGAATCAATTGTGTTTACCTAAGACAACTGTGGGCCTAAATATCGTTGATGTGCAAGTATGGAATAGAGCTGCAATCCTGAAACATTACTGAACTTGTCTAAAAAAAGGACAAGTTATGGATTAAGTGGGTGCACATTTATTATGTGAAAGGCAGGGATATAAGTGATGTGGATGCCAAGAATACCTCGTGGACTATTCGAAAGATAATTAATGTGAAGAAATATCTTGAGAAGGCAACCTTGAAGATTGAAGATGTTGTGGTAGATGGGGAGTACTTTATAAGGGGAATGTATAACATGCTTAGGGGGGAACTTCCCTAAAGTGAGCTGGAAGAAGTTGATCTGTAACACCTAAGCAAGCCCAAAATGGATATTCATATTGTTCTCATCGATACAAGAGAGGCTATACACCAAAGATAGGATAATAAAATGGGGTATGTGGAATGATACTATTTGTGCAATGTGTGAAGTTGAACAGGAGAGTCACCAACATTTGTTTTTCAACTGTTGCATATCCGCGAAGGTGTGGATGTATATTCTGAAGTGGCTCGGCATTAGAAAAAGGTCCTATTGGGGGAGGGAGGAGATTAGTTGTGTTGGAATGCAAGCTAATGGAAAGAACTCGTTGGCAGAAACCTATAGAGTGAGCTTGGCTTGTACTACTTATCACATATGGCAAGAGAGAAACTACAGAATATTCCAACAACAAAATAGGACACTAGGGGTATGCATTCGATTTATCGATTCAATTTTGACCCTTATCGATAATTACTTATCGATTATCGATTTGTACATATGCTTATCGTTATCGTTTCAATAAGGTTTCGATTTTTTCGATTTCGATTTATCGATTTTTGGGGCTTATCGATTCGGTTATCGATTACACCAATAAGAAAATTTGCGGGATTCCACGGAAAGTATATCGCTATAAACACGCCTAACTAATATGGACAAAAGAAGCTAAAATAAGACGAACACCGTTTATAACATAAAAATTATGTCAACAAGCACATGCAACGAAACTAAAGTAAGGGATCAAATGTATGCCACCAACGCTCGAACGGTATAAAAAAAATACATCATCACGGCTAATTATGTTTTCCATTAATTTGAACTTCATTCCCTTGAGCTTTAAATATGATTATTCCTTAATTATGGTATCCCTTGCTGAAAGTCCTAACCTTTAAACATGGAAGAAATTAAGAAAAATATTAAGAACTTTGTAATACATCACATTCTTTTACAAGTATATTATTTAACATGGAGAAGTTACATAGCAGCTAACAAACTCTAGCAAACATCGTCGGTGGAAGCTTCTTTGCCAAGATTAGTAAAATCTAATAAGAATATATATTAACAGGTCAAGCAATTAATATATTATTTAACTATCTTAAGCAATACAATAAAATTAATTAAAATATACATACCTTCCTCGATTAACATCATCTTGTACTAATATTTTATTAGTCTCTCAATACCTCTGTATCTTTAGTCTGGACAACACGTCAAGGTAATGCGTTAGCATCCCTGACTCCTTCGTAGCTCGTCTGTAGCATCGCAAACCACTGGCGTGTGGCGAACGCTAAGAGCATAATATTATAAATAAGTGGATGTAAGGGAACATAAGTTACATACTTCTAGCTGAATCAATATCGCACGATAAGGAATGAAAGAAGGGGAATTTCCTAACACTTCTGTAGACTCTCGAAGATAAGTACAGACGTCTCCGTACCGATCCGCAAGACTCTACTAAACCTGCTTGTGAATCGTAGCACCCATGAAACTAGAGCTATGATACCAACTTGTCACGACCAAAAAATCCCTCCAAAGGAGTCGTGATGACACCTAGTCTCTAAACTAGGTAAGCCTAACATAAACTGAAAAAACATAGATAGTTACTAACATTAAATTAAATTACTCTGAACAAATTATAATTCCTAAAATCGGTGGTACAAGTCACAAGCCTTTCTAAGAGTAGTTATACAAATAAATACATCACTGCTCTGAAACAAAAGGAACAAATGAAAATAAGTACAAATGAAGGTGACTACGAGGCCTGCGAACCCTATAGTAGGTTTACCTTGAGTCTCCACCGCAACGACTCGCACAGCTACTACTAATCGAACACCTGGATTTGTATACAAAAATGTAAAGAAGTGTAGTATGAGCACACCACGGCGGTGCCCAGTAAGTATCAAGACTAACTTCGGTGGGGTAGTGACGAGGAACAACCAAGACACCTACTGGTCAAATGGAATGAACAAGATATGATAATAAAATATCGAGATAAAGATAACGAGGTAATACCAACAGCGGAGAGAAATAAAAATACAAATAGTAGGAACAAAAATAATAGGGAGAACATGGATAGTAACGAATGATAGCCAAGTAAATTAGATAACCAAGTAAATTGGATAACCAAGTAAATCAACACTGACATAACAAGAACAGAGATAAGTAAGAATGTATCCAAATAAAGAAGTCAATGTCAACTAAATAAATCACATCATGTCTAGAACACAATCCTGACCATCTCAACCCTCGATTTCTCATATCATAATCTCAACTTCCGAACCTTCAACGCACATGGCACCTTGTGTCCCCATATTTTTTTCCATTTCACTTTTAACAACAAAATCCACATGCTATACAATACATAACGTCTGTACAATGCACTCAATATGTCCAAGATGTCATATTTACCTAATATAAGTAAAATTACAATTTCTAAGCTAATGAGGAAAGCCAGCGAAAAAAGATGAAGTCATTTCTTTGGAAATCCTTTGAGTAAAGAAAGTACCCCTTTTAATTTAAAATACAACATCGAATGTATTATTACTTTTAACATGAGAGTTAATAACTTAAAATTTAGTAGAAATTCCTTTTTAAGAAAAATACAACCTCAGACCGTTTAAGGGGAAATAATTGAGAAACTGATTGAATTAAGGATGTAACAATTATTGAAGTTTGAAGTATTGGAACGTATATATATATATATGTAAATACGATGAGGTTTTGAAAACATTGTGGGTTCTAACACAAAGGATCACAACAATAAAGGAATTAAACAGTTTAAACATTTGAATTGATAACAACAAATAAACACAGCAGCAAAAAGTGCACGGCATCACCCTTCATGCTTTTACTCTCGTTCTCACCAAAAAATCAATATTCACTTTTATTCTTTCATGTTGCGGCGTGCAACCCGATCCCAATCATATAGTACTGTTGTGGCGTGCAACCCGATCCAAATCATATAATAATGTTACGGCGTGCAACACGATCCAAATCATATAATATTGATGCGGCGTGCAACCTGGTCCAAAACATATAATATTGTTGAGGCGTGCAACCCGATCCAAATCATATAATATTGCTGCGGTGTGCAACCCGATCTAAATCATATAATATTATTGCGGCGTGCAACCCGATCCAAATCATGTAATGATGTTGTGGCATGCAACCCGATCACATATAATATTGTTGTGGCGTGCAACCCGATCCCAATATACAAATCAACACCAATCACAAAAGAATTCCAGAAAGGGAGTCAACAACAAGAATAAACACGTCCTGGCAAGGGAACCAATAGTAAGAATTAAATATGTCCCGGCAAGGGAATCGGCTATAGCCAAACTTGTACCAACAATTAACTTCACAATAAAACCTCAACTAAACAACAAGACATAATAAGCACGTGATAACTACACCAGTAACCACAACAATTGGACATGCAACCTCTTTGCACGAAGTCATAGAGGAACTCACAATCAAGACATATCAAAACAATAACGAAGGCAATCACTTCAATTAAGGCAATTAAGGGTCAATGTAACAAGTAAGAATTAGAGGAAATCTAACAACGTCATATGGAGCATATAGAGTCAATTTAAGCAATTAGAAAACCTAATCATAACGGGATACTTTCCACATAAGGACCTAAGAATCCTAGAGGCAAATTTCCCACAAATAAGTCCGAGCACACACTCGTCACCTCGCATGTATGGACTACAATTAGCATAGAAGACTCAATTCCTAAGGGGAAGTCCCACACACAAGGTTAGGCAAGATACTTACCTCGAACAGGCTCAAAATCAACCCGAAACAACGTTCTTTCCACGAGTACTTAACTTTAAATGGCCCATGTGAACTTACCACGAGTACTTAACTTTAAAAGATACTTACCACGAGTACTTAACTTCAAGAATATTACCTCCATGTGATTCCCCTTTGGTTTCCTCAAAAATCTCCCTCAAAAGCTTCAATCCCGTTCAAAAGTGGTGGAAAAATGAAGAAGGGTCGCGGATGGGCTATTTAAATACTGCCCAGGTATTTGTACATCGCGATCGCGGGAGAAGAGATGTGATCGCATAGAAGAAATAGTTGCTGGCCCAATTTGTGCTACGCAAATGCAGACAAATCAATGCAATCGTATAGAAGGAAAATGCTACTGTCCAAATTTTGTTCTACGCGATCGCGGACAAATCAACGCGATCGCATAGAAGGAAAATTCTATTGTCCCAATTTTGTGCTACGTGATTGCAGACAAATCAATGCAATCACATAGAAGGGAAAATGCCACTGTCCAAATTTTGTTCTACATGATCAAGGACAAATCAATGCGATCGCATAGAAGGAAAATGCTACTGTCCAAATTTTGTGCTACGCGATCGCGGACAAATCATTGTGATCGCATAGAAAGAAATACCAGATAACAGAACAACAGTTCAAACATAGGGAAAATGACTCGTGGCCCACCTGGAACACACCCGAGGCCCCATTGAGCATGTCCAAACACATAAAAAAGTCACATAACCTAACACGGACTCGCTCGAGGTCTCAAATCACTTCAAACAATGTTGAAACGATGAATTACACCATGAATCAAACTATGAACTTCGAAATCTTCCAAATTTGAAAACTTGTGCCAAAATCAGTAAAATCAACCCGAAATGACGCCAAATTTTGTAGACAAGTACAAATGAAGGTGACTACGAGGCCTGCGAACGCTGTAGTGGGTTTACCTTGAGTCTCCACCGCAACGACTCGCACAACTACTATCGATCGAACACCTGGATTTGTATACAAAAATGTAAAGAAGTGTAGTATGAGCACACCACGGCGGTGCCCAGTAAATATCAAGACTAACTTCGGTGGGGTAGTGACGAGGAACAGTCAAGACACCTACTGGTCAAATGGAATGAACAGGATATGATAATAAAATATCGAGATAAAGATAACGAGGTAATACCAACAGCGGAGAGAAATCAAAATACAAATAGTAGGAACAAAATTAAAAGGGAGAACATGGATAGTAACGAATGATAACCAAGTAAATCAGATAACGAAGTAAATTGGATGACCAAGTAAATCAACACTGACATAACATGAACAGAGATAAGTAAGAATGTATCCAAATAAAGAAGGCAATGTCAACTAAATCAATCACATCATGTCTAGAACACAATCCTGACCGTCTTAACCCTTGATTTCTCATATAATAATCTCAACTTCCGAACCTTCAACACACATGGCACCTTGTGTCCCCATATTTTTTTCCATTTCACTTTTAACAACAAAATCCACATGCTATACAATACATAACGTCCGTACAATGCACTCAATATGTCCAAGATGTCATATTTACCTAATATAAGTAAAATTACAATTTCTAAGCTAATGAGGAAAGCCAGCGAGAAAAGATGAAGTCATTTCTTTGGAAATCCTTTGAGTAAAGAAAGTACCCCTTTTAATTTAAAATACAACATCGAATGTATTATTACTTTTAATATGAGAGTTAAACATTTGAATTGATAACAACAAATAAACACAGCAGCAGAAAGTGCACGGCATTACCCTTCATGCTTTTACTCTCGTTCTCACCAAAAAATCAATATTCACTTTTATTCTTTCTTGTTGCGGCGTGCAACCCGATCCCAATCATGTAGTACTGTTGTGGCGTGCAACCCGATCCAAATCATATAGTGATGTTACGGCGTGCAACACGATCCAAATCATATAATATTGATGCGGCGTGCAACCTGGTCCAAAACATATAATATTGTTGAGGCGTGCAACCCGATCCAAATCATATAATATTGTTGTGGCGTGCAACCCGATCCCAATATACAAATCAACACCAATCACAAAAGAATTCCGGAAAGGGAGTCAACAACAAGAATAAACACGTCCTGGCAAGGGAACCAATAGTAAGAATTAAATATGTCCCGGCAAGGGAATCGGCTGTAGCCAAACTTGTACCAAAAATTAACTTCACAATAAAACCTCAACTAAACAACAAGACATAATAAGCACGTGATAATTACACCAGTAACCACAACAATTGGACATGCAACCTCTTTGCACGAAGTCATAGAGGAACTCACAATCAAGACATATCAAAACAATAACGAAGGCAATCACTTCAATTAAGGTAATTAAGGGTCAATGTAACAAGTAAGAATTAGAGGAAATCTAACAACGTCATATGGAGCATATAGAGGCAATTTAAGCAATTAGAAAACCTAATCATAACGAGATACTTTCCACATAAGGACCTAAGAATCCTAGAGGCAAATTTTCCACAAATAAATCCGAGCACACACTCGTCACCTCGCATGCATGGACTACAATTAGCATACAAGACTCAATTCCTAAGGGGAAGTCCCACACACAAGGTTAGGCAAGATACTTACCTCGAACAGGCTCAAAATCAACCCGAAACAACGTTCTTTCCACGAGTACTTAACTTTAAATGGCCCATGTGAACTTACCACGAGTACTTAACTTTAAAAGATACTTACCACGAGTACTTAACTTCAAGAATATTACCTCCATGTGATTCCCCTTTGGTTTCCTCAAAAATCTCCCTCAAAAGCTTCAATCCCGTTCAAAAGTGGTGGAAAAATGAAGAAGGGTCGCGGATGGGCTATTTAAATACTGCCCAGGTATTTGTACATCGCGATCGCGGGAGAAGAGATGTGATCGCATAGAAGAAATAGTTGCTGGCCCAATTTGTGCTACGCAAATGCAGACAAATCAATGCAATCGTATAGAAGGAAAATGCTACTGTCCAAATTTTGTTCTACGCGATCGCGGACAAATCAACGCGATCGCATAGAAGGAAAATTCTATTGTCCAAATTTTGTGCTACATGATTGCAGACAAATCAATGCAATTACATAGAAGGGAAAATGCCACTGTCCAAATTTTGTTCTACATGATCGCGGACAAATCAATGCGATTGCATAGAAGGAAAATGCTACTGTCCAAATTTTTTGCTACGCGATCGCGGACAAATCATTGTGATCGCATAGAAAGAAATACCAGATAGCAGAACAACAGTTCAAACATAGGGAAAATGACTCGTGGCCCACCTGGAACACACCCGAGGCCCCATTGAGCCTGTCTAAACACATAAAAAAGTCACATAACCTAACACGGACTCGCTCGAGGTCTCAAATCACTTCAAACAATGTTGAAACGATGAATTACACCATGAATCAAACTATGAACTTCGAAATCTTCCAAATTTGAAAACTTGTGCCAAAATCAGTAAAATCAACCCGAAATGACGCCAAATTTTGTAGACAAGTCCAAAATGACATAACCGAGCTGCTCCATCTCTCAGAATCGCATTTTGACAGCGATATCACAAAAGTCAGTTATGGATCAAACTTCTCCATTTTCCAAACTTGCCAAAACGCCTCAAATTACCCTACCGACCTCCAAATTCGAATCCGGACATGCGCCTAACTCCAAAATCGCCATACGAAGCTGTTGAGATCACCCACGATCCAATTTTGGTGCGGCATGTAGCCCGATCCAACATATCGCTGCGGCGTGCAGCTCGATCCATATATCGTTGCGGTGTGCAGCCCGATCCATATACATATATATATATATATATACGTAGCGATATATGGATCGGGTTGCACACCGCAACGATATATGGATCGAGCTGCACGCCGCAGCGATATGTTGGATTGGGCTGCACGCTGCAGCGATATAGTGTTTGGGTTGTAGGAGCCCCTCCTGAGTTTGCACTCCCCCAGTGAGCGCAGTCGACTATATATATGGATCGGGCTACACGCCGCAGATATATGGATCGGACTGCATGCCGCAACGGGTCTTATAAGGTACCTATTGAGCGTGAGTGCTAAGTGTAAGCGCTGATTGATGAGAGTTGAGTCATGAGTGACATGAGAGGCTTGCCCGAGGGGCTATATATACACATATACGAGTGATGCTTTGACTGAGGGGTTTGCTTATGAAATTATTGTTTTCACTCCTCCTTAAAGTGAGTCTCTATTAAATATGTTGATTAAATTACTGATTTCACTCATCTTTAAACTGAGCCTCTATTGAAAATGTTAAACAAGTTTTTTAAACAACTTTCATTTAAACTGGAGTTTTTACTAGATGTTCGGAATTTAATCACTAATTTGGCTTTGTTATTTCTATCGAGATTTTTATATTATGAGGTGTATATGATTCATGTTTGTCCGGAGGGCTGTATACGAACTATGTTTTGCCCGAGAGGCCAGTTAAGATTTTCATCACTTTCACTATAAATTACATTGAACCTCTACGAAAACGGTTAGAAAGACATTTTTTAAAGGATTTTACTGAAATTGGAGTTTAACGAGATAACTTGATTGGTATTCTGTTTTTTGGAAACATATTGTACCTACTGTGGTGCTATGACGTGGTTTACGTGATTTCCTAATGCTCAGTCTTTATTTACTTTTATTACTTACTGAGTTGGTGTACTCACATTACTCCCGACACCTTGTCGGCAGATCCAGTATTTTTGAACCCGGTAGCGGGTGTTGGTTGCTCAATGGCAGAGTCATCAGAGTTAGCAAGGTAGCTGCCTGACGTTCGCAGCCCTGCCTTCTCCCTCTTATCTTCCTTAGCCTGTTATAGTTTATTCTCAGATACTTTGTTGTTTTTAGACCTTAGTAGATGCTCGTGACTTATGAAACCCCGATGTCAGGCTTGTGTATTTATTCCACACTGTTCATTTAGACTTATATTATGAGATTATTGATTAATTAATGGCTTAAAATGACTTTTATTGAATATTGGTTGAATTCGGGGATTGTGTCGGCTGGCCTAGTTTCACGATAGGCGCCATCACGACTGGGTCGGTTTTAGGGTCGTGACAATAGCTTCTCACCTCGCTTGTGCGAGGTCACTTCTGCGATCAAGCTTCCGTATTAGCGATTGCACCAGCAACCAGATTTTTTCCAGCATTTCCTTATTCCAAAATCCAATCCGTTAATCATCCAGAATCCACCCGAGGCCCCGAGACCTTAACCAAATATACCAACACGTCCCAAAACACATTACAAACTTAGTCGAGGACTCAAACCACATTAAACAACGTCGAAATTACGAATTGCACCTCAAATCGCATTTATGAATTTTTAAATTTCCAAATTCTGTATCTTGCGCCAAAACGTATCAAATCAATCCAGAATGATTTCAAATTTTGCGTGCAAATCACAAATCATGATACGATATGAACTTATTCCAAGGCTCAAAACCTCAAACGGATATTGATAACCTCAAAATTCACTTCAACCCAAACTTGAGAAATTCTTTGAACTTAAAAATGCCAACTTTCTATAATAAGCATCGAAATGCTTCCGGACCACCCGATACTCAACCCGAATATACGCCCAAATATAAAATTATACGAACCCATTGGAACCTTCAAATCCCGATTCCTAGTTCGTTTGCTCAAAAGTCAAACCTTGGTCAAGTCTTCCAACTTAAAGCTTTCAAATTGAGAATTATTTATCCGAATAAACTCTGAACTTCCCGAAATTCAATTCTGACCACACGTACAAGTCATAATACATGAAGTGAAGCTACTCAAGGTCTCAAACTGCTGAACAACGCACTAGAGCTCAAAATAACTGGTTGGGTCATTACAAAAAGTTAAGTAAAAAAAGGGATTACTAGAGCACATAAAGAGGGTTGCTGTCCGTAAAAGGCTTAAAGCCTCCTTATATCAAACAGAACAACAATGAAGTAGAATTTTAAGTAGTGAGAAACAAAGGCTCCCAGCGAAATACTCACGCGGGCAACAGGAAGTTCTAGGTTTCTTTGCAAATTACTAGTTCTTGAACTCATGTATATAAAATTTTCTGTTGTTAATTATCCTACAATAGTAGTGGGTAAGAATTGGATAGTTAATTCCCTCCTTTCTTTGTATCAACAGTAAGTTCAATGTTTAGGCGTGAAACTTTAAAATTAATTAAAATGCATTGGTTGTATTAGAATCGATCATTGACGAGTATAAATTGGACTGGAGCCTACGTATTGGCTGGAGGAATTTTAAGGTGAGTTGATATAACCTTTTACTAAAGTGATTTAACTCACAAAAGCATGCATACAAGGTGTTTGATGAATATCTTGAAAGAGTTAATATATACTTAATTGGAGCGAGTGAGAACCTATTAACTTAGAATTGTTCTAGAAAATATTTAGATAATTTATTCTGATATATGTTCATAAATTTTCAGAATTTTGTGTTATTCTTCTATGTCGTTTTGATTTTGAAAATTCATGAAAAATCAAGAACCTTTGAAATATTTTTGAATATGTATTTCATGTTTATTCCATGCTTTACATTTATAGATACTATTATGAGTATGCATAAGTAGTTCTAGAAAAGATTAAGACTTGAATGGTCAAGAAAGTTGCGAAGTTTTTTTAGACCCTAGCGAGGTCACACAAAAAAAGTTTATTATTAAAGCTTTTTTAGGAGTATCCTCTATTCTTAGAAGGGGTCATTGTCCAGGCCAAGGGTCCTGACCAAGGCGTTGACTTCCTAAACCTAATCTTGCCAAAGCAGGGACCACACGAGCCGAGGGTCTCGTTGTTTAGAATTTGCCTAGCCAGGCTAAGGTATGATACATGAGCGCTTAGAACCATGAAGCTAGTGGCACCTCGTGGATTGGGCCTATTCCATCAGGATGTGATCAAACCCGTGCCGATTATACGGTGACTAAGATAAAAATAAGTTAGGATAGTTGGAACTCCCGAAGCATAAAGTGAACTTTTTTAAGAAAGAAAAAGTAAGGAATTTCTTTTAGAATATTCATAAATTGCTGTTATGCAACTATTTTAGAATTGTTCTTAGAAGCTTTATGTTTCCATGCATTTAGAATCTTTGCTTGTATTGTATGTTATATTAAGTCTTGTTCTCTGCTTTGGTGGGGTTCGTTGAGATTCAATGAGTACAATAGAGTAATCCTTGGAGTCGTCATTGTTAACCACCAATGTTGACCCTCCCCTTTTTTAAATTTATTTATTTATACTTAATAATTTACAAATCCTTCAAATTCTCTAATACTCCATCGAATCGGAGTATGCATGGAAATTTCTTCAGTGATTCATCATGAAATTCTATACCGAGAGATCAAATGTAGTGACATCTAGGTCTTAGGGTTTGTCCGTTGGTTCAAAACCTTTAACGATCGATTCCCTTTCTCTCAATTAAAGTCAACACTGAATTTCCCTCTGTCTTCTAATTTTCACTCAATTTGCTAAAATCATTACCATGAATCACTCTCCATCACTGATTTGAACTTGTGAAACCATATACCCTTAAATGGTACTATAAAAGTGACCTTTAATGTTCTCACGAAACACACGAACGCTACGACCTAACACTGATATCATCTAAGAGAATTTAGAGTTCAAAAAGCCTAAGTTTTCGTGCTGTTCTTTTCTTTTCATTTTCTGAGTACTGTTGCTGATTCAAAATTGAGGTTCCTGGGGTCTTAAGCAAGTGAGAAAATCTTTGTTTGGTCTGCTTCGCTCAAAAAGGTCAGCACAACCCTCATCCCTCTCTTTTGTTCATCTCCTTTAAATGCTACAAATGTGTTAGTTATATTCTGATGATTATAGTTGTTTTATGGTATTTGTGATTCGTATGTTAGTTCTTATATTCTATTAGTCTAATGTCTACTATGTGATTATTTTTCTTGCCTTATGAATCTTTAATCGATGATTGATCAAACCATTAAGTGATTCCTGCTGATGTTTCGTTTCTAAGTTTCTAAAAGTCTATATGTTTGAGTGATTGTTCATGTTCACATGAACTTTATAGCCTTCCATTGATGATTCTACAGTGACCTTTGACCTTTACCATTATATGTTTGCTTCTCTGTAGCATGTGAGCCTTGGGATTGAGCTCATTATTTGATAATCATGACAGATAAATCTAAAGGTGCTTAAGTTTATATTATCTACCCTTTAACTTAAACATGAAGCTCTAAGTGTTTATATGTTTCTATTCTTTATACTTATGCCTGTTATACTATGAAGACCATTTCTAGTTTATCACTATGGCATTTTCATGATCTCATCTAGTTATGGTTGTATCTGTTGACCTGGTTTTGTTATAATTGAAGTGTCTTCTTTTTATTAATCTTTATTGTACATGCTATTGAGATTGAGCTATCTTCCTCTCCATAAAACTAGTCATGATCATGTTTTGTTATAGTCAAAGGTAATTGTTGCATAACTGAACTTTGTTGTTTCTTGACTGATTTGCATCTTTGGTTGCATGTTCAATTCAAAACCTACTTAGCATAATACATCCCTGTCTCTAATCTTTTTAAGTTATTATTGGTCTTTGAAAAGATGACATGCATTTATCTTTAAGATTATCTTCCCTTAAAAAAGGGACTTAATTACTCTATTATAATCAAGTGATAATTTGTGAAAACAGAAGCATGACCATCTCATACTTAGATGCTAAACTAGATTTATGTTTGGGTTAAACTTGTTTTGATACAATGCTATCCCTTATCTGTAATGTTTATCATCATGTCATACTTAACTTAATTTTATAAATGTGTAAAGTGTCCCTGTCTATATAAAGCTATTACTTCACTTGAAGTGTTCATGTAACTAACAGAATACTGTATGTTCCTATTTGATTCCTGATTTCATGCTTTATCCAGAACCACCCCAGTCCTTTCCCGACTATTAATAGAAAACCATATATGATCCTTAAACCTTATGAGATCCTTTGTTGATACTGTCTGAATTTATTTAAGGCTAACACTGTTAGGGGTATGACTTTGTTGAGTCTTCAGGGATTCCATGTTTAAATTGTTGAACTTATAGTCCTGTTGAGAGTTTGATCTTGTTCACGATATCCTTGATAACCTCTGTAAAAAAGGTTAGCCATGATTGTTTTGTCTGAAGCTTTATTGAAGAGTTTTAAAGTGTTAAAGTAGTGTTGTCAACCTATGTATGTGCTAGAAGTGAACCAATCAGTTCATATTTGGTTTGCCAGAACAGGAACATCTGTGTCTGTTGTATTATTGCATATGTGACCTTATATAGCTTGTCTTTCCTTTGAGTGTGCTCTTCTCTAATGTTCAGACCTTTACAACATGCTTGTAATATTTCTACTCCTCACATATGTGTGTTTGAAAGTCAGACCTTTAAATTCACTTGATATGTGTTTTTGTTTGGTATCAAATGTAGACTGTCTCCTCTTATGTCTTTCCATTAGGATGGAAAGTATATTTTGTGGCAAGTAATACTATAACATCTAGTTTATATTTAAAGGGCCCCATTGAGCATTTAAAACCATAAGGAAAACATGTTGTTAATGTTTAAGAGTATTTGGGAGTGGAGTTTAGCTCTAGGTTGGGCTGCCTTCCCAAGCAAGAGCATTGCCCCGGGCCTTGAGTCCCTTGGGAACTTTGAAGTATCGGAGGATTTAAAGGGGGCATAGACCTTGAGTAGAACTTCTTCATTAGCTCTTAATTCATTGACACGTTTTATTCTTTAAGGGTTTAGTGTTTAATGACAACGAAAGATTTTTAAAGTAAACTATTTGTCGTGTATAACTACATTATTAATATAATTTTTCATAGTATTTGAATCATTGATAAATTTCCTGTTCCAGTTGTTTGTCTATATACATTTCATACATGTTTATGTTGAGAATGTGGGATATACTTCTAATGACCTTCTTTCTTTTTGGGCATGTACATATTTGGGTCTACTGAGTTCCTAAGGAACTCGGACCTAAACCAACTTGTTGTATTTTTCTGGAGGATCCAGTCAGCTATAGTCGCAATCCTTAATTGCTGGGCCTACCTTATTGAGGCCCAACCATCAGAGGCCAGTCCTCTCTCCCTTATTTCTTTCATTACTATTCATTGCTTCCATAGACTAGTTTACAGCTGTATTATTTTTGCCTACTACTTCTGTCATTTTGTTGTATTTCATTATCACGTATTAAACACTCATATATTATATCATGTACCTTACCTTTATGCTTTAATATCACCTGAAACATAGGCAAACTTTAAACAATATAGGATTTAAAAAAAATTAGTTCGTAATTAATCTTCACACCGCTGGTGAAAGTTTATTCATCTTGTTCGCTCACCTCTCTTAAAAGATTTTGAAGCCCAGACTCTAATAAAAAATAGCAATCCCTTTTTCAAAAAGGAAATAAAAAAGAATCTCCAATTTATTAACAAGGAATGAAATCAGATTTTTTGTATAACGGTAAGATACTGTCACTCAAACGAGTTTTCAAAGATAGGTTTTTAAATAAAGGTACATTTACAATCACTCTTTCTCACAAACATCTTTTAGAATCATATAAATATCTATTCCCTAAGTTAATTACTTTCATAACATAATCTCATTATTACAAGCCTTAATGTCATGACTCAAATCCCGGTCGTGATGGCGCCCAGCACACTACTAAGCAAGCCCGACCATTATTGAACTCTTAACCCAATTTATGAAAAATAGCGGATAGAAATATCAATTAAGCAAGATTAAAGTACTGAAGATTTTAACAAAATACACAATATAATCTCACTAGGACTCGGTATCACAAATCTGAGCCTCTAGAATACAGAATATCATTCTAATACACGGTATATCCAAAGTCCGATAATGCGGAAATAAAGAGATAGGATAGGAGGGAGAAGATCAATGTCTGCGAACGCCGTGCAACTACCTCGATACTCACAGAGGCTGGATCTGCTGATCAACTGGATCTACTGAGCCTGAGACTGCCCTGGATCTGCACACAAGGTGCAGGGAGTAAAGTGAGTACTCCGACCCAGTAAGTAATAAAGGTAACTACAGTCCAAAGATAAGAAAATCCAGTAAATACACAAAGTAAGCTACAATCGGAATATACAACAACATATGGAACTGAGCAGCTAAACACCAGTATAAATACAAATACATGAATGCAATGCAATTCATATGATGGTACATTCCAGTACCTACTGCGGCGTGCAGCCCGAGCCATCCATATTTATTTATCGTCGACGACGCTCACTAGGGGTGTGTACAGACTCCGGAGGGGCTCCTACAGCCCAAGCGCAATATCATGGTCAGTCATTGTTACCTGACCGGTCAGCCATTGTTACCTGACCAATTTATATCATACAATGCCATTGTTACCACTGTTCAAGTATATCATCCGGTGTCATTGTTACCACTATTTCAAGTATATCACACAGTGTCATTGTTACCACTATTTCAAGTATATCACACAATGTCATTGTTACCACTATTTTAAGTCACTTTATAATCAGTCTAGAAAATAATATAATAAGCCCCTTGGGCATTTACAAAACAGAAGTTCCCAGCCCAGAATACATTTAAAAATATCATTTAAGTTTTCAACACTTAGAATTATGGTTGAGTTTGCAAAACATCATTTAAAACCTTGGACTGAAATTAAATGATATGCAAATCATGCTAATCAGTAATATCAATCCTCAAAGGATTTTACAAATCGGCACAAGGCCCCAAACATGGCATCAAGCCCAGTAATATCAATGAAGTATGTGTATCAATCACCAGTATAGTATAAACATCACACGGGATGGACCAAGTCACAATCTCCAATAGTATCCGACCCCGCACTCTCCATGGAGTGCGTGTCACACCTCAATATAGTGTTACGATGTGAAAGTCCGGGGTTTCAAACCCTCAGAATAACATTTACATCTATTACTCACCTCAAGACGGCCAAAAGTCTACTTCGCGATGCCTTTTCCTTTCGAATCCACCTCCTCGCGCGTCGAATCTTGCCAAAACCACAAGGAATATATTACAATAGGCTAAGGGAATATAACCCAATCGAAAAGACTCGAAAAATATTGAAAATCACGAAATTTGTAAAACCCAAGCCCCAGGCCCACTTCTCAAAAAATTACGAAAGTCATATCACCGGATTCCTCATCTCGCCACTAGTCCGTACATATAAAATTTACCAAAATCGGAGTTCATTTGACCCCTCAAATCACCAAATCTTATTTTCAAATCCCTAGGCCTAAATCCTCAATTTTTCTACAATTTTTATGCTCAAATCCATACATAATTGATGTACATAACTCAAAATAGGTGGGAATAACTTACTTTCACATTGATGATGAAAATCCCCTCTTGAAGCTCCCCAAAAATCGTCCATACTTTGAAGAAATGAATAAAAGTGAGCTAAATCCGTGTATAAAAGAATCTGCATGTGCTTCGTCGAGTTTTACCTTGCACTTGTGCTATACAAGTTGTACATCCTATTAAAATTGTTCCTTGTCGGACACCTTCTGTTTAAACACCCATAACGTCTTGTATAAATATCCAAATGACAAACGGTTTGAAGATTTAGAAACTAGTCGCAAAGATCTTTAATTTGATAGGTTATACACCATACAACTCTTTAAATATCCCGAGATATGAGCTTCTAAAGTGCATCGTAAATTCTGCCGAAATTGCTCCAGCAGCCCTTTTCGATCCATCGTAACTTTCCGAGATGATATCCAAATCGTTAATGGTTTAATTTTCCGAAACCTAGAATGTATGGGCTACAACTTTCGCGTTTTGCACTTTTTCTGATTTCTTATAGATTACATGATATGAGCTTCCAAACCGGACTACTCGCACCTAAAATTTTCTGGGCACAGCAGAATTTTCTGCAATTTTTCCTAAGTCCGAAATCACTCCGAGACACCTCCGAAACACTCCGAGCCCTCGGGGCTTCAAACCAAATATGAACACTGACTCTAAAACATCACCCGAACTTGCTCGAGTAATCAAATCGCCAAAATAACATCAAAATCAATGATTTGAGCCTTAAATCCAAGAATTCTTTCAAATTTCATAAACTTTCAAATTTTCCAATTTAAGGCCGAAACTCGTCAAACAACGTCCGTTTGTAACCAAACTTTACAGGAAGTGCTTAACCAACATATATGACCTGTACCGGGCGTCGGAACCAAAATACGAGCCCGATACCATTACTTTCTGATCAAATTTCATTTTCTTTTTCATTTTCCATAAACATTTTCAGAAAACAATTTCACGAAAAAATTCATTTCTCGGGCCTGGGACCTCGGAATTCGATTCCGGAAATACGTTCAACTCCCATATTTTTCTATGGACCTTTCGAGACCGAAATATCACTGGTCCGGGTCCGTTTACCAAAAATGTTGACCAAAGTCAACTTTAACAATATTAAATATCAAAATTTTCCAAATTTTTCCCATAATTCATATATTTCAACACAAAGATATTCCGGACACACTCTTAAGTCCCAAATAACCTAACGAAGCTATCCAAACCATAAAATTCGCATTTCAAATCCGATATCAAAATTTCCACTTCCGGCCAAATTTTCTCAAAAACCTTCAATTTTCCATCTTTAGCCAAGCGGCTCCAAAATGACCTACGGACCTCCGAATTCACTTCCGATCGCGCTCCCAAATCCAGAATCACCATACGGAGCTACTCCGAATCTTGGAATCCCAAACGGATATAAATAACACTGAAATACATTTTAAACCAAACTGATGCAATTTCTTCTAAAATGCTATCTTCCACAATAGGTGCCAAAACGCTCTCGGGTTATCCAAAACCCGATCCGGACATACGCCTAAGTCTAAAATCATCATACGAACCTGCTAAAACCTTCGGATCCCAATTTCGAGGTCGTTTACTCAAAATTCCAATCCTAGTTCATTTCTTTAATTTTAAGCTTTCAAAATGAGAATTTCCATTTAGATTTGACTCCAAACTTCCTGAATTTTAATTCTGACCATACACACGAGTCAATATACCTGAGATGAAGCCGCTCATGGCCTCAAACTGCTAAATGACGCGCCGGAACTCAAAACGACCGGTCGGTCGTTACAATCTCCCCCACTTAAACATACGTTTGTCCTCGAACGTGCTGAGAACTACACTGGAGTAGTTTGAAATCACTTGTTTAACATACCATGCACCTTCCCATGCTACCACTACTCCGTTGAGCACATTAGCTCGATAATTTTATAGATATACTTATTTATTCAAGCAAATAATCCATTAGGCCCAATTCCAACATCCTGAATTTCCCTGCCAAGCCTGTTTCCATCATACGACCACCATATCAATCTCCACACGCTGTACCCAAACATGACTGCATAACTTTGCTGAATTCACACTTTGCATCACTTTACTCATAGAACCATAATAACATTCTTTAAACATAATAGTCGAAATTCCACGAATCTGATGCTCCCATTGCATCTCATGATCTACAAGGTCTTGCTCTAGTTTTTTTTTCAACATTGATACGACTGAAGAGATGTGCCAAAATTCACAACCAACTGCTGAATCAACAATTCATTGGATCTACACTCCTGACAAGTTCCATTACCTTGTCCCAAACCAAAGAATGATCTTTGTTCTATAATATACTTCATATAATCAGTTTGCACTGACCCAAAATCTAGTAACCTCGTCTCACCCAGTACGAACTGCTCAGGCAATAAGCCACCTCAGACATAATCAAAAATCCCACAAGACGCCACAATGTGCCAGTATGTTATCAATTCGAACGCGATACAAAAGGAAGGCGAACTCTAGAAGGAACTACTCAACTTGCACACTAACATAGACTTCCTCAGAAAATAGGGAAACAGAACACACAAAAGCAAATATGGGCACTGAACTGAACATCACACTGTTGCGGCGTGCAACCCGATCCAAACAACATACCCATGGTGGTGTGCCACCCGATCCACATATAGAACTCACATAAGGAGATATACGTCGAGCTGAATAGCTCATCACATCAAAATACCGAATATCGGTCATAAACACACTAAGGTGCATAATATCATTCCCAAGGAAACATATAGCGCTATAGGCTACAAACTCAAGCACAACTGAGGTGCGATACATGATCTAAGTCTCATCCTGCTCATATAACATCACCACTGAGTTGAACCTCAACACATAAGGAATTTACCAAGCCGTCTCACAACTCATACGGTGCAATATATCTTTACATGAATTAACTGACCACGAAATAAGACCGCGACTATCCTTCCATAAAGAGCACATTGATGAAATAAACACAACTGGCCTGATGTAAGGCTCACTTCCACATTTAAATCTATCCACCGACCTCAAGTCGATCCTGATCGTGCCAAGCTAGGCCAATAATCTTTCACAGGTCCATAACCCAATAAACATAATGCCTTCCAAGCATAAATTCTCAAATGGATGATATTACCAAAATCCTCATACTTGGTTTGAATTTCTAATTAATCAAGTGACTACCTGTCACACTTATACAATATTCATATGGGACAAGCTCCCACCATCTTCCGAAATAATTAACGGGTCTGCACATCAAAACCACCGGCTGCACTAATGCTGAAAAGTGATCAAGAATCTCTAACTAGGATGCAAAGCCTTTCTCATAGAACACCAACCTCAGGTGATACTGACGTCAATACCCATCTTACTCAAAACACTGAAACTCATATACTGCTCATCTGAGATCGTGACATCACAGTCATTGACCAAACTGCAACCTTGGTCCTTACTTAAAATTCCATACCACTCACTGCACCTCACGTGCCAATATAAAATAGACGCGATTTCCATCACAACTCTGGAACCGCCGATAGCCTAATACTTCATCACATAAGACTTTCCATTTAACTCACTTCAGGAGAACTATAGCAGCATACATGCGAATCCTCATAATCGTCGAATATGCCAATCTCTAAGTAGTTGTCCAAGCCACCATAACACTTTCTGGGATCCGCCTACTCATAATAGGCCCTGACAAAAGAATGTTTCAGAATAACATCAATCACTGCGGCCGACAAGCCTCACATGCATAACTCGATCACGCTGAACGAACCGATCACTGACACCAGTATACCAACTCAACTATGGCTAATCAATCTACTTCCTTCCAATTTATCCTTGATTGCCTTAGAAATAATAATATCTCCCTTTAACACCTAACTTATTTCAACCAAACTCACCCTGAGTGACCTTAAATCACGAGACCATGCTGTCTCAAATACCATGACCATTTCATGTCTCTCAAATGCTACACCGCAAGTCAAAACATCATAGAACATTCTGTGCCTTTCTTTATAAGCTGCTTCAAAAGCTTGACTCTTAACCGTACTTATAGACTCAAAATCATTAGGCACCACACTTTACCTCTTGAATTAACTAGGATCGCTATTGAGAGCCACCCAGCTCTGACTTGGCCCCGAATGCAACCAACTCTACTGAATTTTATAACATATGAATACCCTCTCGATAAAGCACCTAGAGGGATCACTTCCCTCGAAGCCTGCACCTATACGAGGCATAAATCATGAATCTTCCCTCAAGTCTGAACATGAGCCAATAAGGCTAACCATAGCATGCATCCAACAATTTATTTACTCAAATTACCACTCATGGTCCTTTTTCGTAGCTGCAATAACCCACTAATATGCCAATAACCAGAATTCACGCAGGTAATAAACCGTGCAATAAGCTAATCAACAACAAGCTCCCCAACTTGGCTCGAAGCCATAGATCACAACACATATACTCTATTGCTGTCGTAATATCATGGTGAGATTAAACTCACTCCATCATAAGCTCGTGGAAACACGAATCATCTGGAATTTTAACTCTTCTGCAATTCTTGCATTTACTCATACAACAGTTAAGCCCACTCTCTAGGCGACCAATTTTTTTTAAGTCCTAAATTTTTCAAAAATTTCGGCAGAGCCTCCTTTGTAATTGGTCCTATCCACCTGCCAGAGAATCACCAAAACCATCCTAACAACACATCCACAACTTGACAAAGCATCACAATGCATATCAATTACATAAATCAAAATTGATACATGGACATGCGTTGCACCTATTTGAATCATAACACATAGAAAATACCCTTCAACCCTCCATTATTGGGCTATTCAACCAAGTAGGAACATATTCTTCCTTTAATATTTTCAACCTTCAAGGTAGTCTCCTTGACTCAACGATTTCGTCATAATACATTTACGGAAGCGATCTCAGCTCCCATACTTATCTAACTAGGAGACACAAAAAATATTCTTCACGCGCCCATAACTCGGGCTACTCAACAAATCACAATAAGAAACGAATAACTTAACAGTTCATCTACTATCCAGTAGGCTTCTTCGCCATTACCAAGTCGTACAAATACACCTCGCAATACTAACATACTCATCACGTGGATATCCAACCGCCATTCCGGCTAACAAGGACAATAATGAACATATGAGTTCAAAACACTTGCTCACAAAATCAGCACCTCGGTGCTCAAGCCATTGGCAAAGATTTGGCCTCAAGTCCTCCAGACTGGTCTAACTTCAAACTCACAGAGATTACACCTCGCCCCTCGATCGGGGAATCAAAAGCCATCGAGACATATCTGATACTGAGCGCCCGTTGGTGCATACGATCAAGCGGAAGGAATTTCAAAAGTTTCTTTTCAAGTTGAATCATGGACACACGATAAGAATTCAAGAATGTAAAGTTTTCCTAAAGGTTTGGTAGCCTCTCGAGGATAAGTACAGACGTCTCCGTACCGATCCACGAGACTCTACTAAACTGGCTCATGACTCGCGAGACCAAGTAACCTAGGCTCTGATACCAACTTGTCACGACTCAAATCCCGGTCGTGATGGCGCCCAACACACTACTAGGCAAGCCCGACCATTATTAAACACTTAACCCAATTTATGAAAAATAGCGAATAGAAATATCAATTAAGCAAGATTAAAGTACTGAAGATTTTAACAAACTACACAATATAATCTCACTAGGACCCGGTGTCACGAATCTGAGCCTCTAGAATACAGAATATCATTCTAATACACGGTATATCCAAAGTCCGATAATGCGAAAATAAAGAGATAGGATAGGAGGGAGAAGATCAATGTCTGCGAACGCCGTGCAGCTACCTCGATACTCACAGAGGCTGGATCTGCTGATCAACTGGATCTACTGAGCCTGAGACTGCCCTGGATCTGCACACAAGGTGCAGGGAGTAAAGTGAGTACTCCGACCCAGTAAGTAATAAAGGTAACTACAGTCCAAAGATAAGAAAATCCAGTAAATACACAAAGTAAGCTACAATCGGAATATACAACAACATATGGAACTGAGCAGCTAAACACCAGTATAAATACAAATACATGAATGCAATGCAATTCATATGATGGTACATTCCAGTACCTACTACGGCGTGCAGCCCGAGCCATCCATATTTATTTATCGTCGACGGCTCTCACTGGGGGTGTGTACAGACTCCGGAGGGGCTCCTGCAGCCTAAGCGCAATATCTTGGTCAGTCATTGTTACCTGACCGATCAGCCATTGTTACCTGACCAATTTATATCATACAGTGTCATTGTTACCACTATTTAAGTATATCATCCAGTGTCATTGTTACCACTATTTCAAGTATATCACACAGTGTCATTGTTACCACTGTTTCAAGTATATCATATAGTGTCATTGTTACCACTGTTTCAAGTATATCACACAGTGTCATTGTTACCACTGTTTCAAGTTACTTTATAATCAGTCCAAAAAATAATATAATAAGCCCCTTGGGCATTTACAAAATAGAAGTTCCCAGCCCGGAATACATTTAAATTTATCATTTAAGTTTTCAACACTTAGAATTATGGCTGAGTTTGCAAAACAACATTTAAAACCTTGGACTGAAATTAAATGATATGCAAATCATGCTAAGAAGTAATATCAATCCTCGAAGGATTTTACAAATCGGCACAAGGCCCCAAACATGGCATCAGGCCCAGTAATATTAATGAAGTATGTGTATCAATCACCAGTATAGTATAAACATCATACGGGATGGACCAAGTCACAATCCCCAATAGTATCCGACCCTCACTCACCATGGAGTGCATGTCATGCCTCAATATAGCGTTACGATGTGAAAGTCCGGGGTTTCAAACCCTCAGAACAACATTTACATCTATTACTCACCTCAAGACGACCAAAAGTCTACTCCGCGATGCCCTTTCCTTTCAAATCGACCTCCTCGCACGTCGAATCTTGCCAAAACCACAATGAATATATTACAATAGGCTAAGGTAATATAACCCAATCGAAAAAACTCGAAAAATATCGAAAATCACGAAATTTGCAATACCCGAGCCCCGGGCCCACTTCTCGAAAAATTATGAAAGTCACATCACCGGATTCCTCGTCTCGCCACGAGTCCGTACATATAAAATTTACCAAAATCGGAGTTCATTTGGCCTCTCAAATCACCAAATCTTATTTTCAAATCCCTAGGCCTAAATCCTCAATTTTTCTACAATTTTCATGCTCAAATCCATACATAATTGATGTACTTAACTCAAAATAAGTGGGGATAACTTACTTTCACATTGATGATGAAAATCCCCTCTTGTAGCTCCCCAAAAATCGTCCATACTTTGAAGAAATGAAGAAAAGTGAGCTAAATCCGTGTATAAAAGAATTTGTCTGTGCTTCGTCGAATTGTACCTTGCATTTGTGCTATACAAGTTGTACATCCTATTAAAATTGTTCCTTGTCGGACACCTTCTGTTTAAACACCCATAACGTCTTGTATAAATATCCAAATGACACACGGTTTGAAGATTTAGAAACTACTCGCAAAGATCTTTAATTTGATAGGTTATACACCATACAACTCTTTAAATATCCCGAGATATGAGCTTCTAAAGTGCATCGTAAATTCTGCCGAAATTGCTCCAGCAGCCCTTTTCGATCCATCGTAACTTTCCGAGATGATATCCAAATCGCGAATGGTTTAACTTTCCGAAAACTAGAATGTATGGGATATAACTTTCACGTTTTGCACTTTTTCTGATTTCTTATAGATTACAAGATATGAGCTTCCAAACCGGACTACTCGCACCTAAAATTTCTGGGCACAACAGAATTTTCTGCAATTTTTCCTAAGTCCGAAATCACTCCGAGACACCTCCGAAACACTCCTGAGCCCTCGGGGCTCCAAACCAAATATGAACACTGACTCTAAAACATCACCCGAACTTGCTCGAGTAATCAAATCGCCAAAATAACATCAAAATCAATGATTTGAGCCTTAAATCCAAGAATTCTTTCAAATTTCATAAACTTTCAAATTTTCCAATTTAAGGCCGAAACTCGTCAAACAACGTCCTTTTGTAACCAAACTTTACAGGAAGTGCTTAACCAACATATATGACCTGTACCGGGCGTCAGAACCAAAATACGAGCCCGGTACCATTACTTTCTAATCAAATTTCATTTTCATTTTCATTTTCCTTAAACATTTTCAGAAAACAATTTCACGAAAAAATTCATTTCTCGGGCCTGGGACCTCGGAATTCAATTCCGGAAATACGTTCAACTCCCATATTTTTCTATGGACCTTTCGAGACCGAAAAATCACTGGTCCGGGTCCGTTTACTAAAAATGTTGACCAAAGTCAACTTTAACAATATTAAATATCAAAATTTTCCCATAATTCATATATTTCAACACAAAGATATTCCGGACACACTCCTAAGTCCCAAATAACCTAACGAAGCTATCTAAACCATAAAATTCGCATTTCGAATCCGATATCAAAATTTCCACTTCCGGCCAAATTTTCTCAAAAACCTTCAATTTTCCATCTTTAGCCAAACGACTCCAAAATGACCTACGGACCTCCGAATTCACTTCCGATCGCGCTCCCAAATCCATAATCACCATACGGAGCTACTCCGAGTCTCAGAATCCCAAACAGACATCAATGACACTAAAATGCATTTTAAACCAAACTGATGCAATTTCTTCTAAAATGCTATCTTCCACAATAGGTGCCAAAACGCTCCCGGGTTATCCAAAACCCGATCCGGGCATACGCCCAAGTCCAAAATCATCATATGAACCTGCTAAAACCTTCGGATCCCAATTCCAAGGTCGTTTACTCAAAATTCCAATCCTAATTCATTTCTTCAATTTTAAGCTTTCAAAATGAGAATTTCCATTTAGATTTGACTCCAAACTTCCTGAATTTTAATTCTGACCATACACACAAGTCAATATACCTGAGATGAAGCCGCTCATGGCCTCAAACTGCTGAATGACGCGCCAGAGCTCAAAACGACCGGTCGGATCGTTACACTTAAAATATGGACTACTTTCAGAACTCTTTTAACCTTCTATAACTCTTTTATAATCTCGCATCCTCCTTAAGTCTTACACTCTTTATATATACCCTTCCTTTAATATATATGTAGTAAGCCATGCCCTAATAGTAATTCAGCATATTATAAATAACGCGTTTCTAAAAATTAGTCTAAGTCCTATGGAGCTACCTTGGGTAGATTTTAAGGGGTGCCTAACATCTTCTCCTTAGAAGAACAAGAACCATTACCCATAATCTCACTTGTTTGCAGACCTATAAGGAATATAACTTAGTAATTAAATAGGTACCCGAGCATACCTTTAAATATTAGGTGGCAACTCTATTTCATCAACAACAAAGAAACCACAAGATGAATCCTGTCTTGACTAGTGAAAAATAGGGTACAACAACATGGCGACTCTGCTAGGAAAACCCCATTTAGGTTCTGAACTTAGCAAGATTAGATTAATTTGGCATCTAGATTCGTTTATACCTTGCTTGGATTGTAGTTGAAATTGCAATTACATGCTTACCTGTTTTATTTGCTCTTTATAATTATCATGCTTATTGCTGCTAAACCTTTGCTTGTTACTGCTTTATATACACTGCCATCATATTTCTTTCAATTGAGTCTTGGCCATACACTATCACACACAATGGCACATGAGGGTTGTTTTTCACACCCCTCCAAACCTTCTTTTCAAAACTTTCTACTTTCGGAGAATGGCTTTGTCAGGTCAACTCACATAACTTCTCGCATCCTTCAGTCCAATTGAAAATTGGGAAACACTCTACTTTTGTAAAATAGGTCATACTGCATAAACATTAGGTGAGTCGGTCCTTGGTACTGACATATAATTAAGAAAGCTGCTTTAATGTCAACGGGCCATGCACCCAACGACATAGCTTCAGTGGAAAAGACAAACAAACTTGACAAGGCGCTTAAAGATCCGAAGCAAACACTTACTCAAATATCTTTCTTTTACCAACCTCAGAAAATGTAAATCAACCGAAACATCCCTAAGATCACAATGGTAATAGGAGCACCACATAAGTTAAAATAGTGGTGGAAAAATATTCATCAGGAACACAGAGATGAGGTTCGAACGCACCTGGGGCATTAACTGCATCGATGAACATCCAAGCCGATAGGGTGCTCACTCACCTGTTGATAGAATTGTGTGATACGGCTAAGGTAGTGTTCAAATTTGCCGACTGTGAGTTAGTACCAACATTTGAAGAAGTCACAAGTTTCACGGACCTGCCATTTAACAGAAGAAAGCTAGTATTTCCAGTTACTATGCTCGGTTACTAGTTCTTGGATGTATTAGGCCTTACCAACGGTAGGAGTCTCAAAAGTATCGAGGACGGATGGGTGAGCCTCGACCAGCTGTTCGATAGATTTAGGAACCGTGAAAGCTAAGAATAGTATTCAAGAGAGTTTCGATGTGACAAAGCGACGTGGGAGAGTCTCGGGCCTATCACTTTTGCCATGGCACTGTTTGGACTATTAGTCTTCCTCCAGTGAAGTGATATATCAACATCAGCCTATTACCAGTATTTCTAACCTTCCGTGGCAATCTTCAAGCAACTTTTGTAGCAATGCTATTGGCTGAGATGCTGAGGGCTCTGTCTGCATGTGCACGAGAGTATTATTTCTTTGAAGGTTGTAACTTGTTGCTTTAGATCTGGGCTACTAAACATTTCTTTTAGTGAGAAGCCATCATCGATTATTTCGTGGGCGTCAGCAATATGATCCGCATCCACAATAAAAGAATAAGACATTGGGTCACCCCACATGGGCAAGAAGAATGGAGGGAAGTGCTAACCGATCTAACTGGAGAATGGATCAACTAGAAGCTCTCTTAGTTAGGTGTAAGGGAAATCTTGAGGACTCCTCAAAAATATTACATTGAGTTGATCGGGTTGGAAGGAATTCAACCATACTCACCCCTGCGGGTCCTCAGACAGTTTGGGATGATCCAAGATGCACCCTTATGGATAAGGAAATCACTATATGAGGATGAGTACAATGGATAGATCCTAATTCCCATGATAAAAAGGCTGCAAGAATAGTGGAATGACCTGGTAACAGTGTTTATGGGTCAAAACTCATGGTGTACTCCTGAGTATTACATATGGATTAACCAAAAAGAAAAAATGGCCCAGCCAAACAGAAAGGGTATAGCCTAGTTAGAGGACGCGGTGGTTGCTTCGCAGATTTACCATGAGATCCTGCCACATTACCTACTGACCACCTCAATGCATCGTCATGTGGTCCCGGGATCCATTGACCACATATTTCCACCTATAGAAGATGAGCACCGGGTAGTGAAGTGTATCCAGATAGAGTCTAGCACAAAGCCAGAAGAAGATCCAGAGGAGGAGTCTAAATTCATTGATGATGAGGACGAATTCGAGGAAGACCCGGAGGAGTATCCGGAAGAGGATCCAAAAGAAGAGAAAGAAATGGGAAATGACTCAAGGGATGCTTATCAGAGTTGGTTGATTTCCCCTTTCCATTTTGTACCCTTATCCCTAGTTTTCTCTTTTACTTTCAAAAATGGCAAGTTGTGCAAGCCCATGTAGTTCTATGAAACAGTGATGTAATCCTTGTTGTATCAGTCTAAATTATCAATGAAAACAAATTGCTTCATATCTAAATGTGTCAAATCTAAATGTCTGTCAAATATCTGTGAATTAGGCCTCCCTCTGGCAATGAGATCTACCCGTGAATTCTAGGAACGCGCTAGCTATAATGCACGAATTATTTGCTCTGTGTGATTTCCTACTCATATAAATGAAGAAACTGACTCTTGTTCCTTTTCTTTTCTTTCTTCATATTTTTGTTTACTTTATTATTATCCCCAAAAAAGAAAAGAAAGTTGATTTGTGTCAACCAAAATTGGCAGAACCACCACACAATCTAAGGTCAAAAGGAAAGGTGTCAGCCACAGAAGACCCAACTGAACATGCTCTGGTCATAGCCGACAGCTCAGGGTGATCGGGGGAAAAAGACAACAATAGGAATGATGAACACGTGGCTAGGATGGCCTATGAAATGGAGTCCCTAAGGGAGGAGATACACCATATCAAAGAACGAGAGCACTTAGCTATGTCAACACTTCCTAAAACCCTCTAGATTCCCTTCTTTGGATTCACTCCCTGACCACTTTCCTTCCACATCACGCCAAAACAACAACACCTCACACCACTCAAGTCATACCTCTGATGACCTTGGCTAAGCCACTAAATCCCCTTATTCACACCCCTTACACACAACAATACACTTAGACACCACAAATCCCTCCTACCACTACCAATACAACTATACCTCCTCGTGTCGGGGTCACTTTTACTGTGAACCTCCACATATCTGTGGAACATGCTGTCACCCATGAGGAGTACCTTCCCCCTATATATGCCATTTCTGAACCTACCTTTACAACACTTTTCACGATCAGGGTACCTTGTGAAACTGACCAATACGCCAAAATGGAAAGAGAAGCCATGCATAAGGAAGAATAATCAATATCTGAGCAGTTACAAATGTTGAGAAGGCAAATGAAGAGTCTCCAAGTTGCTCGGGGAAGTCAAAGTTTGGACTACAAGGATCTGTGTAACCACCCAGATGTGGATATGCCAGGAGAAAACAAACCCCCCAAAGTTTGATATCTTCGATAGGAGGGGGACCCTCACAAACATTTGGGGGCATATTGTGACAAGTTAGTCGAAGTGAGGAGGAACAAGAAGCTAAGGATGAAGTCGTTTATAAGAAGTTTGATGGGATAAGCACTCACTTGGTATAATCGACAGGATGCATGAAATTGAAGAACATGGAAAGATATGGTGGAGGGCTTAATGAATCATTTTTGATTCAACACAGAGATCACTCTTGATCGGTTCGCATTGGTGAACCTGTAGAAAAAAACCATCCGAGTCATTCCAAGAATATGCACATTGGTAGAGGTCAGAGGCTGCCAAGGTGCAACTTCTGCTGGACGACAGTGAACTAACTATGTATTTCATCAGAGCCCAAGAGGGAATACACTTTTAAAAGATGATGGAAATGATGGGACAGAAATTCCCCAAACTGGTCAAGATGGGAGATTTCTTAGAAGAGGGCATAAAATCTAGTAAAGTACAATCCACGGCAGCACTATAAGTGGCCAGCAAGGACATCTAGTCAGGTTCAATCAGTAAAGAAAAGAAGAAGAAGAAGAAGGAGGTCTCAACAGTCATCCCTTACTACCAACCCAACTCACATCATGGAAGCACCTCTTATTCCCCAAAACCACTCACCGCCAGCCACTAACTCTTCAGTCTATAATACCCAGACATATTACCATCCTCAACAACAATACAACCCTCCTCGAGCCAACAACAACCAAAACCTACACCGACCATATGCTTTTGTCCAAACCACTAAATATCAAAATCGACTTGCGTATGCACTACGCCCTTGTCCGAATTTTGAAGAGAAAGGTCCAAAAACTTATACCTTGATTGCTGAGCCTCTGGCCCAATTAGTCGATAGGTTGAGAAGAGTAGGATTGATAGACCCAATTGAAGGAAGGGTTCCTGAACATCCCTCCAAGTATTTTGATGCCACTAAAATATGTGTATAACATTCCAATGTACTTTTGCGTGAGACCGAAGTTTTTTTTAAGTTGAAAAATAAAATTGAAACCCTAATCCAAAGCGGAGCCATTCAGTGCACTCCGACACCACCCAATATGAATCGCAACCCACTACTAAATCATCGAAACCAGGGAGCTAACATGATCATATTAGATGAAGAGTATGACTTGAAGGGAACAATTATCACTATAGGAAGTGCAGAAACTGCCAGGATCCCTCCTTAAAAGGATCACAAATTACATTACAACTGAGGCCTGTAGTGACAGCTCAGACTTATCCACAGCAACCTGCCACTATTACAATAGATAAAGAAAGTTGGGAATACAAATTTTTCCCATGGACGTACCAGCAAAAGGGAAAGGCCAAAATTATAGATTCTGCTATAGCACATGGTATGACTAGGTGTGGGAGATACTACACTTTGGATGACATCAATCGAGGAAACCCAGGGAGAAAAAAAATCCCATGAAAGAATATAACTGACCTAGAAGCTGTCAAATTTTGGAAGAGAATGTCAAGAAAGATTATTCTATAGAGGAATAGTTGAAGAAAACTCCAGCACATATATCAATCATGGATCTGTTAATGAGTACTGACAATTATAAGCACGCCCTATTGAAAGTACCAAGATGGGTAAGTGTACCAAGTAACACCACTAGTGAGGCGTTGGCCGCGACAATTAGGAAAATGGCAAGCAAATATGATCACTTTTTGAAGAAACGAACTCCCTGTCGAAGGCGCAAGTCACAACAAGGGTCTTTACATCACAGTCAAATGCGGGGACAAAGTAGTGTCCCGAGTGTTGGTCGATAGCGGATCAGGGATCAACATTTGTTCGCTCTCCACCCTAAGGGAGTTGGGAATTAATTTAAGGGAAGTCAAAGAAAGCCATATAAGGGTAAGGCCCTTTGATGGTTCGCAAAAAGATGTCATAAGAGAAATTTATCTAGCCTTGCAAATCCGGTCGGTCGATTTCTAGGTGTTGTTCAAGTAATGTACATCGATCTCCTCTTCCTACAAGTTGCTTTTGGGCAGGACCTGGATACATATGGCAGGGGCCGTGCTATTCACTTTGCACCAAAACATAAAATTTGAGTGGGAATGCCAGGAGATCGTGGTTCATGGCGAGTGGGGTCACTCTTCCTATTTGGAGTATGATGTTCCATTCATTAAAGGGCTAGACGGAGTTTCCTTCCACGTTGTAGAAATTATGCAGACTACCGGGATGGAGAAGACTGAACAAAGCTTGAGAATGCAGTCACCGTACAGATCCAAGATGGCTCTGAGGGAAATGCTTAAATATGGATACATGCTAGGAATAGGGTTGGGAGCCAAGTAAGATGGAATCACAGAGCCAATTGAACATAATGGATAGAAAGGAAGGCTGGTATAGGATATTAGCCTTCGGAAGGGAAAGCTCACACCATTAGCTCCGGGAAAAAGGCTTTTGTGCCGAAGAATGTCGCATGTATGGGACAAAGTTCAGTAGGGATAAGAAAGCTACTCATGAGAATGATTAAACAATGTTGTGAAGGAACTAACATCAAGACACCGATAATCAGAGATGCTGAACTAGGAGAAGAGCTACGGAATTGGACCGCCAGTCCATCTTTGGCTCGCCGGGAGTCTTGGTAGTGTGGAACTGTAAAAAAAATTCTTTTGAAAAGTACACTGTCAATTGAGGCATGTACTGTATTTGTACCCTTTTGTCATTTGCCTCTTAAATGCATAAGACGTTTTCCTTTTGAAGAAATAAAAAGAATAATTTTCCTAAATATTGCAACTTTATTTATCGTTTTATTTATAATTAGCTTTTTTTAGTAATCAAACCGCTGAAAAATCATGTTCCACGAATATAACATGTAACGAATTCATTGAGCGCAAGGACCTAAATTACGAGGAGTATGATGAGAGCATGATGCCTGACAATCTCCCACAAGAGATCGAGTAGTTGGAGAGTCAAAAAAGCCCAACCTTGAAGAAACAAAAGTGGTTAATCTTGGAAGTGAAGAAGATGTAAAAGAAACCAGAATCAGCATTCACCTAGAAGCCGAGTAAAAGGAAAAACTGATTGCGCTCCTCCGACGGTACGTCTATGTGTTCACATGGTCCTTTGATGACATTCCAGGATTAAGCACCGACATTGTCTCACATTGAATGCCCACTGATCCTACCAGACCGCCGATCAAGCAGAAACCTAGAAAATTTAAACCAAATTTAACTCTAAGGATAAAGGAAGAAGTGACCAAACGGGTAGAACAAAATGTGGTAAGGGTCACCAACTATCCAAGCTAGTTGGCAAACATTATCCCAGTACCCAAGAAGGGCGGAAAGATAAGAAAATGTGCGGACTACCGAGATCTCAACAACGCTAGTCCAAATGATGATTTCCCTCTGCTAAATATCCACATCCTCATTGACAACTGTGCAAAGCATGAACTGCAGTCATTGTGGATCGTTTTTCTGGGTTCCATCAAATGTTAATGCATAAGGAAGATACAGAGAAGACAGCTTTCACCATACCTTGTGGAGTCTACTATTATAGAGTTATGTCGTTCGGTCTCAAGAACGCTGGCGCCACCTGCATGAGGGCCATGAAAACCCTCTTTCACGACATGATTCATAAGGAGATTGAAGGTATATGGATGATGTCGTCATAAAGTCTCGAAAGAGCTTGGAGCACTTGGACAACTTGAGGAAGTTTTTTGAACGCCTGCAAAGGTACAATTTGAAGGTAAACCCAGCAATGTGCGTGTTCAGAGTCCCCGCTGGAAAACTATTGGGCTTCATTGTAAAAATGAAGGGAATAGAGGTTGATCCATCAAAAATCAAATCCATCTATGAATTATCGCCACCAAATAACAAGAAAGATGTGATGAGTTTTCCGGCCGATTGAATTATATCAGTCGTTTCATTGCCCAGTCCACGGTAATCTGTGAACCCAATTTCAAGCTATTAAAGAAAGACAAAATGGACAAAAGAGCGATGGAAAGACTTTGACAGAATCAAAGAGTATCTCTCAAACCCGTCAGTGTTGGTTCCCCCCAAACCAGAGAAGCCATTGTTGCTCTATTTGTCGGTCTTGGATAACGCCTTCGATTGTGTGTTCGGGAAGCATGATGAAACTTGGAGAAAGGAGCAGGCCATCTATGCCATGCGAGGCCAATTATACCTTGATAGAACGCACTGGTTGCACTCTGACTTGGATTGCTCAAAAGCTAAAGCATTACATGTTAGCATGCACTACGCATCTGATATCTCGGCTTGACCCACTCAAATACATTTTTCAGAACCCAATGCCTATCAAAAAGCTAAATAAATGCCAAATTCTCCTCAACTAATTTGACATTTTGTACATAACTCAGAAGGCTAACAAAGGACAAGCTTTAGCCGACCACCTCGTTGAAAATCCGGTGGATAGGGATTACGAACCACTCACCACATATTTCCCTGATGACGAAGTATTATTTTCTTGAGAAGATATTGCAGAATCGTACACTATATGGAGAATGTTTTTCGATAGAACAACAAATTTCAAAGGATTCGGAATTAGGGAAGTCCTGATTTTTCCATCTGGACGGCACTATCCAGCATCAACAAAGATAAGATTCCCTTGTACCAATAGTTTGGCTGAATACGAAGCGTGCTTTCTTAGGATCAGAATGGAAGTCGACATGAACATCAAAGAACTTTTGGTCATAGGAGATTTTGATTTCCTGATACACCAAGTCAACGGGGAATGGTCCACCAAAAATGTCAAGATACTGTTGTACTTGCACTACGTGAAGGAGCTGTGCAAGAAGTTCACAAATATTGAGTTCAAGTATGTCCCCATGATTTACAACGAGTTCGCGAACACCCTTGCAACCCTATCATCTATGATTCAGCATCTACACAAGCACTACATTGACCCTATCGAGGTAGAGATCTAGGATCAACATGCCTATTGCTTCTATGTAGATGAAGAACCCCAATGGTAAACCTTGGTATCATGATATCAAGAGATTCCTTGTGACTAGAGAGTACCCGAAAAGTGCTACTAATGGTCAAAAGCGACCCCTCAAGAGGCTGGGAAACCACCTTTTCCTCAACAGAGAAGTACTGTACATGAGGACCCCAAAGTTAGGTTTGTTGAGATGTATAGACGCCGCCGAAGCAACCAGATTACTAGAGGAAGTACATGCAGGGAAATACGGACCCCTTATGAACGGGTTCACATTAGCCAAGATGATTTTGTGAACTAGATATTTGGATGACTATGGAAAGCGACAATATCCACTACGTGCAGAAGTGTCACCAGTGTCAGATTCATGGGGATTTTATCCTGGTTCCACCAAATGAGTTAAACATAATGGGTTTGCCTTGGTTGTTTGTCGCCTGCTGCATGCACTAATCGGATCTACAGAGCACGCATCATCAAACAGACATCATTTTATTTTAGTAGCTATCGATTATTTCACCAAATGGGTTGAGGCATCTACTTACAAGGCTGTCACGAAGAAGGTAGTGGCAAATTTTGTCCGAAATAACATCATTTGTAGATTTGGGATACCGAAGTCTATCATCACTAACAATGCCGCTAACCTCAACAGCGACCTCATGAGAGAAATCTGCGAGAAGTTTAGAATCGCCCACCACAATTCCAAAGCCTACAAACCACAAATTAATGGAGCAGTCGAGGCAGCCAACAAGAATATCAAGAGGATTCTACGAATGATAGTGAATAATCACACACAATGGCACGAGAAACTGGATTTCGTTTTACTGGGTTATCGGACTACCGTGAGGACATTAACTGGGGAAACGCAATACATGTTGGTATACGGCATTGAAGCAATAATACCGCAAAAGTTGAGATACCATCTGTAAGAGTCATTCAAGAGGAAAAATTGGACGACGCAGAATGGATACGGGTCAGGCAGGAATAATTCATGCTCATTGATGAGAAAAGAATGGATGCAGTATGTTATGGTCTATTATATCATAACAGGATATCCAGTGCATTTAACAAGAGAGTGAAGCCTCGCTAATTCGCACTGAGGCTGTTGATTCTGAAGAAATCTTTCCCCATTAAGAAGAAGATAAAGTAAAGTTCGCACCAAACTGGCAAGGTCCTTACATGGTTCACCAAGCACTGTCGGTTGGAGATCTAATCTTGGCCTAAATGAATGTAAGAGTCAACATAAAGCCTATCAACTCAGACGCAATCAAGAGGTACTATGTCTAAAAATAAATAAAGATAGGTTTTTTATGTAACAAAACTATGTTCAATCTGATTTCCCACGAAGGGATACGTAGGCAACCCACATAAGGTTCAGTTTCTCTACTCCCTTTCTCTTGTAATAGAAAAATCAAATATCATTTTTGTGTGTTGCTCAGGAACTACGCCGACTTGATTTACTCATAAAGGAATACGTACGCAATACTTATCGAATCCAGTCATCTTTGTAATTGAACTATGTTCTGGCATGATTCCACTGGGATGCATAGGTTGTCTAAGTCAGACTCGGCCATTGTTCATTATTAATATCATCATTTTTCCTCTGTTGTAGTTGAACTACATCTTGACCTGATCTATTTGGATACATTAGCTTCCTGAGTGAGGCTCGATCACCTTCATCATTTTCATCATAATCCACGAACTACATTAAGACCTGATTCTATTTTGTATGTGTAGGCAACCTGAAAGGGTTTGGTCATAACCTTAGGAAAGCCTTGTAATGCATTAGTTAAAATTAGGATGCAGTCACGCCAGTAAGCAGCCGCGTCGTTAGAAGCATCTCAGAAGATCGACATCAACATGACAAAGTTCTTAAGTGGATACGCTCGCGTGTCAAGAATCTTTCGTAACATGTCATAATCGGAAACGACAACATTTGCCTTAAAAAAAGCTATTTTCAAAATGATTTCTGAAACTAAATGTACCTCTATAGTAATTCGTTCCATCTACAAAACTTCACGGCACAATCATGTCCTAGGCCAAGGCAAACCAAGATTGTTGTCGACATGAACCAACTTTCCCCCCACTAAGAAGTTATGTTTTGGTGCAGGGTCAACAAGGAGTAAGGAAGCACTAAGACCACACCGGGTAGATAACGAATCCACCACTTGCCTAAGATTATCTTTATTCCTCTTTTACTTGAACTTTTCATGTACAGCTAAAGCTAATCATTGAAGTCTTTGCAGGTACCTCGGAGTCAGACTGCTGAGTAAACCGCTTGCTCAAATAATCAGAGCATTTTGTACAAAATGAGCCGTCGACTTTACCGATGAGAGTTCTGTATATAGCAAACTATAAGCTTAAGCAATCGGAGAATCCTATACAAATCGAATGTTGGCTTCGCCAATCGAAGTCCAGTATATAGCAAATCGTCAGCTCAATCAATCGGAGCTCCATGTACAAATTGAATGACGGTTTCATCAACCGGAGCCTTGTATATAGCAAACTGCAAACTTTGCCGACAAAGCAATTCTCATCGCCGCTCTGTCGCAATGATTACCAGAATAGACAATCGTAAACCTCATCACTAACATTCTGCCCAATCGATGGCCGCAACTTAGTTTCACAGTCGAGAGTATCTCTTGGGCATGATTTCATTTTATTTACCATTGCTTTGAATATTTTAATGTTTTGCTCATGCAGCTTCAAGCATGATCATGACTTAGTCAATCACTCCTAAGCAGAGATTACTTTACATTTCGGTGCAAAGCTCTCCCAACAAGCGGATACGCACTTTACAAATCAAGATCACCCAACAAGCGCAGACATTTTTCAATACAGAGCTCTCCCGACAAGCGGAGACATTCCTCAGTGCAAAGCTCTCCTAACAAGTGGAGATTCACTCTGCCAATCAAGCTCTCCCAAAAAACGGAGATAATTTTCGAGTGCTCCAATAGCTACGAAACGGTACACATCTCGCCTAACAAATCGAGTAAAGATAAAGTATCCCATCATCCCAATCCCAATAACGGTTCACTGGCAGCCGGGCAATATCATTCCTGCATCATTTACATCCCATTTTAATAAATTTTGCATTATATTATATTGATATGCGTGTATTTCATTTGTTTTGCAGGAACAAACACCATAACGTGAAAATTTTCTTAGCAGCAAATCAAACCACAATGTTATGAGGACAACCAACCCATTAGTGGGCCTAAGATCTCAGCTCAAGACAATCAGCGAAACTTAAAATTTCGAATCATTCAAATCGGGCCACAAAATTCAAGCTACCATAAGTGACAAATCTTCCGTCTCATTGTATTGTCATAATACGATACTGGGGCAATTCCTGTGAATGTCGCGTCCCCAAAGTCTCTAGTCCAAAATTACATAAGGCCTGATCCTCGTTAAGCCCGAGGTATGTAAGCAATTTACAGGCAGAATTCGGCCCCAATATTCCAAATCTTTCTAGATTCTTCCTCAACTCAATTATGCAATTTACCATCCCCATTTCATGCAATGCTTGCCTAAAAGTGGAGACAAAATTGGTTTTGGTTCAATTTGTTTGCCCGAAAACTATTTTATCGGTTTCTGGTCAAAGAGGGACAACTGTTGACCACTAATTTTGACCCTCCCCGTTTTTAAATTAATTTATTTAGACTTAATGATTTACAATGAATATTTTCAAAGTATTTTCCAATAATGAATATCTATTTTTCACAAATTAACCAAGCATCAGTTTTAAAATTAATCACACAGTATTAACATTGTGTAAGTACAAATATATTAACTATTTTAATATTATTAAAATAATTTTGATATATACATTATGTAGGTTTTATAATTAATTTAATAAATTACTCTTTAATTTCTAGTTAATTAGATTATTATGTGAAATTCAAAATTAGTGCTACAATTTAGGAAAATAAAGTATCTTTTATAAATAATTAATTTTAAATAATTAGTAGTATATAATAATTATTATTACCATATTATTGAAAACTATTAAGTTTATTTAAATTAAAGGTGTTTAAGTTTATATCATCTACCCTTTAACTTAAACATGAAGCTCTAAGTGTTTATATGTTTCTCTACTCTATACTTACGCATGTTAAATTGTGAAGACCATTTTTGGTTTGACATTATGAAATTTTCATGATCTCATCTAGTTATGGTTGCATATGTTGACCTAGTTTTGTTTGAATTGAACTGTCTTCTTTTCATGAATCTTTATTGTACATTTTGTTGAGATTAAGCTATCTTCCTCTCTAGAAAACAAGTCATGATCATGTTTTGTTATAGTCAACAGGTAATTGTCGCATAACTGAACTTGGTTGTTTCTTGACAGATTAGCATCTTTGGTTGCACATTCAATTCAAAACCTACTTAGCATAGTTCCTCCCTCTCTGCAATCCTTTTAAGTTATTATTGGTCTTTGAAAAGCTGACATGCATTTTGTCTTTAAGACTATCTTCCCTGAAAAAATAGGACTTAGTTACCCTGTTATAATCACGTGATAATTTGTGAAAACAGAAGCATGACCATCTTATACATAAATACTAAACTAAACTTATGTTTGGATTAAACTTGTTTTAATACAATGATTTCCTTATTTGTAACTTTTCTCCTCAAGTCATACTTAACCTGATTCTATAAGTGTACAAAGCTTCCCTGTCTATAAGAAGTTATTACTTCACTTGAAGTGTTCATGTAACTAACTGAATATTGTATGTTTCCTATTTGATTCCTGATTTCATGCTTTGTCCAGAACCACTCCAGTCATTTCCCTACAATTAATTTAAAATCAAATCTGATCCTTAAACCTTATGAGATCCTTTGTCGATAGTTTCTGAATTTATTTAAGGCTAACACTGTTACGACCTAAAATCTACTAAGGGTCGTGATGGCGTCAGATACCGCTGTCAGGCAAGCCAACCAAAATACTTAATTAAATTCTCGTTTTAATAATTTTGAAAACTATGATTTTCCTTCAATTTTACTAGTAAAAGGTAATCATTTCAAATTAAATATAAATATTAAGAAGTTAATACAAGATACCCCATAATCATCCCAGAACCTGGTGTCACAAGTGCATGAGGATATACTAGGGAATGAAATAAAATACAGTAACTGACCGGAATACATAATGGACAAAAACGAAAATACAGTACAATACTCTGAAGGAGACTCTGCTGGCTGGGGGTCATCTTGATAAATGTAGCTCACCTATGTCTCCATATTAACCATGCCGCTACGCCACTAAGCCACTAGCCACACATGAACCTGTGCAACAAAAAATGCACAGCAAGTATAGTATGAGTACGAAAATAACGTGTACCTAGTAAATATCCCGTATAATCTCGAAGAAGTAGAGACAAGAGGTTGACTTCGACACTTACTAGCGGTGCAATAATAATATACCAATAACATAGTAAATCGTGGATTTTCATAAAGGTGGTTGTAACTCAATAACATGAAGCAAGTAAGCAATTCTTTCATTAATAAGAGATTTTCAAATTCATTTTCCATCATTTATACATTTATCTCAGGTCAGGGAGAGCAAATATCAACATCTATAAAGCTCAAGGCAAGCAATAAAAGCATGTGCAAATCATGCCGAGGACGTATGGCCCGATCCAACAGTAATTAAACTGTGCACTGTCAGAGGGTCGAAGGGCACGAACCATAAATGCATCTATTCCCCCGCTCGCGAATCATACATGTGATGCAGTCAAATATAAATAAACACAACAATCAGTCAAACAAGAATTCATCAGGGAACAGTTATCCAAAGAAAAGCCAATTCTCTTTTAACAATTCAAGAAAATGAAGTTTAATCATTTTAGAAATTCATTTACTAATTCGATGTGATTTAAGCAATTCAAACTATCAACAAAATTACAAATATTCCAAGTATAGCATGTTTTTGGGTCCTAGACTACCCGGACTTAAACATAATAGTAGCTACGTACGAACTCTCGTCACCTCGTGCGTACGTATCCCCCCACAAATAGAAGCACAAATCCAGTTAATTCACCTATGGGGACAATTCCATCTTACTAGGTTAGAACGGAGACTCACCTCGCTCCGAAGTCCAATGACCGGCTTACAAGCCCTTCCAATGTCTCAAACCGATGCCCAAACGCTCCAAAACTAGCCAAATAACGGGAAAACCAATGAAAATACACCCTAATATTCATAACAATCCAATTTATATAAAATCCCAACTCCGTTCGAAAAGTTGACGAAAATCGCCCTCGGGCCCACGTGCCCAGATTCCGATATTTTTCGAAGATAGAGTTTACTTAGAACCTCACGAACTCAAATATGTAATTTACTCTCAATTTCATACCCAAAATCGTGGTCAAAATTCCAAAAATACATATTCTAGGCCTTTCCACAAAAACCCCAAGTTTCTACCAATATCCATACTTTAATCCATAATAATATCATGTATTTAACTCACAAAGGGTGGAAGTAACTTACCTCATGCTTGATGATGAAATCCCCCTCTTCAAAGGCTCCAAAATCGCCCAACCAAGAAGAAAAATGAAGGATAATGTGCCAAATCCCAATTTTTAAAGAACTCACTGCCTCTAGCATTTCCGCACCTGCGGTCATTTGACCGCTTCTGCGATCCCACAGGTACGGACCCCACTGCCTCTTATGTGGTCTCCTTCCGCTTTTGTGGTCAGCTCCCTCGCTTCTGTGCTTATGCAGATGCGGCCAATACCCGAATCTGTGGTCCTTCCTTTGGCTGCCCAATTCCTCTCCTGCGACTCCCAAGCCGCTTCTGCGGCTCCGCACCTGCAGCCACAACCTCGCAGGTGCGGTTACACCAGATATCAGTTGCCTCAACTCTTCTTAAACTCCCTTTTTTCGATCCGTTAACCACCCGGAATCCACCCGAGGCCCCCGTGACCTCGTCCAATCACACCAACTAGTCCCATAAAATAATGTGGACCTGATCGAGGCCTCAAATCACGTCAAACAATACTAAAATCATGAATCACACCCCAAATCAAACTTGATAAACTTGAGAAATTCAAACTTCAACATTCGGTGTCGAAACCTATCAAATCACATCCGATTGACCTCAAATCTTGCACACAAGTCATATTCAACATTATGGAACTACTCCAACCTCCGGAATCGGAATCTGACCCCGATATCAAAAAGTCCACTTCTGGTCAAACTACTCAAAAACCTTCAAATTTCTATCTTTAGCCAAATGACTCTAAAATGACCCACGGTCCTCCGAATTTACTTCCGATCGCGCTCCCAACACCAAAATCACCATACGGATCTATTCTCAGACTCGTAATCTCAATAATATTGATAACACTGAAATGCACTTCAACCCAAACTTATGAAATTCTTCCAAAAATGCTAACTTCCACAATAGGTGTCTAAACATTCCCGAATCTTCTAAAACCCGATCTGGACAGACGCTCAAGTCCGAAATCATCATACGAACCTGTTGGAACCTTCGAATCCTAATTCCGAGGTCATTTACTCAAAAATCCAATCTTAGTCAATTCTTTCAACTTAAAGCTTCCGAAATGAAAATTCTCTTTCAAATCAACTCTGAACTTCCCAAAATTCAATTTTGACCATGCGCACAAGTCATAATACTTGATGTGAAGCTGCTCACGGCCTCAAATTGCTGGTGATAGAGCCAAAAATGATCGGTTGGATCGTTACATTCTCTCCCACTTAAACATACGTCCGTCCTCGAACGTGCTGAGTACTATACTGGAGCTGTCCAAAATCACTATTTAACACCTTGAGCACCTACCCGTGCTACCACAGCTCATCTGAGCACATTAACTTGATCAAATTTGAAAATATTCTCCTTTATTCAACAAATAATCTTAGAACCTAGTTTCAACATCCGAAATTCTCTACGAGGCCTGCTTCCAATGTTTGAACATCGTATCAATCACTACAGGGTGTGCCAGAACATGACTTCATACCTTTGCCGAATTCACACCATACACCATATCCTCCACATGGACATATTAATATTCTCTGATCATAATAACCGACATTCCCCGAATCCGATGCTCACAATGCACCTCATAACATTTATAAGTTTCTCTCTGACTCTTACAATACTGCCACGGCGGGAGAGACAAGTAGAAATTTATAACCAACTACCAAGTCAACAAATCATTAAGTCTATACTCCTCACAAGAACCATTACCTCATTCTGAACCAATTAACGATCTTTGCTCTTTAATATACTTCATATAATCCGACTGTACTGATCCTAGATCCAATAATCTCGTCTCACCCAGTAAGAACTACTCAGGCAATAAGCCACCCCATATACAACCAAAAAGTCTCACATAATGCCACAATGTGCCAATAGGCTACAGACTTAAATGTGATACATAAGGAAAACGAATTTTGGAAGGGACTAATCAACCCACGCAATTAATATGAGCTTTTCTCAAACAGTGGGAAACAAAACACGTAAAACATATATAGGGAATTGTACTCAACATCACATTGCTGCAGCGTGCAACGCGATCAAAACAACATACCCATGGTTGCATGCCACCCGATCCACACATAAAATTCACATAAGGAGATACACATCGAGCTAAATTGCTCATTACAACAAAAATACCGAATATCAGTCCCAAGAACGCTAAGTGCATAATACCATCCCCGGGGAGATATATAGCGCCATAGGCCACAAACTCAAGCACAACTGAGGTGTGATATATGTTGTGAAACTAAAGAGCCATCCTGCTCACATAACGCCATTGCTAAGTGGAATCTCAACACATAAGAAAATTATCGAGCCATTTACAACTCACACGACACCATCTAGCATTATATGAAACAACCGACAACGAAATAACATCCAACGTCCGAATACTCCTCCATAGGGAGCGCTATGCCAAAATGAACATATTCGGCCTAATATAGAGCCCATATTCATACTTAAATCCATTCACATACCTCAAGCCAATTCTGATTACACTACACTAGGCTAACAACCTTTCATGGGTCCATAATGACCCCCGTTTCCTCACAACACACAAGAACAACCATCATAGCCTAAGCAAACCTCTAGAGTCCATAACCCAATAAACCGAGTGCCTTCCAGGCATAAATTCGCAAATTAGTGATATCACCACCATCTTCATATTTGGTTTAATTCTTCAATCAATCATGTGACTACATGACACACTTATACAATATTCCCGTGGGACACGCTCCCATGACCTTCCGCACTAGATAACAAACCTACACATCCTCACCACCAGCCATACCATGCTATAAAGAAAATCAAGAATCCGCAAATCAATACATGAAGCCTCTTGTACGAGGCACTGATCTCAGGTGGCGTTGAATACAATACCAACTCACTGTAAACCTCCAAACTCATTTCCTGCTCATCCGAGCTCGCGACATCCTTGTTGACACCAAACTGCAACCCTGATCCTCACTTTCAAATTCCATACCACTCACTGCACCTAACATGCCAATATGTGATAGCACAAGATCTGTATCATAACTCCTGAACCACAATTAACGTAAACACTTCCTCGCTTGGAAACCTTTTACTTAACTCATTCCAAGAGGACCATAGCAACACGCGAGTAACTTCTCATAACCGTAGAACATTCAAATCCTCAAGTAGTGGTCTAAACCACCACAAACCTTCTGGGATCCGCCTACACATACATGTCGTAGTACTTGAATACTTCCAAATATAATTAATTACGGTGGCCGTCGAGCCTCGCGTGCACCGCCACCACTATGCCAATTCAACCATGGCTGACCAACTTAACTTCTTCTAATTCATCCTTAGATTGCCTTAGATATAATATTAGCCCCATTCCTTACATCACCAACCTAAATCCGCACTCATCTTGAGTGACCCCATTCCATGAGACCACATTGTCTCCAAAACCATGGACCACTTCATACCCTCCTTACATGCATATTTGCATCTTCAACTGATGCATCCATCCTGTTAATCCCTCGATAAATCCGAAGTCTTTTTCCCTTTTTCCTCCCGATGCTACACTGCAAGTCAAAAACATCATAGATCACTCTAATCCTCTTAACATAATCTGCTATAAAAGCTCGATTCTTAACCATATTGCGGGCTTCAATCCTTAAGCACCGCATTTTTAAATCCTTTGAATTCACTAGGATCGTTGTTAAGATCCACCCACTCTGACTTGGTCCCGAACATAATCAACTCCATGAATCTTCTAGCACATGAACACCCTCTCAACAAAGCACCTGGTCAAATCAGTTTCCTTCTGTAATGACCCGGTCGATTGTTTTGAGAAATTAAGCTTCGTTTAGTGGCGTAAGTTCTAGAACAACTTCATAATATGAGTATCGACTTGACTGCATGGTTGAATTCAGTTAACGGATGATTCAGAGTCAAATTAGAAGAAGGAATCTAGTTTTGAAAGTTTAAACGGTGAGAATTTAACCGGAATTGGACTTTTGAGTAAATGGACCCTAAATGGGTTTTGGGTGATTGCAACAGCTTTGTATGGTGATTTTTGACTTAGGCGTGCTTCCAGATTCATATTTGGCGGTTCGTAGGATAATTTGAGGTATTTCAGCGAAAGTTGGAAAAAGTTGAAGTTTGGAAAGTGGAGTAGTTTGACCCATAGTTGAATTTTATGATATCAGGATCAGAATGTGATTCCGAGAGTTGGAGCAGCTTCGTTATGTCATTTTGGACTTGTTTGCAAAATTTAGCATCATTCCAGATTGACTTGATAGGTTTCGGTACAAGTTTTCGAAGTTGGAAGACTTGGAAGTTCATAGTTTGATTCATGGTGTGATTCGACGTTTCGGCATTGTTTGATATGATTTGAGACCTTGAGCGAGTCCGTGTTAGGTTATATGACTTGTTTGTGTGTTTACACGGGGTCCCAGGGGTCTCAGGTGTGTTTCAGATAATTTTGGGCTACTTTGGATGTTGATTATCAAATATCTGGTGTTGTTCTTTACGTTGGCGAGGAGCCTCTCACATTCACGAAGAATAATTTGGCTTCTGGAAGTTTGTGCTTTGCATTCGCGAAGAAGGATATCCCGGTTGCACAGATCTAACTTCGGAGGCTCATATCTCACAATCTCTATGGAATTTAGAGATCCAAAAATAAAAGCCGTAGATCGTTGTGTCTAGTGTTCAGAAATGTAAATTAATTGGAATTTACATTTGCTTACAAAAAGTTGTGGTAGTTACACTATAGACTATCCGGGGAGAGTTTGAAAATCTCTGTTGCACAGGGTTGACTTTGGAAGCTTATATCTCGCAATATATAATGACTCAGGAAAATAGCAACCTGTGAAACTATAGCCCTTGGTGTCTAGTTTTCAGAACATTAAACCATTCATCATTTGGAGTTGTGTGCAAAATGTTATGGCCATTATAATAAAGGCTGTCTGGAATGAGTTTGGAAATCGCTGACGAGGAATTTACTCATCGCGAAACTCGAGAAAGGTCGCAAATGCAAAGAACAACCCCTGAGCATGCAGAATATATTCTCAAATTGAGGGTTGGACCATTTTATTCATATCTTGACTTGTGGAGCTCGGTTTTGAGAGATTCTTTGGGGATTTTTCACACAAATCGATTGGGTAAGTGTTCTTCATCTAGAATCTAACATATTCCATGGTTTTATCTTCATTTTCATCATTTAATGTGTGTTTTGGGTTGGGAAAAATGTTGATTTTTGAAGAAAATTCCTAAAATGAAAAATCATGATTTGAGGGACCAAATGGTATCGAAATTTGATAAATTTTTTATGGTTGAGCTCGTATCGGAATTGGTATTCTCTTTTTGTAAAATTTGTCGGGTTACGAGGTGGGGGTCCGGGGGGTCGACTTTTGGACCGATTTTTTTGATTTTGTTAAAGATTGAGACTTTATGATCTGGAATAGTTTCTTATGTGTTTTATTTGTGCTTTGAAGTTAATTTGGTTAGATTTGAGCCGTCCGGAGGTCTTTTCACCCGAGAGGTGCATTCTAGAGTATCAGTTTGTTGTCTTTGAGGCAAGTATCTTGCCTAACCTAGTGTGGGGGACTTTCCCTTAGGATTTGAATCTACTATATTGATTGTAGTTTGTGTACGCGAGGTGACGAGTGCGTGTTCGGACTTATTTGTGGAAAAATTGGCCTTTTAGGGTTCTTAGGCCCTTATATTTACTGTGTATGAATGTGTACTTGATATGCTTGAGTTTTTCACTTACTAGTTTCACCTCTACATGCTCTAATTGGAATTAATTGCTTATGATTCATTCTTATTGCCTATTTGACTCTTATTTTGCTTAACTGAAGATTTTTACCTTTTCTATTGTCATGCTATCTTTAATAACTGCTTGTCTTTATTGGAAATCATTATTATCTCCCATGTAATTGTTTTGTCTTAATTGAGGTTATGATTATCTTCCCGCTGCTCATCCTTAATTGAAATTGTTGTATATTCTTCATAAATTGCCCAACCTTAAATGAAGTTTAGATATCCTATATTTAGTTGACATTTCCTTATTTGGAATTATTTGATTCGTGTTAGCTTCCTCGTTGTTAAATTACATATTGTGGGATCGTTGCTTCAGATTATTTTCTCCCTTGTTGAGTTGTTCTTATTACGCTTAGTATTCTCTATTGTGGTTATTCCTTGTGAGCTAGTTTTACCATCTCCTTGTGATAGAAAGTTCTTGAGTTGATTTACTTATCATGTTCTTGTATATATTGTCATTATTGTTGTTGTACCTATTGTGGTGATGCACGAGGTTTCTACCGTGCGGTTGTTATTATTGTGATGCACGAGGTTTCTACCGTGCGGTTGTTATTATGGGGTTGCACGAGGTTTCTGCCGTGCTATTGTTACTATTGATATATTGCACATGCGGCGTGACAAGGTGGGGTATGTATATATATGCATATATGTGGGTTGCACATGTGGTGAGACAAGGTGGGAACATTATGATGCACGTGTGGGGAAACAAGGTGGGCACTTATTTTGTGATTATTTGCACACATGGCGAGACAAGGTGGGCTATGTCAGGGATTAATTGTGATGATTTGTGATGGCCTGAGGGCATTCTTGTTGTTTGATATTGTGTTGTGGTACAATTACCTGTATGAACTTTATCTCATGGAAGTTGTGAGGAAACATCTTACATGTTGTCCGTTCTTTTCCTTATGCTTATTAGCTGGTAGGGACTATGTTAAAGCACTTGCACAAGCATACACGTAGTTGAACTCTCCTATTGGATGTGAAGTCCTCTTGATTTTGCTGAGTATAGATGCACACCCTTGTTTACTTGTTATATATGTGAGAGTGGCTCTAGTTAGCAAGTGAGTTATCAGCATGACCATGAGTGTGATTGGGGCACAGGATGCCAGTGTTAGATTTCAGGTACTGGGACTCGTGAGTTGTAATTTGTCCGAGATTCGGTACTTCATGGAATTTGTTGGATAAAACCTGATGTGAACACTGTCGTAGGATCTGAGTTATTGCTTACCTTTACTGTATTGTGAATTTAGGATTTAGGTTTGTGTTTTCGCTCGCTCTTCTATGTCATTATTTTGGTATTTCTGCTGTTACTTGTTGTTTTCTTCCCTTATTGTGATTGTAGTATTGTTAGCCATTTAGTGTATTCTTTAAATATATATCATGTTCCGTTGTTCCTATATTTGTACAATTTATTGGACCGGTAGGTGTCTTGACTGTTCCTCGTCACTATTCCACCGAGGTTAGTCTTGATACTTACTGGGCACCGCTGTGGTGTGCTCATGCTACTCTTCTACACAGTTTTGTTGTGCAGATCTAGGTATCGATCATTAGTAGCTGTGCCGATCATTACTGAGGAGACTCAAGGTAAACCTGTTGTTGCGTTCGCAGGCTTCGGAGTCACCTTCTTACTTGTATTCAAATATTTTCACTCTTTTCCGAACTGTTATATTTAGCAGTGGTAGCTAACTCTGCAGAGCTTATGACTTGTACTACCGGATTTTGAGAATTATAAATTTTGTAGATATTTCTGCTTCAAGACTGTTAAATTTCATTTATTATTGTAGTATTTCAGTATGAGTTAGGCTTACCTAGGCCCTAAGACTAGGTGCCATCACGATACCCAAATAGAGGAAAGGTTGAGTCGTGACACCTTGAAACCCGCATCTATACATAGCATTAGTCCTGAACCTTCCCCGAGTCTGAACATGGGTCAATAAGGCCAACCACAGCACACCTTTAACAATTTCTTTGCTCAAATTACCACTTATACTCTCTTTCCTTAGCTGAATTAGCATACCAATATGCTAAAATCAAGAAATCTCACCAATAAACGACCATGCAATCCAACCGTAGGTGGTGGGACTCTCCCACTTAGCTTGAAGCCACCATTATACGACTCCGGAACCCACCAAGGTTCTTTACCTCTTATTGGCATAACTCAGCAAAATCAAACCGTCAGATTCCTTGATATCCTTTCATTAGCACTTCATTAACACTCTGAATCCCCATCAATAACCACATATTCGACCTCTTACCCTATGGCCAGTAAAATCCTTCGCAGAAGCTTCGCCAAGCATGCGAATACTAACCTTCTCACAGGGGATAACCCACCCGTGGAAATTACCTACTATGACATCAATAACACATCCTGAGCCTGTGCTTATTGACCAGCTGCACAAGTCCATTCACTCCTCGTGGACATCAATTAAATGTGCGATAATATCCTTCCATCCCAAGTCATGTTGCATCCTTGTTCATATCAAGCAACTCCATTTTGTCATATCCAACCTCCCACCACATGATAGCCAATACTTCAAATTAAATCAGTAGACCCAATTATTGTCCACTAACATTCCCAAATCATTCCGAACTTTCCTCAAAGGTGCATAGTTATCCTACCACAAAACTCATATACAACTCCGCCACTCTCCCACTTTGGCAAAACTCACTCTCAAAATCATCTTCTCGACCCTCGCTTCTTTTACCTGGCCTTCTAGAATTTTAACCACCGCCTGACACTCCCCACACGTCCTTCCTTATCCTTTGCTGCTTTGTTATTGCTCTAATCCAATCTCTAACTCCGAAACATTTAAACCAACATATTGTCACTAACTTTAACTTTTCGAAGGTCATCTTTCTCAAGCTGTCAGCATTAGAAATACCGATTCGATCCTGCACCACCGCACTCTGCGATCTCTAACAATCGCTCCTCCAATACCATTTCACAATACCCTGCCCAAAGGCTAATTGAAGAGAACCATACACCGGTGAACTTAACATATTCAATCGAGGACGCCGATACCACGTTGCAGATGAAAATTCCACCACACTTGAAAATACCAAGTCTCGTTACTCTATCAACCCAAACCTACACGTATATAGTTCGATTGCCTTTCCTCCAGCAGAAATAAAATACTGAATCTCTGAATCATGCACTGAGAGAACTCCCTTCCAAGTCATACACTACTTCCACGCATGGACAATCATCCTACCATCACATCAATACCGTGCGATAAACATTCATAAGCATTATAGTAACCTGTGCATAGCCTCAAAGCTCTCCAAAGTATAGCTACTGAGCTAAAATAACAGAATATCCTTCCGCAAGGCGATGATAATAGCCCAAACAACTATACAAGGAGGAACATCTCGTACCACATTTGCAGTACCATTGCAATTCTTCAATTCTCGATTTATAATAAGCGCTTTGCGTCGCATGAGATTGAGTAGGAAGGAAACAAGGGCATAAGCCTCAAAGGAATCAAACCGCATGATGAGGAATCAAGAAGGGAAGTGCTCCTAACAGCCCCATAGCCTGTCGAAGATAAGTACAGACGTCTCCGTACTGATCGCAAGACTCTACTAGACTCGCTCATGACTCGTGAGACCTAAGGGAACCTAGTGCTCTGATACCGTGTTGTCACCGCTCAAAATCCACTAAAGGTCGTGATAGCGCCGGACACCGCTATCAAGCAAACCAACCAAAATACTTAATTAAATTCTCGTTTTAATAATTTTGAAAACTATAATATTCTTTCAGTTTTACTAGTAAAAGGTAATAATTTCAAATTAAATATAAATGGTAAGAAGTTAATACAAGATACCCCATAATTATCCTAGAACCCGGTGTCACAAGTGCATGAGCATATACTAGGGAATGAAATAAAATACAGTAACTGTCCAGAATACAAAGTGGACAGAACAAAAATACAGTACAATACTTTGAAGGAGGCTCTACTGGCTGCGGGTCATCTCGATAAATGCAGCTCACCTAAGTCTCCATATCAACCATGTTGCTATGCCATTAAGCCACTAGCCACACATGTACTTGTGCAACAAAAATGCACAACAAGTGTAGTATGAGTATGAAAACAACGTGTATCCAGTAAGTATCCCGTCTAATCTCGAAGAATTAGAGACGAGAGGTCGACTTTAACACTTATTAGCATTTCAATAATAATATACCAATAATATAGTAAATCGTGGATTTTCATGAAGATGGTTGTAACTCAAAAACATGAAGCAAGTAAGCAATTCTTTCATTAATAGGAGATTTTCAAATTCATTTTTCATCATTTATACATTTATATCAGGTCAGGGAGAGCAAATATCAACATCTATAAAACTCAAGGCAAGCAATACAAGCATGCGCAAATCATGCCGAGGACGTACGACCCAATCCAACAATATTTAAACTGTGCACTTCCAAAGGGTCGAATGGCGCGAACCATAGATGCATCTATTATCCGCTCGCGAATCATACATGCGACGTAGTCAAATATAAATAAACACAACAATCAGTCAAACAAATATTCATTAGGGAACAATTATCCAAAAAAAATCCAACTCTTTTAACAATTCAAGAAAATGAAGTTTAATCATTTTAGAAATTCATTTACTAATTCGATGTGATTTTAGCAATTCAAGTTGTCAACAAAATTACAAATATTCCAAGCATAGCATGCTTTTGGGTCCTAGACTACCCAGACTTAAACATAATAGTAGCTACGCACGGACTCTTGTCACCTCGTGCATACGTAGCCCCCCACAAATAGAAGCAAAAATCCAATTAATTCACATATGGGGACAATTCCCTCTTACAAGGTTAGAAAGGAGACTCACCTCGCTCTGAAGTCAAATGACCGACTTCCAAGACTTCCAACGACTCAAACCGATGCCCTGACGCTCCAAAACTAGCCAAATAACAGGAAAACCAATAAAATACACCCTAATATTCATAATAATCCAATTTATATTAAATCCCAACTCCACACGAAAAGTTAACAAAATTGTCCTTGGGCCCACGTGCCCGAATTCCGAAATTGTTCGAAGATAGAGTTTACCCATAACCTCACGAACTAAAATATGTAATTTACACTTGATTTCATACCCAAATTTGTGGTCAATATCCCAAAAATACATATTCTAGGTCTTTCCACAAAAACCCCAAGTTTCTACCAATTTCCATACTTTAATCTGTAATAATATCATGTATTTAACTCACAAGGGGTGGAAGTAACTTACCTCATGCTTGATGATGAAATCCCCCTCTTCAAAGGCTCCAAAATCGCCCAACCAAGAAGAAAAATGAAGGATAATGGGCCAAATCCCGATTTTTTAAAGAACTCACTGCCTCTAGCATTTTTCCACGTGCGGTCATTTGACCGCTTTTGCGATTCCACAGGTGCGGCCCCCACTACTGCTTCTGCGGTCAGCTCCCTCGCTTCTGTACTTACGCAGATGCGGCCAATACCCCACATCTGCGGTCCTTCCCTTGGTTGCCCAATTCCACTCCTGCGACTCCCAGGCCACTTCTGCGGCTCTGCACCTGCGACCACAACCTTGCAGGTGCGGTTACACCAGATAGCAGTTGCCTCATCTCTTCCTCAACTCCCTTTTTTTGATCTGTTAACCACTCGGAATCCACCTAAGGCCCCCGGCCGTCCAATCACACCAACTAGTTCCATAACATAATGCGGACCTGCTCGAGGCCTCCAATCACGTCAAAGGACGCTAATATCATGAATCACACCCCAAATCAAACTTGATGAACTTGAGAAATTCAAACTTCAACATTCGATACCGAAACCTATCAAATCACATCTGATTGACCTCAAATCTTGCACACAAGTCATATTTGATATCACAGAACTACTCCAACCTCCAAAATCGGAATCCGACCCGATATCAAAAAGTCCACTTCCGGTCAAACTACTCAAAAATCTTAAAATTCTATCTCTAGACAAATGACTCCAAAATGACACATGGAGCTCCGAATTCACTTCTGATCGCTCTCTGAACACCACAATTACCATACGGAGCTATTCTCAGACTCAGAATCCCAAACGGACATTGATAACACTGAAATGCACTTCAACCCAAACTTATGAAATTCTTCCAAAAATGCTAGCTTCCACAATAGGTGCCAAAACATTTTCGGATCTTCCAAAACCCGATCTGAACATACTCCCAAGTCCAAAATCATCATACGAACCTGATGGAACCTTCGAATTCTGATTCCGAGGTCGTTTACTCAAAAATCCAATCTTAGTCAATTCTTTCAACTTAAAGCTTCCGAAATGAAAATCCTCTTTCCAAATCAACTCCGAACTTCCTGAAATTTAATTCCGACCATGCGCACAAGTTATAATACCTAATGTAAAGCTGCTCACGACCTCAGACTGCCGAACAACGTGCTAGAGCCCAAAACGATCGGTCGGATCATTACAAACACTGTTAAGGGTTTGACTCTGTTAAGTCTCTAGGGATTCCATGTTTGAATATGTGAACTTACAGACCTATTGAGAGTTTGATATTGTTCCTGATATCATTGATAGTATCTGTAAAAATGTTAGCCATGATTGTTTTGTCTGAATATTCATTGATGACTTTTAAAGTGTTAAAGTAGTATTGTCAACCTATGTATGTGCTAGAAGCAAACCAATCAATTCACAATTGGTTTGCTAGAAACAGGAACATCTGAGTCTATTGTATTGTTGTATATATGACCATGTATAGCTTACCTTTCCTTTGAGTGTGCTCTTCTCTAATTTTCAGACCTTTACAACAGTCTTGTAATGTTTCTGCTCCTCACATATGTGTGTTTGAAAGTCAAACCTTTAAATTCACTTGATATGTATTTTTGTTTGGTATCAAACGTAGATTGTGTCCTCTTATGTTATTCTATTAGGAGGGAAAGTATACTTTGTGGCAAGTAATGCTAAAGCATTTAGTTTACATTGAAAGGGCCTCATTGGCATTTAAACCCATAAGGAAAATATGTTATTACTGTTTAAGGGTATTTGGGAGTGGAGTTTAGCTCTAAGTTGGGCTACCCTCCCCAGCACAAGCATTGACCTAGGCCTTGAGTCCTTTGGAAACTTTGAATTGCAGAGGGATTCAAAGTGGGAATTGACCTTGAGTAGAACTTAATCCTTAGCCCTTAATTCATTGACACATTTGATTCTTTAGGGGTTCAGTATTTAATGACAACGAAAGGTTTTCAATGTAAACCATTTGTCCTCTATAACTACATAATTAATACAATTTCCCATAGTATTTAAATCATTGATAACTTTCTTGTTCCAATTGTTTGTCTATATACATTTTATACATGTTTTGAATATGTTGAGAATGTGGGATATACTTCCAATGACCTTCTTTCTTTTTTGGGCATGTACATATATAGGCGTGCTTTGTTCCTAAGGAACATAGGCCCAAACCAGCCTTGTTAGATTTTTCTGGAGGATCCAGTCAGCTATAGCCGCACCTCTCAATTGCTGGGCCTACCATCTTGAGGCCCAACCATCAGAGTCCAGTCCTCTCTCCCTTATTTCTTTCGTTACTATTAATTGCTTCAAGTTTACTGCTTTATTATTTTTGCCTACTGCTTCTGTCATTTTATTGTATTTCATTATCATGTATTAAACACTCATATATTAGATCATGTACTTTACCTTCATGCTTTAATGTCACTTGAAACATAGGCAAACATTAAACAATATAGGATTTAAAGAAAAATTAGTTAGTAATTATTCTTCACTCCGCTGGTGATAGTTTATTCATCTTGTTCGCTCACCTCTCTTAAAAGATTTTGAAGCCCAGACTCTAATAAAAAATAGCAGTCTCTGTCACGATCTAAATTTCCCTCTGTTGGTTGTCGTGATGGCACGTAGTCTTAGGAACTAGGTGTTGATGCCCAATTTTTCCCTCATATATTTTTAATGAATATATACTTTTAAAACAGGGCATGATCATCAACCAGTATCTTTCCATAATTTTCTGTAATTTTTAAAAGGATTTTAATTAATTTATTCCACCATTTTATTATCTAAATTATTACTAATTGCATCACAAATAATTTTATAATGATTTATTATTTGATTTTTATCATTTATCTTTATATTAAGCTCTAATCATTTTATGCATAAATATATTTATATCTTTAGGCTATAATTGCAATAACTTTGCAATAATAGCCCTTATATACACAATTACATTTTTTACACGGAAAATGACTTTTTACATCTTATAATATTAATTAATTATTTTGAATCATTTTTATGCGTAATTATCATTTTTTATCATTTATTAGCTATTTTCATAAATCATTTTATTAAATTAATTGGGTATTTAATGAATAGACTTTTTGAATTTGATTTCTTTCGAACCTGGCCCAAATTACCATCCTAGCCCAATTAAATTAACCCATAACTAATTTTTATAACCCCCCCAACCCCCAAATTCGATCCTGGTTATTGATCTCAAGAGATCAACAATCCAGGATATCGTTACCATTTTTAATTAACCAACAACACCCAAACCCTAATCATTTTACCAAATTCGCCGCCCCTGAAACCCCTTCCTCCTCTCTTCTCTCTCACACTCCTCCTAACCATAGCCCCCCGTCACTAGAATCCATTCGATCCACGGGTTTCTTATTCAATTCTAGGCCTTATCCGGCCTCCTATCTCTATTGGTTGTTTAACTTCCATGTTATTTGATGGAATCTCAAAGTGATTCGACACAGACTTGATTCAAATCCCTCATTTTCTCGATGAATCTGTTGGTGTTCACACATTCTTATGTTTGTGAGTACTGATATCTTCATGTTTATGGCTTCAAATCTCTGGTTCAAACCATATTATTCTCATCTCTGTTTATTTTTTACATAACCTAACTATTTTTGCCGGAATCATTTAGATATCCTTAGATATGAAGCGGATTGAGTTTGTTTGTTACTTTTCCTTTAAGATTCTGCTGTTTTTCTTATTATTGTTGATCGATTTTCGTTTTTCCCTAAAAGCTAGGGTTTTATCTTTTTAAGTGTAGGCAAAATGTTTTAAAATATTTAAATGTTTAACTCCGATTTTTTTCCTTTACTTTTCGACTAATTTTTATCCCAATGTCTTTATGCCCTAGGGTTTGTAATTATTCTACTGCTTGCTATAATGTTTGCCTGTTTATTTTCGCTCTGTCAAAAAAAACTAATTAATTGGTTTACTTGCTTAATTAGGGTTTGAAATTGTACTCCTTTTCAAAACTGATATCTCTTCGAAAGATTTTTACTTATTCTTTCCTTATATGTGATTCATAATTGGTACTACTTTCCTTATTTATATTACTAGCCTGATTTCTGGGCTTTGATTATTGTGACCGACCTATAAATGATTTTTGGACTTAATGCTTACCTTATTAAACCTCAATTCTGTTCGTTAATTGATTTCGTATGAGTATCTCTTTAATTTAAGTGACATTTTCAGGATTTTGTCCTCTTAATTGATTGATATTTAGCCCTAGTTAACTGGTTAATTGATTTTGCATACCTTATTTGTGTGCCATTGATTTTCCTACCATACTTGTTTACTTTTAAAAGATACACCTACGTTTACGAGCATATGCTGAGACACATAAGACACTCTTACGCTTACGAGCACACGCTGAGGCACACAAGACACACCTACACTTACACACTTACACTCACACAACTTGAGTTCTTTCTATCACTCTGATTTGCTGCATTGTCTAGCCGACCGAAAGTCAAGGCTAGACTCTTGGATTACACCTGCCTTCACCTTCCTATTTACTTTCTTCACTAACTGGTATGCCTTAATTCCTGATTATCTTGTTCTATTCTACATGTTTATGTAGTCAGTCCATTACATACCTCGACATGCTTCTGTTTCCTATTTATTTATCTTTTAACTAAGCATGCCTTAATTCCTGTTAACCTATCATGTTCTATATGTTGGCATGGTTAATTTACCTTAGCATGTTTCTGTCTGATCCATGATTTCTCTGTACTTCCATCTAGACTAGTATGCAAAAAGTCCTACCATCCCACTCTATGTGTTTGTTTGGTTAGTTATTTTAACTTCAGCATGTTTTTCTATTCAATACATGTCTATACGATTCCACCAAGTGATAATTAATAAACCAACTCAACTTCAATCATGTGAAACCTTGTTTGATTCAGTCGTATGACTCTATTCATAACAGGTTTAGGTATTGCCAATATGCGTGGCTAGTTTTGTCAGTAATTCAAGTATTTCTGCCTTTGTTGTGATTGCCTTAATTCCGGTATATCATCTATGTCTGAACTAATACCAATCTGCTAAATATGGACTCTGTTTTGTTTGTAGTCTTGTAATTTGAACCTATTGGTTCTTAAAAAAACTATTTTCTAAAACTGTCCCCACCCCATTACATATACTATTTTCAAACTTATACTCTTAGCTATCTAGGTTCCTACCACCTCCAGTGTGAGCATTTCCTTGGGTCCCTGAGACTCCTTTGAACTCTGATATATTGGAGCTGGTTTCCAATCTTTTATGAATTCTATGTGAGCATTGCCCGGGGTCCTGGAGGCTCTTTGGGATCTTTGACACACTGGAAGACTGGCTTAAGGTGTTGTGAATCTTGCAATTGTTTCAAGACTGTTGTGGTGAAGGCCTGACTCTCAGGTTTATATTGGATCTACTAAGGCTCCCTATATTTTAATGAATAGCTTTGTGTAATTCATTCATATTGGTTTGTAATAACGTAATAATCCTTGTAAAAATAGATATGGGGTTATTAGTAAAAGTTGGGGAGGGATTTTTATATATCTTTCTCAGGTTCGGGTAGAAACCATGTCTGTAGGTTGCTTGTTGATACCCAATTTTTCCTTATAATATTTTTGAAATACGTTTATACCTTTAAAACTATGCATTAGCATCAACGAGTATTTTTCCATAATTTTTACATCTTTAAATTAATTTATTTTAATTTTTTCTTCATATAAATAATTGTAAAATTGCATCACAAACGAATTTAGAACATGCATTGATTTAATATTACTATTGTGGTCCAATCGAGTCCAAATTATTTCATAAATAGCCAAATTGGCGCATTTTGGCTATAATTGCAATAACTTTGCAATTATAGCCCATGCGTATATTTTAGTACTATTTTACCAAAAATTAGTCCTTTGCATTTTAAATACTAAATAACTATTTTTAAAACATTTCTGTACATGAATTTCATTTTTTATAATTTATAATTATTTTACAAATTATTTTAAATCAATTGTTTGGGGTATTTAACATATAGCCTCTTATGTTTCAATTTTAACCCTTTTTATACCTGCCCAAAACCCCCTTAATATTGAACCAAAACTAGCCCAAAAGACCCCAGGCCCAATACCTACCTGCCCGACCCAATAGCCCCGTTTAATCGTAGTCGTTGATCATTTTGATCAACAGTCCACGATTAAACTTACCATATTAACCTAAACAACACCCTAAACACTCTCATTAGCTATCATTTACGCTGCCCTTTCGTTCTCTCGTCTCTCAAATTCTCTCTGACTCTAACCCTAATTCACCCTCGTCGTCACTTATCTATTGCCGTTCATGGTGGTTTCTCACCACCCCTAGGCCTCTAATCGCCTCTCCTATGCTGGTATCGTCGTCTCTAGGGTCCTCAAGGGACTGGGGTTAGTACGCTTACGCTTTTGGTTCTTGCTCGCCTATTTCAGGCCATTCTGGGTTTGATTTCGAGTAAGATCATCTTTATGCTGGTATCATCTTTATGTTGTTTTCTCGAAACCCTAATTTCGTCAATTGAACTTCTCAAATCTGTACAGATCTGATATGGATTGAACTTATTTAACCGGTTTTTATAAAAATCTTCTGGTTTTACGAGTGGCTTTCCATTTTTCTTAAACTAGGGTTTCCTAAAAAGCCTTTTCTTCAAAACGTTTTGCTAACTTTAAGTATTTAATCTTCTATTTTTATGTGTTTTTGACTGATTTCATAGAGTTTGCTTCAACCTTAACTAGTTTATTCAAAAACCCCAATTGTTTTTACATTTTTTTGGATTCCGAGCTCGTCCATGTTACTTGTGCATTGTTTTCGTTCTATGCTTTGATTCCTGTAATTTTTCTTTAGCTTAATTTGATGTCTTGTGATCTTTACCCTAGTATGTCTCTATTAGGGTTTATGATTCGATTCTCGAATGATTCCGTGTATTTATACTTGGCCTACTTCTTAATTCATGGAAACCTATATTACTCTCCCTTAAATCAGCATTATTTGTTCAAATTTTGATTCACTGATTTGCTCTACTAAGACCTATGTGTTGATTTTGATTATTTCCCTATTTTTACACCTTTTAATTATTTTTCTTACCTTATTGAAATTAACTGTGATACTTGCTAATTCTTACTAATTGTTTCCTTAATTGAGCCATGTTATTTACCCCTAATTGCCATTATATGCTTAAGTTTCGCTCGATTCTTCTTTCCTTAAATTCTGCCCTACCCTTTACCGTTGGTTGATTACCCCTTAATTAGGGGAAACCTTACTGGTTTTATACATGATTGATTCTGAAAATTTGCCTAATTGCTGAACAATTGATCTTTTACCTTATTCTGTTTAATTCCTAACTACTATATATACTCTCCCCTATTCTCACTTCTGGACACGATCATTAGTTCACCATTATACTTACACTCGAAAATCTCTCTTTCTACTTGTGATCTTCATTATTCTTGTCGGATGTAAGCCAAGGCCAGAAATTGCACAACATCTGCCTTACATCTTGTGTTCTCTTTCCCTAACTGGTATGTCTCTGATTAAATTTTAGAATCTAAACCCTATGTATTTCATTACTGCCTTAGTTCATCGGTCATGAGTTCATTCTTGTCCCTATTTACTATCTTGCTCAGCATGCCTAACACTGTCTTGTTCAATATGTGATTAGCATGTCTCAACTATACTTGCATGTCTACTATTTATCTAGCATTTCTAAATCTTGTTTGTGCAGTGTGTGATTAGTATGTCTACTTTATGAATGCTTGTGTGGTGTTTTGCCTAGTATGTTCAGTTAAGTCCTTTCCTACTCTGCTTTACTAAGTCATGTAGTTTCTCAAGGCAACTCTATGTTGTGTGTTTGAGGTTTATGTGTTCTCAACATGTCTCTGTTGTAATCTTTGATCCATGTCTCAATCACCTACCCTTGTAAATAACTTAGTAATTCTATAAATTCTTGAGAATTTTGTGCATCTGTTTGCTTATATTCTCCACTATACTCTAAGGTATATTCTATGTGTCCCCAACCCCTCTCTCCTTGTATGGACTCTGTTTGCCAAATGTTTCTGAATATGGTTGTTATATGATTTGTGTTCCAATTTCAAAGTGTTTTAATAGTTTTCTCAAGCTATTTTAACACCAAACTAGTACCGGTTTTCAGAAAATCTTTTCACTCCTAAGATTCCTCTCTATACTGTTTACAAAAACCTTTTCAAATTATGTCAAGCACTCTCACTTACTCTTAGGTTATTAAGTCATGTCCCTCTGGTATGTGTACTTCTTAGAGATCCCTTGAGATCTCTCTGAACTCTGACATATCAGGGCTGGCTCTTCCACACTGCACCCAATCAGTCTTTATTTGAGAAAGGTCTGGCTGTGAGCACTTCTCGGGATCCTTGAGGTCCTTAGCGAACTCTGACACACCTGGATATAAATGTGGCAATGAAATTTTAGGCATTTGAGACTAGTGAAGGCCTGGTACCCCAGGTTTGCTTTGGGCCTGCATCAGGCTCCCTATATATAGTTTAATCTATTTTCGATTTATGTAATTTATTCGATCATTGGTCTGTAATAATTATTTGTAAATAGATATTGGGGTGACTAGCGTAAAGGGAGGATAGTTGTATGGTACTGTGGGTAAAACTAGGCAGAAAACATGCTATAGGCTTTATGTTTTGCAAATCTGTATTAGAATCCATGTTCTATGACAGTGTGTTCATTTACATTTAAACCATGATGATCTTGTGCATTAGATAACCTGATCTTAGGACCTTCACGGCTTCAGCATACTATATGCCACATATCACTATTCCATTCTTTAATCTTGCACGAGTGTTGTCACTTAGAGATCCTGATACTAGTCTAATAATCCTGTCTTAATAAAACTGGCACTCTTGTATGCATTAGATATCATGTCTTTTAGGAACTCTGTTTGTATTTTGTTGAACATGCCTATTTCAATTGAAGTAAATAACTGTCTATGAAAAGGGTTTGAACAACCTCACACATAGGGATCATGTCTCTAAAATACAAGTTGATATAAAACACATGTTATAACATGTATCACCTATATCAACATGCTCATAGGTTAAACGGTTCCAAATATTCAGACAGTTCTTGTAATTGTGATTATGTACAGTCCCATGCCTAGGCAAGCGTTAGGTAATCAGTCTATATATATAAAACTGGAAATTGCATTTTAATTATGTATGAATTGCTTAAGTTTTACAGGGCTATAAAACTAGTAGGCAAACTGGTTAGGATTCTACCACTTCCCTTAAAACAAACGTTGCATGTTCTGTTTTGTAATGTTCATCTTGACATGTTCCTAGGCTTTCTGAACTTATTCAAAATTAGTTGTCTTGAGACGTGTTGTTTATTTTCTTATGTACATGTGGAGGTAAACATGACTCTTAAATGCTTTTCTCCTATTTAATTGTCCTATATGTTCTTTGCTTGTCGCCTAGATATTCCCTTTCAAACACCTTAGGCTGTCTAGAACTGTCCGGATTTAGAGGTCCCAAACTCCTCCAGGATCACAAGGAAGGGACGGGTTACAACACGCTTAGGGGTCGTTAATTAAACCCGCTTATATAACCACTAAGGGAAAGGTAATGGGTAGTAAAATGATATGATGACATGCGCGCTAATGTCATGTGTAGCACCTCATTGAGGAGTGATTATCGGGCATTGCATGGGTATGATCCTGTAGGCTAATTAACTACGGACTTCCCTTTCCCAATTCCCCTATGTGTTTAAATTTTCTAAACTTCCTTTTTCTTTACATATACATGTGTAAGTTGTCCAAACCTCTCTTACTTTCATTATCTGAATTTCCATGATCATACATATATTTAGACTGTGAGAACTACCTTTATTTGCAAATATGTGCTAAGACTGTTTACTTTTTAAATGACTAATTCGCATAGTCTAAGTCCGGCCGGGACCCACCATTGTGGACCGCGAGGTGAGACTAACACCTTCCCCTCAGGGTTATTTTGAGCCCTTACCCCAATCTCTGGTAATGCAAACTAGTTACACGAGTTAATTACCTTAGGTTCCCTAACACACCATAATCCGTTAGGTGGCGACTCTTCAAATACCCAATTCCCAAAAGGAAACGAGTTGTTCCCCCATGAATGTCGAAAACCGGAGTCCCACGAGGGAAAAAGGGGGCGCGACAGCATGGCAACTCCGCTAGGGATATTCTAGGCTCTTACCATAATGAACTTATTTTTCTTGTGAATTAGTCCAAGCATGCTCTATCCCATTTACCATTTCTCCTTATTTGAATTTAACTGCTTATTTCCAAGCATTTATGATTTCTTTATTTTCCTGAAATTGACTTGTCTCATTGTTTTCTTTTTCCGAACTATCTTTCAATTATTTAAATACTACATTTATCATTTTTTTACGTGCAAATACTTAACAAGATGCTATTTATTGTTGCATAAATCATGCTCAATATCATATTCCACTCGTGTGTAATCAAACCTATAGCAACACTTGATGAGTGTTTGTGCTCTTCCTATATATCACCCTTTTAAATTTGAAAAGGCATATTTGCGGTAAAACTAGTCGATCAGTAGTGTGTTCGACGGTTCCTGCCTTCCCCCCTCAATATTTCTGCTTGAGGGTCCCAGTCTAGACCTTTATAGCAACTTTACTCGGATTAATTGTACATGCATCATGGTCAAACCTAGCTGGGTTAATATGTTGTCTGCATAATAATCCTTTAAGACAAGCCTCGCCCAAAAGTCCATCGGGTATTCCACAATCCCGATAAATGTAACCACAATTATGTGAATTAATTTGGAGAAATAAGTGCCTATATACTAATCATTACTGTATAAATAGATGAACCCGAATGGGGAAATGGTCAAACTATCTCTTATTTTTCAGAAAATGAGGCACGAAGTCCCCAGATTCGTTATGGTCGATAGTATTCCTCCACTTTTGATAGATTGGTGGGGGGGATCTTCCCTCAAGTGACCAAAATCATGTGAAAAGAGTCTTGGGTAATTTTTCATCACTGTTGGATCTTCAACCACACAAGATGCTAATCGAGGTTGCCACTATGTTTTGGGATAAGGAAAGGGTTGTGTTCCGTTTTGGAGACATAGAAATGACTCCCCTTCTAGAAGAAATACGGGGATTTGCCGGGTTACCTTGGGATAGCCCTGGTCTGCTAGCACCTGAAAATCGCACCACTAGAGGATTCCTTAAGATGATGGGGTTGAAGAAAAATGATGATTTTGAGTGCCTGAAAAACTCCTACATACCTTTTGATTTCTTTTATGAAAGATATGGTCACAGCAGCACTTACCATATTTTTGATGCTGAGTTCTCAATCACCTCTTTGGGCTGGGTTCATCGCAGGGTCTTCGTGTTTATTGTGTGCTTCTTGGGAATGCTGGTATTCCTAATCCAAGGGGATAGAATCCATACTAGGCTGGCCATGGTGGCCAAAACTCTTATGGACGGGATTCACAAATCATTGCCCAATAACATTCCCAAATCATTCCGAACTTTCGTCAAAGGTGCATAGTCATCCTACTACAAAACCCATATGCAACTGCGCCACTCTCCCACTTTGGCAAAACTCACTCTTTAAATCAGCTACTCGACCCTCGCTTCTTATACCTGGCCTTCTAGAATATTAACCACTGCCTGACACTCCCCACATGTCCTTCCTCATCCTTTGCTTCTTAGTTATTGCTCTAATCCAATCTCTAATTCTGAAACATTTGAACCAACAGATTGTCGCTAACTTTAACTTTTCAAAGGTCGTCTTTCTCGAGCTATCAGCATTAGTAATATCGATTCAATCCTGCACCAACGCACCCTAGGATCTCTGACAATCGCTCCTCCAATACCATTTCATAATACCCTGCCCCAAAGGGTGAATTGAAGAGAACGATACACCGACGAACTTAACATATTCAACCGAGGACGACGATACCACACTGCAGATGAAAATTCCACCACACTTGAAAACACCAAATGTCGTTACTCTATCAATATAAACCGACACTAATATAGTCCGATTGTCTTTCCTCTAGTGGAAATAAAATACTGAATCTCTGAATCATGCACTGAAAGAACTCCCTTCCAAGTCATACGCTGCTTCCACATAATGGACAATCATCCCATCATCACATCAATAACGTGCGATAAACATTCATGAGCATCATAGTAACCTGTGTATAGCCTCAAATCTCTCCAAAGTACAACTACTAAGCTGAAATAATAGAATATCCTTCCGCAAGGCGATGATAATAGCCCAAACAACTACACAGGGAGGAACATCCCGTACCACATTTGCAGTACCATTGCAATTCTACAATTCTCGATTTATAATAATCGCTTCGTGTCGCATGAGATTTTGTAGGAAGGAAACAAGGGCATAAGTCTCAAAGGAATCAAACCACACGATGAGGAATCAAGAAGGGAAGTGCCCCTAACAGCCCCGTAGCTTCTCGAAGATAAGTACAGACGTCTCTGTACCGATTCGCAAGACTCTACTAGACTCTCTCATGACTCGTGAGACCTAAGGAAACCTAGTGATCTGATACCATGTTGTCACGACCCAAAATACACTAAGGGCCGTGATGGAGCCGGACACCGCTGTCAGGCAAGCCAACCAAAATACTTAATTAAATTCTCGTTTTAATAATTTTTAAAACTATAATTTTTCTTCAATTTTACTAGTAAAAGGTAATCATTTCAAATTAAATGTAAATGTTAAGAAGTTAATACAAGATACCCCATTATCATCCCAGAACCTAGTGTCACAAGTGCATGAGCATATACTAGGGAATAAAATAAAATACAGCAACTGTCTGGAATACAAAGTGGACAAAAACGAAAATACAGTACAATATTTTGAAGGAGACTCTGCTGGCTGCGGGCTATCTCGATAAATGCAGCTCACCTAAGTCTAAATATCAACCATGCCGCTATGCCACTAAGCCACTAGCCACACATGCACCTGTGCAACAAAAATGCACAGCAAGTGTAGTGTGAGTACGAAAACAACGTGTACCCAGTAAGTATACCATCTAATGTCGAAGAAGTAGAGATGAGAGGTCGACTTTGACACTTACTAGTGGTCCAATAATAATAACCAATAATATAGTAAATCATGGATTTTCATGAAGATGGTTGTAACTCAATAGCATGAAGCAAGTAAGCAATTCTTTCATTAATAGGAGATTTCCAAATTCATTTTTCATCATTTATACATTTATCTCAAGTTAGGGAGAGCAAATATCAACATCTATAAAACTCAAGGCAAGCAATACAAGCTTGCGCAAATCATGCCGAGGATGTACGATCCGATCCAACAATATTTAAATTGGGCACTTCTAAAGGGTCGAATGGCGCGAACCATAGATGCATCTATTACTCTACTCACGAATCATACATGCAACGCGGTTAAATATAAATAAACACAATAATCAGTCAAAAAAGAATTAATTAGGGACCCAATGACCTCTTTGGGCTAGCCCTGGTCAGCTAGCATTTAAAAATCGCACTACTAGAGGATTCCTTAAGATGATGGGGCTGAATAAAAAATGATTTTGAATGCCTGAAAAACTCGTACATACCTTTTGATTTCCTTTATGAAAGATACGGTCACAATAGCTCTTACCGTATTTTTGATGATTTGTTCTCAATCACCTCTTTGGGTTGGGTTCATCGCAGGTTCTTCGTGCTCATTGTGTGCTTCTTGGGCATGTTGGTATTCCCAATCCAATGGGATAGAATCCATCCTAGGCTAGCCATGGTGGCCAAAACTGTGATGGATGGGATCGAGGAGCAGACATATACTATTGTCCCTATGATCATTGCGGATATGTACCGGGCCTTGGAACGTTGTTAGAAGAGGTCCAGATTCTTCGAGGGTTGCAATTTGTTGTTACAAGTCTGGCTGTTAGAACATCTCCAAAAGGGCCAGTACCGCCAAGAGTTTCCACGAAGGCTATGGAATGACCACATAGCCTTCCATCACCCTAAAATAATGACTTACATTCCAGACATGTTCGATCAACCTAAGGATGTTGTAGGATAGGTGCAGTTTTTCAACAAGATAACTGAGGACCAGGTTTAGTGGATGTTCGAGTGGTTCCCCTCCGACGAATTCATCATAAGATCCAGAGATGTCCCATATTTGGTGCTGATCGGGTTAAGAGGGATATATCCTTATGCTCCCTTAGAGTTATAAGACAGGCAGACAGGAGACAAGTCATACCACGGGTTGCTAAGATGATTCACTTCAGAGTCGACTTCCAGGGTGATGCCATCCAATATAATAATGAAGCACAACATATGTGGACTTTAAAGATTATTGTGGAGAAGGATACTATTGAGCCAGACCAATATCATACGGGCCATTCATACTTTTACCCTTCATAGTTGGATGATAATCTATCAGGAGTTTTTGAGCCAATGGTTGGTCCAGGAAATAGGACCAAAGATGAGTTTTCCGAAGCATAGGTGAAGTACAACAAGCTACACAAAAGAGTTCGAGACTCTGAAGCTGAGCATATGGCACAACATAAGACCGACATGGAAATGATTAACGAATGGAAAGAAAGAGTTGTTAAATCCAGCGAGAGGCTGGAGTATCTGGAATACAGTTTAATGGAATTGGAAGGGAAGATAAGGAAGAGGATGACCGACTGCCAGAACGCTGAAGGAAATAAAGAAGGGCATCTAGCAAGGGCATTCTTACTGCTGAACCTACGCGTGTTGGGAGAGTTGATCGACAACAACATCCAGTCTGGAGAGGGTCCTTCTGGGATCAAGTAGATTAGATTTACTTGCTTTCTTTTTAAATGTAATAAGGCCAAGTGCCATTAGCAACATTATCTTATTTAGTTCCATTTTAGGTTGTTTACTTTTACATTAATGAAATGAGGCAATTATTGGCACTAAATTTCTCCAAATTTATTTGTCACTAGGCCTACCTCTGGCACAATGAGGTTCCCAAATTAGGACGCAAATTTACCTTCACGCAATATGTGTTTAAATAATGCAAATATTTCAAAACCCTTACTGACTTGTCTACCTTTTGTTTTTCTTTATCCTTTATTCCCATCCCCTAAGGTTGGTTCGCACATACTGGCATCATCAGCGTATCACACCAGATCTAGAGGGCCTCTACCTCCTCCTCCTCCAAGTAATACAAAGAGCAAAGGGAAAGCTAAAATGGATGACTTAAGTGGTATTCGAAAGGAGAATGTGGAAAATACAGAAACTTCAGACGGCCGGAGTACTCCGGCACCAAATGATTTAGTTTTGAGGTTGGAACAAAAGATACTAGAGTCATAGGGAGAGCTTGAGCAGGTCCGCAACTTGGCAAACCTATACTTTGCCCTGAATGTCCCTAATGTCAACCAACAAAACACCAAAAACCTAGCACCTCCCCAAAATACACAAAACCCTCCTGCACCGCATCATATGCAACCCCACCTCAAAATCTCAATCTCTTACCAATACCAACTCCGCCACAACACCACCATTAACCAATCCAGTACCCACCAACTGGCACTTATCACACTTCCCAGAACATACCACAACCCATTCCTAATCCTCAAAACTTAACCAATGACCACCACTACACCCGGTCTCCTGACACTCACCAAAATAATCCTATATACGTGGAAACTATACCTCACTCTATCCAACCAACTTCCTATACACGAGAATCCACTAAGAAGGACCTACTCATTAATAACATAGCTGAGGAACTCAAGAAGTTGACAAGTCGAGTTCAGGGTGTTGAAGGAGGCAAAGGGATAGAATGTTTGAACTATGAAGACGTATGCATACAACCAGATGTAGAACTGCTAGAAGGGTAAAAACCTCCCAAGTTCAAGATTTTTGATGGTACAAGTGATCCCAGGGTTCATCTAAGGACCTATTGTGACAAACTTGTCGGGGTCGGAAAGGATGAAAAGATTCAAATGAAGCTTTTCATGAGGAGTCTTACGTGAGATGCTTTGTCCTCATACATCAGTCAGGATCCTAAGAAATGGTCCAACTGGGTGAGTATGGCATCTGATTTCATGGACCGATTCAGGTTCAACACAAAAAATGCCCCATATGTTTTCTACATTCAGAACCTCAAGAAGAAGCCCACCGAGACTTTCCACGAGTATGCTACTCGTTGGAGATCGGAAGCAGCCAAAGTTAGGCCATCTTTGGACGAGGAACAAATGAATAGGTTTTCTGTCAGAGCACAGGATTTGCAATACTATGAAAGGTTGATGGTTATTGAAAATAATAAATTCTCTAATATCATCAAACTTTGGGAAATAATCAAATAAGGCATCAAGAGCGGGATGGTAACAAACTTTCAGGCATTACAGGCCACAAACAAGGCATTACAATCAGGCGGCATATCAAAGAAGAAAGATGTTGGAGAAGTAATGGTGGCTCAAGGCCCAAAATCTCCACTTACATATCAAACACCTCTACCCACATATCAAACACCTTCACTCACATACCAAGCACCACCACCTACATATCAACCCTTATCTCCCAGATATTACCAACCGACCACCGTCTATCATACCTATAATTCCCAACCATATCATTTCCATTTACCTCCAACTCGGCAAATTTATCCAAGGACACGACCCAATTTTGACCGTATACCACCTAGACAATACACCGCTATTGCTGAACCCATCGTCTAGTTGTATGAAAGGTTGAAAGTTGCTAGTTACATCACTCTTATTCCCGATGTGGCCATGGAAAACTCGTCCCAATGGGTCAACCCAAACAAAACCTATGCATACCATTCTGGTATAAAAGGGCACACCATTGACGAGTGCCGAACATTGAAAGACAAAATCCAGATGCTGATTGACAACAAGGTCATACAGTTGAAAGAAGCTGCATCTAATATCTGTAATAACCCCCTCCCGGATCATAGGGGTGGTGGTATACATGTGATAAAGATAGATGAAGAATGGAATCCTGAGGGGTCAATCGGGCTTATTTGAGAAGACGATGACTTTAAACCTACAGTCACACTTAGTTCTATTATAGTACAGACTTAGTCACCAATCGAGGTTGAGGTAGCTGCATCAGTTCCATTTGAGGTAGAGGTAGCTCCACCTGCGGCCACCCCTATTCCATTTGAAGTAGAAGTGGCCATACCTTTCACAGTGACAGTATCCTATTGCATTTGAAGTAGAAGTGGCCATACCTTTCACAGTGACAGTATCAATCACACTTCCTTTCAATTCAAAAGCAATACCTTGGATTACATTGCTGAAACTAGGAAAAAAGGAAAGGAAATTATGGAGGAATCCGATGATGCACAAGGAATGACAAGGACCAGAAGAATCTATACACCTGAACACTTGGGAGGAACAAGTAAGGATGCCACTACCAAGCAGCCTATCATGGAAACATGACCAGATGACCTTTGGAGGAAAGTACAAGCAAGGGAATATTCCGTCATTGATCATTTGAACAAAACCCCAGCTCAGATATCCAAACTATCACTATTGAAAAATTCAGAGGCACACAAGAATGTTTTGATGAAGGTGTTGAGTGAAGCTTATGTACCCAACAATATCACCTACGGAGAGATGGACAATATGGTAGGGCATGTACTGGAAAGTCACAAAATAATCTTCCACAAGGATGAGCTACCGCCTGAAAGGTTGAATCACAACCAAGCATTGCATATCACAGTGCAATTTGAAGATAAATTCATTGCCAGGGTCTTGATTGATGGAGGTTTAAGCCTTGATATTTGTCCATTGGATACTCTGAAAAGACTAGGCAAAGGTTTCCATGAAATACAGGTAGGAAGCATGAACGTGAAAGCCTTCGATGGGTCTCAAAGGGCCACGATTGAGGAAATTAATCTTTGTCTACAGATGGGGACAACTTGGTTCGACGTTGAATTTCAGGTGCTTGACTATCAGCCTCATACAATATTTTGTTGGGCCGACCATGGATACATGTCGCTGGGGTTGTGGCTTCCACACTACATCAAGCCGTGAAATTCAAATGGAACCATCAGGAGGTGATCATTCAAGGAGATGGGATTAATCCCATTTACACCAGTCAAACCATCCTGGTTATTAGGAACAGAAGAAGGCTAGGAGGGGAAACCTATCATCACATCGAACGTGTCAATGCTGGTGAGAAAGACAAATGGTGGAGTACCAAAATAGAAAGCATATTGGCATGGTCTGGGTATGAACCCGACAAAGGGCTTGGGAAGAATCTCCAAGGTATTACCAAACCGATACAGCTAAAATGTCGTGGTACTTCCTTCGGGCTCGGATACCAGTATACATGGCAGGAGTATGATGATTGGTCGCCTCCATGGCATGGACCATATTACCCTCTCGAGCAACCAATACCATATCTGGGTCAAACTTTTCACCAAGCTGACACAATATGGAGAACTGCAGAAGAAGAAGAAGCATTGGTCGGGCTGAGGAATCTATTATTGAAAGACGAAGACATGGACTGCAGTGCAATAATTGAGGGGGAGGAGGAAGAAGGCCTCACTATTCAGACTGTGGAGAAGGGAGCTGCTCTCAGGAATTGGACCGCCACACCATCTCCGGCCCGCGGAGTCCCTGGGTAGCTTGGCATATTTTATTTATATAGTCATTCTAGGCATCTATGATTTTCAGTAATTTTATTTTAAAGACTTACTTGTTTCAAAATAAATGCTCGATTCATCGAGTCGTACTTGTTTGGATATTTTCAGTTTTAATCAAATGCATTGCTCTTTATTATTCATTATTATCTTCCACACTTTTTCTTTCTACAACGTTATTATTACTTTTCCTGATGAATCGATGACTGTGACATGTAATGAGATAATGCAATATGAGGATGGTGATTCAGATGAAGAAGATGAAATACCTGAGGAAGTTGTCAGAGAGGTTGAAAACTTTGAGAATAAGCCTAAGTCCAACCTCGACGAAACCGAAGTAGTAAATTTGGGGGACATCGAGACCGTCAAGGAGACTTGCATCAGCATTCATTTAACGCCGACAGAGAAATAGGAGTACATTCGTTTCTTAATGAAGTATGAGGACATTTTTGCATGGTCATATGATTACATGACCGGTTTGAGCACGTCCATAGTGGCTCACAAGTTGACTACTATTCCCATGTGTCAGTCGGTGAAGCAGAAACTCAAAAATTTCAAACCGGATATGAGCTTGAAAATCAAGGAGGAAGTTACTAAGTAGATCAAAGCCAAAGACCTCAGAGTGGTTGAGTGCCAAACCTGGTTAGTCAACATTGTGCTAGTTCCGAAGAAAGATGGGAAAGTCAGAGTATGTGTTGATTATCGAGACTTAAACAAAGCAAGTCTCAAGGACAACTTTCCACTGCCAAATATACACATCATGATTGACAATTGCGCCAAGCATGAACTCCAATCCTTTATAGATTGCTTCACGAGTTATCATCATATCTGGATGGATAAAGAAGATGCAGAGAAAACAGTTTTTATTACACCATGGCGGGTATAGTGTTACAAAATGATGCCATTCAGTCTAAAGAATGTTGGGGCTATTTACATGAGTGCCATGACAAACATCTTCCATGATATGATACACAAATAAATAGAAGTGTATGTGGATGGTGTTATTATTAAATCCAAGTGGGTCGCAGATCACATAGCAGACTTGAGAAAGTTTTTCGATAGGTTAAGGAGGTAAAACCTGAAGCTGAACCTCATAAAGTGAGCATTCGGGGTTCCCGCATGGAAGCTACTAGGATTCATTGTCGTCCGTCGAGGGATCGAACTGGACCCGTCTAAAGTTAAGGCTATTCAGGAGTTACCGCCACCTAGGAGCAAAAAGGATGTAATGAGCTTCCTAGGACATCTTACCTGTATCAGTCGCTTCATAGCACAGTCCATAATTATATGTGAACCCATCTTCAAAATGTTGAGGAAGGATGCCGAAACAAGCTGGATCGAGGATTGTCAGAAAGCTTTCAACAAAATCATGGAATACCTATCCACACCACCGGTCTTGGTCCTGCCAGAACCAGGACGACCCTTGCTACTCTATCTATCTGTATTGGATGGAGCCTTCGGATGTGTTCTGTGACAACATGATGAGATAGGGAAAAAGGGTCAAGCCATATACTACCTAAGTAAGAAATTCACACCTTATGAAGCACGATACTCTCTACTGGAACGCACTTGCTGTGCTTTGACCTGGACGGACCAGAAGTTGAGGCATTACTTCTGTGCCTATACCACATACCTCATATCCTGGATGGACCCTTTGAAGTACATATTTCAGAAACCCATGCCAACTGGAAAGTTAGCCAAGTGGCAAATACTATCGAGTGAGTTCGATATCGTCTATGTAACTCAAAAGGCGGTCAAAGGACAAGCATTGGCAAACCATCTTGCTGAAAATGCGATGGGAGGAGAATACGAACACCTAAAAATGTATTTCCTGATAAAGAGGTGTCATTCGTAGGAGAGGACATTACCGAAGCATACGACAGTTGGAAAATGTTTTTCAATGGAGCTGCAAATTTTAAAGGAGTGGGCATTGGAGCAGGTTTGGTATCAGAAATAGGTCAACATTACCCGGTATCTGCTAAACTTAGATTTTCCTACACCAACAACATGGCGGAGTATGAAGTCTGCATACTAGGGCTCAATATGGCAATCGACATGATTATTCAGGAGTTGTTGGTAATTAGTGATTCAGATTTGCTTGTGCACGAGGTACAAGGAGAGTGGGCCACCAATAATTCCAAGATATTGCCATATCCGCACCATGTATAGGAGTTGAGGAAAAGGTTCACAAAGATAGAGTTTCGGCATGTGCCCATAACTCAGAACGAGTTTGCTGATGCTTTGGCCACTTTGTCATCTATGATACAGCATCCGAACAAGAAGTTCATTGATCCCATCCCAGTGAGAATCCATAATCAACCGGATTACTATGACCACGTTAATGAAGAAACAGATGGAAAACCTTGGTTCCATGACATCAAAAAGTATTTGGCAATAGAAGAATATCAGGAGCGTGTGAACCACAATTAGAAATGCACACTTTGGAGATTGTCCAATCACTTTTCCACAGTGGAGGAAACTTGTGTAGGAGAACTCCTGATTTGGGATTGCTAAGATGTGTTGATGCAAAAAAGGCTTCTAAGCTAGTTGAGGAGATATATGTTAGGACCTGCGGCCCGCATATGAATGGTTTTGTCCTGGCCAAGAAGATACTTAGGGCCGGTTACTTTTGGATGACTATGGAGACAAACTACTTCCAGAATGTCCAAAAATGCTACCAATGTCAAGTGAATGCCGATATGATAAAAGTGCCGCCAAATGAGCTCAATGCCACAAGCTGACCTTGGCTTTTTGCCGTCTGGGGAATGAATATCATCGGTCCTATCGAGCCCACTGCTTCAAATGGGCATAGGTTTATTCTGGTAGCCGTTGATTACTTCACAAAATGGGTAGAGGATGCATCTTACAAAGCTGTAACCAGAAAAGTTGTCGCAGACTTTGTCAAAGATCATATTGTTTGTCGATTCGGAGTTCCTGAGTCTACTATCACTGATAATGCTACCAATATCAACGGTGATCTGATGAAAGCCATGTGTGAGACTTTCAAAATCAAGCACAAGAATTCCACAACCTATAGACCTCAAATGAATGGAGCGGTAGAAGCTGCCAATAAAAACATCAAGAAGATACTAAGGAAGATGGTAGAAAACCACAAGCAATGGCACTAAAAGCTACCCTTTGCTTTGTTGGGATAGCGCACTACAGTTCGTACATCAATTGGGGCAACTCCCTACATACTAGTTTATGGTACCAAAGTTATCATCCCAGCCGAGGTAGAGATTCCTTCTTTAAGGATCATAAAGGAAATCGAACTCAGCGATGCAAAATGGATAAGGAGCCGCTATGAGCAATTGGCCCTTATAGATTAAAAGAGAATGAACGCAGTATGTTACAGTTAGCTTTACCAGAACAAAATGTCCAGAGCTTTCAACAAAAGGGCAAACCAAAACGGTTCGCACCAGCACAACTGGTACTGAAGAAGATCTTCCCACATCAAGATGAAGCCAAAGGGAAATTCTCTCCCAACTGGCAAGGTCCTTATATGGTTCACAGGGTACTGACAGGAGGAGCTCTCATACTTGCAGAAATGGACGGAGAAGTCTGGCCAAAACCAATCAATTCAGACGCAGTCAAGAGATACTATGCTTAGACTATTATTCATTTGATGTAATTGAAGTGTGCTTGACCTGATTTCCATTTAAAAGGGGATACGTAGGCAGCCCTGTGGGTTCGGTCATATCATAATAAAATTTTAATCTTCCCCAGAACCATAAATTGGGGCAGAATTTTGAGGAGAACCCTCAAAATTTCGGAGCAAGTCCAGTCAACGCCATTGTATGCTAGAAAATCAGAAATTGGTTAAGAAACTAGGGCAGAATTTTGAGAAGTATCCTCAAAATTCTGAAGAAGGATCAACAAGTTCATTGCTCGCAAACAGTTGAAGGATTATTTACCAAACTAGGGCAGAATTTTGAGGAGGATCCTCAAAATTCGAACACGAGAAAGCTGCAATGTCACTTAAATGTGTTACAATCACTAGTTCATCTAAAACTACTTGATATTTCCCTATGTTTCTACAAAATAAAAAAAATATTAACTCTATTTTTATCAATAATTGCATATTTTCGAAAACTCTATTTTCGTAAAAGCCAGGTGTTACCCAAGGAAACTCAAACAAAGTAAGGCCAGCGGACAAAGGCACGAACCAACCTCCTCTTACAAAACATATAATTTTTCTTTGAACGCAGGCACATATGACGTAGCAATAGAATCTGCAAATATATACACGAAGCAAAATCGCTATCAAACGGGCCATTGAATGACGAATATATCCCCAACTAGGAAATATTCTACCCTTGTTTGCTATTCCATTTGTATGGGACTAAGCCCTGTCCTGCATCTTGCATGATGCTAAGCCATGCCTCCATATTTGCATAAGGCTAAGCACGACCTTCCATTTGCATGGGACTAAGCCATGTCCCACATCTTGCATGACGCTAAGCCCTGCCTCCATATTTGCATAAGGCTAAGCCCTGCATCCATATTTGCATGGGACTAAGCCCTGTCTCTCATCTTACATGAGGCTAAGCCCTGCCTCCATATTTGCATAAGGCTAAGCACTTCCTTCCATTTGCATGGGACCAATTCCTGTCCCGTATCTTGCATAAGGCTAAGCCCTGCCTCCATATTTTCATAAGGCTAAGCACTGCCTTCCATCTGCATGGGACTAAGACCTGTCCCGAATCTCACATGAGTCTAAGCCCCGCCTCCATATTTGTATGAGGCTAAGCCCTGCCTCCATATTTGCATGGGACTAAGCCCTGTCCCGCATCCTGCATGAGGCTAAGCCCTGCCTCCATATTTGCATAAGGCTAAGCACTACCTTCCATTTGCATAGGACTAAGCCCTGTCCCGCATCTTGCATGAGGCTAAGCCCTACCTCCATATTTGCATAAGGCTAAGCACTACCTTCCATCTACATGGGACTAAGCTCTGTCCCGCATCTTGCATGAGGCTAAGCATTGCCTTCCATGTGAATGGGACTAAGCCCTGTCTCGCATCTTGCATGAGGCTAAGCATTGCCTCCATATTTGCATAATGCTAAGCACTGCCTTCATTTGCATGAGACTAAACTCTGTCTCCATACCCGCTTAAGGCTAATCTCTGCCTTCAATTACATTCTTTTACCGTGTCAAGACCCAAACTGATGGACCGCGATGGGCACCCGGTACCTTACTCAACCGAGTACCAACGTAACATATCTTTCTTATTACATCATCATATATACATCACATACGGGCCTAATAGTCCAACATGATCCTTTTATAAATTCAAAACATAGACCGACAAGGCCGTACAAACTTTTATGTACACGAAATATGTCTAAAAGCCTTTAAGAGTACATAAATGTCATAATGGTCAGGACAGAGTCGCGCCATACCAAACAATACATGTCTAAATCATACTAAACAAACGAGCAACTTCGAAGCTAATGGAGCGTACCAACATCTTCCGCTGAGCTGATAGCCTACTTGAAGGGCTCTCGACCTGTCTATCGGGACCTTCCGACATGAAACGCAGCGTCCCCAGGAAAAAGGGACGTTAGTACGAATATTGTACCAAGTATGTAAAACACATAAATAAGTGCATAAGAGACATGGAATAAATATAGAGTACATGACTCAACCTATAAGTCTGAGTAACTTGGTAAATCATAAATTACTTTTAGCATCATGCATATGCGTATGAATGTCATGTCGTTCATAGGTACATGTTTCATAACATCATCAGCCTTTGAGGGCATCCCATCATATCATGTCGGCTACTGTGGGCAAAATCATCATCGTATATCATCTGATTAGGTGGTGGTGAGTATATAACGCCATAAGCTTTCCCATATCCCATATACATACATATATACGCGTATATAATATCGTTTGAATCATATTCAGCCACTATGGGCAACATCATCATCATATACCAGTTGATCAGGTGGTAGTGCGTATATAACGCCATAACCTTTCTCATATCCCATATACATATATATATATATACACGTATATAACACCATCTAGTCATGAGTTAGTGCACATGAATGCAATGCATGGAAAGTACGTTAATAAAATCTTTCGGAGCTTCATAAGACCATTTTGACTTTGAGTAATATCATAAGGTAAATTCTTTTCAACTTTCATATTTTTCTGAGACCCATGAACAGATGATAAAATATTATGACACACGAAAATTGAAGAACATAGATATCTCCAATACTTCTATGAATAGAGTAATTCATGGAATTTGTGCATTTGCACGTTTCGTTCGTATCATACGGATCATGCCAAAAGAAAGAAGGAATAGCCTTAACATACTCCGAGTAGGAACAACTCCATATATTTATCCCGTTGGAAACCTTCATGTATTGAACTTAGACCCAAAAATTGAATTTAAGATTCTGAGTTTTGAACTTTGAGGAACGAAATTTGGCTTAAACTCCAAAGTAACGATTTGAATGAGCTTAAACAATGCTTCTGCTTTTCACTTGGTTAATGAATTAATTTTTGTGACATGATCATGCTCCTTCACTTTTTTGACCATTTTAACAGAATGTAGAAGTTGTTCTTTTTGGTCTTGAAAATGAAATGAATTGCTTTTTGATTGATAAGGCTAAAAAGTCTTGATAAGACTTTGTATTCTAAAGTCTTGACACATATTAAAGGTGATTGATGAATCACCATAATAAAAGGGGGCTGCCATGTATACACTCGGGAAGGTGCTTTTATTAATTTATCCACTTATTAGTTAACTGGGTAATATTTTATTACCCGGTAATTAATATATTACCCACATAATTTAAAAAATATTATCTCAACTTAATTAAATACTACTCTTTTTTAACATACCTTGTACACCTTACTATCATGGCCATGTAGTACCTTGTATGGCAATAGTCCATAAATACTGGGTATTTAGCTCGGGCCATATTTTATACCAAAATGCTAAACTTTGACAAAATTTGCTTTCTTAGACTTGCTCCCCATTTCACCTTCACGAATTTACTAATCACTTGTGAAATAGCATAATCTTTATAATTCCCAAATAACCTTTTCCTTGGACTGATGTCAATTACCTTACGACAAATTCCACGTAAAATATTGCAGGATGCAGCATCGTCGTAACTTATTACTGCGAAGTGTAACATCACTGTAATGTAATACTACAGGGTAAAAAACTTTCGTAACTTATTACTACGATGTGTAATATCACCGTAATGTAATATTGTCAGGTACAACACTGTCCTAACTTAGTCTGCAGGACGTAACATCAATCATAATATATTACTGCAGAGGGTAACACCATCATAACATATTACTGCAGATCATAACATCGTCGTAATATAATACTACAGGACGTAATATTGACGTAATATTGTGGAGTGTAACATCATTCCCTTCTTTAGAACATTCGGCCTTAAATGTTGACTGATGCTCTTATCATTTTCGTAACTTATAGCTCTTGTGAATACCTTAATACTCTTCTTGCCATTTAAACAGTTGCTCTGTGAATAAATCCAAAGTCTGGGGTATTCCTCCCTTTAGTCTTTTTGCCCGTATCATGACCTGTGGTCGAAATCTTTCTAATCTTGCAAATGTTGTTACCTCTTGTCATGCAGCCTGTATGACCCTGGCTTTGTAAGTGCACTTATGCGATTCATCGTTCCTTTTTCCTTTTATCTTTTAGTCAATCTCTAGGCCTTACTTTGTATATACAAGTCTTAATAGGATGCCTCTCTGGGCCTCTATAGGTATACTGAAGTCCTTTGCTCGATACTTTGTAGAACTTGCGAATATGGCCATATCATATTTCATAGATCTAATTATCCATTCATATGACTTTACTGCATTTACATGTGTTATACTATACCATAATTTTTACTTCAATCTACCTCTACTGAGGTATGCTCACCAAGCTCCTGGTTACTTTTGTTGCCTATCCTTTAGGTATAAATCTCAATCCTTCAATACTTCTTCATTACCACTCATCTTTAGAATGACGGCCTAATCTCATCTCATACTTTGTGACTTTTGTCCATCCATTATTGATTCACCTCAATATTGATCTACAATATACCACTGATAACTTGAAATTTCTTATGTCATACCTTGCCACTAGGACTTACGTTCCATTGAGGAATATTTGAAGTGATTTTCCTGATCCACTTAGGGGTGATACTATACTTCAATGACAATATTTTATAGCATCCCAATGTGATTCACTTATGTGGGTATTTTAATCTCGTACAGTCCATGAAATCCTCTTCAAATTATTACTCAATCGAAGGCCCAAACGTCATTCTTTATCTATCACAATTATATCCTCATTTTATTACCAGGTCAGCATTTCATTCCTTCTAAATGCGATTAATCTTAGACTCCTTTGAGGTCATTAAGGCTATAGTGATCTTTGTATAACATAGAGAATCCATTAGCTCCCTTATTTTCATGGGCTTAATCCTGAGGACTAATCCATTCTCGTCACCTTCTCACTCGCCTTTTTCTCGTTCTTACATCCTGTCATAAAACTTTGTCGCTTTACTATACTTTAGCTTGTGACCTATACATATCTATTTATACTACTCGTAATCTTCCTTCAACTTGCTTGAATTTCCTTGTGTTATTTTAGAACATCAACCGAGACATCACATCATCTCTAACTCTTCTTTACTTTCTTAACTAGACCTCTCGATACCCAGAAATCACTGACTAGAAGATATGCCACTGACGATGCCGCTATCATTCCTAGATATTGAATCCTCGCGCTTCTAGCCTTCTATCCCAAGTATGGAATATCCTCAATATTTTGCTTTTGAGTATTTCATACATTGTTCACCTTTACCTTACTTTCCTTAAAGCATCACATCACATCTTCTATATCTTTCGTACCTCTAATTTTAAGGGAGATCCTGCAATGTTCTCGATCACGACATTTCTATTTTTCTGGGTTGAATAATCAAACTCCTTATTTACTTGGGTGATGTAACTCTTTAGTTTCCTCCTTCTTCTGATCGGCCTTTACGTTGGCTTAACCTATCTTCCGATATGTGGTTCATGGTATTATTTATTCGGTTTAGCCTTTCATATGCATGATACAATCCTTTAACAATTTAATCCTTCGTTTATGACCTGGGCTCAATTTTTTCTTTTAACGTATACCAAAATTTTCTACGGCTATATATGCTATATATAAAACTCCAAACTCTTAAGTGAGTTCTCAACGCAACCAACTCTGGATCATTGATCAAGTAATTTCTTTTTTTTTTCCATCTTAGCTTTCTTTAAATGTAAGCTATTACCTTTCCTGATCTTTCTGTCCCCTTGTTGCATCCATACTTAGCTTATCTTAGTGCTCATATATATTGAAATTCCATACAACTCATATGATCCTGAATATCACTTCTGATTTTACTCCATGTTCATTAGCCACTGTAGGTGCCATTTTCTTAGGGAGTGCATACAATGTTGTTTTGAGACTGTTGTCACACGAACATTCCCTCTTTAGGTCGTTGTACTGAGGTTGAAGCCTTCTTCCTTATTTCCTCAGCTAGTCTTTCATCGTAGTACTTAGGGAAGACCCTCTGACTCTTGCAAAGATGCGAGCTTATTATACCATATTCCCAATAGAATTTTTGATGTTCGTGCTCACTTGTAATTATCCTTAGTTACCTACCTCCATACCCATCTACTCGTATGGCTGCTTCTGAACTAAAGTTTTGACTGTCTTCCTAATGGAACTATCTTATATTTCCGTAACACTCATACGGTACCTTCAACTAACCCAACTCCTATCTCAATATTTCTCAAGTATTACAATGTCATAACTGTGGGGCTAAATTCTCCATATTGGGTTTTTCTATCTTTATCTTGCACAACCTGCTGTCTTGTCCTGTATCCTCTTAACTAGTCATAGCTAGGCTCTTTCTGAATCAACTACTAACTACTCGTTGGCCCATCCTCATGTCAATATTCTGCAAAATCTTTCTTGGGTTATTTCCTTGGTCTTAACTTACGTCTCGCACTGGCTCCTTAATTATCAATAAAATCTCGGGCAGCAACCCTTACTTCTTCTCCTTGACGTCGCATTTGCATAATGTTCTGGAATCGTAACATATCTGTAGCATTTGGATAAGTGCAATCTCATCCCTTTCTCATTTTTATCGCATTCTTCCTTTTATCATTCCATATTCCCCCCTTTAGGGAAGTACTAAGAGTTGGAGCTACAACGACCTGCCTATAGATGTTTCACCTCTTCATCTTTGATGTTGTTTCTCAACATTAATGATCCTTACTCGCCTTGCGGCAATCCTTCTGTACCAAGGATAACAAAATTCCTTACTCACAATGGTGACACTTACTGTAACTGCCACATACATTCCCTTAAGCTTAACTTTGCTCCCCTTGCTTGCTTTAGGGAAACGTCTTCCTGAATGAACATTCTCTGAATTTCCCATAAATCTTCTTTTATTGTCCATTCTATTATTGCCGAAACGCGATCTAAAATTCTCATGATGCCGACCGTTATCAAATAACCCAGTCCCTAATTCATGTTTAGTTTATCTTGTTCACCTGCCCATACTGATTTCTATTATTCTGGGGTTCAATTCTTCCTTCTGGTAATCACGCTAGAGTTGCGAACTTATTTCTCGAAATGAGGATATGATTGTATGGCCTATACTCTTTTGTTGTCCTAAGGCCTGTCACTTCTCTTTTTTTTTTCATTCACTTGACTATAGATTTTATAATACTCCACCGTTTTCATCCATGTATCATACTTTATTCATAATGCTTCCTTATCTTTCTTCTCATTACCCTGATAATATTTCTACATATCCCTTTTCTTGTGAAAACTTCAATACGACATTCTTTCGCTTTTAGTTTTCCTTTGCTCCATCCAGTGGCTCTTTAAGATGCTTAACGTTCTCGCTTTACTAGGGACACGAGCCACACTAAGGTAATATTTATCCCTTCAAGGCTTATAGTGCATGTCTTTGTAATACTTATATCAGGCTGCACTATTTTAAAGTGTACCATTTGGGGGTCTCACAAGGAGATCTATTAGCACATTTCCCATATTCTTCGAAAATGTCACCTGACACAAACAATTCATCCATCATATCTTCTTATACTACTTCTATTAACCCCCATACACCATATCTAGAATGGGTGCGACCAATTGTATAGACCTATATTACTATTGAATATAACTCAAAAAGCTTATGTTCCTCTGCCTCAATTATAAACGTTGTTAACTTTCATTAAATGGGCGCCTCGTACCCTTCTTCATCTTACTTATTTTGCTTGTTGAAACTTGTATTTATCTTTCTAATCTCTCATTGTCTTTCACCATAAATGTGGATAGGAATTCTTGCCTTAAGGCTCCTTATCAAGAGGCTTACATCTTTCGGTACGTACATAATCTGCTGAAGATCTCACATTTACTTATCATAAGTATGATACAAAGTTGAGTTTCTCTAATTCAACACTTCCACAGCTATATCTCTTATCTATCATCATTCTGAGCGTAGGCATTGTCTTATTACGAATAAAATCGAATTTCGGAACTTGAATTCTTATAAGTGAGCTCTACCACACGATCTAGAGTAAGAACAAAGAGTGACAATCCTAAATGCCATGTAGCCTCCTGCTTATAAGTGTGGTGCACGACACACCCATAAACAAGACTCTACTAGACTCGGCTTGTAGACTCCCTAGGATAGAACTGATCTGATACCACTTTTGTCACGACCCAAACCGATGGGCCGCGATGGGCACCCGGTACCTTATTTAACCGAGTACCAACGTAATGTATCTTTCTTATTAAATCATCATATACACATGACATACGGGCCTAATAGGCCAACATGATCCTTTATAAATTCAAAACATAGGCCGACAAGGCCGTACAATCTTTTATGTACACGATATATGTCTACAAGCCTCTAAGAGTACATAAATATCATAAGGGTCGGGACAGAGTCCGCCATACCAAACAATACACGTCTAAATCATACTAACTAAATGAGCAACTCCGAAGCTAATGGAGCGTACCAACATCTTCCGCTGAGCTGATAGCCTACTTAGAGGGCTCTCGACCTATCTATCGGGACCTGCGGGCATGAAACGCAGCATCTCCAGACAAAAGGGACGTCAGTACGAATAATGTACCGAGTATGTAAGGCACATAAATAAATACATAAGAGACATGGAAGAAATATAGAGTACATGACTCAACCTGTAAGTCTGAATAACTTTGTAAATTATAAATTACTTTTAGCGTCATGCATATGCGTATGAATGTCATGTCGTGCATAGGTACATGTTTCATAACATCATCAGCCTCTGAGGGCATCCCATCATATCATATCGGCCACTACGGGCAAAATCATCATCGTATACCAGCTGATCAGGTGGTGGTGCGTATATAATGCCATAACCTTTCCCATATCCCATATACATATATACGCATATATATATATATATATATAAAAAATCGGGAATGAGAAAGATGATCTGACATCTTTCATTGTGTAGGGATTCTATTTATCTTTATTCTCACTTTTTTGACCTTTTCTTTCATTTTTTCCTTTTAATCAAATTTTAAAGAAGTTCCCAACCCATAACCTACACCTCTTTATTGATAGTTATTTGAGTGAAGAAGTAACAGTACAACTATTAAAAAAAGAATGCAACGGTTGCTATAGATGAAACGTTGCAATTATGATTTAATAATAGCAATTAAAAGTTGCAACATTTAATCCTTCTGTTCATCCCATTTTTCCAATATCCCATTTCCTTCTTTATAAAGATACCACAAAGAAGTAAGGACATACCCAACTGAGAAGAATTCTTGCGGCGAGTAACAAAAGTTGGGGCATCCCTTCTATATGAAGTGAGGGAAAGATTTTTCTATTTTCTCCTCAAGAGGGGCTAACTGGAAAAGCAACAATACCCTATTTCACTGCCCTATATCACAAGATGGTGCTAAGTCACGTATGTTTTTGTTAAATTTTTATTCTTCATCTTTCTATTTCATCATGGTATGTTTTTATTGTTTTGGTTTTTTCAATTTCTCAAACGGCTCTACCTTTTATTTTTTTTAAATAATTTTTCAGAGTTAGTCCTTTGTGGTGCTAACTCATGTATGTTTTCGTTAAATTTTTATTCTTCATCTTTCTATTTCATCATACTATGTTTTTATTGTTTTGCTTTTTTCAATTTCTCAAATGGCTCTACCTTTCATTTTTTTTAAATAATTTTCCCAGAGTTAGTCCTTTGTTTTCTTTTATAATTTCTTGACTGCTATAAATTAACTCTATTCTAATATTGGAAGACTATAGAACTCTATTCCAATGCTGTCAGAGCATAATTAACTAATATATCAATATGTTTATACTTATATACATAAACTGATAGTAAATATTTATAATACGCGCACGCAAACACACACGCGGCGCGCGCACACACATATATATATATATATATGGTTTGGTGGAACTATCTTTTTATTTATTATACATCTTGTGCATCTAGAATCTACTAGAGCTAATGTTTCTATTTCGTAGTCTTCTATTTTGATTCTTGCTAAAATCTTTATTGTACTTAATCTTTTATCTTCATTACATATTAGAGCATCATAATTTTCTATACTCATTAGTTCTTCTTCTACTGTTGTTTCTTTTATATCTTCCAACTTCTCTTTTCCTTTTTCTATTTTTGTATTCTTTTTTCTAATTCATTTATTCTAGCTTCTAACGTCATTATTCTTAAATTCATGGTAGAATCATTTATCTCTTGATATTTTTCTTCTTTATTTATTTTTGTTTCAAAGTCTTTTTATATACATGCTATACATCTTTCTAGATAGCATAATTTACATTTAGCTCTTTTATTTCTACTAGGGTACCATTTGCATATAAAACACTGGTTACTATCCAATCCTTTATTTCTTTCAAAATTATGGGTACATTCTTCTGATATGTTTACAAAAGTATTTTCTTCTAAATCTAATTTTTCTAATCCTATTTCATTTATTAATTCTTCTTCTTCTGATTCTGAGGTATCTATTTGAGTTTTTTCTTCTATATCTATACTTACAATAGAGTATATGCTTTCGTTGTGTGACATATATTCATCTACTTTTATTAGGGTTTCTTGAAAATCTTCTATTAACTGTGAGTTTCTTGTTTTATTATTAATTCTTTTTGGACAAGTATTTACTAAGTGTTCTACACTACCACAAGTAAAGTATTCTAGTTTGTTTTTATAGTTCCTATCTGTTCTATACTTTCTAACATGTCTATCCCTATCTAGGTGGGGTTTTCTAGCTGATGATTTTGTAAGATAATAATTTTTTCTATTGTATCCCTTGTTGTATTGAGGTTTATATTCTCTATATTTCTTCCTTTTATATTTATTTTTGTCATAATTTTGTGTTTTATACACAGTTGATCTACAGAAACTCATATTATTCTGTTTTAGTTATTTTTGTATCTGTATATTGGTACATTTTTCTTGTAGTACTTCCATTATATGTTGTATTTTATGTCCTATAGACCATTTTGCATGAGGATTCTTTTTTAATTAATTGAATATTATAAAATTTTAAACATATTTTATTTATATCTTAGTTTTTAAGTTTATAAAATAATATAAAATTAAAGATGAGGCTTACGCCCCACCCCGGCTTTTGATTATTATTTTTTTTTTTGGTTTTTACGGATATTAGCTTAAGGGATTTGGCTAACAGATTATGCCTTATAATTGCTTTAGGTTTGATCTTATATATCATATCATAAACTAGATTTCGTAGGGTAAAATCTTTTAGGTTATAGCGTTATTTTCAAAACTCAAAAATCCTTCTAATAAATAGTCTTGTAATTCTAACAAAAATCTTATAAGTCTAAACGTTGATACTTGAGGGGAATTATTTTGATCTTAATATACTTCTATACCTACTAACAATTGACTTAGGCTTTGCTTTCCAGGGTATTACAACTACTTGACTCATGCTATATCAAATACTATTTTACCGTGGGTAAGCGACTTCAAATATGAAATTTTCTTTATTATCTCAGATACAATTTGACTTCTTATTTTTAGGCGCAGAGGAATTGTTCATTCTTTGATTTTTATTTTTATTTAATATAATATCATAAAATATAATATATATATATATATATATATATATATATATATATATATATATATAACCAAAAGCTGGATATTAGTCTCCAGTGAAAAATTTCTTGGTTGTTGATAGGGATTACTCCCTTAGAGGTTAAGGGACATATGAAGCCAAATTAATAATGTCAGTTAGCTCTAAATATAAGATGATAAAATCCCAAAAAAGAAAAAGTTAATTATGCTGGATAATATTCAAAAGAAAAGAAGGATCAAAGAGTACTACTTCCCTGATCATACATTGCATGCTCTAGAGGTATAGAACAAATTTTGTTGAAGCTCACTTTGCTAAATAAAATTTATCCTTATTTATAAGAACAAGAACAAGAATAAGAATTATATTTCGTCAATCTTAAGAATAACTTTAAAAGTTTGCCGGCATGAGTTATTTCAAGACCATGAGTTTAGAAATTATTTTCATCTCTTTTAGAAGAATTCCACCAGTTTCTATTTACCCTTATTTTTATTCTCGTTTGATGACCGCACGAAGCGCATATAGATTTACTAGTATACATATGTATACATACATATATACGTATATATAATGACGTTTGAATCATATTTCAGTCACTGTGGGAAACATCATCATTATATACCAGCTGATCAGGTGGTGGTGCGTATATAACGCTGTAACCTTTCTCATATCCGATATATATATATATATATATATATATATATATATATATATATATATATATATATAACGTCATCTGGTCATGGGTCAATGCACATGAATGCAATGCATGAAAAGTACGTTAATAAAATCTTTCGGAGCTTCATAAGACCATTTTGCCTTTGAGTAATATCATAAAGTAAACTCTTTTCAACTTTCATATTATTCTGAGACCCATGAACAAATGATAAAATATTATGACACACGAAATTTCAAGAACATAGATATCTCTAATACCTCTATGGATAGAGTTATTCATGGAATTTGTGCATTTTCACGTTTCGTTCGTATCGTATGGATCATGCCAAAAGAAAAAAGGGATTGACTTAACATGCATGGAGTAGGAACAACTCCGTATATTTATCCCATTGGAAACTTTTGTGGATTGAACTTAGACCCAAAAATTGAATTTAAGATTCTGAGTTTTGAACTTTGAGGAACGAAATTTGGATTAAACTCCAAAGTAACGATTTGAATGAGCTTAAACAATGCTTTTTCTTTTCACTTGGTTTATGAATGAATTTTTGTGACATGATCATGCTCCTTCACGTTTTTGACCATTTTAACAGAATGTAGAAGTTGTTCTTTTTGGTCTTGAAAATAAAATAAATTGCTTTTTGATTGATAAGGCTAAAAAGTCTTGATAAGACTTTATATTCTAAAGTCTTGACACATATTAAAGGTGATTGATGAATCACCATAATAAAGGCGGGGCTGCCACGTATATACTTGGGAAGGTGCTTTTATTAATTTATTCACTTATTAGTTAACCGGGTAATGTTTCGTTACCCGGTAATTAATCTATTACATAATTTAAAAAAATATTGTCGCAACTTAATTAAATACTACTCTCCTTTAACATACCCTGTACACCTTACTATCATGGCCATGTAGTACCTTGTATGGCACTAGTCCATAAATACTGGGTATTTCAGCTCGGGCCATATTTTATCCCCAAATGCCAAACTTTGACAAAATTTATTTTCTTAGACTTGCTCCCCCTTTCACCTTCACGAATTTACTAATCACTTGTGAAATAGCATAATCCTTATAATCCGCAAATAATCCTTTTCTTGGACTGATGTCAATTGCCTTACTACAAATTCCATGTAAAATACTGCAGGATGCAACATCGTCGTAACTTATTACTGCTGCACGACCCAATTCTCTAACCCGGTCGTGATGGCGCCCCTCGTGAAGACAAGGCCAGCCAACTAACCCAAATCGTATCTTTAACAATTATTAAACATAAATGAATAAATAAATACAGCTTAACGATAATAATAACCAGTGTTTAAAGCCCAACATAACCCGACCGGGGTGTCACAAGTCAGGACCATCTAAAGAAATCCTGAACACAAATACAGGGCCAATAATATACAAAATTAAATTCTGAAATTCTAAAGACAATGTCCGGTGCCGCGAACGCTGGCAGTAACCTTGCTCAGCTACAATAGTAATACCTTCAATGAGCTAATATCCCGCTACCGGGTGATCAATACCTGCAGTTGCACACGAGGTGCAGGGAGTAAAGTGAGTACTCCGACCCAGTGAGTAATAAAAGTAACTACAGTCCGAAGATAAGAAAATCCAGTAAATACACAAAGTAAGCTAAAATCCAAATATACAACAACATATGGAACTGAGCAGCTAAACAACAGTATAAATACAAATACATGAATGCAATGCAATGAATATGATGGTACATTCCAGTACCCACTACGGCGTGCAGCCCGAGCCATCCATATTTATTTGTCGTCGACGGCGCTCACTGGGGGTGTGTACAGACTCCGGAGGGGCTCCTACAGCCCAAGCGCAATATCTTGGTCAGTCATTGTTACCTGACCGGTCAGCCCATTGTTACCTGACCAATTTACATCATACAGTGCCATTGTTACCACTGTTTCAAGTATATCATACAGTGTCATTGTTACCACTGTTTCAAGTATATCATACAGTGTCATTGTTACCACTGTTTCAAGTCACTTTATAATCAGTCCAGAAAATAATATAATAAGCCCCTTGGGCATTTACAAAATAGAAGTTTCCAGCCCGAAATACATTTAAAATGTCATTTGAGTTTTCAACACTTAAAATTACGACTAAGTTTGCAAAACAGTATTTAAAACCTTGGACTGAAATTAAATGATATTAATCCCCGAAGGATTCTACAAGTCGGCACAAGGCCCTCAAACGTGGCATTAAGCCCAAATATCATCAATACATGTGCGTATCAGTCGCCAACACATTATAAGTATCAATACAATGTGCGAATCAGTCGCCAATATACTATAATTATCACTTGGGATGGACCAAGTCACAATCCCCAATCATATACGACCCCGCACCTGCCATGGGATGCGTGTCACGCCTCAATAAAGCGTTACTATGTGAAAGTCCGGGGTTTCAAACCCTCAGAACAACAGTTTCATCAAAAACTCACCTCGAATCGGCTACTTCTTTAGCTCGCGACGCCTTTGCCCCTCGAATTGGCCTCCACGTGCGTCGAATCTCCAATCACTTTCCGTCAAAATCCCTTCAATTCCCGTCCAAAAGCTCTCAAGGTTGCTAAAAAATGGTGGAAAAATTGGTTGGGTTCGCAGATGAAATGTTAATATTTCGGAAGTACTGTTCACGGGTCACTATTCACGGCACTGTTCATCGGTCACTGTTCACCCGTGCGTTTACTGTTCACGCGCGTTTACTGTTCACTGCTGCAGAAAATACAGCAGCTTTTTATGAAATTTGCAGCACAGCCATTTTTCACTTAAATGGCTCTAAATCCATCATACGAACTCGTAATTAGACGATTCTTATTCCTATGAGTCACAAATAATAATACGAACACAACCCTTTAATCGAAATGCAATTCGGAGCTCGTTTGCCCAGTTCAATACCCATTTCGCTCGTTAAACAATTAACTCACATTTCACGTCAAAAACCCAATCGCGACTTGATGAAATTAATCCAAAATTTCCAGATCCGTCCTATAATTCATGATTTAAATTCTGGAAGTCTCGAAATCAAACTTGGATCTCTAGAACTAAAAATGAACCTTTAGATCATTACATTTATGCTCAAAACGGCAAAAATCTTCCAAAAATGACCCGTTGGGCATCCGAAACACACCCGAGGCCAGTGGGACCTCAACCAATCATGCCCACATAATTCATAACATCATTAAGACCTGATCCAATCATCAAAACACCTCAAACAATATCAAATTATCCAAAACTCATCGAATTCAAGCCTAAGTTTCCAAAAATTTCTGAACATACACTTTCGATCAAACACCCGACCAAACGATGTACGAATAACCTGAAATTTTGTACACACATCACAAATGATATAACAAAGCTACAGAAACTCTTGGATTTCCATTCCGACTCCCGGATCAAAATCTCACCTATCAACCCGAATTCGCCAAAATACTAACTTTGCCAATTCAAGCTTAATTCTACCCCGATCATCACAAAAATATTCCGGACACACTCCTAAGTCCCAAATCACCTAACGAAGCTATCCGAACCATAAAATTTGCATTTCGAGTCCTTTAACACATAAGTCAATATCCGATTGACTTTTCCAACTTATGCTTCCTTAAGAGAGACTAAGTGTCTCAAACCTTACCAAAACTAGTCCGAATGACTTCAAATTTTGCACGCAAGTCACATTCGATATTACGGACTTGCACCAACTTTCAGAATCGCATTCCGACCCCGATATCAAAATTTTCACTTCCGGTCGAATTTTTCTCAAAAACCTTCAAATTCCTATATTTAGCCAAATGACTTCAAAATGACCTCCGGACATCCGAATTCACTTCCGATTGCGCTCCCAACTCCAGAATTACCATACAGAGCTATTCCCAGACTCGGAATCTCAAATGGACATCTATAACTCTGAAATGCCTTCCAACCCAAGTTTATGAAATTCTTCTAAAATACTAAATTCCACAATATACGCCGAAATTCTCACGGGTTATCCAAAACCAAATCCGGACATACGCCCAAGTCCGAAATCATCATTGGAACATGCTGGAACTTTTTGATCCCAATTCCGAGGTTGTTTACTCAAAATTCCAATCTTAGCCATTTTCTTCAATTTAAGGTTTCTGCAATGAAAGGTTTCTTTCCAATTTGACTCCGAATTTCTTGAAATTCAATTTTGACAATACGTACAAGTCCATATACCTAAAATGAAGCTGTTCATGACTTCCAACTACTGAACGACGCGCTAGAGCTCAAAACGACCGGTCGGGTCGTTACATTCTCCCCCACTTAAATAGACGTTCGTCCTCGAACGTTCCAAGAACTGCTCTTAAGTTATCTGAAATCACTGTTTAACACCTCGTGCACCTGCCCGTGCTACCACAACTCATATGGACACATTAATTTGATCAAATCTGCAGATATCCTCTTTTATCCATACAATAAGCTCAGAACCCAATTCCAACACCTGAAATTATCTGCCAGACCTGTTCCCTGTATATAAACATTGTATCAACTACCACACGAGGTACCAGAACACAACTGCGTACCTTTGTTGAATTAGCACCATGCATCGCATAATTCACCATATAACCACAATGACACTCCATGAACCTTAATAGCCAAAATTCCACGACTCTGATGCTCCCAATGCATATGATGATATACCTATACATTCTGTTATAATGCTGACAATACAACCACAATGGAGGAGATGTGCAGAAATTTCTAATCAATTGCAGAGTTAACCAAACATTAATTCTCTCCTTTTTGACTAAAATCATCACCTCATTACTACCCAAATACTGGTAACTGCCTTGTAATATACCTCACATAATCCCACTGCAATGGTCCCCGATACCAATAGTCTCGCATCACCTAGTACGAGCTGCTCAGACAACCAATCACCACAGACAATGACCAACGGTCTCATATGATGCAAAAATGCGCCAATAGGCCATAATGCGAACAAGATACATAAGGAAATGATTCAGGAATGGACTGCTCAACTCACACAACTAATATGGACTTTTCCCCAGAGAATAGGAATTTATCAAGTTGTTTCATAGCACACGTGGCACAATCACAATATTACATGAGATGATGAACACATAACAATATATGATATTCCAACACCCCACCTTGAGGAGCGCTATACTAAAATGAACACATCCGACTCACATGAAGCCCATAATACTATTTAAATCCATTCACCCACTTCAGGTCGATTCTGCTCGCACTAAACTAGGCTGATAGCCTTTCCTGGACCCGTAATAAGTCATTTCTTCTCATAACATGAAAGAACTACCACCATAGCCAGGACAACACCCCACAATCTACAACCAAATGAACCGAACGACTTCATATAGATCTTAGATATTCTTCCAACATTTCAACTTTCTTAAGTCCCCAAATTTGACTAACTCCCAGATTTTTCAAATATTTCGGCAGAGTCTCCCTTGTAATTGGGCCTATGCACCTGTCAGAGTAACACCAAAACAACTCCTAACAGCATGTCCACAACCCAACAAGTAACACAAGTATATCAATAACACTAATCTCCGCATTACAAGCCCGATATTATCACAATGATATTTTGACATGAAACACATCATTTGTATGATCATAACTACATTTCTGGTCATAATAGTTGTTCATAAATAATTCCATCATTATCAATAAATCTCATATTAACTACCACCTCATTTCAAATTTTCACAATACTGACAACAGAATGTGAGGCATGAAGACCTCATTATTACTTACTCAGATTAACGACTCACATTTAACGTCACCTGGGAACTCATCTCATAAGCTAAAACTCAATAATTACAATACAATTTGGTAAATTATGCACAGAGATATTCGTACAAGAATTTTCAAATAAGCCTCATAGGCATGGCTCCCTATAAGTACTATAGTACAAATTTTTAATTTTCACAAGGGAGAATTTTAAACACATAACCCCTTTTTTTTCACCACAAGGACCTCGTCCTTATATAACATCCTCCGCAGCTTGTAGCCCGGTTTAAATATTTCATATCATATAAAAATGTGAGGATCTCATCCTCAACTCTGAATCACAAGTATTTTGCACATTGTGCCAACTAAAAATTTTCATTTCCTTTCTTCCTTCTTTCAAATAATTTCGGTTAAACAAAATCACAACATACAATGATCCCTCTTACCGGTAGGGCATATAATTTTCAACTGAAATCAATTATTTAGAACTTACATCAAACTCATCGAATTGATTAACAAAGGTCACTTTTAGCCTCACAACTATTTTTAGTGACCAACATATAATGATAGACATAGCTATCTCCATATAATCTCCCTAACAGAAGTATTCACATATGTAGATTTAAGACAATGTATCAGTTGCCAACACATTATAAGTATCAAAACAATGTGCGAATCAGTCGCCAATATACTATAATTATCACTCGGGATGGACCAAGTCACAATCCCCAATCATATACGACCCCGCACCTGCCATGGGATGCGTGTCACGCCTCAATAAAGCGTTACTATGTGAAAGTCCGGGGTTTCAAACCCTCAGAACAACAGTTTCATCAAAAACTCACCTCGAACCGGCTACTTCTTTAGCTCGCGACGCCTTTGCCCCTCGAATTGGCCTCCACGTGCGTCGAATCTCCAATCACTTTCCGTCAAAACCCCTTCAATTCCCGTCCAAAAGCTCTCAATGTTGCTCAAAAATGGTGGAAAAATGGGTTAGGTTCGCGGATGAAATGTTAGTATTTCGGAAGTACTATTCACGGGTCACTATTCACGACACTGTTCACGGGTCACTGTTCACCCGTCAATGTATGGGTCACTATTCATGACACTTTTCACTGTTCACCCGCGCGGTTACTGTTCACTGTTGCAGAAAATACAACAACTTTTTATGTAATTTGCAGCACAGCCATTTTTCACTTAAATGGCTCTAAATCCATCATACGAACTCAGAATTAGACGATTCTTGTTCCTATGAGTCTCAAATAATAATACGAACACAACTCTTCAATCGAAACTCAATTCGGAGCTCGTTTGCCCAGTTCAATGCCCATTTCGCTCGTTAAACAATTAACTCACATATCACGTCAAAAACCCAATCGCGACTTGATGAAATTAAGCCAAAATTTCCAGATCAGTCCTATAATTCATGATTTAAATTCTGGAAGTCTCGAAATCAAATTTGGATCTCTAAAACTAAAAATGAACCTTTAGATCATTACATTTATGCTCAAAACGGCAAAAATCTTCCAAAAATGACCCGTTGGGCATCCGAAACACACCCGAGGCCAGTGGGACCTCAACCAATCATGCCCACATAATTCATAACATCATTAAGACCTGATCCAATCATCAAAACACCTCAAACAATATCAAATTATCCAAAACTCATCGAATTCAAGCCTAAGTTTCCAAAAATTTCCGAACATACACTTTCGATCAAAAACCCGACCAAACGATGTCCGAATAACCTGAAATTTTGTACACACATCACAAATGACATAACAAAGCTACAAAAACCCTCGGAATTCCATTCCGACTCCCGGATCAAAATCTCACCTATCAACCCGAATTCGCCAAAATACTAACTTTGCCAATTCAAGCTTAATTCTACCCCGGTCATCACAAAAATATTCCGGACACACTCCTAAGTCCCAAATCACCTAACGAAGCTATCCAAACCATAAAATTTGAATTTCGAGCCCTCTAACACATAAGTCAATATCCGGTTGACTTTTCCAACTTATGCTTCCTTAAGAGAGACTAAGTGTCTCAAACCTTACCAAAACTAGTCCGAATGACTTCAAATTTTGCACACAAGTCACATTCGATATTACGGACTTGCACCAACTTTCAGAATCGCATTCCGACCCCGATATCAAAATTTTCACTTCCGGTCGAATTTTTCTCAAAAACCTTCTAATTCCTATATTTAGCCAAATGACTTCAAAATGACCTCCGGACATCCGAATTCACTTCCGATTGCGCTCCCAACTCCAGAATCACCATACAGAGCTATTCCCAGACTCGGAATCCTAAACGGACATCTATAACTCTGAAATGCCTTCCAGCCCAAGTTTATGAAATTCTTCTAAAATACTAAATTCCACAATATACGCCGAAATGCTCACGGGTTATCCAAAACCAAATCCGGACATACGCCCAAGTCCGAAATCATCATTTGAACATGATGGAACTTTCAGATCCCAATTCAGAGGTCGTTTACTCAAAATTCCAATCTTAGCCATTTTCTTCAATTTAAGGTTGCCGCAATGAAAAGTTTCTTTCCAATTTGACTCCGAATTTCTTGAAATTCAATTCTGACCATACGTACAAGTCAATATACCTAAAATGAAGGTGTTCATGACTTCCAACTGCTGAACGACACGCTAGAGCTTAAAACGACCGGTCGGGTCGTTACAACTGTGAAGCGTAACATCACCGTAATGGAATACTACAGGGTGAAACACTATCGTAACTTATTACTGCATTGCGTAATATCACCGTAATGTAATATTGTCGGGTACAACACTGTCGTAACTTAATACTGAAGGACGTAACATCAATCGTAATATATCACTACAGAGAGTAACACCATCGTAACATATTACTGCAGAGCATAAGATCGTCATAACATAATACTGTGGGACGTAATATTGCGGGGCGTAACACTCAAAGACCAGAGTCCGACCTCTATATTTCAAAACGTCTCATCCGGTCAAAATTGGCCATCATTTCTTTACCCAAAAATTCTTTCATCATTCTCGGGTAAAGTGGGGCAGCTGTTGATACCCAATTTTTTCCTATAATATTTTTGAAATGCATATATACCTTTTAAACTATGCATTAGCATCAATGGGTATTTTTCCATAATTTTTACATCTTTAAATTAATTTATTTCAATATTTTCTTCATATAAATAATTGTAAAATTGCATCACAAACAAATTTCGAACATCTCTTGATTTAACTTATTATTTATGGTCCTATTTGAACCAAATTATTTCATAATTGGCCAAATTGGCATCTTTTGGCTATAATTGCAATAACTTTGCAATTATAGCCCATGCGTACATTTTTGTAGTAATTTACAAAAAAGTAGTCCTTTGCATTTTTAAATACTAAATAGTTATTTAACATATTTCTGTGCATGCATTTCATTTTTTATAATTAATACTTATTTTACAAATTATTTTAGATCAATTGTTTGGGGTATTTAACAAATAGCCTCTTATGTTTCAATTTTAACCATTTTTATACCAGCCCAAAACCCCCTTAATGTTAAACCAAAACCAGCCCAAAAGACCCCAGGACCAATACGTACCTGCCGACCCAATAGCCTCGTTTAATCATGGTCGTTGATCATTTGGATCAACGGTCCACGATTAAACTTACCATATTAACCCAAACGGTCCCCTAAACCCTCTCATTAGCTCTCATTTCCGCCGCCCTTTCATTCCCCCGTCTCTCAAATTCTCTCTGACTCTAACCCTAATTCACCCTCACTATCACTCATCTATTGCCGTTCATGGTGGTTTCTCACCACCCCTAGGCCTCTAATGGCCTCTCCTATGCTGGTATCACCGTCTCTAGGGTCCTCAAGGGACCAGGGTTAGTCCGTTTACGCCTTTGGTTCTTGCTCACCTATTTCAGACCATTTTGGTTTGATTTCGAGTAAGATCTTCCTATCTCGCCTTAAACCTATGGATTTCTAAGCCTACGACTTCATCTCTATGTTATTTTCTCGAAACCCTAATTTCGTCCTTTGAACTTCTCAGATCTCTACAGATCTGAGATGGATTGAACTTATTTCATCGGATTTTATGAAAATCTTCCGATTTTACAAGTGGCTTTCAATTTTTCTTAAGCTAGGGTTTCCTGAAAATTCTTTTCTTCAAACCGTTTTGCTGACTTTAAGTATTTAATCTTCTATTTTTATGTGTTTTTGACTAATTTCGTATAGTTTGCTTCAAGCCTAACTAGTTTATGCTAAAACCCCAATTTTTTGACATTTTTGTTTGGATTCTGAGCTCGTCCGTGTTACTTGTGCATTGTTTCATTCTATGCTTTGATTCGTGTGATTTTTCTTTAGCTTAATTCGATGTCTTATGATCTTTACCATAGTATGTCTCTATTAGGGTTTATGATTCGATTCTCGACTGATTCCGTGTATTTATACTTGGCCTATTTGTTTATTCATGGAAACCTATATTATTCTCCCTTAAATCAACATTATTTGTTCGAATTTTGATTCACTGATTTGCTCTACCAAGACCTATGTGTTGATTTTGATTATTTCCCTAGTTTTACACCTTTTAATTATTTTTCTTACCTTATTGGAATTAACTGTGATACTTGCTGATTCTTAGTAATTGTTTCCTTAAATAAGCCCTGTTATTTACCTCTAATTGCCATTATATGATTAAATTTCACTAGATTCTTCTTTCCTTAAATATTGCCCTACCCTTTACCGTTGGTTGATTACCCCTTAATTAGGGGAAACTTTATTGATTTTATACATGATTGATTCTGTAAATTTCCCTAACTGCTGAACAATTGATCTTTTACCTTATTCTATTTAATTCCTAACTACTATATATACTATCCCCTATTCTTACTTCTGGACACGAACATTAGTTCACCACTACACTTACACTCGAAAAGCTCTCTTTGTTCTTCTCTGTTACTTGTGATCTTCATTACTCTTGCCAGCTGTAAGCCAAAGCCAGAAATTGCACAACATCTGCCTTACATCTTGTGTTCTCTTTCCCTAACTACTATTCCTCTGATTAAATTTTAGAATCTAAACCCTATATGTTTCATTACTGCCTTTGTCACGACCTTAAACCCGGACCCAGTCGTGATGTCACCTATCATGAAACAAGGCCAGCCGACACAAATCCCCAATCCATTTAAACAGATATAATATTTCAATTTAAGTCATTAAAAAGTAATAAATCCCAAAATAGCATGAAATAGAACCAGTGCAAAAATACACAAAGCCCAACATCGGGGTGTCACCAGTCATGAGCATCTAACATAAGTCTAAGAGTATGGAAACAGGATTACAAAGTTTATTACATAATATAGTACAAGGAAAAATAAAGATAGGAGGGAGAAACACTGGGCTGCGAACGCCTAGCAACTACCTAGTGAACTCCGAATAGCCCGCTGGAAGCAATCAACCCTCGCTAGCAGGAACCGAGGCTCCTGTATCTTCACACAGAGTGCAGGAAGTAATGTGAGTATGCCAACTCAGTGAGTTATAAAATTAAAGGCAGCTGAGCGATAAGAAAACACGTAAAATATAGCAAAATGCTACAAAGAGGCAGTATAAACTCAATACAATGCAATAGAACAGTGAAAACTTGTAAAAACACCTCAATGCAGTAAAAACCTCTTTAAAACATCTTTTAACAGTTAAAAAAGTGAATGAAAAGCAGCGAGAAAGGATAAACACATAAAATCAGCCACCCGGGCACAATATCAACAGAAATCAGCCCCTCGGACAATAACATGGAACAACATCAGCCCCTTGGGCTATATCACATATCACACTGGGTACCCACACCCACTGGGGGTGTACAAACTCCGGGAGGTGCCCATTATGGCCCAAGCGCAATATCAATCCATCTCGTGGCATAATAAATTGGTTCTCGGCCTCATATCAAGCCACCTCGTGGCGTACAACTCAGGCCCTCGGCCTCATAATAATGAATCATCTCAATATCATTGCGGCGCGCAGCCCGATCCCATAATAACCTCATAATATAGGCCCTCGGCCCTACTCAGTCATAAATCTCTAAAGCCACTCAGGCATAGTAAAATATGATGCTCAGCTCAAATTATCATTTAAGATGTCAAAACGGAGTAAACATGGCTGAGTTATGAAAATAGTGGAATATGGCATGACTGAGTACAAGTATAAAGTCAAAATAGAGAGGAATAGTAGTAAAAATCCCCTAAGGGTCCAAAACAGTTGGCACGAGGCCCAAGTATGACATTCAGCCCAAAACATGATGATAGCAAATAGTTTTCAATCAAATACACAGTAAAACAGCCATACGGGATGGACTAAGTCACAATCCCCATCGGTGCACGACCCCACACTCGTCATCTAGCGTGTGTGTCACCTCAAAATAGTACAATGACGTGAAATCCAGGGTTTCATACCCTCAGGACAACATTTACAATCATTACTCACCTTTATCCGGTCCAAACTCTACCTCTCGAATCAGCCTCCAAATGCTCCAAATCTAACCAAAATTAGTAAAAAACCATCAAAATATGCTAAGGAAACAAAGCCCACTCGAAAGAAATCAAATTACAACACAAATCCCGAAATTGGCCAAACCCGACCCCCAGGCCCACGTCTCAGAATCCGATAAAAATTACACCAATAGACTCTTTATCACTCCCCGAGTTCATTCATATCAAGAGTACCAAAATCCCACTGCAAACGACCCCTCAAATTCCTAATTTTAGGTCTCCAATTACAAGCCCTAGTTCTTCAATATTTAGGCTTAAATTCTATAAATTCCATGATTAATTTGGTAGAAATCACATTAGAATTAAGTATTAAGTCCACAAGTCTTACCTCCATGTGTTCCCCTTTGATTCCCTCTTCAATCCTCTTCAAAAAGCTTCAAAATCACCCAAAAATTGAGGAACTTAGACCCAAAATCACGGAGTTGGTCTTTTAAAACATTCTACCCAGTACTTAGTCTTTCATCGCGAACGTGGTCAACGCCATGCGTTCGTGAAGCACAACATGGAATTGACCACATATTCCTCCTTCGCGAACGCGATGCCCTGTATGCGAACACAATGACTCATCCTCACAATCTCTCATCCTAACCCTTCAAGAACGCGAAGGCCAAAAGTCTACAACACTCACAACAGATTTTCTGCAATCTTTTTCAACTTGAAATGATCCGTTTAACCACCCGAAACTCGCCCGAGACCCTCGGGACCTCAACCAAACATGCCAACCTATCCCATAACATCATTCAAACTTGTTCCAACCTTCGGAGCGCCTAAAACAACATCAAAACGCAAAATATGCATCAGATTCAAGCCTATGAATTCCAAAAACTTCCGAATTCTACTTTCGATCAAAGGTCTATCAAACCACGTCGGAATGACCTGAAATTTTGCACACACATCCCAAATGACATAACGAACCTACTGCAACTCCCGAAATTCCATTTTGATCCCTATATCAAAATCTCACCTACCAACCGGAAAATGCCAAAATTCCAATTCCGCCAATTCAAGCCTAACTCTACTCCGTACCTCCAAAATACATTCCAATCACGCTCCTAAGTCCCAAATCACTTCCCGAAGCTATCCGAACCATCAAAACTCACATTTGAGCCCTTTCTCACATAATTTAACATCCGATTGACTTTTCCAACTTAAGCTTTCTCAAAAGAGACTAAGTGTCTCAAACCTTACCAAAACCTCTCCGAACCTGAGCGAACCAACCCGAAAATACATAATACAGCTGAACAAGGCATTAAGAAGCAGAAATGGGAGAAACAGAGAGGTAACTCATGAAATGACCGGCCAGGTCGTTACATTCTCCCCCTCTTGAACAAACGTTCGTCCTCAAACGAGTCAAGAAACATACCTAAATGCACAAATAGGTGAGGATATCTGCTCCGCATTGATCGCTGCCAACTCGACGCTACACTAAGGTAGAAATAGCGGGTCACAATAGCTTTTACCCGATATGAGGGTCAGGATCGATTTTCTCAGGGAGCTAGTAGTGGAGTTGGATTGTCTGTCTATCATAGAGATGTGTTTGTGCTCCTATGTCACTTCAAACATTTTTGGGTTTTCGAATTATAACTATTTTTGTAAAACTATTGTTTAATACTAAATTATGTTGCGAGAATATTGTTAAGTTGTATCTAATGGGAAGAAGGGCACTAGTTCATGACACTACCTAGGTGGCTAATTGACGGGTAGATGTTACTAAGGTTCGATTGACAAATTGGGTCTTATGCGATAACCATTGCACAATTTTACCCACTCTCACACCTCTCGGTAGAGAGAGCGATTTTGCCCAATTAACTCTCTCGAGACCAAATAGGTAGGCAAATTAGACCAAGCAACTAGAGTTCAAGTAGGGTAATTATTCTCTCAAGGTTTAACCCGTTAATTGGGACTATTACTTCTCATGAGTCCATCCCAATTTGGTGTTGGGTCAATTTTGGGGTCATAGACTCTCTTTCTCAAGAAGAGCTAAACCCACAAAGCTTGAATCAGTATTTGCAATCACCAATTCTAGATTAACACATAAAATTAACCCAAATAGCAAACACCCATAGTCAATCTCACACTAGATGGCAACATCCATCAATTACCCACACTAGGGTTGAGCCATAACCCTAACTAATGGGTTTAGCTACTCATACTAGATAAAGAAATTGAAGAAATAGATGAAGAACTAAATATATTAATTAATTACTAAAATTATTCTACAAGAATATGTTGTAAATGTAAAGCAAAAGTGCCAAAAATGGCTACATAGTCGGTCTCACGAGCGCAACTCTCAACTGATATATCTGATGACCTAAAAAATGGGAAAATGTTCTATTTATACTAGGCTGGAAAAACTGGACAAAATTCCCTGCGAGGTCAGTACGGGCCGCATTAAATGGACCGCGGCCGCACTGGGCTCACTTTTGCTTCTCTAAACTTGGACTCCGCGGACCGCGTAGAATGGACCGCGGCCGCGGAGAGAGCTGGCGCGGTCCGCGCAATCACGACCGCGGACCGCATGGCACTGACTTTGAAAACTTCTTCTCTCTGAATCTCATGACCGCGGACCTCACAAAAGAGTAGTGCGGCCACAGAGCCTTCACCACGGACTGCGAGATGTGTACCGCGACCGCTCTTCTTCTAGCCTGATTCACCAACTCTCTGAACCACCTAGTGTGGCCGTATTCCACTTTGCGCGGTCCGCACTAGGCCTTCTTTTCTTAAATTCCTTAATCTTTGATACTTGAGCATGTTTCACTCCTTTTTGAGCCAATCTTTGACATTTCGTTACTTTGTCGATCAAACCTGCAATCAAGCACAACTTGTAAGCCTTTTAGGACTTTATTGTAACAATATATGATCAAAGCATAGGCAAGTAGGGGCATAAAACATGTTAAAATCCTAACTTATCAACTCCCCCAAACTTAAACCTTTGCTTATCCTCAAGCAAACAAAATATGACCCACCCCTTAAAGGAAAATCCAAGTAATTCCAGATGTCCTAAAGTAACCTCAACAAGTATCAATTGGGACTAACAATTGCCCTCAATACGAATGGATCATTAACAAACTTTAAACTTTGAAAAACTATGGATCAAGTGTGACACAAGTGTATCAAGAATTGACTCATTACATCAAAGAACTCTCTCAATTACTTTGGTCGTTGTGGACCCCAAACTCACACATCCTCAACTCTCCCTAAGCAAACCTCACCTTTTTAGAGTATAAGCACGCAAACCAAGGTTAATGGGAAGTCACTCGTCTCTCTCAAGGAAAGGTCACAAGTCCGGCTCTAAGTACCATATGCTTGACCCTCATGTAAGTATCCACTAATGCGAGCGTCATCCAACTCAAGATCATATAGGGCTTTTGCGGAGTCAATGTGAAGGCTTTTGATTTAGGGTAGGAAAAGTTGTTGGTCTATATGGGTTCCATCTTCCCTTAAGCACTTCTTTTGATTCATTCTGGCACAATTCTCTTTGACTCTTTGAGTATTTCACTTCTTTTCAAGGGGTTAGAGAGATACATTGTCACTCTTTGTTTTATGCAATTCAATACATTTCTCCTTTTTCTACTTTTTTTTCCACACCTTTTTCACTTTTGTTTTTCTTGAATCCCGTTTTATTCTTTGCACATTGGGCTTTTTTTGTGTGTGTGTGTTTTTCTTTTCTTTCCTTTTCATCACCTTCCTTCCCTTTTGCTTTTGTTCCTTTTACCACTTTGTTTCCTTTCTTGTCTCTCCCCCCAAAACATAGACTTTTGCCATTACTTAAGGGACGATTTGGGTACCAAGAGAGGGTATAATTTAGAACGGGTATAGGCTTGTAGCATTGGTTCTTGAAAGAAAAAGATTTAACGCTCAAAATGGTTAGCTAAGGATTATATCATTGGTAAGCTATGGAATTGTTCGACTATTGTTTGGATCAAGGAGAGCCTATAATCACTTCTCAAGTCGAATTTCACTCAAAATTTTGCCTCAACAAACATTCCGGGAAAGTTCTAGACCATTGGCTCGGGACTTGGACTCACAATTCGATTTCTCACCACACACACTCAAAGATTTCTAAAGACATAGAGTCGGGGGCCCACAACAACCTTAGACACGATTGAGCACACAATAGTCCCGAAAGACCACATGATGTTTATTTGGTCAAAACAAGAGTTTCAAAGTCAATAGTGTCACCATCCTAAACACAACCACTTGTCTTTGACCATGGGATCAAAGGCAAATGTGTTAGGCCCAAGGGAAGCTTTGCTTGAGGTACCCTTAACTATAAACTACTAAAAACAAGAGGAAAATCAAAAACGGACTCAAACCCTTAAGAAAGTTGTCACGCCATCCATCATCAGGAAGAGCCACCCGATTCGCACAATACTCCACCCTTGGAAAGAACCGTGGCATTAAGAAAACCAAGGGTTTATTGAAAGCGCCAAAACCGAAACAAAAAGGCTGCAAGCCTATCTACTAAACTAAGAATGAAAAATATGTACAAAAATAGAAAATAGAATGAATATTTATAATATGGGATTAGAATATACGACGGGGGATGAATATATATACAAAAATGTAACTTTATATACAGACCAAAGAGAAGATAAAAAGTGCGATAAAAGGAACTAAGTTTAAAGTTATATACAGACCAAATAAAAAAAATCAACAGAAACATAAACTAAGTCAACTAATATATACAATCATCCGGATAAAAAGTAGGGCGCACCCCTACAAATAAAAGCTGGCATTGTCCCCAATGCCAACTAAGCAAATAAGCATCAAAAATCAAGAGGAAAGGATATAGGCTGGGGCACCTGCACTGGTTGTGGTGCCGACTGAGCCGCAATGGTAGAAGTCAAGGAGGACAACTTGGATGAAGCAGTCGCCATCCAGTTGTTCAAGCTTTGAAGTGTCTGGCTCAGCTGGTGGGCGGTAATAGGATGGGCCCGGGAAGATGGAATCCCCGACCAGCTGAAGTAGAGGGACCAGCAGTAGTGGAAGGTCCGGGAGGAATGTCAACAAGTATGGAAGTAGGCTCAGTGGAGGGCTCTACCGCAACCGGCTCTTCAGACTGGCCGGTTGGGTCAGAAGAAAGCGGCTTGTAAATTTTGTCCTTGGGGTTGTCTGACCCCTTCAAACTGTACCATGAAAATGGAGCCACAAGTTTGACCTTGACGTCAAACGGTCTCTTCTCCACCTCCAAGTCCCGAAAATAAGTAGTGAGGGTGCTGGGAAAAGGGTAGTTCAGGTCATGCTCAACCCCCACTGCAAAAATGAAGCGGGACATCACATTGCCCACGTTGATAGGATATCCTGCCTAATAGAAAAAACAAGAACAGCCCGGCCAAGTGGAATAGTCTGATCATGGGTAGTGGGGTCGAGCCGACTGCACACAAAAGTCAACCACCCTCTAGCCTCAAAGTTGAAGGTTCTCCGAAGTATTTTGGCCCCTCCTTGTAACCACTCTAGAACCGTACCCGGGATTGCCAAGTATGAAGCTAACCATGGATGAACCTCCTCGCCTATCGCTAACTTTTCATTGCAAAGGGACTCATCTTCATCATTGAACCCCATGTATTCATTTAGTGTCTTCCTGGTAAATACCACATTTTTGTTACACTTTGGTCACCTTAGTGCCCTTCAAGATGTGGGCCACATTGCTATAGAACTCCTTAACCATATGCTCATTCACTTTCACACAATTGTGTTTAAAGAACTCCCAACCTAATCGAGCCTGAAACTGTCTATGTACATTGGGGTGTAGGGGTAGAAGGTCTTTGTCAATGAAGCTCCTATCAAGAATTAACTTCTGTGATGGCAACCATTCCCTAAACTTGTGTAATGCCACCTGGCTGATGAATCTATCTTCCCACACAACGAGATTCCTAGTTCGGTCAACATCCTCAACCTGAGGCACACTACCCCCAGGTAACTCCCTATCTCCCTCATCACCCTTAGCACCCTCTCCAGATAGTGACGATGTGGGAGAGGTAGAGTATTCATCCCTACTACCTGCCGCTAAGCCCTCAGACGACCCAGAAGAAATGTTGATTGAAGCTCGAGCATCGGGGGAAGATGGAGGAGTGTCTTTATGTATGGCGTTCTGCGGATACGGGATGTAAATAAGGACTGAATCTGAAGAGATCTCCCAGGATGGCTCATACTCACTCCCCGAGTTGTCAATGGCTCTATCAGCCGCTTTGATTGCTTTCCTCATTTCTTTTATGTTTTTTCTAGCCTGGGGAGTGAGTTTTACCATCCTTTGCTTCCCTCTTCGGGAGGAATTACCTCGCTCGGGTTGTTTGGAACCTCCACCTCATTGTTTGACCATTATCTACAAGCATACACATCTAACATGGTTAGTATCAGCACAGGCAGTGGAACAAGTGTTGAAATTGAATTGTAGACATCAGATTACATATTGCAGAAACAATTGCAGAACAGAGCACTACGGCCCGCACAAACATGAGTGCGGCCGCACTGGGGACACCGCGGCCCACGCAAAGGTGACTGCGGTCCGCATTGGGGCAAAGGCCCAAAAATCACCTCTCTGAATCATCCCACCGCGGTCCGTAAAAAGTGGGATTGCAGCCGCGGTGTGCCAGCGTGGATCACACAAAGTGCAATGCGGCCGCGCTGGGCACATGTGCACTTTCAGTCACTTGAACACCGCGGTCCGCACAAAATGGTAATGCAGACCGCGTCAGGGCACTGCGGACTGCACAAAGGCGACGGCGGGTCGCGGAGAGTACATTGAACAGGCACTAAGTGCGGGTTTATGTTTTTGCTATTTTTATTCAAGTTTTCCACCTAACTTGTCCCTACTCATTTTACCCAGTTCACAAAGGTCTCTAAACACACAATATCCAACCATTATACTTTCCTCGTCTAACAAATGAAATAAAAACGGGAAGAAGAAGAGACTCTAGCTACTGGGCATGAAAAACAAAACGAGATCATAATATAAAACAAATAAAGATGATGAAATGTTACCAGATTATGATGATGAGATGCAATTAATCAGGCTAAACAAGAATTACTATTAGAAGAGAGAGTAAACAGTAGCTTTTAGGGGTCTGAGTGTTACAATTTCGAAAAGTTTAAGTTGTGACCCTTGGGCTCTATTTATAGAAAAAGGTGAGGGCCCCAGCCTTACCTACCAACGCGGCCGCGCAGGATCGACCGCGGACCGCACTGGGTTTGTTCAATTGAAGCTTGAGTAGGCAACCTCCACGGACCGCACAAAAGTAGACCATAACAGCGGAGGCCCACCGCGGACCGCACTAAATGGAAGGCGTCCATGGTGGCAAACTTCAGAGAGCACCACTTTTTGACCATCACCAGTGCGGACCGCACAAAGTGCAATGCGGCCGCACTGGCAAACTTCAGAGACTGTTCAACTTTTTTCAAACTATTTTGCACTACATCAACTCAATCCCTGCAACATCTCACAATCAATTATCTCAGAAATCAAACCTACACTACCAAGATAAACATAGAAAACAAAAAGAAAAAGACATGGGTTACCTCCCAAGCAGTGCCTGATTTAATGTCGTGGCACGACGCATGTTACCAACACATCACTTTAGATGGAGAAGTGCCACCACGTGGCCATCATCAAATTTCCCAAGATAATGCTTGACCTGATGTCCAATGACTCTGAATACTTCACAATTCTTGTTCCTTAGATCAAGAGCACCAAATGGAGTCACGAACACAACTACAAACGGCCTACTCCACTTTGACTTGAGCTTACCCAGAAACAGACGTAACCGGGAATTGAACAAGAGAACTATATCTCCAACCTTGAACTCCTTGCCCCGAGCATATTTGTCGTGAAGGTACTTCATTTTTTCCTTGTACAAGGACGAGCTGGAGTAGGAATGGAATCTAAACTCATCAAGCTCATTAAGTTGTTCAACCCGCAGATTTGCCGCAACATCCCATTCTAAGTTTAACTTCCTTAAAGCCCACATGGCCTTGTGCTCTAATTCCACCGGAAGATGACAAGCTTTTCCAAACACCAACCGATACGGTGACATACCAATCAGAGTTTTGTAAACCGTCCTATAAGCCCAAAGAGCGTCATCCAACTTTTTCGACCAATCGGTCCTATTAGCATTGACAGTTTTAGACAAGATACTCTTAATTTCTCTGTTGGAGACTTCCACTTGGACACTAGCTTGAGGATGATAGGGGATCGAAACCTTATGATTGACACCGTACTTAGAAAGAAACGTGCCGAAAGCCTTGTTGCAAAAGTGAGACCCCCCATCACTAATGATAACATGATGAGTGCTAAACCTTGTGAAGATACTCTTTTTCAAAAATGCCACAACACACCGGGCTTCATTGTTGGGCAAAGCCACGGCTTCAACCCATTTTGAGACATAGTCCACCGCCACGAGAATGTACGTGTTCCCACAAGAGCTCACAAAAGGACCCATGAAATCAATGTCCCAAACATAAAAAATATCCACTTCGAGAATTGTATTGAGGGGCATCTCATCCCTTTTAGAAATTCCATAGACTCTTTGGCACTCATCACATCTCTTCACCAAATCGCCCACATCTTTGAACAAGGTGGGCCAATAATATCCACAACTAAGCACTTTAAAATCCGTTCTCGCCCCGCCATGATGGCCACCAAAGGGTGAAGAATGGCAAGACTCTAGGATACTCAATTGTTCTTCCTCCGGGACACATCTACGAATCACATCATCCATGCAACTTTTGAACAAGTATGGCTAATCCCAATAGAAATCCAAACCATCCCGCTTGAGCTTCTTCCTTTGGTTAGAAGAGAGCTCACACGGGATTATTCCGATCACAAGGTAATTAGCAACATCAGCAAACCATGGCATATCCTTCTTTGACACCGCAAGGAGTTGCTCGTCGGGAAATGACTCATTGATCTCAAGGCCGTTACAAGGCCTCCCCTCCTCTTCCAAATGGGACAAGTTGTCCGCCACTTGATTCTCACTACCCTTCCGGTCAACAATTTCTAGATCATACTCTTGAAGAAGTAACACCCATCTCATCAATCTCGCCTTGGAGTTTTCTTGGTCATCAAATACCTAAGGGCGGCGTGATCGGTGTGCACTATAACTTTGACCCCCATAAGGTAAGGTCGAAACTTTTCCATAGAAAACACAATAGCCAACAATTCTTTCTTGGTGACTGTATAGTTTGTTTGAGCCTCATTCATGATTTTTCTTGCGTAGTATACCAGATGAAACATCTTGTTGATTCTTTGGCCCAAAAAAGCGCCAACCGCAACGTCACTAGCATCACACATGAGCTCAAAAGGCAAGCTCCAATTTGGTGCGGTAATGATCGGGGTAGAAGTCAACTTGAGCTTGAGAATCTCGAATGCTTGCATACAACTCTCATCGAACAAGAACTTTGCATCTTTCTCTAGCAACTTGTACAATGGATGTACCACTTTAGAAAAATCATTTATGAACCTCCGGTAGAAACCCGCGTGCCCAAGGAAACTCCTCAACCCTTTGACAGAAGTAGGGGGAGGGAGCCTTGAAATAACCTCAATCTTGGCCTTATCAACTTCAATTCCTCGCTTCGAGATCTTGTGACCCAACACTATACCTTCTTCTACCATAAAATGGCATTTTTCCCAATTAAGAACAAGGTTGGTATCTTCACATCGGGCCAACACTCTATCCAAGTTTACCAAGCACTCCTCAAAAGAATCCCCAACCACGCTGAAATCATCTGTGAAGACCTCCAAGATATCCTCCACCATGTCAGTAAAAATGGCCATCATGCAACGTTGGAAGGTCGCCGGAGCATTACACAATCGAAATGGCATTCTAAAGAAAGCGAAAGTGCCATAAGGACATGTAAAGGTGGTCTTCTCTTGGTCCTTCGGGGCAATTAGAATTTGATTGTACCCCGAGTAACCATCCAGAAAGAAATAGAAAGCCCGGCCCACAAGACGATCAAGAATTTGGTCAAGGAATGACAATGGGAAGTGATCTTTTCTAGTCACCTTGTTCAGCTTCCGGTAATCCATACAAACTCTTCACCTGGTGACCGTTCTGGTGGGAATGAGCTCATTGTTGTCATTGGTCACCACGGTTATACCACCCTTCTTCGGCACACACTGCACCGGAGAAGTCCACGAACTATCAGAAATAGGATAAACCACCTCAGCATCTAGCCACTTGATAACCTCTTTCTTCACCACCTCTTGCATCGCCTCATTTAATCTTCTTTGATTCTCCAAGGAAGGCTTTACATCCTCCTTCAAGATGATTTTGTGCATGCAAAATACGGGGCTTACTCCCCGAATATCAGCTAGAGTCCATCTGATTGCCCTTTTTGCTTTTGAAGAACCGCCAAGGTGGCCTCAACCTACATGTTAGTAAGGCAAGAAGAAAGAATAACAGGTAAAGTAGAATTTAAACCCAAGAATTCATACCTGAGGTGTGGAGGAAGTGGCTTCAACTCCAACACTGGTGTCTCCTCAATCGATGGCTTTGTTGGTGGAGTTTTGCAGTTTTCAAGATCCAAAGATAGCCTCCTAGGCTCATAAGAATATGAACCCATACCATGCAATGCATTCACGCACTCCACTCTACTAGCATCATCATTGACATCCATATTAAGAAGCACGACCTCAAGGGGATCTTCAACATGGATCATGGAACTTGTGTCATCCACTATCACAGCTGTGACAATGTCCACAAATGAACACACCTCCATGCTATTGGGTTGTCTCATTGATTTGCAAACATGGAATACCACCTTCTCATCCCCCACTCAAAAAGTCAACTCACCCGCTTCAACATCAACCAATGTCTTCCCCGTAGCTAGGAAAGGTCTACCAAGAATAATCGGCACTTCAAAGTCCACCTCACATTCCAATATGACAAAGTCGGCTGGCAATATAAACTTATCCACTCGGACAAGCACATCATCAATAATGCCCAATGGTCGCTTCATCGATCGATCCACCATTTGAAGTCTCATTGAGGTAGGTCGAGGTTGTCCAATTCCCAAAGTCTTGAATACCGAGTAAGGCATCAAATTTATGCTAGCCCCCAAGTAACAAAGGGCCTTGGAAAAATCTGCACTTCCGATAGTACAAGGGATAGTAAAAGCTCTGGGGTCCTCAAGCTTGGGTGCCATTGAATGCACTATAGCACTCACTTGATGAGTGATTTTAATTGTTTCGCACTCCATCGACCTTTTCTTTGTTACCAAATCTTTCATGAACTTAGCGTACCCCGGCATTTGCTCAAGTGCCTCCACTAAAGGCACATTGATTGTGAGGTTCTTCATCATGTCAATGAACTTTTTGAATTGATTGTCACTCTTTTGCTTTGCTAACCGTTGAGGATAAGGTGAAGATGGCCTAGGAAAAGGTGCCTTGGCCTTTTGTACAACCGGCTCGGGCATGTCAATCACGTGTTCCCTAGACGGGTTCACGACATCTTGAGTCTCTACCTCGGCTTCATCATCAATATCAATCCGCACATCATTGTTCACATTTTGATTAACCACATCATCAACAGTCAAAGGTACATCATCATTCGTAACTCAACATCTTCATCCATAACTTGCTTTTTCTTTGAGGCATTCACATCACCGCCTCTCCCACTTCTTATTGTAACCGCCATCACATGATTATTATTACCACCCTTCGGGTTCACTACTGTATCACTTGGTAGAGCACCCTTAGGACGAGTATTCAATGCTTAGAGATTTGGCCTAATTGCACCTCCAAGTTTCGGATAGATGTGTTATGAGAAGCTAATTAGGCATCCGAATCTTGGTTCTTTTTCATCATTTGCTCAAACATGCTTTCAATTCTCCCCATATCACTTATGGAAGAACTCGGACCTTGAGAAGGAAAGGGGGGTGGATTGTTCGGTCGTTGGTACATGGGATGCCTTTGAAAGCCTTGCCCCCGATTTCCTTTGTTCCCGCTATTGTTCCATCCTCCTTGATTGTTGTTGTTGCCCCAATTATTGTTATTACTATTCCAATTCCCTTGGTTGCTTTGATTACCCCAATTGTTGTTTTGGTTGTTGTTATTCCAATTACCTCCGCCTTGTTGTTGAATTCCCCAATTTCCTTGAGGATGCCATTGTTGATTCGAAGAGTTTCCTCTATTCCCTTGGTAGTTATTGACATATTGGACCTCTTCGCTTTGATAATCATAGCACTCATTTTAATAACCACCACCATCATTGTTGTTGTCATATTGTTCACAATTACCTTGAGGTTGTTGTCCTCTTTGCCTCCTTTTCAACATAGAAACACCTTCCATTGCATTGACTTGGCGCGGGTTTTGGACTTATTGTAATTGCGCCTTTTCCAATTGATTCATAGTTGTTGTAAGCTCGGCAATAGCTTGGCCATGATCGTGCAATTCCTTGTGCAAATGGATGATCGTGGGGTCACCTTGGGGCACATTTGCTCGGCTTTGCCATGCCGAAGAGGTGTCAGCCATTTCATCAAGTACATCACATGCCTCTTGGTAAGAAAGTTTCATAAAGTTCCCTTCGGCCAATTGGTTCACAATGCATTGATTCTTGGTGTTGATGCCCCGATAAAAGGTTAGTTGGATCATACCCTCGGTCATATCGTTATTAGGGCACTCTTTCAGCATTGTTCTATATCTTTCCCATATCTCGTGCAATGGTTCTGTTGGCTCTTGCTTGAAAGCTAGAATTTTATCCCGAAGAGCTGCCATATGACTTGGAGAAAAGAACTTGGCAATAAATTTGTCCGCCAATTCATCCCATGTTGTAATAGAATCATTGGGGAGCCTTTCTAACCAATCCAATGTTTTACCCCGAAGAGAGAACGGGAAAAGCCTCAATCTCAATGCATCCTTAGACACGTTTGTCTGTTTGCTACCCCAGCATGTATCCACGAACCCCTTCAAGTGCTTGTAGGCATTTTGATCGGAGGCGCCCATGAAATACCCTCTTTGCTCGAGCAAGGTCAACATAACATTTGTGATTTGAAAGTTCCCTGCCCGGATTCGGGGAGGAACAATAGCACTAGCGTATCCTTATTTGGTAAAACTCTGGGAGCCACTCTCGGCGGTGCCAGAGGAGGGTCTGGAATATTATTGTTCTCATTTGCATTTACATTGGCATTTCGGCCTCTATGAGGAACTTGAGGTAAGACCTCATCTTGTTCTAGATCCTCTACCTCCTCCCCCGCTATCACATTGCCGAGAGGGTCATTTGCATTAAGCGCCATTTGTACTTGATTGATTGACACAAACAAAATTAGTAAACATGAAGGAAAGGGAAGCAAAACACAAAACTAAATAAACAGATAGTCAACACCGTAAACTCCCCGGCAATGACACCAAAAAGTGATCACTACCAACTCGATGCTACACTAAGGTAGAAAGAGCGGGTCGCAATAGCTTTTACCCTATATGAGGGTCGGGATCGATTTCCTCAGGGAGCTAGTAGTGGAGTTGGATTGTCTATCTATCCTAGATATATGTTTGTGCTCCTAATGTCACTTCAAATATTTTTGGGTTTTCAAATTATAACTATTTTTGTAAAACTATTGAGTAACACTAAATTATGCTGCGAGAATATTGCTAAGTTGTATCTAATGGGAAGAAGGGTACTAAGGTCATGACACTACCTAGGTGGCTAATTGACTGGTAGATATTACTAAGGTTCGATTGACATAATTGGGGCTTATGCTATAACCGTTGCACAATTTTACCCACTCTCACACCTCTCGGTAGAGAGAGTGATTTTGCCCAACTGACTCTCTCGAGACCAAATGGGTAGATAAATTAGATCAAACAACTAGAGTTCAAGTAGGGTAATTACTCTTTCGAGGTTTAACCCGTTAATTAGGACTATCACTTCTCATGAGTCCATCCCAATTCCGTGTTGGGTCAATTTTGGGGTCATAGACTCTCTTTCTCAAGAAGAATTAAGCCCACAAAGCTTGAATCAGTGTTTGCAACCACCAATTCTAGATTAAAACATAAAACCAACCCAAATAGCAAACACCCATAGTCAATCTCACACTAGATGGCAACACCCATCAATTACCCACACTAGGGTTGAGCCACAACCCTAGCTAATGAGTTTATCTACTCATGCTAGATAAAGAAATTGAAGAAATAGATGAAGAACTAAACATATTAATTAATTGCTAAAATAATCTACAAGAATCTGTTGTAAATGTAAAGCAAAAGTGCCAAAAATGGCTACAAAAGTCGGTCTCACGAGCGCAACTCTCAACTGATATATCTGATGACCTAAAAATGGGAAAATGTTCTATTTATACTGTGCTGGAAAAACTGGATAAAATACCCCTGCGAGGTCAGTGTGGGCCGCATTAAATGGACCGCGGGCGCACTGGGCTCACTTTTGCTTCTCTGAACTTGGACTCCGCGGACCGCGTAGAATGGACCGCGGCCGCGGAGGGAGCTGGCGCGGTCCGCACAATCACGACCGCGGACCGCATGGCACTGACTTTGAAAACTTCATCTCTTTGAATCTCATGACCGCGGACCGCACAAAAGAGTAGTGCGGCCGCGGAGCCTTCACCGCGGACCGCACAAAAGAGTAGTGTAGCCACGGAGCCTTCACCGCAGACCGCAAGATGTGTTCCGTGGCCGCGCTTCTTCTAGCCTGATTCACCAACTCTCTGAACCACCTAGTGCGGCCGCATTCCACTTTGCGCGGTTCGCACTAGGCCTTCTTTTCTTAAATTCTCTTGGTCTTTGATACTTGAGCAGGTTTCACTCCTTTTTGAGCCAATCTTTGACATTTTGTCACTTTGTCGATCAAACCTGCAATCAAGCACAACTTTTAAGCCTTTTAGGACTATTTTGTAACAATATATGATCAAAGCATAGGCAAGTAGGGGCATAAAACATGTTAAAATCCTAACTTATCATGCATCTCCCGCTCGGTCTCCTAGGTAGCCTTCTCCACGGGCCGAGCTCTCCACTGCACTTTCACTGAAGCTATATACTTCAACCTTAACTTTCAAACCTGACGCTCCAAAATAGCTACTAGCTCTACATCATAAGTCAAATCATCATCTAACTGAACCGTGCTAAAATCCAAAACATGAGACGGATCGCCAATATACTTCCGGAGCATAGAAACATGAAATACCCGATGCACGCTCGACAAGATGGGTGGCAAAGCAAGCCCATAAGCCACCTCCCCAATCCTCCAAAGTACCTCAAAAGGCCCAATGAACCGAGGGCTCAATTTACCCTTTTTCCCAAATCTCACAACACCCTTCATGGGTGAAACCTTCAATACAACCATCTCACCAACCTTGTAGGACACATCCCGAACCTTCCTGTCAACATAACTCTTTTGTCTCGACTGTGTTGTACAAAGTCTCTCCTGAATCACCTTCACATTGTCTAAAGTATCATGCACCAAGTATGTACCCAATAGCCTAGCCTCACCCGGCTAAAACCAACAAACCGGAGATCTACACCGCCTCCCATACAAAGCCTTATATGGAGCCATCTAAATACTCGACTGGTAGCTGTTGTTATAAGCAAACTCTGGGAGCGGTAGAAACTGATCCCATAACCCTCCAAAATCAATGACACAAGAACGCAACATGTCCTCCAATATCTGAATAGTGCACTCAGACTGCCCGTCCGTCTGAGGGTGAAAAGTTGTGCTTGACTCAACCTAAGTACCCAACTGTCGCTGCACAAACCTCCAAAACTGCAAAGTAAACTGATTGCCCCTATCTGAAATGATGGAAACCGGAACACCATGCAACCAAACAATCTCCCGGATATAAATCCCTGCCAACCGCTCTGAAGAATAGGTAGTACACACAGGAATGAAGTGCGCGGACTTGGTCACCCGATCCACAATCACCCAAATAGCATCAAACTTCTTCAAAGTCCGTGGGATAACAACTACAAAGTCCATGGTGATCCGCTCCCACTTCCACTCTGGAATATCTATCTGCTGAAGCAAGCCACCCGGTCTCTGATGCTCATATTTGACATGCTGACAATTGAGACACCGAGCTACAAACCCCACAATGTCCTTCTACATTCTCCTCCACCAATAATGCTATCTTAGATACTGATACATCTTCGCGGCAACCGAATGAATGGAATACCGCGAGCTATGGGACTCCTCCAAAATCAACTCCCGAAGCCCATCTACATTGGGCACACATATCCAGCCTTGCCTCCTCAACATCCCATCATCGCCAATAGTCATATATCTGGCATCATCGTGCTAAACTCTGTCCTTAAGGACAAGCAAATAAGGATCATAATACGGGCGCTCTCTGATGCGATCATATAAGGAAGACCGAGAAATCACACAAACCAATACCCGACTGGGCTCAAAAATATCCAACCTCACAAACTGATTGACCAAGGCTTGAACATCTACTGCAAGAGGTCTCTCCCCAACTGCAATATATGCCAAACTCCCCATACTCACTGCCTTCCTACTTAAGGCATTGGCCACCACATTGGCCTTCCCTGGATGGTACAAAAAAGTAATATCATAATCCTTTAGCAACTCCAACTATCTCCGCTGCCTCAAATTGAGATCTTTCTACTTGAACAAGTATTGGAGGCTACGATGATCAGTAAACACCTTAAAAGACACACCATACAAATAATGCCTCCAAATCTTCAATGCGTGAACAATGGCAGCCAACTCCAAATCATGAATAGGGTAGTTCTTCTCATGAGGCTTCAACTGACGAGAAGCATAAGCAATAACTCTACCCTCCTATATCAATACATACCCAATATCAACTCTCGAAGCATCATAATACACGGTATATGAACCTGAAGTTGATAGCAAAACTAACACTGGAGTTGTGGTCAAGGTAGTCTTGAGCTTCTGAAAGCTCTCCTCACGCTCATTGGACCACCTAAATAGAGCACCCTTTTAAGTCAACTTGGTCAAGGGCGATGTGATAGATGAAAATCCTTGAACAAACCGGTGGTAATAACCCGCCAAACCAAGAAAACTGCAAATCTCCGTGGCTGAGGAAGGTCTAGGCAAACTCTGAACCGCCTCTATCTTCTTTGGATCAACCTGAATACCCTCACTGGACACCACATGTCCCAAGAAAGCCACTGAACTGAGCCAAAACTCACACTTGGAGAACTTTGCATAAAGCTTCTCCTCCCTCAATTTCTGCAACACAACTCTCAATTGCTCCGCGTGCTCCTCCTGACTATGCGAATACACCAGAATATCATCAATGAAAACTATGACAAACGAGTCGAGATAGGGACGAAACACGTTGTTCATCAAATGCATGAACGTTGCTGGGGCATTAGTCGGCTCAAAAGACATCACCAAGAACACATAATGACCATTCAGGTCCTGAAAGCTCTTTTAAGAATATCCGAGTCCATGATCTTCAACTGGTGATAACCTGAACGGAGATCAATCTTGGAGAACTCTCTCGCTCCCTGAAGCTGGTCAAACAAATCATCGATACATGGTAAAGGATACTTGTTCTTAATTGTAACCTTGTTCAATAAATAGAACATGCGCACTCCAAGGCGACACACTAGGCCGAATGAACTCCTTATCAAGGAGTTCCTGAAGCTGCTCCTTTAACTCCTTCAACTCTGCTGGTGCTATACGATACAGTGGAAAGAAATCCAGGGTTTCATACCCTCAGGATAACATTTACAATCATTACTCACCTCTATCCGGTCCAAACTCTAGTATGCGATGCCTTTGCCTCTCGAATCGTCCTTCAGATGCTCCAAATCTAACCGAAATCAATGCAAAACAATCAAAATATGCTAAGGGAACAAAATCCACTCTAAAGAAATCAAATTATAACACAAATCCCAAAATTGGCCAAACCTGACCCCCGGGTCCACATCTCGGAATCCGATAAAAATTACACCAATAGACTCCTTATCACCCCCTGAGTTCATTCACATAAAGATTACCAAAATCCCACCGCAAACGACCCCTCAAATTCCTAATTTTAGGTCTCCAATTACAAGCCCTAATTCTTCAATATTTAGGCTTAAATTCTATAAATTCCATGATTAATTAGGTAGAATCACATTAGGATTGAGTATTAAGTCCATAAATCTTACCTCAAAGTGTTACCCCTTGATTCCCTCTTCAATCCTCTTTAAAAAGCTTAAAAATCGCCCAAAAATGGAGGAACTTAGACCCAAAATTGCGGAATTGGTCTTTTAATACATTTTGCCCATAACTTAAAATCCTTCATCGCGAACGCGGTCAATGCCTCACGTTCACGAAGCACAGCCTAGCATTGACCACTTATTCCTCCTTCACGAATGCGACGCCCTGTACTTAAACGCGAAGACTCAGCCTCACAACCCATCGCGAATACGGCTTCCCTCTCGTGAACGTGTAGCTCACTGACTCCAGCCCTTCGCCAATGTGGGACCTCCATCGCGAACGCAAAGTCCAAACATCCAGCCTCTCATCCTAACCCTTCGCGAACGCGAAGGCCAAACGTCTGCAACAATCAAAACAGATTTTTTGCAATCCTTTTCAACTTGGAATGATCTGTTTAACCACCCAAAACTCGCCCGAGGCCCTTCGGACCTCAACCAAGCATGCCAACCTATATCATAACATCATTCAAACTTGTTCCAACCATCTGAACACCCACAAAAACATCAAAACACCAAATTTGCATGTGATTCAAGCCTAAGAATTCCAAAAACTTCCAAATTCTGCTTTCAATCAAAAGTTTATCAAACCACGTCCGAATGACATGAAATTTTGAACACACATCCTAAATGACACAACTGACCTACTGCAGAAGCAAAACCCTAGCCGTAGAAGTGATTGGCCTTTCGCAAAAGCGGCCCAGCCCTGGACCGCAGAAGCGGCCCATTTTTCCACAGATGCGGTTGGTGCAGGTGCGACCCAGGTCCGCAGATGCGGAAACTGCTGAAGGTTGTGGCCTTCATTAAATAGCGGAGTTTGTCATTTTTGACACATTTTACTCCATTCTTGGGCTATTTGGGAGCTTCAAAAGGGGAGATTTCAACTTAGCTTTGTGAGGTAAGTTCTTTTTACTTAATGTGAATTTAATACATTATTTATGGGTAGATTGTAACATGTAAATTATTAGAAAAAATGGGTTTAGAGTAAAACCTAGGGTTTTGACAAAAATGATATTAAACCACAAAATTTGCTATGGAATGTAGTAGAAATCATATGTTCTTGATCCTTAGGTTATGGGTAACAACTTTCTTCAAAAATTTCCGGAATCTAGGCACGTGGGCCTGGGGTTAAACTTTAGGAACCTTGCATTTAGGGTTGGGAAATTAGTTTAATAATTAGAATATGAACTCATGAGCATATATTGACTAGTTCTTACCCTATTTGAATAGTTTTGGATCGTTCGGCTCCGATTTGAGGGTTAGAGTGCATTCTTAAGATTGGAAGTAAGCTTTGGGATGAGATAAGTCTCATTTCTAACCTTGTAAGAGGGATCAACCCTATAGGTGAATTAAATAAGTGTATGTGACTATTTGTGGGGACTATGTACGTACATTGTGACAAGAGTCCATACGTAGCTACTATTATGCTAATTGTCCGGGTGGTTTAGGACCCGTATCGTGCTATACTTGCAAATGCTTGCGTCCTTGCTTGATACTAAGATCACTTAGGTCATTCTAGAAATTGGTAAATAAATATAGACGGATATACTCACTTACTTGAGAACTTGTATGAATTATTTTATTATAAATGGGAAATGTGTGCTTACTTGATAATAAATTGCTATTTGTGGATCGGGTCGATTGCCTCAGTAGTAAATAGATACATCTATGGTTCGCCCCATTCGGCCCTCTGGCAGTGCAAAGTTTATTATTATATCGGATTGGGTCGTACGACCTCGACACAATGACATGACTAAAACTGATATGTTGTTAAGAAAGAATATCTTATTTTTCCTTGTTCTTGGACTGTCAATATACTTATGATATTGATGAGCGTAACACTTAAACTATATTATTATTGACCCTAGTAGGTGTCAAGTCGACACCTCGTCACTACTTCTTCGAAGTTAGAATGGATACTTACTGGTAGGTGCATCTAGCTACCCAATGAGCGCGCATCCCTGATACTTGGTAGAGATCTCACGGTGAGCTGCCCCTTCTGAGCCGTTCAGCAGCATGCCGGAGTCTCTCCTTTTGTTGTTTACTGTCTATTCTATTTTCGGCAGTAGGATAGTTGTATTTTTGTACATTCTACTAGTTGCCCTAGTACTTATGACTCTAGTTCCTGGCACACACATTGGTAGACTATTACTTTTGGGTTGAATTTCTATTATTTTGAATTTGTTAATTATCGACTGTTTTAAATTTAAGATTGAGTCAATGTTGGGATTATTTGGTAAAATAAATGAGAACTCGCTAGTTGATTAGGGTTGTCTTGCCTAACAACGGTGTTGCGCGCCATCACGACTATAATGGAATTTGGGTCGTGACACGTTTAATGGAGAAAATTCTTTAGCATTAAGTACATGGTCCGTTATAGAAAATATGGCATTAATTGCCTACTATAACACATTTTTCAATGTCCCTCATAATTATCATTAAAGAAGGGCTTGATCCTAAGACTTTTGTTCTTTAGGTGTAACAATAAATAGTGAGCTCTAGAAGCATTGTAGACACAAATTTACTGACTAGCATATACTATACTCTATTTAAAGCTCAATACTATTTTATCTTCTTGCTTATTAATATTATCACTACTGCCTCCGGAAGCTTTGCTCCAGGTGTCAGGATTTTTGTTGTTCTATCTCGACTTCAACACTAAGTCTTACATTCATGTAAATTTATTTATCATTTTAAGATCAAATCGATTCACTTGTCTATAAACCACGTATAAATTCAATTGTATCATTTTATAGGTAAACATATAAATTCAACTGTACTGTTTTACTGATAAATAATTTGGCACCCATTAGGGGGCATAGACAGTTGTGTAATTGAGTTGGTCCGTGCATCTGTTACTAATATGTTTGATCATTGGTTCTTAACAAAAATCATAGAAAATGGCAAATAATGATGTCAACATAACACCCAACATTGAGGCCTAAGGAAATCAGCCTCAGTATGAAGATTCCATCAGTGATACCTGCAACGAGGGGGATGAGACCATGCCAGCCCATGGCGGGAAGTATCCACGTCATGTTCGAGAGGTAACTCCCGATGATGCTGAAGACGAACACGTAGTTGAAATAGTAAGGATCCTGAGGGAGTAGCAAAAAGGCCATTATGGGCTATCTCTCACGACATGATCAGGTTGACAGAATTAAGGCATGCATTGTCAGGTGCTTCCAACAATGGGAATGGACGAGGTCTAGTTCCTCCCCCTGCTTCTTCAAATCAAACAACATAGAGGTTCGATAAAAACACCCCGAGGGGCGAAGTCGTCTTTAATATGGCCAGGGGGAGCGGTAGCAGTTCCGGTAAGAACAATGAAAATGATACCTTTAAAATCAAACACATACAATTTATGAGGGAAATAAAGGACCGAACGGATCAGATTCTGGGTGCACCACCAGTGTTGAAAGGACCACAATCAAAGATGTACACCCAGTTGTCGTTCAAACCAAGCGCGTCACTAGAGCTGATCCCGAAGCGGTTCAAATGACAAACGTGCCGAAATATGATGGGACTTCATATCCTTAGGATCATACCACCACATATGCAATGGCGGTGATGGGAAACGACTTGGATCTACACGAGATTGAATAAGTCTTACTGAAGAAATTCGGGGAAACCCTCACAAAGGGGGGCCTAACATGGTATTCACTTCTGCCCGAGCACTCTATCGATTTCTTCGAGATACTCATAGATTCCTTCATCAAGGCCCATGTCGGGGCCATGATGGTACATGCCCGAAAGGACGACATATTTAGGATCACTCAGGGAGAGTCCTAATTGCTGCAGGAGTTTGTGATCAAATTCTGGAAGGAAAGAATGCTGCTCTCGGTCGTACCAGACGAGTGGGCAGCTGAAGCATTTACTATGGGCTCAATACGAGAAGTTCCAATGCTTCTCAAAAATTGAAATAAAGTCTGCTCAAGTTCCAAGCGATAACATGGGCAGATGTACACAACCGTTATGACTCAAAGATAAGAATTGAAGATGATCAGCTCAGTTTTCCGACATCAACCAAGGGCTTGAACTGGGAAAAGAATAATGATAAATCAAAGGAAGACTTTGACTCAGATCGACCATTTTCAAGTCGATTTTTGCCCTTTGAAAGGTCTAAAGGACGTTGTCGACGCCCCCTTTTCCTCTAACCGTGGGGTCAGAAATCGGGTATACGACATTGGGAGGACAACTCTATTCCCTTTCGAGAATTGGGTTTGGAAGTTGAAGAGTCGCCACCTAATGATTATAGTGCATTAGGACACTTTAAGAAGGGTTTGAGATGAAGAGACCAGAGATTAGGGTAAGGGCTAGAAATTATCCCGAGGGGAAGGTGTTAGGCACCCCTCAAGATCCACTAGTGTGGTTCCCGTCCATGTTCCAATTGTGACTTTACAAGTAAACAATCAAGGCTCAAATAAGGATTCACACATAAGATTACGACCAAGTTGAAAATTTTCAAAGATAAGTAGAGAAGGCAGAAATTCATGAAAAAGAGATTTGAACAGTTTTACAAGAAGAGATGAAAGCAAGTAAAGGGAGAGGAGTCCTAAGTTGATAATTAATATAGATCACTTCAATGCAATACCCAGCGATCACTCTTCAGAAGAGGGGTCGCACGTGATATTAGCGCATCGGTCATCATATCCAAATCTACCCTTCCCACCCCGTTAAGGTATTTAAACGCGATCAGTCTCGTTTACTTATTGCATGCTAGTACCCGTCCCAACCTATCAGTCCCGGGGAATCAGGACTTCTAATCCTAAAGGAGAAGGAAAGGGACATAGGGATATATGGGGTTCAAAGGTTAAAATTCTAATTGCGACATATAAAACAAATAACAAATATAAGGATGAATAAAACAAATAGGTAAGGCTCAAGTAAACCCCTTAATCAAACAAACACTTAGTTTAGCATGTCTTACCATATACTGATTTGGTCTTAAGTTAAAAATTAAACGGCGAGCGGACTAGTTCAACACATACATTTAGACAGAAAGTCTACATTAGGCAACTCGAATCCGATTGTCAGAGATTAAGGTATTTCAAGCGAGTGATTTAAAAGGTACTGGTTTCAGGAAAAAGTAGTCTAATGCAGAGGAGTTTTGAAAAGAAAGTATGGACTGCAGTAAAAATAAAACACAGAAATGGTTGTGAAAGAGTTTCAGAGATAGAAATATCTAAGGAAAGGGTAAGTTGCATCTGTTTTAAAAGACAATTTCAGGGTCTGAGTAAAATATTTAGACAGAATGTTTAGAAAGAAACTGTTTCAGAAAAAGATGCCGATTTGAGGGATTTAAAAGCATACTGAGTCAAGAGAGTTTTTGTCAAAGAATTAAGACTTCTGAAATCGTTGTTATATTAAGTCATTAAGGACCAGTTAATAGATTATTATTACTTTAAGAGAATCAGACGAGCTTGATGTTGATCCTATAGGCATGATATCTATTTTGATTTTTTAAAACCTGTTATTGAACTTGTAAAAGATGATTGGGTTAATTAACCCTACAGTTTGCCTAATGCATATGCATTCTTTATAGGCATGATCTCTATATGCATTGATTACATGAACGTTAAGTCCTATAGGCATGATTTTTATGTGATTTGTAACACAATGAAGCGTTAACCATATAGGAATGGTCTCTAGGTGATGTGGAACCAAAAATATTAAACAGCCCTATAGGCAGGATTTCTACAAAATTACAATCCTAAAGCATGGTTTCTACCCCTACTGATGCAAGAATGTAAAACCCCTCCCACACCCTTTTACTATATTCCCCAAATCCTTTATACAAATTATTACAGACCAAAAGAAAGAAAATAAATACATTAAAAACTAACAGCTAGATCCGAGCAGCCTAATTCAATCTTAATGTCCAACAACATGTGATTAACCAATTCCGAATTTCCAAAGCCTTCTCTTTATCCAAAGTGTTTCAAAGTTCCAAAGAATCTCAAGGATTCCCGGCATTGCTTACACTCAGGATACCATTTAGAATTAGAATTGTGCAGTGCAAAATAGCCAGCCCTCAGTCATCCAAGTTCAGTGGGAGCTCAAGGGTCCCAAAGCATGGCTTACCAGAGAGGGGCAGAACATAAAACTAGGAATGAGTGCAAAGTGAAAGAGGGATTGGGGAACCATAGCAAAGGGTGGTCATGCCGAGCCTTGGGTATAGACTGGCACACCCCTGACCAATTGCTTGGTCCAAACAAATTAAGATCAGACTTTAGAAGTCAGACTTGAGTTTGGATGGTGATTGAACACCACCAGACTTGAGTCAAGGCTCAGCATATAAAGGGGGAAGAAGGGAGTGGGAATTGATTTGAGTAAAGGTTCAAGTACCTAGTTCAAAGTCATGGGCAGCAATAACAGGGTGCTGCCATGACTCAGAATTGTACTCTCACACAAAAAGGGGTCAGAGGGAAGGGACTCACATAGAAAAGCATTTACAGAAACACAAGGAAAGAAAGAAAGCATAATATACTAAGGGTGCGGAAACATAAGAAAGGAGAGCATAACAGACTAGGATGTAGATGCATAGTGCAAGAAAGCATAACAGGCTAGGAGTAAATTAAACACATAGTAGAGAGGGTATTATTTAACTAGAGTGATATACCAGTTGCAAGTTTTAGAACAGCAGAACAACAAAAGTAAATAAAATAGCCAGAAGTTAGCAGAATCAAAATCCAAATTCCTCCGCAAGTACTTGAGAGTTCAAAAGGAACTCAAGAATGTTTCAGACAGTGAAAGAGAAGAGGAGCAAAGTGCTCAGTATTAGAGGTAGAGTAGTAGTAGAGAGAGTTTTTGAAATTGGATAGTGTTCAATTGTGAAAAAAAAGTGCTCGAAGTGTGTTTGAATTCTGAAGTGTTTTGTGTGTCTGAATTCTGAAGTGTTCTGTGTGTCTGAATTCTGAAGTGTTTTGTGTGTCTGAATTCTGAAGTGTTTTGTGTGTCTGAATTCTGAAGTGTTTTGTGTGTTTGTGTTAAGAGAGGAGCCGATATTTATACTTTGAAATCAGGGTAAGCAAGGCAAGAAAATAATCATGTATCAATTAAAATCAATCAATAGCAGAGATTTCTTTATTTAAGGAGTCCAAATTTGAACGGTAAAAGGCAGAAATTATTTAAGGAAAGGGAATCAAGTAACACATTGTGCATAGAATACAAATAACGGGTATATACATAGGGGAGAATTTGAAATACACGGTTAAATAAATAAGGCAAGGAATATACAAATAACGGGTAAATACATAGGGGAGAATTTGAAATACACGGTTAAATAAATAAGGCAAGGAATAAATCAATTAGTACATAGTAAATCAGGGAATCAGAGATTCAAAATTACTAATGAACTGAGTCAGAAAATAGGGGAATCGAAAGGTTAGAGAGGGTCTTCAAATTAAACAAGGAAAGAATCAATCAGGCTTACACAAGGAAGCCTAAAATCAGTCCCAAAATCAGAGGTTATTCTGAGTGGGAAATTCTACCTATAAAGAGTGCATAAGCTTTAAACATGCGAGGCTGGATTTAAAACAAAGAAAAGTGTCATGCAATCAAAAATCATTGAGTAGTGGACTATAGGCAAGAGGGAGTATCAGATAGCATGCAGAAGGTCAGGCAAAGATGAAACAATTTCAGGAACTCAGAAATTAGGGCTTTGAAACCAAACAAGTTCAGAGATGGGAAGCAAACAAGTCACGTAACAAGTGGCCTCAAGAACTCGAATGAAACCCCCAAATTCTAGGGTTTTTACCATTAATCGAGTGTAGAGACGAAAGCAAGTAAATCAGGCAGGAATAACAACAAAATAAATTCAGAAAACCCAAAGGAACTTAAGACCTTAAACATTTCATGAAAACATAATAAAAGAACAAGATACAGTAAAAGAAATCATAAGGAAATGGTAGAAGAAAGTATAGTAGAAGAAAAACACACAAGAATCACAGTAGAACAAATACAGTAAAAACACATGAGAGTCACAGTAGAGCAAGTAAAGCTAAAGAAACCCTAAATCGAAGAAGATGAACGATTTTGAAAGCAAAGTTTTGAAAGAAACTTCGAAAAATCGTTTGAAAACCTTAAAATAAACATAGATCTAGAGAAATTAGGAGAACCTAGAAAGGCTAGGGTTTCATAAGAACCCTAGAGGCGAGAAAGGCCTGGAAAAGGTCTGATCTGAGTTGGATGAGTCAGAGATAGGCTCATAGGACCAGGACATGCCGGAGCAAAGCCGGAGATGGCCGTGAAACTTGAATCGGCGGAGATCTGAGCGAAAACCTTCAAGGTCAGACCTCGATTCTTCAAGCAGCAAGTGTACAAGAGCACATGGAGGTGAGTACAGGTCACCTAGGGCTTGGGATGCCATGGGTTCCGATGAAACATGATAGAAACCGGTGGGGAAGATTAGGGTTTCGGAGAAGGCTAGAGAGAGTTTGAGAGGACGAGGGTTTAGAGGCGGCGTATCTGATATAAGTGATTTAGGTTTAGGGTGTGAGTGGGAATTAAAAAGGAAAGAATTGATCGTGGCCGTTGATCAGAATGATCAACGACCTGGATTAAACGGGGTGGCCGGACGGGTTAGGTTAGTTGGGTAAGGGGCGGGCTAAATTGAAATTGGGTCGTTTGATTTGGGGATTGAAATTGGGTCGAATTGGGGTGCAATTTGGTCTGTAATTGAAATGCAACTAGGGCTAGGTTTTAAATAGCCACTTTTCCCCTTTCTATTTTATAAAAATAGTAATAACGATTTTAAAAGCAAGTTAAAAATATTAGGTAACCAAATATTATAAATATTAATTTAAAAATATTGGAGCAAATTTTATTGTTATAAAATGCTATTAATCACAAAATAGGCTATAATTACAATTATATGCAATTTAGCTTTAAAATGCCAAATAAATTGGTAAAAATATGCAAAAATCACCTTAATTATATTTTGGTATAAATATGAGAATGAAATAAGTTATTCATCAAAAATGATAATTTTGGGAATAATTTTGGATTTTTGTTATATTAAAATAGGCAGTAAATTGGTTTAAAAATCACAAAAATACCAAAACTCTTGGGTGTGCTTATATATGCACACCCAAGCTATTTTGAAAATATTTTGGGCATAAAATACATAGGGAAAAATTGGGTATCAACAGACGCGACATATGTTTTCGGTCGGCGTATGGACTCGCTACCAATAAGAGAGCTAATCGTGGTATGAATAACAGGTCATTACATGACAAGGAGATATCAGGTTCTCGAGATTCCTGCTACCCCAGGCTTTCCAAATACAACTTCAACGTTAGCATGGTGGAGATGATGTCGGCTGTGAGAAGCATTAAAGAAGCAGGGTTTCCGATACCAATGAGATCCGATCTGTGATGACCCAAAAGGTCATCACTTGTGTTGTAAGTGAATTCAGTATTCTGGGGCCTAAAAACCTCCTTTTTATCTCACCTTGATTTACGTGCTTGGTTCGGACCTATATCTGGAAAGTCTTCTATGTGAAAATATGAGAAATAGAAATTTCTAGAGTTAAAATTTGATTATGGTTGACTTTGGTCAACATTTTGAGTAAACGAACCTGGATCCATTTTCCGACAATCCCGGGAGGTCCAGAGTAAAATATGGGACTTGGGCGTATGCCCGAAATTGAATTCTGAGGTCCCAAGTTTTAGAAATTAATTTTTGAAAGAAATTATTTTACTGAAGTATCTAAGAAATGAAGAAAAGAATTAATGTTTGAAACCATTGTTATTGGGCCCGTATTTTGGTTCTGGAGCCCGGTACAAACTTGTTATAGTGTTTGATAGATAACTGTGAAATTTGGTGAAAAACGGAGTTTATTTGACATGAGTTGGACTTCCGATTGAAGAATTATGAACTTTGAGAGTTCTTGATGAAAATGTTGAGTTTTGAGATTTAATTCATGATTTTACATGTTATTCTGTTGATGTGATCGCACGAGTAGTTCCATATGATGTTTTTGAGTTAGTATGCACATTTGGTTTTGAGTCCCGAGGGCTCGGGTGAGATTCGAGTAGGTTCCAAGTGTCTTAGGCTTAAAATATGGCTATTGGAGACTCAGAGAAGTGCAAATCTCTGAACCTGCTAATGTGGTCTGCACCGGTTTTTGTCTTCCGCACTGGTGACAGTGCGGCCGCATTTGATTTTGTGCGGTCCGCACAGGTCCATTGGCCAAAATACTAAAGCATGTCACTGCAGTCCACCTGGAGAGTTGTGCAGTCGCAGTTGATTTTGTGCGGTCCGCACATAGCATCTGAGAGTAGTATATTTAGACGGGATTTTCAGTTATTTTTTTATTTTTCAAAACCCCAAAAACATAAGAGGCGATTTTTCAATCAACCTTTCTTCTCCAAAACGTTGCAAAGTGATTTCTAACTCATTTCTTCACTCCTTAACATCTTTTAACATGATTTCAACTCAAAATCAATGATTTTCATGGGGGAAATTGGGTGTTTTGGGTAGAAACTAGGTTTTTCAAAAAGTGGAGATTTGGACCTCGATTTGAAGTCCGATTTCAAAACAAATTATATATTTGAGTTCGTGGGGGAATGGGTAATCGAGTTTTGGTTCGAACCTCGGGTTTTGACCATGTGGCCCCGGGGGCGATTTTTGACTTTTTGGGTACAACTTTGGAAAATTCATTTTCATGCATTCAAATTGTTCATTTAGCATTTATTGATGTAATTACGTCACTTGTGACTAGATACGAGCAAATTTGTGGTGGAATCAAGGGGTAAAGCTATAATTGAAACGTGAATTGTGTTCGTGGCATCGAGGTAAGTGTTTGGTCCAACCTTAGCTTGAGGGATTAAGAGTTGAGTCCTATTTGCTATGTGGTAATTGTTGAGTACGATGTATAGGCATGGTGATGAGTATCTATACGTTGGTGTCTAGCATGCCCGTGAGTCTTTATATTGTGATTATCATGACTTCATTGTAACTTTTATGCCTTAGTGGTGGTTTCTAATTGTTGTATAAAGTTTGTGGAAGAATTTGTGACTTATGAACATTGAAGAGCGTTGGCTCTAGTTATATAACGAATTGTGAAAGTCTAAGTGATAATTGAAACTCTAGAGCATTGGCTCGAGTTGTGGTGTGAATTGTGAAGTAAAAATGAGAAAGAGAAGAGATAATTATGTTTTCCCCTTTCCAGGCTATTGTTGAGTTTGGGTTCCCTTGCATTGTGTTCTTAATTGATATTACAGATGCTTAGGTTGATGATTCTTTGTGTTGGGTAGGGATTATGGTTATAGGTAGGGTAGTTAGGTGTCCGAACAAGTTTGGTTATAACTGAGGTAGTTAGGTGTTGTAACAAGTTTGGTTGTAGCTGAGGTAGTTAGGTGTTGTAACAAGTTTGGTTATAGTTGTTTCTCCCTTGCCGGGACGTGATTACTTATGCTATCGAATCCCTTGTCGGGATAGTGTAGACGTTATTGATCCCTTGTTAGGACTCTTGTTATGATTGTTGTTAATGTTATATGTGGATCGGGTTGCACGCCGCAACAATATTATATGTGGGTCGGGTTACACGCCGCAACAATATTATATGTGGATCGGGTTGCACACCGTAACAATATTATATATGGATCGGGTTGCAATCAGCAACAATATTATATGTGGATTGGGTTGCATGTCACAACAATATTATATGTGGATCGGGTTGCATGCTGCAACAATGATATATGTGTATCGGGTTCCACGCTGCAACAATAATATATGTGGATTGGGTTGCATGCCGCAACAATGATAAATGATATGGATCGGGTTGCACGCCGCAACTAGTGTTGATATATATCAGGATTGGGTTTCACGCCGCAACAATGATAAATGATATGGATTGGGTTGTACGCCATAATAGTGTTGATACATATTCAGATCGGGTTGCGCGCCGCAACAATTATTGATAAAAATGTGTTTCTTCTGGATATTAGTTTCTTTTGTTTGCTGTGAATTCTAAGCTGCCCTTAGGCTGTTACTCTAGATTTAATGTTCATACTGGTATACCCCCGTAGCATGTTTCCCTCTCCCATATTTACTTGTTTATTCCTGTTTTACTTTCCACTATATATTATATAACTGCACATGTACTGCTTCTTCAGCCGAGCAGCAGCACAGACCAAGGATAAATCAGCTACATCTTCAGAGGCTTTGTGGAGGTTGGGTAATTTTTACCAAGCTCTTCACTACTACATTTAGCTGTGCATCTACTGAGGATCCCCAAGATTATATAGACAGTTGTCATGAGGTTCTCAGGAATTTGGGGATCGTGGAGACCAATGTGGTCGATTTTGCTACCGTTCGCTTGTCTGGATCCGCCAAGACCTGTTGGAGAGATTATTGATTGACTATACTAGTTAGGTCATCTTCAACTTGAGAATAGTTCACACAACTATTTCTGGAGAAGTTTCTCTCCATCACTCAGAGAGAGGTCTATCAGAGGCAGTTTGAGCGACTCCAATGGGGTTCTATGACTGTTACTCAGTACGAGATCAGATTCATTGACTTGGCTCATCATGCTCTTATAATGCTTCCCACAGAGAGAGAGAGAGAGCGAGGAGGTTCATTGAGGGACTCGTCCAACCCGCACAGTTAGCTTGAGGAGGAGGTAGAGGTATTAGAGGTGGAGGTAGAGATGATAGAGGTGGAGGTAAAGGTATTAGAGGTAGAGGTGCAGGTACTGTTCTGTTTTGTGGTAGAGAAGCTTCAGTTTTATTTTGCACCGTATCTGGTCATGCCTAGTAATTCATTGAGTGCTCCTGTTTATGTGTCTACACTAGTTGGTGATTCTATTGTGGTAGATCGAGTACATCGCTCTTGTATAGTTGTAATTGGGGGTCTTGAGACTCATGTAGATTTGTTGCTTCTGGACATGGTCGATTTTGATGTTATATTGGGGATGGACTGGTTATCACCTTACCACGTGATCTTGGACTGGCATGCCAAGACTATGACCTTAGCTTTACCGGGGGTTGCCTCGTTTAGAGTGGAGAGGGACTCCTGCTCATTCTACCCGTAGTGTTATCTCTTTTGTGAAGGTTCGGGGTATTGTCGAGAAAGGGTGTTTGGCCTATTTGGCATATATTCGTGATTCTAGTGCTGAAGTTCCTTTTATTGATTTTGTGCCCATTGTTCGTGAGTTTCCTAAGTTTTTTTTACTTTAGACCTACCGGGTATGGAACTCGACAGGGATATTGACTTTTGCATTGATTTGGCTTCAGGCACACAACCCATTTCTATCCTGCCGTATCGTATGGCCTTGCCTGAGCTGAAAGAGTTAAAGGAGCAGTTGCAAGATTTGCTTGAGAAGGGTTTCATTAGGCCGAGTGTTTTGCCTTGGGGTGCACCTGTGCTATTTGTTAAGAAAAAGGACGGATCGATGAGAATGTGTATTGATTACCGGCAGTTGAACTAGGTTGCAATCAAGAACAAGTATCCATTGCCGAGGATTGATGATTTGTTTGATCAGCTCTAAGGTGCCAAGGTATTTTCGAAGATTGACTAGAGATCTGGCTACCATCAGTTGAGGATTAGGGCATCTGATGTCCCTAAGACAGCTTTCCGCACTCGTTACAGGCATTATGAGTTCTTGGTTATGTCACTCGGGTTGAAAAATGCCCCAGTAGCTTTTATGGATTTGATAAATCGAGTGTTCACGGATCATAAGAGTCTGTAGTATTTTTTCAAACAAAAGGAGTTGAATTTGAGGCAGAGGAGGTGATGATGGAGTTTTGAGATTGCAGGGTCGAGTTTGTGTACCTAATATGGATGGCTCCGAGAGTTTATTTTAGAGGAGGCCCATAGCTCCTGGTACTCTATTCATCCGGGCGCCGCAAGGATGTATCAGGATTTGCGGCAGCATTATTGGTGACGGAGAATGAAGAAGGATATCGTTGCTTATGTGGCTTGGTGTTTGAATTGTCAGCAGGTTAAGTACGAGCATCAGAGGCCCGATGGTTCATTTCATAAGATTGATCTTCTCGAGTGGAAGTGGGAGCAAATCACTATGGATTTTCTTGTTGGACTCCCACAGACTCGCAGGAAGTTCGATGCAGTGTGGGGTATTGTTGATAGGCTGACCAAGTCAACGCATTTTATTCTTGTGGCAGTCTTCTATTCTTCTGAGAGGTTAGCTGAGATCTTTTTCCAGAAAATTATTCGCCTTCATGTTGTGCCCATGTCTGACATTTCGGACCGAGGTGTGCAGTTTACCTCATGCTTCTGGAGGGTAGTTCAGTAAGAGTTGGGCACGCGGGTTGAGTTGAGCACAACGTTTCATCCTCAGATGGACGGGCAGTCCGAGTGGACTATTTAGATTTTGGAGGATATGCTCCGAGCTTGTGTCATTGACTTTGGAGGTTTGTGGGATCAATTTTTGGCTTTAGCAGAGTTTGCCTACAACAACAGCTACCAATCGATTATTTAGATGGCTCTGTATGAGGCTTTGTATGGTAGGCGATATCGGTCTCCGGTTGGATGGCTTGAGCCGGGAGAGGCTCGGTTAATGGGTACAGATTTGGTTTAGGATGCCTTGGACAAGGTCAAGATCATTTGGCATAGGCTTCGTACAGCTCAGTCCAGGCAAAAACGTTTTGCCGACCGTAAGGTTCGTGATTTGGCATTCATGGTCGGTGAGCGAGTATTGCTTCGAGTGTCGCCTATGAAGGGCGTAATGAGATCTGTGAAGAAGGGCAAGCTTAGCCCTAGGTTCATTGGCCCGTTTGATATTCTTGATCGAGTGGGAGAGGTGGCTTATAGACTTGCATTGCCGCCGAGCTTGTCAGCCGTGCATCTAGTATTTCATGCGTCCATGCTTCGGAAGTATCACGCAGATCCATCCCATATGTTAGATTTTAGCACTATCCAGTTGGACAAGGACTTGTCTTATGAGGAGGAGCCGATAGCTATTCTAGACCGGCAGGTTTGTCAGTTGAGATCGAAGAGTTTTCCTTCTATTCATGTTCAGTGGAGAGGTCAGCCCGCCGAGGCATCGACCTGGGAGTACGATTCAGATATGCAGAGCAGTTATCCCCATCTTTTTCCCAACTCAGGTACTCCCTTCTTATATCCGTTCGAGGACGAACAATTGTTTTAGATGTGGAGAATGTGATGACACAAAATATCATCACTTGTGTTGCAAGTGAATTCAGTGTTCCGAGGCCTAACAACCTCCTTTTTACCTCACCTTGATTTACGTGCGTGGTCCGCACCTATATCCAGAAAGCCTTCTATGTGAAAATATGAGAAATAGAAATTTCTAGAGTTAAAATTTGATTATGGTTGACTTTGGTAAATATTTTGAGAAAACGGACCCGGATCTGTGTTCCAACAATCCCGAGAGGTCCGTAGTAAAATATGGGACTTGGGCGTATGCCCGTAATTGAATTCTGAGGTCCCAAGCTTTAGAAATCAATTTTTGAAAGAAATTGTTTTACTGAAGTACCTAAGAAATGAAGAAAAGAATTAATGTTTGAAACCATTGTTATCGGGCCCGTATTTTGGTTCCGGAGCCCGGTACAAACTTGTTATAGTTTTTTAAAGTTAACTGTGAAATTTGGTGAAAACGGAGTTTATTTGACGTGAGTTGGACTTCCGATTAAAGAGTTATGAACTTTGAGAGTTCTTGATGAAAATGTTGAGTTTTGAGCTTTAATTCATGATTTTACATGTTATTCTGATGATGTGATCGCACGAGTAGGTCCATATGATGTTTTTGAGTTAGTATGCACATTTGGTTTGGAGTCCCGATGGCTCAGGTCAGTTTCGGGTAGGTTCTGGGGAGTCTTAGGCTTAAAACATGGCTATTGGAGGTTCAGAGAAGTGCAAATCTCTGAACCTGCTAGTGCGGTTCGCATTTGTTTTTGTGCTTTCCGCATTGGTGACTGTGCGGCCGCTGTTGATTTTGTGCGGTCCGCACAACTGAGAGTAGTATATTTAGACGGGATTTTCAGTTATATTTTATTTTTCAAAACCCCAAAAATATAAGAGGTGATTTTTCAAACAACCTTTCTTCTCCAAAACGTTGCTAAGTGATTTCTAACTCATTTTCTTCACTCCTTAACATCTTTTAACATGATTTCAACTCAAAATCAATGATATTCATGGGGAAAATTGGGTATTTTGGGTAGAAACTAGGTTTTTCAAAAATTGGGGATTTGGACCTCGATTTGAGGTCCGATATATTTGAGTTCGTAGGGGAATGGGTAATCGGGTTTTGGTTCGAACCTCGGGTTTTGACCACGTGGGCCCGGGGGTGATTTTTGACTTTTTGGGTATAACTTTGGAAAATTCATTTTCATGCATTCAAATTAATTCATTTAGCGTTTATTGATGTAATTAAGTAACTTGTGATTAGATACGAGCGAATTGGTGGTGGAATCTAGGGGTAAAACTATAATTGAATCGTGAATTGTGTTCGTGGCATCAAGGTAAGTGCTTGGTCTAACCTTAGCTTGAGGGATTAGGAGTTGAGTCCTATTTTCTATGTGGTAATTGTTGAGTACGACGTATAGGCATTGTGACGAGTATCTATACGTTGGTATCTAGCATGCCCGTGAGTCTTTATATTGTGATTATCATGACTTCGTTGTAACTTTCATGCCTTAGTGGTGGTTTCTAATTGTTGTGTAAAGTTTGTGAAAGAATTTGTGACTTATGAACATTGAAGAGCGTTGGCTCCAGTTGTATAACGAATTGTGAAAGTATAAGTGATAATTGAAACTCTAGAGCATTGGCTCGAGTTGTGGTGTGAATTGTGAAGTAAAAGTGAGAAAGAGAAGAGATCATTATGTTGCCCCCTTTCCGGGCTATTGTTGAGTTGTGGTTCCCTTGCATTGTGTTCTTAATTGATATTACAGATGCTTAGGTTGATGATTCTTTTTGTTGGGTAGGGATTATGGTTATAGCTGAGGTAGTTAGGTGTCAGAACAAGTTTGGTTATAGTTGAGGTAGTTAGGTATTGTAACAAGTTTGGTTGTAGCTGAGGTAGTTAGGTATTGTAACAGGTTTGGTTATAGTTGTTTCTCCCTTTACGGGACGTGATTACTTATGTTGTCGAATCCTTTGACGGGATAGTGTAGACCTTATTGATCCCTTATCGGGACTCTTGTTATGATTTTTGTTAATGTTATATGTGGATCGGGTTGCACGCCGTAACAATATTATATGTGGGTCGGGTTGCACGCCGCAACAATATTATATGTGGATCGGGTTGCACGCCGCAATAATGATAAATGATATGGATCGGGTTGCACATTGCAACAATGTTGATATATATCGGGATCGGGTTGCACGCCGCAACAATGATAAATGGTATGGATCGGGTTGCACGCTGTAACAGTGTTGATATATATCGGGATCGGGTTGCACACCGCAACAATGATAAATGATATGGATCGGGTTGCACACCATAATAGCGTTGATACATATTAGGATCGGGTTGCGCGCCGCAACAATTATTGATACAAGTATGTTTATTTTGGATATTAGTTTCTTTATTTCGCTGTGAATTCTAAGTTGCCCTTAGGTTGTTACTCTAGATTTACTGTTAATACTAGTATGCCTCCGCAACATGTTTCCCTCTCCCATCTTTACTTGCTTATTCCTGTTTTACTTTCCGCTGTATATTATATAACTGCACAGGTTTATTTGATAGTCTGGTCTTAGCCTCGTTACTATTTCGTCGAGGTTAGGCTGGGCATTTACCAGCACATGGGGTCAGTTGTGCTGATACTACACTCTGCACTCTTTTGTGCAGACCCCAATGTTGTAGACTTTGGACCGCATTGAGATTGCTGAATCTTGTTCATCACGCGACCCGAGGTAGCCCTGCAGGCGTTCGTAGGCCTTCACGTCTCCTTCTATCTACTTTCTTGTTTCTTACATGTATTTCCAGAGACAGTGTTGTATTTAATTCTTTCAGACCTTTATTTGTAAAATTCTTAGATCGTCTGTGAAACTGTGACACCAGTTCTAGGTAGTCGAAACTCAAACAGTTGTAATAGATATTCATGTTTTGATGGCTTATTGTTTTCTTCCGCTTATGTTATATTCCGTCGTTTAAATATTATTTCTTCGTAATAGTTAAAGAAAATAAAATTTTTAAAAAGGTAGATGGTTCAATAATTGGCTTGCCTAGCTCACATTAGTAGGCGCCATCATGACTCTCGAGGGTGGTAAATCCGGGTCATGACACGATCCTAGTAAGAGGGATCCTAATTTGTGGTGTAAATACCACGGGACCAATGGTCACCAAACTGAGGACTACCAGTATTGAGGAGGTGGCAACCTTTCTAAAAACATCCATCTTAGAGAATTCTTAACTGAGGAGGCTAAAAACAGTTGCGGCCACAATCGTGATAACGCGGAACCTTTGAAAGCAAGAGAAAACCCTCCACATTTGACGATCAACATGATTTTCGGTAGGAATGAGATTAATGGTGTTACATTTTCGGTAGTAGAAAAGACGAAGGTATCAATAACCCACAATAAAAGACTCTGGGAAATCACTAAGGACGACATAACTTTCACAGAGGAAAATGCAGATGGACTACTGCTACTGCACAATGATGTCTTGGTAATATTGATACCCAATTTTATCCTCATATTTCTATAAATGTCATATATGCTTTTAAAATATAATTCCTGCATCATCATCAATTTACAAGAGTCGTACAAGTATTTTCTACAATTTCCAAAATTTTTAAAGCCTTAAAATTAATTTTCTTGCATTTAAATTATTTTAATATGTATTAATTACCCCTTTAAATTATTTTGTGATGACTTAATCATCCAAATTTATTATTTGCATCCACATATACGTTTCATAATATTTTACTTTATTTTATATAATTATATTTGTATTTTTAGAAGCTACTTTACATAATTTTGCAATAATAGATTATATTCTATACATAATTGTATTTATTTTATTGTTTATACTAAAATAGAATTTATTATATTTTATAATGTTGGGCTATTATTTTCAAGCATTTTACTGCATGACTAATATTTTTTTTTATATAAATAAATTTTAATAAATTTTGTGTACTTAATTTGGAGCAAATTTTGAACTCACCCCATCAGCCCCCCACACCAAGCTAGCCCAATAACCCCAAAGCCCAAACCAAACAACCCTCTCTAAAGAACCCGATCGTGACCCCCTTCAAACGACCCGTCCCACCTATTCTTTAATCTAGACCGTTGATCTCTCAAGATCAACGCTCCACGATAACCCTACCCATTTTAATTATACTCACCCAAACCCTATCCATGTTCTTCTAAAATGACCGCCCTTGAATTCTCTATACTCTCTTCTTCTCTGAAAAACCCTAGCCGTCGTATCTCTAAATCCTTTTCAAATCCGGCCCCAAAATAGAATCAATCCATGATTCCCTTACCTTATATGTTCTATCACCTTGTTACTTGCACGATTATGGTATCACCTAGTACTTGCCTATTTTTGGCAAATACCAGGCCCTGAGTCATGTGCAACCATCTTCAATCTTCAAGATCTAGACGGTATTTCGTCTATATTCATTCATGTCAAGGTGATATGAGGCCGATTCACCAAGATCTTTGGTCGATTCTTTGATTTCAGTCGAACTAGAGTTTGACATTTTAATTTTTCCTTTACCAGTTCTATTATTGATTGCATGTGATATTTTCTTTCCTTATTTGTGTTTGATTAATTTTTTCCATGTTCGCTTGTTCGGTTTTTGCCACTATACAACCCTTCCACAATCTCCCCTTTAGATGACAGGCAACAAATAGGCAAATTAGATTACTAGAAGCCATAAAGCCTCAAGAATAGCTTCAGAGCAGACGACAACATGTTGGTTCATACAAATCTCAGAGACATTCACATGCAGAGCAGGAACTCAAATGAAAAGAGAATGAAATTGCAAGTGTCATATGTACTTAAGAGTTACAGATTAATGAACAAGTAAACAAAAGGAATAATTTCAGCAACACTCCAATGTCAATAGCAAAAATCAATAGTTGAACCCAAGAATCTCAATGCATCAAAGTTCCAAAGGGTTTTGAATGAACCCCGGGCAATGCTCACACTGAGAAAGGTCTGATAATCGAATTCCGTTGGCATTGACTTTCAGTCGGCCTAGAGATTTAGCCTCAACGTAGTATAAGATGAGTAAGAATGAGAGAATAATAGTAAATTTCAGTGATTCAGGTTGATTCTATTTTTAAGCCTGTTTACTCTAATGTGTGTATTCGATTGCTTAATATTGTTGCTTATTCTGAGTTTAGTTTCTTTCCTTGTTCTGTACTCTTGTAATGAGTCGAGGCATGCCCAGAACCTGTATTCTTGTGGAATCATTCATGCGCAACTTAATACTTTTTTAGAGTTAACTCATGATCATGTCATTAGCCCAAACATGCTTTCCTGCTACTTGTAAACTAACATGTCTTCCCTGCCTTGTCATATATCTTTGTGATAAATCATGCATGTGTTTCAGACCTTGTTGAGTCATTCCTGTCCAACCTGCTAAGTTCCTGAGGTTGTACTAATTAGCTAAGGCCTGTTTTCGTTCCATTTAAGTTCTAATGTATGTTTTGACTTATGCAATTATGTGCTCTTCAGTACTGTTTGAGACCTTAAACCTCATATCTGGCCTCTTCTCCCATATGCGATTAAACCTAGTGCAGGCTAGTCCTGTTAACCTATATTTGACATATTCTTGCCCATTATGAGTCATGGTGCTATTTAAACCTTCATGTATGATTGATGATGTTAAAATTCCTCATAATATGATCATACTTGCACTAGACCCTCATGTTAGAAATTTTACTTTCTTTTGTCTATGATTCTGCATGATTCCCCTCTCAAGATTGTATTTAAGTTGATCTTGGATCATATTATATCCTCAAACTCTACTTAAGGATTATATGTTAGTTTGTGATATTGCATCCTGTCTTTTAAACATCTAGCATTATATGTATATATCTCCGTGTGATCTCGTCTATCTGCTCTAGTTTAAACTATTGTTAGTTGCAGTCCTAAGAACTAAGTGTGTGGATTTCAAGTTGTCAGATTAATTTATGTACAATTTGTTACCCATATGGTTAAGCTTGGCATTGTTGGGTTAGTTAGTCCCCCCTTCAGAATTGGTATGGGTCTGTGTCGAGTCATGCCGCTAATACACTCTAATATCCTAGAGTGTACCTAGACTTGGGTTTACTATTTTATATGAAGAATAAGATCACTGAAGACCTCGAAGTTGATGGGTTATTCCTCTTTGGGCCTGCTCTACTTATTGGGCATGTACTTATTTTAGTTTGTAACATTTGAGCATGTATTTTTTATTTGGGCCTGTAATGATTTGTAAACAAATAATTGGGGCGTTAGTGAAATTGGGGAATGACTATACTTTATTCTTTCATAAAGGATAGAGAACATGCCTATAGAGTCTACGTGCTTTATTTGCTACTTTGTTTCACTTGCTCTACTTCTGCACACTAATAGAAATCATGTCTATATAAATCGCACACACCTCACCTAAGTTGTCTAATACTCATACACTATCTCAAACATGTTAGTAACCACTATACTTGATTTCATGTCTACTATTATGCGTTCTTAGACAGCATGCCTGTAGGAATCAAGCGTCTTGTTTAATTATTACACAGCATGACTGTAGGATAGGATAATACATGTCTTTACTAATTTCTCATCTAAGCATCATGGCTATAGGAATTTAATCGGCTACTTTCGTTGTTTTCATTGCACTGCCCCACCTAGATAACATGCCTATAGGAATAAAGTGTTATAAAATCAAGTCTCATTGTCAATTGTTAAATATTCTGCCTATAAGATGTTGTCACTCGCTTATGAATTATTTATGAGATCAACATTATTAATGTCGTACTCTCAAAGCTATTTAATTTCCTAATTACTACTATTAGAAATCATGCCTAATAATTTTGATTCATATTTATAAAATCAACGCTAATAATTTTGAGTTTGTAAATAGTTTACTGCCTCCTCGCCTAAACCATTTTAGAGAGAACACTAATGTTGCATATATGATACTCGAATTCAGAATTATCTAGAAACCGTGCCTATATGACTCTAATTCTTAATTCCATGTACTGCCTAAACTGCTCGCGTGCATTTGTTGTTTATGTGTAGAGGCTAACTTAGGCCTTTAATTGTCTTTATATGAAGTCATATCTATTTTGAATGTCGATTAGTTTTATGCTTTTGAGCAACCTAAGCTGAGTCTAGAACCACCTCATAGCAGGTCCAAATCCTCCCAGACCATAGGCATAGGAAAGATAGTGTACGCATAGGATACGGTTTAGAACTGGACTAGAGCGCCTCTACACGTGCCTATTATCAACATACAGGCACTTTATGTGTGTCCGCGCCTTACTGAAATCACCTTTTTAAATTGGAAAGGCTTATTTGCGGTAGACTAGTCGATCAGTAGTGTGGTCGACAGTCCCGTTCCTTCCTTCTCAAGCTGTCCACTTGAGAATACCAGTCTAGACCTTTATAGAAACTACACTCCGATTTGAAATGTACATGCATCATGATAAACCTAGTACAGATTGAGACGTCATCGATGTAACAACCCTCTTAGATAAACCCTATCCAAAGTCCGACGGGATTTCAACAATCCCAATGGTTACCATTATATTACGTGCATTACTTGGCGAAAATGTTCCAACATGTTGAACATTATTGCCTAAGTAGTGAAATCTGAAGGGGGAAGGGCTAATATTTATTTGTTTCCAGAAAATGAAGCACGAGATCCCCAAGTTCTGTATGGTCCAAAATATCCCGCCTTTGCTTATTGATTGGTGGAAAGACCTTGCACCTTGTGATAGATATCATGTGAGGAGAGTACTCGGTGACTTGCCATCTTTGCTGAACATTCGACCAAATAGGTAACTAATCGAGGCCGCCACCATGTTTTGGGATGAGAAAAGAGCTAATTTTTGATTTGGAAATATAGAAACGACTCCTCTCCTAGAAGAAATAGAGGGTTTCACCAAATTATCATGGGATAGTCCGGGACTGCTAGTGTCAGAAAATCGCACTCCGCGTGGTTTTTTAAAGATGTTAGGTTTTAAGAAAAATGATGAATTGATCTGTCTAAATAAATCATACATCCCTTTTGAGTTTTTTTACGAGTGCTATGGGTGCATCGCCGGGTTTATGTGTTCATTATCTGCTTCTTGGGGTTGTTGATCTTTCTAATGCAAGGAGGAAGGATTCATACTCTCTTAGCCATGGTCGCCAGGACCTTAATGGATGGCATTGAAGGACAAACTTATACCATCATCCCAATAATCTTAGCTGGGATATGTCGTGCTCTAGATCAGTGCAAGCATGGGTTCAGACACTTTGAAGGTTATAACTTATTGCTACAAGTCTGGCTGCTGGAACACTTTCAGAGGGGTGAGTATCGTCAACAGTTTTTGCAAAGGCCACTGAATGACTACATAGCCAACCATCATCCAAAAAATGACTTTTATTCCAGATAGGTTTGCAAAGCCTGGAAATGATATAGGTTAGGTGCGTTTCTTCAGCAATATGACATAAGAGCAGGTGCATTGGATGTTCGTATGGTTTCCTAGTAGTGAGTTCCTCATTAGAACAAAAGGGACTAGTCATTTGGTACTGATAGGGCTACGAGGCATCTACTTGTATGCTCCTATAAGGGTAATGAGGCAAGTTCGAAGAAAACAAGTCATACCTTGGGTTTCAAACATGGTCCAGTACAAGGCAGATTTCAAAGGAGATGTCATCACATTCAAGGTCAAAGTACAACACATGTGGAACTAAAAGATCATTGTGGAAGGAGAAACTATTGATCCAGACAAGTATCACGCTGGTCATATGTATTACTATCTCTCATGGCTAGAAGACGACATAGCTGAGGACGTCAAGCCAGGAGTCAATATGAAAGATAGAATCATAGATAAAGTGGTTGAGGTACAGGTGAAGTACAAGAGGCTACGCAAAAGTGTGTTTGAGTTCGAAGCTAAGCATCTGGAGCAACACAAATTAAACATGAAGGCGGTAATGGAATGAAAAGAGATTGCCACTAAGTTGGCGGAGAGATTAGAATACTTGGATCAAGGATTGATAGAGCTAGAAAGAAAGGTGAGAAAGAGACTTTGGGATTTTCAAGGCATGGACGACGATGAAGGAGGAAAGCTGGCAATTGCTTACTTATTGCTGGACATGCTCGATCTGGGGAACATGATTGACGGGGTGAAGAGAACGAAGCATGAAGAAGGTCCTTCAAGGACCAAGTAAATTAGGAAATGATGTTCTTTACTGATTTCTAGTTTAGATTATATTTCGATTTAATAAAGCTTAATACCATTAGTGATTTTATTATTATGATTGATTTAGTATAAGATTGTTTTGGCTTATTTGTTGCATTAATGAAATAAAACAAACGTTGGCATCAATTTTCTCCAAGTCTATATGTCATTTAGGCCTATCTCAGGCACAGTGAGGTCCCCAAATTAGGATGCGGATTATTGCATGACTTTTGTGAAACATGTTTAAATATGTTCAAAAGTGTCACCAATACTAGATACATGCTGATATGATACGAGTATCGCCCAACAAACTCAATGCAATAAGTTCGCCCTCGCCTTTCGCTGCGTGGGGAATGGATGTTATCGGACCAATTGAACCTATTTCTTCAAACGAACATAGGTTCATCTTGGTGGCTATAGATTACTTCAGAAAATGGGTCGAAGCCGCATCCTATAAGGTTGTAACTAAAAAGGTCGTAGTAGATTTTGTGTTGGACCGCATTGTTTGTCAATTTGGAGTACCCGAGTCAATTATTACTGACAACGCTGCCAATCTTAACAGTGAACTGATGCAAGCTATGTGCGAAATATTTAAGATCAAGCATTGGAATTCTACATCATACAGGTCATAAATTAATGGATCCATAGAAGCCGCCAACAAGAACATCAAGAAATATTAAGGAAAATGGTAGAAAACTACAAGCAATGGCACGAAAAGCTACAGTTTGGTGTTCTCAGGTATCGCACCACCATTCGCATATCAACTAGGAAAACCCCCTATCTACTGGTATATGGTACTGATGTTGGTATCCCTGCTGAAGTGGAGATTCCTTCTTTAAGAATCATACAAGAGGTTGAGCTTAGTGACGCGGAATGGGCACGAAACCAGTATGAACAACTATCTCTCATCCATGGTAAAAGAATGAACGCAGTGTGTCACTGTCAACTCTACCAGAACAGAATGGTAAGAGCTTTTAATAAAAGGTTAGGTCAAGGCAATTCGCACTGGGGAAATTGGTGTTGAAACAAATTTTCCCACATCAGGATAAAGCAAAGGGGAAATTCTCACCCAACTAGAAAGGCCATTACATGGTTCGCTGAGTACTAACAGGAGGAGAACTTATACTTGTAGAGATGGATAGAGAGATTTGGCCAAAATATATCAATTCAGATGCAGTCAAGAGATACTCTATTTAAGCTTATGAGTGCACTTTCTATTTGATGTAACCTGAACTATGCTTGACCTGATTCCCGTTTAAGAGGGGATACGTCGGCAACCCAGTAGGTTCGATTACATCATAATAAAATATTCATTCCCCCTTATGGTCAGAAACTAGTACAAGATCTCGAGTTTGCCCAATCTCATCATATTTAGAATAGCCATGGAATGTATCGCGAGAAGATGTGCATTTAAACTGGGGCACTGAGCTAAGGAGGTTGCAATGTCTCAAAAGCGTGTCACAGTCACCAATTCGACAAAATTATTTGTCTCATGCATTATCACATATTTCAAACAACTAACTTTTAAATAAATGATTTATCACAAAAGCATGTTTTCGAAAATTTCATCCTTTCTATAGTAGCCATACGTTACCTGGGGTGACTCAAACATGACCTCAAGAGAGAAGCAAAGGCAAAGCAAGAAATCGAGAGCATGAACCAACCTTCCCCCCTCTAAACTCATAGTTTTTCTTTGGATACAGGCACCATGGACATAACAAGAACGTCCGCAAATATACACATACAACAAGATCACTATCTTCACACCGACAGAGGTCGCCAAACACAAACGCGCCAAGCTAAGAATCACTTTTCCTTCTCGTATTTAGTCGTTGCTCTTCCTGCATAGGGCTGAAAACTGCCCTCACCTTGCATGAGGCTACGCACTGCTTCCATTATCACACAAGGCTAAGCACTGCCTTTTATTTATGAGACTAAGCATTGTCTCTACTCTTTGCATAGGGCAAAACACTCCCCTCACCTTGAATGAGACTAAGCACTGCCTCCATTATCACACAAGGCTAAACACTGCCTTTCTTGCATGAGTCTAAGAACTGTCTCTACTCCTTCCATAGGGCTAAGCACTACCCTTACCTTGCATGATAATAGCATTGTCTCCATTTGCTTGCATGAGGCTAAGCACTGCCTCTACTATTGCATAAGGCTAAACATTGCCTTTATTTGCATAAGAGTACGCACCATCTCTATTTTTTGCATGAGACTAAGCACTGCCTCCATACTGCATAGGGCTGAGCAGTACCTCAACATTGCATAAGGCTAAGTACTTCCTTTCCTTGCATGAGACTAAGCATTGTCTCCACTCTTTGCATCGGGTTAAAACACTATCCTCATTTCATACAAGTCTAAGCTCTGTCTTGTCTCATTCTCGCATATGACTAAGCATCACCTATTTCCTCTATCAAACGATCGATATTACTACATACTAGCATTTCATGGGATGAAATATCGCCACATTATCCGAAGGCGTCATAGTCTGAAGGCACCATCCTCATAGCCTAAACACACCATGTCATGGACGGAGGATCTCTCGAGATTGCCTATCATTATTCAAAGGCGTCATAGTCTAGAGGCACTATTCTTATGGCCCGAGTACACCATTTCATGGCCTGTAGATCCCTTATCATATGCTTCATGGCCCAGGACATCATAGCCTAAGGACACCATCATCATCATCCAAAGACAACTCTCATGGTCCGAAGGAAATTTGTATCTTGTTTAAATTTTCGCAATAACCCCATATATTCGCGTGCATCGGGTTTTAAGCTTTGTAGGTAAGTCAGGAAGTAACCGTTCCACAAAATGGAGCAATTCTCACTCCAGTTTCCATTCACGACGTTCACATCCTTCGATGGCCTCAAACATAACCGATGATCAACAATTGATTACCCTTCGTTCTATAATCGTTCAAATATTTGCCTTATACATCTGTAACGATCAAATTCACATTCATAGCTTCACCTGAACTTATCTGTTACTCACGACACTATCACATCCAAAAGATCTTTTTCGAAACACGCGAACACTCTTACAATAACTCTATCGGTTTCGTTCACCGTTGGATCTAGAACTACACATGGCCTAATTTTCGCAACACCAGGGATATGTAGGCAACTCAAGAACCAGGGTTCGACCCCCATTTTTTCAAAACACATCATTCCTCGCTCACTTCGGATAAAATTGGCCATCATCTTTTTTACCCGACAACTCTTTCATCATTCTCGGGTAAAGAGGGGTAGTTGTTGATACCCATTTTTGCCCTTATATTTTTATAAATATCATATATGCTTTTAAAATATCATTCCTACATCATCACCAATTTACAAGATTTATACAAGTATTTTCTATAATTTTCCATAATTTTAAAGCCTTAAAATAGATTTGCATTTAAATAATTTGAATATGTATTAATTACCCTTTTAAATTAATTTGGTGATGACTTAATCATCCAATTTTGTTATTTGCATCCACATATATGTTTCATAATATTTTATTATATTTTATATAATTGTATTTGTATTTGTATTTTTAGAAGCTAATTTACACAATTCTTCAATAACAGCCTATATTCTATACATAATTGTATCTATTTTATCATATATACTAAAATAGCATTTCTTATATTTAATAATTATAATGTTAGGCTATTATTTTCAAGCATTTTACTGCATGAATAATATTTTTATTTTTTATATATAATTTAGTTTTAATGAATTTCGTGTATTTAATTTGTAGCTCAATTTGGAGCAAATTTCGGACTCAACCCATCACCCCCCACACTAAGCTAACCCAATAACCCCAAAGCCCAAACCAAATGACCCTCTCTAATGAAACCGATCGCGAACCACTTCAAACAACCCACCTATTCATTAATCTTGACCGTTAATCTCTCAAGATCAACGATGAACCCACCCTTTTTAATTATGCTCGCTGAAACCCTAGCCCCATTCATCTCAGACGACCACCCATGAATACTCTATACTTTCTTCTTTTTTGAAAATCCCTAGCCGCCGTATCTCTAAATCCTCTTCAAATCCGGCCCCAAAATAAAATCAATCCATGATTCCCTTACCTTATATGTTCTGTCACCTTGTTACTTGCACGATTATAGTATCACCTAGTACTTGCCTATTTTTGGCAAATACCTGGCCTTGAGGCATGTGCAATCGTCTTCAATCTTCAAGATCTGGATGATATTTCGTTTGTATACATTCATGGCAACGTGACATGAGGTCGGTTCACCAAGATCTTTCGTCAATACTTTGATTTCTGTTGAACTAGGGTTTGAAATGTCAATTTTTCCTTTACCGATTCTATTATTGATTGCATGTGATTTCTGTTGAACTAGGGTTTGATTACCGGTTCACCAATATCGTCTTCAATTTTTCTTTTCTTGTTTGATTTCTACCACTATATAACCCCTCCATAATTTCCCCTTTAGAGGACACCTGAATCACTGAAATTACTACTAGTTTCTCTTTCTTACTCGTCTTATATAACTCTAAGGCTCAATCACTTGGCCAGCTGAAAGCCAAGGCCACCGAAATTCGATTATCGGACTTTTCTAGTGTGATCACTACATGAGGTTCATTCGAAAACCTTGGGAACTCTGACGTACTGAGATTCCTGGGTTCTACTATTCATTTTTGCTATTGACATTGGAGTGTTATTGAAATTATTCTTCTTGTTTACTTGTTCATTAATCTGTAACTAGTAAGTACCTATGACTCTTGCAATTTCATTCTCTTTTCGTTTGAGTTCCTGCTCTTCATGTCTATATATCTGAGATTTGTATGAACCAACGTGCTATTGTCTTCTCCAAAGCTATTCTTAAGGCTCTATGCCTTCTAGTAATCGAACTTGCCTATTTGTTGCCTTGATTTTATTTTCTTAAGCTTGTTTGCTCTAATGTGTGTATTCGAATACTTATTGTTGTTGCTTATTCAGAGTTTAGTTTCTTGCCTTGTTCTGTACTCTTATGATGAGTCGAGTCATGCCCAGAACCTATTCTAATTCATGTTGAGTCATTCATGTGCAACTTAATACTTTTCTAGAGTTAACTCCTGATCATGTCATTAGCCCATACATGCTTTCATGCTACTTGTAAACTAATATGTGTTCCCTGGCTTGTCCTGTATATTTGTAATAAATCATGCATGTATTTTAGACCTTGTTGAGTCATTCATGTCCAACCTGCTAAGCTCCTGAGGTTGTACTGATTAGCTAAGGCCTATTTCCATGCCATTTAAGTTCTAATGTATGTTTTGACTTATGCAATTATGTGCTCTTGAGTACCGTTTGAGACCTTAAACCTCATATCTGGCCTCTTCTCCCATATGCGTTTAAACTTAGTGCAGGCTAGTCCTATTAACCTATATTTGACATATTCTTGCCCATCATGAGTCCTGGTACCATTTAAACCTTTATGTATGATTGATAATGTTAAAATTCCTCAAGATATGAGCATACTTGCACTAGACCCTCATGCTAGAAATTTATTTGCTTCTATCTGTTATTCCGCAAGATTCCCCTGTCAAGATTATATTTAAGTTGATCTTAGATCATATTATATCCTTAAACTATGCTTAGGTATTGTATGTTAGTTTGTGATGTTGCACCCTATTTTTGGAACTTCTTGCATCTTTTGTATATAGCTTTATATGATCTTGTCTATCTGCTCTGGTTTAAACTACGGTTAGTTGCAGTCCTAAGAACTAAGTGTGTGGACTTCAAATGGTCTGATTAATTTATGTATAAGTTATTACCCATATGGTTATGTTTGGCATCGCTGGGTAAGTTAGTCCCCCCTTCAAACTTGGTATGGGTATGTGTTCAAGTCATGCAGCTAATACACTCTAATGTCATGGGGTGTACCTAGACCTAGGTTTAATATTTCCTGTGAAGAATGAGATCATTGAAGACCTTGAAGTTGTCGGGTTATTCCTCTTTAGGACTTCTCTGTTTATTGGGTATGTACTCATTTTAGTTTATAACATTTGAGCTTGTATTCTTTATTTTTAGCCTATAATAATTTGTAAACAAATAATTGGAGCGTTAGTGAAATTTAGGAATGGGTGTGCTTTATTCTTGTGTAAAAGGTAGAGAACATGCCTATAGGGTCTACATGCTTTATTTGCTATTTTGTTTAACTTTCTCTACTTCTGTACACTAATCGAAATCATGTCTATAGGAATCCCACACACCTCACCTAACTTGATTAATACTCGTACACTATCTCAAACATGTTACTAATCTCTATACTTAATTTCATGCCTACTACTATGCGCTCTTAGACAACATGCCTATAGGAATCAAGGGTCTTGTTTAATTATTAGACCGCATGCCTACAGGATATGATAGTACATGTCTTTACTAATTGCTCATCTAAGCATCATGTATTATATGACAATACATGAGCACCTTGCTTAACTATCTAATCCACATAGTTTAAAATTTGATCGGGACCCACAGTTAACTCGAAGAGTGCCTAACGCCGTCTCTTTGAGGTAATTTGAGAGCTTATTGGTGACACTAACCAGTTAAAACAAAGTTATTTGTAAATAAGTGCCCTAACACGCCTTAAAATCATTAGTTGGCGACTCTTCTCTTTTGATACCTCCTTTAAAAGAGTTTTCACATATTGAAGCCCGCTTTCACGAGAAAAAGAGGCGCCAAATGTAATCTCTTTAAATATCTTAGATTTTAAAATTAAATGTGTTTCGGTGGACCCAAGAAGTTCGGCCAATATTATCCAGTAGAGAGTGTTGGAACCAGCCAACCTGACTGGAAGTATTATCTCAGCCACAAAGCTCCTCGCCGAGTTTAATATGGCAATCGTGACAACCTGAGTAGAGATCCTGCGGCCCACAAATGTGGAGGGGGTGATGAAAATGACTCTCTTCAAGGTAGTGGATGGCGATATAGGCTATAATATTATCCTGTGGAGACCACGGTTACACTAGATGAAGGTCGTGTCGTCTATATATCATCAATTTCTGAAGTTCCCGACACCCAAGGGGATTAAGCAAATAAGAGGAGACCAACTAGACGCAAATGAGATGAAAGAAATCTCAGTTTACAATAGCAAAAGGAAGGAGCATGCAACATAGCAATTACAAGAACCGACGCTTGCTCCCGAGCTGAGTGAAGTCAACCAGGGAGAGGAGTCATCGGAATCCTACCAGGTAGCACGATACTTCTAGGTACCAGAAGAATCGGACGCAACAAAATCCACGACGGAAGAACTTGAGCAAGTCATGTTGTTCGAGAAATTATTAGAGAGAAAATTCCACTTAGTGACAGGACTGATCCCTGAGCTCACGCTTGGATTTATCAAAATTTCTTAAGTTTAACATTAACTGTTTTGCGTGGTCTTATGCGGATATGATGGGTATCCCTCCAAAAGTGGTCATGCAAAAACTAAGTTTGGATCCTAACATCCATTCGGTAAGGCATATGTCTTATCGTAGAAGTCAGAAACAAATTCTTCAAAAAAGAGGTAACTCATCTGTATGATATCGGTTTAATCTGAGAGGTGAAGTATCCTGATTGTCTAGCTAACGTAGTAGTGTTCTAAAGAAGAAGAATAAATTTCGCATGTGCGTAGACTATAAGGATTTAAACAAGGCGTGCCCTAAGGACTAGCTCCCATTGCCAAACATTGATCAAATAATTGATGCGACGGCCATGCACGAATTGATGAGTTTCCTCGATGCTTACTCCGGGTAAAACCAAATCAAGATGAACCCGAAGGATCAGGAAAAAACTTCGTTCATAACAAACTTCGGCACATAGTGGTATAATGCAATGCCTTTCAGGCTAAAATCACCGGAGCCACCTATCAACGGCACGTAAACAAAATGTTTGAAAAATAAATTGGGAAAACTATGGATGTTACATAGATGATATGTTAATTATATCTTTGAACTCATGTGATCATCTTAAATAATTGCAATAAACCTTTGACATCTTAAGGAAGCATAACATGAGGCTTAACCCCGAGAAGCGTGTGTTCGGGGTCAGCTCTATTAAGTTCCTAGGGTTCCTGATGTCGCAAAGGGGGATCCAGATTAACCCCCATAAAATTAAAGCCATCGAACACATTTTGGACCAGCTATCAAGCGTGCCCCAGTGTTCGAATGCAAAGAATGTGAATTGGAACATTGAAAGTTTTTCTCCTTTTGAAGGTTCCACTATTGAATGGTTAGATAATCTTTAGTTCGCAAGAAAATCTCACTTCCCCTTAGGAACTTTTGCTATCGAGCCAAAGAATATCTAACAATCCCCTAGTGGCTTACACCTGTGAACAACCGCGTAATTTTTGCCCGACAGCAAAATTTATTTTTTGGTAGGAACTTTGCTACCAAGAAATAATTATCTAACCGCTCAGTAGTGGCTTGTTGCTCGCACGCCTTGTCATTTAAAGCTCTTATCTCTGTTGACGAAACTTTCTTCATAGTATATATTCTGTTGCTGCCTTGTTAAAAACCTTACCAGAAAAACTCAATTAGAACAAAAACTGGATAGAGGAAAAAAGAGTGTAGTACATACTTTTAGTGTAGGCAAGGTTCATAAGCAATAGTATCTTTTGAGGTGTGCCACATTCCATCTTCTCAGCTACTTTACTCTTTCTTGTTTTTCCAATTTGTATGACCCTTTCCCAGTGACAGCTAAAACCTGGTAGGGGCCTTCCCCTGTTGGACCTAGCTTTCATGCATTGAGCTCCCAGTGTTTTGAGTTACCTTCCTTAAAACTAAGTCCCCTACTTTGAAATAACAGAGGTTGGCTCTTTGATTTTAATATCTTTCCATACTCTACTTCTGTGCTGCCATCCTTATGTGCACCAAGTCCTTGTGTTCGTCGAGCAACTCCAATTGACCAACATTGCTTCATTGTTTGATTCTCCGTCTGCCCGAAAATATCTCAAGATAGGTTTTCCTACTTCCACTGGGATAAGGGATTCTGCTCCGAACACAAGAAAGAAAGGAGTCTCCCCCGTGCATGATTCGATTGTTGTTTGATACACCCATAGTACTCCTGGTAGCTCTTTGGGATATTTGCTTGTGGCCGCTTCCAATCTCTTTTTGAGATTTTATGTAACCATGTTGTTTGTTGATTCTGCTTGACCATTTGCATCGGGTGATAGGGGGACGATGCGATCCTTTTGATTTTTAAGTCATCAAGGAATTTTGTGACCTTTGCGCCTATAAATTATGGCATGTTGTTGCAAGCTGTCTCTTTTGGTATCCTGAGTTTGTAAAATATATTCTCCCACAAGAAATCTACCACTTCGCGTTCGTCGATCTTCTGATTTGGACCCGCTTAAACCCACTTAGAAAAAATAGTCAATTAAAATCAAAAGAAATCTTACCATACCGGCGGCCACTGGAAACGAAGTCCATCCCGCACTTCATGAACGGCCATGGCGACAAACCGAGTGTAGTGGCTTTTCCACTTGATGAACCAACGGTGCATAGCGTTGACATTTATCACATTTTGAAAATAATCCTTAGCGTCTTGTTCCATTCGAGGCCAATAGTATCTTGCCTTAGTTTTAACACTAAGGATCCCTTCGTGGACTTCTCGCATTACATAGTTAGCTTTGGAAGCTCCCAAGAACCAGACCAATAGGCCTTGGAAAGATCATCTATACAATTGACCTCCCTTGAAGCTATATTGAGTTACTTTAGTGCGCAGCGCCAGAGATTCCTTGGGATCTTACATGCTCAACATAATCTATTATCTCATTTCTCCAGTCCCAGACTAAGTTGGTAGCATTTACTTCGCGATAGCTATCTTCATCCAATACCAAATGCATAAGTTGTACGACAGTACTGGAGTCCGATCCCTTTATTTTTTGGACGATCCCAGATTGGCTAGTGCATCTACTTCCGCATTCCCTTCCCTTGGGATGTGCATAATTGACCATTCCCTTAACCGTGGGAGCAGTGTCTGGACTTTCACTATGTTTTGTTGCATGCATTCCTCTTTAACTTCAAAGATCCCGTATACTTAGTTTACTACCTAGTGCGAGTCGGTTTTGATTTCTATGACCTCGGAATCGAGTCCTCGGGCCAGCTCGAGTCCTGCAATCATAGCTTCATACTCTATTTCACTGTTAGTCAAGGGAACAGTTCTTATGGCATGCCTTAGGATTTCTCACGAGGGCGTGGTTAACACTATGCCGAGCCCGGGCCCCTTCACATTGGATGCTTCATCCGTGAACAAGGTACAAACTCCTGATTTCGATTCTGACACCATCACTGCTTCTTTGGTAGCCAAAGGTAATAGTCCCGGACTGAAATCGGCCACAAAGTCAGCCAAATCTTGTGACTTAATCGCAGTCCTAAGTTTATACTCGAAGTCAAATTCATTCATTTAGACTGCCCACTTGGCCATACTACATGATAGTTCAGGTATTTGAAGGAAATTTTGCAAGTGAAAGGTGGTCACCACTGCTATCGGATTACATTGTAAATAAGGCCTAAGCTTTGGAGCAGCGACTACGAGATCTAAGGCTAATTTTTTAGATGTGGGTAGCGAGTTTTTACTCCTATTAAAATTTTACTAATATAATAAATAGTAGATTGCATACCTTCATCCTCACGGGCTAAACAAGCACTTACCTCTCCCTCCGAGACCGCTAAGTAGAACAACAGTTGTCCGCTTTCCTCAGGTTTTGATAGTAATGGAGGACTTGACAAATACCTTTTCAAATTCTTTAAAGCATGTTGACATTCTGGAGTCCATTCAAAGTTGTTCTTCTTTTTAGGTAGTGAAAAGAAATGATGGCATTTCTCCAAAGATTTGGAAATGAATCCGCTCAAAGTAGCCAATCTCCCTATCAATCTTTGAAACATCGACCGGGAACACATAACCCGAAAACAAAGTTATATCATCGAAGAACAGTGACTGCATGGTCAGCCCCGTAGAAACAAGTTGTACAAGTTAGCCTCAAGTAATGGTAATTTTTTTAGCACAACGAATGTCTATGAACATCTGAAAATGGATGGAATAAAGTAAAGTCCTATTTATTTTTATTTTGTTTCTTGTCCTATCGATGAATTAATTTTATCATTTGAAAGAAAAAGTACTTCAAATGCTAGTGACGTAACGAACAGGAGACATCCTCTTCAAGAGCACTGTAAACATAAGAGGTCCCCCTCTTATGAAACCCTCACATTAAAGGGTTGATTTCGGAAGTGTTTATGCCCGTAATCCAAATGCTCTCGAGGAAAAATACACCTGAAACCTTGCATAATTTGATGCAAAGAAATTTTGTTTTATGCAAATACTTAAATGAAAAAGGATGCAAAGAGAAATAATTGCGTAAATACTTAAACGAAAAAGTACTCAAAGAGAAAAACTTGTATAATACTTAAACAAAAAAGCAATTCTTTTATAGCAAATGTGCCAAGAAGCACGAGTATAAAAGTACAGAAAAGAAATCAAAAGTCTAAACTACTGCACCCCCAAAATACGGAGAAAGAGAAACATTTGCGCCCCTAGGAGAAGTAGGTGGATCCACCGTCAGCTCAATATATTGGCCTTCACCATCTTGGCCTTCGCCATATTGGCCTTCAGCATCATTACCTTCCGGTTCTTCTTCAGTTTCCGAGAACTCGAAATCGGAACCAAAAGACTTGGTAGCATCAGGCTGGACCGGGAGACCCCTCCCAACCAAAATTACTTCTCCATGAATCTTTTATGCCTCTCTTCCAGCCGAACATACGTCTCCTCAGTAACATCAACTTCTTCTATTTTAAAGTTCAAGGCTGTCTCTAAGTTATTCCATCTTTCAGTAAAGGTAATCGTGCGATCGGATGCAGTAAGAATGGCATTGTGGACCTCAACCCACTTTGCCCTAGTTTCTTGAAATTGTAACCTTAGTAGGGCAACCTCTTAGTCAAGGGCCACTACCTCTTGCTCGCTTTGCTGCAACTAAGCCTCCAACTCAACAGCCTCAGCAGCTCTTGCTTCCAATTCCAGGAGAGGGGCAGCAATTTGATTTCTCCTGGCCAACAGTTGATCCCGCTCGTAGGTGAGTTCCTCCTTTTCAAGAATTAACCTTTGAAGGCTCTCAGAACCAAGAAATTTAGCTTGGAAAACAAAAATACAAACTAAAGACCCTGCCATAAGAGAGAAGAAATAACAAAGAAAACAAAGATTATACCGCCGCTGTGTTGTGCATAGTATTGTTCAACAAACACTCTCCCGAGAGAGTTTGTATCTTATTCCTATACTTTTCTGAAGCTAGGACTGGCTTCAGATAATTATCAAGTTACACTAGCCGGGACAACAAATGGCATCCAATAGAAACCCAGAGGTTGACACTCCTCCTCCTCTGTGGATCTTCGAAGGGGACAAAATAATTATGCCCCAAATTCCCATGAACTGGGGACTCGGGAAGAAGGACATCCTTCTCTCGGACAGCTGTGACCGATGAAGTAGTTGCTGGTGGCGAAGATAAGGTTGGAGAAGAAAGAGATGAAGTTAATGGCATTGTAAGTTGACAAGCAGCTGCCGAAAATGCAGTGCTAGTTGATGGTTGCTCATCAACTGAAGATGGAAGAGACATGTTACCCAGCCTCACGGTATCGAACGCGGAGACTAGGACTCGAAAGCGAGAGTTAACATCTTTCACCATTTCATATTCCCTCCAGAGTGCCGGGGCATCATCTTCGGTTGGCAAAATTAACTCAATAGATTGAGCATTCTGTTGAGCTGATGAAGGTCGTCGTCTTCTATGTAGAGAATCCCAATCATCACTAGCTTTTCCATCATCATCGATCACCATAGTATTTGCGGCTGTCTTGGTTGAGACACTCTTCGCCTTCTTATTTTTTCCCTCGGCTGAAGTGGAGTGTTGCCTTTTTGATTGCTTATTCTCTGGCCGGGGACTCGGAGAGGAAGCACATGCACCGAAAACTGGTCCGACAATACCCATTCGAGCAAAGTCCTCCTGCAACAAACTCGCCACGTCTGAGGGATCGACCAAAACATCCTTCTCGGGGAAAAAAATAGAGCCTTGCGGTAGACCTAAATTTAGTAGAAAAAGAAGTTAGCCAAAAATCCTTTCACGAAAGAAAAAACAAGTTAGTTTGGAAATCAGCTTACCATGATTTTTGGCCTTTTTTCCATCAGTGGTTCTCGAGCGTGGTAATACCCAGAATCTTCCAGACCCACTGGTTTAAACCTTCAACCCTTAGAGGTGTCCACCTAAATGTTGGGATAACAAAAAAGAAGAGTCGGGAACGGCATGAACAATTCTTAATCATAGAAAAAGGTATATTTCGAACTTACATGTACGATTCTAACATTCAGGAAAGGATGGAATCGTGGCCGGGATGATGTCCATGGTGGAAACTATAATGAACCACTCCATCCACCCACGATCATTTTCATCATTCATACTGGTGAGTAAAGTATGCTCACCATGTTTGCTGAAGTTTATCATTCTCCAATGAAAAATCTTGGGGGAATAAAGGTTCATCAGTCAAGCTAAGGAAATCTCTTCCTCCGTCTCCTGGCATATATAGCTGCCGAAGACATGCTACCGCCCGCCACACAAAAGGACTCACATGTGCCAGCATTGGTAGCGGAATCAAAACTCCAAGATAGCGGAGTCAATCCCTCGGCTCAATGAAAACGGACCCAAAGTGAAGGGGTATGTGTAAACGTACATAAAATTATTTTTGGAGAAGGTTACCCGCTCTACTAGGTCAATAACAAAGATGTTCAAATCCTCACAACCACAGTCTTCCTTCACAGCAGGAGTACTAGAAGGGCTGGTGGAATAATGATATACGCCAATAGCTCAAGTGTGGGAGTTAGCAGATGGGAACTTCACTTTGAAGTCCTTAGTTGTAATAATCTTTCTGGGAATGATAGTGCTCATCGTGGGAGGAGCAGCATCATCAGCACTTTCTTTGTTTTTCAAAGAACTGAAATTTTTAGAAGAAGAGGCCATTGTTTTTAGAAGATGATAAGGGTATTTTCTCAGAAGAAGAAGACCAGAGGAAGTGGAAAACAAGTATAAGTTGAGTAAAGAGAGTTTGAGAGAGTTTGGAAAGTTATGAAGTGTAAAAGAAAAAGGTTGATACGTATAAGTAAAAGAATAAACGGCTAAAATCGTGTCCATAATTACCTCGATAACCGGCAAAAGTATTGCTAAATCGTGGGATAATATATGTTCGGAGCATTAAATACGGAGAAATGTACGTGTAATCAACCGTCAAAAGCATTTCAGATGGAGTTAAAGAATTTTTCGCCAAGAAAGGGATCTTCAAAACTTCCCGGTGACACAAGATTATGCCACTGAAAGCAGAGAGACTATCTGTACGGGGTAAAATATGTTCATATTAAATGCTCGCATGATAAAGCAACGCGTGGAGCTGAATACAGAAGACAATGGGTCTGAAGGCAACGATCTCGTTTGTTACCTAAGAGAATGATATTCATAAAGGCGAAGTAAATGCCTGTCACCTGGTAGCGTTTAATGAAAAATATTCTTTAGCATTAAGTACTCGGTTCGTTATAGAAAATATGGCATTCAATGTCTACCGTTACACATTTTTCAATGTCCCTCATAATTATCATTAAAGAGGGGATTGATCCTAGGACGTTTATTCCCTAGGTGCAACTATAAATAGTGAGCTCTAGAACCATTGTGGACACGAATTTATTGACTAGCATATACTATACTCTGTTCAAAGCTCGATACCATTTTATCTTTTTGCTTATTAATATTGTCATTACTGCCTCCGAAAGCTCAGCTCCCGGTGCCAAGATTTATTTTGTTCTACCTTGATTTCAACGCTAAGTTTTACATTCTTGTTTAATTTATTTATCATTTTAGGATCAAATCGATTCATTTGTCCATAAACTACGTATAAATTCAAATATTCTATTTTATGAGTAAATGGATAAATTCAACTGTACCATTTTACGGGTAAACAATTGGTTAAGTGCTATATTTTTTTCAATATAAAATTTAAAGATTCAAATGTGCTTATCACCACCATGGTTCAGTTTCTTTTTATTTTCCTAAAACAGTATCACAAAATAACAAAAAACAAATTCTCTTATACAAAATTAATCACACAAACTTTCTGTTTTTTAATTAATTTGTACATGTCATCCTTGTGCAGGGCCAAGGATTTCTATAAACATAAATGGAAGGTACGCTTCTGTAGCCTTATCAAACAACATCATATAAAATATAAGAAATAGATAGTACGTAATACTCATTCCTTTCATTTTATATGACATTATTTGACCGAACACATAATTTAATAAAAAAAGAAAGATTTCTGGAATACAAGGTAACATGCCATGTCAATCCTTTAAGAATATATCATCAATGAAAATATGAAAAATGTTAAGACTAAAGAATTGTCAGAAATAAAAAGACGTGAATTAGGCTAAAAAAGAAAGCGTCATATAAAATTGGAGAAAATACTTTTCTTCCCACTACTTGTCATGCAAAGTGAATCTCACTTGTATCCTATTTCTTTTGGAAGGTCTATATTTATCTTCAAGTGTCGGCAAATGTGTAAAAGATAGGACAAACAAAGCAACTATTTGGGCCGATATAAATTGTTCCTGGGGCAAAATAAAATTTATCGATTAGTCGAAATTAATTGTATTTGGCAATCAAAAAGTATATAAAGTATGTATATATATATATATTGTTGGCTATTATTTTTAGGAGCGATTAAAAATATACATTTCTCTTATTTCAAGTAATTAATCAATTTCTTCCTGGACTTCAAATAAATGTGGCCCAAAATCTATTTCTGATGAATGAGAAGAGGAAATCTTTTTGTAAAAATTGCACGGGGCGCCCTATTTGGTAGCCCTCATTTAACCTATACCAATATTTTTAAAATTATTTAAGCTATATCTTAATTTTACAACTTCAGGCGCCACCTTCTTCCTGCTACATGTGCGCTCCTTTCTTTTCTATTCTTTATTCTACTCTTCATTTTTTATAATTTGCAGTATATTTTACTATTGATTTTCTCTTAGTGACTGCCATTTTTGTTGAAACAGCGTTTTAGAACTTTTCTTTATCTATTTATAATTCATTGTCTGTATTTATTACATTTACAATGAATTCATTGTAATGATCCAAACGGTCATTTTGAGAATTTGCACTTCGCTCAATAGTTTGGGGGCACAAGTAGCTCTGTATGATGTATTAGGACTTGTATGCAAAATTTGAGTTATTCTGAGTTGATTTGATATGTTTTGGCGCGAGTTTTTGGAAGTCGAAAGTTTGAGAGTTCATTAAGTTTGATTTAAGGTGCGTTTCGATGTTGTTATGCGTGATTTAAGGCCTCAAGTAGGTCCATATTTTATTATGGGACTTGTTGGTATGTTCGTATAGGGTCTCGAGAGGCTCGGTGAGTTTCGGATAACTTTGGGTTGTGTTGCGCTCGTTTTTCTTATGTTTCGATGTCGTTTTCTTCAAGCATAAATGGTACCACATTAAACAAATGAGTTACAATTTCTGTTTTGATTGAAGCATTAGATCTGTATCGTAATTAATGAGCCATAGAAAAAAGAATTATCAAATTTGGATATCGTATGAAGATTTTAAAGTCATTTTGCTAAAAATTGGGCTGCCAAATTTTTCAGATTAATTACAAAATTGTCACTGACTCGTATTTAAAAATCTGCACTATTTCCAAATATTGAAACCAACATTTCTCCTTTATTATAAGGTCGAATGGAGTGATTCAAAACTATAACTTGACTGAAATTTTACAAGAAATCCATTAGAGGCATCAAGAGTGAGTTTCTAGATCATTTGGCATGCAAATCGAGGCAGAACAGCTGGGCAAAAATACTTAATATCAAAAGTTTGTTCATTTCGTCATATTTTGAGTTGAGGAGCTCGGATTTGGACCATTTTGGAGGTGATTTTCATTATATGGATTGGGGTAAGTGTTCTATACTAGATTTTGGTTATATTTCATAAATCCATCTTCGTTTTAGGCATTTGATTGATGATTTCAAAGTTAAATTTGAGAGTTTTGCCTAAATTTTCATAAAGTGAATTTTTGAGTTTTGAATATCGATTCGGAGTCGGATTTGAGTGAAACTAGTATGGTTGGACTCGTAATTGAATGGGAGTTCGGGTTTTATAAATTTTATCGGGTTCCGAGGTGCGGGCCCGGGGAGTTGACTTTTATTGACTTTTTGCAAATTGTATAAGGATCATGTCTTTGTTAATTAAAATTATTTTCTCTTGCATTATTTGATGTATTTAAATCTCCTTTGGATAGATTGGGCCGAGCGATGGTGAATTAGTAAAGAAAAAGCTAAATTGAGTATTAAGTTGGCCGAATTGAGGTAAGTATCTTGCCTAACCATGTGTGGGGGAAACCACTCGTCAGGAATTGAGTCAATTGTGCTATCTTGATATGTGAAAGTTGTGTACGTAAGGTGACGAGTGGGTAAGCAGCTTATAGGTGGTGTTGACCGGTTAGATTGTCTAGTCTTTTTTTTCATGCGTTTGATCAAATTCTCATAATATGTGGTATCTTGTTGTTAGGCTACACTTACATGCTCAATATGTTGTTGTTAGCATTTATTTATCTCTTGCTCGTTGTTTGGCCTTAATTGCCTTAGTTAAAGTTATTGTCTTTCTAGTTATTTTGTTACTTCTTAATTGTGAGTTCCTCTATGACTCTGTGCATATATGCTACTTGTCTAAATTGTTGTGATTACCTGTGTAGTTGTCACGTGCCCTACATGTCTTATTGTTTTTGTAAAGGCTGTTGTATTCCTTTGATTTTTACGTGATTCTCTTGTTGTCGTGTACTCATACTCTTGATAGTAGAAATTCTTGTAATTGAGTTGTTGAGGTGTTGTTGTTGTTGAATTAAGCTTTTATCTGGTAGGATCGGGTTGCACGCCGCAACAGGAGGAATAAAGGTGATATATTGATGAGGAATATGGGAGAATTGATATTGTTTGGTGGGATCAGGTTGCACGCCGCAACAGGAGTAATAAGGGTGGACAGGTGGGATCGGGTTGCACGCCGCAACAGGAGAAATAAAGGTGATGTATTGATGAGCAATAAAGGTGGACTAATGGGATCGGGTTGCGCACCACAATATATATATATTATTTACTTTTATTTTAATTGTTACGGAGGAATAACGGAGGATTTGTTAGATCGGGTTGCGCGCCGCAACATATATATACTATTTACTCTTGTTGTAATTATTATGGAGGAATCACGGAGGATTAGTGGGATCGGGATGCGCGCCGCATCAATATATGTGCTTATGTATTCCTCTCTGACTGTGTAAGTTATTCGGTAGTTTTACATTTTACTTAGGGATTGGTTATAGTTGGATACTGATAAGACCCTAGTTCATTTGTTCAAGACTTTGATACTTTGTATTTCTAGTTCCACTGAGTTTTAAGGATCGGGTTATTGACATTGAGTTATTGATTTGCCGTTGTTTCTTGAATTCTTACCCTAAAACTATTACTCTAGTGAATTAATTTTCTAAGTAAATTTACTATGTTGAATCATTTCCTCCTGTCCTACTAAGTTGTTAGTAATATAGTGATTTAAAATAAAGTAAATATTACACTACTTTGTATGACTTTTAATTTTGAACTCTTCGTATTATATATACATTTCAATATTTCAAATTCCAATAATCGTTATATATTTTTATTTCAATTAGTTTCTCAATTAAATTTTCTTAAACCGTCTGAGGTTGTATATTATTTGAAAAGGAATTTCTATTAAGTGTTAATTTAATAAAACCTATATAAAGGTAATAATTTATTCGATATTGTATTTTTATTTAAAAAGAGTATTTTCTTCACTCAAACGATTTCTAAAATTAACTTCACATTTCTCGTTGATTTCCTAATTGGTTTAGAAACTGTAATTTACCTCATGTTGTATAAATGAGACTCCTTGACATCTTGATTGTATTTATTACGGACATTATGTATTGGGTAGCACGAGGTTGTTGTCGTGCAAAGTGAGATAGAAATATATGGGCACAAGGTGCCATGTGTGCTAAAGGTTTGGAAATTGAGGTTATATATGAGACATCGGGGATTCAGAATTGTGTCTCAGAAATGATGTGATTGATTGAGTTAACATCACCTTCTTTATCCGAGCACATTTTTACTTGTTTGTGTCCAAGCTATGTTGGTGTTAATTTACTTGGTTATCTTTCGTTTCCATCCGTGTTTTCCTTTATTGTCTCTACTATTTGTAGTTTGATTTCTCTCTGCTGTTGATATTACTTTGTTATCTTTATCTTGATAGTTTATTATCATATCTTATTCAATTTATTTGACCAGTAGGTGTCTTGACTATTTCTCGTCACTACTCCACCAATGTTAGTCTTGATACTTACTGGGCACCACTGTGGTGTGCTCATACTAAAGTTCTATACGTTTTTGTACAAATCCAGGTATTTGATCGATAGTAGCTGTGCAGATCGTCGCGGTGGAGACTCAAGGTAAACTTGTTGTTGCGTTCGCAGGCCTCGGAGTCACCTTCATTTTTACTTATTTCTATTGGTTCCTTTTGTTCTGGAACAGTTGTCACACCTCATTTTTACTACACCCCATAAAAGGGTATAAATATAAGGGAGTTTTTCCAATTAAAGGACAATCGAAACGGGATTGTTTATTTATTTAAAAATCAGAGTTGCCACTTGGGAGATTTATGGTGTCCCAAGCCACCGGTTTAGAATCCCGAATCGAGGAAAGGTTGACTCTGTTTAACAGTCCGCGAACCAGAAATTCGAGTAAGAAATTTTGTTAACCCAGGAGAAGGTGTTAGGCACTCCCGAGTTCCGTGGTTCTAGCACGGTCGCTTTGATTATACTTGGCTTAAATTGTTTAAATATTCATTTTTAGGACCTATGTGCATTTATCTATTAACCACTTTTAAATCACTTGATTATTCGTAATTAAAGAATTGAGTTACGCGTACGTATACTCTTTTCCTTTGGCGCGTCAAAAATCATGTCAGGCGAACGTGTCCATAATTAATTATGCTTTGTTAATTATTAGGAGGATTTGACCGAAGTTGCGCGAACGCATACCTCGAGTTACTTTTAGAATTAAATTCGCAACTATGTTACGCGAACTTATACACAGTCACAATAGTAGTCTAAGTTAAGCCTAAAGCAAACTACGAGTGTTTAAGGTTATTTTATACTAAGTTAATATTAATGTGAGGGCCATAGATTATTCCCTAAATGGCATGCCTCGAATTCGAAGGATTAAAATATTAACTAAGCGAGGGCCATGCATTTTGGGATTTTGCTCGGCACGGCGCACCTCGATTTCTTTAAAGCAGGGATTTGTATTTAACTATAACAATCGAGCACAGTCAAATTTCACAAATACTAACGTGCTATCTCTTAACATATCTTCACAATTATCACCAACACTCAATACTACCATATACGATTAAGCAATGGAATAAGACTACTCCTTCAGGAAATCAATAAAATGTAGCGAGACCTTTCAAACTTTGCACCCGGGAGGCTAATTTTGATAAATAAATAAAAAAACTAATCAACTTTCTAAATATAAAGCCACAAAATGGCTATTTGAAATCAGTCATTTTCCTTTGAGCGAAAACCAAAACTAAAACATCCATCCACTGTAATATCCCAATTTCAAATACGAGTAACAACTCGGCAACATGATTTAAATACGGAAAACTCAAGCAAAGAATCATTAGGCGATTGTACTTCTAAAAGTTTTACCCATATATATAAACATGGCTGTGCATAGAGACGATATAATAGCACTTATAAAAATGAAAATTCAAACGGATTAGAAGCGACATAACAGAACTTTTGAAAAAATGCAAATTCAATGCTTTGAGAATTCAAATGAGTTGCGACCAACCTGATTAAATAGATCGTATAACTTTGAATCATTTACGTTGAAAACAAGGTCACCCACGAATGGACCTCAGACCAGCAACCTCGACGGACCGAAGATCTCGCCGGAAAAGAACTCGAAATGAGCTTTTGGACCCGTGCTGTTTTCAGCTTTTACTTATTTTGTTTTCTTTACTGTTCTCAACTTGTTTTTCGTTTGGACTGAATGTTGTCGGCTGGTCGAGCTCTGTTTAGCTGCTTCAGGTTTATCACGAAGAATATAGGTTCCTTGGTTTTCTGATGTTGAAGAAGATGAAGGATGGGGAGGGGTCTGTTTATGGATGCTGATGGGTTTTTAGGGGTGTCGACGAGATAGAGGTCCGATGGGGTTGGGTCTGCAGCTATGGAGATGTGGAGATTAGGGTCGTTGGTTTCAGAGGGTGGTGGGGTGCGAAGAAGAAGACGCGTGGGGGCCTCGTTTGTGCGCAGCCTTATAGTTGTTGCTTGCTTTTTTGTCCGTTCCTTTTTCGTTCATGCGCAACTTTTTTCGTTCTTTTCGTTCATTCTTTTTCGTTTTCAGCCCTTTCTGTTACCTTCTGTTCCTCCCCTTCGTTCAATTTTTTTCCTTTGTCTTTTTCATTCAACCTTATTTCGTTCTCTTCCGCCTCTTTTTGTGTTCATCCCCTTTAGATTTTTAGGTACTAATTTATAGGTAGAGTCTAGGTTTTTGGTAGGGTTTTAGGTTAAGGGGCATGAGCCTAGGAATTGTGGGCTTGACAATTGTGGGCTAGGTCCAAACTAAGGCCTAAAGATGGGTTGCTCGAGCCCAAGCTCTATTCTTTCGCTGCGCATGAGATTAAAAATACGGGCCCATTTGTTAATTATTCCTACTATTCAAATAATTATTAAAATAAAACTAACCATTAAAACAAATCTATTTTTGGTATTTTCAAATATCATATTAAAATAAAAATATGATACTATTGTTGTATATATTTTTAAGATTTTGTTTTTATTAAAAATGACTACAAAACATTAATGAACCTATTTTTGTGATTTTTTGTTTTCTTGTAATAAAATAAAGTAAAAGAGTCAAAATTTCTTAAAATATCTATATTATGCATAAATTAAATATTTTACGCTAATATATAAAACATCTTGGGGAGAGTCAAAAATCACACGTCTACAGCTGCCCCTCTTTGACTGGAAACGTACAGAGCTTTCAGACAAAGACTGACTAGACAAGTTTTTTGACCCGACCCTTATTTGGAGAGAAAACTGAGAAAGAGGGGAATGTGACCGAGCCCTGGTATCTGGACTGCCTATATATCCTTGGCTTTAAAGGAATCAGGCCACGTGTAGTTCAGAGATGAGTGAGATGATGGAGTATGCCGAGGTGGAGATCCGGTCGAGGTGCCGTTCCGCCGAGGTTCTGGTCCGCAGTCCTGCTATTACATCAAAATCAAAACATGAAAAAGACTAGCTAAGCCTATCAATTATGAGTTACAAGATTCCTATCTATATGTCTTCTGAAGCTTGATCTTGAGTCTTGAGTGGTTATTCATGCAGACTTTAGATTTGAACCTTAACGCTTGCTAGTTGCAGGTGCTAGCTCGTTCTTCTTCAGATTTTTAGACCAAGACCGGACATGTAGTGCTTGTGACCTTGGCCATGTCTTCAACAGCCCATATCTTTCATTAACTTCTGCATTTGGATTCACTTCTTGCCTTTCTCTTTTTTTCTTTATTGTGACTAACTTCTGTTGATCACCTCGGACTGTTGACTCGCATTCTTGCTGTGACATTGGTTGGTTGCTAACTTGAATTGAAATCTGAGATGCTTTTCCTTTTCTTCAGGTGGACGCCTGACTGTTGAGCTCGAACCGTCTTCTCTTGTTACTTGACACTGTTTTCCCTTGAACCTTTAACCATTTTCCCCTGAAACTTGAACTGTCTTCCTTCGAAACTGCTTTCCCTAGAAATCTGAGTTGTCTCCCCTTGTTCCAGGTGGGCGCCTGATTACAACCAAATAGACAAAACAAAGAAATTTTTCTGCCCCAGTTTGCACTAGGAAGATTTGTGAGTTGTTAGCAAAATTGTAAACCACTTGTACTATTGATGCAATGATGAAATCATACTAAAGAATAAACTAGGAAAACTATAAACTAAGCTTGACTAAAATAAAAACTGACCCTATTCTCCAGGCGGGGCCCCGGACTGCTAACTTGAAATGTATTCCCTGCTCTCTAGGCGGGCTCCTGACCGCTGAACTTGAAATGTATTCCCTGCTCTCCAGGTGGGCTCCTGACTGCTAAACTTGAATGTATTCCCTGCTCTTCGGGCGGTCTCCTGACTTCAACAAAATAGACAAAACAAAGAAAATTCTCTGCCCCGGTTTAGTGGCTGGGCACAGATGTAAGTGTAAAATGGATTACATTACCAAATATCAATAAGAACTTGAAAGCTAAAACTTGAATTGTACTCCCTTGCTCTCCAGGAGGGCTCCTGATTGCTGACTTGAAAGTATTCCCTGCTCTCCAGGCGGGCTCCTGACTTCAACTTGAAATGTATTTCCTGCTCTCCAGGTGGGCTCCTGAGTTCAACATAGACAAAACAAAGAATTTGAAAGCTAAAAATTAAATTGTACTCCGTTGTTCTCCAGGCGGGCTCCTGACTACTGCGCTTGAAAGTCTTCTGCCTGTTCTCCATTCGGGTACCTGATTTCAACAAAATAGACAAAAACAAAGAATATTTTTCTGCCCCAGTTTGGTGACTAGGCACATATATGAGTGTTAAACTGAATCATATTACCAAATATTACTAAGAATTTGAAAGCTAGGTCCCATTATGCAAGGGGGGTCTTGACAACTCTTAACTTAACGACAATTTTAAATCTAAGTTATATCTTCTACAGGTGTGACTTCTACTAAATCTTGCTATCTAAGAGAATCTTTAAACTACTTCCCATTATCCAGGAGGGTCCTGAAAATCAAATGTCAATTTTTATCTTAAGGGTGACAACTTTCATGGCTGCATTATATTACCCTACAACAGAGTTTACGCTAAATTGTTATTATCTAATCGAAATCTTACAGCTAAGTCTCATTATTCAGGAGGGTCATGGAAACTCCTAATTGAATCTTATTTCAAACATACAAACTTCTAAGCCAACTTATATTCCCTTGGGATACATTTATGCTAGATTATGCTATTTCTGAACATTAAACTAGGTCCCATTTTCCTGGAGGGTCCTGAAAATCAAGAATCAAACCTGTTTGGTGACTGCCTTTCTCCATAGAGGGTTTCTCCGAAACAACCAAAATTTCCTACCCCTGTTTCAAATCAAAGAAAAATCTTATCATTTTAAAAATGTGGTGGTTCGTTTGTAGCCTTGACTTTGAGGGCAGTTGCTCCTTCACTTCTCATGATAACTGATTTCCCCTCGAGGACCTTGCTTGCTTATGGACCAGCCACTTTCTCTGCCATCCTTATCACAGAAAATGCCCCTTCTCCGTTCAGACCTAATTCCTTCTATATGTTGCACTACTCATGAACTGACATTTACCAATCTTTGTGTTTTACTGAAAATGCCTTTGATCCGTCCACCCAACACCCTCCATCTATTGCATCGTGTTCTTGTGTTGACGTGTACTGCACCTTTGTGTTTCTCATGAATTCCAAAGCACGACAATTGCCACCCACTCACCACGCATGTTGTTTTGTTTCTTGACTTAAACCACTGGCCCTGGCCTTGAGGTCTGTTGCTCCTTCACTTGCCATGATAAATTTGATTTCTGCTCGGAGGACCTTGCTTGTCACTGATTAAACACCTTTTGTCGATCTTACCATAGAAAATACCTTTGATCCGTTCACCAAACCCCTCCATCTTATTGCATTGTTTATGAATTGATATGTACCAAACCGTCGTGTTTCACTGAAAATATGTTTGATCTGTTCACCTAACACCCTCCATCTGTTGCATTGTTGCTGAATTGATGTGTACCAAACCTTTGTATTTCATAAGGATCCCAAAGCATATTGATTATTACCAGCTAAATGCGCTTGTTGTTCTTTCCTGACTTATGACACTTTGATGTACTGGATAGATCTTGTTTTGTGCAATTGAAAAGCTGGTGGCAAATTTTGAAGTTATTTCTCACTTATTTTGACCAAACAGACTCAGGAAGAGGAAGTAAACAAAACAAAAGGAACAGAGTAAAGGACAAAGGAAAGAGATGATTCCTAACAAGAAAACTACAAAGTAGAAGCCTATCATATGTGGATACCAACTCTAATGACCATGACATGCACCTGTAGCCTATTCTGTTGAGCAAGTCTGATGTTCCACCCCTGTTATACCTCTGAACCGTGAAACTGGGATTCAATACTCCGATCATCCAATCTAATTCACAATCTTTATTCGACTTGTAGTGCCCGAAGGGTTTTCACCATTAAGCCTCTCTCATTTTGTTCTTTCTCTCAACTTACCGTCTCCTTGTGAGCACATGATTTTTTCCCTAAGCCAATTATTCCCAAAATTCAAACAAAATGATTTTTCTTTATTTTTACAATTTTTGTACATTTTGGTATCATTTTCTGATAATTGTTGTATTTTATTTGTGCATGTTAATTCATATTAAATACAAAAAATACACATTTGCATTTAGGTTTCAATTTCATATGTTAGTATTAATTAGGGATTAATTTGTTTTAGAATAAGATATGAAGAAAATGACAAAAATAGTTCACTTTAGCATATTTATTGTTTTAATTGTGAAATTGTCGCAAAATAGTTTTTAAAGTAATTTTAGGCATTAATTAGTTTAGTGTAATTGTTATTTTAATTTTTTTCACCCCTTTATAAAATCAGAAAGATAATACAAAAAAATAGAAAGTGGGAAAACAAACAAAAAATAAGGAAATAAAAAGAAATAAAAGAAAAGCTTTTAATTAAAAGAGTTGGTCTTGCAAAAGACCAATCATGGGCTGGTTTGTGAATCGAAATTTGCCTTGGCCCAAATCAAATTCACCCATACCCAGGCCCAATTAGTTCCCCCAACCCGGTCTGTTCTTTAAGCCACTAAAACGACGTCGTTTCTCAGTACACCAGATCTCAGCCGTCGAGGTTGTTAGATCGAACGGTCCAGAAGCGCCCACTCTTAACTATATAAATGTCCGAACGGCCCCCCCACCCCCATATCCTCCCCTTCGTCCCCCCATCTCTCAGAGAACAAATGAAACCCTAGTTGCACCGCCACTAAATCCTTACCGCCGGCGAACACAACCTACGCCGATCTGTCCCAAATTCACACCATATATTCCCCATGAATCCCTCTTTCTAGCCATGTCGTTGGTGTCCCTCGAATCTTTCCCCATCTTCTCATTTTCTGACCAAAAACCTAAGGCATGATCTCCATGATTTCGGACCCTAACAACCCTAACCAGGTGTTTTCTTATGAGAACACATGGTTAGGGATGTTAAGGGTCAGAAATTTCGGAGATGTAAAAGAAAAGCACTGGCCGGAGCTCTTCGTGGTTAGTGGGTTCGTATTGGTATTTTTCTTTCATCGTCAATTTCTTTTTCCTTTTCTGATTCTCTGCATGTGTGAATTCCGTGTTTAAATGTCTAGTTAGTTTACGTTTTAATTTCTGTCAATATTGCTCTAATCTTGTATCCCGATTTGATTAAGTCTAGTTGTTTGTTTGAATATGTTCCCATTCCTGATACTAGTTCGATTTATAATTTGTTAATTAGTTTATTAAGTTTCGCTTGAATTAGTTCCTGTTTTTCTTTTAGTTAAATAGTAATTAGTTCATGATTGGCTTCAGTGGATTAGTCGTCTAGTTAGTTCTAATTAGTTTAATTTGTTTTGGTCCGTTTAAGGCTAACAGAGGGTTTGAGTCAGTTAGTTAGAGATTTGAAGCTTAGTTTGTTTGGGTAGTAATTTCAGGGAGGGAATAAGGGTAATTTAGGCATGGAAAAGGGTAGTTGTATTAAAAATAGTAATTTCAAAACCAAGATAAGGATAGTGTAGGTATTGTATAGGTAAAAGAACACCTTAGGGCCTTCTAGAATGGGGTACAAATGTAGATTTCAGTAATTGTGATGCATTTACTTGTTTAGCAAGTCAAGAATAGAGGGACTAAACTGAAAATAAGGGAGGGACTAAAAAAGAAAACCTAAAATCTGATTTGCCCTCTTTGGTCACCTATAAAAGGGGATCAAGTGCCTTGAGGAGGGGGTCTTCTTTTTCAGCCATCAAATTCCCTCCAAAAAAAAAATCCCTTAGAAGATCTGATCCAGCTTGCAAACTTCAAGTTTAGTGTCTGTTTAGTTCTCTATAGAAAACCCCCCAAAATAAAACATAGGAAATCTCATAAAAAAACCACAAACAAGTTACTGTTCCTTTGATATCTCAAGTTTAATCTCAAGTTTTCTTATTTCAAATTTGGTGTTTGAGGTCTCACAGGTATACAAATTGATTTTGGGTAGGCTTGAGTCCAATTGAACTAGGTTGTGATCGAGCTTGGATTTCTGCTGGAAGTGTGAGTGTATTCTGAGTAATATTCGTGATTTTGGTCTATTTGTGGAACTGGTTCTGGTCTGACCACTCATTTGGCTGATTTCAAATCTTTTCTGGGCTGTACTTCATTCTCTGGGTTGTTTTCTACTACTCTTACTGCTGGAAATTGTATTTTTGCTGTGGTTGCTGCTAATTATTTGTCATAGCTGACTCCTTCTCCTTCTTCTGATTAAATTTCCATTTCCAGGTACACCTTCTGATTTCATATGACCTTGAAGAATCGATGTAATTGAGTTGAGTTGAGGAAATACATGATGAAATGCTGTTTGAAATGCTGCATAAAGTCGTTTTTCTTTTTCTAAGATTTTTCTGTTTCTGTTTAGTTTTAATGCATAAGATGGCTCGTTATTTGAAGTTTAAATCCTCATGTGTAAATGGACTATAATTGGACTGTGATTAAGTAGTGTGGACTAATATTTAGAGCCTCAGTTTTAGTCATTGAGTTGAAATCTATAATTGTGTAGTCCTTGAGATTGAAATAGGTTGGAGCACTTTGCAAATTGAATTCAGTAAACTGTGCAGCCCTTGTTTTGTTTCATACTTTTACTATGAGTTAAACACTTCCTTGAGTTCTGTGGTAGTGAAAACAGGTTCGAAAATGGTTGCAAGTTTAGTAATCAATCCCACTTGGCCTTGTAGTTACGGAACATATTTGAGATGTTCGTTTCAGTAGTTGAATCTCGTTAGTTTTTTGCAATTGTGAAGAATAGGTTCAAAGGGATTGGTAAATGTTATTAAAAATGAGAATTAAACTCAATTTGGTAATGTGATGTAATTGGTAGTTAAAGTTCAAAAATAAAAAGGGTGCAATCGATTCTTGGGTCCCGTGAAGTAGCAATTCAGTAGTACCAGCTTAATTCTTACAATTTGTTGTATTTTCTGTTCAAATTCAGACATTAGTGTTTTGGTGATTGCCCATGATTTGTAAATAACTGGGCCAATTGACAACCCAATTAAGATATTTCTTAAGACTCAACTTGAGTCCCAAAGTTGCAGGGCATGGTTTGGGCATGCCAGGCCCACTTGTGCTTTGTTTTGACGATATTACAAATTTTTTTTTAAAGAGTAAAGTAGCATCAAAATAACAATAATTAATTAGGATTTTATTTTATTTTAGAGACAAATAGAAAATCGTAGTCACTTTTAGGTTGGCCTTTTAAATAAAATACAAAATGCAGGGCCCTCAATAAATGTTATATGAAAATACTTAGAATTCGGAAAGGCCGTTTAGCGAATTTCACGGCCTTCCCCAAAATAATATTACGTTAGATTCTTTAAGCACGATTTTAATAAAATTACCTTCTTAAACTCGGGTGCGCATTGATGCGATCCAAATCCAAATCTCAACGGAGCCAAAATGTGTTAACAACCACGGGTGCATTGATTGCGACGTGGTACGAGACGCATTTTCGCAATGTTGCAATTTTTTAAAAAATAATGATAAAAGTGGTTTACGAATAAAAGGCACATAAGCTAAAACATGTTTTGAAATCAGATAAAATCAAATGCAACAGTTGAGAGACCGTGCTAGAACCATGGAACCCGGGAATGCCTAACACCTTCTCTCGGGTTAACAGAATTCCTTGCTCGGATTTCGGGTTCGCGGACTGTTAACAAAGTCATATCTTTCCTCGGTTCGGGATTAAACCGGTGACTTGGGACACCATTAATCTCCCAAGTGGCGACTCTAAATAATTAATAATTAAATCCCGTTCCGATTGTCCTTTAAGTGGAAAACTCCTTTACGCCCTTAAGGGTGTAGTGAAAAAGGAGGTGTGACACTCCTTACGGTGCCTGTGGGGGTTTCACAAATAATACTCTCTCATTTTTGGATTTCTCTTAGCTCCCGTCGTCTTATGGTGCCCTTGGGGGTTTTCACCAATAAGACTTTCTCATTTTCAATATTTTTTTTTGCTTGGACCAGAGTGTTGCCCTTGATATGAATCACCTCCACTTGCTTGACTTGGCATCTCTCGAAGACTGATCAGAGGGTCTTTCTTTGGACCGTAACGTAGACTTTTGGATAGGGTTAAAAAAAAGGATATCAGAGGCTCAAAATAATTCACATGGGTTCAAAATTACAACTTTCAGAATCAGATTTCTTACAACAACTATAACTTCTGCCCCAGTTTCTTACTTGGGGACTTTTGAATTTTTATTTTGATGGGACCGAACCGTGAGACTTCCTACGTATCCTTTAAAGGAATCTGGTCGAACGTAGTTCATGTCATAGAAATTACTTTGTTGTTGTGTTTTTTTTTCTTTTCTCTTTCTTTTCTCTTTTCTTCTCTTTTGCTTTTCTCTCGTTTTTTTATTGTTTTTCTTCTTCTTTTCTCTTTTCTTCTTTTTTCTTTTTTTTTCCTCTTTTTCTTTCTTTCTTTCTCTTTCCTTTTCTTTCTCTTTTTCTTTCTTCCCTTTCTTATCTTTCATGCTTGTGTTTCTGATATTCGCTACTGATTCCGAAAGAGGGGTATGAAAAAAAAATAAGGCTCAAAAGGGGTGACGAGGGATAAAGTGTTTAGATAGCAGAATAAAATGCCTTCGTCATTCCAACCTTCAAAACATGCCAAGTACAAACAACACAATTAAACAAACCAAGAAAAACATTCGTAACATCTTTTGGTTGGCCAGACTTGATGACCGCACCCACACATTTGCCTTCTACATTTGGTATATCCAAAGCACCATTAGACAATACTCTCACTCTCATTACCACGAACGGCCCTCTACAAATTTGGGTCAAACTTGCTTTTATCTTCAAATTGATGCGGCAGGATGCATTTCAATAGGGATTCTTTATGTTCTATCTGCCCCAGTTTCACACAATTCAGGCTTGAAGTGATCTCAACATGCCTTTACTTATTTCCCTCAAATGTCCCTATCATCTTCAAAATTGTTTCATTCATTGTTTCATGACTAAATTGAATTTTTAAGACCGGGCCGAGAATTACGCATACATGTCATGTTACTAGAGTCAACAGGAAAAGAACTATAAAAGAAAAGAGAACTAAACGAAAATGACTAGAAATCACTGAAAACAGAAAGTTGCATTAGACAGATGGTGACAGGGTTTGGACAACAAAACAAACAAACTAAACTGGGGCTACAAACCTAGAACAAACCTAGACAACACTAAACAGGCTACTAGACTAAACAAACTAGGCAAAATAAGAGGATAGAAGAGTTTGAGTCACAAGACAATATCTGGATTACAACCCTGAAATAACCCGGACAACAGAAATGACAACAAAATAAACCACCAAAACTCCTCCTTGGCTAACCAAGGCAGGAGCGTCTTTCAACCTACCAAGCTCGGCATCTTAGCCACTGAATTCTGTATCAATATTACTAGGACCTTCACGAACTTCCATCACATTGTTCTTAACAAACTGCTTTTGGGTTCCTTTAGTGGCTCTTTCTTAAGATCAACCTCTGATAGCACTGAAAACTTTGTAGCGCGTGGGCCTTCGAGGATCTTAGAAGAATTTTCATATTCCTTTTCAAAACAAATCATACTCACCATATGCGTCTCAGGCGATGAACTTTGGCTAGTGTCTGCTGCATCTAGATTTTGCACGACAATGTCACCTACATCAATACGCTTCTGAATTGCTTTCTTCTGATTCTAACACTTCTCTATGTCATGTCTTGGGGCATCTGAGCAATATGCGCACCTTTGAGAAAAATCAAACTTCTTTGACAGAGGGTTTGGCATTTTTATATGAATCGACTTCAACATGTCCAATTGCTTCAACCTTTGGAACAAACTGGCGTATAACACTCCCAATGGGGTGAAAGCCTTTTGTTTTTCAGCAACCTCTCATTCTTAAATGCTTGATTGGGCCGAAAACCTGATCCAGGAGGTTTTCGGTAGGCTCGTGGGGGTGGATAGACATTTTGTGGAGATGGGTACTGAGAGAGTGATGTACGATTTTGGGAGTTCCGTGGAGAGAAGTGGGATTGGGGAGGATCATCTGGTGCATCAGGATATCCATGGGGACGATGTCGAGGCTGGAAGTGTTGATCGGGAAAGCCCATCACATCATCTTTTCTGTTTCTCTTTCTTCCTCCCAAGCTTACTGGGATGTTCTGAATGTCTTTCGAACAACTCATGATTTTACCTGATTTGATTCCCTCTTCTACCATCTCCCCCATTTTAACACATCATTGAAAGGTTTTCCCAAGGCCTAGATCAAATGACTGAAGTAGGTGGGCCCCTGGGCTTTTAGGAAAAGCTCAACCATTTCTTCTTCCCCAATCGGGGTATTGACTCGAGCAGCCTGCTCCCTCCATCTGAGTCCAAATTCTCTAAAGCTTTCCTCCGGCTTCTTTTCCATTTTAGATAGGGAGGAGCGGTCTGGGGTAACACCTGATCTGTATTGAAAGTATCGAACAAAATCTTGAGCCATGTCACCCAATATAGGTCATTTACCAACATGTTGACGATTATGCCATTCCAATGCTGCCCCATTCAGGCTCTCACTAAAGTACACCTTCAACAAATCATCTTTCTCACCAACACTTCTCATTTTATTGCAATAATCCCTGAAATGGGCCACCTGATCCCCACACCCATCATACAAGTTAAATTTTGGCACTTTAAACCCCACAGACAGACGAACGTCGGGGGACATAGATAATTCTTTTTAGGACATGCTGCCCTGATCTTCCCTTCCTTGTTTGTTCTTCGAGGATTGTTCTATGCCTTTCAGCCTCCTGGGTATCCCCTCTTTCCTTTCCCTTCCTGTGAACCTTTCATTTTCAACATGCAACTTATCCCGAGGACTCTGTTTGTGTGAGTTGGGAACTTTGTTGGCAACCTCTGATGGGTTATATCGGGCATCGTGAGCTTTGAGTGAGTGTTCATTGTTGGGGATGGTGAAAAAGACAGGAGGACAATTTTTAGGAAAGGTAATTGGAAGATGAGTGACGAAGCTACTATGGTGGTTGGGAAAGCCATGGTAAGAGGGTGAATCTGGAGAGTATGGGGGATCATCTGGCACTGTGACAGGTGTTTGGGTAAGGGTAGCATTTAGGAAGCTAGGTGGTGGCGGGGGTGGTGCCCTCCCAGTCATCCAGGCCTGATACATGTCCGACATGTGTTTTCTTAACATCCTCACCTCTTCAACCAACCTATTGTCATGTTCAACCAACTACTTTCGGGCACCGGTATCAACCAACTCAGTTCTGTTGTTGTCTATCATTGCCTTTTGACTTTGTATTGTAGAGAAGAGTTACCACTTTAAAAATCACAAACCAACCACCCTTCTGCTATGAATATAACAAAATGAGGCCATCACGTTAGCGTTAGGGCATTTAACAGTAAAAATATCACATTGCGGGCAATGCACCTAGCCACAATTAACAGTTATAGAATGACTTCGATGGAGGGGGAACAAACATAGTGGGGGATATTATACTTGAATTGACTTTTGGCCCAGCCGAGTTCACTATGGAATTTCAGGTGTTGGATGTTGCAGTGTCTTACAATCTTTTGTTGGGTCGACCATGGATCCACGCGGCCAAAGCAGTGCCTTCCACACTGCACCAAATGGTCAAGTTCGAGTAGGACAGACAAGAAATCGTGTTACATGGGGAAGATCCCACATGCGCTGTAAGTTATGCCATTGTGCCCTTTATAGGAACTGATGATGATAAGGGGCCATGGGTTTATCAGGTCTTCGACACGATCCCGGTGAATAGAGTGCCGGAGGGTAAAAGCATTCCATGTCCCAGGGTGGTAGCTGCGACCGTCATGGTAGTATCAGAAATGTTGAGTAATGGGTTCGTGCCAGGAAAAGGTCTGGGGGCTGAGCTTCATGGCATTGTTCAACCTGTTTCTTTGCCCAAAAATCTGGACACCTTCGGACTGGGGTTCAATCCAATAGCGGCAGATGTCAGAAGAGATCGTAAATTGAAAAAGAAAGCTTGGGTTCTTCCCAAACCGATTCCATGCCTGTCTAGGTCCTTCGTTAGGCTGGGTGTCAAAAAGCAGTTATTGGCAAAGGTGTCGGGTCCACTGATTGGTGCAGAGGGGAATTTGGATAAGGTGTTCGAGAAGGTATTTGCTGAAGTGAAAATGGTCGAGGCCGGGGAAAGATCAAGCAAAGAAGATATACAGTACATCGGACCACGTGCTAATGTCAACAATTGGGAAGCTACTCCTCTTCCAATTCAGAGGGAGTCATGGTAGTGGGTTTTGTTTTCCTTTTGTTTATCTGGATTATTCCAGGGTTTGTAATTTAGTTGCTATGTTCCGTCCGTTTGGATGAGTTAAAACCCTATTATCTTTATATTCAATGAAATGTACTTTTTCTTCTTTCTTCATTCCTACTGTGCTTTCATTTTTCTTTTCTTTTCTGTACAGTTCTTTTTATGCTGATATCAATGGCATGACATGCATGAGGAATCTTCGGCCCAATTTTAAAAGCCAATCTAACTCAGAAATAACAATACAAGAAATTGAGTATGATGATGAAGTGGAATGTGATGATGACGAGGCCTATGAGGAAATTAGTAAAGAATTAAGTCACTTTGAAGAAAAACCCAAGCCTAACCTAAGTGACACAAAAGCAATTAATCTAGGGGACCAAGACAATGTTCGCGAATCAAAAATAAGTGTTTATCTGGAGCCACGACTCAAGGAGGAGATAATTAAAGCATTGTTCGAATACAAGGATGTTTTTGCGTGGTCGTATGATGATATGCCGGGTCTAAGTACCGATTTAGTGGTTCACAAATTACCCATTGATCCGGCACTCCCTCCAGTCAAGCAGAAACTAAGAAAGTTCAAAACGGACATAAGTGTAAAGATTAAGGAAAATATTACCAAGCAGTTTGATGCAAAGGTCATTCGGGTTACACGGTATCCCACCTGGTTAGCTAATGTTGTGCATGTGCCGAAGAAAGATGGCAAGACTAGGGTGTGTGTCGATTATCGGGATCTTAACAAGGCAAGTCCAAAAGACAATTTTCCACTGCCAAACATCCACATACTGATTGACAATTGTGCCAAACATGAGATTGGTTCTTTTGTGGATTGTTACGCGGGTTATCATCAGATTCTAATGGACAAGGAAGATGCAGAAAAGACGGCATTCATCACGCCGTGGGGAACGTATTGTTATCGGGTCATGCCGTTTGGTTTGAAAAATGCTGGGGCAACTTACATGAGGGCCATGACAACAATATTCCATAATATGATACATAAAGAAATCGAGATGTACGTGGATGATGTGATCGTAAAGTCTAGACAGCAGTCCGACCATGTCATGGATTTGAGAAAGTTCTTTCAAAGGCTTCGCAGGTACAACCTTAAGCTCAATCCTGAAAAATGTGCTTTCGGTGTGCCATCTGGGAAGTTGTTGGGATTTGTAGTCAGCCGTCGGGGTATTGAACTAGATCCATCGAAGATCAAAGCTATTCAGGAATTGCCGCCTCCAAGAAATAAAACTGAGGTGATGAGTTTATTGGGAAGATTGAATTACATCAGTAGGTTCATTGCTCAGCTCACTACAACTTGTGAGCCGATTTTCAAATTGTTAAAGAAAGATGTTGCAGTTAAATGGACTGATGAATGTCAAGAGGTTTTTGATAAGATAAAGGGGTATTTGTCGAATCCACCCATGTTGGTCCCGCCAGAACCAGGGAGGCCTTTGATTCCATATCTGACGGTTTTGGATAATTCATTCGGCTGTGTACTGGGGCAGCATGATGTTACGGGCAGGAAAGAGCAGTCTATCTATTATCTCAGCAAGAAGTTCACATCTTACGAGGTCATGTACACTCATCTGGAGAGGACGTGTTGCGCCCTAACTTGGGTGGCACAAAAGTTGAAACATTATTTGTCATCATGCACTACTTACCTCATATCTCGCTTGGACCCATTAAAGTATATTTTTCAGAAGCCTATGCCCACAGGGAGGCTTGCAAAGTGGAAGATCCTGCTTACAGAGTTCGACATTATCTATGTGACACAGACTGCGATGAAAGCACAAGCATTAGCTGATCACTTGGCCGAGAATCCAGTTGATGAAGATTATGAACCTTTGAAAACTTATTTCCCTAATGAAGAGGTGATGCACATTGAAGAATTGGAACAAGTAGAGAAACCGAGATGGAAACTCTTCTTTGATGGGGCTGCAAATATGAAAAGCGTGGGAATAGGAGCGGTACTCATTTCTGAAACAGGCCAGCACTACCCTGTTACAGCTCAGCTTCGTTTCTATTGTATGAACAACATGGCAGAATATGAGGCGTGTATCTTGGGACTGAGATTAGCTGTAGATATGGGTGTCCAGGAAGTCTTGGTCATGGGTGACCCAGACCTACTGGTACACCAAATTCAAGGAGAATGGGAAACACGGGATTTAAAGCTTATACCGTACTGGCAATGTTTGTATGAGCTTTGCCAACGATTCCAGTCTGTAGAGGTTAGGCATATTCCAAGGATTCATAATGAGGTCGCCGATGCTTTGGCTACTTTGGCGTCGATGTTACATCACCCGGACAAGGCTTATGTAGAACCTTTGCAGATTCAGGTCCGGGATTAGCATGCTTATTGTAATATGGTAGAGGAGGAGTTTTACGGCGAGCTGTGGTTTCACGACATCATGGAATATATCAGAATAGGGGTATACCCGGTGCAGGCCACCGGTGATCAGAAAAGAGCAATTCGGCGATTGGCAAGCGGGTTTTTCCTTAGTGGTAGAGTGTTATATAAAAGAACTCCAGATCTCGGGCTGTTGAGGTGCATGGATGCAAGGCAAGCCACATCTATCATGACTGAGGTACGTGGACCGCTTATGAGCGGATACGTTCTGGCAAAGAAGATCCTACGGGCAGGTTATTATTGGCTTACTATGGAGCGGGATTGTATCAGTTTTGTGCGTAAATGCCATCAGTGCCAAGTGCATGGAGATTTGATTCATTCTCCACCATCGGAACTACATATGATGTCTGCACCATGACCTTTTGTTGCATGGGGCATTGATGTTATTGGGCCAATCGAACCGGCAGCGTCAAACGGGCACAGGTTCATTTTGGTAGCTATAGACTATTTTACCAAGTGGGTAGAGGCTAAAACGTTCAAGTCTGTAACCAAGAAAACTGTGGTGGATTTTGTGCATTCAAACATTATTTGTCGATTTGGGATACCAAAAGTGATCATTACAGACAATGGGGAAAACCTAAATAGTTATTTGATGAAGGAAACATGTGAGCAGTTCAAGATTACCCATAGGAATTCTACTCCGTACCTCCCTAAGGCCAATGGTGCGGTTGAGGCGGCCAATAAGAATATAAAGAAAATATTGCGAAATATGGTAGAAGGTTCGAGATAGTGGTATGAAAAGTTTCCTTTGCATTGTTGGGGTATCGCACCACCGTTCGTACTTCGGTGGGAGTGACTCATTGTTCATTGGTGTATGGCACCGAGGCAGTAATACCCGCAGAGGTGGAAATCCCGTCTCTGTGAATCGTTGCGGAGGCTGAGATCAATGATAATGAATGGGTGAAAAGCCACCTTGAGCAGTTGAGTTTGATTGACGAGAAGAGGTTGGAATCAGTGTGTCATGGTCAACTGTACCAACGAAGAATGGCAAAGGCATACAACAAGAAAGTGCGTCCGAGGAAGTTCGAAGTCGGACAGTTAGTACTGAGGCGGATTCTGCCTCACTGGGCTGAAGCAAAAGGAAAATTTGCCCCAAACTGGCAGGGGCCATTTGTTGTAACCAGAGTGTTGTCTAATGGTGCACTATATTTGACAGATGTAGAAGGAAAATGTGTAAAAATGGTCATTAATTCCGATATAGTCAAGAGATATTATATATGATTTCTCTATTTCTGAATGTATCTGTTTGTATTTGGCATGTCTTAAAGATTGAAATGACGAAGGCGTTTTGTTCTGCTATCCAAACACTTTTATCCATTGTCATCCCCTTTGAACCTTACTTATTTTTCATACCCCTCTTTCGGAATCAACGGCACGATCAAGAAACGCAGGTGCTGAACATAAAGAAAAAAAAGAAAAGGTAAGAAAAAGAAAAGAAAGAAAAGAAAAAAAGGAAGGGAAGGAAAAAAAAAGAAAAGAAGAGAAGGAAAAGAAAAAGAAAGGAAAGAAAAAAAGGAAGAAAAAAAGAAAGAAAAGAAGGAAAAGAAAAGGAAAGAAAAGAAAATGAAAAGAAAGAAAAGAAAGGAAAACAAAAGAAAGGAGAAAAAGAATCACAACAAAGGTAATTACGATAAAGTAAACTATGTTTGACTTGATCCCGAAAGGGTACGTAGGCAGCCTCTCTGAGGTTCAGTCATACCAAAATAAAAATCCAAAAGTCCCCAAGTAAGAAACTGGGGCAGAAGTTGTGATTGTTGAAAGAAATTGGATTCTGAAAGTTGTAGTTTTAACCCATTTTGAAATTGTTTTGAGCCTTTTATACCCTTCTTTCTAACCCATCCAAAAGCCTACATTACGGTCCAAAGAAAGACCTTCTGATAAATTTTTAAGAAAATGCCAAGTCGAGCAGGTAACGGTAATTCGTGGCAGTGGCAACACCCTGGTTCAAAAAAAATGAGAGAGTCTTATTGGTGAAAACCTTCACAGGCACCATAAGGCGACGGGAGTTGAGAGAAAAATAAATGAGAGAGTCTTGTTGGTGAAAACCCTCGCGGGTACCTTGAGGAGAAAGTGAGTTGAGAAGTGGTTAATTGGCAAAAGGTTTGTGGGTGAAAAATTGTTTCAAGGAATCGCAGGAATGAACAAAGTTAAGGTTTGGATAAAGTAATCAAGTGATAGAAATTCTGGGGCAACAAAGTATGGCGATTGAAAGCTGTTTAGTTGGACAGATTGGGCCGATTAGTCCAAAATGCATGTCATGACCATTGGTGCTAGCTGTTCCGGTCAGATAGGTTCTCTTTTTTTCCCTTCTAACAGTCATCTAGTTTTGGATTCTTCTTATCCTTAACTCATAAAATCATTGCATTTTATTCTTTTGGAGGTTTGTTTGTCTAAAATGTTCCAATGTCAGTTTTGTTCAATGCAAATGGGAAAGGATTTCAAAGCCTACTACCAGCTTCCGAAAATGGTAAAGCATATTGTGGTCAAAGCATGTTAACAACAATATGATGTAAAATGGAATAGAGGAAGTCGCCGGAAGTTTCACCGGCAGAATATTTGGGAAATGTTGTGGGAAATGCGAAGGTTCACGCAAAAAGGGCCGGAAAGGTGAAACAACAGTATGGGTACAAAAGCATTCAGGTTGTCAGAAATTGGGGAACGTGGAAGTCGGTCAGGAAGTAAGGCAATACAAAGCAAGGAAATGGAAAGACGATGCAGCAGGAATGCCATCGACTAACCACCATTTTTAAACTAACAAAATTTTCGGTGATTGAAACAGGGGCAGAAAAATTGTTTGTAAGGAGTCCGCCTGGAGAATAGAGACATGCAATTCAAGTTGTAGTCGAAGTCAGGAGCCCGCCTGGAGAATGGAGGTATTAAACTTTTAAGTAGTCGAAGTTAGGAGCCCGCCTGGAGAATAGAGGTTGTTATATTTTAAGTTGTAGTTGAAGTCAGGAGTCTGCCTGGAGAATAGAGACATTCAATTTCAAAATTCAGAAGTCAGGAGTCCGCCTGGAGAATAGAGACATACAATTCAAGTTTCAGCAATCAGGAGCCCGCCTGAAGAACAGAGGTGATACAATTCAAATTTTTAGTTCTCAATCGATTTCTTTGTCTTTTTGAAGTCAGGAGCCCGCCTGAAGAACAGAGGTATATAATTCATGTTTCGGAAATCGGGAGCCCGCCTGTATAACAGAGGTATTTCAAGTCAAGTTTTAGTCAAATTCTTATTATTATCTAGTAACATGTACCCAGTTTCCAAACTGGGGCAGAAAGTTTTCTTTGTTTTGTCTATTTTTATGAAGTCAGGAGCCCGCCTGGATAATAGAGGAATACATTTCGATCTCAAATTCATCAGTCAGGAGCCCTCCTGGATAACAGAGGAATACATTCAATTTCAAGTTTCGGAAGTCAGAATCCCGCCTGGATAACAGAGGAATACATTCAAGTTCAAGTTTATTCAAGTTCAGCAATTTAGAGAGAAGGAACAACATCTCAGTTAGTAATTGGAAGTAACCACAATGGATTTCACCAGGAGAACACAAGGCAACAAGGCAATAGGAAAACGCAAGATAACAAGACAACAAGGAAGTACAAGAACAAGGTTGAAGAATTTAGATAGGATTTTGTAATTCGTAGCTCGTAGCTTAGGCTAACTTCTTTTATTGTCGACATGGTGTAATAAGGAAGGTCAGCGAGACGTAGCAGCAGCAGCAACCGCAGTGAAATCACAGCACCTGGTAGTCCCAGCTGTCAGACACTCCTGAACTACACTGACCTGATTCCTGTTTAGCTCAGGATATGTAGGCAACCTCTGAAGCAAGGTACGGTCAAATTTTTCAAAAATGCTTCACACGGAATATGTGAATGGGCAAAAATCCCTCATTTTCGCTTACTTGTCTTTGCACGAAAACTCTTCGTGTTTCCGGGCAAAAAGGGGAAGCTGTGAGCACGTGATTTTTGCCCTAAGCCAATTATTCCCAAAATTCAAACAAAATGATTTTTCTTTATTTTTACAATTTTTGTGCATTTTGGTGCCATTTTCTGATAATTATTGCATTTTATTTGTGCATGTCAATTCATATAAAATACAAAAAATACACATTTGCATTTAGGTTTAAATTTCATATGTTAGTATTAATTAGGGATTAATTTTTTTTAGAATAAGATATGAAGAAAATGACAAAAATAGTTCACTTTAGCATTTTTATTGTTTTTATTGTGAAATTGTCGCAAAATAGTTTTTAAAGTAATTTTAGGCATTAATTAGTTTAGTGTAATTGTTATTTTAATTTTTTTCGCACCTTTATAAAATCAGAAAAATAATACAAAAAAATACAAAGTGTGAAAACAAACAAAAAATAAGGAAATAAAAAGAAATAAAAGAAAAGCTTTTAATTAAAAGAGTTGGTCTTGCAAAAGACCAATCTTGGGCTGGTTTGTGAATCGAAATTTGCCTTGGCCCAAATCAAATTCGCCCATACCCAGGCCCAATTAGTTCCCCCAACCCGGTCCGTTCTTTAAGCCACTAAAACGATGTCGTTTCTCAGTACACCAGATCTCAACCGTTGAGGTTGTTAGATCGAACGGTCCAGAAGCCCCCACTCTTAACTATATAAATGTCCGAACGGCCTCCCCACCCCCATCTCGTCTCCTTCGTCCCCCCCATCTCTCAGAGAACAAATGAAACCCTAGTTGCGCTGCCACTAAATCCTTACCGCCGACGAACACAACCTGCGCCGATCTGTCCCAAATTCACACCATAGATTCCCCATGAATCCCTCTTTCTAGCCATGTCGTTGGTGTCCCTCGAATCTTTCCCCATCTTCTCATTTTCTGACCAAAAACCTAAGGCAGGATCTCCATGATTTCGGACACTAACAACCCTAACCAGGTGTTTTCTTATAAGAACACATGGTTAGGGATGTTAAGGGTCAGAAATTTCGGAGATGTAAAAGAAAAGCACTGGCCGGAGCTCTTCGTGGTTAGTGGGTTCGTATTGGTATTTTTCTTTCATCTTCAATTTCTTTTTCTTTTTATGATTCTCTGCATGTGTGAATTCCGTGTTTAAATGTCTAGTTAGTTTATGTTTTAATTTCTGTCAATATTGCTCTAATCTTGTATCACGATTTGATTAAGTCTAGTTGTTTGTTTGAATATGTTCCCATTCATGATACTAGTTCGATTTATAATTTGTTAATTAGTTTATTAAGTTTCGCTTGAATTAGTTCCTGTTTTTCTTTTAGTTAAATAATAATTAGTTCATGATTGGCTTCAGTGGATTAGTCGTCTAGTTAGTTCTAATTAGTTTAATTTGTTTTGGTCCGTTTAAGGCTAACAGAGGGTTTGAATCAGTTAGTTAGAGGTTTGAAGCTTAGTTTGTTTGGGTAGTAATTTCAGGGAGGGAATAAGGGTAATTTAGGCATGGAAAAGGGTAGTTGTATTAAAAATAGTAATTTCAAAACCAAGATAAGGGTAGTATAGGTATTGTATAGGTAAAAGAACACCTTAGGGCCTTCTAGAATGGGGTACAAGTTTAGATTTCAGTAATTGTGATGCATTTACTTGTTTAGCAAGTCAAGAATAGAGGGACTAAACTGAAAATAAGGGAGGGACTAAAAAAGAAAACCTAAAATCTGATTTGCCCTCTTTGGTCACCTATAAAAGGGGATCAAGTGCCTTGAGGAGGGGGTCTTCTTTTTCAGCCATCAAATTCCCTCCAAAAAAAAAATCCCTTAGAAGATCTGATCCAGCTTGCAAACTTCAAGTTTAGTGTCTGTTTAGTTCTCTATAGAAAACCCCCCAAAAAAAACATAGGAAATCTCATAAAAAAACCACAAACAAGTTACTGTTCCTTTGATATCTCAAGTTTAATCTCAAGTTTTCCTATTTCAAATTTGGTGTTTGAGGTCTCACAGGTATACAAATTGATTTTGGGTAGGCTTGAGTCCAATTGAACTAGGTTGTGATCGAGCTTGGATTTCTGCTGGAAGTGTGAGTGTATTCTGAGTAATATTCGCGATTTTGGTCTATTTTTGGAACTGTTTCTGGTCTGACCACTCATTTGGCTGATTTCAAATCTTTTCTGGGTTGTACTTTATTCTCTGGGCTATTTCCTACTGCTCTTACTGCTGGAAATTGTATTTTTGTTGTGGTTGCTGCTGATTATTTGCCATAGCTGACTCCTTCTCCTTCTTCTGATTAAATTCCCATTTCCAGGTATACCTTCTGATTTCATATGACCTTGAAGAATCGATGTAATTGAGTTGAGTTGAGGAAATACATGATGAAATGCTGTTTGAAATGCTGCATAAAGTCGTTTTTCTTTTTCTAGGATTTTTCTGTTTCTGTTTAGTTTTAATGCATAAGATGGCTCGTTATTTGAATTTTAAATCCTCATGTGTAAATGGACTGTAATTGGACTGTGATTAAGTAGTGTGGACTAATATTTAGAACCTCAGTTTTAGTCATTGAGTTGAAATCTATAATTGTGTAGTCCTTGAGATTGAAATAGGTTGGAGCACTTTGCAAATTGAATTCAGTAAACTGTGCAGCCCTTGTTTTGTTTCATACTTTTACTATGAGTTAAACACTTCCTTGAGTTCTGTGGTAGTGAAAACAGGTTCGAAAATGGTTGCAAGTTTAGTAATCAATCCCACTTGGCCTTGTAGTTACGGAACATATTTGAGATGTTCGTTTCAGTAGTTGAATCTCGTTAGTTTTTTGCAATTGTGAAGAATAGGTTCAAAGGGATTGGTAAATGTTATTAAAAATGAGAATTAAACTCAATTTGGTAATGTGATGTAATTTGTAGTTAAAGTTCAAAAATAAAAAGGGTGCAATCGATTCCTGGGTCCCGTGAAGTAGCAATTCAGTAGTACCAGCTTAATTCTTACAATTTGTTGTATTTTCCGTTCAAATTCAGACATTAGTCTTTTGGTGATTGCCCATGATTTGTAAATAATTGGGCCAATTGACAACCCAATTAAGATATTTCTTAAGACTCAACTTGAGTCCCAAAGTTGCAGGGCATGGTTTGGGCATGCCAGGCCCACTTGTGCTTTGTTTTGACGATATTACAAGATTTTTTTTAAAGAGTAAAGTAGCATCAAAATAACAATAATTAATTAGGATTTTATTTTATTTTAGAGACAAATAGAAAATCGTAGTCACTTTTAGGTTGGCCTTTTAAATAAAATACAAAATGCAGGGCCCTCAATAAATGTTATATGAAAATACTTAGAATTCGGAAAGGCCGTTTAGCGAATTTCACGGCCTTCCCCAAAATAATATTACGTTAGATTCTTTAAGCACGATTTTAATAAAATTACCTTCTTAAACTCGGGTGCGCATTGATGCGATCCAAATCCAAATCTCAACGGAGCCAAAATGTGTTAACAACCACGGGTGCATTGATTGCAACGTGGTACGAGACGCATTTTCGCAATGTTGCAATTTTTTAAAAAATAATGATAAAAGTGGTTTACGAATAAAAGTCACATAAGCTAAAACATGTTTTGAAATCAGATAAAATCAAATGCAACAGTTGAGAGACCGTGCTAGAACCATGGAACCCGGGAATGCCTAACACCTTCTCTCGGGTTAACAGAATTCCTTGCTCGAATTTCTGGTTCGCGGACTGTTAACAGAGTCATATCTTTCCTCGGTTCGGGATTAAACCGGTGACTTGGGACACCATTAATCTCCCAAGTGGCGACTCTAAATAACTAATAATTAAATCCCGTTCCGATTGTCCTTTAAGTGGAAAACTCCTTTACGCCCTTAAGGGTGTAGTGAAAAAGGAGGTGTGACACTCCTTACGGTGCCTGTGAAGGTTTTCACAAATAATACTCTCTCATTTTTGGATTTCTCTTAGCTCCCGTTGTCTTATGGTGCCCTTGGGGGTTTTCACCAATAAGACTCTCTCATTTTCAATATTTTTTCCGCTTGGACCAGAGTGTTGCCCTTGATATGAATCACCTCCACTTGCTTGACTTGGCATCTCTCAAAGACTGATAAGAAGGTCTTTCTTTGGACCGTAACGTAGACTTTTGGATAGGGTTAAAAATAAAGGATATCAGAGGCTCAAAATAATTCACATGAGTTCAAAATTACAACTTTCAGAATCAGATTTCTTACAACAACTATAACTTCTGCCCCAGTTTCTTACTTGGGGACTTTTGAATTTTTATTTTGATGGGACCGAACCGTGAGACTTCCTACGTATCCTTTAAAGGAATTTGGTCGAACGTAGTTCATGTCATAGAAATTACTTTGTTGTTGTGTTTTTTTTTCTTTTCTCTTTCTTCTCTCTTTTCTTCTCTTTTGCTTTTCTCTCGTTCTTTTTATTGTTTTTCTTCTTCTTTTCTCTTTTCTTCTTTTTTCTTTTTTTTTCTCTTTTTCTTTCTTTCTTTCTCTTTCCTTTTCTTTCTCTTTTTCTTTCTTCCCTTTCTTATCTTTCATGCTTGTGTTTCTGATATTCGCTACTGATTCCGAAAGAGGGGTATGAAAAAAAATAAGGCTCAAAAGGGGTGACGAGGGATAAAGTGTTTAGATAGCAGAACAAAATGCCTTCGTCATTCCAACCTTCAAAACATGCCAAGTACAAACAATACAATTAAACAAACCAAGAAAAACATTCGTAACATCTTTTGGTTGCGCCAGACTTGATGACCGCACCCACACATTTGCCTTCTACATTTGGTATATCCAAAGCACCATTAGACAATACTCTCACTCTCATTACCACGAACGGCCCTCTACAAATTTGGGTCAAACTTGCTTTTATCTTCAAATTGATGCGGCAGGATGCATTTCAATAGGGGTTCTTTATGTTCTATCTGCCCCAGTTTCACACAATTCAGGCTTGAAGTAATCTCAACATGTCTTTACTTATTTCCCTCAAATGTCCCTATAATCTTCAAAATTGTTTCATTCATTGTTTCATGACTAAATTGAATTTTTAAGACCAGGCCGAGAATTACGCATACATGTCATGTTACTAGAGTCAACAGGAAAAGAACTATAAAAAAAAGAGAACTAAACGAAAATGACTCGAAATCACTGAAAACAGAAAGTTGCATTAGACAGATGGTGACAGGGTTTGGACAACAAAACAAACAAACTAAACTGGGGCTACAAACCTAGAACAAACCTAGACAACACTAAACAGGCTACTAGACTAAACAAACTAGGCAAAATAAGAGGATAGAAGAGTTTGAGTCACAAGACAATATCTGGATTACAACCCTGAAATAACCCGGACAACAGAAATGACAACAAAATAAACCACCAAAACTCCTCCTTGGCTAACCAAGGCAGGAGCGTCTTTCAAACTACCAAGCTCGGCATCTTAGCCACTGAATTCTGCATCAATATTACTAGGACCTTCACGAACTTCCATCACATTGTTCTTAACAAATTGCTTTTGGGTTCCTTTAGTGGCTCTTTCTTAAGATCAACCTCTGATAGCACTGAAAACTTTATAGCGCGTGGGCCTTCGAGGATCTTAGAAGAATTTTCATATTCCTTTTCAAAACAAATCATACTCACCATATGCGTCTCAGGCGATGAACTTTGGCTAGTGTCTGCTGCATCTAGATTTTACACGACAATGTCACCTACATCAATAAGCTTCTGAATTGCTTTCTTCAGATTCCAACACTTCTCTATGTCATGTCTTGGGGCATCTGAGCAGTATGCGCACCTTTGAGAAAAATCAAACTTCTTTGACAGAGGGTTTGGCATTTTTATATGAATCGACTTCAACATGTCCAATTGCTTCAACCTTTGGAACAAACTGGCGTATGACACTCCCAATGGGGTGAAAGCCTTTTGTTTTTCAGCAACCTCTCATTCTTAAATGCTTGATTGGGCCGAAAACCTGATCCAGGGGGTTTTCGGTAGGCTCGTGGGGGTGGATAGACATTTTGTGGAGATGGGTACTGAGAGAGTGATGTACGATTTTGGGAGTTCCATGGAGAGAAGTGGGATTGGGGAGGATCATCTGGTGCATTAGGATATCCATGGGGACGATGTCGAGGCTGGAAGTGTTGATCGGGAAAGCCCATCGGATCATCTTTTCTGTTTCTCTTTCTTCCTCCCAAGCTTACTGGGATGTTCTGAATGTCTTTCGAACAGCTCATGATTTTACCTGATTTGATTCCCTCTTCTGCCATCTTCCCCATTTTAACACATCATTGAAAGGTTTTCCCAAGGCCTAGATCAAATGACTGAAGTAGGTGGGCCCCTGGGCTTTTAGGAAAAGCTCAACCATTTCTTCTTCCCCAATCGGGGTATTGACTCGAGCAGCCTGCTCCCTCCATCTGAGTCCAAATTCTCTAAAGCTTTCCTCCGGCTTCTTTTCCATTTTAGATAGGGAGGAGCGGTCTGGGGTAACACCTGATCTGTATTGAAAGTATCGAACAAAATCTTGAGCCATGTCACCCAATATAGGTCATTTACCAACATCTTGACGATTATGCTATTCCAATGCTGCCCCATTCAGGATCTCACTAAAGTACACCATCAACAAATCATCTTTCTCTCCAACACTTCTCATTTTATTGCAAGAATCCCTGAAATGGGCCACCTGATCCTCACACCCATCATACAAGTTAAACTTTGGCACTTTAAACCCCACAGGCAGACGAACGTCGGGGGACATAGATAATTCTTTGTAGGACATGCTACCCTGATCTTCCCTTCCTTGTTTATTCTTCGAGGATTGTCCTATGCCTTTCAGCCTCCTGGGTATCCCCTCTTTCCTTTCCCTTCCTGTGAACCTTTCATTTTCAACATGCAACTTATCCCGAGGACTCTGTTTATGTGAGTTGGGAACTTTGTTGGCAACCTCTGATGGGTTATATCGGGCATCGTGAGCTTTGAGTGAGTGTTCATTGTTGGGGATGGTGAAAAAGACAGGAGGACAATTTTTAGGAAAGGTAATTGGAAGATGAGTGACGAAGCTACTATGGTGGTTGGGAAAGCCATGGTAAGAGGGTGAATCTGGAGAGTATGGGGGATCATCTGGCACTGTGACAGGTGTTTGGGTAAGGGTAGCATTTAGGAAGCTAGGTGGTGGCGGGGGTGGTGCCCTCCCAGTCATCCAGGCCTGATACATGTCCGACATGTGTTTTCTTAACATCCTCACCTCTTCAACCAACCTATTGTCATGTTCAACCAACTACTTTCGGGCACCGGTATCAACCAACTCAGTTCTGTTGTTGTCTGTCATTGCCTTTTGACTTTGTATTGTAGAGAAGAGTTATCACTTTAAAAATCACAAACCAACCACCCTTCTGCTATGAATATAACAAAATGAGGCCATCACGTTAGCGTTAGGGCATTTAACAGTAAAAATATCACATTGCGTGCAATGCACCTAGCCACAATTAACAGTTATAGAATGACTTCGAGGGTAAAAAGGTCAGTTGGCATCATCCCAATTTGTTCATTTCAACCTCTCTTTTCTTTGTTTTCTGGTACTTCTTAGCTTGCTCATTTTCCTTCCCCTTTTCTTTCTGATTATCGCTCTTTTTCTTCCTTCTCATTTCTCACATCCCATGACTTCACCCCTTTTATTCTTTTTTTAATGTTTTTAATAATAAAAAAATGATTCGATCGAACCCTATATGTATCATGATGCCGCATGAATCAGATCTTTGCGTAGTTCTGAAATATCGGAAATAAAGTAAACAAACCAGCGTTCTCTTTTTTTCTTTTTCTTTATTTTCTATTTACCTTAGTGACTAATCCGATGAGAAAAGAGAAATAAAAGAAGCAAATTTTTTTTTTCGAATTTTCTAGACTGAATGCTCTATAACTTATTCTAAACTCAAGCTTAATGAGCACATATTTTTCTTTTTGAAACAAATACTCTATGGGAAATTATTAAGGAAATCCCTACAAGAGAAAAAATATTTTTGATTTTTTTTCTTTTTTAAGAAGAAAATCTAAAGGCTAGACCAAAGAAAAATATTTTGAATTTTCACTTGATATCCTGAAGAAAAAGACTTCGAAACAAGAAATGAAAAAGATAAAAAAAAAACTGTTTTTGGATTTGAATTTTTGATTACCTAAGGAAGAAACTCTGAAAATAAACCAAAGAAAAAGTATTGTTGTTTTCTTTTTCTTATATGTACAATGTCCTAAAGTTCTAATAAAAATAAAAGAATTTTTTTTCAAGTCATTTTTCATCAATTTCCCAAAGAAAAACCTCAACAGAAAATCTTTTTGGATTTTGGAATTAACACCTTAAAGAAAGCTTTTAAAGAAGCACTAAAATAAAATTCTCTCTCTTTTTTTTTTGAATTTCGGTCCTAATATACTAAAGGAAACATAAAAATAGTTCATTTTAAGTTCTAGATTTTAATTGCCTAAAGGAGAAACAACCTCAAATTTTTTCAAGTAATAAAATTTTTAACGGAAATATAAAATGCAACATCTCTCTCTCTCTCTTTTTTTTTTTTTGCTTTTGTTTTTGGATTTTTGACTTGTAACACATTTCCAAATACAATAAAAAAACACTCGGCAAAATTTAACTAGACTATTACAAACTCAAAAATTAACTAAATGACTGAATACTATTGTACAGGACTAGAAAGTAAAACATGAACAAAAGACTCTAAAACATAAAAAACTCCTCAGGCAACTCCCAAATGCAGTGATCTTGGGGTATCTGTCATGTTCAAACTCTGGTAAATAATTCCACATCTGTATGAGAAAATTAAAACCAAATAGTTTAAAGGCCTAGAACGCTATGTGAGACAAAACCCTTTCCTGTTGGAAACATGCAAGAAATGATTTAGGCTATTTTTGCAAAATGGCTTATTTGGCCAAAAGATGGCTAGAAATACAAAATTTGGATAAGACCCCGCAAATCCAAGAATCTAAGATTTACTAGGAAGGCCGGATCCTATGTGGGTTGCCTACGTATCACGCCCCGAAAGACGAGAATCAGGTATACGTAGTTCGGGCCGATTGGATACGGATGAGAATTAAAAGAAAACAACTAATTTAGAAAAAATAGATTTTTTGCTTTTTCTTGAAAAATGATGAAACATGCAAAATCATTTTTTTTTGGATTTTCTTTTTCCCCTTTTTTTGATTTTCTGATTTCCGACAAATGATGAAAAAGTTCAAAATCTTTTTTTTGAATTTTTCATGCTTTTTTCTTAACAAAAATGTGACAGAAAATATAATCGGGGCCTACTTGCTTTATTTTCACACTTCACCCTCTCTTTTTCTTTCTTTTTTTTTTCTTTTGTCTTTCTTTTTTCTTTGTTTTTTTTTTCATTTCTTCATTTTCCTTCGGCTATCATTGGTCCGCCAAATTACCCTTTGCCCCTTGAATAAATGCAACATGTAGCACATAAGATGCATCAGAATGGTCTTTTATTTTTTGGAGTATACTTGTCCTAGACGGACCCAACCCCTGTGTTGAGTCCCCTAAGTCAAATGCACATGATGCAAACAAACATTCCTACTAGGGATCCGGTATGGAGCTGTGTTTTTCTAGGTTTAAATCCTGGGGTTTTGGTCTAGACTTGGGGTACCCGAGCGGACAACTGAGGCCGAGGAGGGGGCGACGTACCAGGAGAACTGAAGTCTACCCGACCTTGTCGCTTGCCCAGCCTCGTTCTATTTGGTATAATTTCTATAGAAAAAACGGGCTACACGAACTTATGCACCATTTCCAGAAGACTCAGATGGGGTGGCGTAAGAAGACAGTTATATACAATTCAAATAATATTAAAGCGGTAAACAGACAGCATTTAGCACAAAAGGTTCACATAATACAGTAATATCAACAATAAATAAAGCCAAGTAAAAATCATGTTAACAAGGTCGAATTCTTGAACCCAGAACCAGAGATTCTGGGTTCGATCCCCAGCGGAGTCGCCAGAGTTGTCACACATCCTTTTTACTACACCCCGTAAAGGGTATAAATATAAGGGAGTTTTTCCAATTAAAGGACAATCGAAACGGGATTGTTTATTTATTTAAAAATCAGAGTCGCCACTTGGGAGATTTATGGTGTCCCAAGTCACCGGTTTAGAATCCCAAATCGAGGAAAGATTGACTCTGTTTAACAGTCCGCGAACCAGAAATTTGAGTAAGGAATTATGTTTACCCGGGAGAAAGTGTTAGGCACTCCCGAGTTCCGTAGTTCTAGCACGGTCGCTTTGATCATACTTGGCTTATTAAAATTGTTTAGTTACTGATTTTAGATCCTGTGTGCATTTGTCTATTAACCGTTTTTAAATCACTTGATTATTCTTAATTAAAGAATTGAGTTACGCGTACGTATACTATTTTCCTTTGGCGCATCAAAAATCATGTCACGCGAACGTGCCCACGATTAATGACGTTTTATTAATTATTAGGAGGATTTGGACAAAGTTGCGCGAACGCATACCTCGAGTTAGTTTTAGAATTAAATTCGCAACTGTGTTACGCGAACGTATACACAGTCACAAAAGTAGTCTAAGTTAAGCCTAAAGCAAACTACGAGTGTTTAAGGTTATTTTATACTAAGTTAATATTAATGCGAGGGCATTCGCTCAATGGAACGCCTCGAATTCTAAGGATTAAAATATTAACTAAGCGAGGGCCATGCATTTTGGGATTTTGCTCGACACGGCGCGCCTCGATTTCTTTAAAGCAGAGATTTGTATTCAACTATAACAATTGAGCACAGTCAAATTTGACAAATACTAATGCGCTATTTCTTAACATATCTTCACAATTATCACCAACACTCAATACTACCATATATGATTTAGCAATGGAATAAGACTTATCCATCAGAAGATCAACAAAATGTAGCGAGACCTTTCAAACTTTGCACCCGGGAGGCTAATTTTGATAGGAAAACTAATCGACTTTCTAAATATAAAGCCACAAAATGGCTATTTGAAATTAGTCAATTTCCTTTTAGCGCAAACCAAAACCAAAACATCCATCCACTGTAATATCCCAACTTCAAATACGAGTAACAACTCGGCAACATGATTTAAATATGGAAAACTCAAGCAAAGAATTATTAGGCAATTGTACTTCTAAAAGTTTTACCCATATATATAAAGGTGGTTGTGTATAGAGACGACATAATAGCACTTATAAAAATGAAAATTCAAACAGATTAGAAGCGACATAATAGAACTTATGAAAAAATGCAAATTCAATGCTTTGAGAATTCAAACGAGTTGCGACCGACCTGATTAAACAGACTGTATAGCTTCGAATCATTCACGTTGAAAACAAGGTCACCCACGAATGGACCTTAGACTAGCAACCTCGACGGGCCGAAGATCTCGCCGGAAAAGAACTCGAAATGAGCTTTTGGACCCGTGTTGTTTTCAGCTTTTACTTATTTTGTTTTCTTTACTGTTCTCGACTTGTTTTCCGTTTGGACTGAATGTTGTCGGTTGGTCGAGCTCTGTTTAGCTGCTTCAGGTTTATCGCGCAGAAGATGGGTTTCCTTGGTTTTCTTATGTGGAAGAAGATGAATGACGGGGAGGGGTCCGTTTATGGCTGCTGCTGGGGTTTTAGGGGTGTCGACGAGATGGAGGTCTGATGGGGTTGGGTCTGCAGCTATGGAGATATGGAGATTGGGGTCGTTGGTTTCAGGGGGTGATGTGGTGCGAAGAAGAAGACGCGCGGGGGCCTCGTTTGTGCGCAGCCTTAGAGCTGCTGCTTGCTTTTTTGTTCGTTCCTTTTTCGTTCATGCGCAGCTTTTTTCGTTCTTTTCGTTCATTCTTTTTCGTTTTCAGCCCTTTCTGTTACCTTCTGTTCCTCCCCTTCGTTCAACTTTTTTCCTTTGTTTTTTTCGTTCAACCTTATTTCGTTCTATTCCGCCTCTTTTTGTGTTCATCCCCTTTTAGATTTTTAGGTACTAATTTATAGGTAGAGTCTAGGTTTTTGGTAGGGTTTTAGGTTAATGGGTATGGGCCTAGGAATTGTGGCTTGGAAATTGTGGGCTAGGTCCAAAATCAGGCCTAAAGATGGGTTGCTCTAGCCCAAGCTCTATTCTTTCGCTGTGAATGAGATTAAAAATACGGGCCCATTTGTTAATTATTCCTACTATTCAAATAATTATTAAAATAAAACTAACCATTAAAACAAATTTATTTTTGGTATTTTCAAATATCATATTAAAATAAAAATACGATACTATTGTTGTATATATTTTTTTAAGATTTGTTTTTATTAAAAATGACTACAAAACATTAATGAACATATTTTTGTGATTTTTTGTTTTCTTGTAATAAAATAAAGTAAAAGAGTCAAAATTACTTAAAATATCAATATTATGCCTAAATTAAATATTTTACGCTAATATATAAAAAATCTTGGGGAGGGTCAAAAATCACATGTCTACAACATTAATGTATTTATTATGTCCAACTACTCCTAGAAAGGCTTATGATTTGTACTATCGGTTTTGGAAATTGTAAGTGTTCAGAAATATCTAATTTGAAGTTAGTGAATATCAATGTTATTTTTCTTAATTCTAGGCTTACCTGGTTTAGAGACTAGGTCTCATCACGACTACTTCGGAGGGATTTTGGGTCGTGACAAATTGGTATCAGAGCTCTAGGTTTATAAGTACTACGAGCCGTAAGCAGGTTTAGTAGAGTCTTGTAGATCGATACGGAGACGTCTGTACTTATTTTCGAGAGGCTACTGAACTATTAGGATAATCTCATATCTTCCATTGCTTATCATGCGATATTGATTCAACTCGAAGCATATAACTTATGTTCCTTTACATCCACTCATGTATTATATTGTGCTCTCAGTGTCTGACATGCCCCAGACGGGCTATGAGGGAGTCAGGGATGCTCATATATTGTCTCAACGTGTCATCCAGACTGAAGATACAGAGGTCTTGAGAAGCTATTCAATTGTTCATATGGAGGTGCACCGGGTTCCAACATTTGGTTGATGAGTACGAGCTTGAGAAGGTTTAATTGGTTGACTAATCGTCGAGATTATGACAAGGTCATGAGGTGGACGTTGATTAAGGATAGTTGGTGGTATTGGAGTACCTTGTGATTGGTGTTGTGCGAGCTGTGAAGGTTAGTTTTGTAGATCATCAGATGCTGTTTTTCTATGGCTTCGCGCAAAGAGAATGAGTCCACTAGCGGCATTCAGATTGTAGAGTCAGATTTACATCAGTTATGGCCTGAGGCATGTATATATGTGGTATTGGAAGGTTTCCAAAATTTGTATATGACTAAGGCCTGAGATCTTGCATGGGATGATATTGGGACTTATGGTTTTTCTGCGTCATTAATGAATCTACATTTAAGTATCAAAGGGAGTTGAAAAAACAACTCCAGATTCACAGAAGGTCTATTTAGCATGGGCAAACGTGCTTGCGGTAGAACGGGGTTCCTCAAAGGAAATGCGGTGGTTTATAAGCTTTTAGGCTACGTGGTTTGTACTAGGATTATATGCACTTGGGTTTTGATTGGAACCATTGCACATTGACGGGGAGAAGTATTATCCTAGCGGAAAGATAAGGAGTATCCGAAGAAATAGGTCAGCTCTGTGGTGTTGGGTCAGCATAGCAATGGAGGTAAATGATTTTTTTAAATGGCAATTCTCTACCAGCATTTGTGGCAGTACTCTTGGATTGGATGGTTTGTGTGACTCGGTTGAGTGGGGAGGTGTCGTCCTGATGACTTTGTTGCGTACAGGAAAATCTCAGAGAGCTTTCGATGGCATTGGCCACGGCTTGAGTCGGTTGTCTCCTATGGGTACAAGGAAAATGTTGTACATTATGGTTTTCTCCTGGATAGATATCAGAATTTAATAGAATGTTGCATTATTGGATAGCATATATGAAGAGTGTGCATTTTGGAAAGGAACTTGAGTTTTGGGTTGTAGATGTGTGCCTATTAGCATGGTGATTACTGGGTCTTGAGGCTTTTGAGGTTCAAGTTTTGTTATGCGGCCAAAAAATCTATATAGGTTCTTCAGTAAGATGATGGGGGCGTGAGTGATGTATCAGCCATTTGATTTGCGTAGGTGAGTTTGAGTATGAAAATTTTGGTATTCCTGAGATTTTGGGGGGCTGGATGTCCCCATATGCTGGCTATTTCTTGTTTGTGAATTGTTAAGGAATGTGAGAATATGATAACTGATAGCTTGTATTATCGATAGGTTGCTATTGATTTTGGAAGGATATTTACCTAATTGGGAAGGATCAGGATTCGGTTGGGGGTTATTTGAAAGTTCAACGAGAATATGTATTTTATATCAGGTCAAGTTTGTGTGCTCTTGTGAGATTGTTATCACGGATATGTTACCAGGCAGAATAGATATTATTTGTGCCCCTGGCCTATGTTATGTGATACTCTCTTATGTTGTGATGGTCTATGAGGTTGTATGATTATTCTCTTTGCATGTTGTAATTTCGTTCAGGCCTTATGGCGATGTGGGCAAAATGGCCCTCGTGATGTTGATTGGTTCATTGCACCTTATTTGTGCTTTCTTTCTTCCATGTTTTGTTAATTCTATTTATTTTTCCCACAATTACACTTGTGCACTCTACTATGTTTGATATCAGTATTTATGTGATCAGGGAACCCTAACACTTTGGCTTGATTAGTATATGGGAGCGGGCAGCACACCGCATCGGATGTTATGCGGGATACCCTTTCCTTGTGTTTATTTGGTGTTTTGTCTTCCCTATATCGGATGATTTAATGAAATTGTACTTTTGTTGTTACACATGTTGTACTTGTTAGATAATCCTTATATCTTGCTTTCCTTCTATTTGTACTACATAACTAAGTTATTGCTGAGTTGGTGTACGAGCTGTGTGGCATGAGAATCCATGTGGTTTCGTGATGAGTTGTTAGTTGGAATGCTTATATTGGCTGAAATGAGGTTCTTAGACCTGGGATTCGCACTATCATATTGGGGCTGAGGAGTGTTTGGAAGTATGAGGCTGTTTCTGCTAAGATTTGGGCAATGGACCTTGACGGATGAGAGAGCTTCTTGATTTGTTCACTTCATGGGCGGTTATGAGTCCCTGAATGTTTCTTTATCATGGGCAGCATTGTGGAGGTCCGAAACAAGGTTCTATTCAATGTCAAGTGTATTGCTGACATCCAGAATGTTATTTGGGCAGCTATGGTGGTCAAAAGTTATTTCTATGGGCATTTGAGTTATGTGGAACATCGTGTGTTTGTACCCTGGATTGGAATTATGGCTCGATTCAGCTTGTTCATGTTTATTCAGTGAGATGATGCGAGATTCGGGTCCTATGATGAATTTTAGATGTTGATGTTTGGGTTCTGTCCTAAGGTTATGGACTAAGGATGAGGTGGGACCTTCAATTAAGTTTCATTATCAGTCCTACATAGGTTTGGGTGATGGGGAATCACCCCTGGGTGTATGTATAGTGGGCTCATGCAGCGATTGATGGCTTTGGAACGACTCCGAGCACCTTAGAGGACGAACATATATTTAAGTAGAAGAGAATGTAACAAACCGAACGGTCGTTTTGAGAAATTGCACTTCGCTCGATAGTTTGGGGTCACAAGTAGTTCTGTATAATGTATTAGAACTTGTGTGCAAAATTTGAGTTCATTCCGAGTTGATTTGATATGTTTTGGCGCGAGTTTTTAGAAGTCGAAAGTTTGAAAATTCATTAAGTTTGATTTGAAGTGCGTTTCGATGTCGTTATGCGTGATTTAAGGACTCGAGTAGGTCCGTGTTTTGTTATGGGACTTGTTGGTATTTTTGTACAGGGTCTCGAGGGGCTCGAGTGAGTTTCAGATAGGTTTGGGTTGTGTTGCGCTCGTTTTTCTTATGTTTCGATGTCGTTTCTTCAAGCATAAATGGTACAACATTAAACAAATGATCTCTGATTTATGTTTTGATTGAAACATTAGATCCGTACCGTAATTAAGGAGCCATAGCAAAAAGAAACTTCAAATTTGGACATCGTATGAGGATTTTATGATAATTTTGCTAAGAAGTAGGCTGCCTGATTTTTCGGATTAATTACGACATTGCCATTGACTTCGTATTTAAAAATCTGCACTATTTCCAAATATTGAAACCAACATATCTCCTTCATTATAAAGTTAAATAGAGTGATTCAAAAGCCTAAATTGACTGAAGTTTCACAAGAAATCCATTGGAGGCACCAAAAGCGAGTTTTAAGATCATTTGCCATGCAAATCGGGGCAGAACAACTGGGCAAAAATACTTAATATCAAAAGTTTGTTCATTTGGTTATATTTTGAGTTGGGGAGCTCGGATTTGGACAATTTTTGTATTTTCATTATATGGATTAGGGTAAGTGTTCTATACTATATTTTGGTTATATTTCATAAATCCATCTTCGTTTTAGGCATTTGATTGATGATTTTAAAGTGAAATTTGGAGGTTTTGCCTAAAATTTCATAAAGTGAATTTTTAAGTTTTGAATATCGATTCGGAGTCGGATTTGAGTAAAACTAGTATGTTGGACTCGTAATTGAATGGGTCTTTGGGTTTTATAAATTTTATCGGGTTCCGAGGTGAGGGCCCAGGGAGTTGACTTTTGTTGACTTTTTACAAATTGTATAAGGATCATAGCTTTGTTAATTGAAATTATTTTCTCTTGCATTGTTTGATGTATTTAAGTTTTCTTTAGCTAGATTGGGCCAAGCGATGGTGAATTGGTAAAGGAAAAGCAAAATTAAGTATTGAGTTGGTCAAATTGAGGTAAGTATCGTGCCTAACCTTGTGTGGGGGAAACCACCCCTTAGGAAATGAGTCAATTGTTCTATCTTGATATGTGAATGATGTGTACGCAAAGTGACGAGTAGGTACACCATTTATATGTGGTGTTGACCGGTTAGGTACACCGTCATTAATGAATGATGTGTACGCAAGTTGTCATTTTACATCATGATGGCTCCCAACACCATTGTTAGGCAAGCCATCATGGAAATATAATTAAGTTCTAATTTTACTTTCACCAAAAATAAGTGCAGCAATTCCTTAAGTTAAAGTCAAAACCATAAATGAACAGTAATGTGTCAAAAGTAACCATACAACCCCAAAATAAAAGTCTTCTAATGTGTGTGCCAAGACCTGGTGTCACAAGTAGTGGACAACTAGCAGAATGTACAAAAAAATAAAACTATCCTACTATCCAAAACAGAATAGACAACAAAAGCAAAGAAAGACTCCATCAAGCTGTTGGACGGCACAGGACGGGGTAGCTCACCGTGGAAGTCTTGGACTATGAATTAGGGGCGCGCACCAGATTGATGGCCAGATGTACCTACCTCAGATCCTGTACAATTAAGTACAGAAGTGTAGTATGAGTACATAAACAATATGTACCCCATAAGTATCCCATCTAATCTTGAAGAAGTAGAGACGAGAGGTCGACTTGATACTTACTAAAGTCAAATAATATGATAAAGTGTTATGCTAAGCATGGGAGTCACAAATAATCAATAGTTTTTAGCAAGAGGTAATAAGTCATGTTCTTACCAATTTTACAATTAGCCATTTACATTTCAAATATTTAGTAGAACAAGTCATGGATAAGATTTCACGTAGATATCATGCGCACATTATACCAAGGTCGACGGCCCAATCCAACAGAAAATAAATTGTGCACTGCCAGAGGGTCGAATGGCGCGAACCATAGATGCATCTATTTCTACCGAGGCGATCGGCCCAATCCACAAATATCAATTAATGTCAAGAAAACACATGAAGGCACATTTATTTTCAAATAAATTCATACAAGTGTCCAACAAGTGTATACATTCGCTTATATTCCTTTCCAAGTCTCTAGCATATCCTAAGTGATCACATTAGCAAGAAAATATAGAGGCATTCACAAATATAGCATGATACGGGCCCTAGACTACCCGGACAATTAATATAATAGTAGCTACGCACGGACTCTCGTCACCAAGTGCGTACGTAGCCCCCACATTTAGTAGTAAATTATTTAATTATTATACCTACGGGGACAATTCACTCTTACAAGGTTAGAAAGGAGACTTACCTAGCTCTAAAGTGTACTTCCAATACCAATAATGAGCCCAAACCCTCAATTTGGAGCCAAACAATCCAAAACTAGTTAAATGAGGTAGGAACTAGTCAATATAAGCTCACGAGATCATATTCTAGCTATTTAAGCAATTTTCCAGCCTTAAACACAAGTTTCCTAAAATCCGACCCCGGGCCCACTTGCTCGGATTCCGAAATTTTTCAAAGAAAGTTGTTCTCTTTAACCTAAGGATCAATAATATATGATTTCTAATTCATTTCATAACATATTTCGTGGTTAAATCTAACTTTTATCAACCCTAGGACTTGCTCTAATTCCATAGTTTTCACAAATTTTTGTGTATTAATCTACCCAAAACCCAAGTATTAAACTCACATTAAGTAGAATTAACTTACCTCACAATGCTATGTTGAAATCCCCTCTTTGAAAGCTCCCAAATCGCCCAAATGTAGAGATAAAATAAAATAAATGGCCTAAGTCCCATTTTTAAAAGTTGTGCCCAGGTCTCTGATGTCGCAAATGCGACATCAGGTTCGCAAATGCGAACTCGCAATTGCCACAAAATCTTCGCAATTGCGAACTGGCTCCCTTCCTGCTTTCATCGCAAATGCGATCTTGGGGTCGCAAATGCGGACCCTGCAGGGTTCGCAATTGCGGTGTATTTGTCGCAAATGTTACGCTTCCCACCTGCTGCCTTCATCGCAATTGCGATGGTTTCCTCGCAAATGCAAGGTTGCAATTGCGAACAAATTCCTCACATTTGCGAGACCTGCAATTTCTCACAGAAAGACCAGAAAGCTAGGGTGTTTTTCACCCCCAACACTTGCCTGAAACTCACCCGAGCCCTTGGGGCTTCACTCCGAACACCCACATAAGTACAACAACATTGTACAAACTTGCTCGAGCGATCAAATCGCCGAAATAACACCTAAAACCACGGATTCAACACCAAAACGCATGAAATCCTTAAGAACATTCAAATTCCTATCTTTACTATCGGACGTTCGAATCACGTCGAATCAGCCTCATTTCTCACCAAATTACACAGACAAGACTAAAATATTATATTAAACCTATACCAGGCTCCGGAACTAACATACGGGCCCGATACCAATATAATCAAGCATTATTCCTTTTCATTAAATCCTTAGAATTTAACTTTAACAATTTCTAATAAAAATTCATTACTCGGGCTAGGGACCTCAGAATTCGATTCCGGGCATACGTCCAGGTCTTATATTTTCCTATGGACTCTCTGGGACCGTTAAAACACGAATCAGGGTCCGTTTGCTAAAAAGGTGTTGACCAAAGTCAAACTTAGCCTTTTAAGAAAATCTTAAGGAATCAAATGAGCATATTTCAACCCAATTCCTTCCAAATCCCGAAACAACCCTCCCAGCAGGTCATAAATTAGTTAAAGCATGCGCGGGAAGTTTTATTTAGGGGAACGGGGTTCTAAAAAGCAAAACGACCAGTCGGGTCGTTACATTCTCCACCTCTTAAACAAATGTTCATCCTCGAACGGACATAGAAAAGTACCTGAGCTGCTGAATAAATGTGGATATCTTCTCCTCATGTCCTCCTCGGACTCCCAGGTTACCTCATCGACTAGTTGGCCCATCCACTGGACCCTCACCGCAAAAATCCTCTTGGACCTCAACTGGTGATCCTGTCTATCAATAATGGCAATTGGCTCCTCCTCATAACCCAAACTCTCATCCAGCTGAATAGTACTGAAGTCTAACACATGGGACAAGTCGGCATGATACTTCTGAAAACCGGATGAACTCATGATAAGCTGGGGGTAAAGCAAACTCGTAAGCAACCTCCCCAACTTGTCTCAACACCTCAAAGGGGCCAATAAACCTTGGGCTCAACTTTCCCTTCTTCACTAATCTCATGATGCCCTTCATTGGCAAGACTTTCAAGAGAATCTTCTCGCCAACCATGAATGATACATCACGTGCCTTCTGATCTGTGTAACTCTTCTATATGGACTAAGTTGTGCGAAGCCTCTCCTGAATCAACTTTACCTTGTCCAAGGCATCTTACACCAAATTTGTACCATATAACTTAGCCTCACCCGGCCCAAACCACCCGATAGGGAAACGACACTGCCGACCATATGAAGCCTCAAATGGAGCCATCTCAATGATGGACTGACAGCTGTTGTTATAAGCAAACTCTGCCAAAGGCAAGAACTGATCCCGCTATCCTCCAAAGTCAATCACACATGCTCTAAGCATGTCCTCCAAGATTTGAACTGTCCGCTCTGACTATCCGTCAGTCTGTGGATAAAATGTTGTACTAAGCTCCACGCGGGTCCCCAAATCACCCTAAATAGCTCTCCAGAAATGGGAAATGAACTGAGGGCCTCTATCCGATATGATGGAAATAGGCACACCATGCAACTGGACTATCTCCTGAATGTAAATCTGAGCTAGTCTCTCCGAAGTATAAGTAGTCACAACCGGTATAAAGTGTGTCGACTTGGTCAACCTATCCAAGATGACCCACAATGCATCAAACTTCTGCAAGGTCTAGGGCAAGCCAACTACAAAATCCATAATAATGCGCTCCCACTTCCACTCTGGTATAGGCATCTGCTGAAGTAGGCCACCCGGCCTCTGGTGCTTGTACTTGACCTGCTAGCAATTCAAACACCTAGCCACATACTCCACTATGTCTTTCTTCATCCTCCTCCACCAATAATGTTGTCTTAAGTCACGATACATCTTCGTATCACCCGAATGAATGAAATACCGCAAAATGTGTGCCTCCTCTAGTATCCTCTCCCTCAGACCATCAATATTAGGAACACATAGGCAACCCTGGAGTCGTAAAACACCATCCTCGCCAATAGAAACCTCCTTGGTACTACCCTGAAGCACTGTCTCTCTGAGAACTGCCAAATGTGGATCATCGAACTATTGGGCCTTGATCTATGCCAATAATAAAGACTAAGCAACAACGCACGCAAGAACTCGGCTGGGCTCTGAAATATCCAACCTTACAAGTCTGTTAGCCAAGGACTGGATATCCAAAGCTAATGGCATCTCCTCTGCTGGAATGAATGCCAAGCTACCTATACTCTCTCCTTTCCTGCTTAAGGCATCTGCGACCACATTTGCCTTTGCCTGGGTGATAAAGAATGGTGATGTCATAATCCTTCAGAAACTCAAGCTATCTACGCTGCCTCAAATTGAGATCCCTCTTCTTGAACAAGTGTTGTAAGCTGCGATGATCAGTATAAACCTCACATGATATCTCGTACAAATACTGTCTCCATATATTAAGTACATGAACAATCGCGGCCAACTCCAGATCGTGCACAGGATAATTCTTCACATGGATCTTCAGCTGATGCGAATCATATGTAATAACTCGCCCCTCCTGCATCAATACACATCCCAATCCAGCGTGCTAAGCATCGCAATATACCGTATACATCCTTGAACCGGAAGGCAACACAAGAACTGGTGTTGTAGTCAAGGCTGTCTTAAGCTTCTGAAAACTCGCCTCACAATCATCGGACCAATGGAAAGGAGCACCCTTCTGGGTCAATCTAGTCAGAGGTGATGCAATAAATGAAAAGCCCTGCACGAATCGTCTGTAATAACATGCTAACCATAGGAAACTCTTGATCTCGGTCACGGAAGTAGGACGTGGCCAATTCTAAACTGCCTCAATATTCTTGGGATCCACCTTAATACCCTCTCATGACACAACATGCCCCAAGAATGCCACTGACTTTAGCCAAAACTCACACTTGGAGAACTTAGCATATAGCTTTTGCTCTCGCAATGTCTGAAGCACTACTCTGAAATGCTGCTCATGCTCCCCCAGGCTACGTGAGTATATCAAGATATTGTCAATGAAGACGATTATAAAGGAATCAATATAAGGTCTGAACACCCTATTCATCAAGTCCATAAATGACGTTGGGGCATTAGTCAAGCCAAAGGACATCACCAGAAACTCATAATGGCCATATTTAGTCCGGAATGCAGTCTTCGAAACATCCGAGTCCCAAATCTTCAACAGATGGTAACCCGACCTCAAGTCGATCTTAGAGAACACCTTAGCACCCTGCAATTGGTCGAACAAATAATCTATACGAGGCAACAGATACTTGTTCTTGATGGTGACTTTGTTCAACTTGCGGTAATCAATGCACATCTTCATAGTCCCATCCTTCTTCTTCACAAATAACACTGGTGCACCCCAAGGTGATACACTGGGCCTAACAAACCCCTTCGCTAACAATTCCTCAAGCTGCTCCTTCAACTCTTTAGGAGACATACGGTACGGTGGAATAGATATAAGTTAGGTGCCTGGAGCCAAATCAATACAGAAATCAATATCACGATCCGGTGGCATTTCAGGAAGATCAGAAGGAAACACATCGGCGAACTCTCGAACTACTGGAACTGAATCAATTGTCGAAGACTCTGCGGTGGTATCCCGAACATAAGCCAAATAAGTCAAACACCCCTTCTCGGCCATTTTCCAAACCTTCAGGAAAGAGATAACCCGGCTAGACTTATCAACCATGGAACCCTTCCACTCCAACCCTGGCGACCCCCGCATCGCTAAAGTAACAATATTAGCATGGCAATGTAGGACACCATGATATGGAGATAACCAATTCATGCCCAGGATGACCTCAAAGTCGATCATGTCAAGCAACAGGAGATCCGCTATAGCCTTGAAACTACAGAAGATAACCACACAGGACCGGTAGATCCGATCCACAACCACGAAATTTCCCACAATAATGGACACATGAATAGGAGTGCCCAAAGGCTCGGGAGAAATAACCAGGAAATAAGCAAACAGAGATGATACATATAAATAAGTAGACCCTGCGCATCTCTACCGCCGACGAAAATAATACCTGTGATGAAGGCATCTAAGGCAGATGCATCTAGCCTGGCCGGAAGGGCGTAGAATATGGCTGGAGCGCCGGCTGGCTGGCCTCTACCTGACTGAGCAGTAGCTGGCTGACCTCTACATATCTGGCCCCACCTCTAGGACGGCCCCTACCAGTCTGCCCTCTACCTCTAGGTGGCGGGGCAGCTGGTGCTGAAATCATATGTTGATGACCTTGATGTACTACCTTGCCCCGAAGCCTAGGGCAGTATCTCCTCATATGACCAACGTCTCCGCACTCAAAACAACCTCACGGTGCAGTAGCCTGCTACCCTGGTGGGTGACCCTGATGGCCTATAAACCCACTGGAAGAACCCTAAATAGCCGGTGGACGGTATGAACTCTCCGGTATAGCACAGAAATAAGAATCAAAAGAACCCTAAGGACCTAAATAACCACACGAGGAACTCTGAGTAGCTGGCGGACAATAAAAACTCTCTGGCATGGCGCTGAAATAAGGGCGCACCGGAGCACCCCAAGCAGGTGGTGGTGCTGAATAGCCTGCTGGGCTGACCCCTCCCAAATTGACCTTTACCCCTAGGCGGGGCACCTCTGAACTCTCTAGAGAATCTAGCCCTCTTGTCCTTCTGCATTTTCTCTCTACCCCTCAGACGGTAGCCCTCGATCCTCTTAGCAATCTCCACTGCTAGCTGATAAGGAGTCCTCATATATACCTCTCGGGCCATGTTGACCCTAATGCTAGAATGCAACCCTAACGAACCTTCGCACCCTCTCTACGTTAGTAAGAAGTATCATCAATGCATGGCAGGATAACTCAGAAAACCTCGCCTCATAGTCGGTCACCTACATTTGACCCTGCTCCTGCTACTCGAACTGATATTGTAGCTCTTCCCTCTTAGAGGGTGGAATATACCTGTCCAGGAATAACTATGTGAACTGACTCCAAGTGATGGGAGGAGAACCTACTGGCCTACCAAGAACATAGGACTGCCACCAACTACGGGCCCTGCCCTCAAGCTGAAAAGTGGTGAAGTCAACCCCATGCGACTCCAATATCCTCATGTTGTGCAGTCTGTCCCTGCATCTATCTATGATGTCCTGGGCATCCTCATGACGCTCACCCCCGAAGATATGAGGGTGAAGTCTAATCCATCTGTCCAATAACTTCTATAGGTCACCGTCCGCAACTGGTCTGTGCTGGGGCACCATTGCAGCAACTGGCTGGGGGCCATCTGCAAGTAGTGCACCCGGAGTCTGATACACTGTAGCTGCTTGTCCAGGAGCCTAAGCAGTAGGGGTCTTTGCTCCCCCTCCTACCTGTGATGTAGCTGGATCCGCTGGAAATAAACCAGCTTGAGTCATGGAATCCATGAACCGCAACATATGGCCCATGACCTCCTGGAAGCCCGGTGTTGTCATAAAGTCCGTCGGGGTAGGCTTTGCTGTAGGCACCTCGCCTTGCTCCTTGATTATAGGATCTCTCGTAGGATCTGCTGGCGGTACTACTACGATAACTCTGGGATTCCCTCGTCCCCTACCTCAGGCCGGTGCCCTCCCCCGACCTCTACCTCGGCCTCTAGCAACAAGGGGAGCAGCTCCTCCCGAGTCTGGAACATCATCCGTGCGTGTCCTTACCATCTATGAGAAAATAAAAGAGGGAAATTTAGTATACCAACCACTGCACGATAGGAAATGAATAAAGAGTAGTTTTCCTAACACCCTATAGCCTCTCGAAGATAAGTACAGACGTCCCTATACCGATCCGCAAGATTCTATTAGGTTTGCCCATGACTTGTGAGACCTACATGAACCTAGTGCTCTGCTACCATGTTATCATGACCCAAAATCCATAATAGATCATGATGGCGCCCAATACCATTGTAAGGCAAGACAACGTGAAAATATAATTAAGTTCTCATTTTACATCGTGATGGCGCCCAACACCATTGTCAGACAAGCCAATGCAGAAATATAATTAAGTTCTCATTTTACTTTCACCAAAAATAAGTGCAGCAATTCCTTAAGTTAAAGTTAAAACCAGAAATGAACAGTAATGTGCCAAAAGTAATCATACAACCCCAAAATAAAAGTCTGCTAATATGTGTGTCAAGACTTGGTGTCACAAGTAATGAGCAACTAGCAGAATGTATAAAAGAATAAAATTATCCTACTGTCCGAAATAGAATAGACAGCAAAAGCAAAGAAAGACTCCATCAAGATGTTGGACGACTCAGGAAGGGGCAGTTCACCGTGGAAGTCTCGGACTTTGAATCAGGGGAGCGCACCAGACTGATAGCCAGAGGTACCTGCCTTAGATCCTGTACAATTAAGTACAGAAGTGTAGTATGAGTACATAAACAATATGTACCCAGTAAGTATCCCGTCTAATCTCGAAGAAGTAGAGACGAGAGGTCGACTTGATACTTACTAGGATCAAATAATATGATAAAGTGTTATGCTAAGCATGGGAGTCACAAATAATCAACAGTTTATAGCAAGAGGTAATAAGTCATGTTCTTAACAATTTTACAGTTAGCCATTTACATTTCAAATATTTAGTAGAACAAGTCATGGATAAGATTTCACGTAGATATCATGCGCATATTATGCCGAAGTCGATGGCTCGATCCAACAAAAAATAAATTGTGCACTGCCAGAGGGTCGAATGGCGCGAACCATAGATGCATCTATTTCTGCTGAGGCAATCGGCCTGATCCACAAATATCAATTAATGTCAAGAAAACACATGAAGGCACATTTATTTTCAAACAAATTCATACAAGTGTCCAACAAGTGTATACATTCGCTTATAATCCTTTCCAAGTTTCTAGAATATCCTAAGTGATCACATTAGCAAGAAAATATAGAGGCATTCACAAATATAGCATGATACGGGCCCTAGACTTCCCGGACAATTAACATAATAGTAGCTACGCACGGACTGTCGTCACCTAGTGCGTACGTAGCCCCCACATTTAGTAGCAAATTATTTAATTATTGCACCTACAGGGATAATTCCCTCTTACAAGGTTAGAAAGGAGACTTACCTCACTCCAAAGTGTACTCGCAATACCAAAAAGGATCCCAAACCCTCAATTTGGAGCCGAACGATCCAAAACTAGTTAAATGAGGTAGAAACTAGTCAATATAAGCTCATAAGATCGTATTGTAGCTATTTAAGCAATTTTCCGACCGTAAACACAAGTTTCCTAAAATCCGACCCCTGGGCCACGTGCCCGGATTCTGAAATTGTACGAAAGAAGATATTCTCTATAACCTAAGGATCAATAATATATGATTTCTAATTCATTTCATAACAAATTTCGTGGTTAAATATAACTTTTATCAAAACCCTAGGCCTTACTCTAATCCCAAAGTTTTCACAAATTTTTATGTGTTAATCTACCCAAAACCCAAGTATTAAACTCACATTAAGTAGAATTAACTTACCTCACAATGCTATGTTGAAGTCCCCTCTTTGAAAGCTCCCAAATCGCCCAAGTGTAGAGATAAAATGAAATAAATGGTCTAAGTCCCGTTTTTAAAAGTTGTGCCCAGGTCTCTGATGTCGCATTTGCGACATCAGGTTTGCGAATGTGAACTCGCAATTGCCACAAATCTTCGCAATTGCGAACTGGCTCCCTTCTCACTTTCATCGCAAATGCGATCTTGAAGTCGCAAATGCGGACCCTGCAGGGTTCGCTATTGCGGTGCAATTGTCGCAAATGTGACGCTACCCACCTGTTGCCTTCATCGCAATTGCGATGGTTTCCTCGCATTTGCGAAAAAATTCCTCAAATTTGCGAGACCTGTAATTTCTCATAGAAACACCAGAAAACTGGGGTGTTTTTCACCCCCAACCTATGCCCGAAACTCACCCGAGCCCTCAGGGCTCCACTCCGAACACCCACACAAGTCCAACAACATTGTACAAACTTGTTTGAGCGATCAAATCGTCGAAATAACACCTAAAACCAGAATTCAACACCAAAATGCATGAAATCCTTAAGAACATTCAAATTCCTATCTTTACTACCGGACGCCTGAATCACGTCAAATCAGTCTCGTTTCTCACTAAATTTTACATACAAGACTAAAATATTATATTGAACATGTACCAGGCTCCGGAATTAACATACGGGCCCGATACCAACATGATCAAGCATTATTCCTTTTCATTAAATTCTTAGAATTTCAATTTAACATTATCTAATAAAAATTCATTACTTGGGCTAGGGACCTCGGAATTCAATTCTGGGTAGACGCCCAGTTCCCATATTTTCCTACGGACCCTCCGGGACTGTCAAAATATGAATCCGGGTCCGTTTTCTAAAACTATTGACCATAGTCAAACTTATCCTTTTAAGAAAAATTTAAGGAATCAAATTAGCAAATTTCAACCCAATTCCTTCCAAATCCCGAATCAACCTACCCCGCAGGTCGTAAATTAGTTAAAGCAAGCACGGAAAATTTTATCTAGGGGAACGGGGTTATAAAAAGCAAAATGACCAATCAGGTCATTACAATAAGAGTGATATATTGAGGAGGAATAAGGGAGAATTGATATTATCTTGTGGGATCAGGTTGCACGCCGCAACAGGAGTAATAAGGGTGGACAGGTGGGATCTGGTTGCACGCCGCAATAAGAAAAATAAAGGTGATATATTGAGGAGCAATAAGGGTGGACTGATGGGATCGGATTGCGCACCGCAAAATATATATATTATTTACTTTTATTTTAATTGTTACGGAGGAATAAGGGAGGATTAGTGGGATCATCTTGCACGTCGCAATATATATATACTATTACTCTTATTGTAACTATTACGGAGGAATAAGAGAGGATTAGTAGGATCGGGATGTGCGCCGCATCAATATATGTGCTTATGTATTCCTCTCTGACTGTGCAAGTTATTCGGTAGTTTTACATTTCAGTTGGGGATTGGTTATAGCTGGATACTGATAAGACCTAGTTCATTTGTTCAAGACTTTGATAATTTGTATTTCGGGTTCCACTGAGTTTTGAGGATCGGGTTATTGACGTTGAGTTATTTTCTTGCCTTTGTTCCTTGAATTCTTATCCTGAAACTATTACTCTAGTGAATTAATTTTCAAAGTAAATTTACTACATTGAATCATTTTCTCATGTCCTGCTAAGTGGTTAGTAATATAGTGATTTAAATTAAGGAATTAATATTAAGCTACTTTGTATGACTTTTAAATTTGAACTCGACGTATTTATATATACATTTAAATATTTCAAATTTCAATAATTGTTATATTTTTGTTTCAATTAGTTTCTCAATTAAATTTCCTTAAATCGTCTGAGGTTGTGTTTTATTTAAAAAGGAAATTCTATTAAGTGTTAATTTAATAAAACCTATATTAAAGGCGATAATTTATTCGATGTTGTATTTCTATTTGAAAAGAGTATTTTCTTCACTCAAATGATTTCTAAAAATAACTTCATCTTTCTTACTAATTTCCTAATTGGTTTAGTAACTGTAATTTACCTTATATTGTATAAATGAGACTCCTTGAATATCTTAATTGCATTTGTTACGGATATTATGTACTAGGTAGCACGAAGATCTTGTTGTGCAAAGTGAGATAGAAATATTTGGGCACAAGGTGCCATGTATGCTAAATGTTTGGAAATTGAGGTTATGATATGAGACATTGAGGATTCTGAATTGTGTATCAGAAATGATGTGATTGGTTGAGTTAATATCACCTTCTTTATTTGAGCACATTTTTACGTGTATGTATCCCAACTATGTTGATGTTAATTTACTTGGTTATCTTTCGTTTCCATCCGCAGTTCCCTTTATTGTCTCTACTATTTGTGGTTTGATTTCTCCCTGTTGTTGATATTACTTTATTATCTTTATCTTGATAGTTTATTATCATATCCTGTTCAATTTATTTGACCAGTAGGTGTCTTGACTGTTCCTCGTCACTACTCCACCGAGGTTAGTCCTGATATTTACTGGGCACCACTATGGTGTGCTCATACTACACTTCTGTACATATTTGTACAGATCCCGGTATTTGATCGGTAATAGATGCGCGGATCGTCACGGTGGAGACTCAAGGTAAACTTGTTGTTGTGTTCGCAGGCCTCAGAGTCACATTCATTTGTACTTATTTCCATTGGTTCCTTTTATTCCGGAACTGTGATGTATTTATTATGTATAACTACTCCTAGAAAGGCTTATGACTTGTACTACTGATTTTTGGAATTGTAAGTGTTCAGAGTTATCTAATTTGAAGTTAGGGAATATGAATGTTATTTCTCTTAATTCTAGGCTTACCTGGTTTAGAGAGTAGGTGTCATCACGACTCCTTCGAAGGGATTTTGGATCGTGACATTCATATTGATCCAGGAATGGAATATCAAATATGTCATGGCCCTAAAACTGACCCGGTCATGATGGCGCCTATCATGAAACTAGGTTAGCCGACACAAATCCCAAATCAAACCAGTATTTCATAAAAGACATTTTTAAGCTATTAATTGATAGAAATTCCATAACATGAGTCTAATAACAAGTGAGGAAATAAAACACAAGCCTGACATCGAGGTGTCATAAGTCACGAGGATCTACTAAGGTCTATATACAACGAAGACTACCATAGCCTGGAAAATACTAAAATAGACTAAGGAAGATGAGAGGGAGAAGAGAAAGGTTGTGAACACCAAGAAGCTACCTTGCTAACTCCGATGGACCTGCCACTGAGTAATCAACACCCGCTAACGGGTTCAGAAATACTTGAATCTGCACATAAGGTGTAGAGAGTAATGTAAGTACCCCAACTCAGTAAGTAATAAAAGTAAATAGAGACTAAGCAATAAGAAAATACATAATCCACATTATAACGCCACAGTAAGTACAGTATGTTTCCAAAATAGTATATAAATAAAATTATCTCGTTAAAAATCCAATTTCAGTAAAAAATCCTTTGAAACTATCTTTCAACAATTTTTCAAACGAAGTGATAAAGTAGTGAGTAAAAATAGTGAAAATGTAAGCAGCCCCTCGGGCAAAACACCCTCGTATATAGCCCCTCGGGCAGGACATGTATCATAAATCGCCCATCGGGCATAACATCAATCAGAACCAGCCCCTCGGACTGCCTTACAGTCACTCGTAATTAGCCCCTCTGGCACAACATAATCAAGACTAGCACCTCGGGCAACATCATATCACTTACTCTGGATACCCGCGCTCACTGCGGGTGTTCAAACTCCGGAGGGGCTCCTACAGCCCAAGCGCTATAACAAGCCATCTCGTGGCATAAATCAATCAGGCCATCGGCCTCACAATATCAGGAATCTGTAACAACCTGTTGCAGCGTGTAGCCCGATCCCATAATATCCTCACAACACAGGCCCTCGCCTTACTCAATCAGAAACTACTCAAGCTACTAGGGCTAACGGTGAAAAGGGTGCTCAGCCCAAAATATCATTTTATATAACAAACAGAGTAAATAAGACTGAGTTATGAAATCAGTAAAAATATAACATGACTGAGTACAGATGTTAAATAAAAACAGTGAGGAGTAGTAGTAAAAATCCCCTAAGGGTCCAAATAGCTTGGCACGAGGCCCAAATATGGCATTCAGCCCAAAACATACTAATACTTTCCAAAGCACAATAGTATCAAATAATTTTCAGTCAAAATATGCGACTTAATAGTCATACGGAACGGACCAAGTCACAATCCCCAACGGTGCATGCTCCCACGCTCATCATCTAGCGTGTGTGTCACCCCAACTAGTGAAACAATGCGAAATCCGTGGTTTCATACCCTCAGGACTAGATTTACAATCATTACTTACCTCAAATCGGATGAAGATCTACTCCGAAATGCTCTTGCCTCTCGACCCGGCCTCGAATCGCCTCAAATCTATCCAAAATCAGAATCATATCATCAATACATGCCAAAGCAACAAAACCCACACAAAAATTATCCAATTAGACCCAAAATCCCAAATTTGCTCAAACCCGGCCCCCGAGCCCACGTCTCGGAATCCCACAAAAATCACAAAACTAAAAACTCCTTTCACTCTCGAGTCTATACATACCAAATTCATCAAAATCGGACCTCAAATGGCCCATCAAATCCCCAATTTAAACTCTTCAATTTCAAGCCTTAATCTCCAGATTTCTTCTCAAATTTTCCCACTAATATCCTGATTAAGAAAGGGAATAATTTCCATAAACACAATATACAAGGTCCAAGTAGCTTACCTCACTAAAAAGACTTGATTCCCCCTTGAAATCACTGCTTGGAGCTCCAAAATCGACCAAAAATGGTGGAAGAATGACCAAAATTCGCAAAGGGGAGCTTATATACTTTCTGCCCCAGGGATTCCACACCTGAGATCCCATAAGCACACCTTCGCTTCCGTTTCTGCGGAAAATATCCGCTTCCGTGGATTTCACTTAACATCATAGCCCTCGCATCTGCGGTCGCCATACCGCTCCTGCGGCATCGCAGATGCGGTTTACCAATCTGCACTTGCGGTCCTGCTCGCACCTGCGCCTCTTTTATTCTCCTGCGGAGCTTGCACCTGCGGTCACCAATCCGCAGGTGCGGATATGACTGAAGTAGCAACACCAGCTGCAATTTCTCAAGTTCAAACTTTCCGAAAACTATCCAAAATCATCCCGAGACCCCCGAGACTTCAACCAAACATACGAACAAGTCACATATCACCATTCAAACTTATTCCAACCTTCAGAACACGTAAAACAACATCAAAACATCAAATCACCCTCGAATTCAAGCCTAAGGTTTTCCCAAACTTTCGAATTCCGCAAACGATGCCAAAACCTATCAAACCTCATCCGACTAACCTGAAATGTTGCACACAAGTCACAAATGACACAACGGACCTACTCCAATTTTCGGAATCCCATTCCGACCCCGATATCAAGATTTCCACTACCGATCAAAAAACGCCAAATTTCCAATTTCGCAAATTCAAGCCTAAATCTACCACAGACATCCAAATTCCATTCCGATCGCTCTCCTAAGTCCAAAATTACCCAACAGTGCTAACCAAATCATAATAATCCGAATCCGAGATCGAATACTAAAAAGTCAATATTGAGTCAAACTTTTCAAATTTAAAGCTTCAAGTTGAGAATTATCCTTCCATATCTATTCTGATTAACCTGAAAACCAAATCCAACAATCTACATAAGTCATAATACATCATATGAGGCTAGACATGCCCGAGAACTAGCGAGCGATGTACAAATACTCAAAATGATTGGTCGGGTCATTACAAAACAACAAGCTAATTGCGGCTTTATTGATGCAATTCTTACACTAAGCTTTGAAAGATGAACTATTATGCTGAACCTTTGAAACATCAGCTAGTACGACTGTAGGACAAAAACTTCAGCTTATTTAGTGTTGAAGATTTTAAAAATGAACAAAATAACTTCTGCATCTTCTGTTGAAGTTTTTGAAAAAGCTTTATGACAAAACTAATGAATCCAGGACAAAACTCAGCTTATTTAGTACTGAAATTTTTACAAATGAACTAAATAACTTCAACATCTTCTACTGGAGTTTTTGAAAAAGCTTTATGACAAAACTAATGAATCCATGACAAAACTTCAGCTTATTTAGTGCAGAAGTTTTTACAAATGAACTACATAACTTCAGCATCTTCTGCTGAAGTTTTTGAAAAAGCTTTATGACAAAACTAATGAATCCAGGACAAAACTTCAGCTTATTTAGTGCTGAAGTTTTTACAAATGAACTAAATAACTTCAGCATCTTTTGCTGAAGTTTTTGAAAAAGCTTTACGACAAAACTATTGAATCCAGAACAAAACTTCAGCTAAAACATGTTGAAGTTCAGCAAATAGAGAATAAAACTTCAGCTAGTAGAATTCTTAAGTTCAGCAATTACAAACAACTTCAGGCCCGTCTACTAAAATGCTAAAGTTTGCGTGATTACCTTTGCTACTTCAGGCCCGTATGCCTGAAGTTTACGCGAAAAGTGAGTTTGCTTGCAATGTTTTTTTTGCAAAAAGTATATTAATTAAAATGTGACCCATAAAACGGGTATAGATGCAAACCCCCAATCTTTTTGTATTGCCAGAAATAGGAAATAAGATGCTTGGACCCGTACACGAACCATACAAGAATATTAAAGAAAGTACTAATTTTGGAATTTCTGGTTCATACTTTATTTAGTTTATTAGAAAAATAAAATTCTTTATTATGCAAGATGAAAAAGTAAAGGGTACCCTTCGCGCAAAATCAAATATTTTTGCCCTATACGTGATTAGTAAGTCATAGGTTTAAGTTGCAGAAATAGCCTTTTGCAAAAATTTAAAATTAAGATTTCATACATAAAATCCAATGTTATAGGAGCTTATTGCTCCAGGTTACCCTTCATTCAAGACGAAAAAGTCGTGTGAATTTTTTAGCTAGTATTTTAAAAAGGCAGCTCGGTGCACAAGACATCCATGTTCATGCAAGGTCTGGGTGAAGGGGGATCCCAAGGAATGTGATGTAGACAGCTTAACCTAATGCAAGCATTAGTGGCTACTTCCACGGCTCAAACCTGTGACTTATAGGTCACACGGAAATAACTTTATCGTTGTTCCAAGGATCGCCATCTTGACTAGTATTACACAAATAGTAAATTGCCATAATAAAGTAAGTCAGTCTTATTGTTGTGTATTCTGTTTAACCAAAAATCTGAGTCTTTGTTCAAAGCTAGAAAGAAATTCGGTTACTGATAATCAGGAGACGAAAATAAAATATTTTTGAGAATGATGGTAAAGCAGTAAATAGTTTTGTATTTCAGTAAGATCTCAATAATATTTTGTGTCCTTACAGATGTTGAGTCTTTCCCCTTTTATAGTTGATTCTACGAGAAGATATAATGCTTCTATCTTAATGAGGCAATTATGAGCAATAAATGATATTTAAAAGAAACGTTACAAAATCATTTCTATTTAATTCAGATTCTCTAACGTATTTGACATTTAATGCTGTATTTAGACTCTTTTACGTCATCAGATTCGTATCTTCAACTTCTTCTGATCTTTGATCTTTAAACGACTCGAATAGGTACGAGACTCGTACCTATTTTAGTAACGGTCCACACCTATGTTGCTTTCTTTTCCCCCTATCTGTTGTCGCCCGTGCCTCTTGGCTATTTATTGTGTTTTGACCTTTTGACCAGTCCACGTGTCATGACACATCATCTTCAATATTCAGACTTAGTTTTTTCCCAATACAGATAGTCCCCCCACTTTCCATTTATTTATCCATTAAATATTTGGGAAGTGGACCTTCACAAAAAGGGAATTTTTTGTTGTAATCAATGTTATGACAGTACTGACGCCCCAGTTGTCTTTTCTATTTAATGCTCTACACACGTGTCACCTTCCGATTGGTTTTGTAATTCTGCAGCTTTTTTCCAAGATTTATTCATCCCTTATATTCACGAAGCGATAGTTGTCTTTATTATAGGCTTTCCATCATTACACTTCTTTGCTTGACGGTTGATATTATATACATATATATCCTTTTTCCCTTTGTCCTTTTCTTCATAAACCCTTAACAGATCCTTTAATCTTTATTTCTACTCCTTTCTCCTTGATTTCATCCTTTTCTCTGCAATGGCATCTCCGAATCCGAACCCTAAAAGAATCCAAATTCTTGATAGCTTCCCCAATGCCCCTGTAAGACATAGAACAGGAAGAGGAGGCAGGCTTCGTAGCCTAGTATCCATTCGTGGTGGTGCCTCTGGTTCTGTCATGCCTTCTTCTAGCTCCGGTACTATTTCCAGAGGTTCTATTACTAAGAAATCTTCCTCTAAAGGTAAATAACTTCCTGAGCCTCTTCAAGAGCCTTTAGTTGAGGAAATAGTACCCAACGACCTATCTTTTGAGAATGATAGGAAATCTCTTCGTGAGCAAGTTGTCAATTTAGAGAAAGCTGACACTTTTCCTTCTTTAATCACTGAACCTTTGGTTTTTATTATTCGAAAAGATTGAAACTGGAGAAGTGATTTTCGTATAGTAATCCCTAATCCAAATCAAAGAATATCGTCTTTTAGGATTGGATTTTCTTTTGTTTATACTTACCCCTTCACTTTGGGATTTATTCCTGCTATTGACCCAGTCATACTTAATTTCTGTCATTTTTTCAAAATTTGTTTGGGACAAATTGGTCCCCTTGTATGGAGAACAGTGGCTTGTTTGAGGTATTTATCTATTAAAGCCGGTGTTGATTTTTCCTTTCCCCACCTTATTCATCTTTACCACCCCAAGTTATTTTGAAATGGAGTTTTTACTCTAACTGCAAGAAGTAAAAGGGTCTTAGTAAGCCCAGAAGATGACAAGGACCGCGGGTGGTACACTCGTTATATTGCGGTACACATAGTTGATTTGGTGGGTGAAACAAATATCCCCTTCCCTGAGAAGTGGAACTTAGCACGTAAGTTTTTTTTTTACTTACCGTTCTTACCTCTTAAGAATTTCAACTTCTTTTCTAATTTCATCCTTTTTTGCTTTTCTATAGCAACCATGGGAGATGTGGAACCCGTTCCTAATTTCCGTGGTTGGGCAGATTTAATCATGAAAGTCGTGCCTATGGAGGCGAGAACTTGGAAATCCATTTCCAATTTACATGGTTGGAAAGTGAAAACTCACGGTATGCATCTCTTTATCATTTTTCGTATGACAAGTCCTTCTTCTTTTTTAAAATCCTTCTTTTTGTCGGGATTTTCTATTCGAGGAATGACAACCGAAGTGGCTACTACCCTTCGAGCCTCTTCTGGTACTTCTCTTTCTGTGGAGAGAACTCAAGCTAGGCTGTCAAAGAGGAAAGTTGTAGAAGAAGATTCTAAGGACGATGAAGACGAAGACACCTCTTTGATAGCTAGACCAAGAGCCATGAGACGCATAGTTTTCGAGAATGAAGTTGAAGTTACCCCTGTCTGTGCCTCTCTTACTAAACCTGTTCACATTCCCTCTGAAGATGAAACCACTCCGAGGGACACCAATGAATCTATTCATCATCTCTTCGTTGGTGGTTTTGAAAGTGGAGAAATAGGTCCAATTTTAGATGAAGTTCCTCTTTCTTCCTCTGTTCCCATTCCTTCTTTTCCTGCTTCTCTACCTACTTCTGCTCCCTTACCTGCTTCGAGTCCTATGACTCCTGTTATTTTCACTTCTTCTACCACTCTTCCTTCTATAGCTCCCCCTTCCTCTGTTCAATATGCAGAGGAGGGTTCTAGTAGCAGAAGCTTGGCTATGAGAAGCGTTACACTTGAAGTTCCTACTAACAACAGCCTTTTAAGGAATTCTGGTGGAGCAGATGACTGGCTTAGGCCTTTGATTGGAGATATTGAGAAGAAGAAGATGGACAACCATAGCTGCTTAACTTTGATGAATGACATTGTTCATTCTACTTTGAAGGTATTCTTCCTTTACTTGCTAACAAGTTTTTTTTTAAAAAAAATTCTTATTTCTATAAATTGTCACTGCAGGCTAACCTCATTGGTACAAAATTGATGGGAAGAATTTCCCTTCTAGAAAAGAAAGCCCGTGAGTCTGAAAAGTCTATCCACGAGGCTGAGTAAATAGCCAGGGGAGCACAGCTAGAAGCGGCCAACTGGAAAGAGCAGTTTGAGAATGCTCAGGGAACTATAGAAGAATTGCTAGAGAGTAGAAATCTCCTGGAGCAACAAAAGCGAGGTCTGACTTCTGAGCTAGCAGTTGCCAAGGCTTCTTCAAGCCAATTTGAGAAAGATAAGGAACGCCTTGAGTGTTCATTTTCAGAACAACTATCAAATTGTAGTGAAGAGATCAGAGAACTTAAGGTACTCTTGGCCAAGAAAGAAGAGTATGCAGGGGAGTTAGTGCAAAGCTTGACTCAAGTGCAAGCTGATTTAAAAATCTCTTCTGATAAGGTACGTACCTTAGAAAGTTCTCATGCCTCCCCTGAAGCATCCTTTGAATCCTTTTTAGCTGAAAATCAAGTGTTAAGGAATTATCTTGCTATGTGGGAAAGAGAGAATGAACTTCTTGAGGAGAATTTTAACATAGAGGTGAGTTGGGCTTTTCTAAACTCTCGTCGTGATGCTTTAATGGAGGCCAGTCAAGAAAACTTTGATTTAAACTCAAAGTTGGCCAAAGTTTTAGAGACCAACTGTCAATTGAAGCTCCCGTGGTTGAAGAACCTTTAAATGAAGAAGTCGTTGCTATGGCAGATGAAGTTGAAAATGTTGCAATTCCAGCTTCAGAGGGTGAAACTTCTATGACTCAGTCTGTGGAAGTTGAAGCTTCCGTGACTCTTGCTTCCCTCGTTGATTCTAACATTTCAAGCTCAGCTGAAACCGTTCCTGTTGCTGCTTCTTTAGAAGTTGCCACCGTGCCTGTGGCTGAAAGTGAAATTAATATTGCAACTTCTGATATGCTAACCCCTTCAATTGGATGATGGTTTTATCCCTTAGTTTTTAAGGGATTGTTTGATGAAAGTCCCCAGTTATCATAATGGGGCACTTGTATAAACTTTTATTGACTAAGTTTCTACTTAGTCTTTTTAATTATATTAAGAAGTTTTGTTAGTACTTCAATGTATTCTATTCTTGCCTTTTCCTTACTTATTTAGAACTTATAGAATAGTTTAGCATTTTTATCCTTTGAAAATGCTTTATGATTCTTCTCATGACTTATTAACATGAGATTTATAAAAGAGGGCCCTTTTATTTTATCGACACTTAATGAAGAAGACGTCTCAACTTCACAATGGTGTTATAATACGATGAAAGAAATAGGAATACATATATTTTGTATGAAACAACTTTGACAAGTTTTATTCATGAACTTTAACAATTTTTTTTTTTTACTATTACATGTATTAAAATCCATCTATGACTTTCTCATAACTGTTTTTCTTGTAACAGATTTTTACATAATATAAAATAAACAAGGTTTTTCTTCATAACTTGTTTTAGTACATAGCCAAGACCCTATCTTTATATATTAAGAAGGATTTGAGATGTGACTTCGTTTATGAGTTTGAAAGATGACTCTGTTGTTCTCATTGGAAAAACATTATGATAAATGTCTTGTGTTTGTTGAACACGATGATGAATGCCGAAGACTTCATAACTTTTTCTCAACACTTGTCTCTTTGTGGCCGACTTTTGTTCGATATTCGTATCTGTGTATAATATGTAGTCCCCCATGTGTTTGAGCGGTGAAGTATGAAGCCTCGAGCACTTGTTTATTTCTTTCAATTTGGTCCTTTTCCTGAAATAGAAAAATAAATGGGACTCAAAGGTGCGATTATAGATGAAGAGTGCCTAACTCGTGTGTATTTCCATCAGATTAATTGTAACCCTGGGCTGGGAATTTTAGAAGACTCCATTTTGCCTTGTAGGTCTTGACTCATCATTTGGCACGAGTTAGGGTTTTTGTCAAGCATCTAAAATCGTTAGTAAAACTTTAATAATTCAAAAGAAAAAATTTTAACATGGTGATACCTGACCGTGGGTACTTTCTTAGAAGTAATACCTCTTTAAATGGACGGCATTCCAATGTGAAGGTAAAACTTTGTCGTCCATTGTCTCCAACTTGTATGCTCCTTTTCCCGCAATGTCACGAACTTTGTATGGTCCTTCCCACGTTAGACTTGGCTTTCCTGAATTAGCAGCCTTTGCAGATTGGAACACCTTTTTAAGCACGAAGTCCCCAATTTTGAAAAATCTTAGGCGTGCTTTCCTATTTTAATATCGTTCAATTACTTGCTTTTGTGCTGCCATTCTTATCAATGCAGCTTCTCTTCTTCCTTCAAGCAAATCAAGGTTGACCTGCATCTCTTCATCATTAGATTCCTTCGTGCCCGAACGTACCGTGTGCTTGGTTCACCTATTTCAACTGGAATTAAGGCTTCCGCACCATAAACCATTGAAAATGGTGTTTCTCCAGTGCTTGTTTTTGTCGTTGTACGATAAGCCCATAATACTCCAGGTAATACCTCAGGCCAATTACCTTTTGAATCATGTAACCTCTTCTTCAAGTTGTTGATAATGACTTTGTTAGTGGATTCTGCTTGTCCATTACCCACTGGATGGTATGGCGTAGACGTTATCCTTTTAATCTACCAACTTCTAAGAAATTTTGTGATTTGAGCTCCTATGAATTGTGGTCCATTGTCACACACGATCTCCTTTGGTGCTCCAAAACGGCATATTATATTTCGCTATATGAAGTCTTTAACTTCCTTCTCTCATACTTGTTTAAATGCTCCTACTTCTACCCATTTAGTGAAATAATCTGTGAGTACAAGTAGAAACTTTACCTGACCTTTTGCTTGTGGAAGTGGACCTACGATATCCATTCCCCATTTCATAAAGGGCCACGGGGCTATAATAGGGTGTAGTAACTCAGCTGGTCTGTGCATATTATTGTCGTATCTTTGACATTTATCACATTTGGACACGAAACTGTTTGCCTCTCTTCCATCTTAGGCCAATAATATCCTGCTCGAATCCATGTTCTTACCAGCGACCTTCCCCCTGCGTGATTTCCACAATGTCCTTCGTGCATTTCCCTCATCACATATTCTGTTTGAGAGGGTCTGAGACACCGTGCTAGTGGTCCACCGAACATCTTTCGATAAAGATTTCCTTGATAAAAACAATATCGAGTGGCTTTTTTGCGAAGCGCGTGAGCTTCTCTTTGTGAATAGGCACGGTTCCGTCTGTAAAAAAAGCAATAATTTCGTTTCTCCAATCCCATGTTAGATGATTAAAATTTACCTCATTCTTAACAGGTTCGAGAACGGAATGAAATAAATGTATGACTGAAGCATTTGTGTCGTTTGCTACGTCAGCTGCAGATGCGAGATTAGCTAAAGCATCTGCCTCCACATTCTCATCTCTTCGGATCTGCATTACCTTCCATGTTTGGAATTGCTTAATTAGTTCCCGTACCTTTTCGAGATATTCTTGCATTCGAGTTTCCCTAGCTGTATAAGTCCTAGTATTTGATTGACCATGAGTTGAGAATCACTCTTGATTATAATTTGTGTCATACCGAGTTCTCTTGCCAATTCCAAACCTGCAATTACAGCTTCGTACTCTATTTCATTGTTAGTTATAGAATGACATTTTATAGCTTGCCTAATAATTTCACCCGTATGTGGTATGAGAACTATACCCAGACCTGCTCCTTTTATATTAGATGAACCATCAGTGAATAAAACCCAAGTCCCCGAGTTTGCACCATTAAAAACTTGTAATTCTTTTTTTGCTTCTAAATGCATCCCCTAACTAAAATCAACCACGAAATCAGCTAGTACTTGAGATTTTATAGTGGTCCTGGGTTGACAAATGATTTCGTATTCACTTAGTTCTATAGCCCATTTTGCTAATCTTCCTGACAGTTCATGTTTACGCAAAATATTTCGAAGCGGAAAAGCAGTAACTACAATAATGGGATGACATTGAAAATAAGGTCTTAATTTTCTAGATTTCATGATCAAAGCTAATGCTAACTTTTCTAGCTGTGGGTATCGTGTCTCAGCATCTAATAAGGACTTACTTACATAATAAATAGGAGATTGTTTACCTTGGTCCTCAAGGACTAAAACAGCACTTACCGCAACTTCAGATACAGCCAGATAGATGAGAAGCTTTTCTCCCACCTTTGGTTTTGCCAACAACGGTGGTTTTGACAAATAAGCTTTCAAATTTCTAAGGGCTTATTGACAATCTTAATTCCATTCAAAATGATCTTTTTGAGTGCAGAGAAAAACTTAAAATACTTTTCTGAGGATTTGGAAATAAATCTCCCCAAAGCTGCAATTCTTCCCGTTAATCTTTGAACTTCCTTTTTATTAGTAAGGATATCAGAGATTTCTTCTATTGCTTTGAGCTGAGAAGGATTTACCTCAATACCACGGTTAGAAACAAGAAAACCCAAAAACTTACCTGATGCAACTCCAAATGCACATTTTTCTGGGTTGAGTTTCATATTAAATTTTCGCAAAATTTCAAATGTAACAGATAGATGAGAAATATGATCATGAGACTGCTGGGTTTTGACGAGCATATCGTCTATATATACCTCCATGGTATTTCCTAAATATTCTTGGAACATTTTGGTGACCAACCTTTTATAGGTTGCCCCAGCATTTTTGAGACCAAAGGGCATTACTTTATAACAGTAAGTCCCCATGTCTGTAATGAAAGAAGTTTTTTCTTCTTCACTAGGGTCCATTTTAATTTGGTTGTACCCTGAATATGCATCTAAAAAACTTAGAAGTTCATGTCCTGCAGTTGCATCAATTAACTAATCTATATGTGGTAAAGGAAAAGAATCTTTTGGACAAGCTTTATTAAGATCTGTATAATCTACACAGACTCGCCACTTACCTTTTTTCTTAGGTACAACAACTGTGTTGGCTAACTAATTAGGGTACTTTACCTCACGGATTGAACCAATTTTTAATAGCTTTTGGACCTCATCTTGAATCACCTGGTTTTTGAAAGCCCCTTGCTTTCTTTTCTTTTGGTTTATTGGTGTAAAAAAAGGATCTTCGTTTAATTTGTGAGTCATCACATCCGGTGGTATCCCTGTCATGTCAGCATGGGACCAAACAAAATAGTCCACGTTAGCTTTTAAAAATTTAATCAACATACCTCGCTATCTGAGCTTAAATTGGCTTCAATGTAAACCTTACATTCAGGCCACTATTCGAATAATATCACAACTTCGAGTTCTTCAATTGTTGTTTTGATATTTTCATTCTCTTCAGGTTCTTGAATTATATCAGGTCTCGAGTCTAAATTCGTCTTTTCTTGTTCAACTGAGGTTTGATCCTTGAATCCTTCAACTGTTTCCGGTAATTGCTATTTTTCTTTATTTACAATACTCGTACCTATTACAGCATTGATACTCCTAGTTGTCTGGTGATCCCTACGAATTTGGTAAATTCCCCATGGTGATGGGAATTTAATAACTTGATGTAGAGTTTATGGGACAACATCCATATCATGTATCCATGGTCTCCTCATGATCATATTGTAAGCCATTTCCATATCTACCACCTGAAATTTAGTTTCTTTAACAACACCTCCAGCAAAGGTTGTTAGAATTACCTCTCCTTTTGTTACCACACTTGAATTGTCAAAGCCTGACAAGGTATGCGCCTTGGGTATCATTTTGTATTCATCTTGCATTTCACGTAATACCCTTAGTAGTTTAATATTTACGGAACTCCCTGGATCAATCAAAACTCGTTTTACATTAGTATCATGTACAAGTAAAGATATTACCAGTGCGTCATTATGTGGAGTTATCACTCCTTCGGTATCTGCATCATCTAATGAAATACTTTCATTTTTTAAAACTCGTCGTACCTGTTTCCCGTGTGTAATTGTTACTTTAGAAACCTTGTTGGAGGCTGTGTAGGTTATGCCGTAAATATCTTCTCCCCCACTTATCACATTCACTGTTATCTTGGGTAAAGGAGGCTTTGGTGGCTCTTGCCTATTTTTCATATAGGCTTGTTTACCTTTTTCACTAAATAACTCAGTGAGGTACCCTTGCTTCAATAGATGGTCCACTTCACTCTGCAAGAATCTACATTCTGTAGTTTTGTGCCCATGATCATTGTGGAATTCGCACCAATGATCTGGATTGCGTCTATTTGGATTTGATCGCATCTCTTTAGGCCACCGCACCTTATCTCCCATACTTCTCAAAACAGCCACGAGCTCGGAGGTAGTGACATTAAAGTTATATCCACCGAACCGTGCCTTTAAACTTCTGTCATCATCTCGTGACTCTTGTCTGTTCCGATCATTTCTGAATTTCGATGAAGAACCAGAGTCCCTATTCCTTGATTTTTGATCATATTGCTGGCTATCTTGTTTTGATCGTGGTTCTTTTCCTACAGGACCCATATATGGATCGTACCTATTTTTACCTGATCTTTTTTCGGTTTCTGATCTTCTGGAACCACCCCTTTCTTCATGATGAAACTTAGGTACGGTATCTTCTTCAATTCGTAGCTTCGTACTATAATTGTTGTAAACATCATTCCACGTGGTTGCAGGGAATTCTCGAAGGCTTTCTTTGGGTCTTCTCGTGGCTTCAGAACTTTTGTCATTTAAATTACTTGCAAAAGCTATTGCATCCCAGTTGTCAGGCACATGGGGTAGAGTCATTCTTTCACACTGGAATCTATCAACAAAGTCTCTGAGCAACTCTGAATCTCCTTGTTTGATTTTGAAAATATATTCCATTCTTTTCTCAACCTTTTGTGCTCCCGAATGTGCTTTAATAAAAGAATCTGCAAGCTCAGCAAAAGAATTTATAGAATTTTCAGATAAAAGAGAATACCAAGTTAATGCACCCTTGGTGAGTGTTTCTCCAATTTTCTTGACCAGTACTGATTCAATTTCTTGTTTGGTCAAGTCGTTGCCTTTTACGCCTGTTGTAAATGCAGTCACGTGGTCACGTGGGTCTGTAGTACCATCATATTTTGGGATGTCAGGCATTTTGAACTTTTTCGGAATTGGAATGGGAGCATCACTTGGCTTCCAAGGTTGTTGTGAGTATTTGTCCATGTCAACTCCTTTTATTACAGGCGGAATTCCAGGGATTTGCTCAATACGTTCATTTTGTTCCTTAATCTGTTTCTGCAAGGTTAGTACTAAATTTTGCAAATAGGAATTATTTGAATTACCTGGTTCCCCTTCATGTGGTTCACTGGTGGTTCCTCCATTTTCAGAATTAACAAGACCAGAACGGGGATCCTCCAATGTATTATTATTAGGAGTTGGTGTGGGTGGTGCAGCAGACAATCGACTAACTAGAGCCTGAAGAGCTTTGCCGACATGTGCATCAATTAGCTTTTGTAAACCTTCATTTGTACCACCTCCAAAGTGTTCAGATTGTTCTTGTTGATCAGCACGAGATTCAGGAGTGCCTTCACAAGATTGACGTGGTGAATTTTGAGGGGAGGGAACCACTTCAATGTTATGTAAATCTCCTTGATTTTGATGGATTTGATTTTCAGGGTTTCCCAAAGTGTTTTCATTGTTATTGTTGGTGTTGTCGTTTGACATGGTGATAACAATGGACAAGATGTAGCTTAAAAGAAAAGATTATCAGATTCCCGGCAACGGAATTTGTTTAACAAAAAATCTGAGTCTTTGGTCAAAGCTAGAAAGAAATTCGGGTTACTGATAATCAGGAGACGAAAATAAAATATTTTTGAGAATGATGGTAAAGCAGTAAATAGTTTTGTATTTCAGTAAGATCTCAATAATATTTCGTGTCCTTACAGATGTTGAGTCTTTCCCCCTTTTATAGTTGATTCTAGGAGAAGATATAATGTCTCTGTCTTAATGAGGCAATTATGAGCAATAAATGATATTTAAAAGAAACGTTACACAATCATTTCTATTTAATTCAGATTCTCTAACGTATTTGACATTTAATGCTGTATTTAGACTCTTTTACGTCATCAGATTCATATCTTCAACTTCTTCTGATCTTTGATCTTTAAACGACTCGAATAGGTACGAGACTCATACCTATTTTAGTAACGGTCCAACACCTATGTTGCTTTCTTTTCCCCCTATCTGTTGTCGCCCGTGCCTCTTGGCTATTTATTGCGTTTTGACCTTCTGACCAGTCCACGTGTCATGACACGTCATCTTCAATATTCAGACTCAGTTTTTTCCCAATACATATTCATATATGGAATAAAAGTGTTGGTCCATGGCTATATAGATACTAAGGACATACAACATTCCTATGGTCCTGATCATATTTAATAAGTTTTGTATTTTAAAAGCTGGATTTTACGTATAAAAAATAAAGTGGACTCTTCAATAAGATAGACAAGCAATTTTATTTTCCGCATAAGATAGCTATTAGTAAGTTAAAATATGATCGGCACGTACGAGACATACTAGAAATTGAAATTGTTATTTTATATGAAAAGTTAGTGACATAAAACATTAATTAACAAAAGTTCTAAATATTAATTTTATTGCTAGCGCTATGGTCACTCAACTTTGGGTAATTTGACATCAAAGTCATATAACTCTTTTTTGTATTTTAAAATTTATTCAAATTTACTTATTTTACTTGAATTGTAATTCTTGTCGGATTTTGTATTTTCCGGTGAGATTTAGTGACATGAAAAAAATTTAACCCACATGTTTATCCAATACCTTACCCATCCCACATATATGGGTCGTCTTTAATAATTTCTTTGTTCTATATGTAATTGTAGTTAACGAAGGTTTTTGTACTCCTGGACAGGAGTTACAAGAAAATACACATGATTTCACATTATAATAAAAAATGGCACATGTTTTTAAGTTTTACTCAACCTAACAATTTTTCCTAATTTATATCAATGGGGTTTTCAGTTTCCATCTCAAATATTATGTTACATTAATCCTTGAAAATATTTGAGAATATTTTTTACGACTCTAGGATTTTACAAGAAGTGATATTAAGCTTAAACAAACTTTTAAAAAAATATTGATTTGTTTCATTGGATTTTTACAATAATTCTTATGACAATAAATTATATCATTGGATTTTTCAGTTTCCTTGCACTTGACTTAAAGCCCAAATGCCTAATGGCTACGAATTTAAAAAATTATATTAGAATCTTATGTAAACCATAAATAGTTGAAGAACTATAGTTCTAAGTATTTGAGAGTATAACCTGAGTGATAATAGTTAATTGATTTAAATTTTCCCATGTGTCTTCATAATTACCTATTGAATATTGACTTTCATTAGTTTGTTGGGCAAATTGGTGGGTTGAATTTTAATGGTCCAGGTTTTAAATTAGTGCTTTAATAATTTTTATAAAATTATTTTTTGTCCTATCACTAAATATCACCGGAAAGTAGAGAATTCGATAAAAATGATCATTTAAATAAACTAGGTAAAGTTAATTGAATTTTGAAAGACAAAAGAAAGTTATATGATTTTGATGGTTGCCAAAACTTGAGTGACCACATCAACTCGGAATCAAATTATTCTACGTATATATGGTTTATTTAGAGTTATCCATACACTCCAAGCATACCTGTGACGACCCAACCGGTCGTCTTAAGAATTAACGCCCTGATCCCCTATTAACTGCTTTCCCCGAGTTTATTTTTGCTATTTTGATTTGCCGGGATGTTGGTTTTGAGTTTCCAAGAATTTTGGGACACTTAGTCCCTAAATGAGAGCTTAAGTGTTGGAAAGTTGGTCGTAGTCGGAACAGTGTGAAGACGGCCTCGGAATGAAAATCCGATGGTTCCGTTAGCTCTATTGGTGATTTCGGAGTTAGGAGCGTGTTCGGATTGTATTTTGGAGGTCCGTAGCTAATTTAGGCTTGAAATGCCGAAAGTTAAATTTTGGAAGTTTCCGGTTCGATAGTGAGATTTTGATCCGAGGGTCGGAATGGAATTTCGAGAGTTGCAGTAGTTCCGTTATGTCATTTGGGATGTGTGTGCAAAATTTCAGGTCATTCGGAGGTAGTTTGGTTGGGTTATTGATCAAAAAAGTAATTCGGAAGATTTTGGAAGCTTAGGCTTGAATCCGATGTATTTTGGTTGAATTGATGTTGTTTGAGGCGTTTTGAAGATTTATACAAGTTTAAATAAGGTTTTAGGATTGGTTGGTAGGTTTGGTTGAGGTCTCGGGGGCCTCGGGGGTGTTTCGGATGCTCAACGGACCACTTTTGGACTTGGAAAGACAACAGATTTTCTGTTGTTGTGTTACAGAGAAAACATTCATCGCGTTCATGAGAGGGTCTCACGTCCGCGTAGAGCATCTGGGTGAAGCAGTTGAAATGTGCTTCGCGTTCGCGATGCTGTCCTGCGTTCACGAAGGTAAAGACCCGTTGGTCCTCGCGTTCGCGACATGGTCCTCGCGGTCACATAGGGTCTGCTCGTGTAAGCTACGCATTCACGAGTGAACCTCGCGTTCGCGAAGAGGAATTTGGCCGGCCGGACTTTTGTACACCGCGTTCGCGATAGTAGCCTCGCCTTCGCGAAGAAGAACGCGCCTGGGCAGATATAAGATTTCAAATCGAGGGTTTTAGCCATTTTTATCAAAAATTAAGCTTGGGAGCTCGAATTTGAACGAGATTTTGAGAGATTTTCATATATATCGATTGGGTAACGATTATTAACTCCTTTTTGCTTGTAACTCATTAATCTAAACATGAATTCATCCTTTAATTTCGAAATTTGTATGAAAATTGGAGAAAAGTTCTTAGATCAAGAAATTGAGTTTTGATTGGTGATTTTACATCGGATTTGGATAATTTTGGTATTGTTAGACTCGTGAGAGTTTGAGGATTCTGAAATTATAAATTTTACCCGATTCCGAGATGTGGGCCTGAGGGGCATTTTGGTCATTTTTCATAATTTCACGTATTAGCTTAGTCTTTAACTGTAGAATCAGTTACTTGAAGTGTTATTTACATTATAAAAATTGAATTGAATAGATTTGGGTCATTTGGAGCCGATTACTCGTGGCAAGAGCATGATTTCAAATTGATTTTTGAGCCGGTTCGAGGTAAGTGGCTTGTCTAACCTTGTGGGGGGGGACCTTCCCCTTAGGATGGTATATTTGGTAATTGAAATGCCTTGTACATGAGGTGACGAGTGTGTACTTGTGCTAATTGTTGGAAATCCGATTTTTCTTTAAGTAATTACTAGTATGTTTCCTTTCCTATTTCTATTACTTGCACTATTAAGCATACTGTTAGCTTAGGAAAGCATGTCTAAGTGACTTAATTGCTTTATTTGATTCAACCTGCCTTACTTGAATTTTGTGCAGCATGCTGGCTAGAATCACTTATTGCCTTAATATGAAATTTTTCCATTTCTGTATATCTTCCTGTTGTTGCTGTGTCTTTACTTTTGGGACTACGGATGTGGGATTCCGGTAGCTCCCCCTTGTCTGTTTACTTTGGGACTACGGGTTAGATTCCCAGTAGATTCCCCTGCAAATTTACTTTGGGACTACGGATTAGATTCCCGGTAGATCCCCTGCACAGTTATATGGAACTATGGAAATGCACCCGGTAGATTCCCCTAGTACTGGATATTTACATTTGGGACTACGAAAATGGATTTGGTAGATCCCCACGCACTATGAGTTGGACTATGGGACAGGATCCCGGGATATCCATTGGATATGTACATATGGGACTACAGGACGGTATGCTGGGAGATCCCCGATTTGTTCTCATTGGTGTTGAGATGTATTTCCTTTCCGTGTTTACCTTGTTTCTATATAGTTGTTGTTGTATGTACAACCTGTGTTATTTTACTATCGTACTTATTTATCCTTTTCTGTTCTATATTGTTGAATCTTTATATTCTGTTTAACCTCAGTAGGGCACTGACCTTCCTCGTCACTACCCAACTGAGGTTAGGCTTGTACACTTATTGAGTACCGTTGTGGTGTACTCATGCCCCTTCTGCGCATGTTTTTCATGTGCAGATCCATGTACTGCTACTCAGGCCTACCATCCTTGAGGGAGGCGACTACTCTAGAGACTTTGAGGTACATCTGCCGCGTCCGCAGACCGAGAAGTCCCTTTCTATTCAAGCGGTTAAACATTGCCCTTCCGTATTTTTCTTTCTTGTTAGATATTCTGGAGTTAGACTGTTAGATATTCCAAAGGCTTGTGTTTCCGTGAGTTTCCTGGTTTTGGGATAGTGTACTTGGTTTGGAGAATGTTGTGTTGTATATGCCGAGCGGCATTATAACTATTATTTCATTCAGTTACTTTTGGTTTCTAGTTATTTTCTTCCGCGAGTTTTGTTTATGTTCCGCATTTGTTAGGCTTACCTAGTCGTAAAGACTAGGTGCCGTCACGACAGTTCATGGAGGGAGAACTAGGGTCGTGACAAGTTGGTATCAGAGCTCTAGGTTCATAGGAGTCATGGATCACAAGCCGGTTTATTAGAGTCTCGCTGATCGGTACGGAGACATCTGTACTTATCTATGAGAGGCTATGTAACCGTTAAGAAAATTCCACTTCATTTGAATTCCCTGTCGTGTGAGATTTTTGACATCACGAATTCTAAACTTCTATCTTATATTCTCTCACCGATGGTGAGGACACGCGTTACCAGAGCTGATCAGACACTCGCGCCCCCTGCGAGGGTTGCCAGAAGTCGGGGTTGGGGTAGAGGACGAGGACGCGCACGTGGTGCAGTCAAAGCACCTGCGCGAGCTGCCACCGAGGTACCATCAGTAGTTCCAGCCAGAGTCCAAACAGCTGACACGCCTACTGCTACTACTACTCCAGCTCTTTAGGAGACTGTGGCTCAATTTTCAGATCTGTTCCTAAGGGAGTATGTTCCTCAGAGCCTCAGGGACGCATGGCGCACAGAGTTTGAGCATTTGCGCCTAGGTGCTATGACCGTTTCAGAGTATGTTGTGTGTTACACCAGTTTGGCTAGGCATGCACCAGCCTTGGTTTCTACTGTTCGCGTGAGGGTTCACCAGTTTATTGAGGGCCTTATTCCTAGCATCAGATCTAGCATGGCTCGTGAGTTGGAGATGGATATTTCTTATCAGCAGGTGGTGAGCATTGCTAGAAGGATTGAAGGTATGCATGCTAGGGAGAGAGAGGATAGGGAGGCCAAGAGGTCTCGAGAGTCGGGCCACTTCTCTAGTGCCCGTGCCCCAGCTGCAGGTCGTCATGGTAGGGGTTATATGAGTCGCCCTATTCATTCAGCTCTTCTAGCAGCCAGTAGTGCTCCAGCTCCTCCTAGGCCTCAGGAGCCTTATTATGCACTACTAGTATCTAGCGCGCCTCCTACGCGGGGTGCTTTCAGAGGTCAGTCCAACAGACCTGGCCCGAGCCAGTCATAGCCATTACATCCTCTTAGAGCTTGTTTTGAGTATGGTGACACACGTCATATGGTGAGGGATTGCCCCAGACTTGGGAGGGGTGCACCTCCACAGACTTCTCAGCCACAGCGTACCCCGTAGAGTTCTCAGGCTATGGTTACAGCTCCAGTTGCTACCCCACCTAATCCAGCTAGAGGTGGAGGTCGGGGAGGTAGAGGTCTCCCTAGAGGGAGAGGCCAGGCCAGATACTATGCCTTTACTGCCCGTACCGAGGTTGCTGCCTCCGATTCTATCATCACATGTATTATAATGGTTTGCCACAGAGATGCATCGGTTCTATTCGATCCAGGCTCTACTTACTCTTATGTGTCTTCTGATTTCACTCAGCATTTGGTATATCTCGGGATTCTTTGAGTTCTCCTATTTATGTTCTACTCCTGTGGGAGATTCTCTTGTTGTGGACTGCATTTATCGGTCGTGTTTGGTTGCTCTCAGTGGTTTTCAGACCATAGCCGATTTATTGTTGCTAAGCATGGTAGATTTCGATATTATCTTGAGCATAAACTGGTTGTCGCCCAATTATGCTATTCTTGATTGTCACGCCAAAATCGTGACGCTGGCTATGCCAGGTATACCGCGTGTTGAATGGAGGGGTACTTTAGATCACACTCCCAGTAGAGTTATTTCTTTTCTTAAAGCTCCGTGTATGGTTGAGAAGGGGTGTGACGCGTACTTAGCTTATTTGAGAGATGTCAGTATTGATACCCCTTCAGTTGATTCAGTTCTAGTAGTACGAGATGTTCCCGATGTGTTTCCAGCTGATCTCCCAAGCATGCCGCCTGATAGAGATATTGATTTTGGCATTGATCTGTTGTTGGGCACTCACCCATTTCTATTCCTCCGTATGGTATGGCTCCTCCTAAGTTGAAGGAGTTGAAGGATCAATTACAGGAATTGCTTGATAATGGTTTTATTCGGCCCAGTGTATCACCTTGGGGTGCTCCTGTCTTGTTTGTGAAGAAAAGGATGGTTTTATGCGTATGTGTATTGATTATCGACAGTTGAACAAAGTGACAGTGAAGAACCGTTATCCTTTGCCTCGTATTGATGATCTGTTTGACCAGCTTCAAGGCGTACATGTGTTTTCTAAGATTGATTTGCGCTCAAGTTACCATCAGTTGAAGATTCGAGAGCCAGATATCCCGAAGACTACTTTCAGGACTCGGTATGATCAATACGAGTTCCTTGTCATGTCATTTGGGTTGACCAATGCCCCAGCAGCCATTATGCATTTGATGCACAGTGTGTTCCGGCCATATCTTAACTCGTTCATCATTGTCTTTATTGATGACATTCTGGTGTATTCCCGAAGTCGGGAAGATCATGAGCAGCACCTGAGGACTATGCTTCAGACTCTGAGAGAGAAGAATTTATATGCTAAATTCTTGAAATGTGAGTTTTGGTTGGATTCAGTGGCATTCTTAGGCCATGTAGTATCGAGTAAGGGTATTCAAGTGGATCCGAAGAAGATAGAGGTCGTGCAGAGTTGTCCCATACCATCCTAAGATACCGAGATCTGCAGTTTCCTTGGTCTGGCGGGCTACTACCGTCGTTTTGTAGAGAGGTTTTCATCGATTGCAGCCCCTATGACCAGGTTGACCCAGAAGGGTGTTCCGTCCTAGTGGACGGAGGAGTGTGAGGCGAGCTTTCAGAAGCTAAAGACAACTTTGACCACAACCCCAATTTTGATACTACCTACAGGTTCGGGGTCTTATACGGTCTATTGTGATGCCTCGAGGGTTGGCCTCGAGCGGTGTTGATGCAGGACGGTAGGGTGATTGCCTACGCATCCAGACAGTTCAAGATACATGAGAAGAACTACCATGTTCATGACCTTGCGTTAGCTGCCATTTTTCACGTTCTGAAGATTTGGCGCCATTATTTATACGGGTTTCCCTGTGAGATTTATACTGACTATCGGAGCTTGCAGCACTTGTTAAGCAAAAGTATCTAAATTTGCGCCAGAGGAGGTGGTTAGAGTTGCTGAAGGACTATGATATCACTATTTTGTATCACTCGGGCAAGGCTAATGTGGTGGCCGATGATTTGAGTTGCCGGACAGAGAGTTTGGGGAGTTTGACTTATAGCATCAGAGAGGCCTATGGCGATGGATATTCAGGCCTTGGCCAGCCAGTTTGTGGGACTGGATCTTTCGGAGCCCAGTTAGGTTCTAGCTTGCGTGGTTTCTCGGTCTTCCTTGTTTGATCATATTAGGGAGCGACAGTATGATGACTCCCATTTGCTTGTCCTCAAGGACAAGGTTCAGCACGGTGACTCCAGAGATGTGACTATTGGTGATGATGGGGTATTGAGGATGTAGGGTCGGATTTTTGTACCCAATATTGATGGTCTGTGAGAGTTGATTCTAGAGGAGGCCTATAGTTCGCAGTATCCCATCCATCCGGGTGCTGCGAAGATGTATCAGGGTTTGAGACGGCACTATTGGTGAGGCGGATGAAGAAAGATATAGTTGGATTCGTAGCTCGGTGCCTCAACTGTCAGCAGGTGAAGTATGAGCACCAGAGACTGGGTGGGTTGCTTTAGCAGATAGAGATTCCGGAGTGGAAGTGGGAGCGGATCACCATGGACTTTGTAGTTGGGCTCCCACAGACTTTGAGGAAGTTTGATGCTATTTGGGTGATTGTGGATCGGCTGACCAAGTCCACTCATTTCATTCCCATGTGTACTACTTATTTTTCAGAGCGGTTGGCGGAGATTTATATCCGGGAGATTGTTCGTCTGCATGGTATTCCTATGTCTATCATTTCAGATAGAGGTACTCAGTTCACATCACAGTTCTGGAGGGTCATTCAGCATGAGTTGGGCACTCGGGTAGAGTTGAGTACAACATTTCACCCTCAGATAGACGGACAGTCTGAGCACATTATTCAGGTTCTTGAGGATATGCTCCGTGCGTGTGTGATTGAGTTTGGAGGGTCTTGGGATAAGTTTTTGCCATTGGCAAAGTTTGCTTACAATAGCAGCTATCATTCCAGCATTCAGATGTCATCATATAAGGCTTTATATGGGAGACGGTGTAGATCCCCGGTTGGTTGGTTTGAGCCGGGTGAGGCCAGATTGTTGGGCACAGACCTGTTTCAGGATGCTTTGGAGAAGGTTAAGGTAATTCAGGATAGACACCGCATAGCCCAATCCAGATAGAAGAGTTACGCGGATCGGAAGGTTCGTGATGTTTCATATATGGCTGGAGAGCGGGTTCTACTTCGGGTTTTGCCTACGAAGGGCATTATGAGATTCGGGAAGAAAGAAAAGTTGAGTCCAAGATTTATTGGCCCTTTTAAGATATTGAGGCGTGTTGGGGAGGTTGCTTATGAGCTTGCCTTACCTCCCAACTTGGCAGGAGTTCACCCGGTATTTCATGTTTCGATGCTCCGGAGGTATCACGGTGATCCTTCGCACGTGTTGGATTACAATTCAGTCCAGTTGCACAAGGATCCATCCTTTGTTGAGGACCTAGTGGCAATATTGGACAGGTAGGTCAAAAAGCTGAGGTGAAAGAACATTGCATCAGTGAAGGTTCAATGGCGGGGTCAGCCGGTCGAGAAGGCGACCTGGGAGACCGAGTAGGATATGCGCAGCCGTTACCCTTATCTTTTCACTACTTCAGGTATGTCTCTATGCTCGACGAATAAATGTTTAAGTGTAGAAGGATGTGACGACCCGACCGGTCATCTTAAGAATTAATGCCCTGATCCCCTATTAACTGCTTCCCCAGAGTTTTTTCTGCTATTTTGATTTGTCGGGATGTTTGATTTTGAGTTTCGGAGAGTTTTGGGACACATAATCTATAAATGAGAGCTTAAGTGTTAAAAAGTTGACCGTAGTCGGAATAGTGTGAAGATGGTCTCGGAATGGAAATCTGATGGTTCCGTTAGCTCCGTTGGGTGATTTCAGGGTTAGGAGTGTGTTCAGATTGCGTTTAGATATTCTAGAGTTAGACTGTTAGATATTCCAAAGGCTTGTATTTCTGTGAGTTTCTTGGTTTTGGGATAGTGTACTTGGTTTGGAGAATGTTATGTTGTATATGCCGAGCGGTATTATAACTATTGTTTCATTCAGTTACTTTTGGTTTCTGGTTATTTTCTTCCGCGAGTTTTGTTTATGTTCCGCATTTTTTAGGCGTACCTAATCGTAGAAACTAGGTCTCGTCACGATAGTTCTCGGAGGGCGAACTGGGGTCGTGAAAATACCCCAAAAGCAAGATGAAAAAGTTATTTAGTGTATTGGGTTGCCCTTTTTTTATACAAGACAAAAATGTCAGTGCGAATTTTTATTTAGTGTACTGGCTTATCTTTTTTTATATAATTTTTTTATGCAAGATGAAAAAATCGTGTGATTTTTTTTAGCTAGTATTACACAATTAATTGCCATAATAAAGTATGTCAGTCTTATTGTCACGACCCGAATTTACCACCCTGGGGAGTCGTGATGGCGTCTACTCGTGAAATCTAGGCAAGTCGAGTATTATGAATTCACTAACTCTTTTATTTAGCCCTTTTTAAACATTTTAAAACAATATGCGATCAACAGTGAAATATTAACAATAATTAAACACATGCGGAAGATGTAATCTGATAACTAAGCCAAAATCAAGTACGACAATACAAGTACATCTCTACCCGGAACCGTGTCACAATATCATGGACCGTCTACGAATACTACAAACAATTGTCTGGAAAGAAACATACAATTTGTCTCTGCATGTAAATGAAAATAGAATATAAAGATAGAAGAAAACGCCAAGGCCTGCGGACGCCTGCAAGACTACCTTGGGATCTCTGACTGGACTGAAGGCAGCCACCCAAAGTTATGGTCCAAAAGTTGCCGCTCCGGGATCTGCACACAGTACAAATGTAGTATCAGCACAACCGACCCCATGTGCTGGTAAGTTCTTGGCCTAACTCCGGCGAAGTAGTGACGAGGCTAGGACTAGACTACCAAATAAACCTGTGCAGTTATTTAATATACAGAGGAAAACAAAACAGGAATACACAACTAAAGATGGGAGAGGGGTCATGTTGCAGGAAAATATCATTTATCAATAGTAATTCAAGAGAAGAACATAAAGGCAATTTAGAATTAACAGAAAAAGAATAAAGAAATCGTAACCAACCAATAAACACTTTTATTATCTACTGTTGCGGTGCGCAACCCGATCCAAATCATAAAACACTGTTGCGGTGTACAACCCGATCCAAATCCTAAAACACTATTGCGGCGTGCAACCTGATCCAAATCATTTATCACTGTTGCAGTGTGCAACCCGATCCAATTATATTGTTGTTGCGGCGTGTAACCCGATCCAAACATAATATTGTTGCGGCGTGCAACCCGATCCGATTATAATATTATTGCGGCGTGCAACCAGATCCACATATACAGTTCAACATCAATCACAAAGAGAGTCCTGGCAAGGTATAAATAAAGAACAACCTATCGCGGCAAGGGAATCGATAGTATGAGTAAATATGTCTCGGCAAGGGAAAAATCAGCTATAACCAAACTTGTTCCAACATCTAACTTCCTCAACTAGAACCAACACTCAATCATATGTAATTTTCACAAGAATAATCATAATCCTTGCTCAACACAGAGAATCAACAACTTAGGCATTCGTAGTATTTTTTGAGAACACAACAATTTCAATTTAAGACTCACGGTCATGCTTGACACTAACATATAGATACTCGTCACCATGCCTATACATCTTACTCAATAAGTCACACGTAGCAAATCGGACACAACTCCTAATCCCTCAAGCTAAGGTTAGACTAAACACTTACCTCGAACTTTCACGGAAAACTCAAGCCTTAAACACTGCTTTTCCTTTAGAATTCGCCTCCAAACAACTCGTATCTAATCCAAATTGATTTAACAACATCAATAAATGCTAAAGAATTTATACTCAATGCTCAATTATAGGTTTTCTATCATTTACCTCAAAAAGTTAAAAATCGACCCCGGACCCGCTTGGTCAAAACACGAGGTTCGAACCAAAATTCGATCACCAATTCACCCACGAGCCCAAACATGAAATTAGTTTCGAAATCCGACCCCAAAACGAGGTCTAAACTCCAATTATATAAAAAGCCCTAACTCTACCAAATCCCTAATTTTCTACCCTTAAGAACATGATTTACGCCTAGAAATCTAATGTGTGTTAATGGAAATTGCAGAAAATGAGTCAAAGATTACATACCTATGAATTTGTGGTGAAGTTCTCTTTCAAAAATCGCCCAATTTGGAGTTTGGAAGAAGAAGTTATGAGTTTTGGGTTAATTCCCGTTTCTGTTACTGTTTTAAAATCACTGGGCAGACCTTCATCGAGTTCGCGATGGGTCTGCCGCGTTCGCGAAGAGAAGCCTTCCTCAGGCTTACGCGATCAGGAGATCCTCTACGCGTTCGCGAAGGATAAGCTCCCCTGGCCTTCGCGTTCACGGACAGTAGTACGCGTTCGCGTAGAACGAATGACAAGTCCCCAGCCCACCTCCATTTTACACTACGTGTTCTCTAAGAACAAAACCACCCCTACCCAATTTTCCCTTTCGCGATCACGTGATAGGCTTCGCGATGGCGAAACACAGAAGGCCTGGTCATCAAAACAACAGTTTATGCAATTTTCCTAAGTTCAAAAACCTTCCGAGACCTATCTGAAACTCACCCGAGCCCTCGGGGCTCCATACCAATCATGTACGCTACCTCAAAAATACCCTGCGGACTTACTCATGCGATCAAATTGCCAAAATAACATCAACAACTATGAATTTAGCATCAAAATCATGAAATCACTTAAGAACTTTAAAATTTTCAATTTTCTCAAATACGGTCCGATTCGCGTCATTTCAAGTCCATTTCTTATCAAATTTCACAGACTCAACTTAAATCACATATAAGACTTGTGCAGGACTTCAGAACCAGAATACGGGCCCGATACCATCAAATTTTAAACATATTTCATTTCCAAAAACTCATAAATATTCCAGAAAATAATTTTCTTTAAAAATTAATTTCTCGGGCTTAGGACCTCGGAATTCGATTTCGGGCATACGCCCAAGTCCCATATTTTCCTACGGATCTTCCGGGACCGTCAAATTACGGGTCCGAAATCGTTTACCTAAAATGTTGACCGAAATCAACTTAAATTCATTTTAAAGTCAAAATTCATTATTTTTCACAGATTTTCACATAATGGCTTTCCGGCTACGTGCCTGGACTGCACACGTAAATCGAGGTGATACTGAAAGAGGTTTTTTAGGCCTCGGAATGCAGAATTTGTTTCTAAAATAAGTTGTGACCTTTTGGGTCATCACACTTATAGTTGTGTATTCATACTATATGGAATACAAGTATTGGTCCATGCATGTATAAAAAACATGGTCCTCGTGGTACATACAACATTCCTATGGTCCTGATCATCCTATGGTCATGATCATATTTGCAGCAATCAGCTTTGTACTTTAAGAGCTGAATTTTACATATTAAAAATAAAGTGGAATCTTCAATAAGGTACACCAGCAATTTTATTTTCCGTATAAGATAGCTATTAGTAAGTTAGAATATGATCGGTACGTAAGAAACATATTAGAAATTGAAAATGTTATTTTATATGAAAAGTTAGTGACATAACAAATTAATTAACAAAAGTCCTAAATGTTAATTTATGAGAAAAGGAATGTATATGATACTTCCCGCATTAAGTTGAGTGGATGGGTAGCTCATATGGTTAGGGTTGAACAAATCGAACCGAAAACCTCACCAAACCGTAAAGTTATACTAGGCTGATTAAAAAATTCGATTAGATTTGGTTTGATATTGAGTAAAAAAAAAACTGAATCAAACCTACATATAAATATATAACATATATTTTTAAGACTTTATATATAGTTTTCTTTAAAAAGAATTATCTAGAAATATTTGGGATTCTCTCATGGAAAGTATATTTAATAGAAGTATATATGAAGTGCATTTATTGTTATTTACTTTAAATAATGGGTGGTATCACTTTCTTATCAATTGTTATTGAAATACATCAATCATCTTTTTGTTCTTTCATATTCATATGTCATGATTTCTTATATCTTTTTGAATTTGAAATAGTATTTTGATAATTTAAAATTAAATAGAACATATCACTATTTAGGTATCATATTGAGTTTTATATTTAATTATTAAATTCGGTTAAAGCATATATCAATGAAAAATTATTATTAGATGACTAAGAAAATAACTACCCTTTGTTATTAAAAATAATTCTCCCATAAGAATATTTTAATAGACCATATGTATGTCAATTTTTCCAATTTTTACTAAACATATATTCACTTATCAAAACTTTATCTATAACTTTAACAAAGTAAGATTAAAATAATATTTATGTAACAAAAAAATCCGTAACAGGTCGATGTACACCCATACATATGGTCATTCAACATTGGTTAACAGCCATCAAAGTCATATAACTCTTTTTTGTTTTTAAAAATCATTAAACTTTATCCAATTCACTTCAATTATCATTCTTGCCGGATTTTATATTTTTCAATGAGATTTAGTGACATAGAAAAATCAACTTTAAAAAAAATATTAAAATACTAATTTAATACCTGAATTATTTTAAAATTTAATCCTCCCGTTTATCCAGTACCTTACCTGTCCCATATATATGGGGCAACTTTAACATATTCTCTGCTCTATATATATAAATTGTAGTTAATGAAGATTTTTGTACTTTTGGACAATGATTTATATCAATGGAATTTTAGTTTCCATCTAAAAAATTATGTTAGATCAATCCTTTGAAAAATCTTTGAGAATATTTTTTAGGACTCTTGGATTTTACAAGAAGTAGTATTAAAGTTTAACAAATTTTAAAAAGTCTTGATATGCATCAATGGATTTTTGCCGATAATTTATGACAATGATTTATATTGTCACAATCCAAAATTTACTATAGGTCATGATGGCACCCAAGGTCGCCGTTAGGCAAGACAACGGGGAACTAACAACTTAGTTATTCATATTATTATTTTCAAAATCGTGAATTTCATTAGGTAAAGAAATAAACATATTAAAATCATAAAAACTTACACTTTAAATAAAATAGGTAATAAAAGTGTGTAAATGCTAAGCAAAATCACAAACACCATCTAGAACAACCTAGAACCTGGTGTCATAAGTGCATGAGCATTTACTAAGGAGTACAATTATAATACAACATATGTCTGGAATATAAATAAGACATGATAAAATAAGTAGTACGATGGAGACTCTGTGGGATGCGATACATAGCCTGGAATACAGCTCAACATAAAGTCTCCTCAGCGGCTGTGCCTACGCGCCAAAATAACCAGCAATTGAACCTGTCAGATCCTGCATATTTAGTGCAGAAGTGTAACATGAGTACGTAAATCAACGCGTACTTAGTTAGTATATAGCTTAACTCTGGAGAAGTAGTGACGAGGGGTCGACAACGACCCTTACTAGAGGTCTAATAAAGCAATATAATAAATCATAAGCAGATATGAAGCACACAGTAGTAATGGGATAAATCTGTAAGTTACATAATCTTCCAATTCTTTCTTTTAAATTATGAATTTCTCAATCTCGTATTCTACCTCAACATCTCAGATGTATCAAATGCCAGTAACAAACGGATAAGGAATACCATATAAAATGCCAAGCATCAGTGGAAAAATAATCTCGTGAATATTCGAACTGTTAGCTATATAACGCATGTTTATGTTGAGTCGCTCGGCCCGATCCAGAATAATATGTACATTGTCTAGGGTCGAGCGGTACGAACCATAGATGCATCTATTATACTGTTGAGGCGTTCAACCCTTTCCACATGAAAGGAAGGAAGTTACCGAATTACGAGACATATGCTTACAATACAGTACATGAGCACAAAATGGATACAATCTTTATCGTTTCTCAAATAACCTGCCAACAACTCAAGGTGATAAGGCTCAGCGTAATATATACATATATTTCTAAATTAATTCCAATTATGATTTTAATTAATTAATCCAGCAGGATGAGTTCAAATAATTCAAATATTACATAATAAAGTCGTAAGTCTATCCAAACGTAAACATGCTTCAGCTACGTACGGACTCTCATCACCTCGCGCATACGTAGCACCCACAACTAGTAGCACATAATAATTTCATCACCTAGGGGATAGTTTCCCCCTCTCACGATTAGACAGGAGACTTACCTCGTTCCGAAGTTTCATAACCGGCTCCAACGCCTCTCTAAGACCTCAATTCAAAGCCAAACATTCCGAAACTAGTCAAACAATGTGCAAATCAATCAAAATATACTCCAATGCGAATAATCTAATAATTTGTAATAATACTCAACTTTGCTTGAAAAGTCAACAAAGTAAACCCTCGGACCCACATGCCTGAATTCCCAAAATTCTTGAAGATAAACTTTACTCATAATGCTACGAACTCAAATATAGAATTTATTCCTAATTTCATGTCCAATTTCGTGGCAAAAATCTAAAAATATCAATTTTTGGTTTTTCTCTTAAAATCCCACAATTTTCATCAATATTCATATTTTAATTCACATATAAACCATGTAATTAACTCACAAGGTGTAGAAATCACTTACCTAAAGTTGATGATGAAAATGGAACTCAAAAATCGCCCCAAAGTCGGCTCCCATGGAAGCAATGAGGTAAAATGAGCCAAACCCGCGAAATATAACTTCTGCCCAGGTATTAACCCTTCGTGATTGCGTAAAATGCTTCGCGATCGCAAAGCACAACTTTTCTCAGATCAAAATAGCCCTTTGTGATAGCCGAAAACCAATCTCGATCGCGAAGAGCAAGCTGCCCAAATCCTCAGGTAGCCTCTAGTACAATTGTTATAACGTATTGTACAAAACTCCAAATAATAAATGTTTGACTTAATAAAAACTAGACCCCAAGAGCTACAACTTTCATTTTTGCATCATCTCCAAATTCCTTATAGATTGCAAGATATAAGCTTCCAAAGTCAGCCCTATGCAGCAAAAATTTCTTATTCGCGAACCCAAATCTTCCTCCGCAAACGCGATTCATAGAGCCCTTTCTCCATTTTTCTCTCCGTGAACATGAACCTTTCCTTGCAAAAGCGAGGAAGGGTGCATCAGACCTCAGAAAACAGCAGCTCAACATGGCGAAATTACCCGTAGACCCCAAAATACACCCGAGGCCCCCGGGACCCCGTCCAATCACACCAACAAGTCCCAATACATGACACAAACCTGCTCGAGGCCTCAAATCACACCAAAAACATCAAAACTATGAATCAACGATTGAAACATTTCTTTAAACTTTAAAACTTCGTCGAATGCGTCGGATTCATACTTAAACATTCCGGAATGACGCTAAACTTTACTTACAAGTCATAAATTATGATACGAACCTATTCCAAGGCTCGGAACCTCAACGGACATTGATAACACCAAACTCTACTTCAAATCAAAATTAAGAAATTCTTAAACTTTTAAAATGCTAACTTTCCATATCAAGCGTTGAAATGCCCCCGATCACCCGATACTCAACCCGAATATATGCCAAAGTCCAAAATAATTATACGAACCTATTGGAACCTTCAAATCCCAATTTCGAAATCGTTTACTCAAAAGTCAAACCTTAGTCAATTCTTCCAACTTAAAGCTTCCTAAATTGGAATTTTCCATCAGAATCAACTCTGAATTTCCCGAAATTTGATTTCGACTGTGCGTACAAGTCATAAAACATAAAGTGAAGATACTCAAGGATTCAAACTACCGAATGATGTGCTAGAACTCAAAATAATCGACCGGATCGTTACATATATTATTGAACTTTTCAGTTTCCTTGCACTTGACTTAAGTCCAAATCCTAATGGCTAAGAATTTTAAAAAAAATATTAGAATATCATGTAAACTATAAATAGTTGAAGAACTATAATTCTAAGTAGCTGAAAGCATAACCTGAGTTATAATAGAATAGTTAATTGATTTGAATTTTCTTATATGTCTTCATAATCACCTATTGAACATTGACTTTCATTACTTTGTTGGCCGAACACTAGGAGGGAACAATTCATTTACTTAAAACAAAAGATTTCTCCTTGCCATTTGTCTCTCTCTCTCCCATCTCTCTCTCTCTTTCTCTTCACTCCCCTATTAACGGTCATCTCCCTTCTCATCTACCTTACGCTTCCACCATCAGTCACCAGAATCACAAGTAAGTGCCTTCCACTCTATATCTTTTTCTCTCTCATGTCCTCTCTTTCTTTCCTTCTCCCCTTCTTCTTCACACCCCCACTGCCCCTTCTGTTCCCCCTCCCCCCCCCCCAAATTTTGCCCATGTTTTCTTCCCCTCCCACGCTCTTCCATTTTCTTTCATTTTTCTGTCCATACAAGTTCGCCTTGGCTCTTTTTCTCTATTTTCTTCTTTCCCATTCTTTCAAGAAGGGTGCAGTGACCCAGATCTGGGCCGAGGAGCATCGTCACCGCTCTCTATATCACCTCTTTTTCCATCTTTTAGAGGGCTCTACGGCTGTGTGCAAGTACCAGCTCGACGATGACAACCAGTGGCAGCGGAGGCGTGTAGAAGTATGTGGAAGGACAAAATTAACACAAAAAGGTGTTGTAACAATGCTTTGACATCCAAATCAGTAATCTAGGTTCTACCCACCCGGAGTTAGTACATTCGGATATCTTCTCTTTCCTTTATTTTTCGTTCTTGCAAGTTACATAATTGCATTAGATAGTTTTAGTACAGTGCCTATTTTCTTGTCTTTAATATTGTTTGGTGCCTTACCTTTAGTAGAATTCTTATTTTCTTGCTTGTAGTTTTGTTTTGGTTCTTAAGTTTTTGAATTCATAGCTTATATTCTTTTGTTTTCTTTATTTGGTATTTGAGTGTTAGTGATTATTTAAGACCCCTTAGACTATAGTGGTTGTGGTGAATCCTGGGAGAGTAAGGTCATGTCCTTGGAGGTGGTAGGGGAGGGCAAGGAGTAAGGGTTGGAAGCGGAACAAGAGAGCCTCTAGGCTAAGAGTTGGGTCCTGGAACATAGTAAAGTTGACGGGGAAGTCTGTACAGTTAGGTAAAATTCTTAAGAAAAGGAATATCACCATAGCATGCATCCAGGAGACAAGATGGGTAGGTACGAGGGCTCGAGATATGGACGAGTTTTAACGTTGCTACTTAGGAGGCGCTGGGGAAAAGAATGGAGTGGGTATTTTACTTGACAGTAACTTTAGTGAGCTCGCGGTTGAGGTTAAGAGGGTAAATGATAGATTTGAGTATTAATCTAGTAGTTGAAGGGTTTACTGTAAGTCATAAATGCGTACACTCCTCATGTAGGCTTGGACCAAGAGGTCAGGCGACAATTCTGGGAAGATTTAGATGAAGTGGTGTGCAGTGTCCCATACACCGTGAAGCTATTCATTGGCGGGGATATTAATGGTTATATTGGGGTTGATGTTAGGGGTTATGATGATGTTCATGGCATGTTTAGTTTTAGGGATCTAAATGAAGGGGCTTCGCACTATTGGATTTTGCTAGAGCTTTTGATTTGGTAATAATTAACTCGAGTTTTCCAAAGAGGGGGGAGAACCTGGTCACCTTTCGGAGTTCAGTAGCTAAGACCCAGATTGATTACCTCCTCTAAAGAAAATGTGATAAATGTTTGTGCTCTGATTGCAAAATCATCCCGAGTGAGAACTTCACGACCCAGCATAGACTGCTAGTAATAGACCTGGAAATCAAAAGGAGCAGGAGAAGGAAGGTGTCCACAGGAAAATTGATAGGTTACAAGTACTTTACTTTATATTTTGATGATCTAACAAACTTACTATCCAGAACCAGATAAGGAACCTGTTACACATTTACAAGACCTCAAGTTCACAAGATTTCAGGTTGGGACTCAGCGTGGAAATATGATTCAAACTCCTCAGAGTGAAAGGAACAGCTGAGGGACTAGGTCCCTACCAGTTCCCGAGGGGACTACACGAAGTCAACTTTCCAAATAGAAAGTTGCTGCCTGCACATGCTACTGTGCAGAACAGTGTTGCAGTCATCTTTCCAGGGAAGACTTTTTACCTACTTTGCTTGCATCATTGTAAGTGACGTCACACATGTATATATGCATTCAAAGAAGGTAAAACAAAGTTACTTGAAAATTTGACAAGATCATTAACGTGACCATCTAGCAAGCAAGTTTCAAGTGCTTTAAGAACAAAGAACAAAATAACTACGGATCAGTTTCCACATAGAGTTATTGTATGTCCTTAGTATGAATACCTAATTTTTGCATGATTTTAATTCTCCGACAAAAAAAACTAACTTTGGATGGTTTTAGATATTTGAGTCATTTTTCTTTGAATTTATTTGTATATTTTTACGCGAATTCCTTAATTAAAAAGTACCAGAAACTTTTTTTTTCACCTTCTATTTGTATTTTAATTTGCATATTTAAATTATATTTATCAAAAAGATTTTCTTTCTACTTGTACATTTTCTTTAAGACTAAATAAGACTATAATTTTATTAGAGGGAAAAGGGATTTGGCTAGTCTATTTTAATTAAAATTGAGCTAAAAGTGACCCAAAAGTTTAGCCCAATTCGGGCATACTCGATCCATTAGGTGTCTGGCCAAAAAAGATCTCAAAACGACATATTTTAGCAAGAAACAACGTCATTTTATTAAGTGACAAGATTAAATCTGAGCCTTCCATAGCCTTTTGATCTGGTGGTGTGATGACCCGACCAGTCGTCTCATGAGTATTGCTCCGTTTTTCCCATTTCTACTTCTTTATACTTTGTTTATCCGTATTATGTGGTATGGGGTTGGTCGGATCGAATCCGGAATGATTTTGGTAAGGTTTGAGACACTAAGTCTCTTTTGAGGAAGTTTAAATTGGAAAAGTCAATCGGATGTTGACTTATGTGTTAGAGGGATCGGATGTGAGTTCTGATGGTTCGTATAGCTTCGGGAGGTGATTTGGGACTTAGGAGCGCGATCGGAATAAGGTTTAGAGGTTCATAGTAGATTTAGGCTTGAATTGGCGAAGTTGATATTTTGGCGATTTCCGGTTGGTAGGCGAGATTTTGGTATAGGGGTTGTAATGGAATTCTGAGAGTTGTAGTAGTTCCGTTGTGTCATTTTGTATGTGTGTGCAAAAATTTCAGGTCATTCAGACATGGTTTGGTTGGGTTTTTGATCAAAAATGGAATTCAGAAGATTTTGGAAACTTAGGCTTGAATCTGATGTGTTTTGGTTGATTTGATGTTGTTTGAGGTGTTTAAAGATTTGTAAAAGTTTTAATAAGGTTTTATGGATATGTTGGTGCCTTTGGTTGAGGTCCTGGGGGCCTCGAGTGAGTTTCGGAGGGTTGAACGGATCATTTTAAGTTGAAGAAAATTGCAGATTTTAGTTTCAGTTATTGCAGGTATTTCACTCTTCGCGTTCGCGAGTCGACCCTCGCGTTCGTGAAGAGTCAGTTGAGGAAGGTGGAATTTGAGCCTTCGTGTTTGCGAGGAAGGCTACGCATTCGCGAAGGGCTAAGTAGTTGTGCATCGAGTTCGCGGGGTGGTGTCACGTTCACATAGAAGAAAATGGGCAGCTAAGCTTCAATGGATTTTTATTCAACGTGTTTGCGAGAGACGGAACACGATCGCGAAGGTTGGTCTGATAAAAGCATTGCATTCACGATGGGGAGGTCGCGATCGCGAAAGAGGAAGAAGGATTTTGACCGCGTTCGTGAAGAAGGATTTCAGGCCTGGGCAGAAGGTTTAAAAGGTCATCTTGTCCACAATTTTGGGGTTTATTTCTTCCATTGTTGGTCGTTTTTAGAGCTTTTTGAAGGGGATTGAAGAGGCATTCAAGGGTAATCACTTAGAGGTAAGATTCTTGGACTTAAAACTCGATTCTAATATGAATATTACCTAAATAATCATGGAAATTAAACCAAAATTTAAAGAACTAGGGCTTGGAAACTTAGACCTTTGATTGAGGATTTGAAGGACCATTTGAGGTCGGATTTCAGAACTTTTGATATGTATGAACTTGTGAGGAGATAAGGAATCTATTGATATAAAAATTATCAAATTCTGAGACGTGGGCCTGGGGGTCAGGTTTTGGTAATTCCAGGATTGTTGTTGTAAAATGATTATTTTCGCTTGCTTCATTCCCTTAGCATATTTTGACGTCCTCGTTCTGATTTTGGATAGATTCGTTGCGTGTGGAGGCCGATTCAAAAGGCAAAGGCGTCGCGAGATAGAGATTTGACTGGTTCGAGGTGAGAAATGATTGTAAATGATGTTTTGAGGGTATGAAACCCCGGACTTTCACATCGTTGTGCTATATTGAGGTGACGCACGCGCTTGATGACGAGCGTGGGGTCGTGGACTATTGGGGATTGTGACTTAATCCGTCCCGAATAACTGTTTTACCGTATATTTGACTGAAATCCATTTGCTATCATCATTATTTGGGCTGAATGTCATATTTGAGATTCGTGCCAACTATTTGAACCCTCGAGAGTTTTTATTGATATTTCCTCACTGTTTTGACTTTATACTTGAACTCAGTCCTGATATATTTCATTATTTTCGTACTTAGTCATGTTTACTCTTTTTTAACACTTAAATGCTCTTTTAAATGATATTTTGGGCTAAGAAGCATGTTTTACTGTTGCCCGAGTGGCTTATGTGATTTTAATTGAGTAAGGCCGAGGGTCTGTGCTGTGAGGATACTTTTGGGTCAGGCTACACGCTGCAGCGGTGATACACTCATTATAATTATGAGGTCGAGGGCCTGAGATATGTACGACATGAGGTGGCTTGATTGATATGAGTCCGAGGTCCTAGTTATGATGCCATGAGGTGGCTTGATATTGCTCTTGGACTGTAAGGGGCCCCTCTAGGAGTCTGCACACCCCTAGTGAGTGCGGGTACCCATTATGATGTGAGATTGAGACCAAGGGGATGGTATTGTTCTTAGATTCAACCCGAGGGACTGGTATTGTTTTGAGATTGAGCCCGAGGGGCTGGTATTGTTCTGAGATATTGCCCGAGGGGAGAACCTTAATGTGTTTATCTTTTCTTAATTGCTTGTCAAATTTCCTTATTAATTGTTGAAAAAGGCTTTTCATGAAGTTAAATTTGAGTTAAAGGATTTTTACCTATCTTTCACTAGTTTACTATTTTAATGGTTTTACTGCTTCATTATAGCATGTTTTGTGCCTTATGTGATTTCCTGCTTTCACTCTTTATTTATGATTATTACTCACTGAGTTGGAGTAGTCACTTGACTCCCTTCACCCTGTGTGCAGATTCAGGCATATCTAGTCCCGCTCCCGAGTGCTGATCATTTCCAGCTCAGGCGGATCCGAGGAGTCTCTAGGTAGTTATTGGCGTTCACAACCCGGAGCTCTTCTCTATTTTACTTCTTCATGTTCTTAGTTTCTGTATTAAACTCTGTAGTTTGATTTGGAGTATTTCGGATTATTTAGATACTCATGACTAGTGACTCCCCGATATCGGGCTGTGTTGGGTTCTTTTTTGCAAATTATGCTATTATCTGTTAACTTTGGATTATCTTATCATGCTTTAGATTTATTTCTTATGGTTTAATTGTTAATAATTGGATATGGGAAGTGTTGGTTGGCCTTGTCTTCACGAGAGGCGCCATCACGATCGGGTCCGGGTTTAGGGTAGTGACAAGTTGGTATCAGAGCGTAGGTTATATAGGTCTCACGAGTCATGAGCAGGTTTAGTAGAGTCTTGCAGATTGGTATGGAGACATCTGTACTTATCCTCAGGAGGCTGCAGAACCTTTAGGAAAAACTTCATATTCTTGAAATTCTTATCGTGCGTCCTTGTTTTAGCTTGAAATGTAACTATTTGAATTCCTTCCACGCGTTCGTATGCGCGCATAAGTGCTTAGTATCCGATGTGTATTGATGTCTTGTGATTCCCTAATCAAGGGGCGAGATGTGATCTCTGTGTGTTGATGTTGGGCAAGTCGGGAAGAATTAAGGCCAGATTTTTGTCTATAGCTTGAGCCCTGAGCTGTTGGTTTTGTGAGCGCGTGTTTCTGGATCCATATGTTCTATTGTGTCCCTATTAAGGGAGGTAATGACTGTGTAGTTACATGATGAGTGTGATGTGACTGCGAGATGTATTCATGTGATTTGGAAGCGACGAGAAGGGTCTGCTGGAGGATAGAAGGACTATTAGGTGCTTGATTTTCATCTTGATTTGAGGTATAGCCCCGAGTTATGGGTGTGTGAAGAATCTTTCCATGTTTCCTAGTTGGGAGTGGAGTAAATTTCATGTTGCGTTCTGAGTTCAGACTCGGGAAGTTTAAGTGACTGCGTAATATTTATGACGATGGAAGGTATACAGAAATGCTAGTTTGAGGCAAAATAGGTGGGGTTATCTCCTGCGGATTGTTCTGAAGTTTGCGTAATCCCTTGTGTTATTTATTGGAAGATCTCTGTTACTAGTGAAATATATGTTTTACAATTTGAATTTGGGTTGCTCAAGAGAGAAGGCTTGACTACTATAAGAGTGAATGCGAGATTTCCAAAAGATATAAAGTACTATATGGTCTGTGTTCCGCGAGCTTATGAAGGATTGAGTTTAATATCACTATGGTATTATGAAGCAATAAAGTATATGCGTTATGAGTTATTATGTATGTTTTGGTCTATGGCTTCGAGCCAAGTGGGGGAGTCCACTATTAATTAGTCGATTGCATGGTTATGTACTATGTTGGTTCTAGTTTGAGGCAAGCGGGTGAATCAGTCATCGGCTTTAGCGCAGTTACTTCACCACCACCCGCCCAGTCAGCTAGGGGTCGCCCTAGAGGGGGAGATCGATTAGGTGGTAGTCAGGCCCGTTTTTATGCACTTCCGGGCAAACCCGATGCTATTGCTTCAAATGCTGTTATTACAGCTATTCTTTTAGTCTACCATAAAGATGCCTCTATATTATTTGATCTGGGTTCCACCTTTTCTTATGTGTCATCATACTTTGCTTGTTATTTGGGTACGCCCCATGAGTTTCTTGCTTTACCTGTTCATATATCTACCCCGGTGGGCAATAGTGTTATTGTAGACCGTATGTACCGGTCGTGTGTGGTAACTATTGGGGGTCTGGAGACCCGTGTGGATCTTTTATTATTGTGTATTGTGGATTTCGGTGTCATTTTGGGCATAGATTGGCTATCTCTGTATTGTGCTATTCTGGACGGTCATGCTAAGACAGTCGCATTGGCTATGCCGAGTGTGCCACGGATTGAGTGACGGGGTGTGACTGATTATGTTCCCAGTAGAGTGATCTCATTCTTGAAAGCCCAGCGTATGGTTGGGAAGGGTTGTGTTTCATATCTAGCCTTTTTGAGGGAGTTCGGTGCTGAGACTCCCAATATTGATTCTGTTCCAGTTGTGAAGGATTTTCCCGACGTGTTTCCTGTAGACCTATCGGGAATGCCACCGGACAGGGATATTGATTTTGGTATTGACCTGGTGCCGGGCACTCAGCCCATTTCTATTCTGCCATATCATATGGCACCAGCGGAGTTGAAGGAATTAAAGGAGCAACTTCAGGAACTCCTTGATAAAGGGTTCATTCGGCCTAGTGTGTCACCTTGGGGTGCGCTAGTTCTAAATGTGAAGAAGAAGGATGGCACTATGAGTATGTGCATTGATTATAGGAAATTGAACAAGGTAAAAATTAAGAACAAGTATCCTTTGCCTCGCATTGATGATTTATTTAACCAGCTTCAGGGAGCGAGACTGTTCTCTAAGATTGATCTCCGTTCAGGTTATCACCAGTTGAATATCAGGGACTTGGATATTCTTAAGACAACTTTCAGGACCCGATATGGTCATTATGAGTTCTTGGTGATGTCTTTTGGGCTGACTAATGCCCTAGTAGCGTTCATGCATTTGATGAACAATGTGTTTCGGCCTTATCTCGACTCATTTGTCATAGTTTTCATTTATGATATTTTGGTGTATTCGCGTAGTTAGGAGGAGCACGCAGAGCATTTGAGAGTTGTGTTGCAGAGATTGAGGGAGGAGAAGCTTTATGCAAAATTCTCCAAGTGTGAGTTTTTGCTCAGTTTAGTGACTTTGCTAGGGCATGTGGTGTCCAGCGAGGGTATTCAGGTTGATCCGAAGAAGATAGAGGCGGTTCAGAGTTGGCCCAGACCATCCTCAGCCACATAGATTCGCAACTTTCTTGGTTTGGCGGGTTATTATCGCTGTTTTATTCAGGGATTCTCATCTATCGCATCGCCCTTGACCAAGTTGACCCAGAAGGGTGCTTCATTTGTATGGTCGGATGAGTGTGAGGAGAGCTTTCAAAAGCTCAAGATAGCTTTGGCCACAGCTCCAGTGTTAGTTTTGCCATCAGCTTTAGGTTCATATACCGTGTATTGTGATGCTTCGAGAGTTGGTATTGGTTGTGTTTTGATGCAGGAGGGTAGAGTTATTGCTTATGCTTCTCGTCAGTTGAAGCCCCATGAGAAGAACTACCATGTTCATGATTTGGAGTTGGCTGCCATAGTTCACGCATTGAAGATTTAGAGGCATTACTTGTATGGTGTGTCTTGTGAGGTGTTTACCGATCATTGTAGCCTCCAGCACTTGTTCAAACAGAAGGATCTCAATTTTAGGCAGCGAAGGTGGTTGCAGTTGCTTAAGGATTATGATATCACTATATTGTACCATCCGGGAAAGGCCAATGTGGTGGCCTATGCCTTGAGCCGACAGGTGGTAAGTATGGGGAGTTTGGCATATATTCTAGTTGGGGAGAGACCTCTTGCAGTTGATGTTCAGGCCTTGGCCAATCGGTTCATGAGGTTAGATATTTCGGAGCCTAGTCAGGTTTTGGCTTGTGTGGTTTCTCGGTCTTCCTTATATGATCGCATCAGAGAGTGCCAGTATGATGATCCACATTTTCTTGTCCTTAAGGATAGAGTTCAGCACGATGATGCCAAAGATGTGACCATTGGTAATGATGGGGTGTTGAGGATGTAGGGCCGGATTTGTGTGCCCAATGTGGATGGGCTTCGGGAGTTGATTTTGGAGTAGGCCCATAGCTCGTAGTATTCCATTCATCCGGGTGCTGCGAAGATGTATCAGGATTTGATGTAGCACTATTGGTGGAGGATAATGAAGAAAGACATTGTGGGATTTGTAGTTCGGTGTCTCAATTGTCAGCAGGTGAAATATGAGCATTAGAGACCGGGTGGCTTGCTTCAGCAGATGGATATTCCAGAGTGGAAGTGGGAGCAGATCACTATGGACTTTGTTGTTGGACTTCTACGGACTTTGAAGAAGTTCGATGCTATTTGGGTGATTGTGGATTGGTTGACCAAGTCCACGCACTTCATTCCTGTGTGTACTACCTATTCGTCAGAGCGGTTGGCAGAGATCTATATCTAGGAGATTGTTCGCTTGTATGGTGTCCCAGTTTCCATCATTTCAGATAGGGACACTCAGTTTACATCGCAGTTTTGGAAGTCTGTGCAGCGAGAGTTGGGTATTCAGGTTGAGTTGAGCACATCTTTTCACCCTCAGACAGACGGGTAGTCCGAGCGCACTATTCAGATATTGGATGACATGTTGCGTGCTTGTGTCATTGATTTCGGAGGGTCATGGATTCAGTTTCTACCACTTACAGAGTTTGCTTATAACAACAACTACCAGTCGAGTATTCAGATGGCTCCACACGAGGCTTTGTATGGGAGGTGGTGTAGATCTCCAGTTGGTTGGTTCGAGCCTGGTGAGGCTAGACTATTGGGGACAGACTTGGTGCAAGATACCTTAGAAAAGGTGAAGGTGATTTAGGATAGGCTTCGTACCGCGCAGTCGAGGCAAAAGAGTTATGCTGACAGGAAGGTTCGAGATGTGTCCTACATGGTTGGTGAGAAGGTTCTGTTGAAGGTTTCGCCCATAAAGGGTGTTATGAGATTTGGGAAGAAAGGGAAATTGAGTCTGCGGTTCATTTGGCCTTTTGAGGTGCTTCGGGGGATTGGGGAGCTGTCTTATGAGCTTGCTTTGCCACCTAGCTTGTTGAATGTGCATCCGGTATTTCATGTTTCTATGCTCCGGAAGTACATTGGGGATCCGTCTCTTGTTCTGGATTTCAGCACGGTTCAGTTGGATGATGATTTGACCTATGATGTGGAGCCAGTAGCTATTTTGGGTCGTCAAGTTCGAAAATTGAAGTCAAAAGATATAGCTTCAGTGAAAGTGCAATGGAGAGGTCGGCCCGTGGAGGAGGCTACCTGGGAGACCGAGCAGGAGATGCGGAGCAGATATACTCACCTGTTTGAGGCTTCAAGTATATTTCTTGACTCATTCGAGGACGAACGTTTGTTTAATTTGGGGAGGATGTGACGACCCGGTCAGTCGTCTCATGAGTACCGCTTTATTTTCCCTATTTATGCTTCTTTATGCTTTGTTTATCCGTGTTATGTGGTATCGGGTTGGTCGGATCGAATCCAAAATGATTTTGGTAAGGTTTGAGACAATTAGTCTGTATTGAGGAAGTTTAAGTTAAAAAAGTCAACCAGATGTTGACTTATGTGTTAGAGGGATATGATGTGAGTTCCGATTGTTTGTATAGTTTTAGGAGGTAATTTGGGACTTAGGAGTGCGATCGGATAGAGTTTTGGAGGTTCGAAGTAGATTTAGGCTTGAATTGGCAAAGTTAATTTTTGGTGTTTCCTGTTGGTAGGCGAGATTTTGGTATAGGAGTCGAAATGGAATTCCGAGAGTTTCAGTAGTTCCGTTGTGTCATTGGGGATGTGTGTGCAAAATTTCAGGTCATTCGGATGTGGTTTGGTTGGGTTTTTGATCAAAAGCGGAATTCGGAAGATTTTGGAAATTTTGGCTTGAATCCGATGTGTTTTGGTTGATATGATGTTGTTTGAGGTGTTTTGAAGATTTGTAAAAGTTTGAATAAGGTTTTGGGATATGTTGGTGCCTTTGGTTGAGGTCCCGGGGGCCTCGGGTGAGTTTCGGAGGGTTGAACGGATCATTTTAAGTTGAAGAAAATTGCAGATTTTGGTTTCAGCTGTTGCATGTATTTTACTCTTCGCGTTCACGAGTGGACACTCGCGTTCGCGAAGAGTCAGTTGAGGAAGGTGGAATTTAAGCCTTCGTGTTCACGAAGGGCTAAGTGGTTGTGCATCGCGTTCGCGGGGTGGTGTCGCGTTCGCATAAAAGAAAATGGGCAGCTGAGCTTCAGTAGATTTTTATTCAATGCGTTTTTAAGAGGCGGAACGCGATCGTGAAAGTTGGTCTGAGTAAAGCATCGCGTTCGCGATGGGGAGGTCGCGATCGTGAAAGATGAAAAATTAGTCAAAGTTATTTTGTTCTTCGCGAACGCGAGGCTTTGACCACGTTCGCGAAAAAGGATTTCAGGGCTGGGCAGAAAGTTTAAAAGGTTGTCTTGTCCGCGTTTTTGGGGTTTATTTCTTCCATTATTGGTTGTTTTTGGAGATTTTTGAAGGGGATTGAAGAGGGATTCAAGGGGAATCACTTGGAGGTAAGATTCTTGGACTTAAAACTCGATTCTAATGTGAATTTCACCTAAATAATCATTGAAATTAATCCAAAAAATTAAAGAATTAGGGCTTGGAAACTTAGACCTCCAATTGAGGATGTGAAGGATCATTTGAGGTCGGATTTAAGAAATTTTGATATGTATGAACTCGTGGGGAGATAAGGAATCTATTGATGTAAAAATTATCGAATTCTATCAATTTACTTATGGCATACTTTTACGTACAAAAACCTGGGGTGTAACATTTCAACATCAACTCGAACTTCTCATCCTTAAATCTTACTTTCAAATCCCTAACTCAAAAATCCGATTACAACTCAACAACATGTAATCTAGTCGGATTATTCGATGATCACAGGGGACTTAATTCAAACCCAATTCCCAAAAGGGATTGAGTTGTCCTCCCAAATGTCATAAACCCGATTTCGCGAGAAAAAGGGGGCGTGACAGCGTGGCGACTCTGCTGGGGACTTTTAGTCTTTTACCATTTCAGACTATTATTGTGAATTTATGCTTCTTTATGCCCAATTATTTGTTTATTTCTTTTAAGCATTCAATTTTCTTTTCGATTGCAAAACTGACTTGTCTTTTTGTTTCTTTTCCTTTACTGCTTTCCTTAATTACCGCTTTAAATTATGGAACTGTTGTATTTACTGCTTTCTCAATGTGAAAATACACTCATGCCAAACAAAATACCATAGCAACGCTTATAATGAGTGGTTGCGCTCTTCCGATATTATCACCCCCTAAATACGAAAAAGGTGTATTTGCGATAAAACCAATCGATCAACGGTGTAGTCGACGGTTCCGTGCCTTTCCTCCTTGAGTTGTCCGCTCAAGGGTACCAGTCTAAAACCCTATAGAACCTTTACTCTGTTTAAATGTGCATGCATCATGGTCAAACCTAGCCGAGTCAGTTATGTTGTCCGCATAATGACTCTTTAAGATAGCCTTCTCCTAAGTCCACACCCCCACGTTCTGTGCATTTATTTGGAGAACTAAATGCTTCATGTTAATTGTTGATGTTAAATAGTCGAGTTTGGAAGGACGAGTTCCCCAGTTTCGGAATGGTTAGCATGCCCCCACTCTTTCTAGACTGGTGGGGGAGTCTTCCGTCAGATGACCAAATCAATGAGTGGAAAGATAAGGCCGACATAGCTAGCAAAAAGTATGAATATCTGGAATACAGTCTGCTGGAATTAGAAGGAAAAGTGAGGAAGAGAGTCACTGATTGCCAGAATGCTGAAGGAAACGAGGGCGGACACCTAGCCAGAGCCTATCTATTATTGGGACTTCGCGAGTTGGTGAAGCTGTTCGATGGAGCCAAAGATGCCGAGTCTGGGGAAGGTCCTTCTGGGACCAAATAGATAGGAGCTTGTTATTTTGCTTTGAGAAATGTAATAAGGCCGACGGCCACTAGTGACATTCTATTTCCTGTTGTTTAGTGTCTTTTTGGGATTCGTCTACTTTTTATCAATAAAATGAGGCATTTAGCATTCTAAGTTCTCCAAATTAATTTGTCGCTAGGCCTACCTCAGGCACGAAGAGGTCCCCAAATTAGGACACGCTTTACATTCCGCACTATGTGTTTAAATATCGCAACCAGATATGAGTACTACAAAGACATGCACTATAAGCCATGAAGGGATAAATATTACCTTAGTGTGGCTCGCGTCCCTAGTAAATCAAGAACGTTAAGCAACTTGAAGAGAAACTAGATGGAGCAATGGAAAGCTAAAAGCGAAAGAATGTCGTATTGAAGTTTTCACAAGAAAAAGGATATGCAGAAATATTAGCTGAATAATGGGAAGAGAGATAAGAAAGCATTATGAATAAAGTGTGATACATGGATGAAAACGGTAGAGTGTTACAAAACCTATAGTCAAATGAAGAAAGAGACGAAAGGTGATGGGACTTAAGACAACAAAAGAGTATAGGTCATTAGGTTATATCCACATTTCGAGAAATAAGTTTGTGACTCCAACGCGACTACCAGAGGGGAGTGTTAATCCCCAGAGTAATAGAAATCCGTATGGACTGGTAAACAAGATAAACTAAATATGAATTTTGGACTGATTGAAAAGTACTCGACAACATGGGAATTTCATATTTTGTTTCGGCGATAATAGAATGGCCCACAAAAGAAAATTCATGACAAATTCAAAGGATGGTCATTTAGGGAGACGCTTCCTTAGAACAAGCAATGTGAGCAAAGTTAAGCTTAAAGGACTGTATGTACCAGTTACATTAAGTGTCACTCTCACGAGTAAGAGAATTTGTCATCCTTGGTACAGGAGGATTGCCGCAAGGCGAGTAAGGATCATTGATGTTGAGAAACGATGCCAAAGATGAAAAGGCAAAACATCTACAGGTAGATCCTCTTGGCTTCAGCTCTTAGTATACCTCTAAAGGGGGGAATATGGAGTGATGCGGCATTAAGTCAAAAAAGGGGTTCTAGTGACTAAAATAAAGGGGTTCTAGTGACTATGGAATGGTAAAGGAAGAATGCGATAAATGAAAGAGGAATGAGATGGCACTTATCCAAATCTTACAGATATGTTACTATTCAATAATATTGTACAAGCACGACGTCAAGGAGAGGAAGTAAAGGTTCATGCCTGAGCTGTTATTAATAAATAAGGAGCTAGTACGAGACGTAAGTTAAAACAAAGTAAATAATCCAAGAAAGATTATGAAGAATATTGATACAAAAATAGGCCAACGTAGTTAGTAATTGGACAGGAAGATCTCAGTTATGGCTAAACAGGAGATTACAGATGAGTTATCAGATCGTGTGAGATAAACATAGTAGAACCCAACATGGAGAGTTCAGCCTCGAAGAATATCATTATAATACTTGAGATATATTCAAACAAGAGTCGGAGTAGTTAAAAATACGTATGAATGTTACGGCGATAAAAGAAAGAGTCACTAGGAAGGCTGTCAAAATATCAGTTCAGGAGCAACCATACAAGCACAAGGGCATGGAAGTAAGCAACTATGGATGATTATAGGCAAGTAAGGACATCAAAAAGGTCTGTAATAAGCTCACAGCTTTACGAGAGTCAAGGGTTCTCCCTAAGTAATACAACGAAAGACTAGCTGAAGAGAGAAGAAAGAAGACTTAAACCTAAGCACAACGACCTAAAGAGGAAATGGTCATGTAACAACAATCTCGCAACAACATTGTAAGCATTCTAAAGGAAAGTGGCACATATCGTGGCTAATGAACGGGAAGTAAGAATTAAAAGTAAGATTCGAGATCATATGAGTTGTATGAAAACTCTGGCAAGTGTGGGCACTAAGATAAGCTAAGTATGGACGCAACAAAGGGCAGAAAGACCAGGAAAAGTAATTGCACACGTTTAAAGAAAGCTGAGATGAAATAAAAAAAATATTTGATCAATGATCCAGAGTTAGTACGTTATGGATACACTCAAGATTTTGGAACATTATCCAGGCAACATAATTGTTGATAATCATACAGCCATAAGACTCTGATATAAGTTAAAAGAAAGAATTAAGCCCAAGGCATAGACAAAGGATTGAATTATTAGAAGATTGTATCATGGATATTCCATAACGCCCATGAAAGACTAAAGTAATAACTGATACCATGAGCCACAGATCGGAAGATAGCTTAAGCCTACGTAAAGGCTGATCAGAAGGAAGAGGAAACTAAAGAATTACATCAACCCAGCTAAATCAAAAATCTGATTATTGGACCTAGAAAAATTATAGAAGTTGTGCTTGAGAACATGACAGAATCACTCTTAATATCAGATGTTCCAGAAAAATAACATAACAACCATAATCTATAATGGCTCTACAAGAAAGCCAGTTAGAAGAAGTCCAGCCTCATAAAAAGTCAGTACGGAGCTCCCATCGGATTGTGTATGTAGCAGAGGTGCGAGTAGTATAACAGAGCTTCAAGTTATGGACATGAATTACACCTAGATGGAAGGGAGGTCAGGAAAGAGATAGAAGATACGATGCGATATTGAAAAGTAAGTTTATTAAAGGTAAAGAAGATACGACATACTCAAGTACGAAAGGTTGTAAATAGTTGAGACTTCAGATATAGGTTGGGTTTTAAGTTTAATTTACAAAGGAGACCCTAGTAAAAATTTTACAAATCTCCAAGAGTTAACATTCGAGGACGAATGTTCTAAAGGGGAGAAGGATGTTACATCCCGTAATTTTAACAACATTGACACCGTTATATGCATTTGATATGGTATTTTGAGTGAGATATTTTTGTAAAATAGTTTGGAAAAAAATATGATTTCATATAGTTATTAATATTATTACTTTCGAATATGTTCTGAATTATACATCTAATATGAGAAAAGTTTATGAGATTTTCTTTATTGTAAAGATATGAATTATTTTCTCACAAGAAAAGAAGGTTATCTTTTATTTTTTTATACCATTTTAAGAATTAAGCATACGAAAAATTGTACTCTTTATATGAGATTAGGAAAATTAAAAGTTGAGAAAATATGTGCATTTTTTTACATGGATGTTTTAATGAAATAATAAATATATGTATTTATTTTGTATGGTACCACATGACCATGATAGTAAAGTATATTATAGTATGATATATAAAGTATATTAAATATGAGTAGTAATTTGAGTAATTTGGGATAATTTTTTATTACGTGGGTAATTGATTAATTACCGAGTAACGGATCATTACCTAATTAATTAATTCAATATTTGGATAATCTTTCCTACCCCACGTGGCAGCCATGCAGCACCAATTAGATGACTCTTAAATTATTTTTGCAAGGTGGCAACATATGTTAATCGCTTCTTTTTCCCTTGGCTCGTATGGGATGAGCTATCATTTAGTTTGACCTTACACATTATAATGGACTAATGTCATAGATACTGACAATTCAAATAACTTTTTCACATGAGGTTAGCTTGTTGTAGTAGGCTACATATTTTTCAAAGTTTACGTTGTTAGTATATATAATATTAAAAGCTATTATATTATGTTTGAGTTGCTCTATATTTATTCTCTATTTTTTTGTTGTAAAGAAAACGTGCTTATGAGAATATATCTAATCGTGGATTGTGTTGTGGGTATATTGGTATCTTAAGTATCACTCAAAGATTGAATTTCAAGATTACTGAAGTTATGTGCTTGAAAGCCGATAATTTTTTTATCAAGCACCCAATATCGGTTGGAAAGGTGTTGCAGAAGGGATATACTTTAGAAGTGTTTTATCATTTGGGAAACTGATGATAAGAAGAGGCAGTGACTGGAGTCTAAATAGAACCTTGTGATTAGTCTTGTGATATTATCGCTGCTTCTCCCTATTTAATTTGGTGGAGCATGCACAAGCTTTAGTAGAGCTGAGTTTTCGAAGTTTTGGATGTTGGACCATGAAAAATGGATTCTTGAAGTAGTAAAGGATAAACTAAGTCTCGATTTTGGTGACAAAGTGTTGAGTGTCTAGTATGTGCAGGATGGTAGGTTCATATATTTGTATGTCACGGGGGAAGAATCAGGCTGTAGGAATGGATGGATATTGAATCATTGAGAAATATGAAAAGGAGATCTCTGAAATTGTAGCATGGACAGTAACAGAAAGGCAAAGCCAAGAACGAAGGTGAAGGGATTTGGAAATTCATACGGATTTTTCCTTACTCCAGGTATGTTAAGGCTAAGCTCTTCTTTCATTTGGCATGATCTCGTCATTACATTCATATCCCAGAATTTACGTATATTTTGCTAGTCTCGCAAATTGCGTATATTTTTCTAGTATTGTAAGTTATAATATTCTCTTTATCGGGACTTTATATTCAAATGAGTATTTCCTTCTACCAGTCAAGAGAGCAGAGAAATTACATATATATAATATTAAAAGTATTTTCATTACCATCGAGCTATAATCGATGGGCAAGCCCTATCGGGCAACTTCTGATCAGATGGTAAGTTATATATCGAGCCTACTATGGTCGAGCGCTTATAAGCGAGCCCAATTGGTCGAGATACAGAGCCTAGTATGGTCGAGCGCTTATGAGCGAGTCTACTACGGCAGAGCAGATATATTATGTATACCGAGCCTTATAGGGTCGGACAACTATTTTACTTACTATATTGAGAGAGTTGAGTCAGTATCAGCAGGTAAGCATATCTTCATATTATCTTTGACTTCCAGTTACTTACAGTTATTATATTATCAGTTCAATTTCAGCTTTCAGTATATTGCCTTACATACTCAGTACATTATTTCGTACTGACATCCCATTTCTCGGGGCGCTGCATTTTATGCGTGCAGGTCAGATAGACAGACGGGTAGGCATCCTCAATAAGTGTTTCCCAAGTTCAGCTTGATTGGTAAGCTCCATGCCTTTCGGAGTTTCCGGGTCTAGAGCCTTATGTACATCTTGTATATATATATATATATGTATATATGTTATGAGTAGGTTGGGGAAGATGTTCCGATCACAATATACCCATCAGTAGGCTTGTAGACATATCATGTCAGTTAGTGCAATATGTTATGCTTGCAAGCCTTGTATGTATATTTGATTAGTTTGTCAGCTATAATAGTTATGACGGCCTTGTCGGCCCAGTTATATATTGACATTTAGTCAGCACTCGCATTTATCTTGCAATGAGGCCCATAGCCAAAGTATGACATCATATGTTTAGAGTCCCTTAGTTGCTATGACATCATAAGTATGACATCTTCAAGTTAGTACGCTATGATATGAGAGGCACTAGGTGCCAGTCTCGCCCTCAGGTTTGGGGCATGACAATGTTATGAGAGAGTTAATGCACGAAGGGTGATGTCGTGCACTTGTTTGCTATGTTATTACTTCTGTTGGTGCAAAGCATGATATTTACTGCGTTCCTTTACTGTACTATTTTCAGGATTTGATATTCCCTTCAGCATGTTTTCCCCATTTCCATTATTATCTGTTAAATTTATAATTGTTGTTATTTTCTCGTATACGGTTTAACTGCACAGGTTCGTGTTATTATAGTGTCCTAGCTTCGTCACTACTTTACGGAGGCTAGGCTCGGCACTTACCAATACCTGGGGTCGAGTGTGCTGATGATGTACTCTGCACTTTCTGTGTAGATTACGGTACTGGACCGTATTGATCAGAGTTGGGTTGCTGCATCCAGTCTACAGGAGACCCAAGGTAGATCTGCTAGCGTTCGCAGACCCTGGAGTCCCCTTCCAGTTATCCTAGTTTCATTCTTTTCTTTTATTTTGAGAACAATTGTATTTTTCTTTAAACCAGTATTTGTAGTGACTCTTAGAAGTTCATGGATTGTGACACCAAATTTTGGGTATTCAAGTATTGGTTTTTGGATTATTATAAATTTCCGCACTTCTTTAATTTGTTTTGGTTTAATTTTTGTTATGTACTGTTTGGGATAGCGGTTAGCGTATTATATCTTTATTTGTTGGCTTGCTTGGCATTCTGAAAAGTTAGGCGCCATCACGATCCCGACGATGGAAAATTCGGATCGTGACAAGTTGGTATCAGAGCACTAGGTTGCCTAGGTCTCACAATTCACGAACAAGCTAGGTAGAGTCTGAGGGATCGGTACAGAGACGTCTGTGTTTATCCCCTAGAGGCTACAGAGTTTTAGGAAATAATTATACATCCATTCTTCTTTGTCGTGCGATTTGATCTCTCAATACTAATTGAACACTCTACTCTTGTTCTTTCACAGATGGCGAGAACACGTACCACTTCATTGGTTGATCAATAGCCCGAGCCCCCAGTAGCAGCTCCTACGAGGGGTAGAGGACGAGGTCGAGGCCATGCAAGAGGCTGAGGCAGGGCTCAGCCTAGAGCCCGAGCAGCAGAACCAGTGGTGGAGCCTCAGCTAGAGTTTGATAAGGAGGCTCCAGCTCAGACCGTTCCAGCAGGACCAGCTCAGGTCCTGGAGGGGTTCATAGCCACCCCAGTGTTTCAGGATACTTTGGTCCGTCTAGTGGGTCTTATGGAGAGTGTAGCTTAGATCGGCATGTTCCCTGTAGCACCATCCATCTCTCAGGCTAGGAGAGAAGCACAAACTCCCACTACCCACACTTCGGAGCAGATGGTTCCTCAGTTTTAGACTCTGACAGCTCAACCAGTTGAAGTAGTTCAGCCAGCTATTGCAGCACAGGCCACTGGTGGATCGGTCATGTCTTCTGAGGCTTTGTTGAGGTTGGACAAGTTCACCAAGCTTTTCTCGTTTCACTATAGTGGTGCAGCTTTTGAGGACCCATAGGATTATCTTGACCGCTGCCATAAGGTGTTGCGAAATATGGGGATAATGGAGATCAATGGGGTCGATTTTACTATATTCCAGATGATAGGGTCTACCAAGAGATGGTGGAATGATTTTGTGTTGACTAGCCCAGCTGGCTCGCCCACCTTGACTTAGGACCAGTTCTCTCAGCTATTTCTCGAGAAGTTCCTCCCTATCACTCAAGGACTATCGCAGGCGGTTCAAGCACCTTCAGCAGGGTTCTCTGACTGTCACTCAGTACGAGACTAGGTTTGTTGATTTGGCCCGTCATCCTCTTCTTATACTTCCTACCGATAAAGAGAGAGTGAGGAGGTTTATTGAGGGGCTCGCTCATCCTATCAGACTGTAGATGGCTAAGGAGACAGGAAGCGAGATTTCTTTCCAGGATGTAGCCAATATGGCTAGGCGAGTTGAGGCGGTTTTAGCTCAGGGGAGTAGTTAGGGGTCTGACAAGAGGCCTCGTCATTCTGGTAGGTTTAGGGTGCCTTATCTGGAGGTAGGAATTCTTTTGGTAGAGGCCATCTTCCCAGGTTATTTCATTCAACACTTCAGGCTTCTCACGGTGCTTCAGGTGGTCGTGGCTCTCATATGTAGTATTCTGATCAACTAGCCTATAGTGCACCTCCACTCCAGAGTTTTTAGGGTGGTTACCCAAGCCGTCAAGGTCAGTTCAGGGTCAGCAGTTTCAGCAGTTTCAGCAGTTTCAGCAGTCGAGGTCTTATTATACTTGTGGCGATCTGAGGCATATTGTTGGGTATTGCCCTCGAGCATCGAGCAGTTCTCAGCATCAGGGTTCTCGTGCCATGGTCCTAGCACCGGGTGCTCCACCGCCCACTCAGTCAGGTAGAGGCAGGTGTGAGACAGATAGAGGTGGAAGTTGAGGTATTAGAGGTGGAGGCCAGACCGCTATAGGTGGGGGTCAGACCACTAAAGGTGGAGGCCAGCCAGTAGGAGGCCGTCCCAGGGATGCAGTTCAGAGTGGTGGGGCCCAGCCCCGATGTTATGCTTTCCCAGTCAAGCCTGAGGTTGAGGCATCTGATGTCGTTATCACAGGTACGGTTTTAGTTTGCACTAGGGATGCCTCAGTATTATTTGACCCGGGGTCTACTTATTCGTATGTATCATCTTACTTTGCTTCATATTTGGTTATGCCTCGTGATTCTTTGAGTGCTCATGTGTATGTGTCCACACTAGTGGGGGATTCTATTGTTGTAGATCATGCTTATCATGCATGTGTGGTTATTATTAGGGGCCTCGAGACTAGCATAGATCTCCTACTTCTTGATATGGTTGATTTTGATATTATCCGGGGGATGGATTGGTTGTCACCTTATCATGCTATATTGGACTGTCATGCCAAGAGAATGACCTTGACCTTGCCGGGGTTGCCTTGATTAGAGTGGAGAGGGACTCCTAGCCATTCTACCAGTAGGGTTATTTCTTATATGAAGTCTCGGCGTATGGTCGAGAAGAGGTTTGGCTTATGTTCGTAATTCTAGTGCGGAGGTTGCTTCCATAGATTTTGTACCAGTTGTTCGGAGTTCCCATAGTATTTCCAGCAGACCTGTCGGGGATGTAACCTGACAAAGATATTGGTTTTTGCATGGATTGGGCTCCAAGCACTCAACCCATTTCCATTCCACCATACCCTATGGCCCCACCAGAGTTGAAAGAATTTAAGGAGCAGTTGCAAGATTTGCTTGATAAGGCTTTATTAGACCTAGTGTCTTGCCCTAGAGTGGAGAGGGACTCCTAGTCGTTCTACCAGTAGGGTTATTTCTTATATGAAGGCTCGGCGTATGATCGAGAAGGAGTTTGGCTTATGTTCGTGATTCTACTGCGGAGATTGCTTCCATAGATTCTGTACCAGTTGTTCGGAGTTCCCATAGTATTTCCAGCAGACCTATCGGGGATGCAACCTGACAAAGATATTGGTTTTTGCATGGATTGGGCTCCAAGCACTCAACCCATTTCCATTCCACCATACCCTATGGCCCCACCAGAGTTGAAAGAATTTAAGGAGCAGTTGCAAGATTTGCTTGATAAGGCTTTATTAGACCTAGTGTCTTGCCCTAGAGTGGAGAGGGACTCCTAGTCGTTCTACCAGTAGGGTTATTTCTTATATGAAGGCTCGGCGTATGATCGAGAAGGAGTTTGGCTTATGTTCGTGATTCTACTGCGGAGATTGCTTCCATAGATTCTGTACCAGTTGTTCGGAGTTCTCATAGTATTTCCAGCAGACCTATCGGGGATGCAACCTGACAGGGATATTGACTTTTGCATTGATTGGGCTCCAGACACTCAGCCCATTTCCATTCCACCATACCATATGGCCCCACCAGAGTTGAAAGAACTGAAGGAGCAGTTGCAAGATTTTCTTGATAAGGGCTTTATTAGACCTAGTGTCTTGCCCTGGGGTGCGTCGGTGTTGTTTGTAAAGAAGAAGGATGGATCAATGAGGATGTGCATAGACTATCGGCAGTTGAACAAAGTCACCATCAAGAACAAGTATCCATTATCGAGGATTGACGATTTATTTGATCAGCTTTTGGGTGCCAAAGTGTTTTTGAAGATTTATTTGAGATCTAGTTACCACTAGTTGAGGATTAAGGCATCCGAGGTCCCTAATACAGCTTTTCAGACTCGGTATGGGCATTATGAGTTCTTAGTGATATCATTTGGGCTGACAAATGCCCCAGCAGCGTTCATGGATTTGATGAACCGAGTGTTTAGACCCTATTTGGATTCCTTTGTGATTGTCTTCATTGATGATATCTTGATATACTCCTGCAGCCAAGAGGAGCATGAGTAGCATCTTCGGACCATTCTTCAGACTTTGAGAGACAGCCAGTTATATGCTAAGTTTTTGAATGTGAGTTTTGGTTGAGTTCAGTGGCTTTCTTGGGTCATGTTGTATCAGTAGAGGGTATTCATGTGGATCCTAAGAATATTGAGGCAGTCAAGGACTGGCCTAGACCCACATTAGCTACAGAGATCCGGAGTTTCTTGGGTTTGACAGATTATTACCGTCGGTTTGTGGAGGGGTTTTCCTCTATAACAGCCTTGATGACCAGGTTGACCTATAAGGGTGCCCCGTTTAGGTAGTTGGATGAGTGTGAGGCGAGCTTTCAGAGACTTAAGACAGCCTTGACTACGACACCAGTGTTGGTGTTGCCCATAGGTTCAGGGCCATACATCGTATACTGTAATGCATCTTGTATTGGTCTTGGTGCGGTATTGATGCAGGGTGGCAGGGTTATTGCATCTGCTTCGCGACAGTTGAAGATTCACGAGAAGAATTATCCAGTTCATGACTTAGAGCTAGAAGCCATTGTTCACGTGCTAAAGATTTGGAGGCACAATTTATATAGTGTGTCGTGTGAGGTGTTCACGGATCATAAGAGTTTGCAATACTTGTTCAAGCAAAAGGAGCTCAATTTGAGGCAGAAAAGGTGGTTGGAGCTATTGAAAGACTATGATATCACCATCTTGTATCATTCTGGGAAGTCCAATGTGGTGGCCAATGCTTTGAGTAGGAAGTCAGATAGTATGGGCAGTCTCGCATATATTCCAGTCAGTGAGAGACCCCTTGCTTTAGATTTTCAGGCTTTGGCCAATCAGTTTGTGAGGTTGGATGTTTTGATCCATTAGTGTTCTAGCTTGTATAGTCTCTCAGGCATCCTTGTTTGAGCGTATCAAGGAGCGGCAGTATGATGATTTTCATTTGCTTGTCCTTAGGGACATAGTGCGGCACGGTGATTCCAAGCATGTTATAGTTGGAGATGATAGAGTTTTGAGGATGCAGGGTCGTGTTTGTATGCCTACTGTGGATGGGCTTCGTGAGTTGATTCTAGAGGAGGCCCACAGTTCCCGGTATTCCATTCATCTGGGCGCCGCTCAGATGTATCAGGACTTGCGGCAACATTATTGGTGGAGGAGGATGAAGAAGGATATCGTTGCATATGTAGCTCGGTGTTTGAATTGTCAGCAAGTAAAGTACGAGCATCAGAGGCCTGGTGGTTTGCTTCAGAAGATAGAGATTTCTAAGTGGAAGTGGGAGCGTATCACTATGGACTTCGTCGTTGGACTCTCACGAACTTAGAGAAACTTCGTAGTTTGGGTTATTCAGCGCATTTCATTCCTATGGCAATTCCTTATTCTTCGGAGTGATTGGTAGAGATTTATATCCGTGAGATCATTCATCTCCATGGTGTGCCCGTGTCTATTATTTCTGATCAAGGTACGCAGTTCACCTCGCATTTCTAGAGGGCAGTACAGCGTGAGTTGGGTACGCAGGTCGAGTTGAACACAACATTTCATCCTCAGATGGACGAAAAGTACGAGCATACTATTCAGATTTTGGAGGATATGCTACATGCCTGTGTTATTGACTTTGGAGGTTCTTGGGATCAGTTCTTGCCGTTAGTGGAGTTTGCCTACAACAATAGTTATCAGTCGAGCATCTAGATGGCCCCCTATGAGGCATTATATGGTAGACGGTGTTGATCACTGGTTGGGTGGTTTGAGCAGGGAGAGGCTCGATTGTTAGGTACAGATTTAGTACAAGTTGCCTTGGATAAGGTTAAGATCATTCAGGATAGACTTCGTTTGGCTCAGTCCAAGTAGAAGGGTTATGCCGACCGTAAGGTTCGCGACGTGGCATTCATGGTCGGAGAGAGAGTGTTGCTTCAGGTGTTACCCATGAAGGGTGTGATGTAGTTTGGGAAGAAGGGCAAGTTAAGCCCTAGGTTCATCGGGACTTTTGAGATTCTTGATCGAGTGGGAGAGGTTGCCTACAGACTCGCATTGCCACCGAGTTTATCAGTGGTGCATCTAGTGTTTCATGTGTCCATGTTTTGGAAGTATCACGGCGATCCATTCCACGTGTTAGACTTCAGCACTGTCCAGTTGGACAAGGATTTGACCTACGAGGAGGAACCGGTAGCTATTCTAGACCGACAGGTTCGTTAGTTGAGATCGAAGTGTTACCCTTTGGTTCGGGTGCAGTGGAGAGGTCAGCATGTTGAGGCAGATACCTAGGAGTCCGAGTCCGATATGCGGAGTAGATATCCCCATCTTTTTATCGGCTAGGGTACTTTTTTATGTCCGTTCAAGGACGAACGGTTGTTTTAGAGGTGTAGAACGTGATGACCCAAAAGGTCATCTTCTGTTTTAGAACTCGACTTCGTGTTTTGAGGCCTTAAAAACCTCATTTTTATTTCTCCTCGATTTGCGTGAGCAGTCCGAGCGTGATTTCGGAAAACCTTTGTTTGGAAAGTTTATGAAATAACAGTTTTTGGCCTAAAAATTTGGTTTTAGTTTACTTCGGTCAACTTTTGGGTAAATTGTCACAATCCAATTTCGCCCTCCATGAACTGTCGTGACGGCACCTAGTCTCTATGATTAGGTAAGCCTAACAATTGCAGAAAAAGAACCAAAATGCGGAAAACTAATAAAAACTGAAGATAAACAAATATAGATGTTGGGGATCTCTTAGTATCCTCAATATATATGTTGGAGATCTCTTGGTATCCCGAGGATCTCTTAGTATCCTCAATATATATGTTGGGGATCTCTTGGTATCCCGAGGATCTCTTAGTATCCTCATTATACGTGCTAGGGATCTCTCGGTATCCCGCACTACAGTCCAAATCAATATATGTGCAGGGGATCTCCCGGAATGAAAATCCATAGTCCCAAAGAAAACAGGCAGGGGGATCTCCCGGGATACCGTCTCGTAGTCTCAAAGTAAACACACAGCAACAACACGAAGAATACTCAATTAAATTCAAATTTCATACCAAGGTAAAATAGGTATTTCTAACCTAGCATGCCACACATAATCGAAATAAGACAGTTTGAGCAAGTAAAGCAATTAAGTCAATTAGACATGCTTCTATAAGCTAACAGCAGGCTTAATTGCTAGTAATATAAACAGGAAAGGAAACACAATTATAGCTACTTAATGAAAACAGGATTTTTCAACAATTAGCACAAGTACGCACTCGTCACCTCACATACAAGACATTTCAAATATCAACAATATCAAATCCTAAAGGGAGTTCCCCCACGCAAGGTTAGGCAAGCCATTTACCTCGAACCGATTTAAAATCAACCTGAAAACAAATTCTTGCCACAAGTACTCGACTCCAAATAGCTCAAATCTAATCAATTCAATTGCATAATGTAAATATAACTTCAAGTAACTGATTCCACAAATAAATTCTAAGTTAATACGCGAAATTAGGTAAAATGACCAAAATGCCCTCGGACCCACATCTTGAAATCGGGTAAAGGTTACGTATTATGAACCCTCATTCACTCACGAGTCTAACCATACCAAAATTATCTAAATCCAATGTCAAATCCCCAATCAAAACTCAAAAATTAGGTCTAAGAACTTTTCCAAATTTTTCCAATTTCTCACCCCAAATTCGAAATTAGATGATGAATTCATATTTTGATTAATGGGTTATAAGCAAAAGGAGTTAAGAATCATTACCCAGTCGATATATCTAAAAATCCCTCAAAATCTCGCTCAAATCCGAGCTCCCAATCTCTAGTTTTGATAAAAATGGCCAAACCCTCGACTTTAAAATTATATATTCTGCCAAGATAAATCCTTCTTCGAGAACGCAGAAGGACCCTCGCATTCATGAAGCACAACTTCGCTTGGTCCAGTCTTCCTTCATCACGAACGTGATTTCCATGTCAAGAATGCGGTGACCATCTTCCCTCCGCCTACGCGAACGCGGGACCATCCTCACGAATGCGTAGGTATAAGACCCCACAGCCTCGCGAACGTGGGAACACCTTCGCGAACTTGAAGCATTAAACTTCCACTAGCCCCAGCTCCTCTTTGCGAACGTGGGACCTCACTCGCGAACGTGAAGAAGGAAACCAGGACTGACCTGCTGCAATTTTTCTGCAATTCTCTAAGTCCAAAAATGACCCGTTGAGCATCTGAAACTAATGTTGTATGGTGGGCCGGGCTGGGACCGGGCCCGCGGTCCTAACGGGCTAAACGGGCTAAACGGGCCTGGCGGGCCGGTCCTGGTGTGCCGGTCTTTAATGGTGCAAAAAGTCCGAGGCGGTTCGGGTCACATAAAATAGCCCACGAGCCCGGGACCGGCTGGCGGGCCTGGGCTGGTCTTACCGGGCCTAACGGTCCTAACGGACCTCTAACATCTACTTTTAAAAAAATATATTTTATTTTTTAAAAAAAATGGCAACGGTCAAAACTTAAAAAAGTAGTCGTTGGGCTGCAATTTTGACTGTTTGGAACTTTTAAAAATAGCCATTTGGCCCCTAAACTTTATATAATTACACTTTTTCCCAATTCTCAATTATAAATACCCCCTCATTCTTTCATTTTTATTCACCAATTCATCAATCTCTCTCAATCTCTCTACTATAATTGCTTATTTTATTGTTGAAATTTCGTGAAAAATTGTGAAGTTGGTGAATTGAAGTATTCAAGTTTTCAATGATTTTCAATTTTCACGAAGTTGTTCAACAATTCGGTAAACTCGTTTCAACTCTTAAGTTTTAAGAATATATTTTTGTGTGTTTTAGTTTGCATAATTGTAATTAATATGACATTTTTGATAAAAATATTTGGTGGTAAGGGAAAAGCTAAAACTGGTGAAAGTAGTGGCCAACCTACTACCCTTCCCCCGGCTCCCCAACCCAGACCTGGTAGACGTCCTACTGCTCCTATTATTCTTGATAGTGATAACCCCTATTTTCAATTTTTCTATAGTCAATTTTGCCATAATGTTGCACCAGGTGAAAATTTAGATGATGAAACTATGAATGCTCTTTATCCTAATCAAATTATCTTTGAAAATGATGAGGAAAATAAGGATGAAGATGAAACCCAACCGGATTTAGATGATACACCTACTAGTCCTTTTAATAACCCAACTGATGTACCACCCGACCCACCTGTAGAAACCCTTAGTTTTAATAGACAACATCCTAAACGCCTAGAAACATCATTAGTTTGGAATTTTTTTACTCAAGTAAGAGAACAAAATAAGGCTAAGTATAAAACATGTGGGAAATTACTGGCGCATAAATAAACTGGAGACCGTAGCGGCACGGGTAGTTTGAATAGGCACATAAAAACACACCCTAGAGATAAAGTTAGATATTTACAAATGAAAGCACAACTAGAGGAGACACGTGTAGATTCTGCAGATAACCCTAGTACAGGTTCAAATCTAGTTCAACCAGGAATTATCACTATGACCGGAGGTATTTTATATTACGATCCAAATAGAGATCGTGAAGAATTAGCAAAGATGGTTACCGTTATGTGCTTACCATATTCTTTCCCTTCTAATCCTAATTGGGTGCATTATATTAGAAGAGTTTTTAATCCTACTTATAAAGGTTGGCCTCGTGCAACATTAAGAGCGATATTTATAAATATAAACATTAATATGAACAATATTTGCGGTATTTATTTACTCATATAACTAATCGGATTTCTATTACTACTGATATTGATAGAAGTGGTAATGATTGTGATTATCTAACTTTTACAAGTCATTGGATAGATGAGGAGTGGACAATGCAAAAACGCATTATTGCGTATAGAATAATTAATTCACGTCACACAGGTAAGTTTATAGCTAACACTGTTGCAGATATTTGTAGATATTTTAGCTTTAGAGATAAGATAATGGCAATTTCTATGGATAATGCTTCTAGTAACACTAGTGCTATAGGCATACTTACAACAACACTAAATCCTGCATTTAGGAATATATTCCATGTTAGATGTATTTATCATATTTATCATTTAATTGTCGGTGATGGTATGCGAATTTTAAATTTAGAAATTGAAAAGGTTAGAATGACTCTTAATTGGCTTTTTTATTCAAACCGTAGAAGTAGACTTAGAGATTATTTTAAAAAATGTGATGAATATGGCCTTAGAGAAAGAAAGGTTCCTAAAGCTTGCCCGACTAGATGGAATTGTATGCACGAAAGTTTAGTAGTTGCATATGAATATAGAAACTCAATTAATGCAACGTTTAATGCTCGGGTAGGTGGTGAGGATGATGATGAAATGCTTACTACTCAAGATTGGACGAATGTTAAAATTCTTATAGATTTTTTAGAACATTTTTAAATTGCTACAAATGCATTTTCTGGGCAATATTATCATACTATTTCAAATTGTTTAGTTTATATTGCAGCACTATGTGATTTGTTTGTTGAATTTTTGGAGGGTGGGGAAATTTATCAACTTGCTATAAATGAAATGAAAGAAAAGTTTAAAAAATATTTTTTCCCTATCCCTCCTATTTATGGTGTTGCTGCAATGTTAAATCCTACAATGAAATTAGGAGGTCCTCATTTTTGGTACTCAAATATTTATAAGGCTTTAGATCTTTCAAATGAGGAATTTGCTACACTTGCAGATGCAAAAGCCTCAATTAAAATTAATGCTCAAACAATTTATAATGATTATCAACTTGTCTTAGAGCATGCTAGGCCAAATGTTCCAACCCCTACTTCGTCTAGTTCACAATCGTCTAAAAGAGCTGCGGGCTAAAAGCACTTAAATCCTGGACGGAGTTCAGGGGTTCTCAAGGTGATAATTATGATAAAACTTCACATCTAAATGAGCTTCAAGTTTATTTGTCGCAGGGACTTGAAAAGGAGAATCCAGACGGCACTTTTGATCTTTTGGAATGGTGGAAGGCAAGAGAAAAACATTTTCCGGTTCTTGCAAGGATGGCTCGGGATATTTTATCTATTCAAGCTTCAACTGTTGCATCAGAGAGCGCTTTCAGTCAAGCAAGACTTCAAATAGGTGATCATAGAGCGTCTATGAGGGAGATCTAAGAAAAATCTGTATTGTTCAGAGATTGGATTCGCTCGGAAAGAAGAAACTTTGGAATTGCGGAATCACAACCGGCGATAGATGAAGCTTATGAAGAAATGATGGCGGAACTTGTGGAGGATGTTGCTTCGCCCGGAAGTGGTGATGAACAAGCTTCTTTTCCACCACCACCAACGCAACCTCCTCCGAACCTTGAAGGATTTATGAGATTTGTTAGAGATACAATGTAGATTATGGTGTAACTTGTACTTTGGCACATCTTCTTTTAGTTTTTTTTCATGGTGGTATTAGTACCTTGTTGTGCTCATTCCATTGTGGGGGGAAGACTAAGAAAGATATGCCATTTTTGGTAATAAAAATTATAAGACATGCCCTTGAATATCTTTTTGCAATATTTGTTTGTCTTTAACTTGCAATTATTTATAAGCTATAATATATATACATAACATACAATATATACTACAAGAAAATATATAAGGTAATATATACACATAACATACAATATATACTACAAGAAAATATATAAGGTAATATATATACATAACATACTATACTATATATACTACAAAACAAGATTTTTCAAAATTCAAAATGAGGGCCCCACCCCCAATGACCACTAACGGCCATATTGCACAAATAGCCGTTTTTTTCAATTTACAAAACTAACCTTCTCTAACACTATAAATACCCCCTCCCTCTTCTTCATTTCAATACTCAATACTCATTTCTCAATCTAAATTTCTCCCAATCTCTCAATCTCCAATTTTCAAGACTTCAAGTCTCAGTCTTAATTTTCAAGTTACATCATGCCTCGTTCGGAAAGAGTGCGCTTATTTGTTTTGTACTACTATGAAGTGCTTGAAGAAAATAAAGAAGTCCAAATATTAAAGTGCAAGAACTGTGGAAGAGTCTTAAATTTTCGTTCAGGGTGTACCACAGGCATTTTAAGGAGGCATATAATGTATTGTGTTGATGGTATTTATCCGCAAATTCGTCTTTAAGATTTTTCAACAATTTGTATTATTTTAAAATTATTAGACGTATTTATGCTTCATGTTTATACTTTCTTATTAATTTATTATGCATGGCAATTTAGTTTTACTATTGTTTTGTTATTTTACTTTTTCATCAAGCTCTTTAATAATTTGATTTCTACATATATACTACATATATATTTTTTATATAGCCATGATATGGTTTACAAGAAATTGCCTTGAACAAAAAAAAATTAAAAAAAAAAGCCCGGAAATAAAAAAAAGCCCGTTAGGCCCGCTAAGCCCACGAGCCCGACCCGTTTAGCCCAGGACCATATGGGCTTAGGCCCGTCACGGGCTGGTTCCACCCGTTGAGCCCATGAAGTCTGGGACCGTGAGGCCCGGGACTGCCAGAGCCCAGGTCCGTTAAGCCTGGCCCGTTTGGCCCATTTAGGCCCAGGCCTGGCCCAGAATACAACATTATCTGAAACACACCTGAGGCCCCTCGAGACCTCAACCAAACATGTCAACCAATCCTAAAACATCATTCAAACCTGTTCCAACCTTTAGAACGCTCAAAACAACATTAAAACACCAAATTAACATCGGATTCAAGCCTAAGAACTCTAAAAACTCTCAAATTACGCTTTCGATCAAAAAGTCTATCAAACCTCGTCCGAATGACCTGCAATTTTGCAAGCACCTCACATTCAATACTACAGAGCTAGTCCAACTTTCGGAATACCATTCTGACCCCGATATCAAAATCTCACTATCGAACCGGAAACTTTAAAAATTCAACTGGCATTTCTAGCCTAAATAAGCTACGGACCTCCAAATCACAATCTGAACACGTTCCTAAGCCCAAAATCACCCAACGGAGCTAACGAAATTGACGGAATTTCATTCCAAGGCTATCTTCACACTACTCCTACTACGGTCCAAATTCTAAAGCTTAAGCTCTCTTTTAAGGACTAAGTATCCCAAAACTCTGCGAAACTCCAAATAAATCCTTCCGGCAACTCACAATAGCAGAAACAAACATAGGGAAAGCAGTTAATAGGGGATCGGAGTATTAATTCCTAAAACGAGCGGTCGGGTTGTTATATAAATGGATCCTAATTTGTGTTTTGACGGTTCTGGTAGCTCCGTAGTAAAATATGGGACCTGGGCATATACCGGAATCGAATTCTGAGATCCCTAGACCGAAAAATAAATTTTTAATGAAAATTGTTAAACTGGAATTATAAAGGTTTTGAGAATTTGGTTAATAATTGATCCTGTTGATATCGGGCCCGTATTGTGGTTCTGTAGCCCAGTACAGGTCAGTTATGATATTTATACCTTATTTGTGAAATTTGGTGAGACACGAGACTAATTTGACGTGATTCGGACATTTGGTTGAAGAGTTAGAAGTTTTAAAACCCTATTGAAGATTTCAAGCAATTTGGTGTTAAATTTATAGTTCTAGGTGTTATTTTGGCAATTTGATCGCCCGAACAAGTTCATATGATGTGTTAAGACTTATGTACGTGATTGGTTTGGAGTCCCGAGGGCTCAGGTGAGTTTCGGATAGGCTACGGGATGTCTATACTTAAAAAAAAGGACTTGGTGTTGGATAGTTACAGAAATTGCAGGTCTCAAATCTTAGGAGTGTGGCCGCAAAGTGAAATTCGCGGACCGTGGTAGAAGAATGCGGCCGCGGTTGGGAATTTGCAACCACGGTAGGGTAAGGCTCAGGTTTCACGACCGTGCCCATAATATTGCAGAACGCGGTGGGGGATCGCGACCATGCACGGAATTTCGCGGACCGCGTAGTAAAGATCGGAGGGGTGCTATATAAACGGGATTTTTCTTTTATTTTTCTATTTTTTCAAACCCTAAAATATAAGAGGTGATTTTCCAAACACTTCTTCTCCCTCAAATCATAAGTAAGTGATTCTTAACTCATTTTTTCACTCTTTTACTTCTTTTTACAAGATTTCATCTTAGAATCTAGTGTTTTCATTGTGGAATTGGGGATTTTGGATAGAACTTAGGAATTTCGAAATTTGGAGATTTTGTCACGACCCGGATTTTCCACCCTCGGTAGTTGTGATGGAGCCTACTATTGTGAGCTAGGCAAGCCAATTACGTGAACAATTTACCTTTTTACCCATTTTATATCCATTAACAATTTCGAGGTTATAACATTTAAACAATGGAATTTAACATAAGCGGAAGAAAAAAAGCAATAAGCTAGCTGAACATGAATCCAATACAACTATTTGAGTCTCGACTACCCAGAACTGGTGTCACAGTTTCACAGACGGTCTAATAATACTACAATTAAAGGTCTGAAAGAAATAAATAAACATTGTCTCTGGAAATACATGAAAGAAACAGGAATAGTAGATAGAAGGAGACGCCAAGGCCTGCGGACGCATGCAGGATGACCTCGGGTCACCTGATGAGCAAAAATCAGCAATCCCACTACGGTCCGAAGTCTACAACACTGGGGTTTGCACAAAAGAGTGTAGAGTGTAGTATCAGCACAACCAACCTCATATGCTGGTAAGTGCCTAACCTAACCTCGGCGAAGTAGTGACAAGGCTAGGACCGGACTACCAAATAAACCTGTGCAATTTAACTAAATCTGTGAAAAATGATAAAGTTTGACTATAAAATGAATTAATTTGACTTCGGTCAATGTTTTGGGTAAACAGATACGGACCCATAATTAGACGGTCCCAGAGGGTCCGTAGGAAAATATGGGACTTGGGCGTATGCCCGAAATCGAATTCCGAGGTCCCAAGCCCGAGAAATGAATTTTTAAAGAAAATTATTTTCTGAAATTGTTTAAAGGATTTGGAAATCAATTTTGATTAGAACATGTTGATATCGGGACCGTATTTTGGTTCTGGCGCCTGGTACAAGTCTTATATGTGATTTAAGACAATTTTGTGAAGTTTGGAAAGAAACATAATCCATTTGACGTGATTCGGACCTTAAATGCAAATTTGATGTATAAAGGAGTTTTGAGAAATTTCATTGATCTTGAGGTTTAATTCGATGTTCATGATGTTATTTTGGTGATTTGAGTACACGAATAAGTCCGTAGGATGTTTTTGAGGTTGTGTGTATATTTGGTTTAGAGCCCCGAGGGCTCGGGTGAGTTTTGGATAGGCCACGAGGTGCATTTTGAACTTAGAAAAATTACAGGATTTTTGCTGGTATGATCAGGCATGCAGACTTCGCAACACAAATGCGATATCGCAAATGCGAGGGCTTGGTCGCAAATGCGAACCAGCCCATGCCTTCCTTTTCTCGCAAATGCGAGCTATGTTTCACAAATGCGAGGATCCCCTTCGCAAATGCGATGTATGCTGGGAAGGCTTGAAGTCGCAAATGCGACTTATTGTTCGCTAATGGGAAAAGCCCAGATTTCCTAAGGGTTTGCAAATGCGAGCTTCCCTTCGCAATTCCCAAGCCAGCAGAGCTCGGGGTTCGTAATTTCCATACGTGAGACCTACAACTTTTATACTTAGACGATTTTAAACCCATTTTTCATATCCTCTCAAAACATAAACACACTAAAGCGATTTTTCAAAGGCTTCTTCTTCTCCAAATCAATTGTAAGTCGTTTTTAACTAGTTTTCTTCAATCATTAACATCTTTTAACATGATTTCAACTTAAAATCAATAATTTTCATTGGGAAAATTGGGTATTTTGGGTAGAACCTAGGTTTTTAAAAAATTGGAGATTTGGACCTCGATTTGAGGTCTGATTTCAATATATTTGGGTTCGGGGGGAATGGGTAATCAAATTTTGGTTCGAACCTCGTGTTTTGACTATGTGGGCTCAGGGGCAATTTTTGGCTTTTTGGGTAAAACTTTGGAAAACTCATTTTCATGCATTGGGGTTGATTTATTTAGCGTTTATTGATGTAATTAAGTAACTTGTGACTAGATACGAGCAATTGGTGGTGGAATTAAGGGGTAAAGCTATAATTGAATTGTGAATTGTGTTCGTAGCATCGAGGTAAGTATTTTGTCTAACCTTAGCTTGAGGTATTAGGAGTCGAGTCCTATTTGCTATGTGGTAATTGTTGAGTATGACATATAGGCATGGTGACGAGTATCTATACGTTGGTGTCTAGCATGCCCGTGAGTCTTTATATTGTGATTATCATGACTTCGCTGTATCTTTCATGCCTTGGTGATGGTTTCTATTTGTTGTAAAAAGTTTGTGGAAAGAATTGTGACCTATGAACATTGAGAAGCGTTGGCTCAAGTTGTATAACAAATTGTGAAGGTATAAGTGATAATTAAACCTCTAGAGTATTGGCTCGAGTTGTGAAGTGAATCGTGAAGTAAAAAAATGAGAAAGAGAAGAGATCATTATGTTGTCACCCTTGCCGGGGTATTGTTTATTTAATTGTTATCTCCCATGTTGGGATGTTGATGTTATTGATGTTGTTCCCTTGTCGGGATTTAATTGTTGACTTGTTTCTCCCTTGCCGGGATTCTTATTGCAATTTCCTTTATTTTCTTGCCCTATTGTTTGTGATTGTTGTTTGGGTGATGAAGAGAGTTAAAGCACGAAGGGTGATGTCGTGCATTGTTTGTTTTGTGAGGAAAGAGTGTAAAGCACGAAGGGTGATGTCGTGTCGCACGATGTACCATTCCGTGCCTATTATATTGATTTCATGGTAAGGAAAGAGTGTAAAGAACAAAGGGTGATGTTGTGCCGCACGATGTACCATTCCGTTCCTATTGTATTGATTCTTATGGTGAGGGCGAGAGTAAAAGCACGAAGGGTCATGCCGTGCACTTGTCCTTGATTTCCCTGATTCTTGTTGATAATTGAGTTATGTTGTCCTTTACGTTTATTTACTGATTTTCTGTGGTTGCTTTATTTTATTTTGAGATTATAGATTCTCTTACCCTATTTGCCTTGTGATTGTTGTTTGGGTGAGGAAGAGCATAAAGCACGAAGGGTGATGTCGTGTATTATTTTGGTGAGAGAGAGTAAAAGCACGAAGGGTGATGTCGTGCACTTGTCTTTGATTTCCTAATTTTTATGGATAATTGTGTTACGGTTTCTCTACACTAACTTGCTGGTTTCCTGTTGATACTTGTTGTACCCCGCAGTATGATTTTCCCTTCCTATTTTCAATTGAACTGTGGTGATCCTCATATTTATTTGTTGTTCTTCTGTTACTACTCGATGTTTCCCGACAACATGTTTTCCCCCTCCCATACTTGATTATATATTACAATTGATTTGGAGAAGAAAGGTTATTTGTAAAATCGCCTCTTATGTTTTTGGGGTTTTTGAAAAGTGCAAAATAACTGAAAATCTCATCTATTTATACTCCCTCTCAAACCCCCTGTGCGGACCGCACAAAATGGACTGCGGCCGCACAGGTCTTCCTGAGGTACTGCGGTCCAGTGCCCTGTGCAGACCGCACGAAATGGATTGCGGCCGTACAGGCCTCCACCGCGGACTGCAAGAAATCGAGCGCCACCAATAATGCTACCGCAAATCCTGATACATCTTCGCAGCGCCCGAATGAATAGAGTACTGGGAGCTATGGGCCTCCTCTAAAATCAACTCTTGGAGCCCATCCACATTAGGCACACAAACTCGACCCTGCAATCTCAAAACTCCATCATCATCTAAGGTAACCTTCTTGGCACCTCCGCGCTGCACCATGTCTCTAAGGACACACAAATGAGGATCATCATACTGTCGATCACGGATACGCTCCAATAAAGAAGAACGAGTGACCGTGCAGGCCAATACACAACTAGGCTCATAAATATCCAACCTCACAAACTGGTTGGCCAAAGGCTGAACGTCCAAAGCAAGCAGTCTCTCACCGACCGGAATATAACAAAGACTACCCATACTGGCTGACTTCCTACTCAACGCATCGGCCACCACAATGGCCTTTCCCGGATGATACAAGATAGTGATATCATAATCTTTCAACAACTCCAACCACCTACTTTGTCTCAAGTTCAACTCCTTTTGCTTGAACAAATACTGAAGACTCTTGTGATCCGTGAATACCTCACATGCCACGTCATACAGATAATGCCTCCAAATCTTCAATGCGTGAATAATGGCTACCAACTCAAAGTCATGAATCGGATAGTTCTTCTTACGAATCTTCAACTGCCGCGAAGAATAGGCAATGACCTTGTCATCCTGCATCAACACCGCACCAAGCCCAATACGAGATGCATCACAATGAACTGTATAAGGCCCTGAACCTATGAGCAAAACCAACACTGGTGTCGTAGTCAAAGCTGTCTTGAGCTTCTGAAAGTTCGCCTCACACTCTTCTGACCATCTGAACTGGGCACCCTTCTAGGTCAACCTAATCATCGGGGCTGCGATAGATTAGAATCCCTACACGAACTGACGGTAGTAGCCTGTCAATCCCAAGAAACTCTGAATCTCTGTAGTTGATGCTGGTCTAGGCCAGTTCTTGACTGCCTCAATCTTCTTCGGATCAACCTGAATACCTTCTGCTGATACAACATGACCTAGAAATGAAACTGAACTCAACCAGAACTCACACTTCGAGAACTTAGCATATAACTGACTATCCCTCAAGGTCTAAAGAACCACTCAAAGATGATGCTCGTGCTCCTCTAGGCTGCGGGAATATATCAAAATATCATCAATAAAGACTACCACGAACGAGTCCAAATAAGGCCTGAACACTCGGTTCATCAAATCCATAAAAGCTGCGGGGGCATTGGTTAACCCAAATGACATGACCAGGAACTTATAATGCCCGTACCGAGTGCGGAAAGTTGTCTTAGGGACATTGGATGCCCTAATCATCAACTGATGGTAGCTAGATCTCAAATCAATCTTTGAAAACACCTTGGCACCCTGAAGCTGATCAAACAAATCATCGATCCTCGGTAATGGATACTTATTCTTGATTGTGACCTTGTTCAACTGCCGATAATCAATACACATTCTTATCGATCTGTCCTTCTTATTAACAAACAACACCGGCGCACCCCAAGGCGAAACACTAGGTCTAATGAAACCCTTCTCAAGCAAGTCTTGCAACTGTTCCTTCAACTCTGGTGGGGCCATACGATACGGCGGAATAGAAATGAGCTGAGTGCCCGGAGCCAAATCAATGCAAAAGTCAATATCCCTGTCGGGTGGCATACCCGGTAGGTCTGAAGGGAAAACATCAGGAAACTCTCGAACAACGAGCATAGAATCAATAGAAAGGACCTCAGCACTAGAATCACGAACATATGCCAAATAGGCCAAATACCCCTTCTCGACCATACGCCGAGCCTTCACATACGAGATAACACTGCGGGTGGAATGACCAGGAGTTCCTCACCACTCTAAACGGGGAAAATTCGGTAAGGCTAAGGTCACCGTCTTGGCATGACAGTCCAAGATAGCATGGTAAGGTAATAACCAGTCCATCCCCAATATAACATCGAAATCGACCATGTCTAGAAGCAACAAATCCACACGAGTCTCAAGGCCCCCAATCACCACAATACAAGAATGATGGACTCGATCTACCATAATAGAATCACCCACCTATGTAGACACATAAACAGGAATACTCAATGAATCACTAGGCATGACCAAATACGGTGCAAAATAAGATAACACATACGAGTAAGTAGACCCTGGTTCAAATAATACTGAAGCATCTCTATCACAAACTAGAATAGTACCTGTAATGACTGCATCTGAAGCCTCAGCCTCGGGCCTGGCTGAAAGGGCGTAACATCGGGGCTAGGCCCCACCACCCTAAACTACATCTCTAGGACAGCCTGCAGCTGGCTGGCCTCCACCTCTGGCGGCCTGAGCTCTACCTCTAGTACCTCTACCTCTAGTACCTCTACCTCCACTTCTAGCTGACTGGGTGGGTTGTGGAACACCTGGTGCTTGTACCATAGCACGAGGACCCTGATGCTGAGAGCTACTCGGTGCTCGAGGGCAAAACCTGGCAATGTGACCTGTATCACAACAAGTGTAACAAGCCCTCGGTTGCTGAGACTGCTGGCCCTAACGACCTGAATGACCACCCCGAAAACTCTGAAGAGGAGGTACACTGATAGGAGCAGGTGGTGCACTATAGGACTGCTGATCGGGATACTGCATTTGGGAACCACGACCACTTAATGTACCGTGAGAAACCTGGAGCGCTAACTGAAAGGGCTTAGAAGGATGGACTCTACCATACGAATCTCGACCTCCGGATGAGATACCACTGAATCGGCCTGAATGATGGGGCCTCTTGTCTGATACATGACCGCCTCCCTGTGACAAAACCATCTCAACTATACGGGCCACATTGGCCGCCTCCTGAAAAGTAATCTCACTCCCAGCCTCTCTAGTCATCTGAAGACGAATCGGCTTAATAAGACTGTCAATAAACCTCCTCACCCTCTCTCTCTCTCGGTGGGGAGTATGATGAGAGCATGGCGAGCTAAGTCGATGACCCTGGTCTCATACTGGTTAACAGTCATAGAACCCTGCTGGAGGCGCTCAAGCTGCCTCCGATAGGCCTCTCTCTGAGTGACAGGGAGAAACTTCTCCAGGAATAACACTGTAAACTGCTCCCAAGTCAAGGCTGGCAATCCGGCTGGTCTAGCTAAGCAATAATCCCTCCACCAAGTCTTGGCGGATCCAGAGAAGTAAAATGTAGCAAAATTGACTCTATTGGTCTTAACAATGCCCATGTTCCTGAGAACCTCGTGGCAGCTGTCTAGATAATCATGGGGATCATCAATAGATGCATCGCTGAAAGTAGAACTGAAGAGCTTGGTGAACCTATCCAGTCTCTACAAAGCATCGGTAGACATAGCCGCTCCGTCACCGGTCTGAGCTACCACACCCGGTTGTACTGCTCCAACTTGATGAACCGCTAGAGTCTGAATCTGAGGAGCTACCTACTCCGGAGTGCGAGTAGCAGGAGTCTGGGACCCTCCTCCAGCCTGAGAGACGGCCGGTGCTACAGGAAGCAAGCCTACCCGGGTGACACTCTCCACGGAGCCCACTAATCGGACTAGAGCATCTTGAAGAAATGGGGTAGCAATAAACCCCTCTAGGACCTGAGCTGGGCCTACTGGAACTGTTGGAGCCGGAACCTCCTCATCAAAATCAACCTGAGGCTCTGTCACTAGGGCTGCTGCTCAGGGCTGAGATCTGCCCCTACCTTGGCCTCTAGCACGGCCTCGGCCTCTGCCCCTCGTGGGAACTGTTGCTGGGGGCTCGGGCTGCTGAGTGGAGGATGAGGAAGCGTGTGTTCTCGCCATCTGCAAAAGAACAGAGTAGAGGTTCAATTAGCATTGAGAAACAAAACTGCACGACGAGAAAGAACAAATGTGAAGTTTTTCCTAACTCTGTAGCCTCTAGGGATAAATACAGACATTTCCGTACCGATCCCTCAGACTCTACTAAGTTTGTTTGTGAACTGTGAGACCTATGTAACCTAGAGTTCTGATACCAACTTGTCACGACCCGGATTTCCCACCTTCGGGAGTCATGATGGCGCCTACTAATGGGAGCTAGGCAAGCCAAAACCTTAACTACTTGCTACGCTTCCATATTGCTTCTTTTTTTTTTTTACAAACACAAGACGATAGCATGATAACAGCGGAACTTTAAATAATTTAGCGGAAGTCAATAATTTAAATATCTTAAGTCTACGTCTATTACAACTTTTAAAACCTCAAATACCCAAAACTTGGTGTCACAGTGACACAGACTATCTAAGATTACTACATATAAGGTCTGAAGAAATAACAGTACACTATTTCTAAAGTAAGGAAAATGAAACAGGAAATAGAGATAGAGGGAGACACCAGGGCCTACGGATGCCTGCAGTCTACCTTGGGTCTCCGGGTGGACTGAAGGAAGCACTCCAACTAATGTTCGAAAGCTGCTCCTGGATCTGCACACAATAGAGAGATCAGCACAACCGACCCCATGTGTTGGTAAGTGTCTAGCCTAACCTCGGCGAAGTCGTGACGAGGCTAGGACCAGACTACAAAATAAACCTGTGCAATAATGAAAGAAATAACATAACCTGTATATCAACACAGAATAAGAAATCAACAAATGCACGACATCACCCTTCAATGTGGGAGGGGGAAACATGCTGGTGGGGAGATAATAGTTCCGAATAGAAAGGCATCAAGTAAGGAAAGAAAATAACATAACTAGAATATCAACAGGGACGCAGAAATCAACAATTGCACGGCATCACCCTTCGTGCTTTTACTCTCAGCCTCACCAAAGCAGTTATATAATAAAAATGTGAACGACATCACCCTTCGTGCTTTTACTCTCGTCCTTCCAAAAACAATCATATAATCAAAATGTGCACGGCATCACCCTTCATGCTTTTACTCTCTTTCCTCACCATATAATCAATAGCTTCGGCACAGAATGGTACGTCGTGCGGCACGGCGTCACCCTTCGTGCTTTATACTCTTTCCTCACAATAACAAACAATGCACAGCATCACTCTTCGTGCTTTAACACTCTTCCTCACCCAAACAATAATCACAAGCAAATGGGGCAAGGGAATAAACAAAATAGTAGTGGAGATCCCGGCAAGGGAACAACAGTTAAACAATTAAATCCCAGCAACGGAACAACAAATAAATCAACAATAGCCCGGCAAGGGTGACAATATAATGATCTCTTCTCTTTCTCAATTTTTCTTCACAATTCACTTCACAACTCGAGCCAATGCTCTAGAGGTTCGATTATCACTTATATTTCCACAATTTATTTCACAACTAGAGACAATGCTCTAAAAGTTCAATTGTCACTTATACTTTCACAATTTCGCCATACAACTTGAGCCAATGCTCCTCAATGTTCATAGGTCATAATTCTTTCCACAAACTTTATACAACAATTAGAAATCTTCACCAAGACATGAATAATACAACGAAATCATGAAAATCACAATATAAGACTCACGGTCATGCTTGACACCAACGTATAGATACTCGTCACCATGCCTATACGTCGTACTCGACAAGAAGCAAATAGCAAATAGGACACAACTCCTAATCCATCAAGCTAAGGTTAGACCAAACACTTACCTCGATGCCACGAACACAACTCAAGATTCAATTATAGCTTTACCCCTTGATTCCACTGCCAATTCGCTCGTATCTAGTCACAATTTACTTAATTACATCAATAAAGGATAAATGAATTAATTTTGAATGCATGAAAATGAGTTTTCCAAAGTTTTACCCAAAAAGTCAAAATTGCCCCCGGGCCCACGTGGTCAAAACCCGAGGTTCGAACCAAAACCCGATTACCCATTCCCCACGAGCTCAAATATGTAATTTGTTTTGAAATCGGACCTCAAATCGAGGTTCAAATCCCCAATTTTTTGAAAAACCTAGGTTCTACCCAAAACACCCAATTTCCCCCATGAAAATAATTGATTTGAAGTTGAAATCATGTTAAAAGATGTTAATGATTAAAGAAAACTAGTTAAAAACGACTTGCAATTGATTTGGAGAAGAAAGGTTGTTTGAAAAATCGCCTCTTATGTTTTTGGGGTTTTTGAAAAGTGCAAAATAACTGAAAATCTCGTCTATTTATACCCCTCTCAGACCCCCTGTGCGGACCGCACAAAATAGACTGTGGCCGCACAAGTCTTCCTGAGGTACTGCGGTCCAGTGCCCTGTGCGGACCGCACAAAATGGACTGCGACCGCACAGGCCTCCACCGCGGACCGCAAGAAATCGAGCGCGGCCGCGAAGGCTTGGCCTTGCTCACCGCGGACCTCACAAATCCCACCGCGGTCGCGAAGTCCTCACCGCGGCCGCGAAGCTTCCACCGCGGACCACGAGACCTGGCTTCAGAGACCTGCAACTTCTCTGAATTTGCAACTTTTCCCTAAGTGTAAAAAAAATCCTGAAACTCACCCGAGCCCTCGGGGCTCCAAACCAAATGTGCATACTAACTCAAAAATATCATATGGACCTACTCATATAATCAAATCATCAAAATAACATCATGAACATTAAATTAAGTCTCGAGATCAATGAAATTTTCTCCAAAACTTCTTTAAACATAAATTTTGCAATTTAAGTCTGAATCACGTCATATGACATCCGTTTTTCACCAAATTCCACATAAATGTCTTAAATCATATATAAGACATGTACCAGGCGCCGGAACTAAAATACGGGCATGATACCATCATATTCTAATCAAATTTCATTTCAAATTTCTTTAAACAATTTCAGAAAATAATTTCTTTTAAAAATTCATTTCTCGGGCTTGGGACCTCGGAATTCGATTCTGGGCATACGCCCAAGTCCCATATTTTTCTACGGACCCTCCAGGACCGTCAAATCACGGGTCTGGGTCTGTTTACCCAAAATATTGACCGAAGTCAAATTAGCTTATTTTATAATCAAAACTTATCATTTTTCACAGATTATCGTGACGTGACTACTGCTATTTCTTTTAATAGTATGTCGTGACGTGACTACTGCTAATGAGTACTGAAAACTAGTTTGAAATTCCGAAGTATCACGACTGACCAGAAATGGCACTAAAATTCGTAAAGATGCCATTCTTGATTCGCCAGTGATTCCTTGTTTATTGATCTGCGCTTTCAGTTCGCAAAACTAGTTCCATTACTTCAAATTGATCAGAGAGACAAAAATTTATGTTCGTTCCTTTTCTTTTCTTTTTTTTTACTTTTTTCCTTTCACAAGCCACCAAAATATCTTATAAATGTCCTCTTTTTCTCTATTCTGCAAGTGACGCGCTTTAATGTTATGCGATAAGTACTACTGGTGAGCATTGTGATCAATTTTATCCAAGAGAAACTTGTTTGACTCATTGCACTTTTTTCTTGTAGAACTCACTTTGTGGTGACAAAGATTAGACATAACTCTGCCTTGTTTATTAGTTAATACCTGAAAAAAATTGTGCTATTTATACATCATGCCCTTTTACAATTTGGAATTTAAAAAAATGATCTTTTTAGATTTCTTATGTGTAAAAGATAGATCTCTTGTATGTAAAATTAAATCTCTCATGTGTTAAAAAAAAACCTAGAGTCATAAAATTAAAAACAAGTTTGTAAAGAGCCAAAAAGTCAATTGACCTGAAAAAAATGATATAGTACCTAACCTCCTTATATCTTATAGGAATAATACATAAACATGCCCTCAAACTTGGCCTTAGCTGGCAAGCATGCCTTCCAACTTTGGATGTATACAAATAAGCACCTCAACTTATCTCCACTTTGTCAGTTGAACACTCCAACCGAAAAAATAATCATCTAGACACCTCCAAAATTTATGTGTTACGTTAGTATTTGTGTTTACGTGTTCAAATTTATACAAGTTGAGGTGCCTACTTATGCACACCAAAAGTTGGAGGACATACTTGCCAGTTGAGACCAAGTTTGAGGGTTGTTTATGTATTATGCATATCTTATATTACTGAGGCTGCAAATGCTCAGCTCTTTACAGTTTTGAGCTTTACTAAAAAAATTACTCTACCATTGCATGTGATTGTACAGAGTGTTGGGTTTTGTTATTATTTATTAATGGCAAAAGAAGTGTGAATGGAAAATGGTAGGAAAAGAAATGGAGGGAAGTGAAATTTTGAATGAGTTCATAATGCACTTTGTCCCTCGAAGGAAAGAAAATCTTTGTGTATATATAGAGAAGCTCATCTTTTAGCTCTTAAAGAGTTAAGAAGAAGGCAAGTCTCGCGCCGTCGTCGCTCGGCTCGGCTTCGGCTTCGGCTTCGGATTCGGATTTGGTCAAAGATTGATTGATTAATCTTTTTGGACAAAATTCTTTTCAAATATTTAATTAATTAATTAAATTAATTAACGAAAATTCAATCCGGAATAACCCATGACCCGCGACCCGGTCCGGTTTGGCCCGTTTTCTTTCCCGGATTATTTTTAAATCCGTTTTAATTTTCCCGCAAAAATTCCAACAGTTATGGTTGTTATGAAACAGTGTCACACCTGTTCTAACAGCTATGGCTGTTCTGAAAGGTTGCAAACCTTTTCAGAAACAGTACCAAATTGGCTATAAATATTCCTTCAAATCCTAGAATATTTACTTATGAAATTTTCTGATAATCTTCTTCTTCTTCTGCACAAAAATTCCATTGTGTTTTGCAGTCTTCGAGTGGTTCGCTGTTCATCGGCATTTTTGGTACCAACACTCCGGTGAGTTAAATCATTCTATACTGGGAGGATATATTCTAGAATCTCGGGTACTTGAGGGGAATAATTTTCTTAAGGACACACTGTGTATTCAGTGGGGTCGATTTGTTCCTATACCATTTTCAGAATTTATTTTGAAGAAGTTCAAATATTGTTTTCGAAATTTAATTTCTACTAACTTTCTGTTTCTGTTTTCAGAAAGATTATTATTTTATTTATTTACAGCAATACAGATTAATAAAAATCTTAAGGAAATTATTTTATTATATTTTGTATTCTGTTTGTGGAGATTAAAACTTGTGTGGTTTTCTACTCCGTCTGAATTTTACTATTCTAATTTGAAGATATAAAAACTTCATCAGAGTATTGAAATTCAGAAAACGATTTGAAAAAAAAAATTCATCGTTTTTCTGTAAAACAGTATATAAAAACTTCAGTTATATTTTGTTACGTACTGTTTATTGATTACAATATTATTTGTTGTTTTGGTTTTGCCATTAATGAACTCTTCTGTTGTTGACAGTGAGAAACGGCAAAGGATAACGGAAATCCTTCTGCGACTATTGGTGCAACGACGATAGCCTCGTCAAGCCACACTGTTGTTCCTCCGACCGAGAAACCGGGGAAATTTTTTGGAGCCAACTTCAAAGGATGGCAGCAAAGGGTGTTCTTCTGGCTTACCACACTTGGTATGCAGAAATTCACTACTGAAGAGCCTCCAGTGCCTGCTGCAGACATGCCGGACAATGAAAAGTCCATGGTTGTTGAGACGTGGAAGCAGGCAGATTTTCTTTGCAAAGGTTATATCTTAAGTGCTTTAGAGGATGACTTGTACAATGTGTACAGTGCAATGAATACTTCGAAAGAATTATGGGATGCACTTGAAAAGAAGTACAAGACGGAAGATGCATGCTTGAAGAAGTTCGTGGTTGCCATGTTTCTAGACTATAAAAATAATAGACAATAAAAATGTAGGAACCCAAGTTCAGGAGCTTCAACTTATTTTTCACGACCTTATTGCTGAAGGTATGGTCGTGAATGAAGCATTTTAAGTGGCTACTATGATTGAAAAATTGCCTCCTTCGTGGAGAGATTTCAAGAACTATCTTAAGCACAAGCGCAAAGAAATGAAGTTGGAAGATCTTGTGATACGTCTAAAGACCGAGGAAGACAACAAAACAGCCAAGAAGAAGTCTCGTGGAAATTCAACGATCATGGGAGCTAATATCGTTGAGGAGACTGCTCCAAAAAGTAAGAAGAGGAAGAGGTCTTCTGGACAAACTAAGGAGCAGAACAAAAAAAATTCAAGGGTTGCTGCTATAATTGTGGAAAAGTTGGTCACAAAAGCCCTGATTGTCGTCTCCCGAAAAAGGATAATAAGAAGGGATAAGCCAACATAGTGGAGAAGAATGATGACAATGATGATCTTTGTGCAATGCTTTCGGAATGCAACCTAGTTGTAAATCTGAAGGAGTGGTGGATTGACTCTGGAGCCACTCGACGTGTTTGTGTTGTCAAAGAAGCATTTGCGACTTACTCTACTGTTGGTCCCGAAGAAGAAATTTCCATGGGAAATAATGCAACAGCCAAGATTGAAGGTTATGGGAAGATATTCCTGAAGATGACTTCCGACAAGGTGTTAACGCTCAACAACGTTCTTCATGTTCCTACTATTAGAAAAAATTTAGTTTCTACTTCTTTACTTGTAAAGAATGGATTCAAATGTGTATTTGTTTCTGATAAAGTTGTTGTAAGCAAGAACGAAATGTATGTTGGAAAAGGCTATCTCACGGAAGGCCTTTTCAAACTCAATGTAATAGTTGTTGACAGTATGAATAAAATTTCAGCTTCTTCTTATTTATTGGAGTCAAATGATTTATGGCATATTCATTTAGGACATGTCAATTATAAAACCTTGCGGAAGTTAATTAATTTAGAAGTATTGCCTAAATTTGAGTGTAATAAATCGAAATGTCAAATATGTGTTGAATCTAAGTTTGTAAAATATCCTTATAAGTCTGTTGAAAGGAATTCAAATCCTTTAGACTTAATTCATACTGACATTTGTGATATGAAGTCGATACCATCTCGAGGTGGAAAAAAGTATTTTATTACTTTTATTGATGATTGCACTAGATATTGTTATGTTTATTTGCTTAATAGTAAGGATGAAGCAATTGAAGCATATAAGCAATACAAGAATGAAGTGGAGAATTAATTGAATAAAAAGATCAAAATGATTAGAAGTGATAGAGGTGGAGAATATGAATCTCTGTTTGCAGAAATATGTTCGGAATATAGAATTATCCATCAAACTACTACACCTTACACACCTCAATCCAACGGAATTGCGGAAAGGAAAAATCGGACATTAAAGGAAATGATGAATTCTTTATTAATAAGTTCCAGATTACCGTAGAGTTTGTTGGGGGGAAAGCTCTCCTTACAGCTAACTGAATACTCAACAGAGTACCCCACAGCAAAACACAATCTATTCCATATGAAAAATGAAAAGGAAGAAACCCCAACTTGAAATATTTCAAAGTGTGGGGGTGTCTAGCAAAGGTACAAGTTCCTTTACCTAAAAGGGTTAAAATCGGACCAAAAACAGTAGATTGTGTTTTCATTGGATATGCTACAAACAGTAAAGCATGTCGGTTTTTGGTTCATAAATCTGATAATCCCGAGATTCATGTTAATACGGTAATGGAATCAGATAAAGCTGAATTCTTTGAAAGCATCTATCCGTATAAACCTTTTCAGAAACAGTACCAAATTGGCTATAAATATACCTTCAAATCCCAGAATTTTACTTACGAAATTTTCTGATAATCTTCTTTTTCTTCTGCACAAAAATTCCAGTGTGTTTTGCAGCCTTCGAGTGGTTCGCTGTTCATCGGCGTTTTTGGTACCAACACTCCGGTGAGTTAAATCTTTCTATCATGGGAGGATATATTCCAGAACCTCGGGTACTTAAGGGGAATAATTTCCTTAAGGACACACTGTGTATTCAGTGGGCTCGATTTGTTCCTATACCGTTTTCAGAATTTATTTTGAAGAAGTTCAAATACTATTTTCAGAATTTAATTTCTACTAACTTTCTGTTTCTGTTTTGATAAAGATTAATATTTTATTTATTTACCGTAATACAGATTAATAACACAAAGAAAGTCTTAAACTATGATAAAAGTCTTCATAGAGGATGCCTCGTGTTTACAAAAATATAACTTAACAAAGGCGTAACTTAGAAACTCTTCTTTTGACCAATGCAGTATCAAATCTAACTAGTATTATACATCTAAATGTTCTCTTCCTCTTTTCTTTCCTCCATTTGAGATATATACCCTCTCAACCTTTGAAATATTTTTTTTTTTATCAAACTAAGAACTTGAGCAAATAGATGGCAGTCTCTAGCACAAATGATTTTCAGGACAGAGTTCAGGAAAGTTATGACAGAATGAGTGAGTTAAAAGCTTTTGATGATACTAAGGCCGGTGTCAAAGGGCTTGTCGATGCTGGAATTACTAAGGTGCCTCGAATATTCATCCAGCCAACACAAATCCAGAGTCCTTAAATAGCTGCGCCGCAAAGTTCATTTTTCCAGTGATAGATCTTGAAGGCTTTGATAAAGATTCAATCAAGCATAAAGAGATTGTGGAAAAAGTTCGAGATGCATCGGAGATATGGGGTTTCTTCCAAGTGATTAATCATGGCATTCCATTACCTGTCCTTGAAGAAATGCTCCAAGGAACACGACGATTCTTTGAGCAAGATATTGAGATTAAGAAACAATTTTATACTCGAGATAATACCAAAAAAGTCGTTCATGTTAGCAATTTTGACTTGTATAGGCCTTCTGTTCCAGCTGCAAATTGGAGAGACTCAATTTTCTGTTTGATAGCTCCTAATCATCCTAGTCCAGAGGAATTGCCCACAGCATGCAGGTAGTTTCTGAACATGAATTAGAAAGAACCAATAAAATTCATTTACTTTTGCACTAACTAAATATATGTGTTATCTTGTGAAAAAGATCAAGAACAAACCATGACAATGTCAGTACGCTTAATATGAGTTTTGGTGGATATTGTAAGAAATAGATCTAATATCTCTGCGCCTGAGGACAATTCAGCGGATTAACTTATATATCTTCTTTAAGTTATTTCTAAGTACTGTTTCATCAAGTTATAGAAATTGATGCAGGGAAATACTAATGGAGTTCTCTAAGCATGTCATGAAATTGGGCATATCCTTGTTTGAATTATTGTCGGAGGGTCTTGGTCTCAATCCATCTCAACTTACAAATATGGATTGTGCTGAGGGGCTACGCGTTTTGGGTCACTACTATCCAGCATGCCCTCAACCAGAACTCACAATGGGCACTAGTAAACATTCTGACAACGATTTTATCACAGTGCTTCTGCGAGATGATATAGGAGGACTACAAGTTCTTCACCATAATCAGTGGGTCGATGTCCCTCCTACGCCTGGTGCACTTGTGGTGAATATTGGAGATCTTATGCAGGCTAGTATCTTTTTCTTTCTCTATACATAGATATACACATGACAAAAATATGAAGGGAAAAGGGTCAAATATATCCTTCTACTATTTAATTTCTTAATTTTATTCACCATTATACTTTGGGGCCATTCCTATCCTTAGCATCCACAAATCGTTCTGTATTTGCCGCTCTTAATCCTGACGGAGTTGCAACTTAAAGTATAGCAGATGGTAATTATAAACCATAAGCAAAAGTAGGAGGGGTAAATTTGGATCTTTCCCCATGTATTTTGACATGCAGAATCCACCGATCCCTGCTGGAGCTTTGATAAAGCCAAGGGTAAACATTTTGCTAATAGTAACACTATTGATAGCCCCAAAGTATAACGGAAGGTAACATTAAAGGTATTTCATATTGTAGAGGAGTAAATTTGGACCTTTTCCCGAGAATAGAATATAAACTTTTTTGCTACTAAAACGGATAATTCTTATTCTGGTATTTTTCAGCTGATATCAAATGACAAGTACATAAGTGTTGAGCACAGAGTATTGTCAAATAAAGTTGGACCACGAATATCAGTTGCATGCTTCTTCTACACTAGCTCATTGCCAACTTCCAAGATTTATGGGCCAATTAAGGAATTGTTATCAGAAGATAATCCTCCAAAATATCGCGCAACCACAGTGAAAGACTATGCTGATTACTTCCGCAATAAAGGTCTAGATGGAACTTCTGCATTAATGCACTATAAGATCCAGCCATAGTAATGTAATAATGGAAAGTAGGATAGGAGAATCTAATTTTCATGTTCTAAAGTAAGATAATTCTTATGCTTAAGCTTCACAGATGGTGAAAAGAATCACTTTTATTATCTTTATGGATTATTATATTTTTCACTAATTTATTTGAAAATTGAGCCTGATATATATATTCATATAAGTGTTACAAGCTCCAGCATTCAAATCTCTAGTTTCCATTTTGTTTGGTAATCACAAATGACAAGTTCAAAAGCATTCATCACAAAGTACATGCTAATAGTGTAGGACCAAGAATTTCAGTGGCTAGTCTTTTCATAATGAATTTTCAAGAATCAGGACTATGTAGTCCAATCAAGGAGTTGTTATTAGAGGAAAACCCTCTAAACCATCGGGAGACAAGCAGAATAGAGTATGGCACATATCTGTACAACAAAGGGCTTGATGGAAATTCTTTATCATCACATGTCAAATTACAGAAATAGTGATATGATTTGCAGAAATGTTTTATCATCTTTCAGTGTCATACTCTTTGGCTATTTTAGCAACAAAAAAAAAAAAAAAACTCTTTGGCTATAGTTTTGTTCTTGTAAGTTCAATCAAGAATTAAAATGTTTCATGCTTTAGTATTTTCAGTTCAAGGAAACTCAGCTTAAACCTCATCATCTTTGCTTAATATTTTTATGTGTTAGTAAAGATAAGACTGAAAAAGCAAATGTCATTTGCACTAGAAAAGTAAAAGAGTAGTTTATTCATCATTTTCCAAAAATTATACCTATGAAGGATTTGATGGTCTAATTTGAAATTTGGAACAAATGATTCCACTTTTTGCTGTGTTCATTTGAAGGTTGTAACCTGTCAAATTGATCATTTTAATAGTGCTCATTATTTTTACATAAGACTACAAGAGTGACATTAAACTGCTCCACTTGCCTTCTGAAATAAACAAATGGGATCAAAAGTTGCTAATGTGAAAGCAACTGAACCTGAAGATTTTTTATTTTATTATTAATGTTTCCTTTAATATTATGTTGCTATCCTTGGTCGCAAATACCACGTGTTCCACTTTGGTGTGCTCTATGTATTTGTGTTTTTTATCTGAACTATTTTAATCTCCTTTTTTATATTTCCTCCTTGTCCTCTGCAATTGGGTAACAAGTACTAGTTCCCTCCTCAATATATGACATAACATGGTTCAGATAGTTCCAAAATCATGTAATTAACTGAAAGAGAACAAGTTTGGACACATTACTGTTAGGTGTATTAGGTGTATGTATACCTAATTTTGTCCTGGAACTTCTTAGTTTTGCTTTCTGATGGAATCTGATCCCAGAAAAGCTATAGAAAAATATTAACTGTCTCATAAGCACCCCTATAATATCCTCAATGTTTCATTAGAAATCTTGCTTCAATATATAGTCAAGAGTTGAGTTTTCCTCTAAAGAAAGGAAGATGTTTGACTCAAATAATGGTAGAACTGATCAAAATGAGTGTTCTGAATATGATAGGAAAAGTGAAGTTCAATCCTTTGATGATTCAAAGGTTGGTGTAAAGGGACTTCTGGATGCTGGAGTCACAAAGTTACCGCGCATATTCTTGCACAACCAGCCTGTGATTGAAAAAAAATCAGATTCCGATGTAGCTACTAAGTTTAGCCTTCCAGTCATAGATTTAGGAAACTCGGGCAAAAGTGCAGCTCAACGAGCTGATATTGTCCGAGAAATAAAGGATGCTTGTGAAAACTGGGGATTTTTCCAAATTGTCAACCATGAAATCCCATCAAGTGTTATGGAGAAAGTACTAGAAGGCGTTCGCCATTTTCATGAGCAGGATTCTGAGGTGAAGAAAGAGTTCTACTCTCGTGATGTAACGAGGAAGTTCACCTATAATACCAATTTTGATCTACACAAAGCAAAAACAGCTAACTGGAGAGACACCTTTTACTGTGTCATGGCTCCTAATCCTCCCCGCCCGGAAGAAATGCCAGAGGTTTGCAGGTATATATTATGCTTACTATTAGTATGGTTTCTTTCCTTTGCTTAGGCAACTTTAGCTCATACTAATGTTTTGACGTTATTGGCATGCTTATGTCGCAATGTTTTGACGTTACAGAGATGTTGTGGTCAAATACACGGATTATGTGATGAAACTGGGGCTTACTTTATGTGACCTACTCTCTGAAGCTCTAGGACTCAACCCGAATCACTTGAACGACATAGAATGTGCGGAGGGGCTACTCGTAGTTGGCCATTATTATCCAGCATGTCCAGAACCAGATTTCACTTTAGGCCTTACCGGTCACACAGATAGCGGCTTCTTGACTATTGTATTACAGGATCGAATTGGCGGACTCCAAGTTTTTCATAAAAATCAGTGGGTTGATGTTGCTTTCATGCCTGGAGCTCTAATTGTGAACATTGGAGACTTAATGCAGGCAAGTTCTCATTGGTAAAAAAATTCTTTATGTAGTTGTAAATGTTACAAACTTGATCAATTAATTCACTAGTTTCCATTTTGTTTTGTAGCTGATCACAAACGATAAGTTCAGAAGCGTTCTTCACAGAGTGCTAGCGAAAAATATAGGACCAAGAATTTCAGTGGCGAGTCTTTTTAGAATGCATTTTCAGGAAAGAAGTGAATCGAGATTATATGGTCCAATCAAGGAGTTGTTATTAGAGGAAAATCCTCCAATATACCGAGAAACAAGCAGAAAAGAGTTTTTCACTTATCTATACAACAAAGGGCTAGATGGAACTTCTTTATTGTCACATTTCAAATTACAGAAAGAATGACAGGATCTGCAGAATTGTTTCATCATCTTCACAGTGTTTCACTGCTTCGCTATGGTTTTGTGCTCGCGTGTTCAATTAAGTATTCTTGTACCAGATGTACATGCATCTTTTAGCAATCAAATAAGTACCTCAAGTTTGTTTGACTAAAAAGTGTTAAGCCTTTTTACAAACAAATTAAATAGGAAGATTTGAGGTAAATCCTAGCCAAAGATAATTCATCCTAGATCTAAAACAGAGAACAAGAACAAACAAGCATAGCTGAACATAAAATTTAACCATAGTCATAGCTGAATCCCGTAATATAAGAAGAGGATGGTGATTTACATAATATTGAATAATAATAAAGAATACATAGATAAAAATGGTCACCGATCTTTAACAAGGTTGACCCCCATACATTTGATATGATGAGACAAACGTTGTATATTGAAGATCTGAGCTTCCTTGCTTCTTTCTCTTTAGTCAGGAGAAAGAGATGAAGATCCTTCTTCTCTCAAGATATGTCTCTCTCTCCGTTTATTTTCAGCCCCTCCCCCTTTATTCGTTCTCTCACTGAGTATATATACTAGGTATTCTCATTTACACAACGGTCATTAGCCAGAGTACCTAAGCCCTTTAACTATTTTACAAATTGACCCTCTGAAATACCGTAACATCCAACTCACCTTACAAGTATTCTGAGTACACGACCTCGGCCTTAGCCGAGGTGCTCATCGCTATAGCGTTGTACGAATACGACTTCGGCCCAAATGACTTTGCTGCTCCTTTTCGCGCAGATTCTCGTTTGGTCAAATTTCGACTCATATAGTTGGTCCCTCTGCCTATTAGGGTCGTCTTTTGGAGAGCTCGATAGACGGACTCTGTCGATTCGAAAGTTATGAGAAATCTGAACACTTTGGGCGATGGGCGAATACCTCATGGCGAGGTAGCAACGTGACATTTCGAAAGCTGCATCAGACTGTCACGTCAGTTCAGAATGTCATTAAGAACCCCTCATGCGTCATTATGACGCACGTTTTCTATGCATTGCATCATTTTCCTTGCCCTTTCCGTTTTCAAAATGGCGGTGTTTGGTTTTCCCGCTCAGGATATTTATATCCTTATAAATAGGAGAAAATCTTACATTTGAATGCTTGGGCTTCCCAATCACTCAAGAGAGACTTTTGCAACTTTTCTTCCTCTCCTTCAGTTTCTCACATTTCTCTTTCTGTTAAAACTTCTTGTGACCGCTACCTTTTTCCCTTATTATTCCCGATTCTTGCAATCAAAAAGAGATGGCTAGTGCATCCTCCAACCCTGATAGAGTTGTCGGTGCACCGGTGCCGGAAAACGATATACCCCTACTCGAAGAGGGAATGGATCTGGCGGAGGACGAGAGTTTTCCGATGGTAGATGAGGTGGTTCCCCGCCCAGGAAGGCGAGGACTAACTTCAATAGCCCTACTGGGGATGAGCCGGAACCTGTTCTTTCTACAATGGATGATGCGGCGCTCACGGCGTTCAAAGCCAAGTGGGGAATCCCTGACCACATCGAACTAGTTCCGGTGGGTCGTGACATAGTGCATATACACCGCCCAGGCTACTGTGCATTCTATGCGTATCCATTTGTCATTAGATACACGCTTCCCCTTCCCTCCTTGGTGGTGAACTTCTGCCGCTTCTACGAGGTGTGTCCGGCTCAACTTTTTCCGTACGTATACAAGCTCTTCCATATGCTTATCAAGTACGCGGAGCTGGACGATCGGGGAATTTTTCTACAACACATGCTCCACCTCTTCGCCTCCATTTTCATAGGGGCATGATGATTCACATGCGTTATCGAGGAACCAAGGGTTTGGTAGAGAAGATGGACGACAAGGCCAATCATCGTTTTTGGGAGTACTTCTTCTACGTCCGAATAGATCACGTGGTATCGAACCCTGCAGGGTTTCTTGAGGCGTGGAATTTCGCCCATAGGTCTCCCTTTCCTTTTGTTATAATATATATTTTTTGAACATAGTTGTTGGTCGTCTCCCTTTAGTGACCGTCGAGTGTATTTTGATTCCGCAGCCGAGAGGGTACCTCCTCCGCAAGTTGCCGATATTCGTGAATGGGTGAGCTCAATTCTGCCCCACACGATGGGGATTCGCGAATGAGAGCCTTTCCACGAGAGGTTTGGGCGCAAACCCTCTGCTGGTAAATCGGCTTATTTCGGTCGTAGTTGCTTTGTTCTTTGCCCCATATTTTTTCTTTATCTTATCTTTTGTTTGGTCAAAACTCTTATTGGCAGGTCGGAGAGGAACGAGAAGGTCAAGGGATCCTGCCCTCGCTTTCCGTCAACCGGCTTTCTCAGCCCAGCCCGTACCAAGAGTAACTGATGAGGGCGTCCAAAGTTTGGTTGCTCGATGGACCGCATCCACGACCGAACCTGTTCCCACAGTCCGTTCAACTGACGAACCTTCTCATGGTAGTGGCGAAGAGGCCCCGTCAAAGAGGCGGAGCATAGTGTCAGAGGGGGCATTTTTGGCCGAAACGCCCTCAAGGGGCGACCCCGTTTTGGCAGTGTCTGAAGTCGGCGGTGATGTCAGCCTAGGTGTGGAGGCGATGCCCGTTACAGGTGTGGAAGAGGCTGTTGCAATAGGGGGAAAGAGTTTCGGGGATGCCGTGATCGTTCCGAGTGGCCCATCGACGTCTCGGCAGGCCCGTACCCCATCTTCGGCTAATGAGAGGTTGAATGGTGTAGTGGTAGATGATTATGAATCTGATTCTGATATAGATCCTGAGGACATGAGGATGTTTGAGGAAGGCTTTACCAGGGTCGATGTGAGGGTGGAAGGCCCTTCCCGTGTGCTCGAAATCCCATCGGACTTTAACCTGTTGGAGGACATGGTGGATTCCAATTTGACCTTCTGTGCTCCGTCGTCGAAAGCGGGTCTCTTCGGGAGATCAGTGATTCTGGAATTTGTCAAGCGGCATGGCTGGGATGGCCTTGAGGGTAAGTTTCCTTTTGTTATTTTGTGCCATTTGCTTTCACTGATTCCTCCCCCTCTTTTTTTTTAGACTTACATGCTGGAAATCGAGAGTGCTCGTAGGGATGAGATGCGGGCCGAAGTGTTTCTGAAGATGGCTGCAAAGTATCGCCGGTATTGCGACAGGTGTCGTGAGATGCATGCACAACTTAGGACGGGCGGTAACACTCAATCCGTCAAGGATGAGTTGGAGAAAAAGGACGAGGATCTGATACGGTCTATCCGCATGTGCAGCGAGCTCGATGAGCTACTTAGTGCCAAAGACGAGGAGCTCGAGGTGGGCAAAGGGGTTGCAGTGGAATGCGAGGATCTTCAGGCAAAAGTGTTGTCCTTACGAGCCGAGCTTGAGCAGAATGCCACTAGAGTTTCCAGTCTAAGTACAGAGTGGACGGAGAAGGTAGCCGAGCTAGAAAAGAAGGTGTCCGAGTTGGAGAGAGCTGAGGGAACTCGAGTGGCATCTTTGGCGAGAGCGGCGGCACTGGAAGACACTATCTGCGTCCTTAGGTCTGAGCGGGAAGCTGAGAGGGTGATGGCCACATTGAGGGAGGCATGGCTCAAGGAGAGGGTCGGTGAACTTGATCGGGATGCTTCAAGCCTGGGAGATAGAGTTATGGCTCTCGATGCCGAGAAGGCGCAGCTGTTGGCTCAGGCCCGCCCTCAAGAATCTGCCCATATTGCTGTCCCCCACCACTTGTACGAGCCGTGGGTCCATGTTGAGTCCCAACGAGATATATATAAGGGTTTTTGGATGGCGGGGAGCATTCTTGAGGACGCTTTTGAAGGTGTTCGGGTTAAGGCATCCGAGGCTCGTCTTGCCTACGGTTATGACCCTGCGACACCGGAAGCCGGTGGGGCAATGATGACAATGCTGGAGAGGACAGTTGTGCAGATGATGTCGAGTGAATTTTTTTTTTAGCTTTTTGTACTTTAGTTTTTTTTTGTTCTTTTGTTGTTGCTGGGTGGGGCCACCCTTTTTTGGCTCTCTGTAAGATACTTATCTTTTCTTGGAATGAAATAGTTGGCTCGTCTTTATTTGTATTTTTTGGCTTTCCCTTCTCTTTTCCTTTTCGAATTCCTTGGACTTTCTCGCAATAAGCCCCTAATTTTTGGTAGTTGATTTGAGTGGGATTGAATTCCTTCTTGAAAATTTGAGCGAAGTCAATTTTGACTTGTTAATTCGAGTGAGGTCAAATTTTGTCTTATAGATTCGAGCGAGGTCGAATTTTGCCCGAACAAGGTCGAATTTTGACTCGCCAACTTGGGCGGGGTCAGTTTCGACTTGTAAATTCGATCAAGGTTGAATTTTGACTCGCCAACTTGGGCGGAGTCAGTTTTGTCTTGAAAATTCGAGCAAGGTTGAATTTTGACTCGCCAACTTGGGCGGAGTTGACCTGAAAATTCGAGCAAGGTCGAATTTCGACTCGCCAACTTGGGCGGAGTCATTTTTGACTTGAAAATTCGAGCGAGGTCGAATTTTGCCTTCTCTTGGCGATGGTCGGGGGCTCTAAGGGTGTAAATTCGAATGAGGTCGAATTGTGACCCGTGATGAGTTCGAGCAAGGTCGAACCCTACCTTCACTTGGCGACGGTGGGGGCCGTAAGGGTGTAAATTCGAACGAGGTCGAATTGTGACACGTGATGAATTCGAATGAGGTCGAACTTTACCTTCCCTTGGCGATGGACGGGGGCTGTAAGGGCGTAAATTCGAACGATGTCGAATTATGACCCGTGATGAATTCGAATGAGGTCGAACTTTACTTTCACTTGGTACGTGCTGGTTCGGGGGAGTGGTAAGAATGTCGTACGCGGCTTTGCTTTTATTGGAGAATATTACTCGTTGTTGTATCGTTTATGCATGCGTCGGAATGAGTCACAGTTTATTTACTCTTGATTTCATTGAAGAATATTATGCGTTGTTGCATAGTTTGTATGCGTCAGTGGAGTCCCAGTTTATCTGGTCCCTTCATTGCTCGGCCTGGAGAGGCCGTTAATAGGACGGGCGATGAACTTATTGCTTGGGCTTCTGGGTAACCTGGGACTTTATTAATTCGAACGAACTTCGAACGTGATTCGTAATATTTAGTCGGCTGAGTTGGCGTAGGATTGTCATGGCGAGCATACGTGCAAGCTTTTTGAGTTCATGTTCTGCCTGTGTTGGAGAGATTGTACATTCCATGGGCTCACCGCTCAGTCCCAGGTTATGGAGATTGTTTCTTAATAATGCCAGCTTGTTCTAAGTCGTTTTTCTGTTATTTGTAATATGGTATGGTGCGGAACATTTTTCTGGTGTGTTGTTTTGGTGGCGTTTGTTCCTTGTTCGCGCACCTGGGAGAATGCTCGTGTTCCTATACCAATCCAAAAAAGAAAAATAACAAGTTAAACCCAAACAAAATCGTATGTTACCTTGACCTGATAGGTTGGCGAGGTGAAAGGGGCGCTGTAGGATGACTCGTTTATCCCGTACCCAAATGACGGCTTCAAATTGGTAGCCTCGTGTTTAGCTTCACCGTTAGTCGCGTCTAGGCTCCTTATGGGCTGACAACTAATTTTGCCCATTGGGATCTCGAGCTCGATCCCGTCCTAGGTGCACAAAAAGAAGGGAAACAGAAGTTATACTCCGTACATAAGTTATACTCTGTACATACGGGTACAAAAATAAGGCAGGACAAGCTGGTTATTTCAAAGGATCACACATTAGGCTATCATCCCTTCCTAAGAGGTGGAAGCATAGATTGGTATCTAACGTTGATATAGCAAATAGGATTGCGAATGTGCTCAGTGCATAGTGGCTGTAATCCCACTTTGACAACTCATACGATGTACCAAACCCATCGCTACAGCAAGACGTGGATTTTGTATAGATATCAGACAATTTCGATTTCATACATAGATCTGACCCTGGTTATTTTGGTTATTTCAAAAGCTTGCCTACAACTTTCTCAAGTTGGTGTTTATAATGAGAGGACGAGGCTACGACACCCGGAGAGTGAAATTCTAGTTGCTTTAGATCTAGAGGAAACTAAAATTTTGGCTAGAAAATCCCCATAGACGGCGCCAAATTGTTTGACTAAAAAGTGTTAATCCTTTTTACAAACTAATTAAATAGGAAGATTTGAGGTAAATCCTAGCCAAAGATAATTCATCCTAGATCTAAAACAGAGGACAAGAACAAGCAAGCGTAGCTGAACATAAAATTTAACTATAGTCATAGCTAAATCCCGTAATATAAGAAGAGGATGGTGATTTACATAATATTGAATAATAATGAAGAATACATAGATAAAAATGGTCATCGATCTTTAACAAGGTTGACCCCATACATTTGATATGATGAGACTAACGTTGTATATTGAAGATCTGAGCTTCCATGCTTCTTTCTTTTTAGTGAGAAGAAATAGATGAATATCCTTCTTCTCTCAAGATATGTCTCTCTCTCTCAGTTTGTTTTCAGCCTCCCCCCACCCCCCACCTGAAAATCCCTCTTTCTTCGTTCTCTCACCTAGTATATATACTAGGTATTCTCATTTACACAACGATCATTAGTCAAAGTATCTAAGCCCTTTAACTATTCTACAGATTGGTCATCTGAAATACCGTAACATCCAACTCACCCATGGGTGGCTCGACATATTTTGTGGCCTAAAGCTAAATATTAACATGAGGACTTTTTTTATAATTTTTATTTTAATTCAATATTTTCTAAAGAAAAAAAGAAAGAAGAATTAACCCAAATAGTTGCCCACCTAATTTCATAAACTAAAATAGCTTATATATATATATATATATATATATATATATATATATATAGTGTGTGTGTGTGTGTCAAATCAATGTATAATCTATGTATATCGGCTAGAAAAAGTCCTTCAATTAGTAACTATTATTGAAAAATGAGGCCTTCATAAAGCGCTTGCCTTAGTGGCTTGTGCATTAGAGCCAGCCCTGAACTCACCGTACAATATCTGAGTACACGACCTCGGCCTTAGCCGAGGTGCTCATCGCTATAGCATTGTACGAATACGACTTCGACCCAAATGACTTTGCCGCTCCTCTTCGCACAGTTTCTCGTTTGGTCAGATTTCGACCCATATAAAGTTCTGTTCATCTAAGGAAATTGAGAACAGTGGTTTCCTGAACACAAAATAAATGTTTTCAAACCATGTTGTGTAACCTTGAGTATACATTGTAAATTTATTTTAGCTTTTCTTGAGTTGTCTAAAGATTAGATGATGTGCTCTTCATTTTGGCTTGTTTGAGGTGTCTTGTGAGAATTCCAATGGATCTCTAATTATTTTTTTTTATTAGCCTATCGATAATTCTCAAACACTTTGGTTGGATGGTTGTCACCTATTGTATTGTATCGAATTTTTACTTTAAATATAATTTTTATTTTGATTGTTACTTAAATTTAATTGTATCATATCGTTATTCATCATTACCTAACGAGTAAACGTACCACGTTATGTAACGACCGATTTGGTATGGTCGCGTCGCTTTTTCTCATCTTGCCCTTCCTTATTATTAAATAATCTTATTTTTATCATTCACCCTACATTTTTATATAATAATTCTTCCTCGTACATTACTTTTTTTTAAAATAATATTGCATATTTATGTTTCATATTATTGGTGCATGGCATTATGATACGACGATAAACAATACAATCTATCCAAATAATGTATACATAAAAGTAATACAGTACAATATAATGCAATACAATACAATTTCATAAAATGATACATAACAACCATCCAAACAAATTGTAAATTAGACATGTTTGAATCTTAATCTAGAATAAAACGTGCAATTTTTGAATATCTAAAATTGTCTTAGTAGAAATAGCTTCCTTATCATTCAATGAGCATTTTGTATTTCATAAAAATTAGGAGCAAAATAATCCTTACGCAAAAGCCATTTTATCCAACTTCGAGGTATTAAGATAGGTTTCAAACGTAAGAGATTCCCAAAATATCATATGATTGTTCTTCTTTTGAAAATTCACACTTTTCCAAATCCAGTCCAGCTCGAAAGATGTGCCCTTGATCTTCTCAGTTTCCAACAAACTTCAGAACTTGTGATGTGTCATATTAATAATTAGAATATCTTTTAATAAATGTGTTTTTTTCTTGGTTCGTTGCTGACTATTAATAATTTTGTTCACTTTTACTGGCAAGTTTGACTAGTTACGCTCCTTAAAAAATAATAAATTAAGTACATAATTTATTATAATACTCATATTAATTGATGCATATTTTATTGGATTTGAGAAAATGATTTGAAATGAGTAATAAATATTGTGAGTATAACAGAAAATTTTTTTGTCTTTCTCTTGATATGCGTAAAGTGACAAGTACTCCCTCCGTTCACTTTTACTTGGCACATTTTGACTTTTCACGCCCCTTAAGAAATAATAAATATAGTACATAATTTACCATGATACCTACATTAATTAATGCATATTTTATTGGATTTGAGAAAATAATTTAAAATGAGTAATAAATACTGCGGGTATAACAGAAAAAAAAATTGTCTTCTCTTAATATGCGTAAAGTGACAAGTAAAAATAAAAATCTATTTTTAATATACATGCCAAGTAAAAGTGAACAAAAGGAGTAAAAATAAAAATTTATTTTTAATATATACGACAAGTAAAAGTGAGGAGGGAGTATATATTAGTTGCACCTACTGTCTAAAAGTAGCTCTATTGCTTCAATTTGCACATGGTCAGCCCTTTAAAATTTTGAGCTTTAATCAACAACACTTCAATGTGCATGCGATGTACTTTTACTCCCTCGTTCGCCTTTACTTGTCCACTATTCTAAAGTAGATTTTCAAATTTACTTGTCCATTTTTACATAGAAAAATAATTTATTTTTCCTGTTTTGCTCTTAGCATTGATTACTCATTTTAAATTATTTTTCAAATCAATTAAGATTATACATCAATTAAAATGAGTATCATGATAAATTATATACTTTATTTATTATATTTTAAGGGGCGTAAAAAATCAAAACGTATCAAGTAAAAGTGAACGAGAGTATTTTATAAATAATGAAGAATAAATGTTAAATGACTTACCCTGAGGTTTTTGTTGGTATAGTCTACCCATGGTTTCGAATATTACACAAACCTACCTTTTCTTATATTTTGTTGTGACGAAACTATTTTGTAAGCTAAAATGGACAATTTTGTCCATTGTTATGTGTTTCTTTTTCTTCTATATGTGTATAGCAAAAACTAACTTATGTTATTTTACTTTTTTTCCGATAATGACACTATATAACCATTCTCAAAATAATAACCGAAATTATTATTATGTTATAAATAACAAATATATAAATTTTATACACTTTTACGGCCAAGAAATATAAATAATTTGAGCCACGGACTTTGTTGCCCTCGTTAGATAATGCATTTAATCGGTTCATCCCCCAAACTTATTCTACAGAATTCTTGGACAAAAGCTTTATAACCCAAGTTTCTGGAAGGAAAAAAAGTGCTTTTGAGGAGAAGCAGAAGTAGTTTTGGAGAAGCAGAAAAAAGTAGTTTCTCTCCAAAAACATTTTTTTTAGAAGTACTTTTGAGAAAATACACTTAAAAGCAGTTTTTTAAATCTTGGCCAAACACTAATTGGTGTTCAGTACTTTTGAAATTTGTTTTTTGAAAAAAACACTTCAAGGCTATTACTCGAGATCTGCACTGTCTTAACTTCAAACTAATTAAAATAATGTGTTCCCTGTTTCTTTTGACTATTGATTCACAATGGACCATTACATTTATGAGACTAGTTGACTTTAACTAACTTATCTGCTCAAGGAACTTAGCTTTCTTGAAACTAACAACAAATATGTCTTCCACTGAAGATTCACAAGCTGAACTGACAATGGATTATGATCGATTGAAGGAGATAAACGATTTCGATGATACAAAAGCTGGTGTTAAAGGACTAGTTGATTCTGGAACTGTGAACATACCAAGAATGTTCATTAGGCCACCTGATGAACTTGTTGAAGAGTTGAATCAGTGTAAGTCAACGCTAAAGATTCCAGTGGTGGATCTAAGTAACGTAGAAGTTGAAGATCGACGTAAGAAAATTGTCGATGAAATAAGGGAAGCATCAGAAAAATGGGGATTTTTCCAACTAATAAATCATGGTGTTCCTTCAAGTGTTTTGGAAGGAATGATTGATGGGATTCGTAAATTTCATGAACAAGATGTTGAGTTAAAGAAAGAGTATTATACGCGTGATCATACGCGAAGAATTAGATATGAGAGCAATTATGATCTTTACCAATCAAAGACTGCAAACTGGAGGGATACACTGAACATTTCTATGCTAGTTTCTAGTAATATTGAACCTGAAGAAATACCAGCAGTTTGCAGGTAAGTATCTCTATATCTTTTTAATTCCTTGGCGATGAAGTCTTAACCCCTATGATCACCGGTATGGTGATAGACAGTGGTCAATGTTTATTTCTTGTAGTTTTTTGGTTTCGCACCCGGTCTCTGGTCCCTCTTTGAGGCCCTTCAAATCCGGATTTGAACCAGAAAGTCCTGCTTTTCAGGATAAAGCGCCCCCTATCAAAGGCGATTCTATTCCCAAGGCTTGATCCCAACACTCTGGTTAATTTTGTGTGAATTTTACATTTATATATGCACTCAGCATTGCAAATATTGGATTCATAGACGGGGCCTACCAAAGGCGACTTTATTCCTACGGCTTGATTTCAACACTCTGGTTAATGATGTGTGAATTTTACATTCATATCTGTACTCAGCATCGAAAATATTGGATTTGTAGATGGGGCTTACGCTGTGAAGGTTGGTCTGGAACTAGCTGGTTGTTCGTATTGAGGACATGGCAAAACAAAACCAGGGCAACCTATGAATGATTTTTAGATATGTTCCAGTCGATGTGCCATCATTTAGTATGTGACCGGGAGGTCACAAGTTCAAGCCGTGGAAACAACCTCTTGCAGAAATGCAGGTTAAAGTTGTGTACAATAGACCCTTCGGTCCGGCCCTTCCCCTTCTGTATAGCGGGAGCTTAGTGCACCGGGCTGCCCTTTATTACTGATACTGCATACTGAAATCTTTGAATATAGGGAATTTCAGTCCATCTCAAAGAATTCGTCTGTCCTTCAGTATAAACGGCATAATTATTTGACATGTTAGGCTAAACTTTATCACATTTTTGTAATTTTAGTGATCTCGAATCTTTTCCTAATTCCAGGAGCACATCCATTGAGTATATAAATCATGTCACAAGGCTAGCAGACACTCTATTCAGCATACTATCTGAAGCACTTGGGCTAAAATCAGACCACTTGAAAACCATGGAATGCGTGGAAGGGAAAACATTTGCATGCCATTACTATCCGGCATGTCCAAAGCCAGAGCTAACTCTTGGTGCTTCTAACCATACAGATACTGCTTTCCTTACCATTCTTCTTCAAGATCAAATCGGTGGCCTTCAAGTCCTGCACGATAACCAGTGGATCGATGTTGAGCCAATTTCACAAGGCTTGGCTGTTAATATTGGCGAGAGTCTTCAGGTTTGTTATTGAAACACAACATTATTGTCTTGTTTATGTTAGATTAAGCAAAATCGTCTCACTTATTTCAATCTGATTTGGTAACAGATTTTATCAAATGACAAGTTTGTGAGTGTAAATCATAAAGTTCTAGCGAATAAGGTAGGACCGAGGATGTCAGTGGCATGCTTCTTCACTGGCGTTTCTGCAACTTCAAAGATCTATGGTCCAATCAAAGAGCTCATATCAGAAGAAAATCCCCCTCTTTATAAAGAATTTTCAGTAAGTGATTACATGGCTAAGTTTATATCCAGGCCACTTGGTAAGTCTACTCTTGACCTTTTCAGACTGTAAAGAGAGACTAAGCGCTAGTTTGCCAAGCAGCAATACTTCAGAAACAACAACATACCCAGTATTATCCCACATCGTGGGGTCTGGGGGGGTAATGTGTACACAGACCTTACCCCTGCCTTTGTGAAAGTAGAGAGGCTGTTTCCAATAGCAATACTTCAGAAAATACATGATTATTTTTACAAGGCAGTTTCGACGTTTGTGATTTGCTCTACAGTAATGTTTTACCTTTGACTGCTGGATTAGCTAAGAGCAATGTTGCTTTTTCCTGTTTTTATCTTCAAATAAATAGGATCAATGTCAAGAACACAACCTTAATACCTTATGTATTGTTAATTTTTGTTACGTATCATTCATTTTTGTTCATCCCCTTGTCAAAATAATCAGATTAATATGGTGCACTCTATATAGTAATGTGACAAAACATATAGTGAAGGAATGTGCCGAAGGACAAACATTGGTATGCCATTACTACCCAGTATGCCCACAGTCAGAGCGCGCTCACTCTTGGTACTGCTAAGCATATGCTTTTCTTACCATTCTTCAGTTTTGCAACAGAACACAACTTTTTTGTTCTGATTTATATTCATTTTTTTTACAAATATATATCTTAGCTCAGACATTGCGGTTGAGAGCATTAAGGAGAGATTCTGCACCCAAGGATGGGCAGCAGTCGTTGAGAAAATAGTAACCACAGTTAATATCAATTGGTTAACTAGATGAATCTGCTACATTTAAATATTTAACGTGTAACTCATTTGGAATAGAATTGTAGGAAATGGAGAGATTTCTTATTGGATATGATCCAAACCCCTCCACTGTTACTTCAAATTGACTAATTAAAAAAGATATATGTCTCTTTTGAATGTTGATTCAAGAAAGGACAATTGAATTTATGAGCACTAGTTTGACTTTATCAAACTTATTTGCTCAAGAAACTTAGCCTACTTGAAATTAAGAACAAAATATATCCAGCACTGAAGAGTCTCAAGCTGAATTGATAATGGATTATGATCGATTGAACGAGTTAAAGGCTTTTGATGATACAAAAGCTGGTGTTAAGGGACTAGTTGATGCTGGAATTGTGGAAATTCCAAGAATTTTTATTAGGCCATGTGATGAACTTGTTGAAGAGTTGAATCAGTGTAAGTCAACTCTACAAGTTCCAGTGGTTGATCTCAGTGGAATTGAAGTTGAAGATCGACGTAAACAAGTTGTTGATGAAACAAGGGAGGCCTCAGAGAAGTGGGGATTTTTCCAACTGATAAATCATGGGGTTCCCTCAAGTGTTTTGGAAGGAATGATTGATGGGACTCGTGAATTTCATGAGCAAGATGTTGAACTAAAGAAAGAGTACTATTCGCGTGATCGAGTAACAAGAAGAGTTAGATATGAGACTGATCTTCATCTATACAATTCAAAGACAGCAAACTCGAGGGATACATTGAACATTTCTATGATAGTTACTGGTCATATTGAACCTGAAGAAATACCGATAGCTTGCAGGTAAGTTATCTGTCCTTTATCTGTCCTGTTTGATGTATGCAGGATATTGAAGTCTTTGATATGATGGTTGAAATTTTTGCATTAAATCTTCAGATTTATTGATTAGAGATCACTGCCTTAGTGGTCAGTGGTGTATGTTCATTTCTTGTTGAAATTGGTAATAATTTCCCTAATGATCAGAACTATTGATTTTAGTTGTAGTAAGAGCAGTTGCAGTTTTTGTTTTCTATGAGTTTCTGCTTCAGCAGTACAACGACAAACCCAATGAGTTCTCACAAGTGAGATCTGGGGAGAGTAGTGTGTACGCAGACCTTATCCCTATCCTGGAGGGCATAGAGGCTTTTTCTGATAGACCCCTCGTCTAAGAATTTCTGCTTCAGCAGTATTCTTAATTTTTTTGTCTTAGGGGTACAATTGTTTGACATGTATTAGACAGGAATATCTTAAATCTTTACCAAAAATTGTAACTTTGTAATCTCTGATCTTTTCCCAATGTCTAGGAAAGCATTCCTTGAGTTCATGAATCATGTCAGAAAACTAGGAGAAACTCTTCTTGAATTACTATCAGAAGCTCTTGGGCTAAAACCGGACCACTTAAACGCCATGGAATGTGCCAAAGGACAAACATTGGTATGCCATTACTACCCGGCATGCCCACAGCCAAAGCTAACTATTGGCACCGACAAGCATACAGATCCTGATTTCCTTACCATTCTGCTTCAAGATCAAAGCGGTGGCCTTCAAGTCGTGCATAATAACCAGTGGGTCGATGTTGAGCCGATTAAACAAGGTGTGGTCGTAAATATTGGCGACTTTCTTCAGGTTTGCAACATAACACAACTTTTTCATCTCATTTATCCTCATTATTTACGAATTACTCATTACTTATTCTCAGTCTGATTTTGTTACAGATACTATCAAATGACAAGTTTGTAAGTGTGAACCATAGAGTTTTAGCGAATCAGATAGGACCAAGGATTTCAGTGGCGTGCTTCTTCACTGGTGTTTTAACACCTCCAAAGATTTATGGTCCAATGAAAGAGCTCATATCAGAAGAAAAACCCGCAGTATATAAAGAATTTCTAGCAAGTGATTACATCACTGAGTTTTTCTCCAGGCCACTTGATAAGTCTGGTCTTGATCTTTTCAGACTGTGAAGAGTGATCTGGCGCCATGTCGCGAAGCAGCAGTGAACATCACTATATTCCTTCAGAAAAACTAAAATCCTTTATGCACAACAATGTCCAAGTTTGTGGTTTGCTGTACAATAATGTTTTGTCAACGACTATTAAATTATCCTTCTAAGAGCATTTTTATTGTGCTGCTGTTTATTTCAAACCTTAAAAGATCAGAAATAAAACATCTTTTAGATCCTTTCAGATTCAGATGATCTTTTCAATTTGATTTGCCCGAGCGTGTATATATATTATCCATATAGAGAAGTAAAATTTTAAGCATATAATGGTTTTTTTCGAAAATCACGTTAAAGATCATAAGATTTCTAACAGTTATCGACTAGCTAGGCTTTACATGATCAGTTAAGTTTTTTCCAGGGAGAGAGAATGAGACTTGAATGAGATCCATCATCTCTTCTAACCAGTGGCAGAAACAGAATTTTCACCAGAGGGATTCAAAAAAAGTAAAATAAATAAACACACGAAGAAGCTAATGTAATTCAACATCTAGAATATGTATATGGAAAAAAATTGACCTTATATACACAGTGTAATTTTCGGGCAAAGGGATGAACCGGTTCCTCCTACCTAACTTCGGCCCTGCTTCTAAAATGCCTGGTTCTTTTTCTTATAAGGAACTGATTGGTTGGTCTCCAGTAGGAAACATAATTCTTTTTCCGCCTAATTACTAGTATAATATTTGGTTTGGAACATAAACATTGTATTGATAATTTAATCACGTCTCTAATAAAAATTCTCAATTGGAGAACTTAACATAAAACTTGTTTTCTCAAAGTGTCTACAAGGCTGTCCTCAAGTGATTCTCATGTTCCTATTTGCAAGAATACAATGCCGGCTAATAAACATCATAACAAGCATGCTAAGAAACAACTTGAATATGACATTCATCAAATCATATAAGTATACTTAGGCCCAGAGGCGGATCCAGGATTCGAAGGTTGCAGGTGCCAACATATTATGCATACAGTATACATGTCACTAGCTACAAAGATAGATTACGAATAATAGATCGGTTCAGTTAGTTTTTTGTTAATTCCAATAGACCTTTCATTCACAAAGCAAATAAGTTCGATTTTAGTTCAATTTTTAAAATAAAAATGCAAAAGAAAAATAACATTTCACAAGAGTGCCTCCAATATAAAAACTTGCTTAAAGAATAGCTTAACTACTATATATTCTTTGTTTGACTAGATTAATTTACTTGTATTGTTCTTGAATTAATTTTCCCATTTTAATTGTTGATTTATATAGCAATTATTTTCAAAGAAAAACCTTCAACATTCAACCTAGGATATTCGACTCAAAACGACTATCAATTTTCAAAACCAAATAGAAGATATTGTTCAAATTATACTCTAATATATAAATTAATATCGTTTTACTAAAAAGAAAGAAATTATACGCTAATTAAAATCAATTCAAATTACCTATTGAAAATAATTGCTCATAAATTAAGGTATAATGATAAACAAAATGAGGACTTAAAAGTTAAAAAAATGAAGAAGAGAGATTTAGCAAATGAAAGGAAGAAAAGGAGGGCAAGAATCGAAAAAGTAAGTAAAAATTGCACGGGGCGCCCTATTTGGTCGCCCCCATTTAACTTATACCCATTTTTTAAAAAACTTTTAACTTGTACCCACTTTTTAAACAACTTCAGCCCCCTTTCTCCTTCTCCTTCTCAAAATTTTATCTTTTCTTTTTCCAGAAGTAAGGTTCATCCCTATCTGCTTCTTCTTATTTCTCCGGTGAGTCCTATAAATTTTCACGCCAACCTATATATCTGAAACAACCAATTTGCTTTCTTCGTCACTTCCTATCACGTGACATGCATATATATACAACTGACTTGGTGATTTGTTTGATTAATTACTACTCGTAATTACCTAATCTGGTAAGTAGCAGCAGTAAAAGTCATGAAACTACTCAGGCAAATAATCGTACAGTTCTGTATAAGGACAAAAAAGTGAATGAATGGATTGAATGTGCCTCTCTAATTTCTCTGAGGATATTTACAGTGTTTCGTGGATTTTATGCAAAGTAAAAAATCTAACACAATTTGCAAGTTTGTGGTGCAGTGTTCTCCTGCCGTCGATATATCTAGGTCCTCCTCTAATTAATTTTCTTTCAGTTTGGTCAAGATGGTATGGCAAATGAAATTATAAACAAACAAAAACTTCAGTTCTAGAGCTGAAGAAACCAGTTACAAAGACAAAAACTTCAGCTCTAGAGCTGAAGTTCGCCAGTTACAAAACAAAAACTTCAGCTTTATACCATATTGTACACAACCTTTTGAGAATACCATATTGTTATATGATATACAATATTATTTCGTGTACCATTAGTAAGTTATAATTACACAAAATTTGAAAGTTTAAAAACGAAATATATCTTCTAAAGTTAATGCAACACTGTGTTCTATCCATCTGAAACCGTCATCTGTTTGAAATCTCAAATAAATGTGATGTAAGCTTTTTAGGATAAGGTAGAACTTTTTCTCCTTTGCTAGAGTACTTGCAATGCATTTCAAATAAAAATTATCCAAACCTTTTTTACATTATATGTAGGAAACAAACCAAACAGTTATACGGTCTTTAAGCCAAACATCATTCTGATAGAACCAATATCACAAAAATTTTTACTTGACAGTAAGAATTAGAAATGCACATGGTCAAAGCAATATCACAAAAAATATACAGCCAATATTTTATGTAAAACGCTTAATAAAGCTTCTTGTTTTTCCTCCATTTTATTATCATACATACCAAAATCACATTTTATTTAATACCACTAGAGCTGAAGTTTTCCAGTTACAAAACAAAAACTTCAGCTCTAGAGCTGAAGTTCGCCAGTTACAAAAACAAAAACTTCAGCTCTAGAGCTGAAGTTCGCCAGTTACAAAACAAAAACTTCAGCTCTAGAGCTGAACTTCAGGTCCGACTACTAGAATGTTGAAGTTTTGCGTGATTGCCTTTGCTACTTTAGCCCTGTATGCTGAAGTAAAGTAAAAAAACGGGTATGCTTGCAATTTTTTTTGCAAAGCGGGCACAAGTTAAAACACTGCATTCCTGAGGCCGAGGACATCCTTCACAATGGACATTGAACCAATGGCACCCACGTCCACTTTGTGACTTTTGGGTGCCACTCTATCAATATATACGTTTTTTCACACAGATATTATGTAACAATTTTAGCGAAGCAAGCGGGTGGCGTGGCACCCCTACCTCATAAGGTAGATCCGCCCCTATACTTAGCGCATAGGGCAGCTTAGTGCACCGGGCTGGCCTTTTTTTTATATATAAAAAGTAATTTTTTATTTATATACACAATATAATTTTTCGCTGGAGGTTGTCACACCTCCTTTTCACCCGCGCCGCCGCAAAGGGGCTCGGAAGGGAATTTTTTCCAATTAAAGGACAATCGAAACGAGATTTATTTATTTGTTTCAGAGTCGCCACTTGGGAGATTTATGGTGTCTCAAGTCACCGGTTTTAATCCCGAATCGAGGAAAAGAATGACTCTGTTTAACAGTCTGCGCACCAGAAATCCGGATAAAGAATTTTGTTAACCCGGGAGAAGGTGTTAGGCATTCCCGAGTTCCGTGGTTCTAGCACGGTCGCTCAACTGTCATATTCGGCTTGATTATCTGATATAATACATGCTGAACATATGTGCGAATTTTAACTTTTAATCGCTTTTATCATTATTATTATTATTATTATTTTTTATCGAGAATTGCAACCTCGTGAAAATATATCTCGAACCACGTCACAGTCAATGTACCCGTGGTCGTCGACACACTTCGACTCTGTTGAGATTTGGATTTGGGTCACATAAATGTGCACCCGAGTTTAGGAAAATAACATTATTAAATACGTGCCTAAAGACTAACGCGCTATTATTATTTTGGGTAGGGGCGTGAAATTTGCTAAACGGCCCGTCCCGAAATCTAAGTATTTTAAAACAAATAATTATTGAGGATCCCGCAATTTTTGTATTTATTTTGGCGAAGCACGCCTCATTTATTTTAAGGATATCCTAAAGTGACTACATTTCTATTAAATTCGTCTCTAAAATAAAAGAAAAAAAATACTAATTAATTACATGCTTAAAAAAAACGTAACATATTAAATGTTAGATTAATACAAATGTTAACGGAAAGGAATATTACTAAAATTGAAATTATAAATAAAATACGGAATCGACAAATAATATATTCAAAAGAAAATAATTATCCTATAACTAGATTAAACTCGCATTGTTAGATGACTTGAACAGTTGGAATTAATTATTTACAACTATTTGAAACTAAAATCAATCGTAATTACTAATGCATATTCGAAAGTTTATTAAATTTAAACATTAACTCGTCTTGTTTGAACTCAAATCATGCCATAATACCTAATTCACGAAATTAATTTAAATTCATGCTTTAACTAAATTTAGCTACATGTTCACGATTAACCTAATGTTGACAATATTAAAACCTTCATAGCTAGTGAACTTAATCAGTTTTGCCAAGCCGATTCACTAAAGACCAACTTATGTTATTTTCCTCTTATTCCAATTATTAAACAGTTTGACAGTAATGAGCATGCTTAAATATATACTACCTAATAATCAAGCTAAAGCAAAGTATTATTTAATACATCACTACAAGATGCCTATTTATGCAAAGCGACAGAAATTTACAGAATAATAATACATGAAATAGCCTAAATACAATTAGTAAAAGAAACAAAGAAAAAGCTAAATTAAAACTTCAAAGTTCCATTCTTCATATGTATTCATGCTTTCACATTTCAACTTACAATATGTCAAAGTTACAGTTGTGTACCTGGTATTGTCAATACAAGAAGAAGAAGGTCAGCAAAGTAGTATGTAACACAGCAACATACAGCAGTAGAAAGCCCAACACAGTAGCTTCAACATCTCAATCCAGAAATCCCAGCAACACGGAGAAAATTAGTAAAAATGGAGAAGAAAAATAGTCCGGAAATATCTCTTTGTTTTTTCTTTCTAGCTTTGAACTCTCTATGGTGTTCTTCCGCTCTCAATATTTCAGAAAATTTGGTTCTATCTTTTTTACTCTCTCCAAAATGAATTCTGTCCCTGTATATCCTATGTATCTAGAGTGTATACCGCGCCCTCCGCCCCCTCTTTTTTTTTTCTTCTCTCTATCTAGGCTTAGTAAAGTAGAAATCATTAGCTGTCAACTGTTCATAGTCAGCAGTGGAAGAGGGCGTAGCTTCTTTTTTGAACCCCCTTCTTCCTAAATTTTCTCTTCTATTTATAGCAAAATTTTCGAAATTTTCAGATTTGTTTTTTTATTATTTTTTATTTTTTAATTAAAAGAAATCCCACTTATAAATTGCTTTTATTTTTTTAGAAAAAAAAGATTCCACCTTTATTTACTTTTATTTTTAAAATTTCAACTTTAATTACTTTTATCTTATTTAAAATCCCACTTTTTATTTTTTTAAAAGAGAATCTCACTTTATTTAACTTTTCTTTAAAAAAACAAACCACTATCTTCTTTTTTTTCTTTTAAAAATGCTACTTTCAATTACTTTAAATTTTTTAAATTTTCAGATACCTTTATATTTATTTTTTATTTCCAACCTTCTTTTACTTTTTAATTTTTTTAAAATTTTCACAAAACTTTTTATTTTTTTTAATTTTCTACATTCTTTTACTTTTTTTTAAAAGAGAATTCAACCTATTTTTACTTTTATATTTTTTTTATTCAATACTTCCCTTTTTCTTATTTTTTAAATCAATCCCGAAATTATTATTTTTTTAAAAAAATAAAATAAAATAAATATTTTCGGATTTTTTATATAAAAAAAACAAAAAATAATAAAAAAAATATTAATAGTGATAATTCATATTTTAATTTTTTTTGATATTTTTATCCTATAATAAAAAGTGTAATAAAACTAAAATAATAGTAGGTTAAAACTCCCTAAAATATTTACATAAAAGAAGTGATAAAAAATTAAATGTTATCAAAAATTAGATGTTCACAGAGGTGTTCAACTGATCATCCTTCATTGTATCCGGCTACGCCACTGTTTTTATATACTATCTGTTATATTAGTTTACTTAGCTCAAAACCTATGCAAATAAGCTTTTTCCACGCAAGAGAAGATAGTCTTTATTGGGATTGAAGAAAGAAGTGGGATGATAAGGCCGAAGTGGTTGGTGAAATAGTAATATCCTTCTTTTCTTGCTTTCGTGGAGCATATGATTCCTTAGACAATTGATATTTTATCCGAACTTATTTTCTTTTTGTCCGTTCCAAAAAGAATGATCTCTTTCTGAATGTGGAAATAATTTAGCTTAAACTTACAATTTTACTCTTAATGAGAAGTTTTTATAACCACACAAATACTCTGGCCCCTTTTTGACTTGTTTAGGACCACAAATTTCAAAAGTCTTCATTTTTTCTTAGTAACGGAGGAAGTACAATATTTCAGCAAAGGACAATTGCATTATTTATGAGCAGTCTGTTGACCTTAACTAACTTATCTGTTAAGACTAAGAACAAATATATCTTGCATTGAAGAGTCTCAAGCTGAACAGACAATGGACTACGATAGATCTAAGGAGATAAAGGCTTTTGATGATACAAAAGCTGGTGTTAAAGGACTAGTTGATGCTGGAATTTGGAACATACCAAGAATGTTCATTAGGCCAGCTGATGAACTTGTTGAAGAGTTGAATCTGTGCAAGTCAACTCTAAAGATTCCAGTCCTAGATCTCAGTGGCATAGAAATCCAAGATCGACGTCAGAAGATTGTTGATGAAATAAGGGAAGCATCAGAAAAGTGGGGATTTTTCCAACTGATAAATCATGGGGTTCCTTCAAGTGTTTTGGAAGGAATGATTGATGGGATTCGCGACTTTCACGAACAAGATGTTGAGTTAAAGAAAGAGTACTATTCGCGTGATCGTATAACAAGAAGAGTGAGATATGAGAGCAATTTTGATCTGTATCAATCAAAGACCGCGAACTGGAGGGATACGTTGAACTTTTCAAGGCTAGTTTGTGGTCACATTGAACCTGAACAAATACCAGCAATTTGCAGGTGACCATCCGCTGCCCATAAATTGCTACTTTACATCAGTCCTGTTCTACTAGTTGAAATTGGTTAGGAAAGATCAGAACTATTGAATTTTAGTAAGACCAGTTGTAGTTTTTTCTTTTATGTTCTTGGCTTTGCAGAAAATCTTATCTGACAAGCAGATATGTTTACTTATTTAGCTGTTTTTTTCCAACATATTCTTTTATGTTCTTGGCTTTGCGAGGGAGAGACCCTCGCGACTCAGCATAGGCTCTTAGTAATGGACATCGGCATTATGATGAAGAGGAAGAAGAGGTATGCTAGTGGCCGGCCGAGGATTAGATGGGGAGCTTTAACCAAGGATAAAGCCCAGGAGTTGGAGGGGAGGCTATCCACTATGGGAGCTTGGAGGAGTAGTGGAGACGCGAGCACTATGTGGTCGACGACGGCGAACTATGTGAGGGAGGCAGCGAGAGAGGTGCTAGGTGTATCGAAGGGTTTTTCTGGCAGGCACCAAGGAGACTGGTGGTGGAATGACATAGTCCAAGGTAAAGTGGAGGCGAAGAAGGTAGCGTACGCGAAGTTAGCAGGGAGCACAAGCGAGAAGGAGAGGAGTGCGAATAGAGAGAGGTACAAAGTGGCTAGGAAGGAGGCAAAGCTGGCGGTCACGGAGGCTAAGAATGCAGCGTTTAGCTGCCTATACGAAGAATTAGGGGAGAAAGACGGGGAAAGGAAGTTGTTTCGGCTAGCTAAAGCGAGGGAGAGGAAGGCCCGGGAATTGGACCAAGTAAGGTGCATCAAAGACGAGGATGATAAAGCATTGATGGAAGAGTCCCAGATTAAGCAGAGATGGCAGACGTACTTTTATGGTCTTCTAAATGAGGAGGGGGACCAGGATATAGCGCTAGGGAACTTGGGGCACTCGGAGAGTCTCCAAGATTTTAGGTATTGCAGGCGCATTAAGGTGGAGTAGGTCGTGGGGGCTTTGCGTAAGATGAGTAGGGGTAGAGCGACCGGGCCAGATGAAATTCCGATTGAGTTTTGGAAATGTGTGGGTAGAGCAGGATTGGAATGACTGATTGGGTTGTTCAATGTAATTTTTAGGACGAAGAAGATGCCGGAGGAATGGAGGTCGAGTACAGTGGTACCGTTGTACAAGAATAAAGGTGATATCCAGTGTTGTAACAATTATAGGGGTATCAAGTTACTTAGCCATACCATGAAAGTCTGGGAGAGGGTGGTGGAGGTGAGGGTGAGGAAGACGACGTCTATATCCGATAATCAGTTTAGGTTCATGCCGGGCCGCTCCACTACGGAAGCTATCCGCCTTATTAGGAGGTTGGTGGAACAGTACAAGGATAAGAAGAAGGATCTGCACATGGTGTTTATTGACTTGAAGAAGGCGTATGATAAGGTTCCTAGGGAGGTGTTCTGGAGATGTCTTAAGGCGAAGGGCGTGCCGGTAGCCTACATACAAGCGATCAAGGACATATATGATGGAGCTAAGACTAAGGTTAGGACTGTGGGAGGCGACTCGGAGCATTTCCCGATTGTTATGGGATTACACCAAGGCTCTGCGCTTAGCCCGTTCTTATTTGCCTTGGTGATAGAGGCTTTGACATACCATATTCAAGGGGAGGTTCCATGGTGTATGTTATTTGCTGATGACATAGTTCTAATTGACGAGACGAGAGCCGGTGTTAACGAGAGATTGGAGGTTTGGAGACAGACTCTCGAGTCTAAGGGTTTCAAATTGAGCAGGTCTAAGACAGAGTACCTGGAGTGCAAGTTTGGCACTGAGTCGAGGGAAGTAAGCGGGGACGTGAGGCTTGGGTCACAGGTCATCCCCAAGAGAGATAGCGTCAAGTACCTTGGGTCGATGATTCAGGGGGACGGAGAGATCGACGAGGACGTCACTCATCGCATAGGGGCGGGCTGGATGAAATGGAGGCTTGCATCTGGAGTCTTGTGCGACAAGAAAGTGCCACTGATACTCAAAGGTAAGTTTTATAGAGCTGTGGTTAGACCGGCATGTTGTATGGGGCGGAGTGTTGGACGGTTAAGAACTCCCATATCTAGAGGATGAAAGTAGCATAGATGCGGATGCTGAGGTGGATGTGCGGGCACACTAGGATAGAGACAAGATTAGGAATGAAGATATTTGGAAGAAGGCGGGCGTCGCCCCTATGGATGACAAGATGCGGGAAACGTGGCTCAGATGGTTCGGGAACATGCAGAGGAGAAGCCTTGATACACCGGTGAGGAGGTGTGAGCGGTTGGCCGTGGTAGGTACGAGAAGAGGTAGAGGGAGACCTAAGAAGTATTGGGGAGAGGTAATCAGGCAGGACATGGTACGACTGCAGATTTCCGAGGACATGGCCCTTGATAGGAAGGCCTGGAGGTCAAGCATTAGGGTTGTAGGATAGGGGTAGTAAAACTTTCATTACTTCATACCGGGGGTGAGGCGGGATTGGATTAGGGTTGATCTTAGATGGCTTGCAGTTTATGTTGAACCCACACTATTCTTGTTGTTTATCTTAGCCTCGGGCCTTAGATTCTGGTTACTGTTATTGCATGTCATTCATCTTTTCATTTTTATGCTTCTGTTACTATTACGGTTTCTACTGGAGTTACTAATGAATTCTCTTTTCTTGTTTTTTATTTTATTTTCGTCTTTTTGAGCCGAGGGTCTATCGGAAACAGCCTATCTGTCCCTATCGGGGCAGGGGTAAGGTATGCGTACACATTACCTTCCCTAGACCCCACTATGTGGGATTTTACTGGGTAGTTATTGTTGTTGTTGTTGAGATCCTTCTGCAGATCTTCCTAATTTAGGTTTACTGTGCACCTCAGACAGTAGCGGAGCCAGAAATTTCATTAACGGGTACCAAAATATAAGAAAATAAACATACAAAGAAACTAACAAGATTCAGCATATCATATATATACATAAACATAAAATTTTGACTTAACTACACAATGTAATTTTCGGCGAAGGAGTGCCAATTGACAACCCTTAGATTAAGGTGGCTGCGCCACTGCTCGTGGAGCTTTTCAAGTATTGTAGATGGTTAATTATAAGGTGACCTTATTCACGGCCTTGTATTTTCGTCGAGTACTTAAAGCAACTGTTTGGACAGATGAGCTAAAATCACAACCAAATTTGTTATTGAGAGAGAATTGAAAATGTGGAATTTTGCCAAGGTGGAGATTTGTTGAAGTTTGGCAAAATGCCAAAGTCCCACATTGGTTGGGAGTTAAGTTTGGGGGGGATTTTTCCCCTATAAAAGAAGGCCTAATGTTTAGGATTGAAACACACCTCTCATTTGCCTTCTCATCTGTTTAAGACATTTGTATCTTCTCTCTTTAGTATTATTTCACTTGTATTTTTGAAGTGAAATAAAATATTGGTTGTGTCCGAGGAGTAGGCAAAATTAGCCGAACCTCGTAAATTCTGGTGTTCCCTTTATTATTGCTTTATTGTCTTATTTATTATTTGGTGGTTGTCATAATTTTTGGTATAGTAGTTGTGACTTATTCACACTATATACATTTGGCTTCCGCAACAATTGGTATCAGAGCCAAGGTACTGTCTAAGTATGCTCTGTGGTTGCAGCATAGTCTGATCTTCCACATCAGAAAAGATTTATCTTGGTAACTGAGTCAAGGTTCTGTCTGAGTATGCTCTGTAGTTGCAACTTAGTCTGATCTTCTACATCAGAAAGGAAATAATCTTGATTTGTGTCGTCAGCTATTAAATAATATTTGTGTCAAATATGTGAGACAATAAACAAGAAGAATCTACATCAAGTGTCAACAATACGTCATCATTGGCATCTTCGCTTATGACAAGAATTGTGTCAAATGCGAAATTTGCGGTAGAAATTTTTGACGGGTCCGGACATTTTGGGATGTGGCAAGGCGAGGTTCTAGATGTCCTTTTTCAACAAGGGCTAGATCTGGCCATTGAAGAAAAGAAACCAGATGTTATTGGAGAAGAAGATTGGAGAATTATCAACCGTGTTGCTTGCGGTACCATTCGATCCTACCTTGCTAGAGAGCAGAAATATCCATACACAAAGGAAACTTCTGCAAGTAAATTATGGAAAGCACTAGAGGATAAATTTTTGAAGAAAAACAGTCAAAATAAATTGTACATGAAGAAGAGACTGTTTCACTTCACCTATGTTCCTGGTACCACGATGAATGAACATATCACCAGTTTCAATAAGTTGGTCACAGATTTGCAAAATATGGATACAACTTATGATGATGGTGACTTGGCCTTGATGTTGTTGGCGTCACTTCCTGACGAGTACGAGCACCTTGAAACTACTCTACTCCATGGAAATGACGAAGTTTCTCTCAGAGAAGTTTGTTCGGCTTTGTACAGCTATGAACAAAGAAAGCGAGAAAAACAGAAGGGCGGAGAAGGAGAAACACTGTTTGTAAGGGGTCGTCCTCAAAATCAAACGAGGACAAAGAAGGGAAGATCCAAGTTAAGATCCAGACCCAGTAAAGATGAATGTGCCTTTTGTCGAGAAAAGGGGCACTGGAAGAAAGACTGTCTGAAGTTGAAGAATAAGGCCAAACATAACAATGGAAAGGCCATTATGGATTCAAATGTAGCTGATTGTGATGATTCAGACTTCTCATTAGTTACAACAGAGTCATTAACATCATCAGACATATGGTTGATGGACTCGGCTTGTAGCCATCATATGTGTCCCAACAGGGACTGGTTTGTGGAATTTCAAGAAGGAGAATATGGAGTCATCCACGCAGCGGATAACAGCCCTCTTACCTCATATGGCATTGGTTCAATACGATTAAGGAACCATGATGGAATGATCAGAACATTAACAGATGTTCGATATGTACCGGATTTGAAGAAGAATCTCATCTCTGTGGGAGCCCTGGAATCAAAAGGGTTCAAAATCATTGCAGAAAATGGAGTGATGAGAGAATGCTCCGGTGCACTAGTGGTAATGAAGGCTAATCGGAAGAATAATAATATGTACCGCTATCGTGGCAGTACAGTTATTGGGACAGCGACAGTGACATCCAGTGACGACAAAGAGGCAGAAGCAACCAAGCTATGACACATGCGCTTGGGACATGCTGGAGGAAAATCCTTGAAAACTCTATCAGATCAAGGATTGTTAAAAGGAGTAAAAGCTTGCAACTTGGAATTTTGTGAGCATTGTGTTAAAGGGAAACAGACAAGGGTTAAATTTGGTACAACGATCCATAATACTAAAGGCATTTTGGATTATGTACACTCTGATGTTTGGGGTCCTTCCAAAACACCTTCATTGGGTGGGAAGCACTATTTTGTAACCTTTGTTGATGATTTTTCCCGAAGAGTATGGGTGTATACAATGAAGAGCAAAGATAAAGTGTTGGGAATTTTTCTCAAATGGAAGACGATGGTGGAGAATCAGACAGGCAGGAGGATCAAGTGTATTCGCACAGACAATGGAGGTGAATACAAAAATGATCATTTCAATAAGGTCTGTGAAAATGATGGCATCGTCAGACACTTCACTGTTAGACATACACCACAACAGAATGGAGTGGCAGAACGTATGAACCGAACCTTGCTGGAGAAGGTACGGTGTATGTTGTCCAATGCTGGCTTGGGCAAAGAATTTTGGGCTGAGGCAATTACATATGCATGCCACCTCATTAATCGTCTACCATCTGCTGCTATTGATGGCAAGACACCATTTGAAAATGGTATGGAAAACCTCCTGTAGATTATAACTCTTTGCACGTGTTTGGCTCAACTGCATATTATCATGTGACGGAGTCAAAATTGGATCCAAGGGCAAAGAAGACTATTTTTATGGGAATTACTTCTGGAGTCAAAGGATATCGCTTATGGTGTCCTATGACAAAGAAAGTAATATTCAGCAGAGATGTTACCTTTGATGAATCTGCTATGGTAAATAAGGTAACAGAAGACACCAAACAAAATAAAGGTGCTTCTAAGCAGGTGGAGTTTGAGGGAAAATTTATTTTTCCTACACAAGAAACAGAGGAGGAAACAAATGAAGATTACCCTCTGGAAGGAGAGCCAGTAGAGGAGATTCCAACTCAGGAACCTCAACAACAACTTGAATCAATAGCAACCAGCAGGCCAAAAAGAACAATAACGAAACATGTTCGTCTCATTGAGACGGTTGCTTGTGCAACCTCAATTGTAGCTGATGATGTTCCTACCACTTATAAAGACGCTGTCCAAAGTTCAGAAGAAGATAAGTGGAGGATTGCCATGAATGATGAAATACAGTCCCTTCATCAGAATCATACATGGAGATTGGCCAATCTCCCGAAGGGAAAGAAGGCAATTGGGTGCAAATGGGTATTTGCAAAGAAGTAAGGATTTCCTAACCAAGTAGATGTTCGCTACAAAGTAAGATTGGTGGCCAAAGGATATGCTCAAAAGGAGGGAATTGATTACAATGAAGTGTTTTCTCCAGTTGTAAAACATTCCTCCATTAGAATTATGTTGGCTTTGGTAGCACAATTGGATTTGGAACTAGTTCAGATGGATGTAAAAACTGCGTTTTTACATGGAAACTTGGAGGAGGAAATCTACATGACTCAGTCAGAAGGATTCAAAGTTGCTGGAAAAGAAAATATGGTGTGCAAACTTGAAAAATCATTGTACGGATTGAAACAATCTTCTAGACAATGGTACAAGCGATTTGACGAGTTTATGTTACGGCAAGGGTACAAGAGAAGCAAATACGATCATTGTGTGTATTTGCACAAGCTTAAAGATGGTTCCTTTGTATATCTTCTCCTATATGTTGATGATATGTTGATAGCTTCCAAGAATTCGGAAGAAATTGATAAGTTGAAGATTCAACTGAAGAAGGAGTTCGAGATGAAGGATTTGGGTGAGGCAAAGAAAATTCTTGGCATGGAGATAATTAGAGATAGACGTTCAAAGAAACTCTGTTTATCTCAAAAGGAATATTTGAAGAGAGTACTTCAACGTTTTGGCATAGATGACAAGACTAAGCCAGTTAGTACTCCACTTGCTTCCCATTTTAAGCTAAGTACTATTATGTCGCCAATGGATGAAGCTGAACGAGAGTATATGTCAAAGGTACCATACGCAAATGCTGTTGGTAGCTTGATGTATGCAATGGTTTGCACAAGGCCTGACATTTCACAAGCTGTTGGAGTTATTAGCAGATATATGCACAATCCAGGAAGGAGCATTGACAAGCTGTGAAGTGGATTCTACGGTATATTCATAATACTGTAGATGTCGGGTTAGTTTTTGAGCAGGAAGACAATCAGTCTGTAATTGGATATTGTGACTCAGATTTTGCGGGTGATATGGACAAACGAAGATCAACTACTGGTTATGTGTTTACTTTTGCAAAGGCACCAGTTAGTTGGAAGTCTACTTTGCAGTCAACAGTTGCTTTGTCTACAACAGAGGCAGAGTACATGGCTATTACAGAGGCTGTGAAGGAGGCAATTTGGCTTCAAGGATTGCTAAAGGAGCTTGGTGTTGAACAAAAAGGTATTACAATTTTTTGTGATAGTCAAAGTGTTATTCAATTAGCGAAGAACCAAGTTTATCATGCAAGGACGAAGCATATTGATGTTCGGTATCATTTCGTACGAGAAATCATAGAAGAAAGAGGAGTCACAGTGAAGAAAATTCATACTACGGAGAATCCTGCTGATATGCTAACTAAGGTGGTGACTGCGATCAAGTTTCAACATTGTTTGGATTTGATCAACATTGTTGAACACTGAAGATTGAAGATGAAGACACAACCAAAATTTGTTATTGAGAGAGAATTGAAAATGTGGAATTTTGCCAAGGTGGAGATTTGTTGAAGTTTGGCAAAATGCCAAAGTCCCACATTGGTTGGGAGTTAAGTTTGGGGGGGATTTTTCCCCTATAAAAGAAGGCCTAATGTTTAGGATTGAAACACACCTCTCATTTGCCTTCTCATCTGTTTAAGGCATTTGTATCTTCTCTCTTTAGTATTATTTCACTTGTATTTTTGGAGTGAAATAAAATATTGGTTATGTCCGAGGAGTAGGCAAAATTAGCCGAACCTCGTAAATTCTGGTGTTCCCTTTGTTATTGCTTTATTGTCTTATTTATTATTTGGTGGTTGTCATAATTTTTGGTATAGTAGTTGTGACTTATTCACACTATATACATTTGGCTTCCGCAACAGATACTGCATAATGAAATCTTTGGATATAGGGAATTCTACTCCATCTAGGTGTTTATGCTTCAGCTATATAATGATTTTTTTCTGTTATTTTCTTAATGTCCAGGAAAACATTCCTTGAGTACATAAATCATGTCATAAAACTAGGGGAAACTCTTTTTGACTTACTATCAGAAGCTCTTGGACTAAAAACCGACTATTTGGAAACTTTGGAATGTGCCAATGGACAAGCGTTAGCATGTCATTACTACCCAGCATGCCCACAACCAGAGCTAACTCTTGGCGCCGATAAGCATACAGATCCTGCTTTCCTCACCATTCTGCTTCAAGATCAAAGTGGTGGCTTTCAAGTCATGCATAATAACCAATGGGTTGATGTTGAACCGATTGAACGAGGTTTGGTGGTTAATATTGGTGACCTTCTTCAGGTTCGCAACAAAACACATTTTTTGTCTCATTTATTTATGGATTATTACTTATCTTAATCTGATTTTGTAACAGATCCTATCAAATGACAAGTTTGTAAGTGTGAATCATAGAGTTGTAGCGAATAAGGCAGGACCAAGAATGTCAGTGGCATGCTTCTTCACTGGTGCTTTTGAACCTCCAAAGATGTATGGCCCAGTCAAAGAGCTCATATCAGAAGAAAATCCCCCTCTTTATAAAGAATTTACAGTAGGAGATTACATCACTAAGTTTTTCTCAAGACCACTCGATACGTCTGGTCTTGACCTATTCAGAGTGACATGACTAAAGGGCAACCCAGTGCACTAAGCTCCCGCTATGCGTGGGGTCGGGGAAGGGCCTGACCACAAGGTTCTATTGTACGTAGCCTTACCCTGAATTTCTGCAAGAGGCTATTTCCACGGCTCGAACCCGTAACTTCCTGGTCGCATGACAATAACTTTACCAGTTGCTACAAGGCTCCCTTCACCGACATGACTATACATCTCTATAGTATACAGAACAATGTCAAAATTTGTGATTTGCTGCCCATTAGTCTTTTACCAACAATGAGTAATAAGAGTGTTTTTGCATTGTCCTTTGCACTACTAAATAAACTTGTAGCCATGTTTTGCTTCATTTCTCTGTTATGAAGTTGTCAATATACAATCCATGTTGAGTGTTCTGTATTACCAGCTACTGTCAATTATTCAATGCATGAAAACATTATTCAACGTGAAGTTTAACTGCATTGGTCGCGAGAGATTGGAGAAAAAATAAGAGTGAACGAGAAAGACAGCATTTTGTGTACCATGTGAACAGATTGCTGTGTGTTTGTATCTATATCTATATCTGTATTTATATCTGAATTTATATCTATATATTGATCCACTCATAGATTTTCATCTAAATTAGTCAGAAATATGGAGGTAAAAAATTAATTAAAAAACTATAATAGAAAAAAATAAAAAATATAGAAAGACATAAATTGAGATAACCTATGACTATTTATACTTTGGAGTAAGTTAAAATATGAAATAAAATTAAAATTTACTTAAAGTATTAAAGATTTATTGACTTCAAAAATTAAAAAATTCAGGCGGTAAAATAAGATCTTACATAAGTATACAATTATTTATAAGATAAGAAAAAAATTAAATATATTATATTAAAAGGAGAGTAGTGAGGCATGATACTAAGACAAGTGGCGTATTGAAAAAATGCCACTTAGCATTTTTAAGACATAATCTAAATAGATTTTTTTAATTTAATAAGGATTAAAACAACTTAGATTTTGTCACGACCCTAAACCCGAACTCGGTCGTGATGGCGCCTCTCGTGAAGACAAGGCCGGACAATTATACCCAATTCACTTTTTAAACAGTTAAATATCATAAAAGCAGTCTAAAATATGATATAGCAATACTAAGTAGCGGATCATGTCAATAAGGTGCGGAAGTACAACCCAACGCAGTCCTAACCGGGATGTCACAAGTCACGAGCATCTCTAAACCATAATACTAGTCTGCTAAAGTCATAAACTACTACAAGTGTTTGAAAGGAAACAGAAATGATAGAGAAGTAGAGACACAGGGCTACGGACGTCAACAACTACCTCGTAGTCTCCGAAAAATCGCCTGGAACTGGAGGAATCAGCACTCAGGAGCGGTACCAGCTACGCCTGAATCTGCACATAGGGTGCAGGGAGTAAAGTGAGTACTTCAACTCAGTGAGTCACAAATGTAAATAATGACTGAAGGTAAGAAATCACATAATGTACAAATCATGCTATAATGAAGCAGTAAAATCACTTAAAACAGTAAATCAGTGAAAAGTCAAGTGAAAATCCCTTTCTCAACAAGTAAAATAAGTAATTGACAGGTAAATATGAAAGATAAACATATAAAGGTTCGCCCCTCGGGCACAATGTCAACAACTCCGCCCCTCGGGCAATATCTCAAAACAATAACAGCCCTTCGGGCAATCACATAAAACAGTACCAGCCCCTCGGGCAAATCACATAGAACAATACCAGCCCCTCGGGATATCACATAGAACAATATCAGCCCCACAGGCTATATCTCACATCACAATGGGTACCCGCGCTCACTGGGGGTGTACAGATTCCGGGAGGGGCCCCTTACGGCCCAAGCACAATATCAAGCCATCTCGTGGCATCAAATCTAAGCCCTCGGCCTTATGTCAGTCAAGCCACCTCGTGGCGTATATATCTCAAGTTCTCAGCCTCATAAACAATATCAACAAGCTACCTCGTGGCGTACATATCTCAGGCCCTCGGGCTTAATCAGTATCATTGTTTCCTCACAACTAGGCACTCGGCCTTACTCAGTCAAAAATACTCATAAGCTCCTCGGGCAATAGTAAAACAGTATTTTTCAGCCCAAAACATCATTTAAAATATCATTTAAGTCTCAAAATTGAGTAAAATTGGCTGAGTAGTAAAACAATGGAAAATAACGGGACTGAGTTCAAGTAATAAGTCAAACAGTGAGGAAATGGTAATAAAATCCCCAAATGGTTCAAATAGTTGGCACGAAGCCCAAATATGGGAATCAGCCCAAAGCATGATGAAAGCAAACAAGTTTCAGTCAAATACGCGGTAAAATCATCAATCGGGACGGACCAAGTCACAATCCCCAATAGTGCACGACCCCACGCTCGTCAACAAATGTGTGCCTCACCTCAATATAGCACTACGATGTGCAATCCGGGGTTTCAAACCCTCAGAGCATCATTTACAATCATTACTCACCTCGAACCGACTAATTCTCTAGCTTGTGACGCCTTTGCCCCTCGAATTAGCTTCCACGCGCGTCGAATCTATCCAAAATCAGAATGAATACGTCACAATATGCTAAGGGAACAAAGCCTAAGAGAGAACAATCAACAAAGGGCACGATTCTCGAAATTACCAAAACCTAAGCCCCGGGCCCACATCTTGGAATCAGGTAAAATTTACATTTTCAAAATCTTCATACCCTCACGAGTCTAACCATACCAAAATTATCCAATTCCGGTACCATTTGGTCCTTCAAATCATCATTTTATATTTTTGGAAGATCCACAACTTTTCTTCCCAAATCACGAATTAAATGATGAATTCAATGATAGATTCATGTATTCTAGCCAAATCTGAGTTAGAATCACTTACCCCGATGAATTTCTTAAAAAACCTTCTAAAAATCGCCAAAATCTGAGCTCTCTAGGTCAAAATATTAAATAAAACCCAAAACCTCATATTTATAGAGTACCCCACAGATTTTCACCTCCGCGGACCGTACAAAATCGACCGCGGTCCGCACAAAACCAGTGCGGTCCGCACAAAAACGACCGCGGCCGCACATGCTTTCCTCTACAGTGATAGGCTTTAGTATTTTGTCCATAACTTTCACTACATATGTCCAAATAACAATATCTTTATCTTTTTGGAAACTAGATACGAAGGGCTACAACTTTCGTTTTTGAATCATCTCATAATTCCTTGTAGATTAAAAGATATGAGCTTCCGAAGTAGGACTAGTGAAAGTCTCCCACCGCGGCCGCACTGCATTTTGTGCGGTCCGCACAATACCTACCGCGGCCGCACTTCATTTTGTGCGGTCCGCACAGCACATACCGCGGCCGCACTTCTTTTTGTGCGGACCGCGCGGGTGGGCTTCGAGGCCTGCAACCCTTCTGGACCTGCTATAGTTATGATTTTCGGCTTAAAACATCCCGGAACTTCAAACCAATTGTACCAACATATCCCATGACATTGTTCAAACTTGTTCCAAACTTCGGAACGCTCACAACAACATCAAATCACCAATTTAACATAGGATTCAAGCCTAAGAACTCCAAGAACTCTTAAATTATGCTTTCGATCAAAAAGCCTATCAAATCTCGTGCGAATGACCTGAAATTTTGCAAACACTTCCCAAATGACACAACGAAGCTACTGCAACTCTCGGAATTCCATTCCGACCCCTATATCAAAGTCTCGCCTATCAACCGGAAAACGCCGAAATCTCAATTTCGTCAATTCAAGCCTAAACCTTCCACGAACTTCCAAAATGCATTCCGATCACGCTCCTAAGTCCCAAATCACCTAACGGAGCTAACCAAACCATAAAAATTCCAATCTGAGCTCAAATACACACAAGTAAAATCTTGGTCAAACCTTTCAAATTTTAAGCTTCAACTGAGACTGTTCATTCTGATTAACCTGAAACCCAACACCAACGATTTACATAAGTCATAATACACCACACAGGGCAAGTCATGCCCGAGAACTGGCGAGCGAAGTGCAAAAGCTCAAAACGACCGGTCGAGCCGTTACAGATTTGCTCAAATTTAATTTATGGTAGAAATCAATTAAAATTGACACACATTCTTATAGTAAATAAATTTTGATAGCTTTCCAAATATAATTATTCACTAACCACTTGATATGTTTTCTTTTATTTCATAATTTTATTATTTTTAAAAATAGTAGATAAAGAATTAAAATGATAATGAAAATATTATCATTACATATAATGTGTTCCAACAAATAGGAAATTAATTTTTAGATTAATATCTAAATTGAGTGCAATTATTGAAAGCATAAGATAATGTTTAAAAATGCAGTCCAATTAAAAATTAAAAGGATATAACTTTTTTGAAGATAAAACAAATTCTTCTTAAAATATATAAAGAAAAATATTAAGAATAAATTATAAATAGTGTGAGAATATTTCTGCTAAGAATTAGTTTATAAAATAAAATAAAGTAAAATAAAATACTTAAAAATACTATTGATAAATTTAAATAACTCAAGAATTCAAGCAATGTTTTTAAAATAAAATAGATACTTATTTTAAGATTAAAAAAATTCTAGATTTATCTATATTATATTAAAAGATAGTAATGGATAATTATATTAAATAAAGTGGCAACTTAATTAAAAGCCATATGAAACTGGGAAAGGCAAAGCTATAAAATATATTGAAGCTAATCAAGCTTCATGGCTAGTGAAGAAGATTCTGAAGGCTAAGTAGTATATGACAGAGGCTGGGATCAACTTGGAATAAACACCCGAGAAGAAGCACATAACCATCAACAATATATACAAGATGTTAAGGAAGGATCACCAGAAGGTGCATTGGAGGAAGCTGATATGTAATAATGGAAGAATGCCAAAGTGGACTTTTATATTGTACACGGCTATACTGGGCAAGATGAATACCAGAGATAGACTAGCTAGCAAGATGAGGAGTAACAAATGAGCCATTATGTCCTATGTGTAAAGTAGAAGAGGAAAGCTTGGAACACCTGTTCTTCAAATGTTCATTTACAACAGCAATTTGGAGTAAGATACTATATTGGATGGGTATTACAAGGCAAATGATGGAATGGAATCAAGAAATAGAATGGGCATGCAGCAATGCAAAAAGCAGATCAGCAAATTCTGAAATCTACATAATAGCACTAGCAAGTTGTGTCTATCACGTGTGGCAGGAGAGAAACCACAGAATTTTTCAACATAAGCAAAATCAAGCGGGGTTACTGATTAAGCAAACTATACAAATGATATGTGGAAGGGGCTATACGTTGCCAGGACTAAGAAGAAGGCTTGAAGAGTTGAATTTCTATCCATAAGGGAAGATGAAGTACTGACAATGTAATAGAATTGTAAACTGATAGTCAGTAGGAAAAATAGGAGTTTTTGATGAAACTGAGCCTAGGAGGATGTCCAGACTTAGTGTTTGTTGATTTGAGCTGTAATTTCGTGCTTTGGTAATAAAATATGATAATTACCAAAAACAAAAGCCATATGAAACTTTGATAATACCATATATCTGATAACATAATAGCAAAAGTAAAAAAAATAATTAAAATTTAATATTAGAAATGAAAGGAAAAGACTATTTTACTTAAAGTTAGAAAGTTCTTAACATTAAGATGAGAATGCTCAAACTATGGATAGGACCACCAAAAATTAAAGTCTTGCTAGATATAGAATTAAATTTTAAAAAATATAAAATAAATATCTAATATAAGTAATTTTTTAACGAAAACAAAAAATCAAATTTTGTATCTTGAAACTAAAAGGAAAGAAAATTTATTGCATGTAATACAAAAAATAAATATAAGAAAAACTCAATAGATTTGGAATATAATAATCAAAGAACTTGTATATTAATATTTTAGACTAATCAAAGTTATAATTTAAAGTAAAATATGATATTATTTTTATTACAGGTAAAATATTAATATAAAAAATTAATTAAAATTTCTTAGTAGGGAATAGACTGTATAAAGAAAAAAATAGAGATAGTGTGAGAATATTTATACTTTAAATTATTTTAAAATAAAACAAAGTAAATAATTGAATAATATTCAAAAATAATACTGTAGATTTAAATAGTAAAATATTATCGAGTAAGAGGATAAAAGCGTAAAATATATTAAATTTCAAGAATAAAAAAATAATATTTATCTATAATTATTAAAAGGATAATAAGTAAGATAGTAAGTTAATTAGTAACTCGAAAAAAATCATATGAAAGTATAATAATATTAAATAATAAATAATATAATAATTATAAGCAAAGAACAAAAAAAATGTGTAAATTTTAAAAGAATAAGACTTATTGGAGCTTGAGATAAAAAATAAAATGATACTAAGAATTTTATTAAAATAATATGATCTAATATGTTCGAGACAAATCACCACATGACATATTTAGTATTTTTTTTAAATATTGATAACGACATGAAATTCAAGTACTAAACTTAACCGGTTGGATTATATAAAGATAGAAAAAGTAAACAAGTTATCAACTAAGAGATTTGCAAAATGGTTTCATGTCTTACTTCTTAATTAATATCTAATGATTATCTATAAATTTTATCTGGAAGGTTTATATTTTAAAGTTATTTATACATAATTCAAATAATCCAAATCACAATCTGACATGGGATGTGTCCGCGCATCGCGCGGGTACTAATACTAGTTTTATTTAAAAGGAGGGGTAGTGAAGCATGAGGTGAAGCCAAGTGGCATATTAAGAAAATGCCACTTGGCACTTTTAAGACATAATCTGAATAAATCTTAGACAAATCTAATCTATATATCTATATCTATATCTTTATCGATATCTATATCTATATATAGATCTACTCATCAGTTTTCCTTCTATATTAGCTATAAACATAGAGGGGAAATTCATTAAAAATCATAATAGATAGAAAATAAAATATAAAAAAATGTAAATTGAGATAATTTGGTACTAATTATACTCTTGGGCAAGTTAAATATAATTAAAAAAAGTAAAAATATTTACTTAAGATATTAAAGATATGATGACTTTGAAAATTAAAAAAAAAATCAAAAAGCAAAATAAGATCTTACATAAAATACACAAATAGTTTATAAGGTAAGAAAAAAATTTAAATAATAATTTATATCATGATAAGATCCGTTTCTATATTATAATACATGAACCATTCAATTCAAATATCAGATATGAACTTCATCCTTAGCCAACTACACGTAAGGATCCTAGTAGTTGAGTATACAATAATTTATACTAGAAAAAAGCTACTTCAAAGAACAATAAATTCATGTCCATATCTCCAAACAAAATCAAGTTGCTTGAACTTTAAAGAAAATAATATTATCCTTCTCTAATCCTTAAAAATGGAATTTTACAATATGAAAAATCACTTGGCACTTTTTAAGAAAAAAACTAAAAAATAGGAGATATTTACAACAATAAAGATCTACTACATTATGAAAAAATATTTACTATGTTTCTGATTTTTTGGAAAGAAGATACTCTGCAAAAGGGAAAAAATGCTCAAGTTTGAGTAGCTAGTTAAAAGATATAGTTAATCTTATCAGATATATTTATTTTGAAAAAATTACAGTGCAAAACAAAATGTAGAAAGACATAGATTGAGATAAGTTGTGGCTATTTATACTTTTGACTGAGTTAGAAATAAATAAAGTAAATAATATACTTAAAATATTAATTTGATGATTTTAAAAATTAATAAAATTCCGAGCAACATGTTAATACATTAAAAATACAATATATATATATATATATATATATATATATATATATAAGAATTAAAAGAAGGGTAGTTTGCAATGTGGTTAAGTCAAGTGACAATTTAAAAATAAGATACATGGAAAAATTAAGACAAAATTAATAAGAATTTGTAGATCAGGTATTCGGGCACTCACTTGGATGGATTTATTGAGTAGCCTATTGTATTTGATGAACTGACTTCTTATTAAATTATAGAAGTTAAAACTACTGAAGAATTGGTTGAGTGCCTACATATGAGGAAAATATTTTACTGATTTTATGTTATGTTATATAAGTAACAAAATGCTGGACTTTTCTAATATGAAGGAAGCTTTTGCATTAATAATTTTTTTACTAATTATAGTTAAAATCTAATTGAAAAAGCAATTAAATTTTATATGTTATCCTTTTTTTAGTTAGCTTGAGAAGAATGGAATTTAAAAGTGCAATTAAGAGTTAAGAAGTATGTATGGACATTTGCCATTGGAATAACTTTTAGGATAAATATTTCTTAGAAAAATTTTAGGTTTTGAAATACTAAAAGAGGATATGATGAATTATGGTGAAAAAGTTTCAAGCAAAAAATAGTGGACAATATATTTGGAAAACCAACTATGAGGCTGGGGCAATCTACTTGAAATTTGGAGATCGATTATATAGTGTTCTGGCAGTAGATGTTTTTGGATAAAATACCTAATTTATGAAACTTCAATGGAGAAGATAATATTCATGCCAAGGGAATTAGGCATTAAAATTTTAAATAAGCATAAATCTATTGCTTGATCATACCGAATATTTTTTATAAAAGATGATTTTCATCTTACCAAATACCAAAACATGGCTTGATTATGGATAATATATATATTTTCTTGAATTTTTTTTCTCATATCAAACATATGCTAAACAAAGGAGCAGTTCGCCAAGAGTAGTTAACAAGGATATTAAGCCTGTTGGTAAGCTAATAAAATATCATATGATAATTCAATATATAGATAAGTAATAGATAATTCAATAATAAAAAATAAGGATAAACAAAACGAAAATATATAAGTTAAAAAATAAAACTATAGATTATATAGAAAAATAAAATTTATTTGAATTTCAGATGAGAAAGCTAGTTGAATTTTAAAAAATAAAAGTCATAGTACTATATATAGATGGATCATTTAGATAAAGTCAAAGAATATTGAATAATATAAAAATAATTCAAGCAACAGATTAAAAATATAATTAAACTTCATATAGGTAATCTCAATAATTAAAACTAAAATTTGATATATGTTATAACTTTACAGAGTTTTTCTTATTGAGTACGTTGCAATAAAAATAAAATAATATATACTTGAAATAGCCAAATCACAACTTCATATGATTTTTATTCTTTAATTTTTCGCGCATTGGGCGGCTCTAATACTAGTTCCATTAAGAAGACGTGAGTAGATGTTTCTACTTGAGTGCAAAGAAAGAAATATATATATCATGCTGACCAAATATAAACCCGAAAATCTTGCTAACTAAATATAATTCCAATAACTTTGCAAGTCAAATATAATCCCAAGAATCATGCTAACATAATATAATTCCAATAATTTTGCAGGTCAAATATAATCCGACGAATCATGCTAAATACATCTTAAGAGGGAAATTATTACAATGTTAAGACTCGGGTATAAATTCCGTTAAGACTTTACTAGAAGACTACGTTTCTGCTTGAGTACAAAGAAATGGTAATTTGCTTGTTGATCACATTATTTCTTGAGAATTTGTCCTTGTGTTACTTCTTGATTCTCTTGAACAAAAGCAATATGTAATAAATAAATAAATAAATAAATAAAGATTAAGCAAACTCAATAACTCACTTACCGGTCAATTTGATGAAATAGAAGAATAATTTTAGAGAATTTTCCTTTTCTATATATTGAATCTGATTTTGCTGCACAAGGACGGTCTATAAATACAAAAGGAAAAGAATCTGTGCATAACTAACTATCCTATGTGTCCTTATTGTATTGGCTAGTCTATAACAAATAAAAAATAAAATTTAAAACTGTTATCTTTCTTCTATTCCCTTATATTTTCTTCTATTGGGACGGATATTGGGCAGACGGATAAGGAGGCCCAAAGACTGAAGTGGCCCAATGTTGAGTAGCCTATATCTGGATCCTTAGGCGAACAAAACAAGACAAAGCTGTTGTCATTTACAGACAACCTAAATTGTACCAAACCTTATACTCAAACTAAACCCTTTTCTCTATCAAACACCATAGACGAATCTGAGATGCCTTCATCTCCAACACCCCTCCTCAAGTTGGAAGGGGATGCAAGAGCACCCAACTTGCCCAAAAGTCTATGGTGAAGCTGCCCTGTGAGAGACTTGGTGAAGAGATCTGCCAACTGAGAAGAGGATCGAACAAAAGACGGAGAAATTAGACCTGCGAGAAATTGTTGACGAACAAAGTGGCAATCGATCTCCACATGTTTCATTCTCTTATGAAACATGGGGTTCTTCGTGATGTGGATAGCTGCTTGGCTATCAGAGTGCAAAGGAACAGGGAGAGAAATTGGAACAATCGGGTCCTCAAAAAGACGCACTAGCCATGTGAGCTCGGCAACTGCTCGCCTCATTGAGCGATACTCAGCTTCAGCAGAGCTTAGGGAGATGGAAGTCTATTTCTTGGACTTCCAGGAGACGGGAGAACCTCCAAGTGAAATGTAAAAGCCACTAACAGATTTACGGGATTCAGGACAAGTACCCAGCCGGAATCACAAAAAAGGAGCAGTTGAAAGGAGGGTGATGAAGACATAAACAACCCAAGACCAGGGTCCTTGAGCAAATATCGAAGGACACGAAGAGCGGCGTGCATATGTGTCACGAACCAAATTTCCCACCCTCGGGAGTCGTGATGACGCCTACTAGTGAAAGCTACACAAGCCAACCAACTGAACTATCTACCTTATTTCCATTTTTAATCCGATAACAGTTAAGAGCCAACAATTAGATAACAACAGAATTGAATAAGCGGAAGACTGCATTGTAGAGATTTAATAACACTGCTAATACCAAACCATAACAAATCTACCCAAGACTGGTGTCACAACTTCACAGACTGTCTAGGAGTACTACAAATAAAGGTCTGAAAGAAATAAATACAATACTGTCTCTGGAAATACATGAAAGAAACAGGAATAATTGATAGAAAGAGACGCGCCAAGGTCTGCAGGACTACCTCGGATCGCCTGATGAACAAGAAAACAGCAATCTCACTGCGGTCCGAAGTCTACAACACTGAGATCTGCACAAAAAAGTGCAGAGTGTAGTATCAGCACAACCGACCCCATGTGCTGGTAAGAGTCTAGCCTAACCTCGATGAAGTAGTGACGAGGCTAGGACCAGACTACCAAATAAATCTGTGCAATATAGCGTACAAAAATAATAGGAAGCAGATAACAATGATGACAACAATGACCAATCAGTGATGTAAATAGCAAGCCACAAGAACACCATAAATGTTTCTTAACAAATAATAGATACAAGTACAATCAATTCATCAAGTCCTTCAAATATAAATCTTTCGCCTATAAATCCTTCAAATAATAATCTCCAAGATAATATGCTTTTCAATGAATATATATCGAATATATTTCCTTTAAATAAATATCTTTCAAATAAGCATCTTTCGAATATAATTCTTTTGAGTAAATGTCATCTTGTGACGCCTCATTCACTTAACATAAAGTAGAGTACACCTTCCAACCCAATTTGGAAATCAACAAGAAAAATATGAAGTTATTTTTAGAAATCATTTGATAAAGAAGATACCCTTTTCAATTAAAGTACAATATCGAATGAATCCTTCGCCTTTAATACGAGAAATCAATAAATCAAAACATAGTAGAAATTCCTTTTTTTTTTTGTAAAGTACAACCTCAAATGGTTTAAGGAAAATTTAGTTGAGAAATAAATTGAGCTAAAAAAAATGTAACAATTGTTGAAATTTGGAGTATTGAACATATATAAAAAAAAAGTAAAAATAGAATATCAAGAGAATTATAAAGGAATCAAAATCCAATCACTAACAAGAATAAGGGAAACAAAAGCATATTTCACTTTCTTTTCACATCTTGTTGCAGGCGTGCAACCCGATCCCATTTCATGTATCTCGTGGCAGGGGTGCCACCCACTCCCATTTCATGTATCTCGTGGTAAGCATACCACCCGCTCCAATTTCATTATGTCTTGTGGTAGGCATACCACCCGCTCCCATTTTATTATATCTTGTGGTAGGCGTACCACCCGCTCCCATTTCATTATATATCTTGTGGTAGGCGTACCACCCGCTCTCAGTTACAAGCCAACAATAATCACAAGGAATCCCGGCAATGGAACAAGAGCAATATAACAACTTTCCGGCAAGGGAACAATAATATTTCAACAACATCTTGGCAAGAGAACCATACTATCAAAACAAACATCCTGGCAAGGCAACAATAATATCAAACAAGCATCCTGGCAAGACAACAATAATATCAAACAAACATCATGGCAAGAGAACAATGGTGATAATAACATATGAAGCGCAATAAACCACAACGGATTCATAGCAATTACAATACAAGACTCACGGACATGCTTGACGCCAACGTATAGATACTCATCACCATGCCTATACGTCGTACTCTACAATTAACATGTAGCAATTAAGACACAACTCCTAATCCCTCAAGCTAACGTTAGACCAAACACTTACCTCGCTTTGCAATCAATTCAAAATTCCAACAAGCCTTTGCCTCGTGAATTCGTTCGAAGCTTCAAATCTGGTCATAATAATTCAATATACTCAATATAAATCGTACGAATTAATTCCATATGAAAATATTAATTTTCCAACAAAATCCGAAATTTAACTCAAAATCGCTCGTGGGGCCGACGTCTCGAATTCCGACGAAACTTACAAAATCCGATAACCCATTCAACCACGAGTTCAGCCATACAAATTTTATCAAATTCCGATAACAACTCGACCTCCAAATCTAAAATTTTCATTTTTGGAAGATTTTGCAAAAAATCTTGATTTCTTCCATTTAAATCCGAATTAAATGATGAAAATAACCATGGATTTATGTAATATAAACACTTTCGAGTATAGGACACTTACTTGAGTTGAAATCATGAAGAACACCTCAAAATCGCCCAAAATCCGAGTTTGAAACTCACAAAAATGAAAAAATGATGGGTTGTTCGTCCTTTAACTACCCAGTATTTTCGAGGGCACTATTCATGCGTTTTTACTGTTCACGGGGTACTGTTCACTGGGTACTGTTCACATGGTACTATTTCTGCAAATTTTCTGCTATTTTCCCAAGTCCGAAATCACTCCGAGACACCTCCGAAACACTCTCGAGCCCTCGGGGCTCCTAACCAAACACATGCACTAACTCAACAACATCCTACAAACTTAACCGTGCGATAAAATCGCCAAACTAACATCATATACCACGAATTAAGTTTTAAAATCCAAGAATTCTTTCAAATTTCATAAAACATCAAATTTTCCATTTTGAGTCCGAAACACGTCAAACGACGTCCATTTTCAACCAAACTTTATAGAAAGTGCTTAAACCATATATAAGACCTGTACTAGACACCGGAACCAAAATACAGACCCGATACCATCACTTTCTAATCAAATTTTATTTCCATTTTCCTTAAATATTTTCAGAAAATAATTTTACTCAAAAATTCATTTCTCGGGCCTGAGACCTCGGAATTCGATTCCGGGCATACGCCCAAGTCCCATATTTTCCTACGGACCACCTAGGACCGTCAAATCTTGGATCTAGGTTCGTTTGCTCAAAATATTGACCGAAGTCAACTCAGTTGAGTTTTAAAGCTCTAATTCATAATTTAATCCATTTTTCATAAAAAAACCTTCCAAAAAATTATACGGACTGCGCACACAAGTTGAGAAATTATTGATAGCTCTTTTCAAGTTCTTAAAATACCGAGATGATTATTTAATTTAAAGATAACATTTTGGGTCATCACAATATGAGATTGCCGGGGATCCTGCATATATTGACTGAGGTGCTGCACCGTAAAAGAGAGATCTGGCCTTGTATGGGTTAAGTAGTTTAACTTACCCAATAAATGACGATACAAGGTTGGATCTAGTAGAGGATCACCAGTGTTGGCCAAGAGTTTGATAGTTGGATCAAGCGGGCAGGGAACAGGAGTTTGGTGTAATACATCAAACTCAATGAGGAGGTCATGGCAAATTTACGCTGGGACAGGATCAGACCTGCAGATTCTCGCAGTACTCCAAGGTCCCTAAGTCTTTGATTTTGAACTCTTGGTTTAAGAATATCTTTAAAGTATGTAGTTCTTCAGCATTATTTCTTGTGAGTAGAATGTCATCCACGTAGACTGCAACTATGGATATTGAGGAATACATCTTCTTAAAAAATAGGGAGTAGTCATTCAATGAGTGTGAATACCCTTTAAAATTTAGAGATGCCGTTAACTTAGCATACCATTGACGGAAAGCTTGACGTAAACCATAAAGTGATTTCTTCAAACGACAAACTTGAGTAGGAGAAGATGATGAAAAATCAATAGAAAACTTCATATAAACCTCTTCATTAAGATCACCATGTAAAAATGCATTGTTAACATCTAATTGATAGATTCCCCAATCCTTCTCATAGCTGTAGCAAGAATGCATCTAATTGTAGTCATTTTCACCACAGGTTAAAAATGTTTCAGTAAAATCCACTCCTTCCCTTTGAATATCACCTCTTACTACTAGTTGAGCCTTTAGTCTTTCCACACTACCATCAGAATGTTGTTTCACCTTATACACCTATTTGCAAGGTAGTGCTTTTCTACTAGGGGTAGTTCCACTACTTCCCAGGTTTGATTTTGTTCAAGGGCTTCAATTTCCTTAGCCATGGCTTCCTGCCAACCTGGGTGATGTGCTGCTTGACTATAACTGGTAGGTTCTTGAATACTAGACAAGGAATTGAGTAAAGTCTGATTTGAGGTAGAAAGCCCAGAGAAAGGAAAACTAGGAGGTGTAACAGGGGAGAGAAAATAGGCAGTGCTAACATCTGTAAGTTGAATAGCATTACAAGTGTAATCTTTGAGATAAACTGGAGGGTTATGGGGTCTAGATGACTTTCTGCTCAAATTGTCTATCATAGATTCAGATGTAGAAGGTGAGGCAGTGGGAACAGGAGAATGTTGAAGTTGGGAAGGTGTGAGTGAGGGAGCAGTAATAGGAGAGAAAGGTATGGGAGTAGGAGATGTAGGGTGAGAGATGGAGGTAGGAGAAGGGGGGATGCATTCTCATTAGCTGGTGATATGGGTTGTACTATTGGGATTGAGTCAAGAACATTACTGGTGGAATTAGGTAATGGTGAGAGAGATAGAAAAGAATCTGAAGAGTGTTGAGGTAGTTTAGAGGAGAAAGGATAAGCTTCTCATGAAAAACATCTCTGGAGATAAAAGGCTTCAAAGTTTTGAGGTTCAGGACTTTGTAACCTCTTTTACCATGTGGATAGCCCAGAAATACACATGGTATGACCCTAGGTTGAAACTTTGTTCTATGAATGGAAGGAGTAGAGATAAAACACAGACATCCAAAACATTTTAACTTTGTGTAATCTGGTCTAGAATGAAAAAGAACCTCATAAGGTGTTTTAAAATGAAAACCCCTTGAGGGAAACCTATTAATGAGATAAGTTGATGTTAAAAGACAATCACCCCAGTAAGAAATAGGTAAATTGGACTGAAAGAGTATAGCTTTAGAAGTCTCCAACAAATGCTTGTATTTTTTCTCCACAACTCCATTTTGTTTTGGAGAGGTAATACAGGTAGTTTGATGCATATTTCCTTGGGAAATAAAAAAATCTGACTAGGCAATCCCACTTCCTAACTCAAAGGCATTATCTGATCTAATGGACTTAACCTTTGTATGAAACTGTCATTCTACCATAGCCAAGAATAATTTTAAAACTGAAAAGGTATTTGATTTGTTGCTCAATAAGTAGGTCCATGTACCTCTACTATAGTCATCCACAATAGTTAGGAAATACTTAAAGCCATCATAAGTAGGTTTATTATAAGGGCCCCATGTATCAATATGAATTAATTCAAAAATGTGCTTTGTGGTAATGCTGCTTGTGGGAAATGGGAGTCTCGATTGTCTTGCCATATGACAAACAACACAAGGAGTATAAGACTTGGATGAAACAGAAATAGGAATAACAAAAATGTTTTTCATATTACTGAAAGGCATATGGCCTAGCCTATAGTGCCATAACTTATCATTTACACTAGAAATAGAACTAAAACAGGAATGTAAAATAGGTACATATTATCCTAGATTAAGCTTCCTGCTAGAAAGAAAACTATTGCTAGACTTGGATGGAATACTGGGAATGGCTGCTATTGGCCTTGATTGAAGGATGTAGAGTCCTGCCTTCTCCTTACCAATCTCTAGAGGGCTCTTCAGGAAAGGGCCCAGCAGAAAACATGAAGAAGAAGTAAAAAAGAGTGGATGTTTTAACTGTTTACATAACTTGTGAATAGATAACAGATTATATTTGAAAGATGTGATATAGATGTCGCACCCCTTTTTCCCTCACGGGAGTTCGGGTTTCAACGTTCATGGGGGAACAACTCGTTTCCTTTTGGGAATTGGGTGTTTGAAGAGTCGCCGCCTAACGGATTAAGGTGCGTTAGGGCACCTAGAGCGATTAACTCATGTAACTAGTTTATATTACCAGAGATTAGGGTAAGGGCTCGAAATAACCTTGAGGGGAAGGTGTTAGGCACCCCTCGCGGTCCACAACGGTGGGTCCCGATCGAACATAAACTATTTGAATTTGTCATTTTAACAAGTAAAAAATTTCAACACATATTTGCAAATAAAGGCATGTTTTCACATTCTAAGTACATGTATGATTCAGGTAATGAAAGTAAGAGAGAGGTTTGAACAACTTACACATGTATATGTAAAGAAAAGGAAGTTTGGGGAATTTAAACTCATATGTGAATTGGGAAAGGGAAGTCCTAAGTTGATTAACCTATAGGATCATACCCATGCAATGCCTGGTAATCACTCCTCAATGAAAGGGGCTACACGTTGCATTAGCGCACATGTCATCATATTCTTTTACTACCCATTACCCTCCCCTTAGTGGTTATATAAGCGAGTTTAATTAACGACCTCTAAGCGTGCTGCTACCCGTCCCTTCCTTCGTGTACTAAAATAGTTTAAAATAGTTATTTAACATGTTAAAAATATAAAAGATCATTTTATGCATCAACAACGTTATTATGCATTAATAGAGTTAATATTGCAAATATATGCAAATTAGCTTAAAAATAGAAATGCAATTATAAAAAATGCACTAAAAATATTTAAATAATATTTTCGCATAAATATAGAATCTAGATGATTAAATCACCACAAAAATAATTTGAAGGATAATTATTGGAAATTTTATAAGTAAAAAGGGAAGAAATAAATCAATTTGAAGCCTTTAAAATTATAGAAAAACTTATAAAAATACTTATGCATGCTTATATATGCATATATACTATTTTAAAAGTATATATACGTATTAAAAATATATAGTAAAAAATTGGATATCAGCACTTGGTGCTCCGTAGCCATGGCAGAAAGAGGATAAAAGAAAAAAAAACAAAGCTTATTTTCTTCATCCAAAGAGACGACGGCCGAAAGGGACTAGGATTCTTTTATTTTCTTAAATTAATTAATAATTAAAAAAAAGGAAGGAAGAAGAAAGGATAAAAATCATAGAGTTTGGTACGGCTGTTGATGCTTGTATTGGGAAAAAACTGAGTTTATATTAAAGATGACGTGACATGACACGTGGTTTAGTTAAATGGTCAAAGCGCAACAATTGACTAAGAGGCACGGATAGAGACAACCACGGGAAGAGGAATTTAAATAGGCTCGAGACGAAGTGCAGATACGACTCTCGTACCAATTCAAGTCATTTACAGCCAACGGATTAGAAGGCATTAAAGACAAAGATCTGATGACAGAAAGGAGTCCAAATTTATTATTAAATACCTGATACGTTAGAAAATTGGAATTTAATAGGAATGATTGTATAACAGCTTATTTAATATCATTTATTACTCATAATTATACCATTAAAGCTGAGGCTTCATTCCTTTACCTAGAATTACCTATAAAAGGAAGAAGTATCATCATTTGTAAGGACACGGAATACTATTGAGAACTCGTTGAAATACAAAATTATTTGCTATTTTACCATCATTCTCAAAAGTATTTTATTTTCGTCTCCTGATTATCAGTAATTCGAATTTATTTTTAGCTTTGACCAAAGACCCAAATTTTTGGTTAAACAAATTGGTTCCATTACCGGGAATCTGATAATCTTTTCTTTTAAGCTATATCTTGTCGATTGTCATCACCATGTCAAACAACAACACCGACAATAATAGTAATAACACATTGGGAAACCATGAAAATCAATTTCATCAAAATCAAGATGACATGGTTCCCTCCCCTCCAGATTCACCATGTCAATCTCGTGAAGGCACTCCTGTTACTGAATCCCGTGCTGATCAACAAGAACAATCTGAACACTTTGAAGGAGTTACAACTGAAGCTTTACAAAAGCTAATTAATGCGCAGGTTGGCAAAGCTCTTCAGGCACTTGTTAGTCGATTGCCCGCTGCACCACCCACACCAACTCCTAATAATAATAATAATACATTGGAGAATCCCCGTTCTGGTCTTGATAATTCTGGAAACGGAGCAACCCCCAGTGAACCACAGGAAGGGGGACCAGGTAATTCAAATAATTCATATTTGCAAAATTTAGTACTAACCTTGCAGAAACAGATTAAGGAACAAAATGAGCGTATTGAACAAATCCCTGGAGTTCCGCCTGTAATAAAAGGAGTAGACATGGACAAATACTCACAACAACCATGGAAGCCAAGTGCTGCTCCCCTTCCGATTCCGAAAAAATTCAAAATGCCTGACATCCCAAAATATGATGGTACTACAGACCCACGTGACCACGTGACTGCATTTACAACAGGCGTGAAAGGCAACGACTTGACCAAACAAGAAATTGAATCAGTACTGGTCAAGAAATTTGGAGAAACACTCACCAAGGGTGCATTAACCTGGTATTCTCTTTTATCTGAAAATTCTATTAATTCTTTTGCTGAGCTTGCAGATTCTTTTATTAAAGCACATTCGGGAGCTCAAAAGGTTGAAAAAAGAATGGAAGATATTTTCAAAATCAAACAAGGGGATTCAGAGTTGCTTAGAAATTTTGTTGATAGATTCCAGCGTGAAAGAATGACTCTACCTCGTGTGCCTGACAATTGGGCTGCAATAGCCTTTTCAAGTAATTTAAATGACAAAAGTTCTGAAGCCACGAGACGACTCAAAGAAAGCCTTTGAGAGTTTTCTGCAACCACGTGGAATGATGTTTACAACAAGTATAGTACAAAGCTGCGAATTGAAGAAGATACCGTACCTAAGTTTCATCATGAAGAAAGGGGTGGTCCCCGAAGATTAGAAACCGAAAAAAGATCAGGTAAAAACAGGTACGATCCATATATGGGACCTGCAGGAAAAGACCCACGGTCGAAACAAGATAGCCAGCAATATGATCAAAAATCGAGGAACATGGACTCAGGCTCTTCTTCAAAGTTCAGGAATGATCGGAACAGACAAGAATCACGAGATGATGACAGAAGTTTAAAGGCGCGATTCGGCGGATATAATTTTAATGTCTCTACCTCCGAGCTCGTAGCTGTTTTAAGAAGTATGGGAGATAAGGTACGGTGGCCAAAAGAGATGCGGTCAATCCAAGTAGACGCAATCCAGATCATTGGTGTGAATTCCACAATGATCACGGGCACAAAACTTCCGAATGTAGATTCTTGCAGAGTGAAGTAGATCATCTATTGAAGCAAGGATACCTCACTGAGTTATTTAGCGAGAAAGGAAAACAAGCTTATATGAAAAACAGGCAAGAGCCACCGCAACCTCCTTCACCCAAGAGGACAGTGAATGTCATAAGCGGGGGAGAAGATATTCATGGCATAACCTACACAGCCTCCAACAAGGTTTCTAAGGTAACAATTACACACGGGAAACGGGTGCGACAGTTCCTAGAAAATGAAAGTATCTCGTTCGATGACGCAGATACCGAAGGAGTGACAACTCCACATAATGACGCACTGGTAATATCTTTACTTGTACATGATACTAATGTAAAACGAGTTTTGATTGATCCAGGGAGTTCTATAAATATTATATTACTAAGGGTACTACGGGAAATGCAAGCTGAAGACAAAATGATACCCAAGGCGCACACCTTGTCAGGCTTCGACAATTCAAGTGTAGAAACAAAAGGAGAGGTAATTCTAACAACTTTTACTACGGGTGTTGTTAAAGAAACTAAATTTCAGGTAGTTGATATGAAAATGGCCTACAATATGATCATGGGGAGACCATGGATACACGATATGGATGCTGTCCCATCAACTCTGCATCAGGTTATTAAATTCCCATCACCATGGGGAATTTGCCAAATTCGTGGGGATCAGCAGATGGCTAGAAGTGTCAACGCTGTAACAAGTACGAGCACCATAAGTAAAGAAAAATAGCAATTACAGGAAACAGTTGAAGGTAAAAAAGATCAAACTTCAGCTGAACAAGAAAAGACAGATTTGGACTCAAGGCCTGACACAATTCAGGAACCTGAAGAAAATGAAAGCATCAAAACGACAATTGAAGAGCTTGAGGCAGTGATGTTATTTGAGCAATGGCCTGAACAGAAGGTTTATGTCGGGGCCAATTTAAGCTTAAACATGCGAGGTATGATAATCGAATTTTTAAAAGCTAACTTAGACTGCTTTGCTTGGTCCCACACTGATATGACAGGGATACCACCGGATGTGATGACTCATAAACTCAATGAGGACCCTTCTTTCACACCAATAAAGCAAAAGAAAAGAAAGCAAGGTGCTTTCAAGAACCAGGTGATTCAGGATGAGGTCCAAAAATTATTAAAAATCGGATCGATCCGTGAGGTAAAGTATCCTAATTGGTTGGCTAACACGGTGGTCGTACCCAAGAAAAATGGTAAGTGGCGTGTTTGTGTGGATTATACCGATTTAAATAAAGCCTGTCCAAAAGGTTCCTTTCCCTTACCGCATATAGACCAACTAATTGATGCAACCGCAGGTCATGAACTTTTAAGTTTTTTAGATGCATACTCAGGATATAACCAAATTAAAATGGATCCTGGTGATGAAGAAAAAACTTCTTTCATAACAGACAGGGGGACTTACTGTTATAAAGTAATGCCCTTTGGTCTCAAAAATGCTGGGGCAACCTATCAAAGGTTGGTCACCAAAATGTTCCAAGAACATTTAGGGAAAACAATGGAGGTATATATAGACGATATGCTCGTCAAAACCCAGCAATCTCATGATCATATTTCTCATCTATCTGTTACGTTTGAAATTTTGCGAAAATTTAATATGAAACTCAACCCAGAAAAATGTGCATTTGGAGTTGCATCAGGTAAGTTTTTGGGGTTTCTTGTTTCTAACCGTGGTATTGAAGTGAATCCTTCTCAGATCAAAGCAAAAGAAGAAATCCATGATATCCTTACTAATAAAAAGGAAGTACAAAGATTAACGGGAAGAATTGCAGCTTTGGGGAGATTTATTTCCAAATCCTTAGGAAGGTGTTTTAAGTTTTTCTCTGCACTCAAAAAGCAAGATCATTTTGAATGGAATGAAGATTGTCAACAAGCCCTTAGAAATTTGAAAGCTTATTTGTCAAAACCACCATTGTTGGCAAAACCAAAGGTGGAGGAAAAACTTCTCATCTATCTGGCCGTATCTGAAGTCGCGGTAAGTGCTGTTTTAGTCCGTGAGGACCAAGGTAAATAATCTCCTATTTATTATGTAAGTAAGTCCTTATTGGAAGCTGAGACACGATACCCACAGCTAGAAAAATTAGCATTAGCTTTGATCATGGCATCTAGAAAATTAAGACCTTATTTTCAGTGTCATCCCATTAATGTAGTTACTGCTTTTCCGCTTCGAAATATTTTGCATAAACACGAACTTTCAGGAAGATTAGCAAAATGGGCTATAGAACTAAGTGAATATGAAGTTGTTTATCAACCCAGGACCGCTATAAAGTCTCAAGTACTAGCTGATTTCGTGGCTGATTTTAGCCAGGGGATGCATTTAGAAGCAGAAAAAGAATTACTAGTTTTTAATGGTGCAAACCCGGGGACTTGGGTTTTATTCACTGACGGTTCATCTAATGTAAAAGGGGCAGGCCTAGGAATAGTCCTTGTACCACCTGTGGGTGAGACTATAAGACAGGCTATAAAATGTCATTCTATAACTAACAATGAAGCAGAGTATGAGGATGTAATTGCAGGTTTAGAATTGGCACGAGAACTCGGCATAACACAGATTATAATCAAGAGTGATTCTCAACTTGTGGTCAATCAAATGCTGGGGACTTATACAGCCAGAGAGACGTGAATGCAAGAGTACCTCGCAAAGGTACGAGAGTTAATAAAACAATTCCAACTTGGAAAGTAGTGCAGATCCCAAGAGATGAGAATGTAGAGGCAGATGCTTTAGCAAATCTCACATCTGCAGCAGACGTAGCAAACAATACAAATGCTTCAGTCATACATCTATTTCATTCCGTTCTCGAACCTGATAAAAACGAGGTAAATTTTAATCATTTAACATGGGATTGGAGAAACGAAATTGTTGCTTTTTTACAGCACGGTACCGTGCCTAATGACAAAGGAAAGGCTCACGCGCTTCGTAAAAAAGTTGCTCGATATTGTTTATATCAAGGAAATCTTTATCGAAAGATGTTCGGTGGACCACTAGCAAGGTGTCTCGGACCCTCTCAAACAGAATATGTGATGAGAGAAGTACACAAAGGACATTGTGGGAATCACGCAGGAGGACGGTCACTGGTAAGAACATTAATTCGCATAGGATATTATTGGCCTAAGATGGAAGAAGAGGCAACTAGTTTCGTGTCCAAATGTGATAAATGTCAAAGATACGGCAATAATATGCACAGACCAGCTGAGTTACTACATCCTGTTATAGCCCCGTGGCCCTTTATGAAATGGGGAATGGATATCGTAGGTCCACTTCTACAAGCAAAAGGTCAGGTAAAGTTTCTACTTGTACTTACAGATTACTTCCCTTAAATGGGTAGAAGCAGGGGCATTTAAACAAGTACGAAAGAAAGAAGTTAAAGACTTCATATGGCGAAATATAATATGCCGCTTTGGAGCACCAACGGAGATCGTGTGTGACAATGGACCACAATTCATTGGAGCTCAAATCACAGAATTTCTTCAAAGTTGGAAGATTAAAAGGATAACATCTACGCCATACCATCCAGTAGGTAATGGACAAGCGGAATCCACAAACAAAGTCATTATCAACAACTTGAAGAAGAGGTTACAGGATTCAAAAGGTAATTGGCCTGAGGTGTTACCTAGAGTATTATGGGCTTATCGTACAACGACTAAAACATGCACTGGAGAAACGCCATTTTCAAAGGTTTATGGTGCGGAAGCCTTAATTCCAGTTGAAATAGGTAAACCAAGCACACAGTACGATCACGCAATAGAGGAATCTAATGATGAAGAGATGCGGATCAACCTTGATTTACTTGAAGGAAGAAGAGAAGCTACATTGATAAGGATGGCAGCACAAAAGCAAGTAATTGAACGATATTACAATAGGAAAGCATGCCTCAGATTTTTCAAAATTGGGGACTTCGTGCTTAAAAAGGTGTTCCAATCTGCAAAGGTTGCCAACTCAGGAAAGTTAAGTCCAACATGGGAAGGACCGTACAAAGTCTGTGACATTGCGGGAAAAGGAGCATACCAGTTGGAGACAATGGACGGTAAATTTTACCCTTACATTGGAATGCCGTCCACTTAAAAAGATATTACTTTTGAGAAAGTACTTACGGTCAGGTATCACCGTGTTAAAATTTCTCTCTTGGATTATTAATATTTTACTAACGATTTTAGATGCTAGGCAAAATACCCTAACTCGTGCCAAATGATGAGTCATAACCTGCAAGGCAAAATGGAGTATTCTTAAATTCCTAGCCCAGGGTTACAATTAATCTGATGGAAATACACACGAGTTAGGCAGTCTTCATCTAGAATCGCACTTTCGAGTCCCGTATATCTTTCTGTTTCAGGAAAAGGGCCAAAGTAAAGGAAATAAACAAGTGCTCGAGGTTTCATACTGCACCGCTCAAACACTTGAGGGACTACAATATTGTACACAGATACATGTAGAAATGCAGATACGAATATCGAACAAAAGTCGTCCACAAAGAGACAAGTGTTGAGTAAAAGTTACGAAGTCTTCAGCATTCATGAGAATAACAGAGTCATCTCTCAAAACTCATAAACAAAGTCACCTCTTAAACCCTTCTTAATATATAAAGATAGGGTCATGACTATGTACTGAAACAGGTTATGAAGAAAAACCTTGTTTATTCTATGTTATGTACAAATCTGTTGCAAGAAAAATAGTTACGAGAAAGTTGTAGATGTATTGTAATACATGTAATAGTCAAACACTTGTTAAAGTTTATGAATAAAAACTTGCCAAAGTTGTTTCATACAAAACATGTGTATTCCTATTTCTTTCATCGTATTATAACACCATTATGAAGTTGAGGCGTCTTCTTCATTAAGTGTCGATAAAATAAAAGGGCCCTCTTTTATAAGCCTCATGTTAATAATCCATGAGAAGAGCCATAAAGCATTTTATAAGGATAAAAATGCTAAGCTATTCCATAAGTCCTAGATAAATAGGCAAGAATAGAATATACAGAAGTACCGATAAAACTTCTTAATATAAAAACACTAAGTACAAACTTAGTCAACAAAATATTTGTTTTATACAAATGCCCCATTATGATAACTGGGGACTTCATCCAAAGATCCCTTACAACAATTTCATTTTCAGCTAGTCACTGAAGGGTTTGGAACATCAGAAGTTTCACCCTCGGGAGCAGGAATTGCAACCCCAATTGCTGCAGTAGCCACTTCTTCATTTAAAAGTTCTTCCGTTCCAGGAGCTTCAAGTATAGGAGAAGGAGTATCAGTAGATTGTTGACTTTTCTCGATGGTATCTACGACTTTGGCCAGTTCAGACTGCAAGTCAAAGCCTTCCTGAGCAGCTTCCATTAAAGCATCACGGCGAGATTTTAGGAAAGCCCAACTCACTTCTATGTTGAAGTTCTCTTCCAGAAGCCCATATTCCTTTTCCCACATAGCAAGATCGTTTTTCAAGATTTGGTGCTCAGCTAAATGGGAATCAAGGGAAGCTTCAAGAGAGGCATGAGAACTCTTCAAGGCATGAATCTCGTCAGAGGAGGTCTGTAAGTCAGCTTGAGCTTGAGTCAAGCTTTGCACTAACTCTCCTGCATACTCTTCTTTTTTAGCCAAAAGTGCCTTAAGCTCCCTAACTTCTTCACTAGCCTTTGATAATTGTTCTGACAAAGAGCATTCCAAAAGCTCTTTGTCTCTTTTAAATTGGCTTGAAGAAGCCTTGGCAGTTGCCAGTTCAGAAGGCAAACCACGGTTTTGCTGCTCCAGGAGGTTTTTATTTTCTTGCAACTCCTCTATGGTCCCTTGAGCATTCTCAAACTGTTCTTTCCAATTGGATGCTTCAAGCTGGGCTCCCCTGGCTATTTCTTCGGCCTCGTGGACAGTTTTTTCAGACTTACGGGCTTTTCTTTCTAGAAGGGAAATTCTTCCCATTAATTCCGTACCAATGAGGTTAGCCTACAGAGACAACTCATAGAAATGAGGGATTGAAGATAAAAAAAAACTTGTTGGTAAGAAGAGGAAAAATACCTTCAAAGTAGAATGAACTATGTCATTCATCAAAGTCAAGCAGCTATGGCTCTCCATCTTCTTCTTCTCAATATCTCCAATTAGGGGCTCAAGCCAAACATCGGCTCTACCAGTCTTTCTCAAGAGGCTATGGTTGGCAGGAACTTCCAGAGTAACACTTCTCATAGTCATACTTCCACTGCTAGAACCCGTCTCTGTATGATGAACAGAGGGAAGAGGAGCAATGAAAGGAATGGAAGGAGAAGATGCAGAAACAGGAATGGAAGGAGAAGATGTAAAAACCAACGTAGGAACGGACATAGGAGTGGTAGCAACTGGCAAAAGAATGGAAGTCGTCAAAACTGGTAAAGAAATACTTACGGTTGGCAGAGGAATGGAGGAAATAGGAACGAATGAGGAAAGAGGAACTACATCAAAAACAGGGCCGAGCTCGCCACTCCCGAAACCACTATCAAAAAGATGCTGAATTGACTCATTATTATCTCTTGGTTCGATGTCCTCGTCAGAATGAATCAAAACAGGCTCGGTGGTGGAGGTTCGAGCAGGAGTGTCTTCAATTTCATCATCAATGATTATTCGCCTCCTGACCCTTGGCCTGGTAATTAGAGAGGTACCCTCCTCTTCTTCAGAACTTTCTTTTATATCTTTCCTTTTTGGCAGCAAGGCTCGAGCCTTATCCAAATCAAGAGCAGCATTCGCAGACATACGAATAGCCATAGCTACTTCAGCCGTCATTCCTCTAATGCCAAATCCTGATTAAAGGATGGATATACATGATCAAAATTGAGGAAAAAATGCTTAACATGTAAAAAATATATATATAAAAAGGGGCATATATATATATATATATATATATAAGGGGGATACCATGTGTTTTGACTTTCCAGCCATGTAAGGAAGAAATCGATTTCCAAGTTCTTTGCTCCCTAGAAGCAATCTTCAAAAGCGAGTCTACCCAACCACGAAAGTTGGGAATAGGTTCCACATCTCCCATGGTTGCTACAAAAAACCAAGAAGAGACGAGGTTAAAAACAAATTTCTTTTGAAATTCTCAAAAATATGTACGGTAAATAAAAGGAAACCTACATTCAAAATTCCACTTCTCAGAGAAGGGAGTATTTGTTTCGCCAATCAAGTCCACCGTACGAACAACAACGTAACGGATATACCATCCACGATCTTTGTCATCTTCAGGATTTACCAGAACTTTTTTGCTCCTTGCAGTTAAGGTAAAAACTCCATGGTGTATTAAGTTAGGGTGGTATAAATGAATGAGGTGAGAGAAGGTGAAATTGACATTGGCTTTGGAGGATAAGTATCTCAAACAAGCCACTGTTCTCCACACTAGTGGACCGATTTGGGCCAAACAAATTGTAAAGAAACAACAAAAATCAAGAATAACTGGGTTAATCGGAGGATTAAAACCTAAAGTGCAGGGGTAAGTATAAACAAAAGAATACCCACTTCTAAAGGAGGAAATTCTCTGATTTAGGGAAGGAATTGACATTCGAAGACTATCATTCCAGTTACAATCTTTTCTTATGGTGGAGATTGTAAGCTCGGTTACTATTGTAGGGTAAGTATCGGCTTTTTCCAAATTTGCAATTTGCTTTTGAAGAGACGTTTTGTCACTTTCAAAAGACAAATCGCTGGGAACTATCTCATCAACTGAGGGTTCTTGAGAAGAATCAAGAATTTCTCTACTTCTAGAAGAGGGGGCCTTTGGGATAAAACTCCTTGAAGAAGAACCAGAGGAGCTGCCTCGAGTAGATTCTAACCCTGTTCGAAGCCTACCTCCTCCGCCTCTTCTATGTCTAACAGGGGCGTTGGGGAATTGGTCTAGAATTGGAACTTTTTTACGGTTAGGGTTTGAAGAAGACATTGTTAAGAAGGATAAGTCGAAAGAAAGTAGAAATAAAGAAGAAAGTGTTTGCTGAAGATTTGTGAAGAAGGCAAAGGAAGAAAAAGTTATGTATATAATGGGAACCGTCAAACTAAGAAGTGTAATGATGGAAAGCCTATAATAAAGGCAACTATCACTTCGTGAATAGTGAAAATGAAGAAGTCTTGAAAAAGGGTGTAAATAGCAGAATCAATCAGAAAATGACACATGGGCAGAACATTAAATGGAAAAGACTACTGAGGCGTTAATAATGTCATAAGCATTAATTGTGGCAAAAATTCCTTTTTTATGAAGATCGACTTCCCAATTATTTAATTGATAAATAAATGGAAAGTGGGGGGACTATCTGTATTGGGAAAAAACTGAGTTTATATTAAAGATGACGTGGCATGACACGTGGTTTGGTTAAATGGTCAAAGCGCAACAATTGACTAAGAGGCACGGATATAGACAGCCACGAGAAGAGGAATTTAAATAGGCACGAGACGAAGTGCAGATACGAGTTTCGTACCAATTCAAGTCATTTACAACCAACGGATTAGAAGACATTAAAGACAAAGATCTGATGACAGAAAGGAGTCCAAATTCATTATTAAATACCTGATACGTTAGAAAATTGGAATTTAATAGGAATGATTGTATAACGGCTTATTTAATATCATTTATTACTCATAATTATACCATTAAAGCTGAAGCTTCATTCCTTTACCTAGAATTACCTATAAAAGGAAGAAGTATCATCATTTGTAAGGACACAGAATACTATTGGGAACTCATTGAAATACAAAATTATTTGCTATTTTACCATCATTCTCAAAAGTATTTTATTTTCGTCTCCTGATTATCAGTAACCCGAATTTATTTTTAGCTTTGACCAAAGAACCAAATTTTTGGTTAAACAATGCTAAAGAGAGATAAGGGTTTCTCTTCTTAAGTCTTTAATAATAAAGATGCATGGGCTAATTTTTAGATGTTGGCGGATCTGTGAAAATGGGCTTATGGCCCACGTTTTGCTAAAGCTAATAGCTGAAGCTTGTGCTTCTTCCTTTTCTTAATGATGGCAGAGTTTTTGATGGGCAAATGGCCCACTTTATGTCTTGTTTAATGTTAATTGGTTTAATTAGCCCATTCTCTTATTATTTTTTTTTTAAAAACTTTAGTTAAAGACTTATATGCCCTTATTAGTATATAGGGTATTACATGCTCCCCACCTTATGAAATTCGGTCCCCAAATTTAATTCTGGTACGTACCTGTAGACTGAAATAAGTAAGGATACTTGACTCGCATTCTATCTTCCACTTCCCACGGTGCTTCTTCAACTGAATGATTTCTCCATAAGACTTTTACAAACAATATTCTTTTGACTGTAGTTTTCTTACTTGCCTATCAACAATATCCATCGGCTCCTCCTCGTAGGATAACTTCTCATCGAGCGGTATAGTCGGTGCTTCAATCACCTGAGATGAGTTCGATATACATTTCTTAGCATTGAGACATGAAACACTGGATGACTAAAGGACAACTCAGGAGGAAGTGCCAAATAATAAGCCACCGCTCCCACTCGGTCTAGTATCTCATACGGTCATATAAACTTGAGGCTCAACTTGCGTCTTTTCCCAAACCGCATTACACCTTTCATAGGGGAGACTCGTAGGAAGACTTTGTCTCCAATTGTGAACACTAAATCTCTTCTTCTCTTATCAGCATAAGACTTTTTTCTGCTTTGAGCTGTAAGCAATCTCAGTCTGATCAACTAGACTTTGTCCATAGCTTCTTATACTAAGTCAGGTCCCAATAAGTTAGTCTCACCATCTTCAAACCATTCGATAGGAGAACGACATCTTCTACCATATAATGCTTCGTACGATGCCATTTGAATACTGGACTGGAAGCTATTGTTGTAAGCAAATTCAGCTAAAGGTAGATAAGTGTCCCAACTACCTCCAAACTCAAGAATATAAGCTCTCAACATATCCTCCAAGATCTATATAGTACATTCAGACGGCCCGTCTGTCTATAGATGAAATGCAGTACTAAGATCTACTCATATACCCAATGCTTCTTGAAAAGATTTTCAAAAGCGTGAAGTGAACTGTGATCCTCTATCAGAGATGATGGACACTAGAACTCCGTGAAGTCGGACAATTCTGTTCATAAATATCTTTGCATACCTCGCTCCACCATATGTAGTCTTCACTGGAAAAAAGTGTGCTGATTTTGTCAGTCGATCTACAATTACCCACATCGAATCATAACCTCTAAGGATTCATGGTAGACCAGTGACAAAATCCATAGTAATTCTTTCCCATTTCCACTATGGAATCTCAATTTGTTGTAGCAGTCTTACGGTTCGCTGATGCTCCGCCTTGACTTGCTGACAAGTCAAACAACTAGAAACAAAGTTAGCAATATCTTTCTTCATACCTTCCCACCAATAAAATTGCTTCAGGTCATGGTACATTTTTATGGATCCAGGATGTATAGTATATTTGGAGTTGTGGGCTTCTTCGAGAATAGCATGTCTGAGTCCATCTACGTCTGCTACACATAGTCTGTCACCCATTCTAAGCACACCATCACTTTCAAAAATCATATCCTTGCTTTTACCGGCTAAGGCCTCATCTATGTATTTGCATAATCCTTTATCCTACTATTGAGTGGCCTTAATGCGCTCAAATAATGAAGACTTAGCCTGAGCACAAGCCAACAATGCCTCTAAATTTCCGACACTAAATCTGATACCTATATCTTCTAGTCTCTGAATATCTTTGGCCAAAAGTCTTTTTGCAGGAGCTATATGAGCCAAACTCCCCATAGATTTTCTGCTCAATGCATCAGCCACCACATTGGCTTTTCTAGGATGATACAAAATAGAACAATCATAGTCTTTGAGTAGTTCCATCCAACGACGCTGCTGAAGATTTAGATCTCTCTGCTGAAAGATATACTTTAGACTTTTATGGTCAGTATAAATCTCACAAGTTTTGCCATATAGATAATGTCTCTAAAATTTTCGAGCAAATACCACTGCAACCATCTCCAAATCATGTGTAAGATAGTTTTGCTCGTACTTTTTCAATTGTCTCGAAGCATAAGCAATAACACGACCATTTTGCATGAGAACACATCCTAATCCCACCCTCGATGCATCATAGAACACCATAAATCCTTCAGAATCTGATGGTAAGGCAAATATTGGTGCAATTGTCAAACATATTTTGAGTTTTTGAAAGCTCTGCTCATATTCCTCCTTCCGCTGAAACTTTGCATTTTTTTGTGTTAGCTTGGTCAGCGGCGCTGCTATTCTGGAGAAATCCTGCACAAAACGCCTGTAATAGCCTACTAAACCTAAAAAGCTGCGAATCTCTGTAGGAGAAGTAGGCCTGGGCCATTTCTACACAACTTCTGTCTTCTTAAAATCTACCATAATTTCATTTTTAGAAACAACATGCCCCAGAAATGATACCGAGTCTAGCCAAAATTCACACTTCGAAAACTTAGCATAAAGACGATGTTTTCGCAATGTCTGTAACACAGTCTTGAGATGATCCTCGTGTTCTCCTTGGCTACGAGAATATATCAGGATATCATCAATTAATACTATTACAAATCTATCCAGAAACAGCTTGAACACCTTATTCATTGCAGCTGGAGCATTAGTCAGTCCAAAAGGCATCACAAGGAACTCATAGTGCCCATATCGAGTTCTGAAAGCAGTCTTAGAAATATCTTCATCTTTGATTCTAAACAGATGGTAACTAGAACGGAGGTCAATCTTTGAAAAGTGGGTAGCTCCTTTTAACTGATTTAATATGTCATCTATACGAGGCAAAAGATTTTTATTACGTATTGTTATCTTGTTCAACTTCCTGTAGTCACTGCACATTCTTAGGGATTCGTTTTTCTTCTTTACAAACAGTACTGGTGCACCCCATGGTGATACACTAGGTCTAATAAACCCTTATCTAACAAATCTTATAACTGTTGCTTTAGCTCCCTCAACTTTATTGGTGCCATTCGATATGAGGGTATCAATATGGGTTGTGTGTCAGGTAGCAAATCAATTCCAAAGTCTATTTCTCATACGGGAAGCAATCCTGGTAAACCCTTAGGAAATACATCAGAAAATTCTCTAACTACTGGTACATTTTCTATACTAACTGTTTCCTTTCTTGTGTCATTTACAATAGCTAAAATACCCAAGCAACCTTTCTTCAAAAGTCGTTTAGCCTTCATAAACGATACAACTTTGCAAGTCTCTGGAACCTGACCCCCTTTTAGAATAAAACTAGGTTCGTTTGGTATCTCAAACTTGACTATCTTTGCATGACAATCCGATAGCATAGAAAGAAGATAACCAATCCATTTCCATCAGCGTGTCAAAGTCAATCCTATCAAGTACAATAAGGTCAGCTAGAGTATCTTTAGCCTCAACCTAAATCTAACAAGCACGGTACACGTATTCAGCTAATAAAGACTCTCCAACAGGAGTAGCAACTAGAAAAAGATCATTCAATAGATCAGGCTGTTTACTAAACCTCAAAGCAAAGTACGAGGACACATAGGAGTGAGTAGATCCCAGATCAATCAATGCAAGTGAATCAAATGAACAGACAAAAAGAATACCTGTAACCACTGCATTCGAGGCCTGAGTAACCTGTCTAGTAAATGCAAAAACTCTCGCCTGACCTCTACCAGCATTCCTTTGTCCTTGATTCACAGTAGCACGGTCTCCAGCACCTCGACCTCTATTTCCTATACCTGTAGCACCTGAAGTATTACGAGTAGTCTGAGTGGGTGCAACTGACTGAATATAATCCTGGTTGAAATTTCTCGAAGGCCGAGGGCAATCCCTCAAGTGATGTCCCAACTGGCCACACCAAAAGCACTCTCCAGTTAGAACATGACATTGTCCCAAATGTGATCTACCACAGATCTGGTAAACTGGAGTAGTGGCATCTGCCGAGAATTACGATGTCAAGATGCTGACGGTACCCTAGTACCTTGTCTATAATGTAGCCTATATGTGGACTGTGAAGACAAATGTGTCCCTGTCTGAGAACCCTATTTTTATTGTCCCTGATTTCCTGCTCTTCGATTTTCACTAAACCCGCCACCGAAAGACCCTTATGTCTTGGCCTTTTTACGTAAATCACTAGTTGTACGCTCATCACGTCCCTTGTTTTCAATATTTCTAGCAAGGTCAACTACATCAGAGTAGGATGAAGTCTTCATCTGTGGGGCTACTGCAGTATATATACGACCAACCAATCCATCAATAAACCTCTGAACTCGAGCTTCTTTGGTAGGCACTAAGTAAGGAGGATATATAGCCAACTTAAAAAACTTAGTATTATATATTGACACATCTATATCTGGAGTCTGAACCAATCTCAAAGTCTCTAGCATATTTTTGCATCAGGCTATTTGGAAGGAAATTATTCTTGAACAACTTAGTGAATTCGTCCCATGTCAATGGTGCTGCTCCTGCTGGCCTTCCTAGCAATACAGTTTCATACCATGTGTTGACCATATCCTCTAGTTTGTATGTTGCAAGCTCCACGACTCTCTCACTAGAACATCCAAAAGCACGTAATGCCTTGAGTGTCCCATCTAAGAAACTTTGAGGATCTACTGAACTATTGGAACCTGTAAATTTTGGTGATTTCAATTTTAGGAACTCTTGTAGTGATACTTCCTTATTCCCGAAGTTCTGAGTTTGTGTAGGTGCTTGTGTCTGTAAAGTAGCCCGAGGAGTTGGACTTCTACCCTGAGCAGGCACAAATGCCTCTAACACATTTAATAACCTTGCCACCGCGTCTGCAGTTAAGGCAACCGTAGGTACAACAGTTGACAATGGTGATGGAGCGTCCTGGACTCCCTGCCCTTGCACTTGATTTGGCATAGCAGCTTGGGGTTGACCCATTTTCCCAACTTCAGGTTAAGAAGCAGTCTGTCTTCTAGTTTGATGAACCCTAACTTGATCGCCACCCGGGTAGTACCATGTCCGGCACCACGTCTAGCAGATTAGGGTGTGCATGTCCTAGCCATCTGCGAAAAAAATATTCTAAAGTCAATCAAATTATCTCAACGCATGATCAAAGAATGAAAGAAGGGAAAGCATTCCTAGATGTTCAGTAGCCTCAAGATCATAAGTATGGGCGCCTACATACCCATGAACAAGACTCTACTAAACATTGCTCTATGACTCGGGACTCAAAGCCTAAGCTCTGATACCAACTTCGTCACGACCTAAATTAGGATCATGACCGGAACTTAGGAGCAAGTGCCCCCAAGTAAGCCTCATCGGTATTTTACAGAAAATCGGGCAGAGTTTTTCCTGTTTTTGGACTATCCCAAAAATTTTCCTGTCTCAAATCATCAACCAAACATTATAATATCATACCAAATAATCGACAACTTATCAATCAACCAAAACAAGTCTCCACCATAACTAAACCACCAACTAACCACTAGAAATACTAATTTATCTCCAACTTTGATAAATAAGAACGATACTCAACATAAGACTATACTAACAAAAGAATATTCAAGACACTAAAATAATGACTATGGAGCAACTCTAAGAATTCAAAGAAAAGACCATAACAATAAATAAAATCTCCGCCCACGCAAACAAGTGCGAGGCTCACCAAGAACTATTAACCTGTGCGCTCTAATTAACGAAATCCTCGCCTGCATCAACTACTGTCCCTGTAAAATAATTAGCGGGGAATGAGTTGCTAGCTCAGTGAGTAATAACACTTAACCATAACCATTTTTATTGGGGACAAGTCAAAAAATATGCTAGTATATCAAATAGAAAATAACATAAAAATGCCCCTTCAGAAACAATAAATAATTTTCAGTCTCATCATGTTCTTCTTGTAGTATAATACAATTGATAATTTAGCAATAACCTCGGTAACCACTGTATAATATCAATATTCACATTTTGGGAGGTTTAAATGAATGGATCATGTAATCGGTATAACTGTGGACTTCTTCGCAAGAAGTCAAATATAACGGTAGTCCCTACTCGAGGAAAATCAGTAACGGTATGCTAGTTCTACCTTCCTATTAGCGAGGGATATAACTGTACTCTGTAATCGGTAAATACAAGGTGCACCAGGTCTAACGAACCCGCCGTTAGCTACGGGATCCTTCAAAGTCTACTCCCATTTATACTTGTCTCTGTATCCGTATATACTCATAGGAAAATATTTTAAAACAATATAGGGCATTTCGGTTCTTATCAAATAATATATTTCATTTCGATAACAGTAAATTCAAGTAACAGTAAAACAGATCTAGTGACAATGACAATATTTAAAATAACGATAATCAACTCAAATAACTATTTCGGTATCATATCGAGTAAAAGATTTGTCCCACATGCAACTCAAATTAATCGATAACATATTCATATTAAAAATTATGTGTAAATCATGCAATTTATGAAAACACAAGTTGTGGTAAGATTACTACTCACACTACTCGTGTCGAAATACCAAATGCTTCACCTCGAGCAATTCATACAAATTCCTCCAATCAATCTATAATTACATAATATCAATCTCATGTTAATTGCCTCATTTAGGCTAAATCCATCACTAATTTAGAATACTAAATCCTTCGAGTTTTATATTTTATCATCAATTCGCCGAATTATATTTACTCATGCTATGAGCAATTTAAATTAGTCCAAAATCTTTTAAATACAAATGTATTTATATTATTTATTCCCTTAACTGTTCAATTTCCTTAATCGTGTGCATAAATTGAAACTGAAATACATTTACTATCCATAATATTCCTTCTTAATTGATACTTATCTTTTGAACTCAATACTAGATTTACCACATTCAAACCCAAATCTGATATTGTCATTGCAATATAGTTAAACACCAAAAGTCTATTCTTGCACCCTAACTTAATTTACACCTAACAAAAATCATATATAATGAGACTAGTTTAAGTACAAATACATTAATACCCTTCTTTTTCCAAGTGAATATATCATACAGTAATATTGACTAACTTCCAATTGCATAATTTCCCCAGAAATCTCTCTAGGAAGACCATGAATAGTAAATCCGTCACTATTCATCGGCCATAACTCCGGCTTCCAGCAAGGTAAGATCACAAGATTGGTCTCAAAAGAACCTCCTTCTCTTAGAGAACAACCCCCAATTGGTTTCATCCTCAAATCCATAGCAAAATTTTCCAGATCTTAAATTTTATTTCGCGATCTACTGTAGCGAGCAGAATATTTTCAGAAATTTGTGCGCTTCTGGCCTTCTGTGGATTTTTTCTGTTTCTTCTACATCAATGGAGTGTTGAATCAGTTCATGGCTGCATCATCCTCTCCCCAGCCTTTGGCTGTGGGAGAGAGGAACTCAACATATGCATCACTACTGGAAAACAAAAAATCTGGACAAGTTCCGACAAAAATCGAGCTTAAGCAGGTGGAGTTCATCCATGGTGAAGCTACGATTGAATTTACAATGGAGGAAGTACATCAATATGCTAAGGTGGAAGGGTTACATCAAGATTTGGTGATTAAATTCTCACAAGATCAATATGATATACAAGATATTCGAAAGATGCTGCCTAAACATTTTGAAACTCAAGGTCGTTGCCTCGTCGGATGGCTTGCAAGAAGACATGTTTTGATCAGGTTTGATAGACATGACGATTATGTTCTTGCTGCAGCAAAATCTGTTAATTACTTAGTAGCTAATGGACAAGAATTACAGATGCGAATTTTTCCATGGACTATTACTTTCAATCATAAAGAGGAGACCTCCAAAGCTTTTGTGTGGATATCGTTTCCTAACTTGCCTCCTATGTTATTTGCAAAACAATCCTTGCTTTCTATAGCTTCAGCAGCAGGTAAACTATTGGCAATAGATAAAGCAACACAAGATAAGTCACGACCTAGCACAGCTAGGGTCAAGGTCGAGCTTGATCTTCTAGGTAAGCTGCCACAAATTTTGAGGATCAAATTTGTGGATGAAAAATCTGGTATGGTGATCGAGCATCTTCAGAAATTTATTTATGATAATCTGCCCTTGTATTGCACTTGTTGCAAGCGTCAAGGTCATGATGTAAATACATGTCGTTTGATCTCGACAAATAATCAGGATAGTGGATTGAATGGTGATATCGAGGAAACTAATGATCCCACGATTGTGGAAAAATTTCAAGGAGATTTGAGACAGATGCTCAATGAAAAGAGACAACTGCATGGTATAATTGAGGCAGCAAGAACAGATGGATCAAAGGCAATTTTAGCTGATTCTAATATCCACGATGATCCCAACAAGCCAGGGACCTCAAAGATTTTGGCTACTGTCCCTGTTGATCGTGCCTTAACCAGGATTTCTCAACCTATGTCTGAAAAGCAAGAAATAGGGTGTCGAAAAATTGAGGGATTGTCAGTGATATAGCGACAGTCGCAGGAGCTATTGATGCATTGGAGTGTGAAGAGATTGCAGCTACAGGTCCTGATTTTGATCGCGGTCCAATTGGTGTTCATGAGGGTCCACATACTGGGCAAAAATATGCTGAAGTTGGGCATCAATTATCTAAAGGACATGAGCAAATTATTATACAGAAACTGACAGAACAAGCTTCTTTTGTTTCGAATTTGGATGGTACAGTTGCATTGAATAAAAATTGTGATCGGGTTACTGCAGTTGAAAAACTAGCAGTTACATTGATTAATGGTGATGTTGTAAAAACTAGTGCTCAAACTGTGCAACATTCGATGGGTGCAGTCTGGACAGTAGTAAATCGAGCAGCTAATTCCAAGAAGCATGCTACAGTTCCTACCAATCGAGCTACAACCAAGATTACAGATAATATTTCTCCTGCTGTAGCGAGAGGTACACGGGCTGTGGAGTCAACTTTACACAACAATGCTATGGTGAATGCAAATGATGTCAACAATTTGATACAACAAGAAGTGGGGACATCTAGAGGTTGTCGACCTATAAATGCTACAACTGAACAATTTTGTAAAGTAGCAGGTGACAAAGATGCTACTTTAAATGGAGAAGGATATGAACATGCAAGTGTTGAGGCTTTGGAATGGACAAATGCTATGACATCTCAGCTGGAGTTTATAGCAAAATCAGCTGGCGTTTTGCAATTTACTGTTGATCCAAAGATTGAAACATCTGGGCATTTGAAGGCAGATGCTGTTGCTACTTTACCACACAAATCTGATACAAAGAGCAGTAATTGGACAGTGGTGAGTAAATCACCTATAAAGAAGCAAACTCCAGTTATTCAAAATCAGATTCATCCATCAACAATTATTGGAGTCTTGAACTCTTTTGATGCATTGGTCAATTAGGGTGAGCATGATGTGAATGAGGCTAAAAATAAGGAGCAACATAAGGAGGATGAGACACAATCAATTGGTGGAAAAATAAGCGTTACATGCAATGTAATTCAGCAGAAAAATGTAAAGGACTTAGCTGCTCGACTTGGTACTGCAACAGATAAAAATCAATTTGGTGAGCAAAGTCAAGTACCTGATGATCTTACAACAACAATTTACATTTCCAATATAGAGCTAGATAAAATGGTAGAGAATGCCCATGCAGCTATGATGATCAACACAACTCCAAAATATGGGCAGCCACAAGCTCGAGGCAGTTACACACAACATCAAAAGTCCAAGAACACAGGTAAACGACTCATTACTTCGAAGGACATTGTTCCAGTTGATGCGCAAAATGCAAAGGCACACAGATCCAATGCACCTACACTGCACTTCTCCAATCCACATGTTGAACAAATCATTAAAGATGTTCAAAAAGAAATGATGATGAACAATCCCATGGCCAAACAACCTTTGGGCACCTTAAACAAATCTATTTTTGAGGTTCCTTCGCAGTCAATGGAATCTTGTGGAGAGGTTGAAGGTGAAACTGGGAAACTTATGTTATCAACGAGGAATAACAATGATGTTACACAAGGAAATTTGAGGTTGATGGCTATCAAGTCCAAATTTTGGCTAGATCAACGGGAGGATGATGATGAAGAGGATTGGGGAGATGGTTTTGCTGGTTATTCATCAAAAGAAGCTGATCGTGAGGCTAATCATGATAGTACAGGTGAGGAGATTGATTCCTTAGCGATGGTAAAATCTGAACGAGTGCCAGCAACAAGTCCAATGAGCAATTTGAACTCCAATGCTCCTGCTTTCATTCCAAGAAATCCTTCATCTCCAGCTATTCAAAATACAGTAATTGGAACACCTACATCTACTGTGCAACAGCAACAAGTTAATCCCAACACTTCAAATGTTACTCCTACTGGTGAGCGAACAAAAACAACAATATCAAAATCTGGGAAGATCCAAATTGTGACAACAAGTCTTCATGCAATAACACCTACAAGGCAGGTTATTCCAGCTGCTACTCATCTAGGTGATCGAGAAGTCACAACAACAAATTATGGAAAGAACCAAATTGTTACAACAATCCCAGATATTTCAGAGGAGGAAAGAAGACTCTTGGATGCAATGATGAGTTCTAATCCTGTAAATCTTACTGCTTCTAGCACTGGAATGTTGAGTAAGAGCAGGAACAAATTGCAAAAAATAGAACATTATCAAAGCAAGACAATAGTGACTAATACACAAGGTCAATCTGCATTGGAGACAATTGTTATCGACCAAAATGTTCCACAACCAGTGCACCTGGGGAGAGACTTGTATGAAGACGGAGATGAAGAAGCAATGTTACAACAGTGTAGAGCAGAGGCAGCAAGAAAAGGGGATCTATCACCAATGCATAGCGGCAAAGGTAAGAAGACTCATACAAGGAAAAATAGTTGGGACGACAAGGTTAATGGTTTTTTATATGTTAGGCGACCTCCAATGAGAGTTTCCAAACAAAAGAAGGCCTCCCCAACTACATCTACAAAGTCCAATCGTTCAAAAAAGAAATCATTAATTTTGAATATATTTTGAAGAATTGGGATTGTGATGAAAAAGAGTTACAAATTGAAGAAATTACAAGTTCGGACAAGAAGGGACAACATTTTAATTCCGTCATCATTTTATTCTACCATTATATTAATATTCTCATTTGTAATATTATCACAGAGTATGTTATAAACTCTGTGATGATCATTGAATATTTGGTACTTTCCAGTTCTTATTTTTTACATGCATGTTAGTAGGTGAGGCTATTTAAAGCCTCAATAGGAATAGTAAGGTAAGGTTTAGCCCAATTTGTGTTACCTTGGTCCTATGCCTTTGGAAATTATCCACACAGCTATGAGATTATATGCCCTTGTGAGACTTTGCCGGTAACTACCCCATGAATCCTCTACATGAGGCTGCCATCATAAGGCAATGTAAGGCGCAGAGGAGTGAATATATAACCAAGGCATATGGGTAAAAAAAACCGATGCTATTGTCCCCCTTATTTGTACATTTCCTAATTGTTGTATTTTTCTTTTCTTTTATTAATAAAAACTAGCCCTAGGCGCTTGCCTACCGGATTGCCAAAAAAAAAATTCCCCAGAATAACTCTTATTGGTATTATATTTCTTATACCTCGTGAAACCCTTCAAATATATGAACTGAGATAAAAAGAATTACCAGAAGAAAAGAACGCAGATGAGAAATTCGAGTATTACCCGTAAGAACCAATGCGTATTTAAAATTTCTCAAGGTTTGATTTTAGCCTCTTTCTTCTTCTCCTTTTGTTTCCTCATCTATGGGTTTATTGTTGTTTTTCTCAGTTGTTTAGCAGCAACTTTGTGCATTTCTTTTCACCCTTTCCCCTTTCATGTTTTCTTTTCCTTGTGATGGGCTTTAGCCCATTCTCTTGTTATTTCTTTCCTTTTTTTAAAAAAACTTTAGTTAAAGGCTTATATGCCCTTATTAGTATATATGGTATTACAGGCGACCTCTCCCAAATTCACACTCGGCGACCTCGCCCGAATTCACATTCAGGGACCTCGCCCGAATTCACATTCGGCGACCACGCCCGAATTCACATTCGGCGACCACGCCCGAATTCACATTTAGCGACCTCGCCCGAATTCACATTTGGCGACCTCGTCCGAATTCACATTCTGTCTCCTAGCTCGAATTCACGTTCGACGACCTCACCCGAATTCACATTCGGCGACCTTGCCCGAATTCACGTTCGGCGACCTCGCCCGAATTCACATTCGGCGACCTCGCCCGAATCAACATTCGGTCTCCTCGCCAGAATTTACATTCGGTCTCTACGCCCGAATTAATATTTGGCCTTCTCGCCCACATTGATATTCGGCCTCCTCGCCCGTCCAAATCTAAGGATACGGATGACCTCCTCCGATGCCGCCATCATTGCCAAAGCTGCCATCCTGTCCTCGACGGCCTTCTCCAAGTCTACCGTCTTCTTGATCGACTCATCACTCGAGTCATTGGCCCTGATTGAACTCTACTCAAGTTCAGCCCGCGGAGATACCACTTTGACCTAAAGATCGGCACCCTCAGCCGCAATCCACACTAGTCGACCTCCCCATCCGAATTTATCGAACTACGATTAATGAAGTCCGCTCACCGAGCTCGACCAAAGGACGACCTTGATAAGCGGAGAGACTAACTGTATGGGTCTAAATCAGATCAGAGAAATTTGGCACGCGGAGACAAAAGGCCGAGGTCGAACAGTCATCAATTAGGCCGAGGTCAGACAGTCATCAATACGGCCGGGGTCGGACAGTCATCAATAAGGCCGGGGTCGAACAGTGATGAAACAACTAGTTTGCTTTGGAATCCTCAAAGGGAATATTCTACTGAATATTCTCTCTAATTATACTTTTTAGGATTTTCTATGGATACCCCTTATAAATAGGAGGTGAAGACTTCTCAAAAAGGGGGTTCCCTCTCCCTCTCTCTAGAAAATATGTAAACACTCATCTTTAAAGAGATTAGAGGATCTGTGATCCAGGACCTTGATCAGATCCAAAAAGGGTCCTAAAGTTCTTGTATTTGTCTATCATTCATTTTTATCAAATGAAAGAGGATATGTGTCACTCAAGATTGGGTGAATCTTTTCCTTTATTTATATTTTATTGTCATTTAATGTTACTTAATGCATCTTTCTTTGTACTATTAAATCTGGTCATAATCACTGCAGCATTTATACTCAGCTATGTTTTTCTAGTTATATTATTCATCCTGAATCTAGAATTAATTATCCTTAACTAAGATTTACCCTCCATCTTCTTATTTAATTAGTTTAACAAAAAAAAGGTCTCATACTTTTTTTTGGGTAAAACAGCCCATTGTTAGCATATCTGTCGGATGGGCTCGTCAATTAACTTCTTTGGATGTGTTAACTTTATCAAACTGCGAAAAACTAAAACATCTGCCATCCGGAGATGTCATGCGACGCCTCACCAAATTAAGGTGCCTGAGAATTTCTGGCTGCCTACATTTAAACGAAAGTAGCCCAAACGAATGGTCCAAGATTTCCCATATTCCATCAATTGATTGGGCAGATTCAGGACCTACGTAAGTTGCTGTTTACTTCAGTTTCTGAATCTCTCAATTCTTTTTTCCTAGAAGGTTGCGTGCTGTTGTATATATACAGAGTCAAAATCTATTGGTAGTAATCCCATTGGTTATAATATTTAGATTTGGCAGAGAAATGCTATAATCAAGTTCTTTCTTGGCATTTTTTTCGCATACATAGATTTATTGTTTAACAAGGATTGGTTGTGTTCCACAGAGAGGAATCACGGACTTCGTTTTTCTGGAAGCTTTGGTGGTTAACTAATTTGAAATGCACTCTGTGTTGAAATTCCAATACAAACACAGAGCCAACGCAGCGAAAATTAAACAAGGAATGTACCTTCAATCATAGTTGTTCAAATGTTGTAGAATCACCTTATAAAAACTTTGACAGAAAACCTTGGAGTCACATGCGTATTTATAGGTAGGCTAGGGACTCTTAGGTAAATACTTTAGCCCTAGGGACTTCTGCATAAATTATAATTACCCTAGAGACTCCTAATATATGGTAATTTCTTCACATCAAAGAAACTACCATATATGCAAAACTACAAAATATTATCTGATATATTATTTCCTTTGGAAGACAATGTACATAATTTATTACCTTATATGTGTGTCACACTAGAAGTCTCTAGAAGAGACAATAATTTCTAACATTCTCCCACTTGGCCCACATATTAAACTCAGATAATCCTTTATGAGAGATAAACATATAATATGGCCATAAACTTTATCGCTCAACTAAAAGTTATGCGACAATCACTTTGACTAGAATATATTATTACACGAATCATGACGATCATGCTTTTAAACAAACACTTCCTTTCATGTATTACAATGCACAATATATTCCAATAAAGTGTCTAACAACTTTATGAATGAACTTAATATAAGTCATTCAGAGTCCAATTTTATTGATCCAATGATCACAAATAATACATGAAAAATCAAAAGTGTGCACTGTCATGTATATCAAAATAAACATAATGTCTAGACAAAATGTTAGAGCGCAAAGCAAGACTAAATTGAGCTACTAAGCTCCATATGAGTTACATGACCCTTGAAGATATTAACCGGCAGACCTTTAGTCATAGGATCAGCAATCATCAAAGTAGTACTAACATGCTCAAATTCATATCTTACTTCTTCACATAGTCTCTAACCATCAAGTACTTTATGTCAATGTGCTTGCTTTGGTTGCCACTTTTATTATTCTTAGAAAAGAAAACTGCAGCTGAATTGTCACAAAAATTCTCAATGGCCTTGAAAAGGAATCGACAATCCTAAGGCCGGAAATAAAGTTTTTCAACCATAACGCCTGTGATATAGCTTCATAGCATGCTATAAATTCAGCTTCCATTATGGATGTTGCAACAATGGTCTGCTCGACACTTCTCCAAGACACAACACCTCCATCAAGAAGGAAAATGTACCCCGAAGTAGATTTATCAGTGTCTTTGCATCCACCCAGATCAGAGTCTGAATATCCAATCACCTTCAATGAGTCAGAGCATTTGTATGTGAGCTTAAAATCCTTTGTTCCTTGCAAATATCTCAAGACCCTTTTACCAGCATTCCAATGGTCAAGACTAGGGTTACTTTGATATCTGCCAAACATTCCTACCGCAAAAGCAATATCAGGTCTAGTACAAACCTGTGCATACATAAGACTCCCAACAAGGGAACATAGGTAATGTCTTTCATTTGCTCCTTTTCCAATGCATTTTGTGGACATTGATTCAATGAGAATTTGTCACCTTTAATTATGGGTGCTGCTATAGGTGAACAGTTCTTCATCCCGAATCTTTCCAGAATTCTTTCAATGTAGGCCTTTTGAGACAGTCCAAGTAATCTTTGGGATCTCTCTCTGTGAATCTCTATGCCAATGACATAAGAGGCTTCACGCATATCCTTCATCTCAAAATTCTGGATAAGGAACTGTTTAGTCTTATGCGACAATCCCAAATCACTACTTGCAAGCAAAATATCATCCACATATAGGACTAGAAAAATATATTTGGTCCCACTTATCTTAAGGTATATACACTGATCAATGATGTTCTCCAAAAATCCAAATGAAGAAATAACATTATGAAATTTAATATACCATTGGCGGGAAGCCTACTTTAGCCCATAAATGGATTTATTTAACTTGCAAACAAGGTGACTTTTGTCATTATCACAAAATCCTTCAGACTGACTCATGTATACTTCCTCTTCAAGATCTCCATTCAGGAAAGTTGTTTTCACATCCATTTGATGCAACTCTAAATCAAAATGAGCTACTAATGCCATGATTATTCTCAGTGAATCCTTCTTTGATATTGGAGAGAAGGTTTCATGGTAATCAATGTCTTCCCTTTGAGTAAAACCCTTGGCTACAAGTCTGGCTTTATATCATTCGATATTACCCGATGAGTCTCTTTTAGTTTTAAAGACCTACTTGGAACCTATGGTAGGGGATCCCTTTGGTAATTCGACGAGATCCCAGACTTTGTTTTTAGCCATAGATTCTAACTCTTCTTTTATGGCATTATACCAAAGTGTGGAGTTTTCTCCACTAATGGCTTGTGAAAACGAGCATGGATCATCTTTTAGTCCAATATAATAATCAAACTCTTGGAGATATACAACATAGTCGCTAGAAATCTGATTTTTGAAATCTTGAGGATTTTCTCACTCCCACTGGTTCAGACACTTCTCCAGTGGGTTCAGGTAAAGCGGGTTGATCTTCATGTGGCTCCTCAAGTGATAGTGGCTCTTGAACTTGTTGTTGTTCAGATAATTCATGAGAATTTTTCTGAGCAACATTCAAGTTCCCAATCTCTTGTACCAAAGATTAGATGAGTTCTCATTGATAATACATCGCTTAGTGCCAATTTCTTTATCATAAAAAGTTAAAACATTGCATTCAAATGTGGGGTCTAGCTCAAGTTTATATAAATTTCCATTCAAATTTCCAAAATCAATAACTTTATTATCTTTCAAGAGTTTCACAGAAGGATAATGAAAATTCAAAATCATATCCACTAATCGATAGTCTTGAAAGAGAAATTAAATTTCTAGAATATTCTGGATCATAAAAAATATTTTCTAAATCTAAGTAAAAACCATCATTCAAAATAAGCCTATAAGTCCCCACGCCTTCCACACGTGAACACATACTATTGCCAGAATAGACATATTGTTCACTTCCTATCAGCTTCCTCTGAGTTAGAAAGTCCTGCATGATTTTGGCAATGTGAATTGTAGCACCAGAATCAATCCACCATGTATTATCAGAAACTTCAATAAAATTAGATTCATAACATACAAAGGTAAAATTACCTTTCTTCTCAAGCCATTGAGAATGAAATGCACAAGAAATAGTTCAGACATATCCACCTCAAGGGACTTGAGTTTAGCAGCAATGTCTCTTATCTCCATAATGTGCTCACGCACTGTACGACTTCTGTCGAAAGTCATACTTGAGAGCCTCTTCATAAGGGTGCTGGCCAATGCCTTGTCAGAGCTTACGAATTGTTCATCAATTGCCTTCATGTAAGCTTTGACCTTATCGCTATTAAGGATATAACCCCTAATGCTTTGGCTTATGTGAGCTTTTATGAGCATTAAACTTAAGCGATTAGATCGCTCCCACCGCTCATAATTAGCCTTAGCAGTTGGCGTACTTGATTCCGTGGGGATAGGTGGTTCATCCACACGGAGTGCCAGGTCCAGATCCGAGCACCCTAAAGTGAGAAGGACTTTCTCCTTCCATTCAGAATAATTGTCACCAAAAAATATTGGAATTCGAGCATTCTCATTAAAAATAGCGGTAGGAAAAGCGGTAAAGACTGCAAAATAAGGATAAACATACATAAACTATGAAGTACAATCCATCAAAGATGAATTGCGTAAAATAACGATTTATAGTAAATTCTAGACCTTCCTGTGGGCAGAGGTTGTAACCCATGCATAGAATTTACTAACTTTATTAGACTAGTAAACCAAAATACATAAAAATTTATCTGTACCTGTGCGCATAAGATAAATTTAACTTAAAGGTTTACTATCTCATTCCAATTAATCTCAACAAAATTGTTACCTCCCTGTGGGACCGAGTTACCATTTTAATAAGATAACTGGACTAAATAGATGTCATTATAACCTTTAATCACTAAACGTTATGTAATTAATAAACTCAATTTCTTTTATATTAAGTACTCAAGATGCCGTGGCTACTCTTAAGTACATCACATAAAAGAAAACTCAAATATGACATCTCAAATAATCAACTTGAACAAATATTGATTAGATTCTTAACAAGGAGCAATGCAAAGTATAAGCAGATGCCTATATAAACCCAATTAGGAAAATATTTTTAATAATTAAACTAATTTCTTTAAATTAGTAGCAACGTTATAAACTCCAACAAATTATGGATATGTTCATGTCACATCATATATCAAACCGAATAACATATGCAATGCCAACAAATTTTGCCGCACAATGATCAAATAAGCGTAATGCTTATAAACTCCAAAACTGATTCTTATAACCATAAGAATGATTTTAAACAATAGTAAAGCAAATAGATTTTAAACACGATAATTACAAAGATAGTTTCAATTTATAGGCACATGTCTCAAGATCTTTTATCTTATAAACTTGAAACAATTAAAATCCATAAAATTAAGTGTCCAATACACCTTTAGACGACAAAAATAAATAAGTTTTAAACAGAGGCGGATCTAGGATTTAGAGGTTGCGGGTGTCATACTATTTTACGAACATAGATATATTGCTATTTATATGATCAAAGTAAGGTTTTCATTTGATCGGTTTGATCCATGTTGAATTTCGATTAGGGCTATTCATCATTTCGAGTTATATAGACAAACCGAACACGCGAAAAGAATTAGTATTAATAGTTATGACAATCTAGAGCAAAGTACAAACTTTCAAGATATTATTTCATCACAAAAAATAGGAAAAAATAGTTTGAATCAAAATCAATAACTTTAACATTCTTGAGAAGATAAGAAAAGAGTTACCAATTTAATGACCCTAGAAATTGAAACTAGTTTAATCCTGTATATTTAGCAAATTGTAAACAATGCCAATACATTGGGCACATTTACACCAATACATTTGACTGATTCTTTTCTTTTCCTTTTTCTTCAATTAACTGAGCAACCAAAAAAAGTTAGGGAAAATTAAAATGTAAATAATTAACACAATGCAAATATGTACATAGTACATATAGAGGATTCGAAAAAGCAGATGTGGAGAAAACGTTTTTGTCTATGAGCTTTAATTTTGAAATTTTGGTTGTTATTTGATTAAAGGAGTTGCTTTCTTTAGTTTAAAAATGAAAAGGATATTGTTATATTTAAAAAGGTAAAGAAAAATAAGGAAATCCAGAAGATGAAAATATATGAGGCTGAAAGCCTAAAATTGAAGCTCAAAAAATTTAAGTATCTAAGGCTGCAAAGCCTAAAACTGAAGCGATATAACTTTTAAGAGTAAATGTTGAATTGGATCCGAACACGAGCATCTAGATACAAAATCAAGTACTTCACTAGTGGCACCAAACACATGTTCGCTAATCCGGGTGCCATCGATTGGTATATATCAGATTTCTTCTATATATACACAGAATTATATAAATTTCGGCCGAGGGTTACGGGTGGCGTGGCACCCCGTACTCCCTTAATAGATCCGCTCCTGGCTTTAAACCAATCAATTGATACACAACTTCGAGGATCCCGACAACAGCTATATCAAACTCATTAAAGGAATCACAAGAGAGTTACTTAAAAAAACAAGTATTACAATTTAAAAGTTAGTGATTTTGAACCAATTCCATTTAACAGAATACAACCCATTGCCCACAAATCAAGGTCGATGAGTATTCTATATAAAACTGAATAGACAGATTTGTTCAAAACGAGATTTGCATCGTCATGAATACAATCTCGACGCTGAACAACACGACTAAAGGTAGGCTCTGATACCACATGTTAAAATTCCAATACAAACACAGAGCCAACGCAGCAAAAATTAAACAAGAAACGTACCTTCAGTCATAGTTGTTCAAATGTTGTAGAATCGCCTTGTAAAAACTTTGACAGAAAATCTAGGAGTCTTCTAGCCTGTGCCTATCATTGGATGCTAGAGTGATGGAGTCACAACCGTATTTACAGGTAGGCTAGGGACTCTTAGGCAAATATTTTAGCCCTAGGGACTTCTCCATAAATTATAATTACCCTAGGGACTCCTAATATATGATAATTTCTTTTCATCAAAGAAACTACCATATATGCATAACTACAGAATATTATCTGATATATTATTTCCTTTGGGAGACAAGGTAAATAATTTATTACCTTATATGTGGGTCACACTAGAAATCTCTAGAAAGAGACGGTGAATTTCTTACATACTATAGTTAAGAAAATTAAGATATACTTTTCATATTTTAAATTTAATGGGTTCAGCTTTTAGTAGTTTTTAAATTGAACTTTTAGTAGTTTTTCTTGCATATAAATTCATATTCTTTGTCGAAAGTTATAGATTCAATTGAATCGTCGTTGAATGGCTACATCCGCCCGCTCCTGGTAGAAGGATATGATCTTCAGTTGTTGACTCATTATTGGTCTCTTTCATGATTATTTGGTAAAGACTACTGATATATCTTAATTGAAAACATGACTAAAGGAGAAAATCCTCTCTCTCTATTGTTCAAAGAAAAGCTCCATACATGCTTCGTGCAAACTTCAATACAAGTCTCCCTTGTTTGAGCTTACATCTGCTAAATTTTATGGGTTCAGATTCGAAATTCTATCATATTTCATGTAATTTATTGGGTTGAAGATATATTATTTGTATATAATTTAATAATTCTTTCAACAAATATATAGGACCTGAGCCGAAGTTAAGAATTCAAATGAACTCATAGCTTCTATTCTAAATACGCCCTTGAGCTAGTTTCTTAAAAACTGTCCATGGCATTCCATTTGTAAACTGTTGGCTAAATCTTTGCCTTGATTGCTGTTGAAATTGATGGTTTTATATAAATATCGCTTGACATCTAATTTTCAGTTTAATGGAACTTTGTTTGTATTGTTTGTTTGTCGTATATTTTTGACAAAAGCAATAATGTCAAGTACTTAAGTTAAATTGGTGTGCGTACTATTAGATTAGGCTTCTAGCATTTTCCATACAGCAGCAGGTATTTTAAACTCTCTTACAGGGATGGGAATTTTTCCTTTCTTTTCTCGGATTAAATTAAATAATACACTTTAAAGTTTGTTGCTACATTACTAGAAATTCGGTAAAAAACGATCACATATAGCGACCAACGTTGATCATTTATCTCAATATACCGACCAAAACACATCCAAATAGGCTTGGTAGCTATATTGGTAGTCCTTTTACCTTAGCGACCAAAGTTGGTCGCTAAGGTAAAATGACCAAATGTTCACTGTAAACAAAATACCGACCAACTTTGGTTGGTACAATATTTGTAACGACCCAACCGGTCGTTTTGAGCTTTGCACTTTGTTCGCCAGTTCTGGGGCATGACTTTCCCCGTGTGATGTATTATGACTTATGTAAATCGTTGGTTTTGGTTTTCCGGGTAATCAGAATGAATTTGGAAGAACAGTTCTCAGTTTGAAGTTTGAAATTTGAAAGGTTTGACCAATATTTGATTTGTTGGTATATGATCTCGGATAGTAATTTTTATGATTTGGTTAGCTCCGTTAGGTGATTTGGGACTTAGGAGCGTGATCGGAATGGGGTTTGGAGGTTCGGAGTAGATTTAGGCTTGAATTGGCGAAAATGGATTTTTGGCGTTTTCCTGTTGATAGGTGAGATTTTGATATAGGGGTCGGAATGGAATTCCGAGAGTTGCAGTAGTTCCGTTGTGTCATTTGGGATGTATGTGCAAGATTTCAGGTCATTCGGACGTGGTTTGGTTGTTTTTTTTGATCAAAAGCGGAATTCAGAAGATTTTTGGAAACTTAGGCTTGAATCCGATGAGTTTTGGTTGATTCGGCGTTGTTTGAGGTGTTTTGAAGATTGATATAAGTTTGAATAATATTATGGGATATGTTTGTGCTTTTGGTTGAGGTCTCGGGGGCCTCAGGGTGATTCCGGATGGTCGACGGAGAGTTTGGAATTTTTGATAAAGTTGCAGATTTTTCTGCTTCTGGTATTTCCGCACCTGCGGATTGGGGACCGCAGATGCGATGTAAGGGTCCACAGAAGCGGAAATATGCTGGGAATGCTGTGACCGCAGAAGTGGTTGAGGAGTCGCACCTGCGAAGGCGCAGGTGCGGGCAAGGCATCGCAGATGTGAATTTTTGGTGACTTTAGTGAAAACCGCAGATGCGGTGGTTTTGGTCGCAGAAGTGATACCGCAGAAGCGGGAAATGGACCGCAAGTGCGAAAATGTCTGGGTCAGAAAGTATAAAAAGGTTCTCTTTGCTATTTTGAGTGGGGTTTTTACCATATTTTATTCGGGAGAAGGCTTTGGAGAGCTAATTGAAGAGGAAACCAAAGGATAACCTCGTGGAGGTAAGATTTTTGACTTCATAACTCGTTTATATGTGATTAAAGGCCTAATTAGTGGTGAAATTTTGGAAAAAATCAGTGTAAAGTGGGTAATTAGGGCTTGAGATTAAGAGAACTTTGAGTGGGGATTTGAGGGGCCATTTGAGGTCCGATTTTGATGTTCTTAAAATGTATAGACTCGTGGAAGGATGAGGATTCTATTGATGTTAATTTTGTTGGATTTCGAGACGTGGGCCCGAAGGCCGGGTTTGAGCAATTTCGGGATTAATGTTGTAAATTGATTATTTTCTCTTGGGCTTCGTTGCCTTAGCATATTTTGACGCTGTGATTCTGATTTTGGATAGATTCGACGTGAGTGGAGGCCGATTTGAGGGGCAAAGGCATCACGGGCTAGAGCTTGGACCGGATTGAGGTGAGTAATGATTGTAAATGATATCCTGAGGGTATGAAACCACATATTTGCACATCGTTGTGCTATATTGAGATGACACACACGCTTGATGACGAGTGTGGGGTCGTGCACTGTTGGGGATTGTGACTTAGTCCATTCCGAATGACTATCTTACCGCGTATTTGATTGAAATCTATTTGTGATCATCATGTTTTGGGCTGAATGCCATATTTGGATATTGTGCCAACTATTTGAACTCTTATGGGATTTTTATTGATATTTTTTCACTGTTTTGACTTTATACTTGAACTCAGTCATGCTATATTCCACTATTTTCATAACTTAGCCATGTTTACTCTGTTTTTAACACTTAAATGATCTTTTAAATGATATTTTGGGCTAAGAATCATGTTTACTATTGCCCGAGTGGCTTGTGAGGATTTTTGACTAAGTAAGGCCGAGGGTCTATGTTGTGAGGAAACACTGATTATGATTATGAGGCCGAGGGCCTGAGATATGTACGCCATGAGGTGGCTTGTTGATATGAGGCCGAGAGCCTAGTGATGATGCCACGAGATGACTTGATATTGCGCTTGGGCCGTAAGGGGCCCCTCCAGGAGTCTGCACACCCCCAGTGAGCGCGGGTACCCATTGTAATGTGAGATATAGCCCGAGAGGCTGGTATTGTTCTGAGATATTGCCCGAGGGGCGGATTTGTTGACATTGTGCCCAAGGGGAGAAACTTTATGTGTTTATCTTTCTTATTGTTTGTTATTTACCTATTTAATTGTAGAAAAGGCATTTCATGAAGTTTAACTAAACTTAAATGATTTCTCTTATCGTCACTAATTCACTGTTTCTACTGGTTTTACTGCTTTGTTATAGCCTGTATGTGCCTTACGTGTTTTCATATCTCTCAGTCGTTTATTTATGATTATTACTTACTTAGTTGGAGTACTCACTTTACTTCCTACACCCCGCATGCAGATTCAAGCGTTGCTGATCCTGCTAGCGCAAGTTGAGAGCTCCCGGCAGACTTCAGAGTTCACGAGGTAGCTGCTTGGCGTTTGTAGTCCCGTGTTTCTCCCCCTTATCTTATTTCTATCTTTTTATATTTTGTAATAGTTTAGTAGGCATTTCAGACTTGTAGCGTATTGATAGATGCTCGTGACTAGTGACACCCCGTATCGGGCTGTGTTGGGTTGTATTCCGCAAATTGTTTTGTATTGCCACTGCTTACTTTTGGATTAATTATCATGTTTGGACTTAAATTCTTATTGTTTAATTTCTTAAACTAAAATGGGTAAGTGTCGGCTAGCATTGTCTTCACAAGAGGCGCCATCACGACCGGGTCCGGGTTTAGGGTCGTGACAAGTGGGTATCAGAGCCTAGGTTACATAGGTCTCACGAGTCATGAGCAGAATTAGTAGAGTCTCGCGGATCGATACAGAGACGTCTATACTTATCCTCGGGAGGCTGCATAACCTTTAGGAAAACATCACATTCTTGAATTCTTATCTTGCGTCCTTGATTCAGCTTGAAAAGAAACTCTTTGAATTCCTTCCACGCGTTCGCATGCGCGCATGAGTGCTCGGTATTGGATGTGCATCGATGGCTTGTGATTCCCTGATCGAGGGGAGAGATGTGATCTCTTGTCACGATCCAAAATTTCCACCCTCGGGAGTCGTGATGGCGCCTATTAAGGTGAGTTAGGCAAGCCAATCCTTAACTGCTTACATCATTACCAAATTACTTCTTTTAACCTTTATCAGTGATAGCATGAAAACAGCGGAATTAAATAAATAAGCGGAAGACTTAAATTAAAGAAACTAAACGATAATGCGGAAATCAACATAAGCCTCTACCCAAGAACTGGTGTCACATTACTCACAAACTTCTAAGAGAGCTAAATACAACCATTTGAAAGAAAATATAAACTGTTTGTCTTGAATACATGAGATAACAGACTGAAATAAAAGAGAGAGGAGACGCCGGGCTTGTTGATGCCTGCAAGGCTACCTCGGTGTCTCACTGGACTGAAGGCTAGCTCCTGCACTACTGCTGCTGTCCAAGACCTGGATCAGTGCAAAAGAGCACAGAGTGTAGTATCAGCACAACCGACCCCATGTGCTGGTAAGTGTCCAGCCTAACCTCCGCGAAGTAGTGACGAGGCATTGACCAGACTCCAAATAGACTTGTGCAGTTCATATACACATATACAACGGAGAAGAGATACAGAAATAACCAGTCAATGTGGGAGGGGGAAACGTGCTGTGGGGAGATAACAGTTTCAAACAGAAATCCCCAATAACAGAGAGACTCAACGAAACCAGAATATCAACAAGAATCCAAAAGTCAACAAATTTGCACGGCATCACCCTTCGTGCTTTTACTCTCATTCTCACCAAAACAATACACGGCATTACCCTTCGTGCTTTACGCTGTTCCTCACCCAAACAACAATCACAAGGAAAATAGGGTAAGGGAATCTATAACCTCGAAGTAAATCAAATAACAACAAGTAATGAAAGAATCCACATAACTCGGATATCAACAAAGAATCATAAATCAACAAACGCACGACATCACTCTTCGTACTTTTACTCTCGTCCTCACCAAAGCAATCATATAATAAAAATATGCACGGCATCACCCTTCGTGCTTTTACTCTCTTTCCTCACCATATAATCAATAAAATAGGCACGGAATGGTACATCGTGCGGCACGACATCACCCCTCGTGCTTTACACTCTTTCCGTACAATAGCAAACAATGCACGACATCACCCTTCGTTCTTATCACTCTTCCTCAGCCAAATAACAATCACAATCAAAGGGGAAAGGGAATAAGCAAAATAATAATAGAAATCCCGGCAAGGGAACACAATTTAGACAATTAAATCCCGGCAAGGGAACAACATCAATAATCTCAACATCCCGGCAAGGGAGATAATTAACAAAGCAACAATATCCTCGCAAGGAAACAATTTAATAACTCTTTCTCAATTTTGCTTCACAATTCACTTCACAACTCGAGCCAATGCTCTAGAAGTTCAATTATTACTTGTACTTTCACAATTTTCCTTATACGACTTGAGCCAACGCTCCTCAATGTTCATAGGTCACAATTCTTTCCACAAGCTTTATACATTAATTAGGAATCTTTACAATATAAGACCCACAGTCATGCTTGACACCAACGTATAGATACTAGTCACCATGCCTATACGTCGTACTCGACAAGAAATAAATAGCAAATAGGACACAACTCCTAATCCCTCAAGCTAAGGTTAGACCAAACACTTACCTCGAAGCTTCGAACACCACTCAAGTCTCAAGTACAGCTTTACCTCTTGATTCCACCACCAAACCGCTCGAATCTAGTCACAAGTTGCTTAATTACATCAATAAGTGCTAAATGAGTCAACCCTAATGCATGAAAATAAGTTTTACAAGGTTTTACCCAAAAAGGTCAAAAATGCGCCCGTGCCCGCATGGTCGAAACTCGAGGTTCAGACCCAAACCCGGTTACCCATTCCCCCACGAACTCGAATATATGGTTTGTTTTGAAATCAGACCTCAAATTGAGGTCCAAATCCCCAATTTTAGAAAAAACCTAGGTTCTACCCAAAACACCCAATTTCCCCCATGAAAATCATTGATTTGAAGTTGAGATAATATTAAAAGATGTTAATGATTGAAGAAAACTAGTTAAAAATGACTTACAATTGATTTGGAGAAGAAAGGTTGTTTGAAAAATCGCCTCTTATGTTTTTGGGGTTTTGAAAAGTGTAAAATAACTGAAATTCACGTGTATTTATACCCCTTTGAAGTTCCCACCATGGACCGCGCAAGAAGGACCGTGGCCGCACAGGCTTCCTGAAGGCCTGCGGATCTATGCCCCACGCGGACTGGGCAAAGCCGACTGAGGCCGCGCAGCACCCACCGCGGACCGCGCTAAGGCGACCGCGGTCGCGCTGGCCCCTCCGCGGCCGCACACGATTCCTCACGGGCTGCGCAAGAGGGTTCAGAGGCGTGCAATATTTTCCTGAACCTGCAACATCTGATCTTTTAAGCCTACAGCATCCCGGAACCTACTCGGAACTCACCCAAGCCCTCGAAGCTCTAACCCAAGTATGCACACTACCTCAAAAACACCCTACAAACATATTCGCGTGATCAAATCATCAATATAATATCATGAACATCGGATTAAGTTTCAAGATCAATGAAATTTCTCAGATTTCCTTTTAAACATCAATTTCCCAATTAGGGTCCGGATCACGTCAAACGACGTCCGTTTTTAACCAAACTTTACAGGAGTGATTCAAAACATATATAAGACTTGTACCGGGTGCCGTAACCAAAATACAGGCCCGATACCATAGTCTTCTAATCAAATTTCATTTCCAATTTCCTTAATTATTTCAAGAAAACAATTTCACTCAAAAATTCATTTCTCGGGCTTGGGACTTCGAAATCCGATTCCGGGCATACGCCCAAGTCCCATATTTTCCTACAAACCCTCCAAGACCGTCAAATCATGCGTTCGGGTCCGTTTACCCAAAATATTGACCGAAGTCAAATTTATTCATTTTAATATCAAAATTTAGCAATTTTGACAAGATTTCACATTTAAGCTTTCTGACTACGCGCCCGAACTATGATCGCAAACCGAGGCGGCTCTAAATGAGGTTTTCAAGGCCTTGGAGACACAGAATTTTATGAAAACCGGTGATGACCCCTTTGGGTCGTCACATTCTCCACCTCTAAAACAACCGTTCGTCCTCAAACGGACAGAAGAAGAAAGTACCTGAGTCGGTAAAAAGATGAGAATAATGGTCCCACATATCGGACTCGGACTCCCAGGTCGATGCCTCAGGAGGCTGACCCTCCACTGAACACGAATCGAAGGAAAACTCTTGGATCTCAACTGACGAACCTATCGGTCTAGAATAGCTACCGGCTCCTCCTCATAAGACAAGTCCTTGTCCAACTGGACAATACTGAAATCTATCACGTGGGATGGATCGCTGTGATATTTTTGGAGCATAGACACATGAAAAACTGGATGCACGACTGATAAGCTAGGCGGAAATGCAAGTTTATAAGCCACCTCTCCCACTCGATCAAGAATCTCGAACAGGCCAATGAACCTAGGGCTAAGCTTGCCCTTCTTACCAAATCTCATCACGCCTTTCATAGGCGACAATCGGAGCAATACCCACTCACCAACCATAAAAGCCACGTCTCGAACCTTGCGATCTGCATAGCTCTTTTGCCTGGATTGAGTTGTACGAAGCCTATCCTGAATGATCCTGACCTTGTCTAAGGCCTCCTGAACCAGATCCGTACACAACAACCGAGCCTTCCCCGGCTCAAACCATCCAACCGGAGATCAATATCGCCTACCATACAAAGCCTCGTAAGGAGCCATCTAGATACTCAACTGGTAGCTGTTGTTGTTGGCGAACACTGCTAAAGGCAAAAAGTGATCCCACGAACCTCCAAAGTCAATGACACAAGCTCGGAGAATATCCTCCAATATCTGAATAGTTCGCTCGGACTGCCTATCCGTCTGAGGATGAAATGTTGTACTCAACTCAACCTGGGTGCCTAACTCTCGCTGAACTGCTCTCCAGAAATGCGAGGTAAACTGCGTACCTTGGTCCGAAATGATAGATACCGACACACCATGAAGGCGAACAATCTCCCGGATATAGTCTCAGCTAACCTCTCGGATGAATAGGAGACTGCCACAGGAATGAAATGCACTGACTTGGTCAGCCTATCAACAATGACCCAAACTGCATCGAACTTCCGCCGAGTCTGCGGGAGCCCAACAACGAAATCCATAGTGATCCACTCCCACTTCCACTCGGGAAGCTAAATCCTCTGAAATAAACCACTAGGCCTCTAATGCTCATACTTAACCTGCTGACAATTCAAACATTGAGCCATATAGGCAATGATATCCTTCTTTATTCTATGCTACCAATAATGCTGCCGCAAATCCTGATACATCTTCGCGGCGCCCGGATGAATAAAGTACCGGTAGCTATGGGCCTCCTCTAGAATCAACTCTCGAAGCCCATCCACATTAGGCACACAAACCTGACCCTGCAATCTCAAAACTCCATCTTTACCTAAAGTAACCTGCTTGGCACCTCCACGCTGCACCGTATCTCTAAGGACACACAAATGAGGATCATCAAACTGCCGATCATAGATACGCTCCAATAACGAAGAACGAGCGACCGTGCAAGATAATACTTGACTAGGCTCAGAAATATCCAACCTCACAAACTGATTGGCCAAAGCCTGAACATCTAAAGCAAGCGGTCTCTCACCAACCGGAATATAAGCAAGATTGCCCATACTGGCTGACTTCCTACTCAAGGCCTCGGGCACCACATTGGCCTTTCCCGGGTGATATATGATAGTGATATCATAATTCTTCAACAACTCCAACCACCTCCTCTGCCTCAAATTCAACTCCTTTTGCTTGAACAAATACTGAAGACTCTTATAATCCGTGAACACCTCACACGCCACGCCATACAGATTATGCCTCCAAATCTTCAATGCGTGAACAATGGCTGCCAACTCCAAATCATGCACTGGGTAATTCTTCTCATGAATCTTCAACTGCCTCGAACTGTAGGCAATGACCTTGCCATCATGCATCAACACTACACCAAGTCCAATACGGGATACATCACAATTGACTGTATGAGGCCCTGAACCTGTGGGCAAAACCAACACAAGTGTCGTAGTCAGGGTTGTCTTGAGTTCCTGAAAGCTCGCCTCACACTCGTCCGACCATCTGGACTCGGCACCCTTCTGGGTCAACTTGGTCATCGGGGCTGCAATAGATGAAAACCCCTCCACGAACCGACGATAGTATCCTACCAATCCCAAGAAACTTCGAATCTCTGTAGATGATGCTGGTCTAGGCTAGTTCTTGACTGCATTAATCTTCTTCGGATCAACCTGAATACCCTCTGCTGATACGACATGACCTAGAAATGCAACTGAACTCAACCAGAACTCATACTTCGAGAACTTAACATATAACTGACTATCCCTCAAGGTATGAAGAACCACTCTAAGATGCTGCTCGTGCTCCTCCCGGCTGCGAGAATATATCAAAATATCATCAATGAAGACTATCACGAACTAGTCCAAATAAGGCCTGGACACTCGGTTCATCAAATCCATAAAGGATGTTGGGGAATTGGTCAACCCAAATGACATAACAAAGAACTCATAATGCCCGTACCGAGTGCGGAATGTTGTCTTAGGGACATCAGATGCCCTAATCCTCAACTAATGGTAGCTAGATCTCAAGTAAATCTTTGAAAATACCTTGGCAATGGATACTTATTCTTGATGGTGACCTTATTCAACTATCGGTAATCAATGCACATTCTCATCGAACCATCCTTTTTCTTAACAAACAACACCGACGCACCCCAAGGCGAAATACTGGGTCTAATGAAACCCTTCTCAAGCAAATCCTGCAACTGTTCCTTTAACTCTTTCAACTCCAGTGGGGCCATACGATATGGCGGGATAGAAATGGGCTGAGTGCCCGGAGCCAAATCAATACAGAAGTCAATATCCCTATCGGGCGGCATACCCGGCAGGTCTGAAGGAAAAACCTCAGGAAACTCCCGAACAACGGGTACAAAATCAATAGAAGGGACCTCTGCGCTAGAATTGCGAACATACGCCAAATAGGCCAAAACCCCTTCTCAACTATACGCCGAGCCTTCACATACGAGATAACACTACGGGTAGAATGACCAAAAGTCCCTCTCCACTCTAAACGGGGCAAATCTGGTAAGGCTAAGGTCACGGTCTTGGCATGGCAATCCAAGATAGCATGGTACAGGGATAACCAATCCATCCCCAATATAACGTCGAAGTCGACCATGTCTAAAAGCAACAAATCAACACGAGTCTTAAGACCCCCAATAACAACTACACAAGATGGACTTGATCTACCATAGTAGAATCACCCACCGGTGTAGACACATAAACAGGAATACTCAATGAATTACTAGGCATGACCAGATACGGTGCAAAATAAGATGACACATACAAATATGTAGACCCTGGATCAAATAAAACTGAAGCATCTCTATCACAAACCAGAATAGTACCTATAATGACTACATCTGACGACTCAGCCTCGAGCCTAGCTGGAAGGGCGTAACATCGGGGTTGGGCCCCACCACCCTGAACTACCTCTCTGGGACGGCCTGCAACTGGCTGGCCTCCCCCTCTGGCGGCCTGAGCTCCACCTCTAGGACCTCTACCTCCACCTATACCACCTTTACCCCCACCTCTAACTGGTTAGGTGGGTTGTGGAACACCTGGTGCCTGTACTATAACATGAGAACCCTGATGCTGAGAGCTACCCGGTGCTCGAGGGCAATACCTGGCAATATGACCCATATCACCACAAGTGTAACAATCCCTCGGCTGCTGAGACTGCTGACCCTATTGACCTGAATGACCACCTCGGAAATCTGAAGCGGCGGTGCACTGATGGGAGCTGGTGGTGCATTGTAAGGCTGCTGATCCGAATAATGCATCTGAGAACCTCGACCACCTGAAGTACCATGTGATACCTGGAGAGCTGACTGAAAGGGCTTAGGATGATGGCCTCTACCATATGAATCTCTACCTCCAGACGAGGTACCACTGAATCTGCCTAAATGACAGGGCCTCTTATCCGACCCATTACCACCTCCCTATGATTGAACCATCTCAACTCTGCGGGCCACATTGGCGCCTCCTGAAATGTGATTTTGCTCCCGGCATCCTTGGCCATCTGAACACTAATCGACTGAATAAGACCATCAATAAACCTTCTCACCCTCTCCCTCTCGGTGGGGAGTATGATGAGAGCATGGCGAGCCAAATCGATGAATCTGGTCTCATACTGGGTAACAGTCATGGAACCCTACTGGAGGCACTCAAACTGCCTCTGGTTGGCCTCTCTCTGAGTAACAAGGAGAAACTTCTCCAAAAATAACACTGTAAACTGCTCCCAAGTCAAAGATGTCAAACCGGCTGGTCTAGCTAAGACATAATCCCTCCACCAAGTCTTGGCGGATCCAGACAGACGAAAGGTAGCAAAATCAACTCCATTGGTCTCAACGATTCCCATGTTCTGAAGAACCTCATGACAACTATCCAGATAATCCTAGGGATCCTCAGTAGATGCACCGCTGAATGTAGAAGTGAAGAGCTTGGTGAACCTATCTAGCCTACACAAGGCATCGGCGGACATAACCGCTCCATCGCTGGTCTGAGCCACTACACCTGGCTGAACTACCACAGCTGGTTGAATCGCTAAAACCTGAACCTAGGGAGCTACCTGCTCCAGAGTGTGTATAGCAGGAGTCTGAGCCCCTTCTCCAGCCTGAGAAGTGGCTAGTGCTACAGGAAGCAAACCTGCTCGGGTGACACTCTCCATAAGGCCCACCAATCGAACCAGAGCGTCCTAAAGAACTTGGGTGGCAATGAACCCCTCTGGGACCTGAGTTGGGCCCACCGAAACTGCTGGGGCCGGAACCTCCTCTTCAAAATCAACTTGAGGCTCCGCCACTAGTGCTGCTGCTCGGGGCTGAGCTCTGTCCCTACCTCGGCCTCTAGTACAGCCTCGGCCTCGCCCTCTGCCCCTAGTGGGAGCTGCTGCCGGGGGCTCGGGCTGCTGAGCGGTAGATGAGGAAGCGCGTGTTCTCGCCATCTGTGGAAGAACGAAGTAGAAATTCAATCAGTATTGGGGAAATAGAACCGCACGACAAGAAAGAACCAATGTGAAGTTTTCCTAACTCGGTAGCCTCTAGGGGATAAATACATACGTCTCCGTATCGATCCCTCAGACTCTACTGAGCTTGTCCGTGAGTTGTGAGACCTATGTAACCTAGAGCTCTGATACCAACTTGTCACGACCCGGATTTTCCACCCTCGGGAGTCGTGATGGTGCCTACTAAGGTGAACTACGCAAGCCAATCCTTAACTGCTTACATCATTACCAAATTACTTCTTTTAACCTTTATCAGTGATAGCATGAAAACAACGGAATTAAATAAATAAGCGAAAGACTTAAATTAAAGAAACTGAACGATAATGCAGAAATCAACATAAGCCTCTGCCCAAGAACTGGTGTCACATTACTCACGAACTTCTAAGAGTGCTAAATACAACCATTTGAAAGAAAATATAAACTGTTTGTCTCGAATACATGAGATAACAGACTAAAATAAAAGATAGAGGAGATGCCGGACTTGCTGATGCCTGCAAGGCTATCTCGGTGTCTCACTGGACTGAAGGCTAGCTCCCGCACTATTACTGCTGTCCAAGACCTGGATCAGTGCAAAAGAGCACAGAGTGTAGTATCAGCACAACCGACCCCATGTGCTGGTAAGTGTCCAGCCTAACCTCGGCGAAGTAGTGACGAGGCTATGACCAGACTCCAAATAGACCTGTGCAGTTCATATACACATATACAACGGAGAAGAGATACAAAAATAACTAGTCAATGTGGGAGGGGGAAACATGTTGTGGGGAGATAACAGTTTCAAATAGAAATCCCCAATAACAGAGAGAAGCAATGAAACCAGAATATCAACAAGAATCCAAAAGTCAACAAATTTGCACGGCATCACCCTTCGTGATTTTACTCTCGTTCTCACCAAAACAATACATGACATCACCCTTTGTTCTTTACGCTCTTCCTCACCCAAACAACAATCACAAGGAAAATAGGGTAAGGGAATCTATAACCTCGAAGTAAATCAAATAACAACAAGTAATGAAAGAATAAACATAACTCTGATATCAACAAAGAATCAGAAATCAACAAATGCATGGCATCACCCTTCGTGCTTTTACTCTCGTCCTCACCAAAGAAATCATATAACAAAAATATGCACGACATCACCCTTCGTTCTTTTACTCCCTTTCCTCACCATATAATCAATAAAATCGGCACGGAATGGTACATCGTGCGGCACAACATCACCCTTCGTGCTTTACACTCTTTACTCACAATAGCAAACAATGCATGACATCACCCTTCGTGCTTTAACACTTTTCCTCACCCAAATAACAATCACAATCAAAGGGGCAAGGGAATAAGCAAAATAATAATAGAAATCCCTGCAAGGGAACACAATTTAAACAATTAAATCCCGGTAAGTGAACAACATCAATAATCTCAACATCCCGGCAAGGGAGATAATTAACAAAGCAACAATATCCCAGCAAGGGAACAATTTAATAACTCTTTCTCAATTTTTCTTCACAATTGACTTCACAACTCGAGCCAATGCTCTAGAAGTTCAATTATCACTTGTACATTCACAATTTTCCCTATACGACTTGAGCCAACGCTCCTCAATGTTCATAGGTCACAATTCTTTCCACAAGCTTTATAATTAGGAATCTTCACCAAGGCATGAATAATACAATGAAAACATGAAAACCACAATATAAGACCCACAGTCATGCTTGACACCAACGTATAGATACTCGTCACCATGCCTATACGTCATACTCGACAAGAAGCAAATAGCAAATAGGATACAACTCCTAATCCCTCAAGTTAAGGTTAGACCAAACACTTACCTCGAAGCTTTGAACACCACTCAAGTCTCAAGTACAGCTTTACCTCTTGATTCCACCACCAAACCGCTCGAATCTAGTCACAAGTTGCTTAATTACATCAATAAGTGCTAAATGAGTCAACCCTAATGCATAAAAATAAGTTTTACTAGGTTTTGCCCAAAAAGGTCAAAAATGCCCCCGGGCCCACATGGTCGAAATTCGAGGTTCGGACCCAAATCTGGTTACCCATTCCCCCATGAACTCGAATATATGGTTTGTTTTGAAGTCGGACCTCAAATTGAGGTCCAAATCCCCAATTTTAGAAAAAACCTAGGTTCTACCCAAAACACTCAATTTCCCCCATGAAAATCATTGATTTGAAGTTGAGATCATATTAAAAGATGTTAATGATTGAAGAAAACTAGTTAAAAATGACTTACAATTGATTTGGAGAAGAAATGTTGTTTGAAAAATCGCCTCTTATGTTTTTGGGGTTTTGAAAAGTGTAAAATAACTGAAATCCACGTGTATTTATACCCCACTGAAGTTCCCGCCGCGAACCGCGCAAGAAGGACCGCGGCCGCACAGGCTTACTGAAGTCCTGCAAATCTATGGCCCGCACGGACCGCGCAAAGCCGACCGCGGCCGCACAACACCCACCGCGGACCATGCTAAGGCGACCGCGGCCGCGCTGGCCCCTCTGCGGCTGCACACGATTCCTCGCCGGTTGCGCAAGAGGGTTCAAAGGCCTGCAATATTTTCCTGAACCTGCAACATCAGATATTTTAAGCCTACAGCATCCCGGAACCTACTCGGAACTCACCCGAGCCCTCGAAGCTCTAACCCAAGTATGAACACTACCTCAAAAACACCCTACGAACATATTCGTGTGATAAAATCATCAATATAATATCATGAACATCGGATTAAGTCTCAAGATCAATGAAATTTCTCAGATTTCCTTTTAAACATCAATTTCCCAATTAGGGTTCGGATTACGTCAAACGACGTCCGTTTTTAACCAAACTTTACAGGAGTGATTCAAAATATATATAAGACTTGTACCGGGCGCCGTAACAAAAATACGGACCCGATACCATAGTCTTCTAATCAAATTTCATTTCCAATTTCCTTAATTATTTCAAGAAAACAATTTCACTCAAAAATTTATTTCTCGGGCTTGGGACCTTGGAATCTGATTCCGGGTATACGCCCAAGTCCCATATTTTCCTACAGACCCTCCGAGATCGTCAAATCATGGGTCCGGATCCGTTTACCCAAAATATTGACCGAAGTTAAATATATTCATTTTAATATCAAAACTTAGCAATTTTCACAAGATTTTACATTTAAGCTTTCTGGCTACGCGCCCGAACTGCGCTCGCAAGCTGAGGCAACTATAAATGAGGTCTTCAAGGCCTCGGAGACACAAAATTTAATTAAAACCGGTGATGACCCCTTTGGGTCGTCACATCTCTGTGTGTTGATATTGGGCCAGTCTGAAAGACTTGTGGCCGGAATTTTACCTATAGCTTGAGCACTGAGCTATTGATTACACGAGCACGTATTTCTGGATCTATATGTGCTGTTGTGTCCCTATTAAGGGGAGTAATGACTGGATAGCTACGTGATGAGAATGTTATGACTGTGAGGTGTATTCATATGATTTGGAAATGACGAGAAGGGTCTGCTGGAGGATGGAAGAACTATTAGGTACTTGATGTTTATCTTGATTTGGGGTATAGCCCCAAGTTATGGGTATGTGAAGAATCTTTTCATGTTTCCTAGTTGGGAGTGAAGTAAATTTCATGTTGCGTTATGAGTTCAGACTCAGGAAGATTAAGTGACTGCGTAATGTTTATGATGGTGGAAGGTTTACAGAAATGTTAGATGGAGGCAAATGTGACGACCCAACCCGTCGTCTCATGAGAACCGCTTCGTCTTTCCCATTTTATGCTTCTTCATGTTTCGTTATAAGTCTTCGGTGTGTTAGAGTTAAATCGGATTGGTTTTGATAGGAAATAAGACATTTAGTCTCTTTAAGGAAGGCTTAGTTTGGAAAAGTCAACCGGATGTTGACTTATATGTTAGAGGATTCGGATGTGAGTTCTGATGGTTCGGTTAGCTTCGGGAGGTGATTTGTGACTTAGGAGAGTGATCAGAAGTGGTTTTGGAGGTGCGGTGTATAATTAGGCTTGAATTGGCGGAAGTTCGTAGTTTGGCGAATTCCGGTTGATAGGTGAGATTTTGATCTGAGGGTCGGAATGGAATTCCGAGAGTTTCTGTAACTTCGTTATGTCATTTTGGACTTGTCTGCAAAATTCGAGGTCATTCGGACGTGGTTTGGTTGGGTTTTTGATCAAAAATGGAATTTGAAAGTTCTTGAGATTCATAGGCTTGAATTAGATGTGATTTGAGGATTTTTGGTGTTAGTCGAGGTGTTTTGATGATTGGAACGAGATTGAATAATGTTTAGGACGCGTTGGTGCTTTTGGTTGAGGTCCCGGGAGCCTCGAGCATGTTTAGGGTGAGTTTTGAGCGAGTACGGACACCCCGGAACTTAGAAAATGGAAGGTGCAGCAGTTGTGGCGCGGACGGCGCTCCTTTTCGCACTGGGCGCGCTGGCCAGCGCTGGCCGCGTCAAAGTGGGCGCGGACCGCGGTCACTGAAGACTGCAGGTTGCTGGTCCTACTTCGGAAGCTCTTATCTTTTGATCCACAAGGAATATTAAGGTGATTCAAAAATGAAAGTTGTATCCCTTCGTGTCTAGTTTCCAGAAAAGTAAAAATACCACAATTCGGACACATGTAGCGAAAGTTATGTCCAAAATACTGAAGCCTGTCACTGCAGTCAAAAAGCTGCGCGACCGCAGACATTTTTGCGCGGACCCCGCTGATTTTGCGTGGACCGCGGTCATTTTTATGCGGTCAGCGGTGTCGGAATCCGAAGGGTACTATATAAATACGAGGTTTTGAGTTTTATTTAATGTTTTGACCTAGAGAGCTCGGATTTTGGTGATTTTTCGAAGGTTTTTCAAGGAACTCATCGAGGTAAGTGATTTTAACTCAGATTTTGGCTAGAATACATGAATCTATCGCTGAATTCTTCATTTAATTCGTGATTTGAGATGGAATTTGGGAAGAAAATTGTGAAACCTTCAAAAGTGTAAAATGAAGATTTGAAGGACCAAATGGTATCGGAATTGGATAATTTTGGTATGGTTAGACTCGTGAGGGCATGAGGATTCTAAAAATGTAAATTTTACCCGATTCCAAGACGTGGGCCCGGGGCTCGGGTTTTTCTAATTTCGAGATTCTTGATTTTTTCGATTGTTTTCGATTGGGTATTGTCCCCTTAGCATATTGTGATGTATTCGTTTTGATTTTGGTTAGATTCGACGCGCGTGGAGGCCGGTTTAATGGTCAAAGGCGTCGCGGGCTAGAGATTTCATCGGTTCGAGGTGAGTAATACTTGTAAATGATATCTTGAGGGTTTGAAACCCCGAATTTGCACATCATAGTGATGTATTGAGGTGACTTGCACGCCGAATATAAGCATGGGGTAGAGCACCATTGGGGATTGTGACTTGGTCCGTCCCGGTTGTTGATTTTACTGCGTATTTGACTGAAATTACTTGTTATCATCATAATTTGGGCTGATTGCCATGTTTGGGGCCTTGTGCCGACTTGTAAAATCCTTCGAGGATTGATATTACTGCTTAGCATAATTTGCATATTATACGGTCTCAGACCCAGGTTTTGAATACTGTTTTGCAAACTCAGCCATATTTCTAAGTTTTGAAAACTCAAATGATATTTTAAGTGTTATTTCGGGCTGAGGACTACTGTTTTGTAAATGCCCAAGGGGCTTATTATATTATTTTCTGGACTGATTATAAAGTGACTTGAAACAGTGGTAACAATGACACTGTGTGATATACTTGAAACAGTGGTAACAATGACACTGTGTGATATACTTGAAACAGTGGTAACAATGACACTGTGTGATATACTTGAAACAGTGGTAACAATGACACTGTGTGATATACTTGAAACAGTGGTAACAATGACACTGGATGATATACTTGAACAGTGGTAACAATGGCACTGTATGATATAAATTGGTCAGGTAACAATGGCTGACCGGTCAGGTAACAATGACTGACCAAGATATTGAGCTTGGGCTGTAGGAGCCCCTCCGGAGTCTGTACACACCCCTAGTGAGCGCCGTCGATGATAAATAAATATGGATGGCTCAGGTTGCACGCCGCAATGAGTACTGGAATGTACCATCATATGCATTGCATTCATGCATTTGTTCATTATTTGTTGTTGTGATATTTCTGGAGATATTTATCTGCTTTTGCTGGTGCTATTTGATCCTTGAGTGTTGGGGCCCGAGTGGCTGACCAGGAACGAAGATATTGCCCGAGGGGCGGGTTTCTGTGCATAGTGACACTGATGGCTGGAATTATTTTGCAACTGTTAAAAAGATTATTTTCAAAAGAGGTTTAAAACTGAGTCAGATATTTTATAAAGGATTTTCATGGAATTACTATTTTCAAAAAGGGTTGTACCGTCTTAGATAGCATGATGAAGTGTTCTTACGTGATTTCTTATCGCTCAGTTATTATTTACTCTTATTACCACTGAGTTGGAAGTACTCACTTTACTCCCTGCACCTCGCGTGCAGTTGCAGGTACTGTTCACCCGGTAGCGGGTTATTAGCGGACTGAAGGTATACTATTGTAGTTGAGCAAGGTGACCGTCAGCGTTCACGGCACCGTATTTCTTCATTGATTCTAAATTCCATTCTGTATATTGCTGGTCTTGTATTAGTATTTAGATCGTTAGATGCTCGTGGCTTGTGACACCCCGATTTCGGGCTGAGTCGGGATGGTTTCCATTATTCTATCATGTTTACTTCGCACTTGTGATTATATTATCTGCGAATTAGACTTATTCCTGCTAAGTAATTATAAAGAGATGTATTGTTTTGTTGTTGGCTGGCCTTGTCCCCACGAGAGGCGCCATCACGACCGGGTTGGGATTTTGGGTCGTGACAAGTTGGTATCAGAGCCTAGGTTACTTGGTCTCACGAGTCATGAGCCGGTTTAGTAGAGTCTCGCGGATCGGTACGAAGACGTCTGTACTTATCCTCGAGAGGCTGCAGAACCTTAGGAAAAACTTCACATTCTTGAATTCTTATCGTGTGTCCTTGATTCAGCTTGAAAAGTAACTCTTGAAATTCCTTCCACGTGTCCGTATGCACGCATGAGTGCTCAGTATCAGATATGCCTTAATGGCTTGTGAATCCCCGATCGAGGGGCGAGATGTAATCCCTGTGAGTTTATGTTGGGCCAGTCTGGAGGACTTGAAGCCGGATTTTTGCCTATGGCTTGAGCACCGAGGTGCTAATTGTACGAGTAAGTGTTTTGAATTTTTATGTTCAGTATTGTCCCTAATAGTGGGAGTAACAGCTGGATAGCTATGTGATGAATATGCTAGTACTGTGTGATGTTTCTATATGACTTGGAAGTGTCGAGGAAGATTTGTTGGATGATAGATGGACTACTAAATGTAGGATTTCCATTGTGAGTGGAAGTGTAGTTCCGAGATTATAGGTGTGTGAAGAATCTTTTCAAGTCTCCTAGTTGAGAGTGAAGTAAATTTCACGTTGCGGTATGAGTACAGACTCAAGAAGATCAAGTGACTGCGTAATGCTTATGGCGGTGGAAGGTATACGAAAAGGTTATATTGAGGCGAAACAGGTGGGTATCTCCCGCGAAGTGTGCTGAGGCGGTGTGATCCTTATGTGAATGATAGAAGACCTCATGTGCCAGTGAATTGTAAGTGTTGAAGTTTGAAATTTTGGGGCCGCACAAGAGAGTGAGCTTAACTATTGCGAGGATGAATGCGAGATTTGTAGAAGATTTAAAGTACTAGATGATCCGTGTTTTCACAAGCTTACAAATGATTTGAGTTTAATCTCACTATGGTATTAAGGCAGTGGTGGAGTATACGCGTTATGAGTATTGTGTGTTCTGATCTATGGCTTCGAGCCAAGTTGGGGAGCTTGTTATAGGTCAGCTGATTGTACGGTGGTGTTGCTATGCTGGTTTTGAATTGAGGTCTGCTGGTGAGTGAAAATTGAGCCGAAGATGGCACGAGTGAAGGAAAATTTTAATAGAGGTTATATGGTGCTTCGTAGATGTGTGAAAATAATAGGATGTCTTGAGCTGTTGTAAAGAATGCTCAGCGTATAGAGAAGGAAGATGCTTGATTGTATTGGGATAAGGTTGTATCTTGCGGTGTCAGAGTGCTAATGAGGCACAAGTGGTTTTGTTAGTTGAGCAGGCTAAATGCAAGTTGAATAGAGTGAATGACTCTCGAAAATGGTCCTAATGTGTTCGAGGTTCCACATGTAACAATTGGGTATCTTAAAGTTGTATATGGGGTTAGAAACTGTGTTTTCATTGGATGAGGTCAAGACTTATGATATCTCTATATCGATTATAAGATCCTATGTATCAGTATCAGGAAAGCAAAGGTAACGGATTTAGATTCGCAGGAAGTTCTTCGGAGTGAAGTATGTTGGAATGTGGGGTATCTGGAAATAATTGAGAGAGGATTCAGTAGCTTATGGGTCTTAGACGGTGTGTTCTTGTGCTTGGGTCTCGCGTAGTGAGCCTGGGTTGAGGAATTGTGGTGCTACAACAAGGAGAAATATCAAGTTGAATATGAATCAGAAGGAAATTTAGATAGATGGAGTAGCTTGATAGTAGACCGGATCGGTATGGTAAAGGTATGATTAATTCTTGGTATGTGTTCGAGGTAATGAGTTCATACAAGTACTTTGTAGCAATGCTCTTGGGTTTTGTTGGCTTGCTTAGCTTGGTCGAGTTAGAAGGATTCCGTCCTGGCAGTTTAATTTATGCAAACGGAATTGAGAGAGTTCTTGTTGATTTCTACCGTGGTTGAAGAGGTAAATTTTCTATGAATATGAGAGACATGGGATGTGTAATGATTTTTCTTATAGATGGGATCGATGGAAGTTCTTGACTAGTGGAGTGCATAAATGTCTGTGGCCCGGAAGGGAGGTAAGGTTTTCATGTATCCTCGGATGGTATGTTATATGCGGTATGTTGTGGAGGACCGAGACTTGCGTGTGTTAGGTTACAGTTCGGTTCAGAAAGGAAGCTCATGAAACACTTAGGCAGTGGGTAGCCTCAGATAATCAAGGAAAATGGTACTGCTATTTGAAAGTGATTTGACGAGAGTATATGTTTCAGGAAAAGGGCAATGTGATTAAATGGATGGAACTTCGGTGGTATTGCGGCACTTTCTTATTAGATCGACTGGTGATATTCGGGTTGGCTTGGTAGTACAGGGAACTTTTAGAGTCTATCGTGGAATTATTGGGTATTAAGGTGTGGTATGCTTTCGGACGGTGAAATTGGGATATGATGTGGTGATTCATGTGTCGCGTGGATTTGAAGACGGAAATTCTCATATTCAGGCTATGTTGTGATTATGGATCGTGTGTAACGGCTATCGGGATTTGGGGGCCCGAGTGGACCTTTCCTTGTCTGGTATATCAGATTTTGGATATGATATCGGGGTTTAGACTGGATTTCTCAGTGTTGGGTTATTATGGATTATGCGTTATGGGTTATGCCGGAAATGCCACAAGGTGAGTGGCGAGGTGTGTCAGAGTATGCTCTAGTAGAGTGGTTTATGTTTCAAAGAACCAGCGGATGGCTGGGAAGGGTTGCTTTCCTTATTTGGGGCCTCGTGATGGATGTCAGTGCAGAGGTTGCCATCATTGATTCAGTTCTGATGTTGAGGGACTTTTTGAATATGTTTCTTGTGGCCGGGCATGTCGCCGGACGGAGTTGTGGATTTCGGTATTGATTTGGTGCCGGGCACCGTATCGTATGACTCCGGCAGAAGTTATGGTAGTGGAAGAAGTAGCTTCAGGCTTCCTCGGTAAGGAGTTCGTTGGCAGGCTAATGTGGATGCGTGTTCTAGTTTGAGTCGGCTCGGTTGGCTCCGAATTGTATCATTGAGGGTTAGGTTGACTCGACCGTTATTAAGCCTATTAGTGATTGGGAGGTCCATGAGTTGCCTTCTGTGTTGCGAGACGTTATGATTTATTGGTTATGGGCACCAATGGTGCGATTCTGTTGGGGTTCATAGTGGAAGTCGAGCGGAAGAATAATTGGGTGTTGCTCAGTAGATGGCGTACCGGTTACGTCCTATCGGGTTTGCATGGTATATGCTACTTGTTTCACCGTGGGTGTAATGATCTACTTTGGTTTCAAACATCAAGTTGTGCGTGGCTGTCGATTTTGAGCATGGTGACTGTAGGTGTTTTATGCATAACAGTGATTGAATGGGATCGCGCATTGTAGCGAGGCCACATGGAGATATGACCTTTCGGGGTGGATTCAGTGTTCTATTTATATGATGTGAGACGGGGTCTCAGCCTTGTGTTGCGATGGTATTGATGAGCTTGAGGTACAACTATTTCGTTTGAGTCATTTTTTTTTATGATTTAAGTATGTTCAGACCGTTTCTTATTGCTGCGTGTATTATGGAAGTTGTGGCTTAGGCCTATATTGAGGCGTCATATCACCAGAGTGGTGTGTTGGATTCGAGGTGATCGTTGGGGTCATTAATGAATACGAACAGATTTGATTTCAGCTTGTTAGAAGGATAATATCGAGGTTCGGCTCAGAAACCTGTTATGGTATTAGTCAAAAGGGAAGTGGCTTCATGAGTGGTTGATCTGAGAAATGGTTATGGTTTGTTGCGTGTTTCATTTATCGTTGGCAGTATATGGAAGTGTTAGAATAAGACCTTAGTTGATAAGAGGTTTCCTACCGGTATTCGGGCACTGTGGGCAACTGCTGTGAATAGAAGTTATTGTTTCGAGTGTTTGGGTTATGTAGTATATCATATGATTGAGGGTTATTACAGCTGGTTCGGGCCTATTCTGAGTATGGATGTGAGGATCGGATCTTGTGTATGATTTCGGAAAGTGCAATATGGTTCTATGGTTTATAGACTAGATGGATTGTGAAATTTCAGCTATGTTGTGTTATCGGACCTACGCGAGATAGGGTGACATAGGATCACCCCCGGGTATATTCTTGGTAAGGTCATTCAGCTATTGGTTAGCTTCTAGGATAACTCTGGGTACGCTCGAGAACGAGCATTTGTTTAAGTTGGGGAGGATGTGACGACCCAACCCGTCATCTTATGAGAACCGCTTCATCTTTCCCATTTTATGCTTCTTCATGTTTCGTTATCAGTCTTCAGTGTGTTAGAGTTAAATCGGATTGGTTTTGATAGGAAATGAGACACTTAGTCTCTTTAAGGAAGGCTTATTTTGGAAAAGTCAATCGGATGTTGACTTATGTGTTAGAGGGTTCGGATGTGAGTTCTGATGGTTCGGTTAGCTTCGGGAGGTGATTTGTGACTTAGGAGAGTGATCAGAAGTGGTTTTGGAGGTGCGGTGTAGAATTAGGCTTGAATTGGCGGAAGTTCGTAGTTTGGCGAATTCCGGTTGATAGGTGAGATTTTGATCCGAGGGTCGGAATGGAATTCCGAGAGTTTCTGTAACTTCGTTATATCATTTTGGACTTGTCTGCAAAATTCGAGGTCATTCGGACGTGGTTTGGTTGGGTTTTTGATCAAAAATGGAATTTGAAAGTTCTTGAGATTCATAGGCTTGAATTCGATGTGATTTGAGGATTTTTGGTGTTAGTCGAGGTGTTTTGATGATTGGAACGAGATTGAATAATGTTTAGGACGCGTTGGTGCTTTTGGTTGAGGTCCCGGGGGCCTCGGGCATGTTTCGGATGAGTTTTGAGCGAGTACGGACACCCCGGAACTTAGAAAATGGAGGGGGCAGCAGTTGTGGCGCGGACCCCGCTCCTTTTCGCGCTGGGCGCGCTGGCCAGCGCTGACCGCGTCAAAGTGGGCGCGGACCGCGGTCACTGAAGACTGCAGGTTGCTGGTCCTACTTCGGAAGTTCATATCTTTTGATCCACAAGGAATTTTGAGGTGATTCAAAAACGAAATTGTATCCCTTCGTGTCTAGTATCCAAAAAGGTAAAGATATCACAATTTGGACACATGTAGCGAAAGTTATGGCCAAAATACTGAAGCCTGTCACTGCAGTCAAAAAGCTGCGCGACCGCAGTCATTTTTGCGCGGACCCCGCTGATTTTGCGCGGATCGCGGTCATTTTTATGCGGTCAGCGGTGTCGGAATCCGAAGGGTACTATATAAATACGAGGTTTTGAGTTTTATTTAATGTTTTGACCTAGAGAGCTCGGATATTGGTGATTTTTCGAAGATTTTTCAAGGAACTCATCGGGGTAAGTGATTTTAACTCAGATTTGGCTAGAATACATGAATCTATCACTGAATTCATCATTTAATTCGTGATTTGAGATGGAATTTGGGAAGAAAATTGTGAAACATTCAAAAGTGTAAAATGAAGATTTGAAGGACCAAATGGTATCGGAATTGGATAATTTTGGTATGGTTAGACTCGTGAGGGCATGAGGATTCTAAAAATGTAAATTTTACCCGATTCTAAGACGTGGGCCCGGGGCTCGGGTTTAGCTAATTTCGAGATTCTTGACATTTTTCAATTGTTTTCGATTGGGTATTGTCCCCTTAGCATATTGTGATGTATTCGGTTTGATTTTGGTTAGATTCGACGCGCGTGGAGGCCGGTTTAATGGTCAAAGGCGTCGCGGGCTAGAGATTTCACCGGTTCGAGGTGAGTAATACTTGTAAATGATATCTTGAGGGTTTAAAACCCCGGATTTGCACATCATAGCGCTGTATTGAGGTGAGTTGCACACCGAATATGAGTGTGGGGTAGAGCACCATTGGGGATTGTGACTTGGTCCGTCCCGGTTGTTGATTTTACTGCGTATTTGACTGAAATTACCTGTTATCATCATAATTTGGGCTGATTGCCATGTTTGGGGCCTTGTGCTGACTTGTAAAATCCTTCGAGGATTGATATTACTGCTTAGCATAATTTGCATATTATACGGTCTCAGACCCAGGTTTTGAATACTGTTTTGCAAACTCAGCCATATTTCTAAGTTTTGAAAACTCAAATGATATTTTAAATGTTATTTCGGGCTGAGGACTACTATTTTGTAAATGCCCAAGGGGCTTATTATATTATTTTCTGGACTAATTATAAAGTGACTTGAAACAATGGTAACAATGACAATGTGTGATATACTTGAAACAGTGGTAACAATGACACTGTGTGATATACTTGAAACAGTGGTAACAATGACACTGTGTGATATACTTGAAACAGTGGTAACAATGACACTGGATGATATACTTGAACAGTGGTAACAATGGCACTGTATGATATAAATTGGTCAGGTAACAATGGCTGACCGGTCAGGTAACAATGACTGACCAAGATATTGCGCTTGGGCTGTAGGAGCCCCTCCGGAGTCTGTACACACCCCCAGTGAGCGCCGTCGACGATAAATAAATATGGATGGCTCGGGATGCATGCCGCAGTGGGTACTGGAATGTACCATCATATGCATTGCATTCATGCATTTGTTCATTATTTGTTGTTGTGATATTTCTGGAGATATTTATCTGCTTTTGCTGGTGCTATTTGATCCTTGAGTGTTGGGGCCCGAGTGGCTGACCAGGAACGAAGATATTGCCCGAGGGGCGGGTTTCTGTGCATAGTGACATTGATGGCTGGAATTATTTTGCAACTGTTAAAAAAGATTATTTTCAAAAGAGGTTTAAAACTGAGTCAGATATTTTATAAAGGATTTTCATGGAATTACTGTTTTCAAAAAGGGTTGTACCGTCTTAGATAGCATGATGAAGTGTTCTTACGTGATTTCTTATCACTCAGTTATTATTTACTCTTATTACCACTGAGTTGGAAGTACTCACTTTACTCCCTGCACCTCGCGTGCAGTTGCAGGTACTGTTCACCCGGTAGCGGGTTATTAGCGGACTGAAGGTATACTATTGTAGCTGAGCAAGGTGACCGTCAGCGTTCACGGCACCGTATTTCTTCATTGATTCTAAATTCCATTCTGTATATTGCTGGTCTTGTATTAGTATTTAGATCGTTAGATGCTCGTGGCTTGTGACACCCCGATTTCGGGCTGAGTCGGGATGGTTTCCATTATTCTATCATGTTTACTTCGCACTTGTGATTATATTATCTGCGAATTAGACTTATTCCTGCTAAGTAATTATAAAGAGATGTATTGTTTTGTTGTTGGCTGGCCTTGTCCCCACGAGAGGCGCCATCACGACCGGGTTGGGATTTTGGGTCGTGATAGCAAAGCAGGTGGGTTATCTTCTGCGGAGTGTTCTGAGGTTGTGTTATCCTTATGTTGTCTATTAGAAGATCTCATTTACAAGTGAAATATATGTGTTAAAATTTAAATTTGGGCCGCTTAAGAGAGTGGGCTTGACTATTGCGAGGGTGAATGCGAGATTGTAGAAGATTTAAGGTACCAGATGGTCTGTGGTTCACGAGCTTATGAAGGATTGAGTTTAATCTCACTATGGTATTATGGCAGCAATAGAGTATATGCGTTAGGAGTTATTGTGTGTGTTTTGGTCTATGGCCTCGAGCCAAGTGGGGGAGTCTACTATTGATTAGGTGATTGCACGGTTAGGTGCTATGTTGGTTCCAGTTTGAGGCGTGATGGTGAGTCAGTTATGGCTTACGAAGATTAAGACCGAGGATGGCTCGAGTAAGGGAGAATTTTGACAAAGGTTATATTATGCTTCATAGGTGTATGAGAATCACAGAATGTTTTGAGTGGTTATTGGTAAGGGTATGCAGTGCATAGAATAGGAAGTTGCTTGGATGCATTAAAGTGAGGTTACATTCTGCGGTGTTGGAATGCTAATGAGGCACAGGTTGCTCAGTTCATTTGGTCACTCTAATTGAGGTTCGAGTAGAGTGGATGACCCTTGATAATGGTTCTAATGGGTTCAAGAGTTCTCATGTAATAATTGGAAATATTCGAGTTGTATATTCAGCTAGAAACTGAAGTTTGCATTGGAGGGTGTCAAGACTTGTGGTATTTCAATATCAATTAGGGAATTCTATATACATCAGCATTAGGAAGGTGAAGGTAACTAATTTAGATTTGCAGGAAGTCTCTTCATAGTAAAGTATTTTGAATGTGGTACTTTTAGGGATATTTAAGAGAGTATTCAGCGGGTTATGAGCCTTAGACGGTGTGGTTTATGCTTGGGTCTCGTGTGGTAAGTCTGGGTTGAGGAATTGTGGTGTTATAGCAAGAAGAAGTATCAAGTTGAAGGTAAATCATAAGGAAACTCAGATAGATGAGATAGCTTGGTAGTAGGCCGAATCGGTATGGTAAGGATATGAATAGTTCTTTGGATGCTTGCAAGGTAATGAGTTCTTACAAGTGTTTTGCGGCAATGCTCTTGGGTTTTAGTGGCCTGCGTAGCTTGGTTGAGTTAGAAGAATTCAATCATGTCAGGTTTGGTTTTGTACAAAAGGGGGTCAAAGAGTTCTTGATGATTTCTACCGCGGTTTGGAGGTGTATATTTTCTATTGGCATGATGAGCGTGGGATGTGTAGTGATTTTCTTCTAGATGGGCTCAATGGAAAGTTCTTTGTTGGTTGAGTACATAGTTGCTTGTGGCTCGGAAGGGATATGAAGTTCTCATGTTATCCTAGGATGGTATGGTATATGTGGTATGTTGTGGAGGATTGAGATCTGCATGTGAAGGGTTACGGTTCAGTTCTGAAAGGAAGGTCATAAAAATTCTTAGGTAGAACGGGTAGTTACAGATGATTAGGTAAATGGTATTACTAATTAGTGTGACCTGACGGGGGTATATGTTTCAGAAAAAAGGCAATGTGATTGAGATTGATGATACTTCATTAGTATTGCGACACTCTCTTGTTGGATCGACTGCTGATATTCGAGTTGCTTGGTGGTAAAGAAGAATTTTAGGAGTACCTCTCATGGATGTTGGGTATTAGAGGTGTGTTGCATATTCAGGTGGAGTTGGGAGCGAATATGGAAATTCGTGTGCTATATGGAGTTGGAGACTGGGAGTTCTCATAAATAGGTTATGTTATGGTTGTGGGTTGCGTGTATCGGCACTGTGTAGTGACTATCGGGGTTTGGAGACCCGAGTGGATCTTTTGCAGCTTGGTAAGTTAGGATTTGTTGTGATATTGGGTATAGACTAGTTCTCTCCGTGTCGTGTTATTCTGGACTATTGTGCTAAGGCGGCGATGTGGGCTATGCCGGGAATGCCACAGATTGAGTGGCGAGGTTCGACAAATTTTGTTCCTAGTAGGGTGGTTTTATATTTCGAAGACCCAGCGGATGGCTGGGAAGGATTGTCTTTCTTATTTGGGCCTTCGTGATGGATGTCAATGCAGAGACTTCTACCATTGATTTAGTTCCGGTGGTGAGGGACTTTCAGATGTGTTTCTTGTGGTCAGGCATGTCGTCGGATGGGGTTGTTGATTTTGGTATTGATTTGGTGCCGAGCACCATAGCATATGGCACCAGCGGGGTTAAAGGAGTTGAAGGATCAGCTTCAAGAACTCCTTGATAAAGGTTCATTGGTAGACCTATATGGATGTATGTTCTGCATCGAGACGACTTTGTTGACTTCGAGTTTCCATTGGTGAGGGATGTGTTGGTTCAGTTGTTATTGAGCTATTAGTGTTCTGAGGGGATCTATAAGTTACCTTTACGTGTTGCGAGGCGTTGGAATTTGGTGGTTATAGGCACATGTGGTGCGGTTCTATTGGGGTTTCGTAGTGGAATTCGAGCGAGAAGAGTATTGGGTATTGCTCGACGGATGGCGTATCAGTTATGTCCTTTCAGGTTGTGTAATGTTATGTCAATTGCTTCACGGTGGTTATGATGATTGCTTTGGTTTTAGATATCATATTGCGCATGGTTGTCGATTTTAAGCATAGTGACTTGAGGTGTTTCATGTGGACCAGTGTTTGGATGAGGTCGTGCATTGGGACGAAGCTATGTAGAGGTATGATCCTGCGGATTGGATTCATGTGTTCTGTTTCTACAACGTATGTCGGGTTCTCAACATTGTGTTGAGGTGGTACTGGGGAGCTTGCAGTACAGCTCTTTCATTTGAGTCATTTTCGTGATTTGAGTATGTTCGGATTGTTGTTTATTGGTGCGCGGATTTCGCAAGTTATGGCTTTAGTCTATATTGAGGTGTCATGTCTCTAGAGTAGTTGTGTTGGATTAGATGAGATAGTTGGGATCTTTAATGAACACGAACAGATTCGATTTCAGCATGTTGGAAGGATAACATCGAGGTTCGACTCAGAAAGTTGCTATGGTTTTTGCCAAAGGAGAGGTGGCTTCGCGAATGGTTGATTTGAAGAATGTTTATGGCTTACTGCGTGTTTCACTTATCATTGGCAGTATATGAAAGTGTTGGAATGAGACTTTAGTTGATAAGAGATTTTCTATCGGTATTCGGTTGTTGCGTGCAGCTGCTGTGATTAGAAGTTATCGCTACAAGTGTTTAAGTTATGTAGTATATCATGTAATTACACTTTAGGTTGCAGGTATGGGTTATTATAGCTTGTTCAGGATTATTCAAATTATAGATGTGAGATTCTGATCTGGTGGATGATTTCGGAAGTGGAAATGTGGTTCTAAGGTTTATGGGCTTGGTTGGATTGTGAAATTTCAGTTACATTGTGTTATCATACCTATATGAGATAGGGTGATTTGGGATCACCCCCGGGTATGTGCATGGTAAGGTTACATAGCAATTGGATAGTTTTCGGAACAACTCTAGGCACGTTCAAGGACGAACGTATGTTTAAGTGGGGGAGGATGTAACGACCCGACCAGTCATTTTGAGCTTTTGCACTTTGCTCGCCAGTTCTCAGGCATGACTTGCTCCGTGTGATGTAATATGACTTTTATGTAAATTGTTGGTTTTGGTTTTTCGGGTAATCGGAATGAATATGGAAGAACAATTCTCAGTTTGAAGCTTGAAATTTGAAAGGTTTGACCAAGATTTGACCTATTGGTATATGATCTCGGATCGGAATTTTTATGATTTGGTAAGCTCCGTTAGGTGATTTGGGACTTAGGAGCGTGATCAGAATGAGTTTTGGAGGTTCGGAGTAGATTTAGGCTTGAATTGGCGAAAATGGATTTTTGCCGTTTTCCGGTTGATAGGTTAGATTTTGATATAGGGGTCGGAATGGAATTCCGAGAGTTGCAGTAGTTCCGTTGTATCATTTGGGATGTGTGTGCAAAATTTTAGGTCATTCGGATGTGGTTTGGTTGTTTTTTATCAAAAGTGGAATTCAGAAGATTTTTGGAAACTTAGGCTTGAATCCGATGAGTTTTGGTTGATTCGGAGTTGTTTGAGGTGTTTTGAAAATTGGTATAAGTTTGAATAAGGTGATGGGATATGTTTGTGCTTTTGGTTGAGGTCCCAGGGGCCTCGGGGTGATTTCGGATGGTCGATGGAGAGTTTGGAATTTTTGATGAAGCTGCAGATTTTTCTGCTTCTAGTATTTCCGCACCTGCGGATTGGGGACCGTAGGTGCGATGCCGCAAACGCTATGTAAGGGGCCGCAGAAGTGGAAATAGGCTGTGAATGTTGTGACCACAGAAGTGGTTGAGGAGCCGAACCTGCAAAGGCGCAGGTGCGGGCAAGGCATCGCAGATGTGAATTTTTGGTGACTTTAGTGAAAACCGCAGATGCGGTGGTTTTGGTCGCAGAAGCAATACCGCAGAAGTGGGAAATGGACCGCAGGTGCGAAAATGCCTGGGTCAGAAAGTATAAAAAGGTTTCCCTTTGCGATTTTGAGTGGGTTTTCACCATATTTCATTCGGGAGAAGGCTTTGGAGAGCTAATTGAAGAGGAAACCAAAGGATAACCTCGTGGAGGTAAGATTTTTGACTTCATAACTCGTTTATATGTGATTAAAGGCCTAATTAGTGGTGAAATTTTGTGAAAAATCGGTGCAAAGTGGGTAATTAGGGCTAAAGATTAAGAGACCTTTGAGTGGGGATTTGAGGGGCCATTTGAGGTCCGATTTTGATGTTCTTGAAATGTATAGAGTCGTGGGAGGATGAGGATTCTATTGATGATAATTTTGTAGGATTTCGAGACGTGGCCCCGGGGGCCGAGTTTGAGCAATTTCGGAATTAATGTTTTAAATTGATTATTTTCGCTTGGACTTCATTCCCTTAGCATATTTTGACGTCGTGATTCTGATTTTGGATAGATTCGACACGAGTGGAGGCCGATTTGAGGGGCATGCTATATTCCACTATTTTCATAACTCAGCCATGTTTACTCTATTTTTAACACTTAAATGATCTTTTAAATGATATTTTGGGCTGAGAATCATGTTTTACTATTGCCCGAGTGGCTTGTAAGGAATTTTGAATGAGTAAGGCCGAGGACCTATGTTGTGAGGAAACACTGATTATGATTATGAGGCCAATGGCCTGAGATATGTATGCCACGAGGTGGCTTGTTTATGTGAGGCCGAGAGCCTAGTGATGATGCCACGAGATGGCTTGATATTGCGCTTGGTCCGTAAGGAGCCCCTCCAGGAATCTACACACCTCCAGTGAGTGCGGGTACCCATTGTGATGTGAGATATAGCCCGAGAGGCTGGTATTGTTCTAAGATATTGTCCGAGGGGTGGATTTGTTGAAATTATGCCCGAGGGGCGAACCATTATGTGTTTATCTTTCTTATTGTTTGTTATTTACCTTTTTAATTGTTGAAAAGGCATTTCATGAAGTTTAACTGAACTTAAATGATTTCTCTTATCTTCACTGATTCACTATTTCGACTGGTTTTACTGCTTCGTTATAGCATGCATGTGCCTTACGTGTTTTCATATCTCTCAGTCATTTATTTATGATTATTACTCACTGAGTTGGAGTACTCACTTTACTCTACACCCCGCGTACATATTCAGGTGTTGCTGATCCTACTGGCGCGAGTTGATAGCTCCCGGCAGACTTCGGAGTCCATGAGGTAGCTGCTTGGCGTTCGTAGTCCCATGTTTGTCCCCCCTTATCTCATTTCTATCTCTTTATCAGGTATTCTGTAATAGTTTAGTAGGCATTTCAGACTTGTAGCGTATTGATAGATGCTCATGACTAGTGACTCCTCGGTATCGGGCTGTGTTGGGTTGTATTCCGCAAATTGTTCTGTATTGCCACTACTTACTTTTGGATTAATTATCAAGTTTGGACTTAAATTCTTATTGTTTAATTGCTTAAACTGAAATGGGTAAGTGTCGGCTGACCTTGTCTTCACGAGAGGCGCCATCACGACCAAGTCCGGGTTTAGGGTCGTGAAAATATTTTTATATATCAAAAATTAGCGACCAACGTTGGTCTGTAAATTAAAATATATATTATTTTAAAAATATATATATATAACAATTGGTCGCTTATTTTTAATTTTTTAATTTTTTTTTATACATAAGCGACCAACCTTGGTCGCGAATTTCCACGATATTTTTTTTAATAAAATCTGGGTTCATTAGTGACCAACCTTGGTCGCCAATTTTTAATTTTTTAATTTTTTTTAGATATAAGCGACCAACCTTGGTCGCTAATTGCCAGATTTATTTTTAATAGGTAAGCGACCAACTTTGGTCGCTTTTCTGGGTAATTTTTTGGCATAAAATGCCTATTTTGGCAGCTACACCACATGCCAGCATACCAAAATCCCTAAATAACAATATAATTCAATTCATAAACTACAATTTCAATACTAAAATCTCCACAACAACCCAACAACAACAACAACAACAACACAATTAAAACACACACATTAAAACCAACAAATTAAAGTTCAATAGAACTAACAAATTAAACTAACAAAACTAAGTTAACGTTTATTACACCTAGTTCAAAACTGGTTCTATTTGTCTAGTTCAAAGTATATAAAAGTCAAGGAGTATTTTGTACATCATCATTATCATCACCGTCTGATGAATTTTCATCAACAAGACGGTATAGAGAAGGGTCTACTTGTCAAGGACAGGAAGAACGATCACGGGGAGGACGGGAGGAACAAGCACGGGGAGGACGAAAGGAACGCTCACATTCAAGTCAAGCCTCTGACGATGACTAAGGGGCCCGGGGAATCAGAAAACCTCCAGAAGCTAGGAGAGTTTTGTGCTTCTCTTGCATGCCATGGTACTGAGCTTGCATGAATGTATTGAGCATCTCTAAGATTTTCTCTTTCCTTAGCCGCATCTATATCAGATGTGAGATTTGTCACAGTCTCCTGCATAGCGGAGAGGCTCTCCCTATCAAGTCGCTCGCCTTACGAGGAAGTCCCTATTCCTTGCATTCCACACTTATAACGATTAAATTTCTTAGTAGGAAGCCTGTATATCTCCCCCTATTTTGGACTGTTAGCAACCTCCATCCACATTCTTTCAGCATCCTCGTCCAAAGGTTGGATTGGCTCGCCCGACTCATTAGGTGGCTGACTGCGTATGAATTCCTCCACGTCAGTTGTGAAGCGACCCTATAAGAAAAATTACATTGAATTAGTATTTAAAAATTTATATAAAAGTAAATCAAAATACTTAATGAAAAGTGAAAACTTACATGTACAGTCGAGGCTCGGCCCTTGACCACCTTTCTTGATCCGTCTCTTTCTTCTTCTTTAAAATATGAGTCTCCTTGAATAACTCATCTTGGTTCATTGGACGCCCCAACTTCTTTTCCTGGAAACTCATAAATTTTAGTTAATAAACATAATAGATATACTTTGAAAATTAAAATAAATTAAGCAATTACATATCAATCTTCTTTTTATTGTCCCTAGGTTGATCGCACCTCTCGTGTGCAAGGAGCCTCCCTTCTCAGATGTGTGAGCTTTCTTTCCTTTTTCGCTCTTCTCTAAGAACTTTGTGGTAAGCCATTGCCTTTGCAAATCCTCCCATAAATTTTGAAGCAACCAGTCAGGCTTCTGGTTCAACTTTCTAGCTTTGGAGAAACTATGCGACAACCGCTTGCGAGCTTTGTGATGAAAATTTGTAGCCACTTCCGCGCTATAGAGGTGTTCCCATACACACTTGCTCTGTATTTCAAAAGTTAAATATTATATGGAAATATCATAAATATAAATAATTATACAGCTTAAAAGAACATTTATACCTTAAATTGATTGAAAATTTGCTCCTTCGGCGAAAATGAGAATTCACTCCAAGTCGCATAAGGGACATCATAAAGATTTCTAGTGGATTTGGTGATTATCCTTGTAGTAATATTACTTGGGATGAACCTGCAATTTAACAAAAAACGCACATTAATATCTTAGTACAAACTGTATAAAACAATAAACGTAAAAATAACAAATAACTCTTACCCATCACCCTCAGGGACTATGATGATCCTGCCATATTGATCATAATGCACCTCCTCGTCATCATCGGCATCACCGTCCGAAACATGTATATCAGAGTCATGTGTGGAAGGTGTAGGGGAGTCAGAGCTACTATCTCGCAGGTGAAGGCCTGAAATAGATGGAGTCGCTGATGAAGATGGTTGCGATCCCTATGACTGTGACATAGCTTGATGGACCGCAAGTGACTGTGATACTGATGGTTGTAACCCGAGTGGCTGTGACACGGATGGATGTGATCCATGTGGATGTGACATGGATGGATGCGATCCATGCGATGCAGATGGCTGCAATCCACGTGGTTGTGAGGCAGTTGGACTGTATGCCGGACATATAGTCCTATGGACCTGTGATGAAAGACCTGTTGTCTGCATGAAGGTGTAGGGCTCGTGATGCTGTGGCAGCTCAGAATATCCCTGGGGTGGAGGATAATACATAGGCATAGGCATATGCATCTCTGAAGAGGGTGGAAAAGATAGAGTATTATCTTCTACCCTCCTCTTTCCCTTCTTAGCCTTTTCTTGACCCTGAGTAGGGTCATTGTTACCTCGACCCTTGCCTGTCATCTGCATAATATAATACATATTTAGATTGTAACATATAAGAAACTAGCTATAAAATGAGAGTTATTAAAGAAACCAACTTTTTAAAGCTCATCGACGTATTGTTCCTCGTCCGAGAATTCTTCTTCCTCACTAGTTTGAGCTTCATCAGTTGATTCTTCTTCCTCATTTTCCATAATTGTTACTTCATTTATATCAACTTCTTCCAATATGTGTTCAGGATGTTCCAAATCATTTTCTAAAAGTTCGTCCACTATTTGGTGAACACTGGAGATATCGTTTTGATATGCAACATCTAACACATTCTCGACTTCCACCCTACCTACATGCTTAGTTTTTATTACAACCCACCAATCGGACTTATTCCGCCGCAACGGATAAGGAGCATAATACATTTGCCTAACATTATGTGCAATTATGAAAGGATCATAGCGATCATACTCTCTCGTATGATTAACCTCAATTATGTTGTATTGATTGTGTACTCTTGTACCTCTTGTTGGATTTGGGTCAAACCACTTGCATTTTGTCACGACCCTAGTTCGCCCTCCGTGAACTATCGTGACGGCACCTAGCCTCTACGACTAGGTAAGCCTCACAAATACGGAAAAATAAATGAAACTTGCAGAAGAAATAATTAAAAGCCAAAACAACCGAATGAAACAATATTTAAAATGCCGCTCGGCATATACAATACAACTTCTCAAAAACTAATACACTTTACCAAAACCCGGAATCTCATGAAACCATCAGCCTTTAAATATCAAACAGTGTCTAACTCTAGAATGTCTAACAAAGAATAGAAATACAGAAGGGATATTACTTAAAAGCGAGAATAGAAAGGGACTCCTCGGTTTGCGGATGCGGCAGATATACCTTGAAGTCGCTGGAGCAGTCGCCTCGCCTCAAAGGTGATAGGACTCAGTCGCAGTACCTGGATCTGCACATGAAAAACATGTGCAGAAAGGGCATGAGTACACCACCGGGGTACTCAGTGAGTGCCAAGCCTAACCTCGGTCGGGTAGTGACGAGGAAGGTCAGGGCCCTACTGAGGTTAAATAAAATATAAAGTTCAACAGTGTAGAACATAACAATATAAATAAGTGCAACAATAAAAGTAACACTAGATATAAAGGGAAGCAACAACTATTACAGAGACAAGGTAAACACAGAAAGAAATACGGTCCAGTACCAAAATAACAATCGGGGATCTCCCAAGATACCGCCTGCAGTCCCAAATATACATATCTAATGGATCTCCCGGGATCTCGTCCCGTAGTCCAATTCATAGTGCGCGGGGATCTACCGGAATCTTGTTCCGTAGTTTCAAATGTAAATACCCAGTACTGGGAGAATCTACTGGGTGCATTCGCGTAGTTACATATAACTGTGCAGGAATATCTATCGGAATCCCACATCCGTAGTCCCAATGTAAATACACCGCAGCACAGGAAAATATTCAGAAATGGTAAATTTCATATTAAGGCAAACAAGTAATTCTAGCCTAGCATGCTGTGCATAATTCAGGTAAGACAGTTTGAGCAAGTAAAGAAATTAAGTCACTTAGAGATGATTTCCTAAGCTAACAACAGGCTTAATAGTGCAAGTAATAAAAACATGAAAGGAAACATACTAGTAATTACTTAAGGAAAATTGGATTTTCAACAATTAACACAAGTACGCACTCCTCACCTCATGTACAAGGCATTTCAATTACTAGATATACCAAATCCTAAGGGGAAGGTCCCCCACACAAGGTTAGGCAAACCACTTACCTCGAACCAGCTCAAAATCAACTTGAAATCACGTTCTTGCCACGAGTATTCGACTCCAGATGGCCAAAATCTATTCAATTCAATTGCATAATGTAAATAATACTTCAAGTAACTGATTCTATAATTAAATTCTAAGCTAATACGTGAAATTAGGTAAAATGACCAAAACGCCCCTCGAGCCCATGTCTCAGAATCAGGAAAAATCTATATTTTTAGAATCCTCATACTCTCATGAGTTCACGCATACCAAAATTATCCAAATCTAAGGTCAAATTCCCAATCAAAAGTCGAATTTTAGATCTAAGAATTTTCTTCCAATTTTTCACCAATTTTCATCTCTAATCCGAAATTAAATGATGAAACTAACTATAGATTGATAGAATATAACTAGAAAGGTTTAAGAATTGTTACCCACTGATCTCCTCTTCAATTTCCTCTCAAAATTGCCCTCTCCCGAGCTCCAAATCGATTCCAACTTTTGAAACTAAACCATCAAAATTTCATATTTCTGCCCAGCTATTACCGTATCTGCGGTCAAGGGAGCGCATCTCCAGTCCTGCACCTACGGAAGAATGCATCGCAGGTGCGAAAAGTCACTTAACGAGTTGGGTTCGCATCTGCGGTCCCTGGGCCGCATCTGCGGCACCGCATTTGCGAAAACCCAGCTGCACCTGCGGAATCCTGGAGCTTGGCCCAAACTCGCTTCTGCGGTGCCGCACCTACGGTCCCACACTCCCAGGTGCGGTTATGACAGAAAACCAGTAGCTGAAGCTGCAACTTTAAACTCCAATATCCTTCTGTCAACCATCCGATATCATCCCGAGGCACCCGGGACCTCAACCAAAAGCACTAACAAGTCTAATATCACTGTCCAAACTTATACCAATCCTTAAAACAACTAAAACACCACTGAAACGATGAATCAACCATGGATTCAAGCCTAAGAACTCCAAAACTCTAGAAATACGCTTTTGATCAAAAAGTCTATCAAACTTCGTCCGAATCACCTGAAATTTTGCACACACGTCACATTCAACACTACAAAGCTACTCCAACTTCCAGAATTCCATTCCGACCCTCGAATCAAAATCTCACTATCGAACCGGAAACTTCAAAATTAGACCTTTCGACATTTCAAGCCTAAATTAGCTACGGACCTCCAAAACACAATTCGAACACGCCCCTAAGCTCGAAATCACCCAATAGAGCTGATGGAACCATCGGATTTCCATTCCGAGGCTATCTTCATACTGTTCTGACTACAGTAAACTTTCCAACACTTAAGCTCTCATTTAGGGACTAAGTGTCCCAAAACTCTCCGAAACTCAAAACCGAACATCCCGGCAATAAAAATAGCAGAAATAAACATGGAGAAAGCAGATAACATGGGATCGAGGTGTAAATTCTTAAGACGACCGGCCGGGTCGTCACACATCTAAAGAGTATCAATTTCTTAAATGGCCAACATGTATATTCTAGTTCTATTATTTCCTTGAGCACACCATAATAATCAATATCTCCAACTTGGTTGCCATCACCACCTTGAACTCACACCCCGCTGTTGTTGCTATTTTTATTTTTAGAGCAATCCTCTATATGAAACTTATAACCATTCGCAACGTACTTAGACATTGTTGTGACCTGAAGCCCAGGTCCCCCAAGATATATCTTTCAAAAATTGATTTACACCATTATTTGGATTATTTACCTACATATTGTTAAAAATATTCATAAGGTAGCATAACTTCCAAACATTGTTTACCTACATAGTGTTAGAATATTATAAGGATAAACTTACAAATTGTTTGAACCACGTATCAAATCTCGTACATACAACATCATGGACAAATTGACCCACGAAGTGACCGTGACACATCAAATATTTTTAGTAGTTGCATTGAGATGTAATCACAGTAAATTTTATATTTTGATAACTACTAAATCAATACTTACTGGAGAAATGGTACAACTTCGGGACAATTTAGCAACACGTGAAGTGTAGCTGACTTGTACTCCATATCACTCAAACTTCTCTTTCTATGAATTCTGTGTTCTGAGGCCTCAAAAACCTCTTTCGGCATCACCTCGATTTGCGTGCACAATTCGGGCGCATAGTCGGAAAACCATTATGTGAAAATCTGTGAAAAATGATAATTTTTGACTTTAAAATGGAATTAAGTTGACTTCGGTCAACATTTTGGGTAAACGGACTCGGACCTGTGATTTGACGGTCCCGGAGGATGCGTAGGAAAATATGGGACTTACGTGTATTCCCGGAATCGAATTCCGATGTCCCAAGCCCGAGAAATGAATTTTTAAAGAAAATTATTTTCTGGAATTATTTATGAGTTTTGGAAATGAAATGTGTTTAAAACTTGATGGTATCGGGCCCGTATTTTTGGTTCCTGCACCCGGTACAAGTCTTATGTGTGATTTAAGTGTCTGTAAAATTTGGTAAGAAACAGACTTGAAATGATATGAATCGGACCTTATTTGAGAAAATTAGAAAATTTGATGTTCTTAAGTAATTTCATGATTTTGATGCTAAATTTGTAGTTGTTGATGTTATTTTGGTGATTTGAATGCACGAGCAAGTCCGTATGAAGTTTTTAGGTTGGTGTACATGTTTGGTTTGGTGCCCCGAGGGCTAGGGTGAGTTTTGGATAGGCCACGGGGTGGAATTTGGACTTAGGAAAATTGCAGGTTTTCAGCTGGTATGATCAGGTCTGCAGGCTTTGCAAATGCGAGCTCGCAAATGCGAGAATTCCATCGCAAATGCGAACAAAGGCCTGGGCAGGCCTAATCGCAAATGCGACCATTTGGCTCGAATGCGGAAGGCCCCAATCGCAAATGCGTCTCCTGCTTCGCAAATGCGAACCCCTCAGAAATAAGGGGTGGTCGCAAATGCTAGGGGTGTCAATGGTTCGGTTCGGCCGGTTATTTTATAAAATTTGTACCATACCAATTTTGCGGTTATTCTATTATGTATAACCAAAATTAGACTTTTTGAAACCGTCCCAATCATGTCGGTTTCTCTTCGGTATCGGTACGGTTCGGTTAATTTTCGATAATTATTTCAATATCATGTAAAATTCACCAGTAGAAGTAGAATGCAATAACATATATTTTTTATAGGACGTAAAAAAACTCTCTAGATATTTTTGCTGTTTAAAGGATGATGAATTAAAAAAAATGAAAGATGGCTAGAGGTGTATAGATCCACCAACTATTCTACAATAGTGTAAAGAAACCAAGAAAAGACAAAGAAAATATAAATCACACGAATGGAAATATATTAACCAAGCTAGAACTCAAATATAAAGTCTATAGAAGATTAAATATTCAAAAATATAAATCTAAATTATATGAAAGGAAACATATTCAATATATTGTAGTTTGTTACTCATAATCACTAGAATACGTAAAAATAGCACGGTATAGCCAGTTTTCGGACTGATCATTCAAAAATAGCCAACGTTTACCAAGTCAATGAAAAATAGCCACTATTTTGCTGCAACAGAGACTGGTCCAGCATAATATACTGGAGTTCGTTGCACTTGTGTATGAACTCCAGCATATTATGCTGGACCGGTATACTTTGCTGGCTCCAGTATAATATACTGGAGACTAGAGCACCGGTGCTCCAAACTCCAGTATATTATGCTGGACAGTATACTTACTGTAACTCCAGTATATTATGCTGGAGTTCTAGTGTACTTATGCTGGAACTCCATCATATTATGCTGGAGTTCATGCATACTTATCCTGGAACTCCAGTATAATATGCTGGAGTTCAAGTATACTTATGTTGGAACTCCAGCATAATATACTGGCGTATTTTCCGGGTTTTGAACAGTATTTTTGCTCAGATTTATCTTTACAGAAAAGTGGCTAAATTTTGATTACTTTTGAAACTGGACTATTTTTGAACAACTAGTTGTAAATCTGGCTATTTTTGAATTTTTCCCCTAGAATACTATGTGTCTTGCTATGATACTTGAAATAACTTAGTTTAAGTAGAAGTAGCATAATAGGTTTTAGGAATAAGTATTTTGAGTTTAATTACTTGTTGGCTTGTAACAATTTTCATAATTCCAAGGCCCAAAGAAGAATTTAATGTGTTATTATTTTAAACATACTATATAAATATATTTTCCACATGTAACTTTATTCGGTACGGTTCGGTATTTTTTTGGTTTATTTTTATAAAATAAAAAACCTAGCCTAATTATCGGTGCGGTTATAGATTTATATAAAAATCTACGGTTTCTTTAAAAGAAACCTATAAATCGGTTCGGTACAGTACGATTCGGTCGGTTTAGTCGATTTTTGAATATCCATTGATACCCCTAGCAAATACAATAAATTTCTTCGCAAATGAGAAAGTCTCAGAATCCTGAAGGGTTCGCAATTGCGAACCCTGGTCGCAATTGCGACATCAGAGGCCTGTTAGACGCACTTCAACCATTTTTCACTCTTTCAAAACCAAAACACTGTAGGGCGATTTTTCAAAGGCAATTGCTTCTCCAAATCAATGTAAGTCAATTTTAACTCGTTTCCTTCAATCATTAACATCTTTTCACATGATTTCAACTCAAAATCAATGATTTTCATGGAGGAAATTTGGTGTTTTGGGTAGAACCTAGGTTTTTCAAAAATTGGGGATTTGGACCTCGATTTGAGGTCCGATTTCAAAACAAATTATATATTTGAGTTCGTGGGGTAATGGGTAATCGGGTTTTGGTTAGAACTTCGAGTTTAGACCATGTGGGCCCGGGGACGATTTTTGATTTTTGGGGTAAAACTTTAGAAAACTCATTTTCATGCATTAGAATTGATTCATTTAGCATTTATTGATGTAGTTAAGTAACTTGTGGCTATATACGAGCAAATTGGTGGTGGAATCAAGAGATAAAACGATAGTAGAGACTTGAATTGTATTCGTGGTATCGACGTAAGTGTTTGGTCTAACCTTAGCTTGAGAGATTAGGAGTCGAGTCCTATTTGCTATGTGGAATTTATAGAGTACGACGTATAGGCATGGTGACGAGTATCTATACGTTGGTGTCAAGCATGCTCGTGAGTCTTATATTGTGATTATTATGACTTTGTTGAATTATTCATGTTTTGGTGATGATTTCTATTGTTGGGAAAAGTTTGTGGAAGTAATTGTGACATTTAAACTTTGAGGAGCGTTGGCTCAAGTTGTATAATGAAATATGAAAGTATAAGCAGTAATTGAACGTTTTAGAGCATTGGCTCAAGTTGTGAAGTAAAAGTGAAAAAGAAAAGAGAATCATTATATTATCTCCCTTGTCGGGATATTTTTTCTTTTAATGTTATCTCCCTTGCCGGGATGTTGATGTTTCTTTTGTTGTTATTCCCTTGTCGGGACTTGATTGTTGAACTATTGTTCCCTTGCCGGGATTCTTATTGAAATTTCATTTATTCCCTTGACCTATTATTTGTGATTGTTGTTTGGGTGAGGAAGAGTGTTAAAGCACGAAGGGTGATGCCGTGTATTGTTTGGTGAGAGAGTGTTAAAGCATGAAGGGTGATGTCGTGTATGATTTGTGAGGAAAGAGTGTAAAGAAAGAAGGGTGATGTCGTGCCGCACGATGCACCATTCCATGCTGATTATATTGATTATATGGTGAGGACGAGAGTAAAAGCACGAAGGGTGATGCCGTGCATATTTTGATTTTTTGAATTCTTTGGTGAGGACGAGAGTAAAAGCACGAAGGGTGATGCCGTGCACTTATTGATTTCTGATTCTTTGTTGATATCTAGGATATGTTGTTTCTTTCAATTACTTGTTGTCTTTCTATTCTAAATTGACAGTTCCCCCGCAGTATGTTACCCCTCCCATACTTGACTGTATATTATTGTTCTTCTTTTCCACTGTATATAATTAAATTGCACAAGTTTATTTGGTAGTCTTGTCCTAGCCTCGTCACTACTTCGCCAAGGTTAGGCTAGGCACTTACCAGCACATGGGGTTGGTTGTGCTGATACTACACTCTACACTGTGTGCAGATCCCGGAGCAGCAGTTTTTGGACAGTAGATTGGGTGGTTGCCTTCAGTCCACGCGGAGATCCAAGGTAGTCCTGCAGGCGTCCGCAGGTCCTGGCGTCTCCCTCTATCCCTTTACTCCTATTTTATTTACTTAGTTCAGAAACAGTGTATCTTTTATCTTTCAGACTTTATATGTAGTATTCTTAGATCGTCTGTGAAACTGTGACACCAATTCTAGGTGGTTGAGGCTCAAACAATTGTATTAGATACATATTTCAGATAGTTTACTGCATTTCTTCCGCTTATCGTAATTTTCGCTGTCTACACATTATTGCTTTATAATTGTTAATGAATATAAATTGGTAAAAAAGAAATTTGTTCAAACAATCGGCTTGTCTATCTCACATTAGTAGGCGCCATCACGACTCCCGAAGGTGGGAAATCTGGGTCGTGACAAGTTGGTATCAGAGCTCTAAGTTACATGGGTCTTACAGTTCACAGACAAGCTTAGTAGAGTCTGAGGGATCGGTACGGAGACATCTGTATTTATCCCCCAGAGGCTATAGAGTTAGGAAAAACTTCACATTTATTCTTTTCTATCGGCGGTTTGGTTAATCAATGCTAATTGAATTTCTACTCTGTTCTTTTGCAGATGGCGAGAACACACACTTCCTCATCCACTAACCAGTATCCCGAGCCCCCAGCAGTAGCTCCGACGAGGGGTAGAGGGTGAGGGCGAGGCCGTGCTAGAGGCCGAGGTAGGGGCCGAGCTCAGCCTAGAGCAGCAGCACCAGTGGCGGAGCCTCAGGTTGACTTTGATGATGAGGTTCCTGCCCAGACAGTTCCCGTGGGCCCAACTCAGGTCCTAGAGGGGTTTATTGCTACTCCCGTACTCCAGGATGCTCTGATCCGTCTAGTGGGCCTCATGGAGAGTGTCACCCAAGCATGTTTTTTTCCTGTATCACCAACCGTCTCTTAGGCTGGAGGAGGAGCCCAGACTCCTGCTACTCGCACTTTGGAGCAGGTAGCTCCCTAGTTCCAGACTCCAGCAGTTCAGCCAGTTGGACCAGTTCAGCCGAGCGTGTAGACCGGTGATGGAGAAGCTATGTCTACCGATGCTTTGTGGAGGTTGTACAGGTTCACCAAGCTCTTCACTACTACTTTCAAGCGGTGCATCTTCTAAGGATCCCCAGGATTATCTAGACAGCTGTCATGAGGTTCTCAGGAACATGGGGATAGTGGAGACCAATGGGGTCAATTTTGCTACTTTTCGCTTGTCGGGATCCGCCAACACTTGGTGGAGAGATTATTGCTTGGCTATACCAGCCGGATCACCAGCTTTGACTTGGGAGCAGTTTATTCAGCTATTTTTGGAGAAGTTTCTCCCCATCACTCAAAGAGAGATCTATCAGAGGCAGTTTGAGCGTCTTTAGCATGGTTCTATGACCGTTACTCTGTATGAGACCAGATTCATCGACTTGGCTTGTCATGATCTTATCATACTTCTCATCAAGAAAGAGAGGGTAAGGAGGTTCATTGAGGGACTTATTCAGCCGATTCGACTTCAGATGGCTAAGGAGACTGGGAGTGAGATTTCTTTCCAGGAGGAGGCCAATGTGGCCAGGAGAGTTGAGATGGTTCTATCGTAGGGAGGTGGTCAAGGGCCTGACAAGAGGCCTCATCATTCAGGCCGATTCAGTGGTACCTTGTCTGGAGGCAGAGATTCGTATGGTAGAGGCCATCCTCCTAGGCCTTTCCAGTCAGCACTTCAGATTTCTCATGGTGCTTCAGGTGGTCGTGGCTCTCATATGCAGTATTTTGATCAGTATTCCTACAGTGCACCACCAGCTCCTATCAGTGCACCACCACTTTAGAGTTTTCGGGGTGGTCATTCAGGCCGTCAAGGTCAGCAGTCTCAGCAGTTGAGGGCTTGTTACACTTGTGGTGATATGGGTCACATTGCTAGGTTTTGCCCTCGAGCACCGAGTAGCTCTCAGCATTAGGGTTCCTGTGCCATGGTTTAGGCATCGAGTGTTCCACAGCCCGCCCAACCAGCTAGAGGTGGGGGTAGAGGTGCTAGAGGTGGAGGTAGAGGTGCTAGAGGTGGAGGTAGAGGTATTAGAGGTGGAGCTCAGGCCGCTAGAGGTGGAGGCCAGCCAGCAGCAATCTATCCTAGAGATGTAGTCCAGGGTGGTGGGGCCCAGCCCCGATGTTATGCTCTTCCAGCCAAGCCCGAGGTTGAGGCTTCCGATGCAGTTATCACAGGTACTGTTCTGGTTTATGGCAAAGATGCTTCAGTTTTATTTGATTCAGGGTCTACGTACTCCTATGTTTCATCTTATTTTACATTGTATCTGGTCATGCCTAGTGATTCTTTGAGTGCTCCTGTTTATGTGTCTACACCGGTGGGTGATTCTATTGTGGTAGATCGAGTCCATTGTTCATGTATAGTTGTGATTGGAGGTCTTGAGACTCGTGTAGATTTGCTTCTTCTGGACATGGTTGATTTCAATGTCATATTGGGGATGGACTGGTTATCACCTTATCACGCTATCTTGGACTGTCATTCCAAGACTATGACCTTAGCCTTGCCGGGTTTACCTCGTTTAGAGTGGAGAGGGACTTTTGGTCATTCTACCCGTAGTGTTATCTCATATATGAAGGCTTGGCATATGGTCGAGAAGGGGTGTTTGGCCTATTTGGCCTATGTTCGTGATTCTAGTGCTGAGGTTCCTTCTATTGATTATGTGCCTATTGTTCATGAGTTTCCTGAGGTATTCCCTTCAGACCTGCTGGGTATGCCACCCGACAATGATATTGACTTTTGCATTTATTTGGCTCCGGGCACTCAGCCCATTTCTATCTTGCTGTATCGTATGGTCCCGCCTGAGTTGAAAGAGTTGAAGGAGCAGTTGCATGACTTGCTAGAAAAGGGTTTTATTAGACCTAGTGTTTTTCCTTGGGGCACGCCGGTGTTGTTTGTTAAGAAGAAGGATGGATCGATGAGAATGTGTATTGATTACCGACAGTTGAACAAGGTTACAATCAAGAATAAGTATCCATTGCTGATGATTCATGATTTGTTTGACCAGCTTCAGGGTGCCAAGGTATTTTCGAAGATTGAATTGAGATCTAGCTACCATTAGTTGAGGATTAGGGCATCCTATGTCTCTAATACGGCTTTCCGCACTCGGTACAGGCATTATGAGTTCTTGGTGATGTCACTCAGGTTGACAAATGTCGCAGGAACTTTTATAGATTTGATGAACCGAGTGTTCAGGCCTTACTTGGATTTGTTTGTAATAGTCTTCATTGATGATATTTTGATATATTCCCGTAGCCGGGAGGAGCACGAGCAACATCTTAGAGTGGTTCTTTAGACTTTGAGGGATAGTCAGTTGTATGCTAAGTTTTCAAAGTGTGAAATCTGGCTGAGTTCAGTGGCATTCATGGGTCATGTTGTATCAGTAGAGGGTATTCAGGTTGATCCAAAGAAGATTGAGGCAGTCAAGAACTGGCCTAGACCAACATTAGCTACAGAGATCCGGGGTTTCTTGGGATTGGCAGGCTACTATCGCCGATTTGTGTGGGGGTTTTCGTCTATCGCAGCCCCGATGACCAGGTTGACCCAAAATGGTGCCCAGTTCAAATGGTCGGACGAGTGTGAGGCGAGCTTTCAGAAGCTCAAGACAACTCTGACTACCACACCGGTGTTGGTTTTTCCCACGGGTTCAGGGCTTTATAAAGTTTATTGTGATACATCTCGTATTAGACTTGATGCGGTGTTGATGTAGGACGGCAATGTCATTGCCTATGTTTCACGGCAGTTGAAGATTCATGAGAAGAACTATTCGGTTCATGATTTGGAGTTAGCAGCCATTGTTCACGCGTTGAAGATTTGGAGGCATTATCTGTATGGCATGGCATGTGAGGTGTTCACGGATCATAAGAGTGTGCAGTATTTGTTCAAGCAGAAGGAGCTAAATTTGATACATAGAAAGTGGTTGGAGCTATTAGACGACTATGATATCACCATCTTATATTATCTGGGAAAGGCCAATGTGGTGGCCGATGCTTTGAGTAGGAAGTCAGCCAGTATGGGCAGTCTTGCTTATATTCCAGTCGGTGAGAGACTGCTTGTTTTGGATGTTCAGGCTTTGGCCAATCAGTTCGTGAGGTTGGATGTTTCTGAGCCCAACCGTGTGTTAGCTTGTAGAGTCGCTCGTTCTTCTTTATTGGAGTGTATCCGAGATCGGCAGTATGATGATCCTCATTTATGTGTCCTTAGAGACACGGTGCAACACGGAGGTGCCAAGCAGGTTACCTTAGGATATGATGAAGTTTTGAGATTGCAAGGTCGAGTTTGTGTGCCTAATGTGGATGAGCTTCGGGAGTTGATTTTAGATGAGGCCCATATTTCCCGATACTCTATTCATCCGGGTATCGCGAAGATATATCAGGATTTGTGGCAACATTATTGGTGGAGAAGAATAAATAAGGATATCGTTGCATATGTGGCTCGGTGTTTGAATTGTCAGCAGGTTAAGTACGAGCATCAGAGACCTGGTGGTTTGGCAGAAGATTAAGATTCCAGAGTGGAAGTGTGAGTTGATAAGCATTTCATGCTCCTTCTTGATTATGCTTTGATTATAAATTCATACAAAATAGTCCCAAAAGGATCATAAGTTGTGCTTGATTGCAGGGTTGATCAACAAAGTGACGAGATGTCAAAGATCGGATCAAAAGGAGTGAAACCTGCACAAGTACCAAAGACAACACAAACTCAAGACAAACAAGCCTAGTGCGGCCGCAGTACACTTTGTGCGGTCCGCACTAGGGAGATCCAGAGACCTGGATTTAAAGGCAACAAAGCAATGTGGCCGCAGTAGATATTGTACGGCCTGCACTGAAGACACCGCGGCCGCACCACCATTTCATGCGGTCCGTAGAAGCAATGTTCAGAGAGATGTCAAGTGCCAGGGTTCAAGCTTGTGAGGTCCGCAGTCCATTCTGCGTTGACCGCAATGGAAGCCTTCACAGCCGTGGTCCATTCTGTGCGGACCGCATTGGAAGCCTCCGCGGCCGCGGTCCATTCTGCGCGGTCCGCGAGGCCTGGGTTCAGAGAGTTGAAATTGCAGAGTCAAGAGCCTAGTGCGGCTGCACACCATTTTGTGCGGTCCGCACTGACCCCGCAGGGGCATTTTGTCCAGTTTTTCTAGCTTAGTATAAATAGAATCTTTGTCCATTTTTAGGTCATCAGATATTATCAAACATTAGTTGTGCTCGTGAGAAGACTTTTCTTAGCCATTTTGGGCACTTTTACTTAGTTTTTATCATTGAATATTTGTATTTCCCTTAGCAATTAATTAATATGTCTTTATCTTCATCTATTTCTCTGTTTTCATCTTCAAGAATGAGTAGCTAGACTCATTAGCTAGGGTTGTGGCTCAACCCTAGTGTGGGTAATTGATGGGTATTGTTAGGGTTAGATTGACTATGGGTGTTTGTTATTTGGGTCAATTTCATGGTTTAATTTACGAATTGGTGGTTGCAAACACTGGTTTGTGCTAAATTGACTTGGCTTTTCTTGAGAAAGAGAGCCTATGTATCCAAAATTGATCCAACAAGGAATTGAGATGGACTCAAGAGAATTTATAGTCCCAATTAAAGGGTTAAACCTCGAGAGAGTAATTACCCGACTTGAACCCTAGTTGTTTGAGCAAATTTGCCTACCCAGTTGGTCTTGAGAAAGTCACTTGGGCTAAATCACTCTCTCTACCGAGAGGTATGAGAGTGGGTAAAATCGTGCAGTGGTTATAGCATATTTCCCCAATCATGTCAATCGTGCCCTAGGAGCAATTACCCGTCACTTAGCGACCTAGGTGAAATTCACTACCCTAGTGCCTTTTTATCCATTAGATACAACTTTTAGCAATTCTCGTTTAGCATAGTCTAGTTGCATTTATAATTAGTAGTTGATAATAGTAGTTTGTTAAAGAAAAACCAAAAAATGATTGGAAGTGATATTTGGAACAATTATACAATCCAAATCTAAATAGATACTTGACTCCCTTCCTAGATCCCTGTGGAAATCGATCCCGACCCACAATTCGGGTAAAAGCTATTGCAACCCTCTCTTTCTACTTTTTAGTAGTGCGGAGTAGGCTGCGATCAAGAGCGTATCACTATGGACTTCATTGTTTGACTCCCACATACTCAGAGGAAGTTTGATGCAGTGTGGGTTATTGTTGATAGGCTGACCAAGTCAGCACATTTCATTCTTATGGTAGTCTTCTACTCTTCCGAGATGTTAGCTGAGATCTATATCTGGGAAATTGTTTGTCTTCATGGTGTGCCCGAGTCTATAATTTCGGATCAAGGTACACAGTTTACCTCACATTTCTGGAGAGCTGTTCAGCAAGAGTTGGGCACACAGGTTAGGTTGAGCACAACATTTCATCCTCAGACGGACGGGCAGTCCGAGCAGACCATTCAGATTTTGGAGGATATGCTCTGAGCTTGTGTCATTGATTTGGAGGCTCGTGGGATCAGTTTTTGCTTTTACCAGAGTTTGCCTACAACAACAGCTACCAGTCGAGTATCCAAATGGCTCCTTATAAGGCTTTGTATGGTAGGCGGTGCCCGGTCGCCAGTTGGATTGTTCGAGCCGGGAGAGGATCGGTTGTTGGGTACGGATCTAGTACAGGATCAGCATCATTCAAGATAGGCTTCGTACAGCTCAATCCAAAAGGGTTATGCCGACCGCAAGGTTCGTGATTTGGCATTCATGGTCGGTGAGCGAGTATTTCTTTGAGTGTCGCCTATGAAAGGCGAGATGAGATTTGGGAAGAAGGGCAAGCTTAGCCCTAGGTTAATTGGCCCATTTGAGATTCTTGATCGAGTGGGAGAGGTGGCTTACAGACTTGCATTGCCACCGAGCTTATCAGTCGTGCATCTAGTGTTTCATGTGTCCATTCTTCGGAAATATCATGGGGATCCATCCCACATGTTAGATTTCAGCACTGTCCAGTAGGACAAGGACTTTTCTTATGAGGAGGAGCCGGTAGCTATTCTAGAACGGCAGGTTCGTCAGTTGAGATCGAAGAGTTTTCCTTCTGCTCATTTTTAGTGGAGAGGTCAGCCTGCTGAGGCATCGACCTGGGAGTCCGAGTCTGATATGTGAAGCCGTTATCCCCATCTTTTCCCTGACTCAGGTACTTCCTTCTTCTGTCCGTTCGAGGACGAACGGTTGTTTTAGAGGTAGAGGATGTGTTGACCCAAAAGGTCATCACTTATTTTAAAAGTTAATTCTACATTCTGAGGCCTCAAAAACCTCTTTCGACATCACTTCGATTTGCGTGCACAGTTCGGGCGCGTAGCCGAAAAGCCATTATTTGAAAATCTATGAAAAATGATAATTTTTGACTTTAAAATGGATTTAAGTTGACTTCGGTCAATAATTTGGGTAAACGGACCTGAACCCATGATTTGACGGTCCCGGAGGGTTCGTAGGAAAATATGGGACTTGGGCGTATGCCTGGAATCGAATTCCGAGGTCCCAAGCCCGAGAAATGAATTTTTAAAGAAAATTGTTTTCTGGAATTATTTATGAGTTTTGGAAATGAAATGTGTTTAAAACTTGATGGTATCGGGCTCGTATTTTTGTTCCGACACCCGGTACATGTCTTATATGTGATTTAAAATAAGTCTGTGAAATTTGGTAAGAAACAGACTTAAAATGATATGAATCGGACCTTATTTGAGAAAATTAAAAAATTTGATATTCTTAAGTAATTCCATGATTTTGATGCTAAATTCATAGTTGTTGATGTTATTTTGGTGATTTGAATGCAGAGCAAGTCCGTATGAAGTTTTTAGGTGGGTATACATGTTTGGTTTGGTGCCCCGAGGGCTCGGGTGAGTTTTGGATAGGCCACGGGGTGGAATTTGGACTTAGGAAAATTGCAGGTTTTCAGCTGGTATGATCAGGTCTGCAGGCTTCGCAAATGCGAACAAAGGCCTGGGCAGGCCTGATTGCAAATGCGACCATTTGGCTTGCAAATGCGGAAGGCCTCAGTCGCAAATGTGATGCCTGCTTCACAAATGCAAACCCCTCAGAAATAAGGGGTGGTCGCAAATGCGATAAATTTCTTCGCAAATGGTTTAAACCCAGGTCGCAATTGCGACATCAGAGACCTATAAATTCATAACTTAGACGCATTTCAATCATTTTTCACACTCTTTCAAAACCAAAAGAATCTAGGGCGATTTTTCAAAGGCAATTTCTTCTCCAAATAAATTGTAAGTCAATTTTAACTCGTTTCCTTCAATCATTAATATCTTTTCACATGATTTCAACTCAAAATCAATGATTTTCATGGGGAAAATTGGGTGTTTTGGGTAGAACCTAGGTTTTTCAAAATTGGGGATTTGGACCTCGATTTGAGGTCCGATTTCAAAATAAATTATATATTTGAGTTCGTGAGAGAATGGGTAATCGGGTTTTGGTTCGAACCTCGGGTTTTGACCATGTGGGCCCAGGGGTGATTTTTGACTTTTTGGGTAAAACTTTAAAAAACTCATTTTCATGCATTGAAATTGATTCATTTAGCATTTGTTGATATAAGTAAGTAAATTGTGGCTAGATACGATCGAATTGATAGTGGAATCAAGAGGTAAAGTGATAGTAGAGACTTGAATTGTGTTCGTGGCATCGAGGTAAGTGTTTGGTCTAACCTTAGCTTGAGGGATTAGGAGTCGAGTCCTATTTGCTATGTGGAATTTGTCGAGTACGACATATAGGCATGGTGACGAGTATCTATACGTTGGTTTCAAGCATGCCCGTGATTCTTATATTATGATTATTATGACTTCGTTGAATTATTCATGCTTTGGTGATGATTTCTATTGTTGGGCAAAGTTTGTGAAAGTAATTGTGACATTTAAACTTTGAAGAACGTTGGCTCAAGTTGTATAATGAAATGTGAAAGTATAAGCGGTAATTAAACCTTTTAGGGCATTGACTCAAGTTGTGAAGTGAGTCGTGAAGTAAAAGTGAAAAAGGGAAGAGAATCATTATATTATCTCCCTTGCCGGGATATTGTTGATTTTAATGTTATCTTCCTTACCAGGATGTTGATGTTTCTTTTGATGTTATTCCCTTGTCAGGACTTAATTGTTGAACTATTGTTCCTTTGCTGGGATTCTTATTGAAATTTCATTTATTCCCTTTCCCTATTGTTTGTGATTGTTGTTTGGGTGAGGAAGAGTGTTAAAGCACAAAGGGTGATGCCGTGTATTATTTGGTGAGTGAGTGTTAAAGCACGAAGGGTGATGCCGTGTATAATTTGTGAGGAAAGAGTGTAAACCACGAAGGGTGATGCCATGCTGCACGATGTACCATTCCGTGCTGATTATATTGATTATATGGTGAGGACGAGAGTAAAAGCACGAAGGGTGATGTCGTGCACTTATTGATTTCTGATTCTTTGTTGATATCTGAGAAATGTTGTTTCTTTCAATTGCCTGTTGTCTTTCTATTCTAAATTGATAGTTCCCCCGTAGCATGTTATCCCTCCCATACTTGACTGTATATTATTGTTCTTATTTTCCGCTGTATATAGTTAAATTGCACAGGTTTATTTGGTAGTCTGGTCCTAGCCTCGTCACTACTTCGCCGAGGTTAGGCTAGGCACTTACCAACACATTGGGTTGGTTCTGCTGATACTACACTCTGCACTATGTGCAGATCCCGGAGCAGTAGCTTTTGGACAGTAGATTGGGTGGTTGCCTTCAGTCCACGCGGAGATCCAAGGTAGTCCTGCAGGCGTCCGTAGGCCCTGACGTCTCCCTCTATCTCTTTACTCCTATTTCATTTACTTAGTTCAGAAACAGTGTATCTTTTATCTTTCAGACTTTGTATGTAGAATTCTTATATCATCTATGAAACTGTGACACCAATTCTGGGTGGTCGAGGCTCAAAGAGTTCTATTAGATACTTATTTCAGATAGTTTACTGCATTTCTTCCACTTATCGTAATTTCCATTGTCCACACGTTATTGATTTATAATTGTTAAGGAATATAAATTGGTAAAAAGGAAATTTGTTCAAATAGTCACCTTACCTATCTCACATTAATAGGCGCCATCACGACTCCCGAGGTTGGGAAATCCGAGTCGTGACACTTCTCTTTCTAACATCCTTAGAACATCGACCTGGTTGATTGAATATGGACATAGGCGGATATAATGGATCATTCACACATTCGACCGTGTGCCTATTGGGCCTATTCCTAGCACATGACACATTACTCTTAAAATAATAAGAACAAAAATGAGCAGTTTCATTTGCAAGATAAGTTTCGGATATAGATCTTTCAATCATATTCATCTGCTTAACAAATTGTTTGCATTTGCCAATTGTCCTACATAATTTCATGTTAGCCAAGAACATTTAAATAAAACAGAAAATTACATCAAACTTATAATATTACCTCTCATAAGGATACATCCATCTGCATTAAACAGGCCCTCCAAGTCGTGCCTCGTGTACAAGGTGGATTGGAAGGTGTTCCATCACATCAAAAAACCACATGAAAATATCTTTTCCATCTTAGTAGAAGTTACACGAATGTTCAGATCCATGCGGAGTAGGTTTTCTTCCCTTAATGGTGGAAGAACACAAGTCTTTGAAAAACAAACTAATCTCTATAATGGGTTTCAAGATTCTTTCAGGCAAACCACAAAATGCAATATGCACTAAGGTCTCCATGAAAACATGACATTCATGACTTTTCAAATGGCTCAACTTCCCTACCTCCATATCAACCTTTTTTCCAAGATTCGATGCATAACCCTCAGGCATCTTCAATTTTTATACCCAATCACAAATTTGTCGTCTTTCCTCCAAAGTGAATGTGTAACTTGCTTTGGGCTTGAATATCTTACCATTGTTTTCTGTCTGCAAGTATAATTCAGGCCGCCCACAATATTCATATAAGTCCATTCTAGCCTTCGGGTTATCTTTTGTCTTACATTTAACATCCATCATTGTGTTGAACAAATTGCCAAAATAATTCTTCTCAATATGCATGACATCAAGGTTGTGACAAAGAAGATTATCCTTCCCATAAGGTAACTCCCAAAATATACTTTGTTTCGTCCAATTATGAGTAACACCGTATCCGGGGAATCTATAAGGTGGAGCTTCAGTAACTTTACTGAAGTTCTGGACCCTCTCCCAAATTTCCTCACCTGAAAGTATTGGAGGTGTCATGACCCAATATCCATTAAGGGTCGTGATGGTGTCGGACACCATTGTCAGGCAAGCCAACAACAAATAACTAGTAACTTCTCGTTTTAAATATTTCTAAAATCACTTCTTTTATACGTTTAAACAATAAGGAATAAATTTCCACTGAATAAATAATGATATCTTTAACAATCTCAAAATACTAACTACGTCCATAGACATCCCAGAACCCGGTGTCACAAGTGCATGAGCATTTACTAGGGAATGAAATAAAATACAGTAACTGTCTGGAATACAAATGGACAGAAATGAAAATACAGTACAATACTCTAAAGGAGACTCTGCTGGCTACAGACATCTCGATAAATGCAACTCACCTAAGTCTCTGTATCAACCATGTCACTATGCCACTAAGCCACTAGCCACGCATAAACCTGTGCAACAAAAATGCACATCAAGTGTAGTATGCGTATGAAAACAACGTGTACCCAATGAGTATCTCGTGTAATCTCGAAGAAGTAGAGATGAGAGGTCGACTTCGACACTTACTAGTGGTCCAATAATAATATATTATTAATGCGAATAATCATGGATTTATTAAGAACGACAGTAATTTCAAATAAGTCAGAACATGTAAAAGTTCCTTTTTATATTAAAAGTCTCTGGATTCATAATCCATTAATTTTCAATTATCTCAAGGCTAGGAGGGCAAATATCAATATCAATAAATTTCAAGGCAAGCAATACAAGCATGTGCAAATCATGCCGAGGTCGTACGGCCCGATCCAACAATATTTAAACTGTGCCCTGCCAGAGGGTCGAATGGCGTGAACCATAGATGCATCTATTTAATCTACCGATGCGTTCGGCCCGTTCCGAAAGTAAACACATACATACAGTTAATCAAGAAGTCAACAGGGAACAATTATCCAAAGAAATGTCAATTCTCTTTTAAAGTTTTTTTTTTTGAAAATGAAGTTTAAATCTTTTTAGAAATTTATTTACTAATCCAATATGATTTAAGCAATTCAAACTGTCAATAGGATTACAAATATTTCCAAGTACAACATGCTTTTGGGTCCTAGACTACCCGGACAATAGCATAATAGTAGTTACGCACGGACTCTCGTCACCTCGTGCATACGTAGCCCCCACAAATAGGAGCACATAACCAACTATTTCACCTATGGGGATAATTCCCTCTTATAAGATTAGAAAGGAGACTCACCTCGCTCCAAAGTGTACTTCCAATACCAAGAACGAGCCCAAACCCTCAATTCGGAGCCGAACGATCCAAAACTACTTAAATGAGGTAGGAAATAGTCAATATAAGCTCACAAGATCTGTCACTGCCCAAAATCCACCAAGGGTCGTGATGGCGTCGGACACCGCTGTCAGGCAAGCCAACCAAAATACTTAATTAAATTCTCGTTTTAAGTATTTCCGAAATCACTTCTTTTATACGTTTAAACAATACATAGTAAATTCCTCTGAATAAATAATGAAACAATTAACAACTTTTAAAATTTCTGAATAAACCTAAAGATATCCCAGAATCCGGTGTCACAAGTGCATGAGCAATTTCTAAGAAATAATGTAATACAACAACTGTCCGGAATATAATATTGGATAGAAAATAAATACAGTAATCTGAAAGAGACTTGCTGGTTGCGGGTCGTCTCGAGAAATGCAGCTCACCTAAGTCTCCGTATCAACCATGCTGCTATGCCCACTAGGCCACTAGAGATGCATGTGCATGTGCAACAAAAATGCACAGAAGTGTAGTATGAGTACGAAAAACAACGTGTACCCAATGAGTATCCCGTCTAATCTCAAAGAAGTAGAGACGAGAGGCCGACTTCGACAATTACTAGTGGTCCAATAATGTTATATCAATAATATACTAAATCGTGAATTTTTATAAACATGATTGTAATTCGATAGGTTGAAGCAAGTAAACAATTATTTCTTTTATAGGAAATTTCCAAATTCCTTTTTATCATTTATACATATATTCTTAAGTCGGGAAGAGGCAATAAAAACATCAATAAGTTTCAAGGCAATCAATACAAGCATGCACAAATCATGCCGAGGTCGTACAGCCCGATCCAACATAAATGTAAAATGTGCACTGCCGAGGGTCGAACGACGCGAACCATAAATGAATCTATTACCTAGCTCACGAATCATACTTGCGACGTGGTCAAATTTAAATAAACAATCACCCTGCTCGCGAATCATTCATGCGACTCAGGTACACACAGAAATACATGCTCAAACAGCCAATTAAGAATTTATCAGGGAATGCTTATCCAAATAAAAGCCAATTCTCTTTTAATGATTCAAGAAAAATGAATTTTAATCCTTTGAGAAATTCATTTAACAATTTGATAGGATTTAAGCAATTCAACTGTCAATAAGATTACAATTATTCCAAGTATAGCATGCTTTTGGGTCCTAGACTACCCGGACTTAAACATAATAGTAGCTACGCACGGACTCTCGTCACCTCGTGCATACGTAGCCGCCACAAATTGAAGCATATAACTAATTATTTCACCTATGGGGATAATTCCCTCCTACAAGGTTAGAAAGGAGACTCACCTCGCTCCGAAATTTCCATAACCGGCTTCCAAGCCCTTCCAACGACTCCAATTGATGCACAATGCCCCAAAACTATTCAAATAATGGGCAAACCAATAAAAATTCACTCTAATACTTGTACCAATTCAAATTATATAAGTTTCCAACTCCGCTCGAAAAGTTGACCAAAATGCCCTCAAGCCCACGTGCCCAGATTCTGAAATTTCTCGAAGATAAATTCTACCCATAGCTTTACTAACTCAAATATATAATTTGCTCTAATTTTCATGCTCAAATTCAAGGTAAAGGTTCAAAATTCCAAATTCTAGGTCTTCCCCAAAAATTCCAAATTTATACTAATTTTCCATGTCTAAATCCATGTAAAATCACATATTTAACTCAAAAACAGGAAGAAATCACTTACCTAGTGTTGCTTGGTGAAAATCCTTCCTTGATCTCCAAAATCATTCAAGACAAATGAAAAAAATGAAAGAAATGGGCCAAAACTCGTGTTTAAAACAATCTGCCCAGGCTTCATCGAGTTGTATCTTGCGTTGTGCAGGTTGTACATCATATTACCATTTCTCTCTGTTGTACACCTTCTGTTAAAATGCCAATAACTCTTTGTGAAAATATCCAAATGACAAACAGTTTAATGATTTAGAAACTAGACTCGACGATCTTTCATTTGATAGGTTGTACACCATATAACCCTTTATATAGTCCGAGATATGAGCTTCTAAAGTCGTCTCCATGCATCAGAAAATTCTGTCGAAACTGCTCTACCAGCCATCATCAATCGATCATAACTTTCTAATGCAATGTCCAAATCATGAATGGTATAACTTTGTGGAAACTAGAATACAAGGGCAACAACATTTATGTTTTCCACATTTTTAGATTCCTTATAGATTGCAAGATATAAGCTTCCGCAATTGATTACTCGCATCAGATATTTTCTGGCGAACAACAGCTGCAACAGAATTTCAACAACTTTCTTTGTCCGAAATCCATTCCGTTAACCTTCCGAAATCCACCTGAGGCCCTCGGGACCTTAACCAATTATACCAACATGTCCCAAAACATGATACATACTCGCTCAAGGCCTCAAATCACATCAAACAATGTCAAAATCATGAATCACACTCCAATGCAAGCTTAATGAACTTTAAAATTTCAAACTTCTACTTTGGTTGCTTAAACCTATCAAATCACATCCGATTGACCTCAAATTTTGTGCACAACTCATATTTGACATTACGGACCTGCTCCAACTTTCTGAATTGGAATCCGACCCCGATATCAAAAAATCAAACTCTCGGTCAAACTTCTCAAAAACCTTCAAATTTCTATCTTTAGCCAAATGACTTCAAAATGACCTACGGACTTCCGAATTCACTTCCGATCGTGCTCCCAACTCTAGAATCACCATACGGAGCTACTCCCAGACTTAGAATCCCAAACGGACATCGATAACACTGAAATGCACTTCAACCCTAACATATGAAATTTCTTCCAAAATGCTAACTTCTACAATAGGCGCCAAAACGCTCCCGGGTCATCCAAACCCCGATCCGGGCATACGCCCAAGTTTGAAATCATAATACGAACCTACTGGAACCTTCAGATCTTGATTCCGAGGTCGTTTACTCTGAAATCCAACCTTAGTCAATTCTTTCAACTTAAAGCTTCCGAAATGAGAATTCTCTTTCCAAATCAACTCTGAATTCCCCGGAATTCAATTCCGACCATGCGTACAAGTCATAATACCTGAAGTGAAGATGCTCATTCCCCAAACTGCTGGACGACGCACTTGAGCTCAAAATGACCGGTCAGGTTGTTACACTTACTCCCACTTAAACATGCGTTCGTCCTCGAATGTGCTAAGAACTGTGTTGGGGTTGTCCGAAATCACTGTTTAACACCTCTAGCACCTACCCATGCTACCATAACTCAGTTGGGCACCCTAGCTCGATAAATATGAAGATATCCTTTTTCACTTAATCAAATAAGCCTTAGAGCCCAATTCCTACATTCAGAATTCTCTACCAGGCCTGTTCCAACATCCGCTCACCGTATCAATAACTACCCGTAGCACCAAAACATAACTGCATACCTTAGCTGAATTCACACCTTACACAACTTTACTCACAGGACCACAATAACATTCTCTGATCAAACTAATCGAAATTCCCCAATTTTGATGCTCCCATTGCACCTCATGACCTACATAGGTCTTGCTCTAACTCTTACAATACCGCCAAGATGGAAGAGGTGTGTATAAATTCATACCCAACTGCCGAATCAACAAATCATTGGGTATATACTCCTGACAAGAACCATCACCTCATTCTGAACAAAACAATGATCTTAGCTCCCTAATATACTTCATATAATCAGATTGCAGTGATCCTAAATCTAATGATCTCGTCTCACCCAGTACGAACTATTCTGGCAATAAGCCACCCCAAACATGATCAAAAGCATCATATGATGACACAATGTGCCAATGGGCTACCAACTCGATCGTGATACCAAAAGGAAAACGAACTCTGAAAAAGGAAATCCAATTACCCCACTCGCAAATCATACATGCGACGCGGTCAACATAATTAAACAGACACCCCGCTCGCAAATCATACATGCAACGCGGGCACACAGCTAATACGAGTTTTCCTCAGAAAAATAGGAAACGAAACACATAAAAACGGATACGGGGAACTTTACTCAACATCACACTGTTGCGGTGCGCGACCCGATCCAAACAGCATACCCATGGCGGCGTGTCACCCGATCCACACATAAAATTCACATAAGGTGATAAACACTGAGCTAGATTGCTTATTACAATAAAATATCGAATATCGGCCACAAGCACGCTAAGTGCATTAGACCATCCCTGGGAAGACGTATAGCGCTATAAGCTACATACTCAAGCACACTAAGGTGCGATATACGATCTGAATCTCAAGAGCCATTCTGCTCATATAACATCATCTCTACGTGGAACCTCAACACATAAGAAATTCACCAAGCCGTCTCACAACTCACACGGCATAATATATCATTACATGAAATAGTTGACAACAAAATAACACCCTGACTACTCTTCCATAAGGAGCGTATTGCTGAAATGAACACATCTGGCCTGATATAGAGCCCATATTCACATTTAAATCCATCCGCAGACCTCAAGTTCATTCTGGTCGCACTGAATTAGGCTAATAACCTTTCAAAGGTCTATAACAACTCCCCTTTTCTCATAACACACAAAAACAACCATCATAACCGGAGTAATCCTCCAAAATCCACAATCCAATAAACCGAGTGCCCTTCAAGCATTAATTCTCAGTTTAACGACATCACCACAATCTTAATACTTAGTTTAACTCCTCAATCAATCGAGTGACTACATGCTACACTTATACAACCTCCCCGTGAGACACACTCCCAAAACCTTCCATAATAAATAACATGTCCATACATTCAAACCACCGTCTGCACTAATGCTGAAAAGCGATCAAGAATCCTTAACCAGGATGCAAAGACTCTTTCACAAAACACCGATTTTAGGTGACGTTGAAGACAATACCAACTTACTTTAAACATCCAAACCTCTTTCCTGCTCATCCGAGCTCGTGGCATCCCTGTCAATGCCGAACTGTAACCTTGATCCTCAATTCAAATTACATACCACTCATTGCACCCAACATGCCAATATACGATAGAACACGATTTTTATTATAACTTCGGAACCCTAATAGATTAGCACTTCATCATATAACACTTTTCACTTAACTCATTTCAGGAGAACCATAGCAACACACAGGTGAATTCTCATAACCGTAGAATATGCAAATCTCTAAGTAGTGGTCTAAGCTACCATAGCCCTTCCGGGATCCGCCTACACATAATAGGCCATAAACAGTAGAATACTTCTGAATAACATCAATTACGGTGGCCGACAAGCCTCACACGTACCATCACAGATCACTTGCATAACTTGATCACGCTGAAGGAACCGATCACTACCACCAATATGCCAATTCAAATATGGCTAACCAATCTATCTTCTTCTAATTTATCCTTGATTGCCTTAGAAATAATAATAACTCCATTCAACATATAACATACTCCATCCATACTCATCTCAGTGACCTTGAATCACGAGACCATGTTGTCTGAAATCCCACGAACCATTTTGTACCTCCCAAATGCTACATTGCAAGTCAAAACATCATAGAACATTCTGGGCCTCATCTCATAAGCTGTTACAAAGCTTGATTCATAACCGTACCTATAGGATCGAAATCATCAGGCACCACACTTTACCCCTTTGAATCCACTAGGACCGTTGTTGAGAGCCACCCGCTCTGACTTAGCCCCGAATATAATCAACTCCATGAATCTTCTAGCACATGAATACCCTCTTGACGAAACACCCGGCAGAATCACTTCCCTTTAAACCCGCATCTATACAAGGTATAAATCCTGAATCCTTTCCCAAGTCTGAACATGAACCAATAAGGCCAACCATAGCATACCTTTAACAATTCCTTTGCTCAAATTACCACTTATGTTTTTTCCCCGTAGCTAAAATAACCCATCAACATGCTAATAACCGGAAACCTCGCTAGTAGTTAACCATGCAACCCAATCATAGGCGGTAGGACTCGCCCACTTAGCTTGAAGCCACTATTACACAACTTTGGAATTCACCAGGATTCTTTATCTCTTATTGACATAACCTCGCGCAATCAACCACCAAAATTCTCGAAATCTTTCTGTAAAACCCCCTTTTATACTATGAATCATCAACCACATTCGCACGACCGCTCTCTTTGCTGTATAACCAATAGAATTCTTCGCAAAAGCTTCGCCAACCATGCGACCGCCGATCTGCTCACTGGAGACAACCCACCTGTGGAATTTATATGCCGACATCTTCCAACGCTGCTGCACAGGTACAATCACTACGACATCAATAACCCATGCTTCAAATTAAATCCGGAAACTCCAATCACCAATCACTAAAATTCCCAAATCTTTCTAAACTCTCCTGAAGGTGCGTAGTCATCCTACCACAAAGCTCATATGCAACTCCGCCACTCTCCCACTTTGGCGGTACTCACCCCTTTAATTGACTCTTCAACCTTTGCTTCTTATACCTGGCCTTCTAGAAATTTTAACCACCGCTTGACACTTCTCACATGTCCTTCCTCATCCTTTGCTGCTCAGTTGTTACCTTAATAAAATCTACCTTCGTAGCACTTGAACCCACAAATCGCTACTAACTTTAAACCTTTCCGGAGATCATCTTTCTGAGCCGTCGACATTAAAAACACTGATTCAATCCTGAACCACCGCACCCCGCGATCTCTGACCGTCGCTTCTTTAATATTATTTCACAATATCCATCCCCAAAGGCGAATCACAGAAGATTATAACACTGGCAACCTTAACATATTCCATCGAGGATGACGACACTGCGTTGCAGATAAAACTTTCCACCACACTTGAAAACACCAAGTCTCGTTACTCCATCGATCCAAATCTGGACATTCATAGGCCAATTGCTTTTACCCTGTCGGAAATAAAATACTGAATCTCTAGATCATGCACTGAGTAAACCTCCCTTCAAGTCATCCACTGCCCCGACACGTAGGTAAACATCCTACCATCATATCAATACAGCGGAACAATCATTCATAAGCATCATGGCAACTTGTGCCTAGCCTCAAAGCTCTCAGAAGTACCGCTATTGAGCTAAAAAAAATAGAATATCATTCCACAAGGCGACGATAATAGCTCAAACAACCCCGTAGGGAGAAATACCCCACACCATATTCGTAGTACTATTACAATTCCTCAATTCTCTATTTATAACTAGCGATTCGCGTCGCGTAAGATTGAGTAGGAAGGAAACAAGGGCATAAGCCTCAAGAAAATCAAGTCGCACGATGAGGAATCAAGAAGGGAAGTACTCCTAACAGCCCTGTAGCCTCCCAAAGATAAGTACAGACGTCTCCATACCGATCCGCGAGACTCTACTAGACTTGCTCATGACTAGTGAGACCTAAGGGAACCTAGTGCTCTGATACCATGTTGTCATAACCCAAAATCCACTAAGGGTTGTGATGGCGCCAGACACCGCTGTCAGGAAAGCCAAACAAAATACTTAATTAAATTCTCATTTTAAGTATTTCCGAAATCACTTCTTTTATACGTTTAAACAATACATAGTAAATCCTCTGAATAAATAATGAAATATTTAACAACTTTTAAAATTTCTGAATAAACCCAAAGACATCCCAAAACCCGTTGTCACAAGCGCATGAGCAATTTCTAAGAAATAATGTGATACAACAACCGTCCAAAATACAATATTGGACAGAAAATAAATACAGTAATCTGAAGTGACTTGCTGGCTGCGGGTCATCTCGGGAAATGCAGCTCACCTAAGTCTTTGTATCAATCGTGCTGCTACGCCCACTAGGCTACTAGATATGCATGTGCTTGTGCAACAAAAATGCACAGAAGTGTAGTATGAGTACGAAAAACAACGTAAGCCCAATGAGTATCCCGTCTAATCTCGAAGAAGTAGAGACGAGAGGTCGACTTCAACACTTACTAGTGGTCCAATAATGTTATATCAATAATATATTAAATCGTGGATTTTTATAAACATGATTCTAATTCGATAGATTGAAGCAAGTAAACAATTCTTTCTTTTATAGGAAATTTCCAAATTCCTTTTTATCATTTAGACAAATATTCTAAAATTGGGAAGGGCAATAACAACTTCAATAAGTTTCAAGGCAAGCAATACAAGCATGCACAAATCATGTCGAGGTCGTACGGTCCAATCCAACATAAATGTAAAATGTGCACTGCCGAGGGTCGAACGACGCGAACCATAGATGCATCTATTACCCTGCTCGCGAATCATACTTGCGACGCGGTCAAATTTAAATAAACAATCACCCTGCTCGTGAATCATTCATGCGATGTAGGTACACATAGAAATACATTCTCAAACAGCCAATTAAGAATTTATCAGGGAACGCTTATCCAAATAAAAGCCAATTCTCTTTTAATGATTCAAGAAAATGAATTTTAATCCTTTGAGAAATTCATTTAACAATTCGATAGGATTTAAGCAATTCAACAGTCAATAAGATTACAATTATTCCAAGTATAGCATGTTTTTGGGTCCTAGACTACCCGGACTTAAACATAATAGTAGCTACGTACGGACTCTCGTCACCTCGTGTGTACGTATCCCCCACAAATAAAAGCACATAACCAATTATTTCACCTATGGGGACAATTACCTCTTACAAGGTTAGAAATGAGACTCACCTCGCTCCGAAATTTCCATAATCAGCTTCCAAGCCCTTCCAACGACTCCAGCTGATGCGCAACGCCCCAAAACTATTCAAACAACGGGCAAACCAATAAAAATTCACTCTAATACTTGTAACAATTCAAATTATATAAATTCCCAACTCCGCTCGAAAAGTTGACAAAAATGCCCTCGGGCCCACGTGCCCGGATTCTGAAATTTCTCGAAGATAAATTCTACCCATAGCTTTACTAACCGAAATATACAATTTGCTCTAATTTTCATGCTCAAATTCAAGGTAAAAGTCCAAAATTCCAAATTCTAGGTCTTCCCCAAAAATTCCAAATTTATACTAATTTTCCATGTCTAAATCCATGTAAAATTACATATTTAACTCAAAAATAGGAAGAAATCACTTATCTAGTATTGCTTGGTGAAAATCCCTCCATGGGCTCTCCAAAAGCGTCCATGCCAAATGAAAGAAATGAAAGAAATGTGTAGGTTGTACATCCTATTACCATTTTCCTCTACTGTACACCTTCTGTTAAAACACCCATAACATCTCCTAGAAATATCCAAATGACAAACGGTTTGAAGATTTAGAAACTAGACTCGAATATTTTTCATTTGATAGGTTGTACACCATATAACTCTTTATATAGTCTGAGATATGAGCTTCTAAAGTTGGCTCAATGCATCAGAAAATTCTGCCGAAACTGCTCCACTAGCCATCTTCAATCAATCATAACTTTCTGATAAAATGTCCAAATCATTAATGGTTTAACTTTCTAAAAACTAGAATACAAGGGAAACAACATTTATGTTTTGCACATTTTCAGATTCCTTATAGATTGCAATATATGAGCTTCAGAAATTGACTACTCGCATCAGATATTTTCTGGCGAACAGCAGCTGCAACAGAATTTCAGCAGCTTTCTTTGTCCGAAATCCATTCCGTTAACCTTCCGAAATCCACCCGAGGCCCTCGGGACCTTAACCAAATATACCAACATGTCCCAAAATATGATACAAACTCGCTCGAGGCCTCAAATCACATCAAACAACGTCGAAATCATGAATCACACTCCAATGCAAGCTTAATGAACTTTAAAATTTCAAACTTCTACTTTCGTTGCTTAAACCTATCAAATCACGTCCGATTGACCTCAAATTTTGCACACAAGTCATATTCAACATTACGGACCTGCTCCAACTTTTGGAATTGGAATCTGACCCCGATATAAAAAAGTCATACTCTCGGTCAAACTTCTCAAAAACCTTCAAATTTCTATCTTTAGCCAAATGACTTCAAAATGACCTACGAACCTCCGAATTCACTTACGATCGCGCTCCCAACTCCAGAATCACCATACGGAGCTACTCCCAGACTCAGAATCAAAAAAGGACATCGATAACACTAAAATGCACTTCAACCCAAACTTATGAAATTTCTTTCAAAATGCTAACTTCCACAATAGGCGCCAAAACGCTTACGGGTCATTCAAAACCCGATCTGGGCATACGCCCAAGTCCGAAATCATCATACGAACCTATTGGAACCTTCAAATCTTGATTCCGAGGTCGTTTACTCTGAAATCCAATCTTAGTCAATTCTTTCAACTTAAAGCTTCCGAACTGAGAATTCCCTTTCCAAATCAACTCCGAATTCCCCAGAATTCAATTCCAACCATGCGTACAAGACACAATACCTAAAGTGAAGCTGCTCATGGCCCAAAACTGCTGGACGACACGCTAGAGCTCAAAAAAACCGGTCGGGTTGTTACAAGATCGTATTCTAGCTATCTAAGCAATTTCCCAACCCTTAACACAAGTTTCCTAAAATCCGACCCCATGCTCACGTGCCCGGATTCTGAAAATTTTTGAAGAAAGTTTTTCTTTAACCCAAGGATCAATAATATATGATTTCTAATTCATTTCATAACACATTTCATGGTTAAATCAAATTTTATCAAAACCCTAGGTTTCACTCAAATCCTATGATTTTCACTAATTTTAGTGTGTTAATCTACCCGAAACCCAAGTATTAAACTTACATTAAGTAGGAATAACTTACCTCACAATGCTACATTGAAATCCTCTTTTTGAAAGCTCCCAAATCGCCCAAGTGTAGAAGTAAAATGAAATAAATGGCCTAAGTCTCGTTTTTAAAAGTTGTGCCCAGGCATCTAATGTAGTATTTGCGACACCAGGTTCGCAATTGTGACAATATGTTCACAAATGCGAACTGGGCCTCCCTCTGCCTTGAACGCAATTGCAACAGAGGGGTCGCAAATGAGGACCCTGTTGGGTTCGCAAATGCGAAGCAAAAGTCGCAAATGCGACCACTGCCCCCCAGCCGACCTCATCACAAACGCGATGTTATCCTCGCAATTGCGAGTTTGCAAATGCGATCAATATCTCGCAATTGTGAGATCTGCAGCAGCAGCAAAAACACCAGAAAATTGGTGTGCTTTTCGACTTCCAACCCATGCCCGAAACTCACCTGAGCCCTCGGGGCTCCACTCTGAACACTCACACAAGTCCAACAACATTGTACAAACTTGCTCGAGCGATTAAATCGCATAAGTAACACCTAAAACCACATATTCGACACCAAAACGCATGAAAACCTTAAGAACATTCAAATTCCTATCCCTACAACCGGACGTCCGAATCACGTCAACTCAGTCCTATTTCTCACCAAATTTCACAAACAAGATTAAAATATTATATTGGACCTCTACTGGACTCCGGAACCAATATACGAGCCCGATACCAACATGATCAAGCATTATTCATTTTCATTAAATCCTTAGAATTTCAATTTAACAATTTCTAATAAAAATTCATTACTCGGGCTAGGGACCTCGGAATTCAATTCCGGGCATACGCCCAGGTCCCATATTTTCCCACAGACCCTCCGGGACCGTCAAAACACGAATCCGGGTCCATTTGCTAAAAATGTTGAACAAAATCAAATTTAGCCTTTTTAGAAATTCTTAAGGAATCAAATGAGCACATTTCAACCCAAACTTATGAGATTCTTCCAAAATGCTAACTTCTACAATAGGCGCCGAAATGTTCCCGGGTCTTCCAACATCCAGTCCGGACATACGCCTGAGTCTGAAATCATCATACGAACCTGCTCGAACCTTCGAATCCCGATTATGAGGTTGTTTACTCAAAAATCTAATCTTAGTACATTCTTTCAACTTAAAGCTTCTGAAATGAGAATTCTCTTTCCAAATCAACCCCGAACTTCCCGAAATTCAATTCCGACGATGCGTACAAGTCATAATAACTGAAGTGAAGTTGTTCATGGCCTCAAACCGTCGAAGAACATGCTAAAGCTCAAAACGACCGATCGGATCGTTACAGGAGGTGGAGAATCATATTCCATTTTATTCTTTTTGAATGAATTTTTCATTCTTCTAAACACATGATCAGGAGGCAAGAATTGACGATGACAATCAAACCATGATTGCTTTCGTCCATGTTTCAAAGTGAACGTTTTACTATTTTCCATGCAGTAAGGACAAGCTAGCTTCCCAGCAGTCATCCACCCAAACAACATTCCATACGCAGGAAAATCGTTAATTGTCCACATTAAATTAGCACGCAAATTGAAATTCTCCTTGGTTGATATGTCATATGTTTCAACACCATCGTACCACAATTGGTTTAGCTCATCAATCAAAGGTTGCAAATATACATTAATCAACTTTTTGGATTACGTGGACTGGGGATAATACAATTTAAGAATATATATGGACTAGTCATGCACAACTCGGGTGGTAGATTAGAAGGTGTAAGAAAGACAGTCCAACATGAGTATGGTGTCACAAATACAGAAAAAGGTGTAAAGCCATCCACACACAGACCTAACTGAATGTTCCTTGGTTCACTAGCAAAATCTGGATATGTCCTATCAAAGTGCTTCCAAGCTTCTCCATCTGAAGGATGACACATAACACTAGGTGGTCTTCTATTTTCAAAGTTTCATCTCACATGAGGAGCAGAACACATCGACGTATATAACCTCTTTAACCTAGGTATAAGAGGTAAATAATGCATCGACTTGATAGCGACCATATTCCCGCTGGAAAGCCTCTTGAAACGAGGCTTTTCGCAAAATTTACAACTGTTTAAAGTTGCATCATCTTTATAATATAACATGCAATCATCTTCACAACAATCAATTCTTATTAACGAAAGTCCTAACTTAGAAACTAATCTCTTTGCCTTATAGAAATCACCAAGTAATTGATATTAGGGTCAACTAGTTCACTCATAAAGTCAATGAAACAGTCTATGGCTGCTTGAGATTTGATACTTAGTAATCTAACTGCAACAGACAGCTCAGAGTGCGGACTTCCTTTACGTAGTGGACGACTAGCTTCCTCTAACTGTTCATAAAAATATTTTACGTCATCATTAGGAGTTTGTTCAACATTTTCATTGGGCTCAACCCCTAAGTGCATCCCATAAGCATCCGCAACCATATCATGAATTCTAGAATCATGATTTGTATTCTCCACCGACCTACTACTTTCACCCACAACCATGTTATGAAATATACCATGGCTACCATCGATCTCTCCATGATTAGTCCACACAAAGTAATTCGCTATAAACCCCTTCCGATAAAGATGAATCTTAACTTCCTCCGATTTTCTAAATAGACACACCTAACACAAGGGCACCTAATTACTCTTTCACTTCGGTATCGTGGAAGTGACATTGCATATCTAATAAAGTCATCAACCCCTTCTACAAAATCCTCCCATAATCCCTGCCGATTAGGATAATTCCTATTGTACATCCAAGTACGATGTTCCATCTATACAAATAAAACAAGAACAAATTAATTTAGTTAATTCATATCCTAATCGTTTTTTAGTTAATTAATTTCATATCTTAAAATTTTAATTCATATCCTAAATTTTTAATTTATAAACTAAAAGTTCAATTTATAAACTAAAAGTTCAATTCATATCTAAAAAGTTCAATTCATAAATTAAAAGTTCAAATCATTTCCTAAAATTACAATTTATAAACTACAAGTCCAACTCATAAACTAAAATTCCAATACATAAGCTAAAAGTCCAATTCATATCCAAAAAGTTCAATTCATATCCTAAAATTTCAATTTATAAACTAAAAGTTCAATTCATAAACTAAAAGTCCAATTCATATCCTAAAATACTCAATTTATAAATTAAAAGTTCAATTTATAAACTAAAAGTTCAATTCATAAACTAAAAGTTCAATTCATATCCAAAACGTTCAATTCATACACTAAAATTTCAATTCATATCCAAAAGGTTCAATTCATATCCTAAAATACTCAATTTATAAACTAAAAGTTCAATTCATATCCAAAAAGTTCAATTCATACACTAAAATTTCAATTCATATCCAAAAGGCTCAATTCATATCCTAAAATTTTAATTTATAAACTAAAAGTTCAATTCATAAACTAAAAGTCCAATTCATATCCTAAAGGTTCAATTCATATCCTAAAAGTTCAATTTATAAACTAAAAGTTCAATTCATAAACTAAAAGTTCAATTCATATCCATTGGATAAAGTTCAATTCATATCCAAAAGGTTCAATTCATATCCTAAAATTTCAATTTATAAACTAAAAGTTCAATTCATAAACTAAAAGTCCAATTCATATCTTCATATCATAAATCCTAGATTCTAACTAAACTATCAGGACAATACAAAGTATAATTCAAATCTAACTAAACTAAATTCAACACTAATTAAAGTAATTAGTTAGTAAAATTAATTAACAAAACTAATTAAAACAAGACCTAAACCTTAATCCTCAATAAAATACAATGTTCAAAGAATTGAAACAATAAACTACAATATTGAAATAATTGAAACAAAAACTAGAAATAACAAAGATTCAAGGTTATAATTCAAACCTAGGTTTTTTTAGGTGGAGAAAGAGAGAGGGGGTATAACGACCCGACCGGTCATTTTGAGCTTTGGTCCGTTCTTCGGTGGTTTGAGGCCATCAACAGCTTTACTTCAGGTATTATGACTTGTACGCATCGTCAGAATTGAACTTCGGGAAGTTCGGAGTTGATTTGGAAAGAAAATTCTCATTTTCGAAGCCTTAAATTGAAAGAATTAGCTAAGATCAGATTTTTGAGTAAACGACCTCGGAATCAGGATTTGAAGGTTCCAGCAAGTTCGTATGATGATTTCGGACTTGGGCATATGTTCGGGTCGGGTTTTGGATAACCCGGGAGCGTTTTGGCGCCTATTGTGGAAGTTAGAATTTTGGAAGAAATTTCATAAGTTTGGGTTGAAGCGCATTTCAGTGTTATCGATGTCCGTTTGGGATTACGAGTCTGGGAATAGCTCTGTATGGTGATTCTGGAGTTGGGAACGCGATCGGAAGTAAATTTGGAGGTTTGTAGGTCATTTTAAAGTCATTTGGCTAAAGATAGTAATTTGAAGGTTTTTTAGAAGTTTGACCGGAAGTGGACTTTTTGATATCGGGGTCGGATTCCGATTTCGGGAGTTGGAGTTGGTCCGTAATGTCAAATATGATTTGTGTGCAAATTTTGGGGTCAATCGAACGTGATTTGATAGGTTTAAACATCGAAAGTTGAAGTTTGAAATTCTAAAGTTCATAAAGCTTGGATTGGAGGTCGATTCATGATTTTAGCGTTGTTTGATATGATTTGAGGCCTCGAGCAAGTCCGTAATGTGTTTTAGGACTGGTTGGTATGATTGGTTGGGGTCCCGAGGGCCTCAGGTGGATTCCGGGTGGTTAACGGATTGAAAATGGAATTTTTGGAAGGATGAACTTGCTGGTTGCTGTCATAACCGCACCTGCGAGAATTGGGCCGCAGGTGCGGAGCCGCAGAAGCGGCCAGAAGAGCCGCATATGTGGTTTTGGACTAGAAGTGAAGGGACCACAGATGCGGTCATTTTTCCGCAGATGCGCGACCGCACCTGCGGTGGAGAAGACGCAGAAGCGGAAAAAGGGCAGCCTGGGAAGGACCGCAGATGCGGTAGTGGGGCCGCAACTACGGAAACGCAGGTGCGGGAAGTGCTGGAGGCAGAGAGGTGTTTTAAAAATTGGGATTTGGCCATTTTCTCTCATATTTTCTTGGCTTGGGCAATTTTTGGGAGAGCTTCAAGTGGGATTTTTCATCATCAACGATAAGGTAAGTTAATCCCATCCATTTTGAGTTAAATACATCGATTATGTACGGATTTTAGCATGTAAAATTGTTAGAAATTTGGGTTTTGGTAGAAAGACCTAGAAATTTATATTCTTGGAATTTGACCATGATTTTGGGTATGTAATTGAGAGTAAATTATATATTTGAGTTCGTGGAGTTATGGGTAAGCTTAATCTTCGAAAATTTTCGGAATCCGGGCACGTGGGCCCGAGGGCAATTTTGTCAACTTTTCGATCGGGGTTAGGAATTTTTATAAATTGGATTGTAATGATTAATTGAGCTTATATTAATGGATTTGCATAATTATTGACTAGTTTTAGAGCGTTGTGCATCAATTTGAGTCTTCCGAAGAGCATGGAATGTCGGTTATGGATCTTCAAAGCGAGGTGAGTCTCCTTTCTAACCATGTAAGAGAGAATTGTCCCCATAGGTGAGTTAATTGGTTATGTGCTCCTATTTGTGGGGGATACGTTCACACGAGGTGACGAGAGTCCGTGCATAGCTACTATTATGCTATTGTCCTGGTAGTCTAGGACCCAAAAGCATGTTGTACTTGGATTATTTGTAAACTTATTGACAGCTGGAATTGCTTAAATCTCATCGAATTAGTAAATGAATTTCTAAAAAGATTTAAACTTCATTGGCTTTTCGTTGGATAATTGTTCCATGTTGATTTCTTGATTGACTGTTTGTGTGTGTTTATTTCTGGAACGGGCCGAACGCCTCGACAGATTAAATAGATGCATCTATGGTTCGCGTCGTTCGACCCTCGGTAGTGCACAGTTTAAATATTGTTGGATCGGGTCGTACGACCTTGGCATGATTTGTGCATGCTTTTATTGCTTGCCTTGAAGCTCATTGAAGTTATTGGTGCCTTCTCCCCGGCTTATGAAATTATGTTTAAATGATGAAGAGAAATTTGGAAATTTTCTATAAAAGAAAGAATTGCTTACTTGCTTCATTCCATTGAATTATAATCATGTTTATAAAAATCCCAGATCTACTATATTATTGATATAACATTATTGGACCACTAGTAAGTGTCGAAGTCGACCTCTCGCCTCTACTTCTTTGAGATTAGATGGGATACTCATTGGGTACACGTTGTTTTCGTACCCATTCTACACTTGCTATGCATTTTTGTTGCACAGGTTCATATGTGGCTAGTGGCTTAGTGGCATAGCGGCATTGGTTGATACGGAGACTTAGGCAAGCTGCATTCCTCGAGGCGGTCCGCAGCCAGTACAGTCTCTTTTAGTGTATTGTATTTACTTTCTGTTCAATTTGTATTCAGGACAGTTGTTGTGCTTTATTCGATTCCTTAGTAATTGCTCATGCACTTGTGACGCAGGGTTCTGGGATGATCACGAGATTTTATTTCAGTAGTTAAATTTTGTAAAGACATCCTTATTTATTCAGTGGAGATTATTAAATATTGATTTGTTTAAAGGAAATTATTTCAAAATAATTAGATAAAATGAGAATTTATTAATACTTCCGCAGTGGCTTGCCTGAAAGTGGTGTCTGGCGCCATCACGACCCTTAGTGGATTTGGGGTCATGACAGGGGGGCGGCACTCCGGCGGTTGCAGTGGTGACTCGGGTGGGGGAATGGGATTTGTGTGAGAGAAATAGAGAAGGGGAGTGGAAGGTGTTGAGAGAGAGAAAGTTGGGGAAATTTTGGGGAAGAAAATAAGAGAAATGGGGGGACCTATTTTTGACTCTGTTATTAGAAAAAGCGACCAACGTTGGTAGCTACTTTTGGTCGGTAATTAAGTTTTGACCGTTTGACCAAAATAGCTACCAACGTTGGTCGCTATTTCTAAAAAAAAATTAAATAAATTTTTTTTCTTTTTTGGTTTTTAAATATTATAAGCAATAAAAAATTATTATTAACTATAAATATTTATTTTATTTAACTAAAATTATTATAAATAATTATAAACTATAAGCATAATCTTTAAAAAAATTATATTAACTAGGTAATTACTTTTAATAGATTATAATAGCATCTATGTAAAGGAATTTTTTAAGTTATATTTAAGTATATGAGTAATTTCATACACACGCATAAACTATATTGTAATTGATGATCAATCTTATACATTACTACGTACGAATAATTAATGAATTTATAAAACAATATAATATTATTCTATTAATTGATATAATAGTATTCATTATTTATATTATAACAGAGTTAATGAATTACATTCATTCATCACTAGGTTATAAGTCGATGAATCAATTATAATAGATTAATTGATATAAGTCGAGACATTTTGTTTTTAATACTCAACGATGCATCTGAGTAAGTTATAAGTTGATGAATTAATTTACAAGTGTATCAATCCCTAAAGGAAGCCGACCCTGTGTTCCTAGTGCTTCATGTTCTCATATATATATATTGTGATGACCCTCACTTGTTTTAAAATAAAATTCTGCATTCCGAGGCCTTAAAACCCTCTTTTAGCATCACCTCAATTTGTGTGCGCAGTCCGGGCGCGTAGCCGGAAAGCCTAAATGTGAAAATCTGTGAAAAATGATAAATTTTGACTATAAAATGAATTAATTTGACTTTGGTCAACGTTTTGTGTAAACGGACCCGGGCCCGTGATTTGACGGTCCCGGAGGGTCCGTAGGAAAATATGGGACTTGGGCGTATGCCCTAAATCGAATTCTGAGGTCCCAAGCCCGAGAAATGAATTTTTGAAAGAAATTATTTTCGGAAAAATATAAAGGTTTTTGAAAGTGAAATGTTATGTGAAACCTGTGGTATCGGGCCCGTATTATGGTTTCGGAGCCCGTTACAGGTTCGATATGATTTATATGTGTTGTCGGTAAAGTTTGGTAAAAAACGGAACCCGTTTGGCATGATTCGGACCTTAAATGTAAAATTTGATGTTTAAGAAGTTTTGATAAATTGCATTGATATTGAGGTTTAATTCGATGTTTCTGATGTTATTTTGGCTATATGAGTAAATGAATAAGTCTGTGGGATGTTTTTGAGGTTGTGTGTATATTTGGTTTGGAGCCCCGAGGGCTCGGGTGAGTTTCGGGTAGGTTCCGGGGTGTCTTGGGCTTAAACATGGCTATTGGAGGTTCAGAAAAACTGCAGCTCTCTGAACCTGCTAGTGCGGTCCGCACTGGTTTTGTGTTGTCTGCACTGGTGGCTGTGCGGACGCAGTGGATCTTGTGCGGTCCGCACAGGCTCACTAGTGACTATGCGGCCGCAGTTGATTTTGTGCGGTCCGCACAGGTTCACTGGTGGCTGTGCGGCCGCAGTTGATTTTGTGCGGTCCGCACAGGGAGTCTAAGAAGGGTATATTAAGACGGGATTTTCAGTTATTTTTTCTTTTTTCAAAACCCCAAAAACATAAGAGGCGATTTTTCAAACAACCTTTCTTCTCCAAAACATTGGTAAGTGATTTCTAACTCGTTTTCTTCAATCATTAACATCTTTCCACATGATTTTAACTCAAAATCAATGATTTTCACGAGGGAAATTGGGTGTTTTGGGTAGAACCTAGGTTTTTCAAAAATTGGGGATTTGGATCTTGATTTGAGGTCCAATTTCAAAACAAATCATATATTTGGGTTCGTGGGGGAATGAGTAATCAGGTTTTGGTTCGAACCTCAGGTTTTGACCATGTGGGCCCGGGGCGATTTTTGACTTTTTGGGCAAAACTTTGGAAAACTCATTTTTATTCATTCAAATTGATTCATTTAGCGTTTATTGATGTAATTAAGTAACTTATGACCAGATACGAGCGAATTGGTGGTGGAATCAAGGGGTAAAGCTATAATTGAATCGTGAATTGTGTTCGTGGCATCGAGGTAGGTGTTTGGTCTAACCTTAGCTTGAGGGATTAGGAGTCGAGTCCTATTTGCTATGTGGTAATTGTTGTAGTACGACGTATAGGCATGGTGACGAGTATCTATACATTGGTGTCTAGCATGCCAGTGAGTCTTATATTGTGATTATCATGACTTCGTTGTATCTTTCATGCCTTGGTAATGGTTTCTACTTGTTGTGTAAAGTTTGTGGAAGGAATTGTGACCTATGAACATTGAGGAGCGTTGGCTCAAGTTGTATAATGAATTGTGTAAGTGTAAGTGATAATTTGTCACGACCCCAACCCCGGTCGTGATGGCGCCCAACACACTGCTAGACAAGCCTGACCAACTAACAACGTCAATCCGTTTTCTTATAAAAATCATTATCAGCTAACACAGTTAAATTACTAAATTACCCTAATAAGAGTTTAAGACAACGAGTTAAATATGCGAAATTTCAATGATAATACCACTACATAGCCCATACAGATCTGGTGTCATAAGTCTCGAGCCTCTAGTACAAGTTTAACAACCTAACACATAATCAGTCTAGGAAATGTGGATAAAACGAAAGGATAGAAGGGAGAGATCAGGGCTGCGGATGTCATGCAGCTACCTCGATGCTCCCGGATATGCGCTGCTCAACTGAAAATCCTCACTCAGCCTCAGATGCACCTGGATCTGCACGCAAGGTGCAGGGAGTAATGTGATTACTCCGACCCAATGAGTAATAAGCATAAATAATGACTGAGAATAAGAAATCACGGAAAACGCAGAGTAATCTATAATGCGGCAGTTTAAACAAGTAATATGAAAACAATAAATCAATGACAGCGAAAATATGGAAATGCTACAACAAATAAGCAGTTAAGTGACAGACATATAAGGAAAATCAATACATATAACGGTACCCTATAGTACCCGCTGCGGCGTGTAGCCCGATCCATATATTTATCGTCGACGGCACTCACTAAGGGTGTGCAGATTCCGGAAAGGGCCCCTTACGGCCCAAGCGTAATATCAAGCCATCTCGTGGCATCAAATCTAGGCCCTCGGCCTCATATCAATATCAGATAACACTTCTGCGACGCGCAACCCGATCCCATAGTATCCTCACATCTGGCACTTGGTCGTACTCAGTCCAGAAATCATATAAGCCTCTCGGGCATTAGTAAAACAGTAGTTCTCAGCCCAAAACATCAATTAATATATCATTTTAGTTTCAAAATCGAATAAAAGGGTATGAGTTGTAAAATAGTGGAAAACGGTATGGCGGAGTTCAAGTAGTAAGTCAAAACAGTGAGTAAATAGTGATAAAACTCCCCGGAGGGTTCAAATAATTAGCACAAAGCCCAAATATGGCAATTAGTCCAAACAATAATGATAACAAGTAAGCTTCAATCAAAATACACGGTAAAAACATCAATCTGGACGGGCCAAGTCACAATCCCCAATAGTAAACGACCCACGCTCATCATCAAGTGTGTGTCTCACCTCAATATAGCACTACGATGTGCAAATCCGGGGTTTCAAACCCTCAGGACATCATTTACATTAATTACTCACCTTGAACCGGCTAAAGCTCTAGCTCGCTATGCCCTTGCCTCATAAATCGGCCTCCTCGCACGTCGAATCTGACCAAAACCAGAGCGAATATGTCACAATAGGCTAAGGGAACATAACCCAAGCGAAAACAATCGAAAAATATCAAAAATCCCGAAATTAACAAAACCCAAGCCCACTTCTTGAAACTCGAAAATTTTCACATAATCGTGTTCCTTATCCTTCCACGGGTTCATACATGTCAAAACCCCCCAAATCCAACCTCAAATGGCCCTTCAAATCCCAATTTAAAATCTCAAAATCCCAAGCCCTAGTTCTTCCATTTTTAGCTAAATTTCCATGAATTTATAGGTTAATTTCACAATAAAATCACGTTTTTGGTTGATAGAACTTACCTCCAATCGCGTGTCCTTGAATCTCTCATCAATTTCTCTCAAAGAGCTCTCAAAATACTCAGCTATGGAGGAAATATGGCTCAAAGTCGCGGATGAAATGTTTAAAAACTTCACTGTTCAGTTCTGGAATCCTTCCTTCGCGAACGCGGTCAAACCCACGCGTTCGCGATGCATAATTTTCCTTTTCCCAAAAATACCCCTTCACGAATGCGGCACCACACTCGCGAACGCGATGATTTGGACCTTTGAACCTATGCGAACGCGGTACCACTTACGCGAATGCGAAGAGCAATAGCTCCAGAACCTTCACGCGCCAATCACCACTATGCGAACGCGACATCCATCACGCGAACGCGAAGCATAACCTCAAGGCCCCTCCGCGAATGCGAGCCATCAGACGCGAATGCGAAGAACAAACTCAGGGCCACCCAACTTCCTTCTACATGATCGCAAGGGACCTCACGCGATCGCGAAGGCCAATAATCCTCTGCAACTGCTGCTGCATTTTCTGCAAATCTTCAAAGACTCCAAACTTCCCGTTGGCCATCCGAAATCACCCCGAGGCCCCCGGGACCTCAACCAAAAGAACCAACACAACTCAATACCTCATTCAAACTTGTTTCAATCATCAAAACACCATAAACAACACCAAAACCACCAATTCACATCGAATTCAAGCCTAAGTTTTCTAAAAACTTCTGAAATACATTTTCGATCAAAAATCCAACCAAACCACATCCGAATGACCTGAAATTTTGCACACACATCCCAAATGACATAAAGAAGCTATAGCAACTCTCAGAATTCCATTCCGACCCCCGGTTCAAAATCTCACCTATCAACCGGAAATTGCCAAAATACTAACTTCGCCAATTCAAGCCTAATTCTACATCGGACCTCCAAAACCACTTTTGATCACACTACTAAGTCAAAAATCACCTCCTGAAGCTAGCAGAACCATCGGAACTCACATCTGAGCCCTCTAACTCATAAGTCAACATCCGGTTAACTTTTCCAATTGAAGCTTTCTTAAAAGAGACTAAGTGTCTCATTTCTTATCAAAACCACACCAAACGCAAGCCAATCAACTCGACCACTTAAACACGGATAACGAAACCTAAAGAAGCAAAAATAAGGGAAACGGAGCGGTAACTCATGAGACAACTGGCCGGGTCGTCACATAATTGAACCTCTAGAGCATTGGCTCAAGTTGTGAAGTAAAAGTGAGAAAGAGAAGAGATCATTAAGTTGTCGCCCTTGCTGGGGTATTGTTGATTTATTCGTTATCTCCCTTGCCGGGATGTTGAGGTTATTGATGATGTTCCTTTGTCGGGATTTATTTATTGAATTGTTGTTCCCTTGCCGGGATCTTTATTGAAATTTCATTTATTCCCTTGCCCTATTGTTTGTGATTGTTGTTTGGGTGAGGAAGAGAGTTAAAGCACGAAGGGTGATATCGTGCATTGTTTGTTTTGTGAGGAACGAGTGTAAAGCACGAAGGGTGATGTCGTGTATCATTGTGAGGAAAGAGTGTAAAGCATGAAGGGTGATGTCGTGTCGCACGATGTAATGTGCCGATTTTATTGATTATATGGTGAGGAAAGAGAGTAAAAGCACGAAGGGTTATGTCGTGCACATTTTTAATATATGATTGCTTTGGTAAGGACGAGAGTAAAAGTACAAAGAGTGATGCCATGCATTTATTGATTTTTGATTCTTTGTTGATATCTGAGTTATGTTGTTTCTTTCGTTATTTGATGTCTTTCTATTCAGAACTGTTATCTCCCCCACAGCATGCTCCCCCTCCCATTTTGTCTGGCTATTTCTGTACTTCTTTTCCGCTGTATATATTTGAACTGCACAGGTTTATTTGGTAGTCTGGTCCTAGCCTCGTCACTACCTTGCCGAGGTTAGGCTGGACATTTACCAGCACATGGGGTCGGTTGTGCTGATACTACACTCTGCATTATATGCAGATCCCGAAGCAGCTTTTGGACCGTAGTGTGGAGGATACCTTCAGTCCATGCGGAGATCCAAGGTAGACCTACAGGCGTCCACAGGACCTGGCGTCTCCTCTATTCCTATTTCCTGTTTCATTTTCCTTTTATTCAGAAACAATGTAATGTCATTTTCTTCAAACTTTGTATGTAGTAAATATTAGACTATCTGTGACACTGTGACACCGGGTTTTGGGTGCTTTAGGTTTTAAGAGTTGTAATAGATGCAAATTTCAGATATTTAGTTGTTATCTTCTGCTTAATTATTTAAAGTTCCGCTTTTTTCATCTTATCGCCTTATAATTGTTAACCAGAAACAATTGAGTAATGAAATAAGTAGTTAAATGATTGGCTTTCCTGGCTCACATTAGTAGGCGCCATCACGACTCCCGAGAGGTGGGAAATCCGGGTCGTGACATATATATATATATAGAAAACACACACACACACACACTTCACTGTAATACTATAACATATATATAACTTGTTATAATATATGTTAGTATGTGTATATATATAACACACACACTCTGTGCTACTTTAACTACATATATAGCATGTTATAGTATATGTTATTGTATTCATTATTTGTATTATAACAGAGTTAATGAATTACATTGATTCATCACTAGGTTATAAGTCGATGAATCAATTATAACAGATTAATTGATATAAGTCGAGACGTTTTGTTTTTAATGTTCAACGATGCATCTGAGTAGGTTATAAGTCGATGAATCAATTTACAAGTGTATCAATCCCTAAAAGAACCCGACCCTGTGTTCCTAGCGCTTCATGTTCTTATATATATACGGTTACAAAGTGTGTGTGTGTACGGCTGTATATATATATATATAGACACACACACATACACACACAGAGACACTTTACTGTAATACTATAACGTATATATAACTTGGTATAGTATATGTTAGTGTGTGTATATATATAACACACACACACTTCGTGCTACTTTAACTACATATATAGCATATTATAGTATATGCTACTGTATTCATTATTTGTAATATAACATAGTTAATGAATTATATTCATTCATCACTAAGTTATAAATCGATGAATCAATTATAACATATTAGTTGATATAAGTCAAGACGTTTTGTTTTTAATATCCAACGATGCATCTGAGTAGGTTATAAGTCGATGAATCAATTTACACACAGATATATTTGATGAAAAATTATATATACTAATTAGGATCTTGACAAGTCTATCAATCCCTAAAAGAACCTGACCTAGGGTTCTTTTAGGGATTGATAGACTTGTCAAGATCCTAATTAGTATATATATTTTTTCATCAAATATATCTGTGTGTAAATTAATTCATCAACTTATAACCTACTCAGATGCATCGTTGAATATTAAAAACAAAACGTCTCGACCTATATATATATATATATATATATATATATATATATATATATATATATATAACACACTTCGTTGTACTACTTTAACTACATATATAGCATGTTATAGTATATTTTGTCGTATTCATCCCTTGTATTACAAAAGTATTAACGGATTATATTTATATTATTTAGATAGTAAATACAAAAGTAATTTTTTATTTTGACCAATGTTGACCTGAAAAGAGACCAACTTTGGTCGATAATTATCCAGAATTATGGTCGCTAATTCTAAATAAGATTTATTTATATTTTATAAAATATTTTAAATAATAATATAATTATTAAATGCTATAACTGGGTCCCACCTAAGGAAACCTAGTTCTTTGATACCATGTTGTCACGACCCAAAATCCACTAAGGGTCGTGATGGCGCCGGACACCGCTGTCAGGCAAGCCAACCAAAATACTTAATTAAATTCTCGTTTTAATAATTTTGAAAACTATGATTTTCCTTCAATTTTACCAGTACAAGATAATCGTTTCAAATCGAATATGAATGTTAAGCAGTTAATACAAGATACCCCATAATCATCCCAAAACCCGGTGTCACAAGTGCATGAGCATTTACTAGGGAATGACGTAAAATACAGTAACTGTCCGGAATACAAGTGGACAAAAATGAAAATACAGTACAATACTCTAAAGGAAACTCTGTTGGCTGCGGGTCATCTCGATAATTGCAGCTCACCTAAGTCTCTATATAACCCATGTCGCTATACCACTAAGCCACTAGCAACATATGAGCTTATGCAACAAAAATGCACAGAAAGTGTAGTATGAGTACGAAAACAACGTGTACCCAATGAGTATCCCGTCTAACCTCGAAGAAGTAGAGATGAGAGGTCGACTTCGACATTTGCTAGTAGTCCAATAGTAATATTATTAGTGCGATGAATCACGGGTTTATTAGGAACAACAGTAAATTCCAATAAGTCACAAAATAGGTAAGAGTTCCTTTTTATTAAAAGTCTCCGGATTCATAATCCATTAATTAACAATTATCTCAAGTCGGGGAGAGCAAATATCAATATCAATAACTCTCAAGGCAAGCAATACAAGCATGCGCAAATCATGCCGAGATCGTACGACCCGATCCAACAATATTTAAACTGTGCACTGCCAGAGAGTCGAACGGCGTGAACCATAGATATTATCCCGCTCGCAAATCATACATGCGATGCGGTCAAATTTAAATAAACAATCACCCTGCTCGTGAATCACACATACGACGCAGGTACACATAGAAATACATGCTCAAACAGCCAATTAAAAATTTGTCGGGGAACATTTATCCAAATAAAAGCCAATTCTTTTTTAACGATTTAAGAAAATGAAGTTTAATCCTTTTAGAAATTCATTTACCAATTCGATAGGATTTAAGCAATTCAACTGCCAACAAGATTTCAGATATTCCAAGTGTAGCAAGCTTTTGGGTCCTAGACTACCCGGACTTACACGTATTAGTAGCTACGCACGGACTCTCGTCACCTCGTATGTACGTAGCTCCCACAAATAGGAGCACATACCAATTATTTCACCTATTGGGACAATTCCCTCTTACAAGGTTAGAAAGGAGACTCACCTCGCTCCGAAATTTCCATAACCGGCTTCCAAGCCCTTCCAACGACTCCAATTGATGCACAACGCCCCAAAACTATTCAAACAATGGGCAAACCAATAAAAATTCACTCTAATACTTGTAACAATTCAAATTATATATGTTCACAACTCCGCTCGAAAAGTTGACCAAAATGCTCTCAGGCCCACGTGCCCGGATTCCAAAATTTCTCGAAGATAAATTTTACTCATAGCTTTACTAACTCAAATATACAATTTGCTCAAATTTTTATGCTCAAATTCAAGGTAAAAGTCCAAAATTCCAAATTCTAGGTCCTCCCCAAAAATTCCAAATTTATACTAATTTTCCATGTCTAAATCCATGTAAGATCATATATTTAACTCAAAAATAGGAAGAAATCACTTACCTAGTGTTGCTTCGTGAAAATCCCTCCTTGAGCTCTCCAAAATCGTCCAAGTCAAATGAAAGAAATGAAAGAAATGGGCCAAAACTTGTGTTTAAAACAATCTGCCCATGCTTCATCGAGTTGTACCTTGCGATATGCAGGTTGTACATCCTATTACCATTTTCCCCTACTATATACCTTATGTTAAAACGCCCATAACTCCTTATGGTAATATCCAAATGACAAATGGTTTGAAGATTTCGAAACTAGACTCAAATATCTTTCATTTGATAGGTTGTACACCATATAACTCTTTATATATTCCGAGATATGAGCTTCTACACTCAGGTCCATGCATCAGAAAATTATGTCAAAACTGCTCCACCAGCCATCTTCAATCGATCATAACTTTCTGATATAATGTCCAAATTCAAGAATGGTTTAACTTTATGTAAACTAGAATGCAAGAGCAACAACTTTTATGTTTCGCAAATTTTCAGATTCCTTATAGATTGCGAGATATAAACTTCCAAATTAGCCTCCTCGATTGCATCATTGCTGTCCAAAACAGCAGCTGCAGCAGAAAAAGCAACAGATTTTCAGCAGCTTCAAATTTCCGAAATCGATCCGTTAGCCTTCAGAAATCCACCCGAGACCCTCGGGACTTCAACCAATTATATCAACATGTCCCAAAACATGATACGAACTCGCTCGAGGCCTCAAATCATATCAAACAACGTCGAAATCATGAATCGTACTCCAATCCAAACTTTATGAACTTTGAAATTTCAAACTTCTACATTCGATGCCGAAACCAATCAAATCACGTCTGATTGATCTCAAATTTTGCACATAAGTCATACTCAACATTACGGATCTGCTCCAACTTTCGGAATTGGAATCCGACCCCGATATCAAAAAGTCAAACTTCTCAAAAACCTTCAAATTTCTATCTTTAGCCAAATGACTTCAAAATGACCTACGGACCTCCGAATTCACTTCCGATCGTGCTCCCAACTCCAGAATCACCATACGGAGCTATTCCCAGACTCGGAATCTCAAATTTAAATTGATAACCCTGAAATGCACTTCAATCCAAACTTATGAGTTTTCTTCCAAAAATGCTAACTTCCACAATAGACGCCGAAACGTTCTCGGGTCTTCCAAAACACAGCCCACACATACGCCCAAGTTCGAAATCATCATACGAACCTGTTGGAACCTTTGAATCCCTATTCCGAGGTCGTTTACTAAAAAATCCAACCTTAGTCAATTCTTTCAACTTAAAGCTTCCGAAATGAGAATTCTCTTTCCAAATCAACTCCGAACTTCCCGGAATTCAATTCCGACCGTGCGCACAAGTCATAATACCTGAAGTGAAGCTGCTCGTGGCCTCAAACTGCTAAACGACGCGCTAGAGCTCAAAATGACTGATCGGGTCGTTACATTCTCTCTCACTTAAACATAAGTTCGTCCTCGAACGTGCTGAGAACTACACTGAAGTAGTTTGAAATCACTGTTTAACATCTCGTGCACCTGCCTATGCTACCACAACTCAGTTGAGCACGTTAGCTCGATAAATTCTAGAGATATTCCCTTTTATTCAAGCAAATAAGCCTTAGAGCCACATTCCAACGTCTGAAATTCTCTGCCAGGCCTGTTCCAACATACGCTCACCGAATCAATAACTACACACGGCACCAAAACATGACTGCATACCTTAGCCGAATTCACGCCTTGCACCTCTTTACTCACAGAACCACAATAACATTTTTTGATCAATGTAGTCGAAATTCCATGAATTTGATGCTCCCATTGCATCTCATGACATACATAGGTCTTGCTCTAACTCTTACAATACCGCCACGACGGAAGAGATGTGTAGAAATTAATAACTAACTGCCGAATCAACAATTCATTGGGTCTATACTCCTGTCAGGAACCATTACCTTATTCTGAACCAAATAATGGTCTTTGCTCCTTAATATACTTCATATAATCATATTGCAATGATCTTAAATCCAATGATCTCGTCTCACCCCGTACGAACTGCTCAGGCAATAAGCCACCCCAGACATGATCAAAAAGTCTCATATGCCATCACAATGTGACAATAGGCTACCAATTCGAACATGATACATAAAGGAAACGAACTCTGGAAAGGAAATCCAATTACCCCGCTCGCGAATCATACATGCGATACGGTCAACATAAGTGAACTGACACCCCGCTCGCGAATCATACATGCGACGTGGGCACACAGTTAATATGAGTTTCCCTCAGAAAAATAGGAAACAAAACACATAAAACAAATATAGGGAACTGTACTCAACATCACACTGTTGCGGCATGCAACCCGATCCAAATAACATACCTATGGTGGCGTGCCACCCCATCCACACATAGAATTCACATAAGGAGATATACATCGAGCTAAATTGCTCATCACAACAAAATACTGAATATCGGTCACAAGCACGCTAAGTGCATAATACCATCCCTGGGGAGACATATGGTGCCATAGGCTACAAAACTCAAGCACAACTGAGGTGCGATATATGATCTGAATCTCGAAAGCCATCATGCTCATATAACATCATCTATACGCGGAACCTCAATACATAAGAAATTAACCAAGCCATCTCACAACTCATACGGTGCAATATATCATTACATGAAATAGCCGACAATGAAATAACACCACATGTCTGAATACTCCTCCATAAGGAGCGTTATGCTGAAATGAACACATTCGGCCTGATATAAGGCACATATTCACATTTAAATCCATCCACAGGCCTCAAGTTGATTCTAATCACACTGAACAAGGCTAATAACCTTTAAAGGTCCATAATAACTCCCTTTTTTCTCATAACATATAAGAACAACCATCATAACCGGAGTAATCCTCCACAGTCCACAACCCAATAAACCAAGTGCCCTCCAAGCATCAATTCTCAATTTAACGACATCACCACAATCTTCATACTTTGTTTAACTCTTCAATCAATCAAGTGACTACACGCCACACTTATATAACCTTCTCGTGGGGAACACTCCCATAACCTTCCGTAACAGATAACAGGTCTGTACATCCAAACCACTGGTCGCACTAATGCTGAAAAGCGATCAAGAATCCTTAGCCAGGATGCAAAGCCCTTTTTACAAAACACCGATCTCAAGTGACGCTGAAGACAACACCAACGTACTTTAAACATCGAAACTTCTTTCCTGCTCATCCGAGCTCGTGACATCCTCGTCATCACTGAACTGCAACCTTGGTCCTCACTTCAAATTTCATACCACTAATAGATTAATACTTCATCATGTAAAAACTTTTTACTTAACTCACTTCAGGAGAACCATAGCAACACTTAGGTGAATTCTCATAACAGTAGAATATGCAAATCTCCAAGTAGTGGCCTAAGCCACCATGGCCATTCCGGGATCTACCTACACATAACAGGACATAATAGTAGAATACTTCTGAGTAACATCAATTACGGTAGCCGACAAGCCTCGCACGTACCGTCACAAATCATTCGCATAACTTGATTACGCTGAAGGAACTTATCACTACCACCAATATGCCAATTCAACTATGGCTAACCAATATATTTTCTCCCAATTTATCCTTGATTGCCTTAGAAATAACAATAACTCCATTCAACACCTAACACACTCCATTCGTACTCATCCCGAGTGTCCTTGAATCACGAGACCATGTTGTCTCAAATCCCACAAACCATTTCGTACCTCCCAAATGCTACGCTGCAAGTAAAACATCATAGAACATTCTGGGCCTCTTCTCATAAGCTGCTACACAAGCTTGATTCTTAACCGTACCTATAGGCTCGAAATCATTAGGCACCACGCTTTACCCTTTGAATCTACTAGGACCATTGTTGAGAGCCACCCGCTCTGACTTGGACCCGAATATAATCAACTCCATGAATCTTCTAGCACATGAATACCCTCTCGGCGAAGCACCCGGCAAAATCACTTCCATTGAAACCCGCATCTACACAAGGCATAATTCCTGAATCCTTCCCCAAGTCTGAACATGAGCCAATAAGGCCAACCATCGCACACATTTAACAATTCTTTTGCTCGAATTACCACTTATGTTCCTTTCCCATAGCTAAAATAACCCATCAATATGCTAATAACTAGAAATCTCGCAAGTAGTTAACCATGCAACCCAATCATAGGCAGTGAGACTCTCCCACTTAGCTTGAAGCCACTGATACACAATCTCTGGAATTCACCAGTATTCTTTGTCTCATATTCACATAGATCTAGCACAACCATCCCGCCGAGTTCTTGAAATCTTTCTATAACACCATTTATGAATACTTTGAATCGTTAACCATGTTCACATGTCCTGCCCCTTCACTAGATATCCAGATAGCTCGTGGACATCAACTAAATGTGCGACAATATCCTCCAATTCAAAGTTATGTTGTAACCTCCTTTATATCAAGCAACTCCTTTCTGTCATATCAAATCTCCCACCGTATAATAGCTGATATTTCAAATTAAATAAGTAGACCCTATCACCGTCCATTAGAACTCCTAAATCACTCCAAGCTTTCCTCAATGATGTAATTATCTTGCCACTGAATCCATATACTACTCTGCCACTCTCCCACTTTGGTTGAACCCCCTTCTTTAAGCAACTACTCGACTTTTGCTCCTTACACCTGGCTTCCTTGGAAATTTAACCATCGCATGACACTTCCCACCTATCCTTCTTCTTCCCTTGATGCCCAGTTGTTGCCTTGATTTGAACCCTATTTCTATAGCATTTGAATCAACAGTTTGCCACTGACTTTAAATCTCCCCGAAGAACATCTTTCTCGGGCCATCACCACTAGAATCACCAGTTCGATCCTGAACCACCGCACACCGCGATCTCTGGCAGTCTCTTCTCCAATACTATTTCACAATATCCATCCACAAAGGCGAATCACAGAAGATCATAACACTAGCGACCTTAACATATTCCATCGAGGATGACGACACCGCATTGCAGATAAAAATTTCCACCATGCTTGAAAATACCAAGTCTCGTTACTCCATCGATCCAAATCTAGACATTTAAATGCCAATTGCTTTTCTCCGCCAGAAATGAAATACCGAATCTCGAAATCATGCACTGAGTAGACCTCCTATCAAGTCATACACTGCTTCCACACATGGACAAACATCCCACCATCACATCAAATACCGTGAGATAACTATTCATGAGCATCATAGCAACCTGTGCATAGCCTTAACACTCTAAAACGTACAGCTACGAAGCTGAAATGACAGAATACCCTTCCGCAAGACGATGACAATAGCCTAAACCACCACGCGGGGAGAAATATCCCATACCACATCTGTAGTACCATTTAAATTCCTCAATTCCTAATTTATAATAAGTGTTTCGCATCGCATAAGATCGAAAAGGAAGGAAACAAAGGCATAAGCCTCAAAGGAACCAAATCGCACAGTGAGGAATCAAGGAGGGAAGTGCTCCTAACGGCCTTGTAGCCTCTCGAAGATAATTATAGACATCTTTGTACTGATCCACAAGACTCAAATAGACTCGCTCATGACTCGTGAGACCTAAGGAAACCTAGTGCTCTAATACCATGTTATCACGGCCCAAAATTCACTAAGGGTCGTGATGGCGCCGGACACCGCTATCAGGAAAGCCACCCAAAATACTTAATTAAATTCTTGTTTTAATAATTTTGAGAACTATGATTTTCCTTCAATTTTACCAGTAAAATATCATCATTTCAAATCGAATATGAGTTAAGCAGTTAATACAAGATACCTCATAATCATCCCAGAACCCGGTATTACAAGTGCATGAGCATTTACTAGGGAATGATGTAAAATACAGTAACTGTCCGGAATACAAGTGGATAGAAATGAAAATACAGTACAATACTCTGAAGGAGACTCTATTGGTTGCGGGTCGTCTCAATAATTGCAGTTCACCTAAGTCTCCATATCAACCATGCCGCTATGCCACTAAGCCACTAGCCATATATGAACCTATGCAATAAAAATGCACAACAAGTGTAGTATGACTACGAAAACAACGTGTACCCAATGAGTATCCCGTATAATCTCGAAGAAGTAGAGACAAAAGGTCGACTTCGACACTTGCTAGTAGTCCAATAGTAATATTATTAATGCGATGAATCACAGATTTATTAAGAACAATAGTAAATTCAAATAAGTCACAAAACAGGTAAGAGTTCCTTTTTATTAAAAGTCTCCGGATGCATAATCCATTAATTAACAATTATCCCAAGTCGGAGAGAGCAAATATCAATATCAATAACTCTCAAGCCAAGCAATTCAAGCATGCGCAAATCATGTCGAGGTCGTACGACCCGATCCAACATAAATATAAAATGTGCACTGTCGAGGGTCGAACGGTGCAAACCATAGATGCATCTATTATCCCGCTCACCAATCATACATGCGATGAGGTCAAATTTAAATAAACAATCACCCTGCTCGCGAATCATACATGCGACACAGGTACAAATAGAAATACATGCTCAAACAGCCAATTAAGAATTTATCGGGGAACATTTATCCAAAAAAAAAGCCAATTCTTTTTTAACGATTTAAGAAAATGAAGTTTAATACTTTTAGAAATTCATTTACCAATTCGATAGGATTTAAGCAATTCAATTGCCAACAAGATTTCAGATATTCCAAGTGTAGCATGCTTTTGGGTCCTAGACTACCCGGACTTACACATATTAGTAGCTATGCACGGACTCTCATCACCTCGTGCGTACGTAGTCCCCACAAATAGGAGCACATAACCAATTATTTCACCTATGGGAACAATTCCCTCTTACAAGGTTAGAAAGGAGACTCACCTCGCTCCGAAATTTCCATAACCGTCTTCCAAGCCCTTCCAACGACTCCAATTGATGCACAACGCCCCAAAACTATTCAAACAACGGGCAAACCAATAAAAATTTACTCTAATACTTGTAACAATTTAAATTATATAAGTTCCCAACTCCGCTCGAAAAGTTGACCAAAATGCCCTCAGGTCCACGTGCCCGAATTCCGAAATTTCTCGAAGATAAATTTTACCCATAGCTTTACTAACTCAAATATATAATTTGCTCAAATTTTCATGCTCAAATTCAAGGTAAAAGTCCAAAATTCCAAATTCTTGGTCTTCCCCAAAAATCTCAAATTTATACTAATTTTCCATATCTAAATCCATGTAAGATCACATATTTAACTCAAAAATAGGAAGAAATCACTTACCTAGTGTTGCTTGGTAAAAATTCATCGATATCTCCAAAATCGTCCAAGCCAAATGAAAGAAATGAAAGAAAACTTGTGTTTAAAACAATTTGCCCAGGCTTTATCGAGTTGTACCTTGCGTTGTGCAGGTTGTACATCCTATTACCATTTTCCCTTGTTGTACACCTGTTTAAATGCCCATAACTCCTTGTGACAATATCCAAATGACAAACGGTTTGAAGATTTAGAAACTATACTCGAAGATCTTTCATTTGATATGTTGTACACCATATATATCATTATATATTCCGAGATATGAGCTTCTAAAGTCGGCTCCATGCATTAGAAAATTCTGTCGAAACTGCTCCACTAGGCATCTTCAATCGACCATAACGTTCTGATACAATGTCCAAATCATGAATTATTTAACTTTCTAGAAACTAGAATACAAGGGCAACAACTTTTATGTTTTGCAAAAATTCAGATTCCTTATAGATTTCGAGATATAAGCTTCCAAAGTAGCCTCCTCGATTGCACCATTGTTGTCCAAAACAGCAGCTGCAGCAGATTTTCAGCAGCTTCAAATATCCGAAATCGATCCGTTAGCCTTCCGAAATCCACCCGAGACCCTCGGGACTTCAAGCAATTATACCAACACGTCCCAAAACATGATACGAACTCGCTCGAGGCCTCAAATCACATCAAACAACGTCGAAATCATGAATCATACGCCAATCCAAACTTTATGAACTTTGAAATTTCAAACTTCTACATTTGATGCTGAAACCCGTCAAATCACGTCCGATTGACCTCAAATTTTACACATAATTCATATTCGACATTACGGACCTGCTTCAACTTTCAGAATTGGAATCCGACCCTGATATCAAAAAGTCAAACTCTCGGTCAAACTTCTCAAAAACCTTCAAATTTCTATCTTTAACCAAATGACTTCAAAGACCTACGGACCTTCGAATTTACTTCTGATCGCGCTCCCAACTCCAGAATTACCATACGGAGCTATTCCCAGACTCAAAATCTCAAACGGACATTGATAACCCTGAAATGCACTTCAATCCAAACTTATGAGATTCTTCCAAAAATGCTAACTTCCACAATAGGCGCTGAAACGTTCCCGGGTCTTCCAAAACCTAGCCTGGACATACGCCCAAGTCCAAAATCATCATACGAACCTGCTGGAACCTTTGAATCCCGTCGCTTACTCAAAAATCCAACCTTAGTCAATTCTTTCAACTTAAAGCTTCCGAAATGAGAATTCTCTTTCCAAATCAACTCCGAACTTCTCAGAATTCAATTCCGACCGTGCGCACAAGTCATAATACCTGAAGTGAAGCTGCTCGTGGCCTCAAACTGCTGAACGATGCTCTAGAGCTCAAAACGACCAATCGGGTCGTTACAACTACTTGTTTCCCCTTTCATAACCGACCAACTTTGGTCGCCAATATTAAATATTATTTATTTATATTTTATAAAATATTTTAAATAATAATATAATTATTAAAACGTTATAACTGAGTCCCATATTAGCGACCAAAATTGATCGTTAATTTCAATATTTCTTTGACCAAGCAAGTCTGACCAGCCCGGTCAATATGTTGACCACTTTACCGATCAAAAAGCGACCAACCTTGGTCGGTAAATTATTTAAAATAATTATTTAATAATTTTCTCCACATTAGCGATCAACTTTGATCGCTTTTTTTGACCGACCAACTTTGGTTGCAAATTTTTGGTTGCTAATTCCCAGATTTCTAGTAGTGCTATTCTTGTCGACTTGTCGTACTTGTATTTTTGGCAAAACTTTGTTTTTCTGATTGTGGGACAAATGATAATTTTAATAGTTCTGTTAGTTGACTACCTAAACTTTTATTCTATTAACGGGGGATCGATTCCTTGCTTTGTGATTCTCTCCACATCCCCCCCCCCCCCCCAATTTCTCTGACATATAATGAAAAACTTAAATTAAAAGCAAATTGAAATTCACTATGTCAAATTCATTGTACTAATTTGGACTTCTAGAGGAGGAAGAGAAAGAACAGTAAAAGGAAAACCTTACTTATGTATTTGCATTAAATGAATAAATGCATGATATGTGCAATTCCTTTTATAAAACTTTTATCACTTAATCATAGTTTACTAATACTAGCTCCTTCCGATTCATAATAAGTGATCTTTTGGCCTTTTACTTTTTGCTTCAAAATAAGAGTCTTTTTTTATATAATCAATAATGAATTAACCTTAGCTTTTTAAATTTTCCTTATTTACATATGTGTCAAGTGAACAATACACAAATTTTATTAAGGGCAATATAGTTAAAAGACTTTTTTTTTCTAGGAGTTAGTATTTTGTGGTGTGCCAAAGACCAAAAAGTCACTTAATGTGTCACGACCCGATTTCTAACCGAATAGAACTCGGTGCCTTAACTTGATCAAGCAAACCATCATGGCCTTTCTATTATGTTCTATTTCTGTTATGCAATGCATCTCAACATAATTCATTATGATTTAAAGTAAATTCTTTTCTGAATCTTTAATCAAAATAATAGTTTGAAAAGATAGTCATTCTGTTATCTGGAATACATTGCAAAATAAATATAATGCAAAGTGGATACCCATGACTCTGTTCTGACTCTGTCTATGAAACCTCTAAGAAATACTAAAATAATAAGACAAAATTCTGGAATCAACGAACTCCACGAACTAAAATGGAGCTCACCAAATATTCTGGTAATGGGAGGAGAGTATCATAGCCCGTGACCTGCTTACCTGCAAAATCTGTGCCTACATTGACATAGGTCAATGTTCCATAAAGAGAACGTCAGTACACCATAGCAGTACTCAGTAAGTAAAGCAATCCTCCCACTAAAGCTAGAATGAGACTCTAAAAGAAGTATGTATGCATGATACAAGAAAATTCTAAAAGCTTCTGATGAAGAGTTAAAACAAACAACTCATAGAAAGCCATTTTGTTATCTGGAATACATTGCAGAACAAATATAATGCAAAGTGGTCACCCATAACTTTGTTCTGACTCTGTCTATGAAGCCTCTAAGAAATACTAAAATAATAAGATAAAATTCTGGAATCAACAAACTCCACGAACTAAAATAGATCTCACCAAATCTTCTGGTAATGGGAGGAGAGTATCATAGCTCGTTTCATTTTTAGAGTCAAACATCAGGAGAGATGTTTCAAACATCCCAGAAAATGTTTCAAACATCCCGGGAGATGTTTCAAACATCCCCGGAGATGTTTCAGCAGAATACTCATTTATAGGGATGTCTCAAAATATCTCGAGGGTATTTTGCAAAATACTCACTTTGTAAAATTTCATATTTTTCTCTCTCTCTCTCTCTCTCGTATATTTTAAACCACTAGAAAAATAAAAATAAAAGAAGGAGAAGATGAAAATGAGATGAAAAGGGAAAGAAGAAAAAGACAAAGAAAAAAATGAAGAAGAAGATGATGATGACATATCCGAACTAGCAGCAGCAGCAATGAAAGTTGAAGAGAAAGAAGAAAGTAAGAAAGAAGAATGAGAGAATAAGGAAGAGAAAGAAGAAAGAAGAAAGAAGGAGAAGAAGAAGTGAATAGGAGCAAGAAGACGGAAATTAAAATTTGAAATAATTTGAATGAGTGTGATTTTTTAAATTTTTTAATATTTACCCATAACTTTTGTTATTTTTAATCTGACCCCCAAACCCCTTTAATTACACCTTTTTTGTTAACAAAAAAAATGTGTCATATATGCTTACACAAGACTTGAAAAATCTTTTTTACCTCATTCTTCCTATAAAGTTCTTCTTGATGTCATTCATGAAAATTCTCTTTCTTTTCTTTTCTCTTCTTTTCTGAAAAACAAATATAAAATTCAAATAGATAGATATATTAACTTTCTCGAAACAATCCTTGTAAATTTTCTAAAACACATTCTTTTCTTTTCTTTTTTCTCTTTTCTTTTCTGTGGAGTTTCACTAATTCTGACATTCTTTCTGATTCTAATTTTGAAAATAATATGATCGTTATGGTGGACGATCCCAATCTGATCGCCTAGATCTCATTCCTATGGTGCCTCACAGTTCAAGGTTCTAGCATGCTCGCGTTCTTGTACCTTATCAGGGTACTTCTATCATAGTGTCCGAACCAAGAGTACACTAATCTCCTACTCTGAAACGAATAGTTTCGGGGTAATATAAATCACTAGAGGCTATGAACCCTTCTCAGATATCTAAGGAAACTCCCAAAATATTCTTCTGGGCGATTCTATATCACAAAATTTAAAACAATGACATATCTCCACAATTCTCATCAAAACAGTTCCATAAAATCATGTAAAATAAATTTTAATAGTTTATACATTTAAAAGATATATGCAAGTCATGGATGCATGAAACATGATTTATGGAACAACATACTATTCTTGAATTATTAACCATGATAATCATCTAAGATCTTTTCTACAATTCTAATGGATAATGTGAGTCCACTCGTTCCATTCATAGCTCACATTAACGTCCTATAAATACTTATGGCATGAACTTGTGAGAAGACAACTGTAGTAAAAATATTGTCTCTACTCACCTGGATTCCTTGCTTTTGAATACCTTTGTTTGCTCCAATCCAATGGGTTCAACTCACCAAATAAATTTATACATAATTAATTTAAGAATCAATACTAGAAGTTCCAAAATTTTCAAAATATAGGAACCCAAAATTTGATTCTTCTCTCCTTTTAGGGTTCATCATTAATCTAAGTTTTTGTAGTAGTTTCTAGGAAAAAATATCAACCATAAACCTCTCTAACAATTGTGGTTGAAAGCGATTACGAAACTTACCTTGAATCGCAAAACCTTAGGTTAGATAGACCTTGTTCTTGAGTTCTTGTTGAGAATCTAGCGATTTGAGATGGAATATTGTTAGAATTGATGTTTGGAAGTAGTATTCTAATGTTAATCGCATTGAAAACTCACTTTAGGTCATATGACTTGAGGATGAGAGGGGAGGTTTAGTCTTTAAAGAATGCGGCTATTTTTTCTCTCCCTGTCCCTTTTATTTCAACTTCATGCCTTTGGCGTCACATCCCACGCCCAGTGCTACCCACGACGCCCAGATAACATTATTTCTGGTTTTGGTGTTCTGATTAGTTCTCGATGCACCCTTGGGCGCCCAAAAATGCGGCCCATTTTTCTGACATGATAGTTTTTAGTAAAACACCCTATAACTTTTTATAATAACTTCGAAATGATAAACGGTTTGAAATGTTAGAAACTAGACGTCAAGGTCTTTATTTTGATATTGTAATGACCCAAAAGGTCATCACTTATTTTAGAAACAAATTCAGTATTCCGAGGACTAAAAACCTCCCTTTTAACTCACCTTGATTTGCGTGCGTAGTCCGGACCTATATCCGAAAAGCCTTCTATGTGAAAAAAATGAGAAATAGAAATTCCTAGAGTTAAAATTTTAATTTTTGGTTGACTTTGGTCAACATTTTGATCAAACGAACACGGATCCGTGTTTTGACGATCCCGGGAGGTCCGTAGTAAAATATGGAACTTGGGCATATGCCCGGAGATGAATTTTGAGGTCTCAAGCCTTAGAAAACAATTTTTGAAAGAAATTATTTTACTAAATTATCCAAGAAATGAAGAAAAAAATTAATGTTTGAAACCATTGGTATCGGGTCCATATTTTGGTTCCGGAGTCCGGTACAAACTTGTTATAGTATTTGAATGATAACTGTGAAATTTGGTAAAAAAATGGAGTCTATTTGACGTGAGTTAGACTTCCGGTTGAAGAGTTATGAACTTTAAGTGTTCTTGATAAAAATGATGACTTTTGAGGTTTAATCCATGGTTTTACATGTTATTTTTATGATGTGATCGCACGAGTAAGTCCATATAATGTTTTTGAGTTAGTATGCACATTTGGTTTGGAGTCCCTAGGGCTCGGGTGAGTTTCGGGTAGGTTCCGGGATGTCTTAGGTTTAAAATATGGATGTTGCAGGTTCAGAGAAGTGCAAATCTCTGAACCCGCCAATGCGGTCCGCATTGAATTTGTGTTGTCTGCGGTGGGGGCTTTGCGGCCGCACTCGATTTTGCGCGGTCCGCATAGGTTCACTGGTCCGACTTCGGAAGCCTATATTTTTTGATCTACTAGGAATGTTGAGATGATTCAAAAATGAAAGTTGTAGGCCTTCGTATCTAGTTTCCATAAAGGTAAATAAATTACAATTTGGACATCTGTAGAGAAAGTTATAGCCAAAATACTAAAGCACGTCACTGTAGTCAACCTTGTGAGCTCCGCGGTTGCACTCCTTTTTGTGCGGTCCGCACAGAGGGTCTAAGAGGGGTATATTTAAATGGGATTTTTAGTAATTCTTCATTTTTCAAAACCCTAAAAACATAAGAGGCTATTTTTCAAACAACATTTCTTCTCCAAAACATTAGTAAGTGATTTTGAACTCATTTTCTTTACTCCTTAACTTCTTTTTACAAGATTTCATCCTAGAATCTAGCGTTTTCATGGTGGAATTAGGAGTTTTGGGTAAAACCTAAGAATATTGAAATTTGGGGATTTAGACCTCAAATTAAGGTCGGATTCCAAAACCAATTATATATCCGAGCTCGGGGGTGAATGGGTAATCGGGTTTTGGTCCGAATTTCGGGTTTGGACCAAGCGGGCCCGGGGTCGATTTTTGACTTTTTGTGAAAAACTTTAGAAAATTTATTTCCAAGCATTAGAATTGATTCATTAAGCATTTATTAATATAATTAAGTAACTTGTGGCTAGATACGAGAGAGTTGGTGGGGGAATCAAGAGGTAAAGCAATAGTTGAGGCTTGAATTGTGTTCGTGGCATCGAGGTAAGTGTTTGGTCTAACCTTAACTTGAGGGATTAGGAGTTGTATCCTATTTGCTATGTGTTATTTGTTGAGTACGACGTATAGGCATGGTGACAAGTATCTATACGTTGGTGTCAAGCATGCCCGTGAGTCTTATACTATGATTAATGTGACTCTGTTTGTATTGGTCATGCTTTTTGTGATGATTTCTATTATTGAGCAAGGCTTGTGGAAGTAATATTGGGATTTGAATATTGAAGAGCGTTGGATCAAGTTGTAAAATGAATTTTGGAAGTATAATTGGCAATTGAACCTTATAAAGCATTGGCTCAAGTTGTGAAGTGAGTTGTGAAGTAAATGTGAAAAGGAAAAGAGAAGAGGATTTCTGTTATTGTTCCTTCGCCGGGATTCGATTATTGTACTGTTGTTCCCATGCTGGGATTTTATTGTGATTTCATTTATTTGCTTGCCCTTATTTCTTGTGATTATTGTTTTGGTAAGAGAGTGTTAAAGCACGAAAGGTGATGTCGTGCACTTGTCCTTGATTTTCCTGAATCTTGTTGATAATTGAGTTATGTTGTCTTTTACGTTTATTTACGGATTTTCTATTGTTACTTGATTTTATTATGATGTTATTATTCCCTTGTCGGGATATTGTTGTTCCCTTATTGTTACCTTGTCGAGGCTCATTTGTGATTGGTGTTGAATTGTATATTGGGATCGAGTTGCACGCCGCAACAATATTATGATTGGATCGGGTTGCACGTCGCAACAACAGTATAATTGGATCGGGTTGCACGCCGCAACAGTGTTTTTATAATTTGGATCGGGTTGCGCGTCGCAACAGTAGATAATAAAAGTATTTATTGGTTGGTTACGATTTCCTTATTCTTTTGCTGTGAATTCTAAATTGTCTTTATACTTTCTCTCGAATTACTTTTGATAAATGATATTCCCCGCAGCATGTCCCCTTCCCATCTTTAATTGTTTATTTCTGTTTTATTTTTCGATGTATATAATGTAACTGCATAGGTTTAGTTGGTAGTCTGGTCCTAGCCTCTTCACTACTTCGCTGGAGTTAGGCCAGGCACTTACCAGCACATGGGGTTGGTTGTGCTGATACTACACTCTACACTCTTTTATGAAGATCACAGTGCTGTAGACTTCGGACCGCATTGAGATTGTTGTTTCTTGTTCATCAGGCGACCCGAGGTAGTCCGCAGGCCTTGGCGTCTCCTCCTATCTACTATTCATGTTTCTTTCATGTATTTCCAGAGACAGTGTTGTATTTATTTCTTTCATGCCTTTATTTGTAGTACTCCTAGACATTCTATGAAGTTGTGACACCAGTCTTGGGTAGATTTGTTATGGATCGGTATTAGTAGCATTATTAAAACTTTACAATGCAGCCTGCTTATTCAATTTTGTTGTTATCTAATTGTTGGCTCTTAACTATTATCGGATTAAAAAAATGGAAATAAGGTAAATAGTTCAGTTGGTTGACTTGCCTAGATTTCACTAGTAGGCACCATTACGACTCTTGAGGGTGGAAAATCCGGGTCGTGACAAGTTGGTATCAGAGCTCTAGGTTACAAAGGTCTCACAATTCATAGACAAGCTTAGTAGAGTCTGAGGGATCGGTATGGAGACGTTTGTATTTCTCCCCAGAGGCTACAGAGTTAGGAAAAGTTTCACTTCTATTCTTCTTTGTCGTGTGATTTTGTTCTCTCAATGCTAAATTGAAACCTCTACTCTTGTCCTTTCGCTAATGGCGAGGTCACGTACCGCTTCTTCAGCCGAGCAGTAGCACAGGCCGATGATGGAGCAGCTATGTCTGTCGATGCTTTGTAGAGATTGGACAGGTTCACCAAGCTCTTCACTACTACCTTCAGTGGTGCATCTTCCAAGGATCCCCAGGATTATCTAGACAGCTGTCATGAGGTTCTCAGGAACATGGGGATAGTGGAGACCAATGGGGTCGACTTTGCTACTTTTTGCTTGTCTGGATCCGCCAATACTTGTTGGAGAGATTATTGTTTGGCTAGACCAGTTGGGTCGCCAGCTTCGACTTGGGATCAGTTTTCTGAGCTATTTCTGGAGATGTTTCTTCCTGTCACTCAGAGAGAGATCTATCCGAGGTAGTTTGAGCACTTCCAATAGAGTTCTATGACTGTTACTCAGTAGAGACCAGGTTTATTGATTTAACTCGTCATGCTCTTCTTATACTTCCCATTGAGAGAGAGAGAGTGGGGAGGTTTAATGAGGGACTCGTTTAGCCCGCCCAGCCAGCTAGAGGTGGAGGTAAAGGTATTAGAGGTGGAGGTAGAGGTGCTAGAGGTGGAGGTAGAGGTATTAGAGGTGGAGGCACAGGTACTGTTCTGGTTTGTAGCAGAGATGCTTCAGTTTTATTTGATCCAGGATCTACATACTCCTATGTGTCATCTTATTTTGCACCATATCTGGTCATACCTAGTGATTCTTTGGATGCTCCTGGTTATGTGTCTACACCGGTGGGTGAATTTTATTATGGTAGATCGTGTCCATCATTCATGTAGAGGTATGATTGGGGGTCTTGAGACTCGTGTAGATTTGTTACTTCTAGACATGGTTGATTTTGATGTCATATTGAGGATGGACTGGCTATCACCTTACCACGCTATCTTGGATTGTCATGCCAAGACTGTGACCTTAGCCTTATTAGGTTTACCTCGTTTAGAGTGGAGAGGGACTCCTGGTCTTTCTACCCGTAGTGTTATCTCATATGTGAAGGCTCGGTGTATGGTCGAGAAGGGGTGTTTGGCCTATTTGGCATACGTTCATGATTCTAGTCCCGAGGTTCCTTCTATTGATTATGTACTTATTATTCGTGAGTTTTCTGAGGTATTTCCTTCAGACCTGCCGGGTATGCCACTCGACAGGGATATTGACTTTTGCATTGATTTTGCTCTAGGCACCCAACCCATTTCTATCCTGCCGTATCGTATGGCCCAGTCTAAATTGAAAGACTTGAAGGAACATTTGTAGGACTTGCTTGAAAAAGTCTTCATTAGACCTAGTGTCTCGCCTTGGGGTGCACCGGTATTATTTGTTAATAAGAAGGACGGATCGATGAGAATGTGTATAGATTACCGGCAGTTAAACAAGGTTACAATCAAGAATAACTATCCATTGCCGAGGATTGATGACTTATTTGATCAACTTCAGGGTGCCAAGGTATTTTCGAAGATGACTTGAGATCTGGCTACCATCAGTTGAGGATTAGGGCATCCGACGTCCCTAAGATAGCTTTCCTCACTCGGTACGGGCATTATGAGTTCTTGGTGATGTCATTCGGGTTGACAAATGCCCCAACAGCTTTTATGGATTTGATGAACCGAGTGTTCAGGCCTTACTTGGATTCATTTGTGATACTCTTCATTGATGATATTTTGATCTATTTCCACAGTTGGGAAGAGCACGAGCAGCATCTGAGAGTGATTCTTCAGACTTTGAGAGATAGTCAGTTGTATGTTAAGTTTTCGAAGTGTGAGTTTTAGTTGAGTTTCGTTGCTTTCTTGGGTCATGTTGTTTCAGCAAGGGGTATTTAGGTAGATCCAAAGAAGATAAAGACAGTCAAGGACTGGCCTAAACCCGTATCAGCTATAGAGATCCGGAGTTTCTTGGGATTGACAGGCTATTATCGTCGGTTTGTGGAGGGGTTTTCATATATTGCGGCCCCGATGACCAGGTTGACCCATAAGGCTGCCCAATTCAGGTGTTCGGACGAGTGTGAGGCGAGATTTCAGAAGCTCAATACAGCTTTGACTACGACACCTGTATTGGTTTTTCCCACAGGTTCAGGTCCATATACAGTTTATTGTGATGTATCTCGTATTGGACTTGGTGCGGTGTTGATGCGGGATGGCAAGGTCATTACCTATGTTTCGCGACAGTTGAAGATTCATGAGAAGAACTATCTAGTTCATGATTTGGAGTTAGCATCCATTGTTCACGCGTTGAAGATTTGGAGGCATTATTTATATGGCGTGGCATGTGAGGTGTTCACAGATCACAAGAGTCTGCAGTATTTGTTCAAGCAGAAGTAACTAAATTTGAGGCAGAGAAGGTGGTTGGAGCTATTAAAGGACTATGACATCACCATCTTATATCACTCGGGAAAGGCCAACGTGGTGGCCGATGCTTTGAGTAGAAAGTCAGCCAGTATGGGCAGTCTCACATACATTCCGGTCGGTGAGAGACCACTTGCTTTGGATTTTCAGGCTTTAGCCAATCAGTTCGTGAGGTTGGATGTTTCTGAGCCCAGCCATGTGTTAGCTTGCATAGTTTCTCACTCTTCTTTATTGGAGCGTATCTGATATCGGTAGTATGATGATCCTCATTTGTGTGTCCTTAGAGACACGGTGCAGCACGGAGATGCCAAGCAGGTTACCTTAGAAGATGATGAATTTTTGAGATTGGAGGGTCGAGTTTGTGTGCCTAATATGGATGGACTCCGAGAGTTGATTTTAGAGGAGGCTCATAGCTCCTGGTACTCTATTTATCCGGGCACCGCGAAGATGTATCAGGATTTGCGGTAGCATTATTGGTGGTGAAGAATGAAGAAGGATATCGTTGCATATGTGGCTCGGTGTTTGAATTGTCAGCGGGTTAAGTACGAGCATCAAAGGCCTGGTGGTTTGATCCAGAAGATTGAGATTCCTGAGTGGAAGTGGAAGCGTATCACTATGGACTTCATTGTCAGACTCCCACGAACTCAGAGGAAGTTCGATGTAGTGTGGGTTATTGTTGATAGGCTGACCAAGTCAGCACATTTCATTCCTGTGGCAGTCTCTTATTCTTCCGAGAGATTAGCTGAGATTTATATCCGGGAGATTGTACGTCTTTATGGTGTGCCCGTGTCTATCATTTCGGACCGAGGTACACAGTTTACCTCACATTTCTGGAGAGCAGTTCAGCAAGATTTGGGCATACGGGTTGAGTTGAGCAGAGCGTTCCATCCTTAGATGAACGAGCAGTCCGAGCGTACTATTCAGATTTTGAAGGATATGCTCCGAGCTTGTGTCATTGACTTTGGAGGCTCGTGGGATCAAATTTTGCCTTTAGCATAGTTTACCTACAACAACAGCTACCAGTCGAGTATTCAGATGGCTCCTTATGAGGCTTTATATGGTAGGCAGTATCGGTCTCCAGTTGGATGGTTTGAGCCGGGAGAGGCTCGGTTGTTGGGTACGGATCTGGTGCAAGATGCCTTGGACAAGGTTAGGAACATTCAGGATAGGCTTCGTATAGCTCAGTCCAGGCAAAAGAGTTATGCCGACCGTAAGGTTCGTGATTTGGCATTCATGGTCGGTGAGCGGGTATTGCTTCAGGTGTCACCTATGAAGGACGTGATGAGATTTGGGAAGAGGGGAAAGCTTAGCCCTAAGTTCATTGGCACATTTGAGATTCTTGATCGAGTGGAGGAGGTGGCTTACAAATTGGCATTACCGCCGAGCTTATCAGCCGTACATCCAGTGTTTCATGTGTCCATGCTTTGAAAGTATCATGGCGATCCATCCCACGTGTTAGATTTCAGCACTGTCCAGTTGGACAAAGACTTGTCATATGAGGAGGAGCCGGTAGTTATTCTAGATCGGTAGGTTCGTCAGTTGAGGTCGAAGAGTTTCCCTTCTATTCGTGTTCAGTGGAGAGGTCAGCCTGCTGAGGCATCGACCTGGGAGTCCGAGTCTGATATGCGGAGCCGTTATCCCCATCTTTTTCCCGACTCAGGTACTTCCTTCTTATGTCTGTTCGAGGACGAACGGTTATTTGTTTCGAGGCCTAGATACCTCCCTTTTACATCACCTTGATTTGCATGCGTGGTCCGGACCTATATCCGGAAAGCCCTCTATGTGAATAAAAATGAGAAATAGAAATTCCTAGAGTTAAAAATTTGATTTTTGGTTGACTTTGGTCAATATTTTTAGCAAACGGACCCGGATCCATGTTTCGTCAATCTCGGGAGGTCCGCAGTAAAATATGGGACTTGAGCGTATGCCCGGAGATGAATTTCGAGGTCCCAAGCCTTAGAAATCAATTTTTGAAAGAAATTGTTTTGTTGAATTATCCAAGAAATGAAGAAAAGAATTAATGTTTGAAACCATTGGTATCGGGCCCGTATTTTGGTTCCGGAGTCCTGTACAAACTTGTTATAGTATTTGAATGATAACTGTGAAATTTGGTGAAAATGGAGTCTATTTGACGCGAGTTGGACTTTCGGTTGAAGAGTTATGAACTTTAAGTGTTCTTGATGAATATGATGAGTTTTGAGTTTTAATCCATGGTTTTACATGTTATTTTTATGATGTGATCGCACGAGTAGGTCCATATAATGTTTTTGAATTAGTATACACATTTGGTTTGGAGTCTCGTGGGCTTAGGTGAGTTTCGGGTAGGTTCTGAGATGTCTTAGGCTTAAAATATGGATGTTGCAGGTTCAAAGAAGTGAAAATCTTTGAACCCGCCAATGCGGTCCGCATTGAATTTGTGTTGTCCGTGGTGGGGGCTTTGCGGCTGCACTCGATTTTGTGCAGTCCGCACAGGTTCACTGGTCCGACTTCGGAAGTCTATATCTTTTGATCTACAAGGAATTTTGAGATGATTCAAAAACAAAAGTTGTATCCCTTCGTGTCTAGTTTCCAGAAAGATAAATAAATTACAATTTGGACATATTTAAATAAAGGTATGACCAAAATACTAAAGCATGTCACTGCAGTCAACCTTGTGAGCTCCGCGGTCGCACTCCTTTTTGTGCGGTCCGCACAGAGGGTCTAAGAGGGGTATATTTAAACGGGATTTTCAGTTATTTTTCATTTTTCAAAACCCCAAAAACATAAGAGGCGATTTTTCAAACAACCTTTCTTCTCCAAAATATTAGTAAGTGATTTTCAACTCATTTTCCTTACTCCTTAACTTCTTTTTACAAGATTTCATCCTAGAATCTAAGGTTTTCATGGTGGAATTGGGAATTTTGGGTAAAACCTAAGAATATTGAAATTTGGGGATTTAGACCTCAAATGGAGGTCGGATTCCAAAACCAATTATATATCCGGGCACGGGGGTGAATGGGTAATCGGGTTTTGGTCTGAATTTCGGGTTTGGACCAAGCAGACCCAGGGTCGATTTTTGACTTTTTGGGAAAAACTTTAGAAAACTTATTTCCAAGCATTAGAATTGATTCATTAAGCATTTATTAATATAATTAATTAACTTGTGGCTAGATACGAGCGAGTTGGTGGTGGAATCAAGAGGTAAAGCAATAGTTGAGGCTTGAATTGTGTTCGTGGCATCGAGGTAAGTGTTTGGTCTAACCTTAGCTTGAGGGATTAGGAGTTGTATCCTATTTGCTATATGTTATTTGTTGAGTACGACATATAGGCATGGTGACGAGTATCTATACGTTGGTGTCAAGCATGCCCATGAGTCTTATACTATGATTAATGTGACTCCGTTTGTATTGGTCATGCCTTTTGTGATGATTTCTATTATTGAGCAAGGCTTGTGGAAGTAATATTGGTATTTGAATATTGAAGAGCGTTGGCTCAAGTTGTAAAATGAATTGTGAAAGTATATTGGAAATTGAACCTTATAGAGCATTGGCTCAAGTTGTGAAGTGAGTTGTGAAGTAAATATGAAAAGGAAAAGAGAAGAAGATTTTTGATATTGTTCCCTCGCCGGGATTCGATTGTTGTATTGTTGTTCCCTTGCTGGGATTTTATTGTAATTTCATTTATTTCCTTGCTCTTATTTCTTATGATTATTATTTTGGTAAGAGAGTGTTAAAGCACGAAAGGTGATGCAGTGCAGTTGTCCTTGATTTTCCTGAATCTTGCTGATAATTGAGTTATATTGTCCTTTACGTTTATTTACGGATTTTCTGTTGTTACTTGATTTTATTATGATGTTATTAATTCCCTTGTCGGGATATTGTTGTTCCCTTATTGTTCCCTTGTCGGGGCTCATTTGTGATTGATATTGAATTGTATATTGGGATCGGATTGCACGCCGCAACAATATTATATTTGGATCGGGTTGCACGCGGCAACAATATTATATTTGGATCGGGTTGCACGCCGCAACAATATTATATTTGGATCGGGTTGCATGCCGAAACAATATTATGATTGGATCGGGTTGCACGCCGCAACAACAATATAATTGGATCGGGTTGCATGACGCAACAACAATATAATTAGATCGGGTTGCACGCCGCAACAGTGATAAATGATATGGATCGGGTTGCACGCCGCAACAGTGTTTTTATGATTTGGATCGGCTTGTGCCCCGCAATAGTAGATAATAAAAGTGTTTATTGGTTGGTTACTATTTCCTTATTCTTTTGCTGTGAATTCTAAATTGTCTTTATGCTTTTCTCTCGAATTACTTTTGATAAATGATATTCCCCCGCAGCATGTCCCCCTCCAATCTTTAATTATTTATTTCTGTTTTATTTTCCGCTGTATATAATGTAATTGCACAGGTTTAGTTGGTAGTCTGGTCCTAGCCTCGTCACTACTTCGTCGGGGTTAGGCCAGGCACTTACTAGCACATGGGGTCGGTTGTGCTGATACTACACTCTGCGCTCTTTTATGCAGATCTCAGTGCTGTAGACTTCGGACCGCATTGAGATTGTTGTTTCTTGTTCATCAGGCGACCCGAGGTAGTCCGCAGGCCTTGGCGTCTCCTCCTATCTACTATTCATGTTTCTTTCATGTATTTCCAGAGACAGTGTTGTATTTATTTCTTTCATGATTTTATTTGTAGTACTCCTAGACAGTCTGTGAAGTTGTGACACCAGTATTGGGTAGATTTGTTATGGATTAGTATTAGTAGCATTATTAAAACTTTACAATGCAGCCTTCCGCTTATTCAATTCTGTCGTTATCTAATTGTTGGCTCTTAACTGTTATTGGATTAAAAAAATGGAAACAAGGTAAATAGTTCAGTTGGTTGGCTTGTCTAGCTTTCACTAGTAGGCGCCATCACGACTCACCGAGGGTGGGAAATCTGGGTCGTGACAGATATATAGCTCCAATCTCAATTCATTATATATTAATAGATATGCTCATTGAAACTTAGGTCATGTGCGGTTAAGATCATTTTCATCCCTTAAACAACTCCAATATATTCCAGTTTACTTCTCTCCTCTTATTACCATCCATTCATCCTTCTAAACATAAGATTTATGTATTTTATGCCTTCATAACTATTCACATATCTTTGTGTCCAACTTAGAGTTTGAGCGAGAATATAATACTTAGCAAAAAGTTTTTCGGGGTTTCACATAATGTGAATTGGAGAAAGTAATAATCACGTCCCAAACTAATTGGGATCAGTTATATGAATCTTCATTCATCTTACTCAATTTACATTATTATACTATGTAAATACAGATAAATAATATTAAAAGTTCTGTATATTTAAATAAAAGTTACATTAAACAAAAATTTGAGAGAATTCCAAATATTATAAACATTCTAAAGACAAACTTGAGTATGTATATTCCACGACAACGAAAGGAAAGAAAAAGAAATCCAATGAAACAAATGTTGACAAGGAAAAGTCAGAGCTTTCCTAAACCAACCAACTAGTAATAGTCATTGGTGGTTCCAATAAAGATTTTCCCAGGGAGAGAAAAAAAAAATTATGTGAACAAAGTCATACTCTTTACTCTTTGTGTTCTAATTTATATAAATCTATTTGATTAGACACGAATTTAAAAAAATAAATAAAAAATTAAAATATACGATCCTAAATAAATTATGTAAAATTTATGTGAATATAATTCTTTTAAAACTTGTAATTTTAAATATGATATAATATTTATATAGCTCTTAGCTTCTCATTAAGAAATTAAGCTCAATTATTTTTAAATTTAAAAAAAAATTATTTTTGAAATAGATTAAAAAGAAATTAAGTTCGCATAAAATCGGATCAGGGAGTATTTTTTTTTTCCCTTTAATTGGGAAAGGCCATGGGATATTTAACAAAACAGTGCGTGTAATTGCACAATCCAAGTTTCCAGCTAGCTGTTCTCTCTCCTTTCCTATACCAACTCCCCCCACCCCCCACCCCCAAAGCCACCTCACCCTTCTCTTACCTCATTGTACTTTTTTTCGAAAATAGGCAAATTCTCATAGATTCTTGAATTTTAGCATCTGGGGTATCAAAATCTTTAACTTAACTTGGTGTTTTTTTTTTTCTAGCTCAAAAGGGTACTTTTCTTTGTTTAATCTTGAAGCGGTTGTAGTAAAGTAGCTAAGATTTCTTGATTCGTCAGTTTGTTGGAGAAAAGTTATAGTTTTTGGTTGTTGCTTAATCAAGAACTTAAATTTGTGTTTTAATTTGCTTCAGAAATGGTTAAAGAAAGGTTCTTTGGATAATTTTTTTCTTAGTTGGGTTTTTTTAACCCATAAAGAAGGATAAAAGTTGATTTAAGTTTGAGGAAATATACAAATGAGGGATTTTGCTGGTACACCTGGAACTTTGACTGGGCTATTTCTGAGGATGGCTCAGTGCTTTTTTGCTGCTGGTTCAATTGCTTCAATGGTTACCTCTAAAAACTTCTTCAATGTCACTGCTTTTTGGTATTTCTTCCTTTTCCTTTTCTAAATTCTGCATTTATTTTTGCTGTGTAATTTACTTGTATTGACGAGCTATTTCAGCAAATGAATAATTTTGTTTAGCTCATCTCCTATTTCTTTTTGAGAATTAGTTAGTTACCTTTACTCAAACTAGCAATTAGGTGAGTTGTTTGGACCCTTTGGGGAGCCTTGACGTAACTGGTAAAGTTGTTGCCATGTGACCAGTAGTTGCTCGTAACTGGTAAAGTTTCGAGCCGTGAAAACAGCCTCTTATAAAAATGTAGGTAAGGCTGCGTACAGTAGACCTTTGTGCCAGCCCTTCCCCGGACCTGCGCATAGCGGGAGCTTAGTGCACCGGGCTGCCCTTTTTTTTTTAAATTAAATTTGGACCCTTTATTTGGTGAGGAATGCATGATTGAATCAGTATACGAATGTAGAATCAACTAAGCCAATTCTCAGTTTCTTTTAAATCTTGATGCAGTTCTTGCCATTGTTCTGCTACTTTGGTAGGTGCGCAAATAGTGTTTACCTTGTTAATATTTATGAAGTTCGTGAGCAGAAGGAAGTCTAGTGCCAGTAAAAATTTGTTGAGTTTCAAATGCTTCAAGCTCGTAAAGGTCTAAAACTTTAGAAAGCTCAGTCTTCTTTCCTCAAGGACAATCAACAAAAAACTTATATATATCAATCAACTATGCCTCGAACCTAAATTAGTTGGGGCTGCCTCTTGGATCCTTTGTATTCGCTATGCTTTGCAAATCTCATGTAAGCAAAATTAATAAAGAACAGAAATAAGAGGCATAATTGAAGCATTCATACAACCGTATCTTAAGAGGCAAAATTAATAAAGAATAGAAATAAGAGGCATCATGCAAACTTTTCCCGAGTTAACAAAGAGACTGATTTAATCCGATAGATGTTTTCTTCAACCTTCTCGTCTGAATATCATTGTAAGAGTATTTTGGTCTACCCATGAAAGTCACCTCCTCATGAGCAAGAGATCTGAGCCACAATGTACTCATCAAAGCATTCATTCCATGTTTCAATGCTTTTAGCTTTTGTGCAAATCAATGATCAGTTTACATCCCAAAGTTATCTCAACTCTCAACCATCTTTTCTGCTCATTGCATTATTGCTGTAACACTGAAAATTTTCTCCATTTATCAGCAAGATTACAGATTGTGAACCTAGCGGAAATTCTCGGCCTACTGGCCAAATTGTCAACTTGGTTTCAACACTATTACTGCAACTTCTCAAGGATTTAGGTCTGTCTTAGTCTAAAAATTAACTCAATGATGCAATACCAACCCAAACACTTTCATGACTCATGAGATTAAAGTAAAATTTTTATTTCAAGAATTTGTCGAATAGTTCCTAGGAATGATGTTAGTCTTGATTTAACATAGTAATGGCTATTCAATTTCCTTATCGAGAATCCCAGAATACGAGAGAATAACTGGTTTGTCTCTCTTCTCTTGTGTGTTCAATTGAAAAGGAATGGCTAACTTTGGATAACAAAGCATCTCCTCTTAGCATAGCTCCTTTACCATTTGGTTCAGAAAATCTTCTTTTTATTTTTTTTATTTTATATATTTGGTGTATTTGGTCTTTAACAGGGAAAGTATGTAAATAGCATTTCCCTGGACATGTTTCATGTTTGTAGCCAGAACTGCATTATCTGTTGAAGGAGCATCATAGATAATGTAACTTAATGTATTAGGTTACTTCTTTTTGATGAAATAATTGGCTTCATTGATGTCATCAGGAAGATGCAAAATATTACAAGAAGCAGAAGCATAGAAGCTTCAAAAAGCAAAAAAAAAGAACACCTGTTAGCATACTACATATATGCTAACTTAGATACAAAGAGCTAACAAAGTTCACAAATGTTTCGGGGGAATCTACAGGGGAAACATTTGCCCAGCTAAATAAAAACAAAAGGCATTTAGCTTTTAGGGCGTTGTTAGGAGTTGAAAGTCCATCAAAGCATCTTCTATTTCTTTCATTCCATATGCTCCAACAAATACAAGCAGGTATCATTTCCCAGACATTCTTGATGGTCTTATCAACTTTCCAGCTGCCCCAGCTCTGAAATGCCTCCTTCATGTTGTGAGGCATAACCCAGCTAATACCAAAAACAGAGCAAAACATGCTCCAAATATCTGCTGCAACTCTACAATGTAGAAATAGGGGGTTGTTGGTTTCTGCATCCTTTTGACACATGTAGCATCTATTAACTAACTGGAAGTTCCTTTTAACAAGGTTCTCCTGAACATGCCTCATAAAGTGCAGTCCAGCTGAAGCAGATGACCTTGGGTGGTAGTTTCTCCATATTAATTTCCATGGCCAAAGATCGGTAATTCCATTTCTAGCCATTATTAGTCTGTACCCTGCCTTCACAGAATACCTACCATCACTTGCTCCTCCCCATCCGAACTTATCTGTGATGTGCTCATTTACTGTGACGCCATGTAGTGCCTCTAGCAGTCGAACATAATCAGAAACCTCCCAGTCCTGCAAATACCTTTTCAGAGTAGCATTCCAAATGGGGCCATCCTTATTTTGAATGATTATAGAGTCGGGATCACTTGCAATCTGGAACAGGTTAGGATAGTCAATCCTTAGGGCTGAATTCCCAAACCATTTATCCTTCCAAAATTTGATTTGTTGTCCATTCCCAAATGTAAGGTGGTGGTGATCAGAGAATTCCTCCCAAAATCTGCGTATGCACTTCCACACTCCCACACTCCCACACTCCCACTTGTAATCCTATTTGTCCTAATCCAGTTACGAAAGTTTGTTGTTTTGATCCTATAAGGGAGGTATAGCCTAGTGGAAAGGACCTTCCACTTCCAATCATAAGGTCAGGGTTTCAAGTCACATGGAGCAAACTGAGAAAAGTCAATGTTTGGTTCCTGATTAATGGGGTTTGGGTAGTTGGATTTTGCCATATCAAAAAAGTAAAAGTTTATTCTTTTGATCCAACTGACTACTAGCTGTAGGCAGTGGCGGAGGCAGGATTTCCGCTAAGGGGGTGTGGCTAGTGAGAATTGAGTTAGCAATCTCACAAAGGATTTGAATCCCCTTGACCACTGAGTTATGCTTTTGGGTTGTATCAAGGGGATTTAAAATATAATATATAGAGGCACAAAACGGATTTTGCCTTATATATACCGTGAAATGTTCTGACGAAGGGAGTTCGAGCCCCTTCCGCGCCCCTAAAATCCGCCCCTGGCTGTAGGTAGAACCTGGCCTTATCAATGGCCATTGATGCCCAAACCGTTACCGGTTGTTCTCTCTAATGCGAAACTCAGTCTAACAATGTTGGTCCGAGTATCAGCCTAAACAACTTTTTTGGTGTTGTGAAATAATAATTTAAATGCAAACTGTACAGTAATTGCTTGTGTACCTAAACCTTATAAACTCTTTTAACTTTGTCTCCAGTTTGGGTTTTCAACTTGTACTGGTGGAAGTATATCAAATACTCCTCCTTGTAAAGCTGGATAAAGTAGAAATCACCCGTATGTTAATAACGCTTTAAAGTTTAGTGAAGGGATAAAAGCTTCTAAAATGACTTTTGAAAACTTGGCTTTGCATTAGCTACCACTGTCAATATGTTGGCGGATGTCAAGAAATAGGTTGGAAGTCGTTCATAATGTTGCATGTTTAATGAACTTAGACATGTTCGGAACAATGAAAGCTCAAGCTTAGACATGATGTGGAAGGCTTGACATGGAACATTCAATCTAGTCTTTAGCCTTTACTGCTCTTTAGCCAATATCTTTTACTGAAAACACTATGCAGATTGGAGAGAGTTGCTGCCATGTGACCGGTCACGGGTTCAAGCCGTTGAAACAGCCTCTTGCAGAAATGCAGGGTAAGACTGCTTGCAATAGACCCTTGTGGTCCGGTCCTTCCCCGTACACCTCCGCATAGCGGGAGCTTAATGCACCGGGTTGCCCTTACTATGCAAAGAGAGTGGAAACCATAGAAACAACCAAAAGTAAGGAAAAAAATAATCAAATAACCTTCATTAAGCACTAATGGCCATTTTATCACCTCGTGACTCATGTCTTCCAGCAAGTGGTCTTCCTTGATTTATGAAATAGTTTATCTCAATTAGTTATTGAACCTTGCTAACAGTGGCGAAGCCAAGAATTTCTCCAAGGGTGTTCAATATAGGTTATATAACTCTAAAACCTAATATTTTGCCTATATACACAGTGTAATTTTTTTACGAAGGGTGGTCAATTGACCACCCTTAAGAGAATGTAGCTTCGCCCCGGCTTGCTAATTTCAGTGATTTTGTGAGTTATACATGTTTAAGACACCAGTGACTTATGCATGGTCTTGCATTCTGTTTAAGTAAAAAAATCTTAAATAGTACAGGTTTTGATTGTTGATATATCAATATGTCCAATTGATCACTCCATCATTTTCCCAGACTACTGTGTTCATATGACAATAGACTGTTGGAATTTGATGATTTTCATATGCATGTCATTTATTGCAGCTACTTAATTGCTTCAATGGCTTTGCAAGTTATCTGGAGTATCGGACTTGCCTTTTTGGACGCCTATTTCTTGGCAAAGAAGAAGGCTTTCCACAATCATGTTTTACTGAGCCTCTTCGTAGTTGGAGACTGGGTTAGTATCTGCTGAATGACAGTACGCTCTAAATACACAAGAAACATATTGCTTTACTAATTCTCTTATCAATCTCCTTGGAATGTATGTACTTGCAGTGTACAGCAATACTAACGCTCGCTGCAGCTGCTTCTTCAGCTGGCATCACGGTGTTGTACTTTCACGACTTGGGAAGTTGCAGTTTTGGCGAGGAATGCACCAAGTACCAGTTATCGGTTGCATTTTCCTTCCTCAGTTGGATAACGATTTCCATGTCTTCTCTAATTATGTTCTGGATATGGGCTGCCGGTTAGACATTTCCACAGAGTACTTCCACATTTGTTCCCATGGTCTTTCATTACTATCCAATTTTGAAGTGTGAATAGGAAAAAATTAGGATTGAGAGAGTGTTCATTTGTATACTTATACTCCAGAATATTTTTTTTTTTCCGTTCCTCGTCCGTATAGAAGAAACTGTAATTGATCACTTGATGTTAATTGAGGAAGGCCTTTTTGTCCTGCTGACCTAAACTCAACAATATTCATGGATCGTGGTTATGTTATTTGGCTTTGTAACTCTGATTAGCGCGGGATTAGTTTTGGCTCGAATTCTGTATGTGTGTGTTAAAATTCATTTGATAAATACAAATAAATTGATTTCGAACGCAATATATCAAATGACCATGGTAGAATTCGGAGGGTTGGGGGTCATATGGTTTAAAAACAAGTTATGCATGGATTGTAATATAGGGATTAGTTATGCAAGGGTTAATAATGCAGGGGATGTAATGAAGAAATTGTTTTTATCGAATGTTTGATTCATTGTATTAAAAATTGGACATATTCTTGCCTCCAACTCCTATGAGAGTTAAGCAATGTAGTAAGTTGAAGGTACGCAATGAACCAAGGAATATGCCTGAAAAGAACATACTTTGTCTTTCCTATGCATATAATCCAACATATCATACAAAGTGACAACAATAATTGGTGAAGATTAGATTGATTTGTCCTTAGTGACAACAAGCTTCAATATATAGTAACTATGTGAAAGGTTGAGTGGAAAAGAAACCAATGTTTTATATGAAATTTAAGGAACCGAATAACCTTGAAAGATAATCAGATGTAATAATGATGTTTTATATAAAGATATTGTGCTCATGGTCAATAAAAATATCTAACTTCTCGTACTTTTTTAAACCAGTTTGCGTGTACCTCAACTATTTCATCGAATATCTGCTAGCTTCCACCAGCATAAATACCAAATAACTCTGCCCATTAAAGCTAAGGTAAATGGAAATGGTTTTTAAAGTTTTACCTACTTTATTGACCGCTAGATCACACCTTTGGGTGCTTGAGTTTTGCACTCAGTTCTCTAACTATCAATCAATTGACTTGTCTTTTTTAAGTGACAGACATGGAACATGGTGCACCTTGGTTAAGTGGTATAAAAGGCCTCCATTATTATTCTTTGTAATCTATATTTCGATTCTTTTTTCCAATTTGTAGTGCATTAATAGTACACTTTAAATCCTTATAATTTTTCTAATAAATACTCTATTGATCAGACCGACTTAAATGGAGCAAAATGATCAGTGATGGTTCATGTAACCGACCCTAACTTATTTATGACTGTGGTATAGCTTTTTTGAACATTATATTAATCATCAACAAGGAATTCTTGGTGCTACGAATATTATTGGTATTAGCATTAAATTCGCCTTCTCCTATCAGCATCACTGCAACAATTTTTTGTTTTTAATTTAACTTCAAGAATAGTTAGGTACAATAACATGTATCCCTAAAGAGCAAATAAGAATATATCTTTCATCCCTGGTAAATAGAAAGTTTAATTACCAAAAAAAAAAAAAAAGAATATATCTTTCAGTGTTGGAAAAGTTCTCAGGTTAACGATAAGAATAATGAAAAGAACAGGATACTAACAACAACAAGCACTTGGTATCAAAACTCATTCCTCTATATAAAGTATAAACTGCTTAATGTTGGTGTTTAGTTTGTTTAAGGCATAGAAGAGCATAGGGATTGATGGCTATGAAGACATACATAGGAACTTACAAAGAGGTTCAGGCCTCACATCCTTATGGTTTTGGCTCAAATTGCTTACACTTTTTTATACTTCATAACTTAAGCTTCCTTCAGTTCTTGAGCCGAGGGTCTATGGAAACGGCCTGTCTACCTTCATATGGTAGAGGTAAGGTCTGCATACACATTACCCTTCCCAGACTTCGACTGGGTTTGTTGTTGTTGTTATTAACGGAAGCTTCCTTCAATCATGGATCATGGAATGAATCATCATGTCTACATAACTTATCGGTCTATTGTAGCTGGTTTTGCCATTCTACCCTTTGCCTATTTTCTTGAAAGGTATATCCAAGGTCATCTCCAACCCAAATAACATGCAGACAATTGTTTCATTTCTTCATTAATGTAGGAATGCAGGTGCTCTTAGCTTTACAAGGAGGCAAGACGGGACCGGTGTCGGGGCAGGAGAGAACTAGGATGAAATGCAGCAACCATTTTCTGATGCTTCGGTTGCTTTCTGCAGAAAGACAAGGCCAAAACTAACTAGCTTTGGTGTTGCAGATATTTGTACTCTCTCTACTGGGGTAAGCTCAGTTAAAAAATATATATATATATATATATATGCTGTTTGATGAGGAATATTTTAACAGCCTATACTTCATTACAGAGCGAGTTTAACACGAAACATGTACTTTGTGAGCTTTAACTACAACTCTCCAACTCTTCTTGTCTCAATGGTCAACACTATTGCTGCCCTAACATTTGTGCTAGCAGTCATTCTAAGTACTACAACAACAACAATAACAACAACAACAATCCAGTGTAAATCCCGCAAGTGGGGTCTAGGGAGGATAGGATGTACGCAGCCTTACCCTTATCCTAGAGGGTAGAGAGAATGTTTCCGATAAACCCTCGGCTAAAGAAGATGGAAGAAGCGCTGCTAGCAATTCATAGCAAGATAATATATTTAGAAAACCAAATTGAAGATAGCAATAAAGAATATGAAAGAAGTACCGATAGCAAGACAATATATTTAGAGAACTAAATCCAAGGGTCTAATAGCAATAGAGAACAAGATATGCGATAATATCAAACTCAGTATAAAAGGGTACCATACTAACACTAATACTACCTAACTAATGGAGACAAAGAGAAACGCACGACTACCTACTAACCTTCTACCCTAATCCTCAACCTCCACACCCTCCTATCCAGGGTCATGTCCTCTACATGGAACATATGAACAAGAGATAGCTGAAATCACAGTTTTGTGTAGGTTGGAAGATGCTAACATCCGAGATCCTCTGGTGAATAGCAAAAATCCTAGGAACAATGGTTTCCTTGGCTAGGCATCCTGTTGTGACAATATACAAAGGACCTGTTTTGAAAAACATAGGGCATCCTCTCATCTATATCGAGAGAGGGAATAGTGTTGTCCACGAGAACTGGCTGAAAAGCTTGACTCTCACTGTTGTTAGCTGCATTACATGGTCAATGTGGTACATCATGCAGGTAGCTATCATGAACTTCTATTCTCAACAAAAAAAAAATGGACGTAAAACTTGCATGAATAATGGAGATTCCTCAAGTAAGATATGTAGGAACTAACTACTGTTTCTGAGGAAAGATCTCCTCCTAACACTCACAAGCTTACACTTGGAATTTACAGGCTTACACTTTGAGAAGATATCCGGCACAACTATCACTGACTGCATGGATGAGTTTTGTCGGTGCAGCACAATCAGCTTTCTACACAACAATAACAACCCAGTAAATCCCACAAGTCGGGTCTAAGGGGGTACTGTGTACGTAGACATTACCCCTACTCCGGAGGAGTAAAGAGGCTGTTTCCGATGGACCCCCGGCTCAAGAAGACGAAAAGAGACTAGATCTATGTTGCTCGGACTCTCCGAAAATGTGGCAAGATACGTGTCGGATCCTCCAAAAGTAGTGCACTTTTGAAGCCGCTACATTTTGGAGAGCGCGCAACATAACAATAGTTCAGTAACAGTAACAGAAGCCAGAAAGATAATACCAGCATCATAGGAACCAAAATATCAGTTTTCTACTCAGTAATCCTATAACACAAAAGAACAGCTTGGACCATGGGTTTCAACATTGATTTCTGGTCTACCATGTATGGGGTAAGAAAGGTCCAATAGTTTCTCTTCAAAAAACAATTCAGCACTTGCACATTTTGATTAGAATCTGTGTAACTGAAATAGGGAATAGTGGTCTCGGGTTTAGTAGTCTACATACAACACTGGTGCACTGAGCAAAAGGGACCTGTTTTCGCAACGGTGTTCAACCCACTCTCAAGTCTCAACCATACAAGTTGCAGTTCTAGCATATTTCGTCCTTGGTGAAAAGCTCTACACAGGCAGGTAAGCAACCTTTTCATCATATCCTTCAAACTTATGGATAGATACTATATATTGACTCCCCTCCCTTGGCTTCTTCATAGTTTTACTTCTATATATTTTGACACCCCCTAGTGAAAATTCTGGTTCCGCCACTGGTCTCTGCCCTTTATCTGGTGAGAAACAACATGACTTCCATACCTAATCTCACGTATGCTCACCTCCAACGGAAGACATGATTTTCTTTTTCTTTTCTTAGTTTGGGATGTTCAATTAGTTATGTAAGATGTGGCATATTAAAATAGCAGCCAGTTCATTCATACTTCCGTCAAGTCTTATAAGAATCCAAAATTTAAAAAGCTCATAATCAATTGTATCACATAGTCCGGATAAACCAAAATTAGAATGTCTACTTATTGCAAGAGACAAACAAAAATGCAGAAGCCAAAAGGGCAAAAGTCATGTAGCAGATGTAAATCAAATCCAATTCCACCTAGATAAATTATCTGCCATGCATGCACCTCCCTCAAATTAAATATCGAGAAAATGGAGAGGCAAACAAAAGGAGGCAGAGATGAGTAAAAGTAAAAATAGATTAACATGTTACCACTATTTACACGAATTAAGAGGCATATGCCGTACATCATCTTGCAAGATTCTCAAGCAGCAGGAGGCCTGAGCGCATGATCTTGAGATGTGTCTCGGGAAGATGGCGGTAGATACTGCCACATTGGCACATAACCATAACTTGGGAAAACTGCCATCTTATTTACTGCCGGCTGATATGCTGCTGGATGGGGTGGAATAAAACTTGCTGGAGTAGCCGTAGCTTTCAACTCTTGCTCCATCCTCTCTTTGTCTGCCTTCAGTGCGAGTTTCTCTTCACGAAGTTCATTCTTCTCTGCCTGTTTATAAGAAAAAAAATTTGGCTGTTACATCGTACACTAGATCAGAGGAAGGAATTAAAATACTCAAGAGTAGCAACTCAAAGTTTCTTCTAATTTCGGCAAAAGGGAGTGTCATATAGTTAGTACTCAAAACTGACAGTCACAGTAAATTTTACAAGTTACTTTAGCCTTTCAACCTTCCCAGTACCATTAACAGCAGGAAAATCATATCTAACCTTCAACGTTTTGATCTCTTCCATAAGCTTTTGGTTCATCTCTTTGTATTCCTCAGATTCAGTCTTCAGTTCGTTTAGAACACGAATAGCATCGCCAAGTATGGCCATTTTGTCTGTTTTTACAGGTCTCCCAGGTTCAAGAACAGAACATAGCTCTGAAAACCTGCATGACATTAAACAAGATTCAAAAAAATTGATTTAGAACACCAAATTGTCACTTTAAGTACGTTTTAACTAATAGCAAAGTGATTTAAATGCCACTCAGAAAATGACACTTCTCTTTCTAAGAGTGCCTGTCATCCTTCTCTATTTATGATGTATATCCTTTTCAAATTATAATGGCCTCTTTTTGACACACTCGGCTATACTTAGAAGAACTTATACCAATGGCTGCTCCAAGTAAGACTGCCCAAACCAGTAAGAGAACAAGGAAGCTATAAAATTGCAACGAGCTACATCCACGCTTAATCTACAATGTCGATGTTACTGTGTATGGTAGAAAATAATAGAAAAATATCTGTTTTTGAATGCAGAGAGAAAATATGAGTTCATATGAGCATGATAATACCTTTCATTCAATTTTTCCCTTCTTAATCTCTCACGGCAGGCCTTGCTCCCTTGTTTGCTGCAAGATTCATTTCGGCCTCTGTTAAAAACATAACAAAAGAAGACTCAGTAAAAGAAATGCGAATAGATATCACTTTAGTTTCCATGACCTGATTAACTATAAAGTAGTGCTGAAATTTACACCAAAATACCAAACTGAGAAACCCGATCCCTCCCATTTCTATGATTTTAAACACATCTGAATACTAATTCACTTGGTATTTATTCCCTTAATATCATCATGGCAAAGCTAGTCATCCCCATGAAATAATAACCCAAGCATATACATAATTTTCCACCTTTTAAGAAAGACAAAGATATAGTTAGAAGTATCTATATTTACAAATACCTCTTTCGAGGGCATTCTGTTTCTATACACTCCTCCTGAAATGTAGCACTGCTGAGAGGTGCCTCGAGTTCTGTTACAGCTCTGCAACCCAAGGATCAATGAGATACAGAGAAACTTATAAAATAGATTTATGGAACAGGGTCTATATCATCAATTTGAACACGACATATTAACGCAAGGAAAAATCATCAACCCCAATGGATCAGGAAGAACAAGAAAGACAATAACATTAGGATAGAGAATTCCCTTTCACTTCGTCTAACTACCCGATTAGTAAAATTCTCGAGAAGACCATTTCTCTTTAATTCTCCTTGAGCTATAGCTACTACAGAAAAAGTCTTACACAAAACCAAGTGAGAAAAGTTAGTAGAAAAAAAGATCATAAGCCTTTCCCCCTTTATTATGTTTTTTCTTCTTCTCATGTAACAAGAGTTGGGGGTCTATTGGAAACAACCTCTCTACCTTCGCAACCTTCACAAGGTAGGGGTAAGGTCTGCGTACACTCTACCCCTCCCAGACTCCACTTTGTGGGTAAAACCTCTCCTGATATTAAGGAAAAGAGATCTAGTGTGGTACCAGGGATCATTCCACGAGAGAAGTGAAATTAGGTGAAGGAAGACTGAGCAATGATAAGACAATAAGTTGAAGAAAAGGAAATTCAAGAAGTCCAAGATTCAGCTCTTATCTAACAGGAAAAAAGATTTAAGAAGCACAATGAGATGATTATGAGACGATCGAATGTTTTCTCTCGCAACAAGATGCATGTGAACAATAAACTTGCATATTTTTTTGGCAGAGTTGCATTAATTTATGATGCACACGAACTTATGATGAATCAAGTGTTTCCTTCGAGCAGTTTCAATAGTAAAAATATTTTCTAATTCTTCATATCAAGATTAAACAGAAAGCTTCCCGAATATGATCGTGCAATTTCAAAGGAAAAAAAAGAAGAAGAGGAAAGCATAACTTCATGCAGTAATCTAGTAATTTTACTTATACTCTGAAGCATTGTAGACAACCTTACAAATAAAAATAATTCATTTTTCATTTCTCTCTCCCTATTTCCTTATTCTAACGTAGAACACAAAAAGTCCATCAAATTATATGTAACAAATACTCAGGATAATTCAACCAAAAAATCGGAAAGGAAAGCAACTGTCGCAGAACGGCGGAGAAAAGTGGGCTTGTTGGTTACATCTAAATGAGCATTACATCAAGCATATGAAAATATACGAAATAAAACACTAAACAAACAAACAAGCTGGCATTTCGAGAATCGAGATAATTTGAATGAAAGATAACTTGAAACTAGATCAACAAGATTAATTAACTAGCATGTAGGTGATTTTCAATAAGATTAAGGAAAATCTCTTCTTTTTTTTTCCTATAGATTCTGATTATTCCTCTCAAAAAATACAATCAAGATTAAGCTGTATTAAGTGATAACTGAAACATATAAAAATTAAAACAAAACACAAGCCCCACTAAAATCAAGCTATATTAAGAGATAAATTGAATGAGCATATCATAGAATCCCATAGAAAGATCAAATTTTTACAAGCTAAACTTAAAAATTAAGCTGTATAAAAAGAACCCTGCAAGATTAAGCAGCACTAAGATTACATTGAACAAACATAGAACAAAAGCATATAAAAATATTAGATTTTTACAAGCAAAAGAAAAATAAAGTAAAAGCAGTAATTAGAAAAAGAGTATAAATTTTAAAAAAACAACTACTATATTAAGAGATAATTTACATGAGTATATAATAAAAGCCTAATGAAAAGGTTAAATTTTTACAGATAAATTGAACGAGTATATAATAAAAGCCTAATGATAAACTCAAATTTTTACAAGCTAAACTTGAAATTTAATCTAATAAAATCCCACAAGATTAAGCAGAACTAACAGATTACATTGGACAAACATAGCACTAAAAGCATATAAAAAGGTTAGATTTTACAAGCTAATTAAAAAAATCAAAAAGGGTATAAATAAAAAATACCTCTGGTTCTGGTTCTGGATTTGATCATTCCAAAAGAAATCTGAAGGTGCCTCATCTATAAAACTGTTTATATCAATTAAGTCCCAATTATTATCTCGAAATGAATCTAATTGATCCATTTCGAAAAATCAAATCAATAAAAAGGAAAACTAAAAATCAAATATTCATGAAAAAATTAAACCATAAAAGTTGTGAATCTTTTTTGGGGGAAAATTTTTCAACGATAGAGATGACAGAAGATGAAAAAAGAGGAGTCACAAGTCTTGATTCGGTGGCGGAAGCGAAAGCCAATAATTATTGGACACGTGTGAGTGTGCGTCGTCCAATTATTGGTGGCGCCGCATTTTTCCACTGTGATTTTGATTTTTGATATGATGGCCAGGTAATTTCATATGAGGGAAAAAGAAAAATGGAAATAAAAATAAAAGGTAATCTTCAATTTCTTTTTTTTTAGGATAAAACTAAAGATGAGTGTTTCTAAGGAATTGGTACGTTATCAAGAGATTATGATTTAAACTGTGTTGTGACAGCTGATAAAATTAAAGATATAATTTAAATTAAATTAGTTCAAATTGAGGCACGTATTTGTTTCAAAGGACAGTTCCATTGGCTTTAGGACTCTTACTATCCAATTAAACTTTTTAATCCCTATCAACTACTTGAAAAATAAAAATAAATTAAAAGCAAGGGACGGGAGAATTACCGCAAAACAAGGGTAAAAGTAATTTACCCTTTTCATCTTCTCTTAGTTTTCTTGAAGTTTTTTTTTTTTGGTAGTAAAGATAGATATTCTATTAAACAAACATACTACACAAGGTAACCCATTATTAGTACTAGTTATATTGTTTGTAGTTCCAACAAGTGAGTTATCATTACAAAATTCAAAAACATTTTGGCTTCTGATATAGCTTCCAGATGCATGCAATGCAGGTGGATCTGGCAAGTCATATATACAAAGTGGCAGCAAGCGTGTAGTAGATACACCAAACTTATCTTCATCCCATATTGTACTAACAAAAGTGGTGGTTTGTCAAAAATCTGCATAGTAGAGTTTCCTTCCAAAAAGCTTCCTGATTTTGCTAGTTGATCTGCTAATCTATTCTGCTTTCTGTACGCATGGCTTACTATTGGATCATGTAGCTGCCTCAGCAGGCGCCTGCAATCATTTAGGAGATTAACATGTATTATATTATTATCATGTAGTAGCCTAAGTACCTCTTTAGCGTCAATTTCCACTTTAAGTGGTGTTAGATTGTGTTGCTGCAAACTTAAGTCCCTGTAATAGAGCAAATATTTCTGTAGTAATAGACGATTGAGAAAGTACTGTACCTGAGAAACCCAAAATCCAGTTTTCCTTATGGTCCCTAATTATTCCTCCAATACCATTTTTATAAGAGAGTGTTGAGTGTGCTGCATCAGTGTTTAATTATATATGTTTAGTTTTGGAGTTATCCATTTTAGGGGAACTCTAATCCGTGTTTGTATTTTATGTGACGAGGCCATTAGATAACAGAATTCAGTCGCTTGTTGAGTAGTAAAATTTTTATTAATCAAATCATGTCTTCCCTCATAAACATTTTTATTTCTAATATTCCAAATATTCCATAGACTTAATGGTAAATAAGTGCGCCTATTTAAGTTGTATGGAAATTTTTTATGTTTATAATTTAGCAATGGAAGTAGTCGCTCCTGAGGTGTAGGATAAATAAGTAGGCTATTTATATAATTACCCATACCCAAAGTATTCCAAAAAAATTTTGCGTTCACACAGGTAAGAAATAAATGATATAAAGACTCATCCTCTTTATGACAGTATGTGCATTCAGCATTAGCAGTGATATTAAGATGTCGTAGGTATTGCAAAGTTGGTAGTCTATTATGGTTAAGTAACCAAATGAAATATTTGATTTTAGGATGTACTAGCAGGTCTCATATCCATTTGAAATGGATTGAAGTATTGTGTTCATTGGCAACTTGATTTTTCAAAGCTTTATAGATAGAATTTACTGTAAATTTTCCATCTTTAGTTAAGGCCCAGAATATACAATCAACCTTGCACTTATACGTGGAGATATAAATGGTTGCTAACAGATTTTTTAAGTCATCAGGGAATTGAAAAGGGAGGTTGTTCCAGTTCCAACTATTGTGATTGTATATTGAGTTAATATTAATATTAGATTGTGACATAGGTAATGGGCCACTTATTAAAGATCGAACCATTAGACCAGGCTTTATCCATGTATCATCCCAGAATTTTATATGCTCACCTGTACCAATTTGCCACTATAGTCCTATTTGGCAAAATTTCCATCCTTTTAGTATGTTACGCCAAATAGTGGAGTGATTTATAGCAGAACTTGAACGAACATATTTATTAATTAAAACTTTTGCCCAAAGATTTTGATGTGAATGGAAGGCTCTCCATGCTAGACTTCCAAGTAAAACTTTATTCTTTTGTTGAAGACTCTGAATCCATAAGCCTCCCACTTCAGTTGGTAATTGTATTATTTTTTCATTTAATAAGATGAATCTTTTTCCTTGTTGTGGTAGATCCCCATAGAAAATTACGTTGGTACTGTTCCATCCTTTTTATAATCGAGGTAGGAATGTGAATATATTGCATAATATGATTTGGCAAATTATTAAGAGTTGATTTAATAAGCATAGATCGTTCCGCCATTGTGAGAAATTTTGTTTTCCATCCTGCTAGTTTAACTTTGAAACTATCTAAGAGGAATTGAAAGTCCGCCTTTTTTTGGCATGTATGGAATATAGGAAAACCCAAATACCGTCCAAAATTTGTTCCTTCCTTAATTTGGAAACAGTCTATTGCCAATTCCTTATCATTTGTCGAGCTGTTTTTTGAAAAGAATAATTTTGATTTCTCAAAATTTATTCTTTGGCCTGAATGTTTGCTAAAATGATTGATCACGTCTATGATAACATTGCAACTTTTATTTGTAATTCTTGAAAAAAGAATTATATCATCAGCGAAGAATAGATGTGAAAGCTGTGGACCTGTTTTAGTAATGTTGAGTGGTTGCCATTGTAGATATTCCATAGATAAGGTAATGCTACGTGAAAACATCTTCATACACATTATAAACAAGTATGGCGATAAAGGATCACCCTGTCTAATGCTTCTGGACGGTGAAAAATATTCCGTATGTGACCCATTGATAAGAATTGAAGTAGAAGTTGTAGTAACACAGGACATGATCAACTTAATTGTAGCTGGAGGGATATTAAAATATTGAAGAATTTTCCTAATGAATGACCATTCCAGTCGTCAAAAGCTTTTCAAGGTCTAATTTTAGCAACATGTAACTATTTTTGCCTTTTATTTTTTCTAAATGATTTATTGCTTCCTGGACTATTATTGCATTATCAACAACACGTTTTTCTTGTTAAAAACTAGTTTGTGTTGGTCCTATTATTAAAGAAATAATTGGCTTAAGTCGATTGACAATGATTTTAGTAATTAGTTTATAAGTTGTGTTGCACAGACTTGTGGGTCGAAATTGTTGTATGGTTTGAGCATGCCTTACTTTTGGAACAAGGCATATATATAATTGATTGAGTAATATATATAAATGAGGGAATGAAAAAGGTGACTTGGCACTTCTCCTAGACCAAGGATCCTATTTATCTTTTATATCCTTTTTTTTTGGTTTTTTCACTTCATTCAACTTAATTTTTAAAAGCTTAAAAGTTACTTTAATTCTCTTTATTAGACCTCATCCCTAAAATCGGCTATGTACAAAGCAAAACCGTTTCCAATATATTCCCTATTAATGCTCCCTAATAACTCTCAATTATGACAAAAACCAAAGGGTCGAGAGAGTGTGTAACACAAAATGATAAAGGGAAATCTTATTGTCACGACCCGATTCCCGATCCCGGTCGTGATGGCGCCTCTCGTGAAGACAAGGCCAGCCAGACCAAAATATAACACCTCTTTTAAACAGTTAAATATCATAACAGTTATAAAGCATGATATAATATCCATAATTTGCAGAATTAACGATAACAACAGTAAAAACCATCTCAACACAGTCTCATACCGGGGTGTCATAAGTCGTGAGCAACTAAGAGAAATCCTGATACAGTCTACTAATCACTAGATCTGATACTATAGTTCTAAGAACATGAAAATGATAAGATAAGGGAGGCACGGGGGCTGCGGACGCCAACAGCTACCTCGTGATCTCTGAAACACTACCTGGACGGGAAGATCAGCACTCAGGAGCGGACTCTACGATGCCTGAATCTGCACATACGGTGCAGGGAATAATGTGAGTACTCTGACCCAGTGAGTAATAATTATAAATAATAGTTGAAAGCATGAAAACACGTAGAGGCACAAAGCAATTCTATATCAAAGCAGTAAAAATCACGTAAAGCGGTAAATCAGTGAAGAAGTCAAGTGAAATCTCTTTAAATCAGGTAAAACAGGTAATTTAGCAGATAAATAATAAGTAGAAATCTGCCACTCGGGCATAGTATCAATCACTCAGAACAGTATCAGCTCCTCGGGCTCACTCTCATCACTTAGTGCTCGTTCTCAGCTCTCGACCCATATATCCCTCATAATAACAGAAATCAGAATAACCGCTGCGGCGTGCAGCCCGATCCGTACATCGCTGCGGCGTGCAGCCCGATCCATATAGATAGTCGACTGCGCTCACTGGGGGTGTGCAGACTCCGGAGGGGCTCCTACAGCCCAAACGCTATATTACTGCGGCGTGCAGCCCGACCCATATAAGTATTGCTGCGACGTGCAGCCCGATCCATAACATATATAATATCCTCACCATTGGGTTCTCAACCCCTCTCACTCATTAACCTCACAGCCTCTCGGGTACAGTAATAGAAGATAGGGGTCTCAGCCCATAAATTCTTCTCATTTAGGAATAGTATGATAAAACCGGCTCGAATTGTTTAAAACAGAAAGAAACATGACCGCGGATATGATTTTTAACAAGTATAGTGAGGAAAAATCAGTCAAAATTCTCGAAGGGTTCAAATAGTTGGCACGAAGCCCAAATATGATAATTAGACCAAATCATGATGATAACAAATAAGTTTCAGTCAAATACGCAGTAAAATCATCAGTCGGGATGGACCAAGTCTCAATCCCCAGTAGTAAAAGACCCCACACTCGTCATCAAGTGTGTCTCACCTCAATATAGCACTACGATATGCAATCCGGGGTTTCAAACCCTCAGAACATCATTTACAATCATTACTCACCTCGAACCGGCTACAACTCTAGCTCGTGACGCCTTTGCCCTTCGAATCGGCCTCCACGCGCGTCAAATCTATCCAAAATCAGAACGAATACATCACCATATGCTAAAGGAACAAAACCCAAGCAAAAACAATCGAAAAATATCGAAAATCCCGAAATTATTAAAATCCGAGCCCCGAGCCCACTTATCGAAACTCAGATATTTTTACATCATTAGCTTCCTTATCATCCCACGAGTTCATAAATACCAAAAGTTCTCCATTCCGACCTCAAATGGTCCTTCAAATCCCAATTTAAAAGTTCAAAATCCCAAACCCTAGTTCTTCCATTTTTAGCTTAAATTCCATGAATTTCTAGGTTAATTTCACAATAGATTCGAGTTTTAGGTTCGAAAATCTTACCTCCAATCAATTCTCCTTGAATCCCCCTTTAATCACATTCAAAAAGCTCTCAAAATACTCAGCTATGGAGGAAAAATGGCTCAAAATCGCGGTTGAAATAACTTATAAACTTTCTGCCCAGGGGTTTTTCGCATCTGCGGACAAAATCCCGCTTCTCCGGTACGGCATATGCGGCCCAAACAACCGCTTCTACGGTCACTCACTTACTAGCCAAAACCGCATCTGCGATGGCAAATTCCGCATCTGCGGCAGATGCGGCCACCTTGACCGCTTCTGCGGAAACTGCTCACCCCGCCCACTCTCGCATCTGCGGCTTCCCTCCCTCATGTGCGGCACCTCACCTGCGGTCCCCAATCTGCAGGCACGGAAATACCAGAAGCAGCAGAAAATCTGCAATCACTCAAGTTCCAAAACTTCCCGTTAGCCATCCGAAATCACCCCGGGCCCCTCAGGACCTCAACCAAAAGCACAAACACAACCCAATACCTCATTCAAACTTGTTCCAATCATAAAAACACCTCAAACAACGCCAAATCCATCAATTCACATCGAATTCAAGCCTAGGTTTTCTAAAAACTTTCAAAATACGTTTTCGATCAAAAACCCAACCAAACCACGTCCGAATGACCTGAAATTTTGCACACACATCCCAAATAACATAATGAGGCTAAACAGCTCTTGGAATTCCATTCCGACTCTCGGATCAAAATCTCGCCAACCAATCGGAAATCGCCAAAATTCTAACTTCGCCAATTCAAGCCTAATTCTACTCCGGACCTCCAAAACCAATTTTGATCACACTCCTAAGTATCGGAACTCATATCCGAGCCCTCTAACACATAAGTCAACACCCGGTTGACTTTTCCATCTTAAACCTTGTTAAAAGAGACTAAGTGTCTCATTTCTTACCAAATCCACTCCGAACGCAAACTACCCAACTCGCTCACATAAAACACGGATAACGAAGCATAATGAAGCAGAAATGGGGAAAACGGAGCGGTAACTCATGAGACGACTGGCCGGGTCATCACATCCTCCCCAACTTAAACAAACGTTCGTCCTCGAACGAGTCAAGAAACATACCTGAAGCCTCGAATAGGTGAGGATATCTGCTCTGCATATTCCGCTCGGTCTTCCAGGTAGCTCCTCCACGGGCCAACCTCTCCACTGCACTTTCACTGAAGCTATATCCTTTGACCTTAACTTCCGAACCTAACGACCCAAAATAGCTACTGGCTCCACATCATAGGTCAAATCATCATCCAACTGAACCGTGCTGAAGTCCAAAATATGAGACGGATCCCCAATATACTTCCGGAGCATAGAAACATGAAATACCGGATGCACACTCGATAGTTGGGTAGCAAAGCAAGCTCATAAGCCACCTCCCCAATCCTCTGAAGCACCTCAAAAGGCCCAATGAATCGAGGACTCAATTTCCCTTTCTTCCCAAATCTCATAACACCCTTCATGGGTGAAACCTTCAGCAGAACCTTCTCGCCAACCATGTAGGACACATCTCGAACCTTCCGGTCCGCATAACTCTTCTGTCGCAACTGCGCTGTACGAAGTCTCTCTTGAATCACCTTCACCTTCTCTAAGGCATCCTGAACCAAATCTGTACCCAATAGCCGAGCCTCGCCGGGCTCGAACCAACCAACTGGAGATCTACACCGCCTCCCATACAACGCCTCATATGGAGCCATCTGAATACTCGACTGGTAGATGTTGTTGTAAGTAAACTCTGCAAGAGGTAGAAACTTATCCCATGAACCTCCGAAATCAATAACACAAGCACGCAACATGTCCTCCAATATCTGAATAGTACGCTCGGACTGCCTGTCTGTCTGAAGATGAAAAGTTGTGCTCAACTCCACCTGAGTACCCAATTCTCGCTGAACCGACTTCATCTAGGAAGTAAACTGAGTACCTATGTCTGAAATAATAAAAACTGGAACACCATGCAGCCGAACAATCTCCCGAATGTATAACTCTGCTAACCGCTCTGAAGAATAGGTAGTACACACCGGAATGAAGTGCGCGGACTTGGTCAGCCGATCCACAATCACCCAAATAGCATCGAACTTCTTCAAAGTCCATGGAAGTCCAACAACAAAGTCCATAGTGATCTTCTCCCACTTCCACTCAGGAATAATCATCTGCTGAAGCAAGCCACCCGGTCTCTGATGCTCATATTTCACCTGCTGATAATTGAGACACCGAGCTACAAATCCCACAATATCTTTCTTCATTCTTCTCCACCAATAGTCCTGCCTCAAATCCTGATACATCTTTGCGGCACCTGGATGAATGGAATACCGTGAGCTATAGGCCTCCTCCAGAATCAACTCCTGAAGCCCATCCACATTGGGCACATAAATCCGGCCCTGCATCCTCAACACCCCATTATCACCAATGGTCACATCTCTAGTATCATCATGCTGAACTCTGTCCTTAAGGACAAGCAAATGTAGATCATTATACTGGCACTCTGTGATGCGATCATATAAGGAAGACCGAGAAACCACACACGCAAACACCTTACTGAGCTCCGAAATATCCAACATGACGAACCGATTGGCCAAGGCCTGAACATCAACTGCAAGGGGTCTCTCCCCAATTGGAATATATGCCAAACTTCCCATACTCATTGCTTTTTGGCTCAAAGCATCGGCCACCACATTGGCCTTTCCCGGATGGTACAATATAGTGATATCATAATCCTTAAGCAACTCCAACCATCTCTGCTACCTCAAATTAAGATCCTTTTGCTTGAACAAATGCTGAAGACTGCGATGATCGGTGAATACTTCACAAGATACGCCATACACATAATGCATCCAAATCTTCAATGCATGAACTATGACAGCCAACTCCAAATCATGAACAAGGTAGTTCTTCTCATGTGGCTTCAACTGACGAGAAGCATAAGCAATAACCCTACCCTCCTGCATCAATACACAACCAATTCCAACTTTTGAGGCATCACAATACACGGTATATGAACCTGAAGCTAATGGCAAAACCAATATTGAAGCTGTGGTCAAAGTTGTCTTGAGTTTCGGAAAGCTCTTCTCACACTCGTACAACCATACAAATGAAACACCCTTCTGAGTCAACTTGGTCAAGGGCGATGCGATAGATGAGAATCTTTGAACAAACCGGCGATAATAGCCTACCAAACCAAGAAAGTTACGAATCTCTGTGGCTGAGGACGGTCTAGGCCAACTCTGAACCGCCTCTATCTTCTTTGGATCAACCTGAATACCCTTGTTGGACACCACGTGCCCCAAGAAAGCCACTAAACTGAGCCAAAACTCACACTTGGAGAATTTGGCATAAAGCTTCTCCTCCCTCAATCTCTGAAATACAACTCTCAAATGCTCTGCGTGCTCCTCCTAACTACGCGAGTACACCAGTATATCATTAATGAATACTCTAACGAACGAATCAAGATAAGGCCGGAACACGCTGTTCATCAAATGCATGAACGTTGCTGGGGAATTGGTTAGCCCGAAAGACATCACAAGGAACTCATAATGACCATATCTGGTCCTGAAAGCAGTCTTACGAATATCTGAATCCCTGATCTTCAACTGGTGATAACCCGAATGGAGATCAATCTTGGAGAACACCCTCGCTCCCTGAAGCTGGTCAAATAAATCATCAATGTGAGGCAAGGGATATTTGTTCTTAATTGTTACCTTGTTCAATTGCCTATAATAGATGCATATTCTCATTGTGCCATCCTTATTCTTTACAAACAGAACCGGTGCACCCCAAGGTGACACGCTAGGCCGAATGAACCCCTTATCTAGGAGTTCTTAAAGCTAATCTTTAATTCTTTCAACTCTGTTAGTGCCATACGATACGGCGGAATAGAAATAGGCTGAGTGCCTGGCACTAGGTCAATACCAAAATCAATATCCCTGTCCGGTGGCATGCCTGGCAGGTCTGCAGGAAACACATTGGGAAAATCCCTCACAACTGGAACAGAATCAATGCTAGGAGTCTCAGCTCCCACATCCCTCACAAATGCTAGATATAAAAGGAAACCCTTCCCAACCATACGCTGGGCCTTTAAGAAAGATATCACTCTACTAGGAACATAATCAGTCACACCACGCCACTCGATCCACGGTATATCCGGCATAGCCAAAGTGACTGTCTTAGCATGACGATCTAGAATAGCAAGACACGGAGATAACTAATCCATGCCCAAAATGACATCAAAATCCACCATGCTCAATAGCAATAGATCCACTCGGGTCTCTAGACCCCCAATAGTCACCACACATGACCGATACACACGGTCTACAACAACAGTATTTCCCACCGGGGTAGATACATGAACAGGTAAAGCAAGAAACTCACGGGGCATACCCAAATAACGAGCAAAGTATGATGACACATAAGAAAAGGTGGAACCGGGATCAAATAATATAGAGGCATCTCTGTGGCAGACTAAGACAATACCTGTAATGACAGCATCTGAAGCAATAGCTTCGGGTCTAGCTGGAAGTGTATAGAAACGAGCCTGGCCACCGCCTGATCGACCTCCTCCTCTGGGCGACCCCTGGCTGCCGACCCCCACCCCTAGCTGGATGGGCTGGTGGTGAAGTAACTAGAGCAGAAGTCGAGGGCTGACCCCTCTGCTAAAGCTGACCATCACAAAGTCGAGGGCACTGCCTCCTCATATGTCCAAACTCTCTGCACTCATAACAACTACCCGGTGCTGGAGATGGGGACTGAAGGGAACCCCTGGAACCGGAATGACCAGTAGAAGGACCTGGCATGGAAGAACCCTAGACTGATGGGGCACATGACGAGCTTTGGATTGGTAGGGCATTAAGTGATGACTGGCCCCACTGAGATCCATGATGACCATGACTCGAAGATGCCCCGAAATACTCTGGACGGGCCGACTGAGTGGGCCTAAAAAAACGACCTCTACCATGTTGGAACTAGTCCCTCGAAGGAGCACCACTGTAACTGCCAGATCCTTGGGGCCTCTTAGCCTCCCTCTCCTCTCGATCCTGACGGCGAACCGTCTCAATCTCGCGTGCGATATCAACCATCTCCTCGAACGTAGCACCCAACACTCTCTCTGGTCATAAGAATACGGAGGTGATAGTTAAGGCCATCAACAAATCTCGTGATCCTCTCACGGTCTGTCGGAACCATCTAGATGGCATGACGAGCCAACTCAGAATACCTCGCCTCATACTGTGACACAGTCATATACCCCTACTTCAGCCACACAAACTGCCTACGCAGCTCCTCTCTGCGGTATATACTTCTCCAAGAAGAGAGTGGAGAACTCCTACCAAGAAAAGGGCGCTGCACCGACCGGCCTATGCCTCTCATACGCCTCCCACCAAGTGAAGGCAGTCCCAGAAAACTGAAAGGTGGTAAATGCCACACCACTAGACTCGAGAATCCCTGTTGTACGGAGCATCCGCTGACACTTATCTAGAAAACCTTAGGCATCCTCACCCTCAGCACCACTAAATGACGGAGACTGGAGTCTACCAAACCTCTCAAGACGACGTTGCTCATCATCCGGCATAACTGGAACAACAAACTCCTAAGCTAGTGCAACCGGCTGGGCTGGAGGTGCCCCCAGCGTCTGGAGTCCCTGCACTACCTGCTTAGGTGTGCGAGCAGCGGGGGTCTGATTGCCTCCCCCGGCCTGTGAAGTAGCTGTTGTTGCGGTGGATGAAATTGCCTGAGCCAGGCCAGTGCAAACTGATAAGATCTGTGCCAAGGCCTCCTAAAGACCCGAAATCACAATGGGCATAGCTGGTGCTTGAACTGGTGCTGCTGGAGCATCCATAGCTGGAGCCTGATCCGGAGCTAGGGCAGCTGGTGGATCTACAGGTGTTGCCCTCGCTACTCTGCCTCTACCACGACCACGACCGCATCCACGACCTCTGGTGGTCTCCGCTGGTGGCACTGGTGGTCGTCCACCTCGTCTGGTAGCTCGCATCCTCACCATCTGTGAGAGAATAGGATAACAGAAGTTTAGTACTCGGACCAACAAGTTCGCATGACAAGAGTTCAAGAATCTGAAGTTTTTCCTAAAGGTTCTGCAGCCTCTCGAGGATAAATACAGACGTCTCCGTACCGATCCGCGAGACTCTACTAAACCTGCTCATGACTCGTGAGACCTATATAACCTAGGCTCTGATACAACTTGTCACGACCCGATTCCTGATCCCGATTGTGATGGCGCCTCTCGTGAAGACAAGGCCAGTCAGACCAAAACAGAACACCTCTTTTAAATAGTTAAATATCATAACAGTTCTAAAGCATGATATAATATCCATAATTTGCATAATTAATGATAACAAAGTAAAATCCATCCCGACACAGCCCCATACCGGGGTGTCACAAGTCATGAGCAACTAAGAGAAATCCTGATACAGTCTACTAATCACTAGACCCAATACTATAGTTCTAAGAACATGAAAATGATAAGATAAGGGAGGCACGAGGGCTGCGGACGCCAACAGCTACCTCGTGATCTCCGAAACACTACCTGGACGGGAAGATCAGCACTCAGGAGCGGACTCTACGATGCCTGAATCTGCACATACGGTGCAGGGAATAATGTGAGTACTCTGACCCAGTGAGTAATAATTATAAATAATAGTTGAAATCATGAAAACACGTAGAGGCACAAAGCAATTCTATATCAAAGCAGTAAAAATCACGTAAAGCGGTAAATCAGTGAAGAAGTCAAGTGAAATCTCTTTAAATCAGGTAAAACAGGTAATTTAGCAGATAAATAACAAGTAGAAATCAGCCCCTCGGGCACAGTATCAATTACTCAGAACAGTATTAGCTCCTCGGGCTCACTCTCATCACTTAGTGCTCGTTCTCAGCTCTCGACCCATATATCCCTCATAATAACAGACCCATATATCTCTCATAATAACAGAAATCAGAATAACTGCTGCGGCGTGCAGCCCAATCCATATAGATAGTCGACTGCGCTCACTGGGGGTGTGCAGACTCCGGAGGGGCTCCTACAGCCCAAACGCTATATTGTTGCGGCGTGTAGCCCGATCCATATAAGTATTGTTGCGGCGTGCAGCCCGATCCATAACATATATAATATCCTCACCATTGGGTTCTCAACCCCTCTCAGTCATTTACCTCACAGCCTCTCGGGCACAATAATAGAAGATAGGGATCTCAGCCCACAAATTCCTTCTCATTTAGGAATAGTATGATAAAATCGGCTCGAATCGTTTAAAACAGATAGAAACATGACCGCGGATATGATTTTTAACAAGTATAGTGAGGAAAAATCAATCAAAATCCTCGAAGAGTTCAAATAGTTGGCACGAAGCCCAAATATGGTAATTAGCCCAAATCATGACGATAACAAATAAGTTTCAGTCAAATACGCAGTAAAATCATTAGTCGGGACGGACCAAGTCTCAACCAGTAGTAAAAGACCCCACGCTCATCATCCAGCGCGTGTCTCACCTCAATATAGCACTACGATGTGCAATCCGGGGTTTCAAACCCTCAGGACATCATTTACAATCATTACTCACCTCGAACCGGCTGCAACTCTAGCTCGCGACGCCTTTGCCCCTCGAATCGGCCTCCACATACGTCGAATCTATCCAAAATCAGAACGAATACATCACATATGCTAAGGGAGCAAAACTCAAGCAAAAACAATCGAAAAATATCAAAAATCCCGAAATTAGCAAAACCCGAGCCCCGGGCCCACTTATCAAAACTCAGAAAGTTTTACATCATTAGCTTCCTTATCACCCCATGAGTTCATACATACCAAAAGTTCTCAATTCCGACCTCAAATGGTCTTTCAAATCCCTATTTAAAAGTTCAAAATCTCAAGCCCTAGTTCTTCCATTTTTAGCTTAAATTCCATGAATTTCTAGGTTAATTTCACAATAGATTCGAGTTTTAGGTTCAAAAATCTTACCTCCAATCAATTCTCCTTGAACCCCCCTTTAATCACCTTCAAAAAGCTCTCAAAATACTCAGCTATGGAGGAAAAATGGCTCAGAATCGCAGATGAAATAACTTATAAACTTTCTGCCCAGGGGTTTTTCGCATCTGCGGACAAAATCCTGCTTCTGCGGTACCGCATATGCGGCCCAAACAACCGCTTATGCGGTCACTCACTTACTAGCCAAAACCGCATCTACGATGGCAAATTCCGCATCTGCGGCTTCGTAGATGCGGCCACCTTAACCGCTTTTGCGGAAACTGATCACCCCGCCCACTCTCGCAGCTGCGGCTTCCCTCCCGCATGTGTGGCACCGCACCTGCGGTCCCCAATCCGCAGGTGGGAAATACCAGAAGTAGCAGAAAATCTGCAATCACTCAAGTTCCAAAACTTCCCGTTAGCCATCTGAAATCACCACGGGGCCCTCGGGACCTCAACCAAAAGCACCAACACAACCCAATACCTCATTCAAACTTGTTCCAATCATCAAAACACCTCAAACAACGCCAAATCCATCACTTCACATCGAATTCAAGCCTAAGTTTTCTAAAAACTTTCGAAATACGTTTTCGATCAAAAACCCAACCAAACCACGTCCGAATGACCTGAAATTTTGCACGCACATCCCAAATGACATAACGAAGTTACAGCAGCTCTCAAAATTTCATTCCGACCCTCGGATCAAAATCTCTCCAACCAACCGGAAATCGTCAAAATACTAACTTTGCCAATTTAAGCCTAATTCTACTCTGGATCTCCAAAACCAATTCCGATCACACTCCTAAGTCATAAATCACCTTCCGAAGCTAATCGAACCATCGGAACTCATATCCGATCCCTCTAACATATAAGTCAACACCCGGTTGACTTTTCCAGCTTAAACCTTCTTAAAAAAGACTAAGTGTCTCATTTCTTACCAAATCCACTCCGAACGCAAACTACCCAACTCGCTCACATAAAACACGGATAATGAAGCATAATGAAGCAGAAATGGGGGAAACGGAGCGGTAACTCATAAGACGACTGGCCGGGTCATCATACTTATGGCCATATCAAGTGACATTTTGAAGTAAAGGATAAGGGGAGCTGCTGTACAACTTGGAAGATATTTTGCATGATCTTTTGATATTTCTGCATTGTCAGGATTACTCAATGTACTCATCTTTCTATACAAAATTATTTGTACAATCATATTTGAGTTTTCTTCTTGTATTTATTGCTTTTTTGTTAGGGAAAAAAGGCTAATTCTTTTTAGTTGGCCATTTTCTGTTTATTTTTTTATTCTTGGAAACATCAATTTGAATTCTTGATAAAGAGATTCTTTGTGATTGTATGTAATTTTGTGGAAGAATGGTAGAAGACAGTGACAAGTGAAATCGCCGAGTCTAATAGATAAATAATTTGGAGCCATATGAAATAGTTAATTCTCAAGGTCTTATTTAGTTACTGCATCGTTCTTCTTTTCTTAGTAGCAATGTGGTGTGGTATCAGTTACTGTGTATCGTTTGAATATATTGAGTTTTGGCCATCTATGTGTCTTCAAAATAATCTTTTCTTGGGGTTTGGCCATCTTTTCTCTTTAGTTCGACAGAGAAAATGAGAATACATCCTCGTATTGGAACTTTGCATTTATCATTGCTTTTTATAATTTTTATAAGTTAATTTCTGTAATTAATTTGAAAAATCTTTTAAGAGTGATAATGATATGATTCTATATCACTCTCTGATGAGTATTTGGTTGTTAATAAAAATTTGTATTCTATTTTTACAAGTTTTCATCTTTGAATATATGATAATGATTTACATTCTTTGTTTGTGTAATTATTAGTAGTAATTTTTAAGATAAAAGATATTTTTTTAGTAATTCTTGGATCTTTCTTAATAGTTGGAACTTAATAATCTTCCTTTGTAATAGTATATATTTAACAATACATCCCAAGGAAATGATCTCTTGTGTTTTTTTTATGCTAAATTTTTTTTTAGCATTTGATCTCTCTGCAAATTCAATGATCTCTTTTATGATCTTTACTAGTGGTGGTATAACTCCAGACTTAAAAATGTCATGGCAAAATTGCCTAACCTTATTACTAACATCGAGCCAGAATTTTTGATAAAAGAAAGAATGAAGTCCATATGAACCCGGTGCTTTATAAGGACCAAAGCTAAACATGACACGATCAATTTCACTGTCTTCAAGAGGTTTTTCTAGAATATGATTGTTAATATTATTTAATAAATTGAAGTTTGGACTGAAGCTAATATTAGTTGACTGATTGTGCTCAGTATTAAAAAGATTTTTATAATAAGAGAGTATGTGCTCTTGAATAGCTTGCTGCTCGTAAAACCAATTACCTACGGAATCTTTTAGTGAAGTTATTGTATTTCTCCTACGTCTTTGTAAGGCAGACATATAAAAAAAATTTGTATTAGCATCCCTTCATTAAGTCAAGTCATTCTTGATTTAAGCTTTCAAAAGTCCTCCATTCTAAGTATACTACTAAATTCATTATTCAATTGGACTTCTAAGTTTTGAAGGAAACAACTAGTTGGGTAGTGTATAGAAGAGTGAATTCCTGCTAGTATAACGTTGACAGAATAAGGAGTCTCCAATCCCTATGCTTTTTCAAAAAAAAAATCGTTTTGCTTTATTTAATCCTTTTACTTCAATGTTAACATAAATCTTAAACGTTTTTTTGTTATTACAAGTATGTTGTTTGCAATTTCAGCAAATCAAATTTTACTTGTTACCTTTAGAATCCAAGCCATTTACACCGACTTTAATTACTTTCTCTATTCACTTTTGCTTGTCCATTATATTAAAAATAAATTTTTAGTTTTGTCTATTTTATCAAATCAAGAGAAAAAATAACTTTTTTTCCTATTTTACCCTGGAAAAATATGTTTTTTTATCAATTGTTTCTTAAGAATAGTGCAATATCCATTGTGTACAAGTAAAGTATTTCATACCGAGTGACCTTGCCCATAAGACATAAATAGATAAGAGAATATCACCTACTTCCTTCGTTATGTAAACTTGTTTAACTGTGCACGGAGTTTAAAAAAATGAAGACTTGAAATTTGTGGTCCTAAACAAGTTAAAATGGGACCCAGAGTATTTGTGTGGTTATAAAAGCTTCTCATTAAGGGTAGAATTGTAAGTTTAAGCTAAATTATTACTCCCTCCGGTTCACAATAAGTGACCAGTTTACATTTTTATTTTGGTTCAAAATAAGTGTCCAGTTAGGTAATCAAGAAAAAATTCAATTTGTTTTTACTCTTTTACCCTTATGTGCATATCCCTAAAAAGTTTTCTCACTCTTCACTATAACTATGTGACCAATTTAATAAGGGTAGTTTAGTCATACTAGGTATTTTTGTACAGGATTTAGCATTTTCTTAATGGGCGTGCTAAAAAGAAACTAGTCACTACCGGAGGGAGTACTAAATTTAGAAAGGAGTCATTCTTTTTGGAACGGACCAAAAAGGAAATAGGTTCACATAAACTGGAACGGAGGGAGTACTAACTTCTCAACAAGTCTAGTCAACGCTATTACATATGAAGTTGATTTAAAGCAACTAACAATCCCAAAAAACCCCAGATGATAGTACTCCCCCGTTCACTTTTACTTGACATGTATACTAAAAATAGATTTTTATTTTTACTTGTCACTTTATGCATATCAAGTGAAGATAAATTTTTTTCCTTGCTATACCCACATTATTTATTACTCAGTTCAAATCATTTTCTCAAATCCAATAAAATATACATCAATTAATATGTATATTATGGTAAATTATGCACTTCATTTATTATTTCTTAAAGGGCGTGAAAAGTCAAAACGTGTCAAGTAAAGATTCTCCAGCTTTAAGATAGAAGAAGTTAGATATATTTGAAATGAAAGAAAGTAGATGAGATCTTTTCATTATGTGATCATAGTTATTACATGCTACATTGTTGGAAGTTTACAAAGAGAAACATTTGGTGTAAAAGACATGAAATCTGTAGTGAACCACTGTTAACACACTCAAACTACGCGTGCTTCATTCTTCACCTTGACAATCACCTCGAGTGATGAAATTGCAGCGGCAAACAACTGCTAGTACACTCAAATTACGCGAGCTTCATTCTTTAGCTTGTCAATCAGCTCATCCACAGAAGAAAGTATGAGACCTGCTTTTCTTTTAGGAGGTTCGGTTACTTCAACTACTTCAAAGTCGGATTTGATCTCCACGTTCAAGTCTTTTGGTGTGAATTTCTTTATTGGCTTCGACTTTGCTTTCATTATGTTCGGGAGTGTTGCATATCTTGGCTGGTTCAGCCTCAAATCGGTGCTGTTTCCACAACAGAGAAGTCATAACTACACAGATCTAATATCCAACTACTATGTAACATAAGCGCCTTGAGCAGAGAAATAAATAAAGTAGATAGTATAAATTTGTAGCTGAATTTAGTTTCTAACATCTGTCGAAGACTCAAAGGCTATGATTTAGATTAATCGACCAAGTGGTACAATATTATCGTTGTCTGAGGACCCCATACTGCTCAGAAATAATAAAATTAGTTTTTTGGAATATCACCACATGACTAATCTTAGACGTGGATTTAAAAAGCCCATTATCAAAAGATCTGCTTCTCAAATCTACTGGGAAACGAAAATGACTAATTCTATTGATACTTAATATTGAAAGGATGTAATCGATGTAACAAAGACATGGAGCTTTTTAAAGAGCTTAGAGCGAGGCCGAAAAGGGTTTAAGGACTATTTCAGAGCTTGCTTATCACATCTAACCGTTTTCATGCTAAATAACTATGTAAAAGCATCTCACTCTGACTATCAGCAAACTGGATTCTTACGTCCGATACTGACTAAACAGTTTTGACAGTGTAAATATTTCCTAGCTATAGCAGTATCCTTTTTCTGGTGCAGAAAAAGTTTGGGAAACTGAAAACAGGGGAAATAGGGAGGCGGATTTCTTTGTTTGATCCACTTAATTATAGATTTAGTTTTGAGAGAAGCCCACTTCACGACTAGCCAGTAAAATACTAAATATTAGAGAAGTAAAGCAATCATATAACACAAGAGTTGTGGCCTGTGCATTTGAATTTGAGATTGACTTAGTTAAAATCTTATGTTTTAAAAGGCCCTAAAAGACCTACTTCTAAATCTTTTGTTCTTATTCAGAAGACACACTTCCAAGTCATCTTATCGTGAGCATACAAGTCTTAGAGATAATTGGATTGAAACTTACGTGATTACAACAACAACAATAGCAACCCAGTGGATTCCCACAAGTGGGATTTGGGGAGGGTAGGAGGTACCCAGCGTTACCCCTGCCCTGGGAGGGCAGAAAGCCTGTTTCAGATAGACTCTCAGCTAAAGAAAAGATGAAAGAAGTACTGACAACAAGTAGTAACAAAGCAAGATATTAAGAAAATCGAAGCTAATATAGAAATAGAACGGAAGGTAGTAATAGCAATCTAAGGATAATTATATCACACTAATACTAATACTATCGAACTAAGGAAGACAAAGGGAAATGCTTGAAACTTACGTGATTACTGCAGGCAAATCCAAAGACAATGTCTCAATACCACCATCAACTTCTCTGTCTACTGTAGCCACCTGTTTTTCTTTGTCCAGCACAACCTAAAAGAACCATCGTTAGTGAGATTGCAGCCCTAAACAAGCCAATTGGACATGAACGTAAAGAAAATATAGTTGAAACAGAAAGATGGATTTTGGAAGACTGATGATTGTTTAATAATTTTTGCTACGAAAAGTGCTGATTGTATGAGATCCGGCAATCCTACTGTAAGATTAACCTAAATAGGTTTGAAGATTACACGTTACGCAAACAGCTAAATGATTTAGATAGTCTTATATCTGATTAGATTTATAAATATGAGCACACGGGTTCACGAGGTGCTCAAAATTAAGACATAAAGAAACAAACGGAGACTCAGTTTGAAGGTTTTGGATACTTGGACAAAATGTCCAAGAGGTACTCAAGAAAGGCACACTGAATAGAGGTGATATAGACCAGCTTAGACCAGATAGAGGTTGCAGAAATGATACAAACCTTAGAGGCAAAAGTTCCCTGTGGCCATTTGAGAAGTCCTGCAACCATTTGGCCTGTCTGGTTTTGATCATTGTCAATTGCCTACAGAAAAATCACAATATTAGACAAACAAAAAGGCCAAAACCCAAAAAGAAACTGAAGGGGAATGAAGAAAATAACCAAGAAAACACAGAGAATAGCAGATAGTCAGTAACTCCACTAAAACCAAAATTTGTTCCATTTGTACTTTATCAATCAAACACTAAAAATATGCTTGGTATGGCAGAAAACACTTTGTCTCGATACAATCAATTTCTAGTGTTTGATTGCCTTAAATTATTGAAAAAGCTTTCTTGAAAGTAAATATTTCCACCAAAAGGGGGAAAATGACTTGCCTTCACTTATGAGCAGAATTCATTTTCTTTTACAAATATCTTTAACTCTTACTCCATATCAATTGCTTCAACCAACTCTCAGACATTATGTCGAAATTTAAACAATATAATCATACCTTATCTTCCACCTAGAACAATTCCTACTTATCACTTACTCTTACACCCAACCAAACACTGGAAAATGATTCAAACCATAATTTCATAAAATAAAATCTTTACATATTTCCACTGGAAAACAGCTTTTGTTATATCAAACAAACCCCTAAGTCAATTAAACAATCACATAACTGAATGCAATACAGATTAATCCGTCATTGGATTTGAAGTAATACTCCCTCCGTACCAATTTATGTGATACTCTCTCCTTTTGGTCTGTCCAACAAAGAATGACAATTTTTTATATTTGAAATAATTTAACTACAAAATTCTCATTTTACCTTAATGAATATACCACAAGTTCCAAAAGTCCTTTTTTCTCTCAATCCACTAGTCAAACCAACATCACACAAATTGGGATGGTGGGAGTATGACAGACAGGGACGGAGCCACAGTACCGGCCATGAGTTCGGCCGAATCCAGTAGCTTTAGTTCAAACATTGTATTTATCTTTTAATTTTTTTTAATTATATATAAATATTAATTTAGAACCCAGTAACTTAAAAGGATTAGCGAACCCATAAACTCAAAATCCTAACTCCGCCTCTGATGACATATATGAACTTGCTCATAAGAAATCAAATATATTTTACTAACGGACTAACCTAATAACTAAGCAATTTTTGAACACAAAAGTAAACAAACTAAAGCAAATAAAAGCTCAAATCTTTACATCAAAATCATACCTGTTTGCCTAGTAAAAGAAGGCCAGGCTTTTCAACATCGACAAGAGCTTTAAGAATCTTAGCAATTGTAAGTGGATAAATATTCTCAGGTGCTTCAACATGAATTGCCCGGTCTGCTCCCATAGCTAAACCGGTTCTTAAAGTCTCCGTAAAGTGAACCGGCCCAATACTAACAGCCACCACTTCTGAAGCCAAACCGGATTGTTTAATCCTTAAAGCTTCTTCTAATGCTATTTCACAAAATGGGTTCATTGACATCTTCACGTTTTTGGTCTCTACTCCACTCTTCAGTCCAACATTAAAATAATTCTCAATTAAAATTACACCCAAAAAAAAATGAAAATTCAATCAAATGAAATTGTTAAAGATTGTACCTTGTCCGGTTTAACTCGGATTTTGACAGCGTAATCAACGACACGTTTGATCGCTACCATGATCTTCATCGTTGGTCGGAAATTGTTCAGAGAAAATGGAGAGTATTTTGAGCTAGACACGGAAGTTGCTATTTGTTTAAAAGTATATTTATGTCCACGTTAGAGAAAAAAATAAATAGAAGTATAATAAGGGCTATTTGCACAACATAAGATAAGTTTTGGGAAAAGATTACACGCCAGCATTATGGCTAATTTATATATCTATCTTCTATCTATATATATTAAAGCAAGAAAGTTATCATATATAATTGATATTATGATTAAACCAAGTGGCAAGCTAATAAATATCAATAGTATATGATAACTTTATTCTATATTTGACTATTTTAATTAAATAATTCGAATTTTAGAACTTTATCAATAAATTCAAAATTCGAATTTAAATTAAAAATAAAATTTATCTTTTTTTTATCATGTTATCATACTTAATTCGGTTAATGATCATATGCAATCATGTGAGGAACTTTTATTATTTCTTCTAATTATTCAAATACTACTTCGCCTCTAGCAAAAAAAAACTACTTCATATAACTATAAAACTCTTTCACATTTAAAATCCTATAAGTATAGTTCTTTGAAACACTGTAGCTAGATTTGAATAAAACAAAATTCTTTTAAAATAAATGTAATATATAGGGTACACGTCTATGTTTATCTAAATAACAAAAAAGAGTTTACAAAACAAATAAAAGTTTACTTACATATAAAATAAAGTAAACATACATGTTGGAGAAAGAAACATCACAAAATCCGTCAATATTAAAAAAAAAATTGTTTCTTTTTTCTTCTTGAAGAATATTTGTTTGAAGAGTCAATTTGCATAAATGAACATCAAACAAATAACAATACTTTGGTTATACAATTGCTATTATTAATTTCAATTTAGCACATTCAAAGAATTGAAGGGTATAAGCTGAAACCCCTTCATTTAGCTGTAGTCAAGCCAATATTGTAAGGGTATAATATTTTTTTCGTTGAAGAATATTAGTTTTGAATCATTAGATTATGTGAAAGGTTTTTTTTCAAACTCAACAAGAGAAAAATTGGTTATTAATTGATAGTTTCTATAGCGGCTTTTAAGTGTAACAAAGAGTATATATAAAGAAAAAATTGGTATGACGTGAATTTTTTTTTAAATGTAAACAAACTATTTCGAAAAAACTCTTTACTTTTTTTAATTCAAAGATAATAAAAAGATAAAATATTTTTGAATATTAGTAGAGAGTTTTAAAATTATTATAATAGAAGTTATATCATGGATAAACTCAAAAAACCGAAATCTTATGGAATATTTACATAATATCCGGTCATATTTATTGTTTACTTTTTATAGCTAATATAGATAGATGATATACCGACAACACACGATTATACACATTTTATATGTGAATTATATATAAATTACACATCATTCAATTTTTTAATTTAAGTGGTCTAGTGAGCACGTATTTAGGCTGATTAGATAAAGCCAAAAGAAAAATATGAAATAATTTCAACCAAAGACTAAAAATATAATTAAAGTTCATATGTAGATAATTTTTATTAAAACTCATCCTTTTATAGTGAAATAAATTAATTTTTTGTAACAAAAGAAATAACGACATAAAAAATAAGATAAAAGAAAATAAATATTGAAAAAATGTTGGAAAGATCTAAAAATGAGAAATAAAAGATGATAACAAATTTCTTCTTATGTTTAATCTTTATTGAGTATAAAAAATTTGAAAGTTAATCTCATTGATTTCAAACTTTTTTTTTTCAACTCAAATACATAGGTTATAAGATAAGAATATCTTAGAATATTTTTTTTAATTTACATTATGTGTCATTTTTAAAAAATTACTATTACTAACAAACTGATATGATATTCAAATTTGAATTGGAATGCAATTTAAGTAGTTTGCATTGAGGTTAAGCCAAGTATGGTGTCGACAAATAATTTCTTGACAATTTTAAGACAATATATGCAATGTTTTATAATAATAATCAACTAATTTAACATGTAAAGATTCAAAGAACAAATCTTTTGTATATATAGGGTATTAAAAATAAAAATTCTGGGGCTAAAGATATCGACAAACTTAAAGTGGAGTTATACTGAAATAAATCCGGCCAAAGAATTATTTAAATTTTTATATAGTCGATTAAAGTGAATTTTAAATTAAGGATAATATCTTTACTTGCATCATTATAAAGATAATCATTATTATAATATATATAAAATTTTAGAAATTGAAATTTCAAAATAGAAATATTTTTTGAAAGATAAAATCATACCAAATAAGAGTTCAAGTCGTAGTATAACAGTCACGTCGTAATCAAAGAATTATTTATATCGTGTCAACCTTTGTGCTTTGCTATAAATATGAGTTATTATTTCACTATGTGGATATTTTTAGGTTCCAATGACATCTATGAGAATAGTGCAAAAATAAAACTATCACTACGAGAATTGAGAAAATGTTAGTCTTTTTTCATGTAGTGTTTCTTAATTAATATATGACGATTATCTATAATTATTTAGAAGGTTTAAATGTTAAGGTTGTTTACATATAATTCAAATAACTCAGATATTTAACATGGTTAATGTCAAATATCAAAATGGAGCAAAAAATTTTCATTAACTAATTTTTTTTTATATTTTTAGATAGCCAACTAAAATGAGTTTTGAATTAAGAATAATATTGTCAATTACATTATTATAAAAAAATTATTATTATAAAATAATGTTTTAGAAACTGAAATTTTAAGAAAGAAATATTTTTTTAAGAGATATCAACACACCAAATAAGAATTCAAGTAGTAGTAAAAGAGTTAAGTCTTATCCAAAGAGTAATTCATTGTTTCAACATTTGATTGTTTTGCCATAAATATGAGTTATTATTTTGCTTCCTGATTATTTTTAGGATCCAATGAAACCGACAAGAATGGTATCAAAAAAGAAAAATAGATAATATCCAATGATTATCTATATTTATTGAGAAAGTGTAAATTTTAATATTATTTACATACAATCCAAATAACTTAAATATTTGACATGATTAGTGTCCACGCATCCGCGCGGGTACTAATACTATTAATCTATATATATATTAAAGCAAGAAAGTTACCATATATAATTGACATTATGGTTAAGCCAAGTGGCAAGCTAATAAATGTCAGTAGTATATGATAACTTTATTCTATATTTGACTATTTTAGTTAAATAATTCAAATTTTAAAACTTTATCTATAAATTCAAAATTGTCTTTTAATTCATATATATATATATATATATATATATATATATATATATATATATATATATATATATATATATATATTTGAATTAAAAGACAATTTTGAATTTACAGATAAAGTTCTAAAATTCGAATTTAAATTTAAAATAAAATTTATCTTTTTTTATCATGTTATCATACTTAATTCGGTTAATGATCATATGCAATCATGTGAGAAACTTTTGATATTTTTTCTAATTATTTAAAAACTACTTCGGCTCTAGCAAAAAAAAAAACTACTTCATATAACTATAAAACTCTTTTACATTTAAAATCCTATAAGTATAGTTCTTTGAAACACTGTAGCTAGATTTGAATAAAACGAAATTCTTTTAAAATAAATGTAATATATAGGGTACACGTCTATGTTTATCTAAATAACAAAAAAGAGTTTACAAAACCAAATAAAAGTTTACTTACATATAAAATAAAGTAAACATACATGCTGGAGAAAGAAACATCACAAAATCCATCAATATTAAAAAAAAAAAGTTGTTTCTTTTTTCTTCTTAAAGAATATTTGTTTGATGAGTCAATTTGCATAAATGGACATCAAACAAATAACAATACTTTGGATACAATTGCTATTATTAATTACAATTTAGCACATTCAAGGAATTGAAGGGTATAAGCAGAAACCCCTTCATTTAGCTGTAGTCAAGCCAATATTGCAAGGGTATAATATTTTTTTCGTTGAAGAATATTAGTTTTGAATCATTAGATTATGTGAAAGGTTTTTTTTCAAACTCAACAAGAGATAAATTGGTTACTAATTGATAGTTTCTATAGCGGCTTTTAAGTGTAACAAAGAGTATATATAAAGAAAAAAATTGGTATGACGTGATTTTTTTTTAAAAATGTAAACAAACTATTTCGAAAAAACTCTTTACTTTTTTTAATTCAAATATAATAAAAAGATAAGATATTTTTGAATATTAGTAGAGAGTTTTAAAATTATTATAATAGAAGTTATATTATGGATAAACTCAAAAAACTGAAATCTTATGGAATATTTACATAATATCCGGTCATATTTATTGTTTACTTTTTATAGCTAATATAGATAGATGATATACCGACAACACACGATTATACACATTTTATATGTGAATTATATATAAATTACACATCATTCAATTTTTTAATTTAAGTGGTCTAGTGAGCACGTATTTAGGCTGATTAGATAAAGCCAAAAGAAAAATATGAAATAATTTCAACCAAAGACTAAAAATATAATTAAAGTTCATATGTAGATAATTTTTATTAAAACTTATCCTTTTATAATGAAATAAATTAATTTTTTGTAACAAAAGAAATAACGACATAAAAAATAAGATAAAAGAAAATAAATATTGAAAAAATGTTGGAAAGATCTAAAAACGAGAAGTAAAAGATGACAACAAATTTCTTCTTATATTTAATCTTTATTAGGTATACAAAATTTGAAAGTTAATCTCATTGATTTCAAACTTTTTTTTTTCAACTCAAATACAAAGGTTATAAGATAAGAATATTTTAGAATATTTTTTTTAATTTACATTATGTGTCATTTTTAAAAAATTACTATTACTAACAAACTGATATGATATTCAAATTTGAATTGGAATGCAATTTGAGTAGTTTGCATTGAGGTTAAGCCAAGTATGGTGTCGACAAATAATTTCTTGACAATTTTAAGACAATATATGCAATGTTTTATAATAATAATCAACTAATTTAACATGTAAAGATTCAAAGAACAAATCTTTTGTATATATAGGGTATTAAAAATAAAAATTCTGGGGCTAGAGATATTGACAAACTTAAAGTGGAGTTATACTGAAATAAATCCGGCCAAAGAATTATTTAAATTTTTATATAGCCGATTAAAGTGAATTTTAAATTAAGGATAATATCTTTACTTGCATCATTATAAAGATAATCATTATTATAATATATATAAAATTTTAGAAATTGAAATTTCAAAATAGAAATATTTTTTGAAAGATAAAATCATACCAAATAAGAGTTCAAGTCGTAGTATAACAGTCACATCGTAATCAAAGAATTCTTTATATCGTGTCAACCTTTGTGCTTTGCTATAAATATGAGTTATTATTTCACTATATGGCTATTTTTAGGTTCTAATGACATCTATGAGAATAGTGCAAAAATAAAACTATCACTACGAGAGTTGAGAAAATGTTAGTCTTTTTTCATGTAGTGCTTTTTAATTAATATATGACGATTATCTATAATTATTTAGAATGATTAAATGTTAAGGTTATTTACATATAATTCAAATAACTCAGATATTAACATGGTTAATGTCAAATATCAAAATGGAGCAAAAAAAATTTCACTAGCTAAATTTTTTTTTTTATATTTTTAGATAGCCAACTAAAATGAGTTTTGAATTAAGAATAATATTTTCAATTATATTATTATAAAAATAATTATTTATTGAAAAATAATGTTTTAGAAACTGAAATTTTAAGAAAGAAATATTTTTTTAAGAGATATCAATACACCAAATAAGAATTCAAGTAGTAGTAAAAGAGTTAAGTCTTATCCATAGAGTAACTCATTGTTTCAACATTTGATTGTTTTGCCATAAATATGAGTTATTATTTTGTTTCTTGATTATTTTTAGGATCCAATGACACCGACAAGAATGGTATCAAAAAAGAAAAATAGATAATATCCAATGATTATCTATATTTACTGAGAAAGTGTAAATTTTAATATTATTTACATACAATCCAAATAACTTAAATATTTGACATGATTAGTGTCCGCGCATCCGCGCGGGTACTAATACTAGTAAATCTAATAATAATCGATAGAATTACACGAGCATGCTTTAAAATTTTAGCACGTTTATTTTAGCATGATCAAAATATAAACCAATTTAAAAAAAGTGACATAATACTCCAAGTAGAGGAAGAAATTGAAGCCCATTTTGAGTCTTTGACACTTAATGCAATGGTCCAATCATTATTAGTTTTCTTGAGGGGGCAAGTGCATAGATAGCCATTCTCATGGATGCTATTTAGAGATTAATCAACACTTATTTTGTCCTGAAATTTTAAACAAAAAATCTTAATTTCAGGACAATCAGAACATTTTGATCCTAAAAATTTGAACTAGAAAACTGAAATTCAGGATGCACTGACTAATTTCTAAATAATAGCCCTTCAGAATGGCTACCTGGAAGCCTCTTAAACTTGTCCTCCCTTTTCACTATGACACTTAATCTTGAGTATATTCCATTTGGACCCTATAACAAGGTTTTTACTGTGTCACTTAGACACAAAAAACATACTGGCTTTTATAAGTCAAGCGCGTGTATATAAGAGCTTATAATGTGTAATAACCGATGAATAGTTTTAGCCCATGTGGAATTATTGTCCACGTAAGATACATGTGTACCGGATAAATCCAAGTCAAACAAATCGGGTTCAAGATTAAACTGCCCAACCCATATAATTATTTTTAATCTTTACCGCCCTTAGTAAAAAATCCCTAACCTCACTCCCATCTCCGTCTATCCTCTTCCACTTCCAAAATCGATTACTCCATTAGAGAGATTCTGGAATTATCTGATACTTCTCATAAATGATTGAAGCTAACAACCTGAAATTTGTTCAAATTTCACTCCCGTCTCTATTTATCATTTGCAATTTTTTATCTGAAGAAATTGTGAAGTCGATTATTTTGGGTGACCTTCAGCAAGAGTGTTGTCTCGAATTACTCCTTTACTGCTATGTCTCGAGTTACTCTTTTACTGAGATTTTAATTATTTATTACAGTTTTTGTGTTAGTAATATTGTTTTGGGAATTGTAAATATAAAATTAGGTTTTTCATTTATTTTCTTCGAATCTTGCTGATTGTGCTCACGTGTTGCTTTTTTTTTTTTGTTCACTTTAGGTTAAAATCATGTCAGTGGATGAATACATTCTTGTCCGTTTTCACCATGGTGGAACATTTACCAAATCTCCAGTGCCAAATATGTCACTAATATAGAGATAAATTAGTTTTCTAGTGACAAAGACCATTTCTCCCTGTTTGAACTTCAATATTACCCAAGGGGGTTGGGTATGCAATTGTTGGAATTTTTTTTGTCTTTAACCCTAATTCTAAAGAATTTGTCTGTGTGAAAAATGATGAACAACTATATTATATTGCTTGTTAGTATAATGAGTGTATTTAAACTTGTACATTTCACATGTTGTTGAGATAATTTCTTATAGTGTGGTCCAAATTGGATATTTATATGGGCCAGAGGTTGTTGAAGAAAGCAACAACAGAATAAATGATCCATCTAGGGCAATACTATAAGATGGTCCAGATAGTATAAATGGACCACAACCTGTTGAAGAGCCTCCACTTGAAGAGTTTGAGACTGTTATTCGTGGGGAAGGGGTTGTTGCTGGTGGGGAAGATTTTTCTTGTAATGTAGAAGAAGAAGTTGCTAGTGTATAGAATCTAAATGTTGGAGAAAGGGCTGGTGAAAAAGAGGTTTATTCAAAGGTAGCTAGTAGTGAGTTAGATCTTGATGAACTTCCTAATTAGGATGATAGTGAAGTTGATGAAGAGGCTAGGACAGAAGAACTAAAAAGAAAGCTATCAGAAGGAAGAAACAACCAGAAACTGCTAGTGTGCCTGTAGAAGAAGCTGAAATTGATGGAGGTTTTGAAGATATAGGATTTAACAAAAAAGAAAATTATGTTGGCAGATTAGGAGGGGATGAGGATTTCATTGACAACTTTGATGCTGGCAGTGATGATACTGATGAAGAGGTAGAGGTGGATTGTAACGCCCGACCGATCGTTTTGAGCTTTTGCACATTGATCACCAATTCTAAGGTATGACTTGCCCTGTGTAAGGTATTATGACTGATGTAGATCGTTGGTTTTGGTTTTCAGGGAAATCAGAATGAATTTAAAAGAACAGTCTCAGATGAAAGCTTTGAATTTGAAAGGTTGACCAAGAGTTGACTTATTTGTATATGAGCTCGAAACGGAATTCTTATGATTTGGTTAGCTTATTTGGGTGATTTATGACTTAGGAGTGTGATCGAAATTGGTTTTGGAGGTCCGGAGTAGAATTAGGCTTGAATTGGCGAAGTTGAGATTTTGGCGATTTCCGGTTGGTAGGTAAGATTTTGATCCGGGAATCGGAATGGAATTTTGATAGTTGCAGTAGCTTCGTTATGTCATTTGTGATGTGTGTGCAAAATTTCAGGTCATTCGGACGTGATTTGGTTGCGTTATTGATCGAAAGCGTATTTCGGAAGTTTTTAGAAAACTTAGGCTTGAATTCAATGTGAATGGATGGATTTAGTGTTGTTTGAGGTGTTTTGATAATTGGAACAAGTTTGAATGAGGTTTTAGGATGTTTTGGTGCTTTTGGTTGAAATCCCGGGGGCCTCGGGTAAGTTTTGGGTGGTCATTCGGATCATTTTGAAGTTTGGAAATTGCAGAAAAATCTGCTCAGCTGCTGCAGAGATTTATCTCTTCGCGTTCGCGAGTGAAGTCTCGCATTCGCGAAGAAGGATTGAGGAAGGCCAAGAGATTAGCCTTCGCGTTCGCAAGAGAGACTTCGCGTTCGGGGAGGGTTGGACTGGTAGGCATCACATTCACGTGAGACTGGGTCGCATTCGCGTAGGTTGGCGAAGTGATGCACCACGTTCGGGAGGTTGAGAACGCGTTCGCGATGAGTGGGTTGTGTAAGGCATCACGTTCGCATCTTCCATGTCGCGTTCGCGAAGAGTAAAAGTTGGTCAATGCAATTTTGTGCTACGCGTTCGCGAGAGGTTGACCGCGTTCGCGAAGAAAGAAGGGTCAGACCTGGGCAGAATGTTTTAAGTCATTTCATCAGCGATTTTGGGGCTCATTTCCCCCATTGTTGATCATCTTGAGAGCTTGTTGAAGGAAATTGAAGAGGGATTCAAGGGGAATCACCTAGAGGTAAGATTTTTGAACTCAATACTCGATTATTATTGTGAAATCTACCTAGAAATTTATGAAACTAAGCCTAAAATTGAAGAGCTAGGTCTTGAGAAAATTGGACTTTTGATTTGGTATTTGGAGGACCATTTCCGGATTTGAGAATTTTTGGGCCCAGGGCTCAGGTTTTGCTAGTTTCAGGATTTTCGATATTTTTCGATTATTTTCGCTTGAGCTTTGCTCCCTCAGCATATTATGATGTATTCGTTCTGATTTTGGATAGATTCGACGCGCGTGGAGGCCAATTTGAGGGGCAAAGGGGTCGCGAGCTAGAGATTTCGCCGGTTCGAGGTAAGCAATGATTACAAATACTGTCCTGAGGGTTTGAAACCCCGGATTTCACATTGTTGTGTTACTTTGAGGTGACTTACACGCTAGATGACGAGCGTGGGGTGGAGCACCGCTGGGGATTGTGACCTAGTCCATCCCAAATGAATATTTTAATGCGTATTTGATAGGTAACTATTTGATGTTATTATACTTTAGGCTGTATGCCATGTTTGGGACCTTGTGCCGACTTGTTGAGACCCTTAGGGGTATTTTTACTATCTTTCCTCACTCTATTTGTTTGAAAGCATATCCTCAGTCATGTTTTACCTGTTTACTGCTCAAACTGGCTTATCACTATATTTTTAAAAATATGGAAACTGTTTTGGGCTGAGTTCCCTATTTTACTGATGGTTTGAGTGATCGTGAGGTGATGACTGAGATAGACCGAGGGTCTGATTGTGAGATTGATGACTGAGATAGACTGAAAGCCTGGTGGTGAGATTTATGACTGAGAGAGGCCAAGGGCCTAGATGTGAGGATTATATATCTATGGATCGGGCTGCACGCCGTAGAAATATATATATATATATATATATATGTATGTATATGGATCGGGCTACACGCCACAACAATACTTATATGGATCGGGCTGCACGCTGCAGCGATGTGTTGGATCGGGCTGCACGCCCATACATATATATATATATATATATATATATATGTATGTATATGGATCGGGCTACACGCCACAACAATACTTATATGGATCGGGCTGCACGTCGCAACAATATATATATATATATATATATATATATATATATATATATATATATATATAGGTCTGCACTGACCAAGATATTGCGTTTGGGCTGTAGGAGCCCCTCCGGAGTCTACACACCCCTAGTGAGCACCGCGACGATATGTTGGATTGGACTGCACGCCGCAGCGATATAACGCTTGGGCTGTAGGAGCCCTTCAGGAGTCGGCACACCCCCAGTGAGTGCCTTCGACAAGATATATGGATCGGGCTGCGCACCGCAACGGTTACTATATGGTACCTATTGAGCGTGAGTACTGAGTGTGAGCGCTGATTGGCAAGAGTTGAGTCACGAGTGACTGAGAGGCTAGCCCGAGGGGCGATATACATATACATGCACATGAGTGATGCTTGCCTGAAGGGCTTGTTTATGTACTTATTGATTTTTCACTCCTCTTAAGAATGAGTTTCTATAGAATATGTTGATTTATTGTCTGTTTTCACTCATCTTTATATTGAGCCTCTGTCGAAGTGTTGAACAAATGTTTTAAAAACAACTTTCATTTAAGCTGGGGTTTATGAGATGTTCAAAATTTGATCACTGATTTGACACTGGTTATTTCCACTGAAATTTTCAAGTTATGAGGTGTTTATGATTACTGTTTTGCCCGAGGGTCTGTTTTACGAGCTATGTTTTGCCCGAGAGGCTGATTATGATGATCATCTCTTTTATTATAAATGGTATTGAACCCCTACTGAAACTATCGGAAAGCATTTTTAAATGATTTTTACCAAAAGGCTGGATTTTAAATGAGACGATCGACTCGTATTCTGATTTGGAAGCCAGTTGTGCTTATTGAATTTATCATAAATGTGGATTCATTGTTTCATACTGCTTAGTCTTTATTTACTTTTATCACTTACTGGGTTGGAGTACTCATATTACTCCCTGCACCTCGTATGCAGATTCAGGTATTTCGGAACCTGGTAGCGGGTGTTGATTGCTTAGACGCGGAGTCATCGGAGTTAGCAAGGTGGCTGCACGACATTTGCAGCACTGCTTTCTTCCTCTCATTTTCATTACTGTACTTAGTACATTTTTGACTATTTTTGTTGTATTCAGACCTTGGTAGATGCTCATGACTAGTGACACCCCGATGTTGGGCTTGTATATTAATTCTGTACCATTCTTTCAGACGTATATTATGAAATATTGTTCTAATTAAAGGTTTAAAAGATGACTCTTAATGATTAAAGGGTTAATGTGAGTGTTGTGCCGGCTGACCTTGTCTTCACGAGAGGCGCCATCACGACCGGGCCGGTTTGGGGTCGTGACAAGTTGGTATTATAGCCTAGGTTATAGAGGTCTCATGAGTCATAAGCAGGTTTAGTAGAGTCTCGCGGATTGGTACAGAGACGTCTATATTTATCTTCGAGAGGCTGCAGAACCTTTAGGAAAACTTCACATTCTTGAATTCTTATCGTGCGTCCTTGATTCAGCTTGAAATATAACTCTTGAAATTCCTTCCACGCGTTCGTATGCACACATGAACGCTCAGTATCAGATGTGCCTTGATGGCTTATGATCCCCTAATCGAGGGGCGAGATCTGATCTCTGTGAGTTTGATGTGAGGCTAGTCTGGAGGACTTGAGGTCGGATCTTTGCCTATGGCTTGAGCACCGAGGTGCTAATTATGTGAGCAAGTGCTTTGAACCTATATGTTCGGTATCGTCCCTATTAGTGGGAGTGACGGTTGGATAACTATGTGATGAGTATGTTAGTATTGCGAGATGTATCTATATGACTTGGAAGTGACGAGGAAGGTCTGCGCGAGGATAAAAGAACTATTAGGTGTTTGAATTCCATCTTGGTTCGAGGTGTAGCCCCGAGTTATGGGCGTATGAAGAATCTTTCAATGTTTCCTAGTTGAGAGTGAATTAAATTTCATGTTGAAGTATAAGTTCAGACTCAAGAAGACTAAGTAACTACGTACAGTTTGTGACGGTGGAAGGTATACAGAAATGTTAATTGAAGGCAAAACAGGTGGGTTATCTCATGCAAAGAATTCTGGGGTTGTGTGACCTTTATGTGTCTGTTAGAAGATCTCATTTACCAGTAAAATATAAGTGTTGAAATTTGAATGTGGGTTGCTTTAGAGAGCAGGCTTGACTGTTGCACGAGTGAATTGCGAGATTTGCAGAAGAGTTAAAATTCTAGATGATCTGTGTTTTCACCAGTTTATAAAAGATTTGAGTTGAATTTCACTATGGTATTGTGGCATCAATAGAGTATAAGTGTTATGAGTTATCGAGTGTGTTTTGATCTATGGTTTCGATCCAAGTGGGGGAGTCTACTGTTGATTTGTTGATTGCACGGTTATGCACTATGTTGTTTCCAGTTTGAGGCGCACTAGTGAATTAGTTATGGCTTACGGAGACTGAGACCGAGGATGTCTCGAGTAAAGGAAAAATTTTGGCAGAGGTTATGTCATGCTTTATAGGTGTATGAGAATCTTAGAGTGTCTTGAGCTGTTGTGGTAATGGATGCTCGGTGCATAGAGCAGGAAGTGGCTTGGTTGTTCTAGGATGAGGTTACACCCTGCAGTGTCGGAGTGCTATTGAGGCACGGGTGGTTCTGTTCATTTGATCAGGCTAATTGCAGTTTGTATAGAGTGAATGACTCTCGAGAATGGTTCTAATGTGTTCAAGATTTTACATATAACAATTGGGTATTTTAAAATTGTATCCGTGGTTAGAAACTGAGTTTTCATTGGAAGATGTCGAGACTTGTGGTATTATCTTTATAAATTATGAAATTCTATGTATCAGTACCAGAAAGGTAAAGGTAACAGATTTAAATTCGCAGGAAGTCTCTTAAGAGAAAAGTACTTTGATCGTGGTGCTCGTGGGAATATGTGAGAAAGTATTCAGCGGCTTATGAGCCTTAGACGGTTTGGCGTTATGCTTGGGTACCGTGTGGTAAGTCTGGGTTGAGGAATTGTGATGTTATAGCAAAAATGAGTATCAAATTGAAGGTAAATCAGAAGGAAATTTGGATAGATGGGTTAGCTTGGTAGTAGGCTGAGTTGGTATGGTAAGGATACGATTAGTTCTTTGGATGCTTGCGAGGTAATGAGTTTCTACAGGTGTTTCTCGGCAATTCTCTTGGGTTTTAGTGATCTGCGTAGCTCGGTTGAGTTAGAAGGATTCAGTCCTAGCAGGTCTGGTTGTGCAAGGGGAACTCGGAGAGTTCTTGATGGTTTCGACCTTGGTTGGAAATGTATATTTTCTATGGGCATGAGGAGCATGGTATGCATAGTGATTTTCTTCTAGATGGGAACAATGGAAAGTTCTTGGTTGGTTGAGTACATAGTTGTTTGTAGCTCGGAAAAGATACAAGGTTCTTGTGGTTATCCTAGAATAGTACGGTTTATGCAGTATGTTGTGTAGGAGTGAGATTGGCATATGTAAAGTCACGGTTCAAATTTGAAAGGAAGGTCATAAATTCTTAGGCAACACGGGCATTTCAGATAAATTGAAGAAATGAGCTTCAGATGATTTGAGAAATGATCTATAGATGATTAAGGAAATGGTAATGCTAATTGAGGTGATAGGGAGAGGGTATATGATTCAGAGAGAGGCAATGTGATTAAGTTGATGGCACTCCGGTAGTATTGCAGCACTTCTTGTCAGATCGACTGCTGATATTCGAGTCTGTTTGGTAGCACAGAAGAATCTTAGAGTATCTCTCATGGGATGATTGAGTACTAGAGGTAAGTTATATATGCGAGTGGCGGAATTGAGATCAGATATGGTACTTCGTGTGTTTTCTAGACTTGGAGACTGGAAGTTCTCATACGTAGGTTAGCTCGTGGTTGTGGATGACAAAATGTGTGTAAGATAGTCAGATGTTAGTGTGTGCTATGATTCAGTCATTGTGAACCTTCGAAGGATTATTTATCTGTTGTGGGTAACTAGAGTTGATGTGTGGTCCATTGGTAGACCTATATGGATGTGTGTACGGCATCGAGACGACCTTGTTGACTTCGAGTTGCTGTAGGCGAGGGATGTTGATTCGGTTGTTATTGAGCTCATTGGTAATCTGGGGAGATCTATGAGTTACCTTTCTGTGTTGCGAGACATTATGATCTGTTGATTATAGGAACCTATGGTGCGGTTCTATCGGAGTATCATAGTGGAAGTCGAGCAGAAAGAGTGATTGGGTGTTGCTCGGTGAATGGCGTATCGGTTATGTCCTTTCGGGTTTGCGTGGTGTATGTTAATTGTTTCACCATGGGTGTAATGATTTACTTTGGCCCAGACATCAAATTGTGCGTGGTTGTCGATTTCAAGCATAGTGACTCGAGGAGTTTCACGTGGAGCAGTGTTTGGATAGGGTCGCACGTTGCAGCGAAGCTATGTGGAGTTATGACCTTGCGGGTTAGATTCGTGTGTTCTATTTCTATGATGAGAGACAGGTTCTCAGCCTTGCGCTGTGGTGGTACTGGTGAGCTTGAGGGACAACTCTTTCATTTGAGTCATTTTCATGATTTGAGTATGTTCGGACTGTTGCTTATTGGTGCGTGTATTATGCAAGTTGTGGCTTAGGCCTGTATTGATGTGTCATGTCACCAGAGTAGTGTGTTGGATTGGAGGAGATCGTTGGGATCATTAATGAATACGAACGGATTCGATTTTAGCATGTTGGAAGGATAATATCGAGGTTCTGCTCAGAAATTTGCTATGGTCTTTGCCAAAGGAGAAGGGGCTTCATGAATGGTTGACCTGAGAAACGGTTATGGCCTTTCATTGGCAGTATATGAAAGTGTTGGAATGAGACTTTAGTGGATAAGAGGTTTTCTACCGGTATTCGGTTATTGTGTGCAGTTGCTGTGAATGGAATTTATCGCTACATGTGCTTAAGTTGTGTGGTATATCATATAATTGCACCTGAGGTTGCAAGCACGGGTTATTACAGCTGGTTCTGGCCTATTCAGAGTATAGATGTGGGGTGGTGAAGTATTGATGGTTTTAGAAGTGGAAATGTGGTTCTATGATTTATGGGCTAGATTGGGATTGTGTAATTTCAGTTACAAGGTATTATCAGACCTATGTGAGATAGGGTAATGTGGGATCACCCCCAGGTATGTGCATGGTAAGGTTATTCAGCGATTGGTTGGCTTTTGGAACAACTCTGGGCATGTTCGAGGACACACATATGTTTAAGTGAGGGGCGATGTAACGACCCGACTCGTCATTTTGAGCTTTTGCACTTTGATCGCAAGTTCTCGGGCATGACTTGCCCTGTGTAAGGTATTATGACTGATGTAGATCGTTGGTTTTGGTTTTCAGGGAAATCGGAATGAATTTAAAAGAACAGTCTCAAATAAAAGCTTTGAATTTGAAAGGTTGACCAAGAGTAGACTTATTTGTATATGAGCTCAGAATTCTTATGATTTGGTTAGCTTCTTTGGGTGATTTATGACTTAGGAGTGTGATCGGAATTGGTTTTGGAGGTCCGGAGTAGAATTAGGCTTGAATTGGCGAAGTTGAGATTTTGGCGATTTCCTATTGGTAGGTGAGATTTTGATCCGAGAGTCGGAATAGAATTCCAAGAGTTGCAGTAGCTTCGTTATGTCATTTTTGATATGTGTGCAAAGTTTCAGGTCATTCGGACGTGATGCGTTATTGATCGAAAGCGTATTTCGGAAGTTTTTAAAAAACTTAGGCTTGAATTCAATGTGAATTGATGGATTTGGTGTTGTTTGAGGTGTTTTGATGATTGGAACAAGTTTGAATGAGGTTTTAGGATGTGTTGGTGCTTTTGGTTGAGGTCCCGGGGGCCTCGGGTAAGTTTTGGGTGGTCATTCGGATCATTTTGAAGTTTGGAAATTGCAGAAAAATCTGCTTAGCCGTTCAAAAGATTTATCTCTTCGCGTTCGCGAGTGGAGTCTCGCGTTCACGAATAAGGATTAAGGAAGGACATGAGATTAGCCTTCGCGTTCACAAGAGAGACCTTGCATTCGCGGAGGGCTGGACCGGTAGGCATCGCGTTCGCGTGAGACTGGGTCGCGTTCGCGTAGGTTGGCGAAGTGATGCACCGCGTTCGCGAGGTCTGATTGTGAGATTGATGACTGAGATAGACTGAGAGTCTGATGGTGAGATTTATGACTGAGAGAGGCCAAGGGCCTAGTTGTGAGGATTATATATCTATGGATCGGACTGCACGCCGCAACAATATATATATATGGATCAGGCTGCATGCCACAACAATACTTATATGGATCGGGCTGCACGCCACAGCGATATGTTGGATCGGGCTGCATGCCGCAGCGATATAGTGATGGGCTGTAGGATCCCCTCCGGAGTCTGCACACCCCCAGTGAGCACCGTCGATGATATGTTTGATCGGGCTGCACGCCACATCGATATAGCGCTTGGGCTGTAGGAGACCCTCCGGAGTTTGCACACCCCAAGTGAGCGCCGTCGACGAGATATATGGATCGGACTGCGCGCCGCATCAGTTACTATATGGTATCTATTGAGCGTGAGTGCTGAGTGTGAGAGTTGATTGGTAAGAGTTGAGTCACGAGTGACTGAGAGGCTAGCCCGAGGGGCGATAGACATATACATGCACATGAGTGATACTTGCCTGAAGGGCTTGTTTATGTACTTATTGATTTTTCACTCCTCTTAAGAATGAGTTTCTATCGAATATGTTGATTTATTGACCGTTTTCACTCATCTTTATATTGAGCCTCTGTTGAAGTGTTGAACAAATGTTTTAAAAACAACTTTCATTTAAGCTGGGGTTTATGAGATGTTTAGAATTTGATCACTGATTTGACACCGGTTATTTCCACTGAAATTTTCAAGTTATAAGGTGTTTATGATTAATATTTTGCCTGAGGGGCTGTTTTACGAGCTATTGTTTGCCCGAGAGGCCGATTATGGTGATCATCTCTTTTATTATAAATGGTATTGAACCCCTACTGAAACTGTCAGAAAGCATTTTTAAATGATTTTTACCAAAAGGCTGGATTTTAAATGAGACGATCGACTCGTATTCTGATTTGGAAGCCAGTTGTGCTTATTGAGTTTATCATAATGTGGATTCATTGTTTCATACTACTCAGTCTTTATTTACTTTTATTACTTACTGGGTTGGAGTACTCACATTACTCCCTGCACCTCGTATGCAGATTCAGGTATTTCGGAACCCGGTAGCGGGTGTTGATTGCTTAGACGCGGAGTCATCGGAGTTAGCAAGGTGGCTGCACGACGTTCGCAGTACTACTTTCTTCCTCTCATTTTCATTACTGTACTTAGTACACTTTTGGATATTTTTATTGTATTCAGACCTTGGCAGATGCTCATGACTAGTGACACCCCGATGTCGGGCTTGTATATTAATTCCACACCGTTCTTTCAGACGTATATTATGAAACATTGTTCTAATTAAAGGTTTAAAAGATGACTCTTAATGAATAAAGGGTTAATGTGAGTGTTGTGCCGGCTGGCCTTGTCTTCACGAGAGGCGCCATCACGACTGGACCGGTTTGGGGTCGTGTCATAGATTTTGAGCCTGGTGTTGACCTTCCAAGTAGAAGAAAGAGCACAACTGTTAGATATGACACTAACTGTGAAATGGCAATTTATGAGTTGGGCATGATATTTAAGAATGTTGGAGAATTTAGGAAGGCAATGGCTGATTATGCAATAGAGTATAAAGTTAAGTTAAATCTTAAACCAAATGAGAAGGGTAGGGTAAGGCTGAAGTATAAATAAAAAACAAAATACAACTAGGAGTTGTATGCTTCAGTTGATAGAGATTCAGGTGACTTTATGATCAAAAAGTACCATCCTATTCATAAGTGTCAACCAATGAACACCAACAAGATGTGTAATTCAAAATACATCGCCAATAAATTCAAGAAAAAACTTACTGCTGCTCCTTATATGAGAATCTAAAAAATTCAACAACTAGTTAGAGAGAGGTTGGGATTGTATATTGACAAAACAATAGATTATAAAGCCAAACAGATTGTTCTGAGAAAAGGTTTATGGGGGATTGGAAGCTGGAGTTTGCCAGATTGTGTTACTATTCTAATAGTATCAAGGAAACCAATCCGGCAGCTCATGTTTTGTAAAATTTAACAGAGAATATGAGCCTGGTAAGAACCTATTCAGTACTTCTATGTCTGTTTTGATGCACTTAATAAAGGTTGGTTAGAAGGATGTAGGAACATCGTTGCTTTAGATGGTTATTTCCTAAAGGGAAGTTGCAAGGGTTAAATTCCTGGTGGCTGTGGGAAGAAATGGGAATTAACAGATGTTTCCTATTTCTTCGGCTGTTGTACACCATGAAACTAAACATTCATGGTATTGGTTCCTCAGTCACTTGATAGAAGATTTGCAACTAGATAAAGGTCATGGCTTAACGGTTATGTCAGATATGCAAAAGATAAACAACTTATTTTTGTTTGTTAGTTGTTGATATTCTATCTTCTAGTTTAATTTCTAATATTGTATATGTTGTTTTGCAGGGTATTTTTGTTACATCTCGCATTTTCGTACGTTAAAGTTTCGTCTTTTGTTAATCGACGTAGACACGGGGACGAGGTTAACATATTTATACTATTTATAACAAGCGATAAGTAAGTGCCATGAAGGATAAAGGGTACATGAATTAAAGAAAATAAGTTTCATTGAAGGTTGCCAATTTGGGATACAATACGGTCCGAGCTATAATACCCGATATTTATGGACTAGTACCATACAAGGTACCATATGACTATGATAAAATGGCGTATAAAGTGTATTAAAAATAAGTAAAATTTTAAGTAATTTGAGATAATTCTTATTTATGTGGATAATTGATTAATTATTGGGTAGCGAGATATTACCTAATTAATAAATTAGTGGATAAAGATTTAAAACCCCCACCCCACCCCCACGTGGCAGCAAGCCACTTCCTAAAAGATATGACTCTTAGTCATTTGTAATTAGGTGACAAGATAATGTGTTGGTAACCAGACACCTCCCTTCTAATATTTTCTTAGTTAGCAACGTTAGTAACCAAAAACATATAATTCTAACAAGACACTTCCCTTTTGCAAAGCTAGCAACAAAAATTCGTACAAGATTCCTACAAAACTCCTTACCCAAAGTTTGTGACCATTTCTAAGTACTCTTACACAATCCATGCGGCTTCAATATTTTAGTTTCTTGAATATTTCCTCTTAATCCGTGATCTCTCAATTCCATTTTGCATGCAGATCATTCTTATATTCTTATTAATCATGGTGATTGGATATTCCTAGGATGTTTTATCTTCCGAAATAGTAAACAATTCAAACGAGAATTGTTAGAACCGTAGCAATGTAAACTTTTGCGGTTCTAAAGGAGTATGGTGCAACCTTTTCCAAGAATATCATACGGGGTTCTCCCTACTCTAGTAATGTAAGGCTATATCTTTTTTCTTTTTAGCATAATCCAAATTATACAAAAGAAATGAGAAAATGCACAATTTTCATAAATAACTCTATTCATAGAAATACTAGGGGTCTCTATGTTCTTGATTCCCCATGTGACATATATTATATCTTCTGTTCATGGGTCTCAGAATAATACTCAGTTGATAAAGTTTATCCGAAGGGAATGTTGAGATTATTAACATATTTTCATGAATTTCATTCATTTATACATGTACATTGACCAATAACCATATGGCATTATATACGTGTATTTATATGTATATGGGATATGGGAAAAGGTTACGACGTTATATACATACCACCACCTGATCAGTTGGTATATTTTGATGATTTTGCCCACAGTGGGCAAGATGATATGATGGGATGCCCTCAGAGGCTTGATGATGTTATATACACCTATACCTATGCATGAAACGACATTTATATGCATGTGCATGATACTATAAATGTTGCAGAATTTACAAAGTTATTCAGACTTACAGGTGAATTTCTTTATTCCATGTTTCATCTATGTCTTTTATGTACTCATTTTAATACCTTACATACTCAGTACATTATTCGTACTGACGCGCTATTTCCCCGGTCCTACGTTTCATGCCCGCAGGTGCAAGTAGGCAAGTTGACGGTCCCCCTTATTAGGATCCTTGATCAGCGAGAGTTAGCATGCTCCACTTGATCCGCAACTACTTTTGATTTTGGTACGATATGCTTGTATACATATATTGGTATGACGTGGCTTAGTCCCGCCTTTATACAGTTGTATTTCTATTAGGGGTCTGTAGACAGTTATGTATAGTTGGATAGTATATGGCCTTGTCGACTTCCAGTTTTGGGTATATAGTTGTCTATAGTAGCTTATTTCCTTCTTCCGTAACAGCGATTGTATTCCGCAAATGCAGAGCCGCAGAAGCGGCTATTGGCCCGCAGGTGTGAAATGCCTGGGAAGAAATAGAGAAGATCGAGGGATTTATTTAATTTTGCACATTTTGAGTTAGAGATCTTGGTTTTGGGATATGTTTTAGGGTATCTTGTAGAGTCTTGTTTATGGGTGTGTTGTGCACCACACTTATAAACAGGAGGCTACAGAACATTTAGGATGGTTACTTTTCCTTCTAATCCAGATTGTGCGATAGAATTGAGTCATAAGTATCCACTTCTAATCTTTACCTTATTTATGTTTTTAATGATGCCTATTACTACTAGATGACAGGCACAAGTCGTTATCATGGGTCAGAAGGCTACGAAAGTATTAGAAGGAGATATAAGTTACACTATGGAGTCAGACCCATCGGAGATCATGGGTTCTATTGAGGAGGATCCATCCGAGGATCCATATGAGTCATCCGTTCGAGCTGTTTCAATCACTCCGGCAGCAGATGGGGTGAGAGGAGTTCCGACCTCACCAAGGCCCTTAGTTTCGTTATCACAACTCGTTGATCAGGGTATGAGGGGAGTGGTGCACGGATTGGCACAATCGGGTTCCCCTCAGGCTTAAAACTTTGTGAGGGTATTTGCGGACACCGACTCTTCTGAGGTTCCAGATAGTCCCTAGTCTTGGGAGTCCGTCAATTAGAGTTCTTCTGTGTATGTTATGGGATATGCAGAGGAAGAGGACAGTAGTCGAGCCAAGAGGAGGATAGCAGTAGTATAGCTTTTAGTTGCAAATTAGTAATTTCCTTTCATTAGTCTTAAGTTAATTAATTATTTAAATGGTAGAAATGGATAATTAAATTTCGTTATACAAATTTGATTTAAATTAGGATTTAATTTAGGTTTTAATTAATTTGAGTAGGATTTAGAATTAAAAGAAAAAGAAAGAAAGAAAAGAAGAGAGGCCATTTTCAACTTCAAAATATTGGGCTAAAACAATTTTTCAAGCCCAATTCCCCTCCAACCCACTCTGCCCAGGCCCAACGACCACTAAACCCGCCCAACCCAATCAGGTTGACCCGCACCATTCCCTAAATATATATAATCTCACTTATAACACACACAAAAATATCCGAGACCTAATCCCCTCACAACCAAAACGGCGCCCACCCCCAGCTCCGTTTCTGCCTCGCCCTAGATCTCCCAAAACTCGTCTGAATTTCAGGTGAGTTCACCTCTAAACCCGCACATGGTCACCCCGTCTCTATTCGTTTTCCATGTCACCAAACCCTAAGGGCCTCTGACAGAAAGATTATTCCTAATCGACAACTACCCTCTCTCACTCGCCCGTTTGCAAGCTAAATCACGCATTAGAAGGCTCTAGAAGGCGTGTGTTGGATGAGTGAGAGGCGTCAGATCGATTTCGTTCAATCCGAGCCTTACATTCATCATGTACTCGTTTTCAAAGGGGCTTTATCCGATTTCTTGAAGACGAGGAAAGAATCTGGAGGTAAGCATATATATATAAAGGATTTTCGGAAAAAGGGAGGAAAAAAAGAGTAGGGGATTTTAGGTCAGTTTTTTTTTGTTGAGAAAAATAGAGTTTAGTTTTGATTTTTCGACCTTTTTCTTCTTCTGATTTTTCAGTCATATAGAAAAAAAAAGTTGTTGATTTTCTATCAATTCTTCTCAAATCTGAAAAAATGGACTTCAGTTGTTGATTATTGAATTTGTTCGTGGGTTTGTTTTGAACTTCTGAATTTGTTCGTGGAGTTGATTTGAACTCGAGGTGAATTTCGATTGAGTTTAGAGTAGATTGAGTTTCTCCGGCATTGTGCAATTCCTGTTGTTGGTTCACGGGTTTTTATTTCAATCTTTGTTCGGACTTGTGTCTCTGTGAATCATTGTAATCATTGAAATAGCACTAATCCAAAAGCTCCAATTTCAGGTTCATTTCTGGTTCTTTCTTTTGCTTTAATTTCAGTGTTGAGAAACAAAATGTTTGATTCTCGCTGGATGTTACACTAATCTGCCTCGTGATGTTTGCTTCTCATTCAGTAGTGTTTGGTCCTGTTGTTGTATTTTTAGCTCTTTTTGACTCTTATACATATTGTAAACCGGCGTGCACTTCGAATCGTTCACAAGTAGTTGATTAGTATCTCTGTTCTAAAATTCATTTTTAGGTGTTCCAATTGCTTTCTTTGTGGATTTCTCATTGTGTCTGCCTTGTTTGTTCTGTTTTGAACTTAACAGTTTGAGCATGAAGTCTGAATTATTCGCCTTTGATTTTTGTTTTTCTCTCGTTGTAAGGGTGTTTGGTACCCTCTGTTTGATTTGTAGCGATTAGGTGTAAGTAATTGATATAGGGTGGAAACACTTAGAGTTCAAGTGTAAATTGAATATCTTAGTTCATAGGGATCCTTTGAGATCATATGGCTGAATTTTGAAGTAATCTGCCTCTGTTTCATTTTTGTGATTCTCATTCACATGTCTCTGTTAGTTTTCTTGTGTTTTACTCCTTTCAAGGATCAACAGGCCGTCGTGATTCAATCGAGAGTTTCATATGAGATTCGAAAATACCTGTTTGTCTATCATTTTTTTCAAAATAGATCTACCTTCTTGTTGAAAATACATGGCAATTTGTGCTACTCTTGTGCTAAGAAGTTGTGACTATGAAACAAATCATGAACCATAGTGTATTTGTTTTCCTGAGTTTGTTGCGGGTTTTGTATTCCCTTTGCTGGTACAAGTTCGAAGTAAACTTTGTGTACTATTCTGCGATTTTCTGTCTATTAAAACATTGTTGGAACGTCTTGAGTTAGTTGCATTTTCTTGAATCTATGGTGGATCAATTTTCTTAACAAGGGAAGTGATATCATTTGGGTGTTCTGGGGCTAAAGACAGGTTGCTCAATCTGAGAATGAATATTTACACTAATTCTAAGTCCTGCTAAATCAATTGAAAGCCAAAGTCATGCTTTAGTTATAGTTGTTGGTTTAAAATTTATTTTTTTAAGGTAGCAAATTGAGAATGAGTCAAACTGTTGCAATTGGTTTTTCATGCTTTGAATATCTTTGTGCAGGCTCATTTCTTCTGCCGCTGCATTTAATTTTCTTAAAGTTATGTGGAGCAAATCAAATTTGTCAAAATTTCTTATATTGTTGCATTCACCAGAAGTTCTTTCTATTTAAACAAATCTGGTGCATTGGAGTGTTTTATTAGTCAGATTCTTTCATAGTAGTTGCTTGATTTTGTATTCTACATTTTTCACGCCATGACAATGAAATACTCCATTGAATGTATGAAGAAAGTAAGTCAGAAAAGTTTGGCACTAAAAGTTTGTCCAGTGTAGTGAGATAGGGATCAATTTTATTTTCTTTTCCTTCATCATATTATTTTCTTTGCTGATGATGTTCCTATTAGTTTAAGTTCATATCCTATCTTATTTATTATTTTACGTATTGATGAGTATTCTGAAATTGTGCTTGGATAATTAGATTTGAGTTGGGCACCATAAGCTAAAAAGAGTTGATGACATGAAGGTTTTTTTTAGTTGATTTATTTGACCTCACGGAATTTCAACTAAGTTTAGAAAAGTAATTAGTTAATGAACATCCTAGTTTGCTTTAGGCGCGACTTAATCTATCATCGTGATTGTGTACACGTTCGCGTGACATGATTATGTTCCTATTAATAAAATTGAGGTATGCGTTCGCGCAACATCGACCAAATTTTCTTAATATTAATAAGGCGTTATTGATTGTGGACACGTACGCGTGACATGATTTTTGACGCATCAAACAAAATGAGTACACGTACGCATGATTCGTTTTAAGATGATTTTATAATTAATAATCAAGTATTTAAAAGCGGTTAAAAGGGTAAATGCGCATAGATTTAAAAATAAGTAATTAGATAATTTAATTAAGTCAAGTATGATTAAAGCGACCGTGCTAAAACCACGGAATTCGGGAATGCCTAACACCTTCTCCCGGGTTAACAAAATTCCTTACCCAAATTTCTGTATTTTGCGGACTGTAAAACAGAGTCAAACTTCTTCTATTCGGGATTTTAAACCGGTGACTTGGGACACCATAAATTATCCCAAGTGGTGACTCTGAATTTGAATAAATAATTCCGTTTCGGTTATTGTCACTTTAATTGGAAAAACTCCCTTATATCCCTTCCGGGGTAGAGGAGGTGTGACAGCTCTGGCGACTCTACTGGGGATAAGAAACCAGAATCTCTGATGCAGGGTTCAAGAATTCGAGCTTGTTTTGTGATTTTTACTTGGCTTTATTTATTGTTCATATTACTGTATTTGTGGACCTAATGTGCTAACTGCCGCTTATTTACCGCTTTGATATTATTTGAGTTGTATTAAACTATCTTCTTATGCCTCCCATCTGAGTCTTCTAAAAAATGGTACACACGTCCGCGTGGCCCTTTTTTCTGTTAGAAGTTATACCAAATAGAGCGAGGCTGGGCTAGAAACAAGGCCGGGTAGACTTTTGTGCTTCCGGTACGTTGTCCCCATCTCGGCTCGAGTCGTCCACTCGGGTAAGCCAGGTCTAGAATACAACGCCATGTTTAAACCTAGAATAACATAACCTCGTGCGGGATCCCTAGTAGGAACGTTTGTTTGAATCACGTGCATTTAACCTTGGGGACTCAACATAGGGTTTGAGTCCGTCTAGGAAAGGTGTACCCAAAATAACAGACCATCCTGATGCATCCTACGTGCTATGTGAACATTTATTTGTTTCAGCTTGCATTTGACCAGCTAGGAAAAGAAAATCAAGAGAAAAACCAAGAGTGATGTAGGAAGGAAATAAAGCGCGGTTCTGAAAACCTCGGTGTTTGAAAATGTCCCGAAACTCTGCCGAAATGTTTCAAAAAAAAAAGAGTTAAGGAAAAAGAGTCATTTCAAAATAAGTCAATAACATGTCTTTTCCGATTTTGTCAAAATTGACCGAACTACGCAGGTCTGATTCTTATTAGATCTGGGATACGTAGGCAACCTACATAAGGTTTGGCCTCATTTTTTGCAAAAAAAAAAAATAATAATCAAATAAAGTGTAGTTTAGGGCTTTGGTCAAAAGAATAAGCCGACCCAGCTTCGGTTATGTCTTAAGCCGTTCTTGCTGGGATAGCCTTAGAGTATCTTTCAATCGTCAAAGGGCTATTTTCGTAAAGAATGGATAAGTCTGTCACTAAGGTGTCTTTTTCCCATAAAGTACCTTCCCCCGACCTCAAATGTTTTTTGGAATTGTGAAGCGGCCATGTTTACAAAAATGTCCACTTTTGTTAAAATAGCATGGGGGCCCATTTTCCGTTAATTTTCTCTTTTAGAAATTGAAAACTTGTTTCACAAAAGAGTCCACCGGAGTCAACCCTAACCTTAATCATCCACAGGTAAAAATGAACATTGTCCACAACCCGTCACAATTGCTCATAGAACAGGCTCAGTTGCAGCTTCGTATGTGGTGGAATGATCTATATGAAGATGGTCGGGATTGGGTAAAAGAACAGTTGGGTGCCCTTATAGACATTATAGAAATCAATCCGCGGGAGGATCTAATCAAGGCTTTGGTAACTTTTTGGGATCCTGTCCACAACGTTTTCCGTTTCTCGAATTTTGAGCTCACCCCTACTCTGGAGGAAATATTCGGATATATTGACTTTGGCCGGGACTTGAGGAAACAACAACTTATATTCCCAAGGGCTCCCTCTGTGCACAAATTCTTTGATCTCCTGAATATCAGTAAGCAAATGAAGAAGGCCCATGTAAACAGAGGATGTTGTTCCTTCTACTTCTTGTATTTCAGGTTTGGGCACTCAACTAGGTTCAAAACGCACGAAAAGGGATTAAATAACAAACAAGATAAGAACATCTGGAAAATTCATCGTCGATTCGCTTTATTAGTGGCATTTTTGGGAATTATAGTCTTTCCGAATGCAAAAGGGACAATAGATATCTGCATGGCCAGAATTGCACAAATCCTCATTACTAAAAATGATCATACACTTGCTCCGTTAGTGTTGACAGACATTTATCGAGCATTAACATTGTGTAAGTCCGGGGCTCAATTCTTTGAAGGTTGTAACGTTCTTCTGCAAATGTGGTTGATCGAGCATCTCCGCCATCACCCCAAATTCATGAGTTATGGCTCGAGCAAGGACAACTTCATCAAGAGTTATGAGGAAAGGGTGAAAGACTATAATTCTCCAAAAGGGTTTGAAGCTTGGGTCTCCCACTTAAGAACTCTAAAAGCAAGCCAGATTACATGGACTCTAGGATGGCTTCCAGTAATGGAAGCCATACACATGACGACTAGAAAAGACTACCTAATGTTGATGGGTCTAAGAAGTGTCCAACCATACGCACCGTAAATAGTTTTAAGGCAACTGGGAAGATATCAAGTGGTACCCAAAGATGCAGATTTGAGTACCCAAGTCATTGAGCTACACCTAGAAGCAACATTATCCGAGGCTTTAGTCCAACAAGATTGGAATGGTTGCCGATATTTGAAAAATGACACCCAGGTACCAGATCTTGTGATAGGGGAAGTGGATCCAGATTATGCCGTGTAGTTTGAGAGAAGGTCTTGTGCAAATAATGAGCCAAAGCATGATCTCGAGAGGCCCGCCAAGAGACCTTATGTTCAGGCTTTTGATGATAAAGTCCGAGAAAGGTTGGCCTGGGGAGAAAAGGAGAAAATATCAAGCCGCCATTCACACCCTAGAAGAAAAATTGAGAAACGTCGAATTCAATAATGATCTACAGGCGCAAGAAGCTGAAGGTGAAAGGAGAAGGTTGGCCCAAGAATATGAAGCCCTCCGAGCCCAGATCCAGAAGATGAAAATAGTAGCTGAGAACCCAGTCAGAAGCGAAAAAGATGAAAAACTTATAAACGGTCTTAGGCAAAAAATGTGTGACTATGGGGTTGATTTGGAAAAGACTAAGGGTGATCTAGCAAAGGCTCGAGCAAAGTTGGCCAGGAATGCGGAAGAACGGGCAAGTTTCGTTTAGCAGTTGATGGAAAGGTACTACAAAAGAATCACGGGTCTGAAGAAAAAGCTCAATACCCTTGAGAACGAAATGGCCAAGCAAGCAAAGAACTTCAAAGCAGAAAGAGAGCATTACTATGCTTTGATGTCACAACTGGAAGAGGACTTGCAGCAATTACAAGGGCAAAACCACACGGCCACACATGTTTTGGAGGCCAGATCTCAGCAAATTGGATGATTGCTCCAAGAGAAGGGCATCATCAGAGAGAGGATTAGAAGAATTGTTGACTATATTGTGATGAAGTACAATGAATGCGAGGATATGACCAGATCCATGTTCTTCGCTGCAGTGATGATTTTTTTTATCCCCTGAACTATGTAATGATCTGATTCATGTGGCGTCATGATACGTAGGCGATCCCCATAGGATTTGATCATAACCATAAAATGAAAAGAGAAAAAAAAAGAAAAAAAAACTGAGTGGAAAAAAAGAATGGCAAAACGAGAGAACAAAAGCGAGTGCAAAAATAAAAGGGGAGTGAGAAGAACCAAGTGGGAAAATCAATAGTGACTAAAGAAAGGCAGGAGTGAAAAAGAAAAGAAAAAGAGATAAGAGAAAGTGCAAAGTGAAAAGAATTAGGTAAGGCCGGGATGAAGCATGCAACCGTTCAAATACACGATAGAAGCATTTAACTGTTCAAGTGCATTGCATCCCAAACGTGCGGTTGCCTATTTGTTAAACTCTTAAATACTAACAAGTTCGCTGTTGTTATTGAGCACAGGAAGGTGGTTAGTTTGTTTGACATTCTGGCAAGCCACCCATATAATACCAGGTCTAAACACAAGGCAATCATGGCTGGCAAAGAATTGGACGCGAGTGTTATTGACCCGCCGAGAGAGGTGGAGGAATCTGAGCCTGGTTTGAAAGAAGAGTTACATAAGCTGAAACACCAAATGGCCGAAATGTACCAGGCATGGATGAAAGGGCATCCTCTACCGTTAAAACCCGCCAACCCTGCTTTCATCCCACCATTAGCTCAATCTCAAGAGCCCCCATAGTTGATCTATCCCCACAACACGCACCAAGCTTCACCCCTTACCACCACTATCCTTGCACCTCTTCCCAAACCATCCAAGCTCCACCAGCCAAAGCAAACACATACCCTGATCCGCCAGCTACCCCTGTCTTCGTAGCCCCTCCACCGGCTACACTCCATCGATAGTCTAGTGAGCCGGCATTCCAAGCCCAAGATAACCAGTATTATGCCCCAGAGCTCACCTTCAAAGTCCCGGACCACTACTCCTACACTCCCCACTTCGAACTTCCTGTCAAAACTGAGAAGCCACCCAGAAACACGGAGTAAGAGGAGATATTTAGGAAGGTAAAGAGCTTGGAGCAGTCGCTGAGAAATATGCAAGGATTAGGAGGCCAAGTGAGTGTGGCTTATAAGGATCTGTGCTTGTTTCCCGATGTCCAGCTACCTGCCGGATTCAAAATGACCAAATTTGACTTATACGATAGGAATGGAGACCTTGTTTCCTACTTAAGAGGATTTTTCAGCAAAATGAGGGGAGCTGGTAGAAGAGATGAATTGTTGATGACATATTTTAGCCAAAGTTTGAGTGGTGCAGCATTGGAGTGGTACACCCGCCAGGACAACAATAGGTGGTACACTTGGGATGACTTAGCCTAGGCTTTCACTCGACATTTCCAGTACAACATAGAGATTGTCCCAGATCGCTTGTCCTTGACTAAGATAGAGAAAAATCCCATTGAGAGTTTCAGGGAGTATGGTTTCCGATGGAGAGAACAGACGGCACGAGTCAACCCTCTAATGGAGAAAAATGAAATGGTAGAGTACATTCTTCAGCCCTTGAATCCTACTTACTTTAGTCATCTGATCTCGGCAATAGGTATGTCTTTCAATGAAGTGGTGAAGATGGGAGGAATGGTAGAGGAGGGACTCAAATTGAGCAAGATCATGAGTTACTCTGCCATCAAAGCAACTACGCAAGCAATCCAGAATGGCACTGGGGGCGTGTTAGGGAAAAAGAAGAAAGAAGATGTTGCTATGGTCGTCTCAGGATCCTGGCATCACCCAAGGGGCTCCCCTCGCCATTACACTCAGCCTCGACCCTAGCCTCAAACCTACACCCAAACTCGATATAATCCACCCCAACACTACTTCCTACCACCAAACCCTTAATATTCAGTCAGGCCACCCCAATACCATGTCCACCACGCACAGTCATATGCTCAACCTCCTCCTTACCTGTAATGGTGTGCACCAGCTCCATAAAATCCTTATCCACCGCCACAAACATACCGAAACCCTACTGGTCCAAGCTTTCGACCCGGGCCGGAATACAAAAGGGAAAGGCAACAACAAAAACAAACTTTCACCCCGCTTGGAGAGTCTTATGCCAGTCTGTTTTAGAGGTTAAACAGTTGGGTGTTCTAAGGTCGATTGAGTCAAAATTACTAAATCCCCCTCTGAAGAACCTGGATTATTCCCTTAGATGTGCATATTGTTCTGATGCTCCGGGGCACGACACAGAAAAATGTTGTCATTTGAAGAGCGCCATCCAAGAGCTTATCGATACAAACCAAATTGAGGTCCAAAGCTCGGAAGCGCCCAACATCAATCAAAATCCATTGCCAACCCATGCCAAAATGCACATGATTGAGATAGTGCACAAGGATGGAGAGCCCAAGAAGCTTTCACAGTCTGTCATGATGATCCATGCTAGTGAATGTAAACTAGTCAAAATGCCAGTTGTTATAAAAGCAACATCCTCGATAGCTGAAGGGCTGACTGACAAGCTAAATGATAAGCCGTCTGTGGTAGGCATGAAGGGGTTCCCAGAAGATGTTGAAGCAAAACAAGGAAAGCCGAAAGTGGTCGTGTCGGGGGTAGCAAGTAAGCATGTTATAATTATGAAAGGGGCTCGCATTGCCCTGTTGTTATTAAACCCGTGACCCAGTTGCCAATAGATAACGCCAAGGTCGTCCCATGGAATTACAAGTGAGTGATAGTAACTTATAAAGGGAAAGAAGTGGAAGAGGAAGTTAATGAAACTTGGGGGTTGACTTGTTTAGGAGATGCTTTGCCCCAGGGGAATTAAGGAAAGCTAAGCCACTCAAAGATAATCCAATCCGGGTAAAGAAGCTAGTCACCGAAGAGGAGGCGGAAGAATTCTTGAGAAAAATGAAGGTGCATGATTACTCCATCGTGGAATAGTTGAGGAAGACACCCGCTCAGATTTCTCTTCTATCATTGTTGATACACTCAGACGAGCACCACCGGGCCCTGATGAAGATTTTGAATGAGGCTCATGTCCCTGATAAGATCACGGTGAACCATTTGGAGAAGATTGATAACAACATATTCGAGGCAAACAGGATCACCTTCTCGGATGATGAGTTGCCTTTGGAGGCTACGGAACATAATCGGGCTCTCTATCTCATAGTGAAATGCAAAGATTCTGTGGTCAAGAGGGTTCTAGTTGACAATGGTTCCAGTGCAAATATTTTCCCTCTCTCCACTCTGCACAAGTTGAAAATTGATACTGAAAGGATCCACAAGAATAGTATATGTGTCCGAGGTTTTGACGGAGGGGGAAAAGATTCTGTTGGCAATATTATGCTCAAACTAACAATAGGACCAATTGAATTTACCATGGAGTTCCAGGTACTAGATGTGGCTGTCTCTTACAATTTGCTATTGGGTAGGACCTGGATACATGTTGCCAAAGCAGTCCCGTCTTCTTTGCACCATATGGTAAAGTTTGAGTGGGACAGATAGGAAATCGTTGTGCATGGTGACGGGAACTTATGTGCTTATATTGATACATCCGTCCCATTTACTAGGCCGAAGATGATAAGGGGCCTTGGGTTTACCAAGTTTCTGAAACAATGTCAGTTGAGAAGTGTTACAACCCATGTTTTTGTACCTGAAAGTACGTCATGAGTCAATTGATGTAAGCTCAAAAAGGATGAAATCCTTCTACAAGGATAAGAAAGGTTTGCCGAAGTGTTAAGCAAGTTAAGATGAATATAAGACTTATTAATCATGATTTAAATGAGTTTAAAGCCATTATATGACTATATATGATGTTTGTATATGAATTATAAAGTTTGAAAAAATTCGGATTTAAGTTGCGGAAAAACCGACTAAGGATTTGCCTTGTAGTGGAGCTTTTTGAGTAATACATTTCGTGTGACATATGAGGTATTTTTTGGACATATTATATACCAAATTAAAGGTCTTGGAATTTAGTTTCAAACTCTCTTAACTGTTCGTTCATACGACATCCGGATAAAAAGATATAAGTATTTGAAAAAGGGCCAATGAGATGGTGCCAAGTATCACCTTTTGACCTTTCAACCAAAATGAATATTTATCTTCCTATGTCGTCTCTTTCTTCATAAATCCAGAGAGCTCGACCAAATAAGACCCCTAACCTCACCCTTAAGCTGTCCACAAGGTTTTCTAACAAGATTATCGTCCGAGGCACGAAATCACGAAGCAATAACACTAGAACGATCCCCACGACGTAAGTATCGCTATATAGCCTCTCTTTTTCTTTGTAGTTTGAGTTTTGGAAGGTATTTTGAAGTTAATAAAAATGCCTAATTTCTGGATTCAAGCTCTTAAACATCAAGGAGATTGATTAATTTATGTCATAATAGTTAGAACTTACGGGACGGTGATCGGAAGCCGTGAGTTCAAGTTATTTGATTTGTAAAGGACTATTTTGTGGGCTGTTTCATATAGCTTTTGGGCAGTATATTTTGCTACTATTTAAGAGTTTTTGGAAGATAAATTGTGTGGATAAACACCACCTAATGTAGAAATGATGGATTAGTCATTCTTTGTAATATTTTTGGGGCGTTGGACACTACTATAGTCGTCGTTTTTGGTATGAATTTATTGGGGTGTGTTGGGTTGTTGTAATCTAAATATAACATGGATTTCGACTTGCATCCACTGTAGGAGGTAATTATATTGTGTTCCTACAGGCGCTTAAGGTTATCTTGGCATTGGTTAAGTTAAATGGATGAACTAGACATGAACTAGTGTATAAAGTTGCTAATTAAGAATAATTGGAGTTGTTGATCATTTTCTTTGTTATGGATATATGGTATAAGACTGGAATTATTGATGAATGACTTCATTATCATGTTAATGATACTATTAAGTTAAAGTAAAAAGTCTATAAGGGATGATATGGGGTATACGAATTCCAATTGGAGCTTGTCGCTCGTCGTAAAATAGTTATGACTTGTTGTTGTTTTATGGTGTTTTGTTATGGATAATTATGTATTGCTGGATTTCTTTGGTAATTGTTGTTGGTATATAGTATTGGAGGAGGCTCTTATTTTAGGGTAGATGCTGCCCGAATTTATATAAACGAACTACAAGTTTAAGTTACAGACTTAGTCTTTATTCAACACTGATTTTGAATCTCCTAATGCAATTGTAGATTGAGTTGAGTTGTTTGAAGAGTATCTTGGGAGGTATTAAGGACTCACCATGGTTAAGGTATGCTAAGGCACTTCCCTCTTTCTTTTGGCATGATCTAAAGTGAAATGAATCCGCTATTTCATAACGGATCTACTCCTAGAAACTAAGGTTGCCCATGTTGTTCTTTCCTTATAAAGTTATTTTAAGCAAGTATGTATGATCCTTGAATCCTATAGAAGCTCATATTGATGGTATGATGTCCATAATGTTAATCGAAGGTGCAACAACCTTAAGTCACTCCAAAAGGTTTAGAACGTGATTCCATGAGTCTAGCATGCATTATATATAGTATCTATTTTACTCTATCGAGCCGCGCTGTAGTAGGCTGGGTAAGACACCTATTGTGCAACCACTGATCAGTTGGATTTATCGAGCTCCACGTGGCTGGGTATGATTCTACCGAGCCTTATGATGGCTGGGTACATTTTTACCGAGTCCTCTTTGAGGCCGTGTACGATATGATGATGGTGATGATGCCTACAGAGGCATATGTTTTAAAAGTTTATGTATATATATGTATTATGCATTTCATGTCAGTAGCCCCCAGAGGCATGCAGATGTTACAAGTTGTATCTCCTCTATCTCTCTTTATATTACTGTTCTTGTTTATGCTTTCCTGCCTTACATACTCAGTACTTTATTTGTACTGACGTCCCTTTTTCCTGGGGACGCTGTGTTTCATGCCCGCAGCTCCCAATTGATAGGTTGACATTCCTCCGAGTAGGCTATCAGCTCAACAGAGGACCTTTATGATTTTATGTACTCTTAGAGGCTTGTAGACAGATGTCAGGTTTATGGATACTTGTATGGCCTTGTTGGCCTATGTGTTGAGTTTACAAATGGTCATGTCGGCCTTATAGGCCCGTATGTCACATGTATAAGTTTGTATATCATTGTTGGGTCGTCATATGTAGAGTTTCCCTTATGTTTTATTCTTGTTATTTTATGACGAGTTTCTGGCTCATTTACTCAAGATAGTATAATAAGAAAGATATGTTATGTTGGTACTGGGTTGAGTAAGGCACCGGGTGCCTGTCGCGGCCCTTCGGTTTGGGTCATGACAGAAGTGGTATCAGAGCAGTTCTATCCTAGGAAGTCTACAAGCCGTGTCTAGTAGAGTCTTGTTTATGGGTGTGTTGTGCACCACACTTATAAGCAGGAGGCTACAAGGCAATTAGGACTGTCACTCTTTCTTCTTACTCTAGATCGTGTTGTAGAGCTCAATTGTAAGAATTCAAACTTCTAAATTTTATTGTGTTCATAATACAATGATAGCTCATCCAAATAAATAGTTGGTATGAGATTGAATGTGGTTGTGGAAGAGTTGAGTTAGAGGAACTCGATTTTGCATCATGCTTATGATGAGCAAATGTGGGGTCTTCAACAAATCATGTGTGTTCTAAGATGTGTAAGCTTCTTGATAAGGATCCCTAAGGCAAGAATATCTATCCACTCATATAGTAAAAAGGAATAAGTGAATCAGAAAGTAGACACAAGTTTCAGCAAGTAAAACAAGCAAGATGACGAAGGGTACGAGGTACCTAGTTAATAAAAATTAGCAGTATTTACAGTTCAGGCAGAGAAATGTAAGTATTGGTGTTACCTTCAATATTAATGGTGATATATACAATTGACCACACCCATCTCAGTTGTGCCCTATGAGAGCTAACAAATATAGTTTAAAAGAAGAAGGTGATATTAAGATTCAATTCGGGATAGAGTAACCAAAAATTATGGATGGATTGTTATCATTAACTAATGTATCCGAAGGATAGGGCAAATGTGGTAATAGATCTCCTTGTGAGACACCTAGATGGTGAACTTTAGAATAGTACAATCAGATATGAATACTAGAATATTCAGAAATTTCAGAAGATAGGTAGTGGGATCCTAGAAGGGAAAAATATTTCCCTTAGTATGACTCCAGCCCCGAGTAAAAAAAAAAGGGAAGAATGTTAGGCATTCCGAAGATCCAGTGAGATAAAACAAGGGGAGCTAAAAGTGAAAGAACATTTTGTTCAAGTTTCAGAATAAAGTGATAGACAAAAATATTATCCGGAGAATAAGAAGAGAGTAAATGAAGCATCATGAGTAAGATATGATATATGTGTAAATCAAAATATGACACGATGATAGAGTCTATTGTCGAGTGAAGGAAAATACAAGAGGTGACAGGCCTTGAGGCAATAAATGAGTATAGGCCATAAAGTCATATCCTTATTTCGAGAATGAGTTGGTGACTTCAACGTGATTACCAGGAGGAAAGGTTAGACCCCAGAGTCGTAGAAATTAGTATGGGATGGTGAACAAGATAAACTGAACATGAATTAGGGACTGAAGGATTTTATAATAGTTGATATCATGTGAATTTCAGAGATAACATTCCGACAATAATAGAATGGACACCAAATGAATAACATTTAAGGTTCATTTAGGAAGATGCTTTCCTAAAGCAAGCATGTAGAGAAAAGTTAAGCTTAAGGGACTAAGTGTGCCAGTTACATTAAGTGTCACCCTTGTGAGTAATAAATTCAATTATCCCCGGTATAGAGATGTTACCGCGAGGCGAGTAAGATGTTAGTGAAGAAGTGGAAAAATGGCAAGATGAAGAGGTAACTATGGAATAGTAAAGGAGGAATGCAGTAAAAGGGTGAAAGGAATGAGATAGCATCTATTCAGATCCTATAGATATGATATGACTCCAGAACATTATGCAAGAATGATGCCGGAGAGAAGCGGTAAGGGTTGCGCACCCGATGATGTTGATAAGAAAATGAACACTTGATACATAAGGAAAGGAGCCAATACGAGAGGTAACTTAAGACAAAGTCAATAACTAAAGAGAGATTACGCGGAATATAGATATGGGAATGACCAACGAGTAGTTTGTAGTCAAGAAGAGCCAAGTTATGGCTATACAAGAGGTTATAAGCAAATCAGCAGAGCATGGAAGATAAACGTAGTGAATCCTAACCTAGTAAATTCAGTCTCGCAGATATGATGTCGTAACCTTGAGAAATATTCAGATAGGAGTTGGGTTACTAAAGGTACCGTATAAGTGTTACGGAAATAATGGAGAGTGATACTAAGGAGACAATGAAAATCTGAGTTTAGAAGTAACCCTACGAGCACAAGTGGACGAAGGTATGTACCTAAGGATGTTTGTAGGCAAGTAAGAACATCAAAAATTCCTTTGGGTATACAGTATAACAAGATCGTAACTTTACAAGATCCAAAAGGTCTCCTTAAGTACTACAAAGAAAGACTAGGTGAGGAAATAAGGAAGAAGGCTTCAACTTAAGCATAACGATATAAAGAAGAAATGGTCTTGTAACAACAGTCTCACTACAATATGGTATACACTCCATAAGAAAGTGGCACCTATCGTGACTAATGAACGGGAAGTCAAAAGTGATATTTGAGATCATATGAGTTATAGAAAATTCAAGTATTGGTGGGCAATAAGATAAGCCAAGTATTCATGCAACAAGTGGCAAAACGACCATGAAAAGTGATTGCTTACATTTAAAGAACGCTGGGAAGGCACGAAAGGAATTATTCAATCAATGATCCAGAGTTAATTACATTGTGAATGCACTTAAGACTTCAAAGTTATATCCATGCAGCATATATGTTGACATTCATACAGCTATATGAGACTCTGGTATAAGTTAAAAGAAAGAATTAAGTCCACGTCACCTATAAAGGCTTGAATTTTTAGAAGATTATATCATGGATGCTACATAGAGTCCATGAAAGGCTAATGTAATAGCTAATACCCTAAGCTAAAGATTGGAAGATAGCCTAAGCTTAATTAAAGGCTGAGAAGGAAGAGGAAGCTCGAAAGTTACATCATGAGTCCGATTGTTAGACTCAGATGATTATAGAAATCGTGACTCAAAAACATACCAGGAACACTTTTAATAATAGAGGTATAAAAGAGATAGTACAACAATCATATTCTATAAAAGCTATACGATAAAGCAATTAGAAGAGTACCAGCCTCATAAGACGTTAATACGAAGCTCCCACCAGATTGTGTATGCACCAGGGTTGCAAGTATTATAGTAGAGCTTTAAGGTATGGATGTGAATTCCACCAATGTAGAAGGGAGGTTATGAAATCGATAGAAGATACGGTGCGAGATTTAAAGGTAAGTATGGTAAATGTGAGTGAGAAGGTGACAATAATAGGCAAGGTCTCAGGATTAAACCCGTCAAAAAAAGAGGGCTAATGCTTTCCATGAGCTATAGAAAGCTGGGTACACTCTGAATGAACTCAGAGGAGTCTAAGAACATGAGCAATTAGAAGAGATGGAATACTGCCCTGGTAGTAGAATAAGGGTGTACTTGTGATAGTTAAGAGAATGACGTTAGGGCCTTCGATTGAGTAATGATTTAAAGAAAAGGGATTTCATAGATGGCACGGTATTATAATGCCCCCATAAGCTGAACACGTTGGGATGTTATGAAAATGCAGTTATTGAAGTATAGTATCGTCCCTAGGTGCATCGAGAAAATCACTTCAAATGTTCCCCAATGAGACGTGAGCCTTAGTGACAATGTATTACATCCGGGGCGATGGTTGGAGTTAGTAAAAGACTATGATTTTTATATTTTATATCATCCAGGGAAGGCGAATGTAGTAGTTAACGCCCTCAATCGTAGATCTATGTTTAGCCTATCATATTTACAAGCATAGAAGAGTGAGATAGCTTGTGAGATTCATCTGCTAGCTAATCTTGGAATTCAATTATTAGATGCAGGTGGTACCAGAGTTACTACTTAGGACATGGAAACCTCCTCTTTAGTAACTGAAGTGAAGGAATGCCAGTATGAAGATCATGTGCTAGATCATTATAGAGATACAACCCCTCAAAAGGAGAAGACACTATTTGAGATTACAGGAGATGGAGTCCTCAGATATTGAGGTCGATTATATGTTCCTAATGTGGCAGGGTGAGATGGAGTCCTCAGATATTAAGGTCGATTATATGTTCCTAACGTGGCAGGGTTGCGCCGATAGGTTATGGGACAAGCAATGAGAAAGTAACCTAGAGTTGTGTAGCACACCTCGGTAATAATACCAAGGCTATAAAATAAAATATAGCAATAGTCATACATTCAGCAAAGTACCAAGAAAAGAGCTTAAGTATACCTATATATGCCCAGAGGGACATCTTGTCATAGTTCTATATATGTATTCACAAAGTGAAACCAAGAGATTGGTAAAAAGCTGGAGGAAAAGGAAGAGAAGAGTCGTTCATAAAAGGACATAGTCATATAGGATACATCATAGAAGGTAGTCGAAGTTACGAGATTAGAAGAACTCCGACCATAATTCGCGAGGTGAGAATAGGCCTAAAGGGGGGAATGCCCTAGTTTTTAAATTTATTCACAAAACAATTGCCTAGATGACAAAGGACAATATTAAAGTATTCATAAGAGCCATATGGTATGAGAATGAGAAGCGCATCACTCAACATTCGGGGACGAATGTTCCAAAGGGGGGAATAATGTTACAACCCATGTTTTTGTACCTGAAAGTACGTCGTGAGTCAATTGATGTAAGCTCAAAAAGGATGAAATCCCTTTACAAGGATAAGAAAGGTTTGCCGAAGTGTTAAGCAAGTTAAGATGAATATGAGACTTGTTAATCATGATTTAAATGAGTTTAAAGCCATGATATGACTATATATGATGTTTATATATGAAGTATAAAGTTTGAGAAAAATCGGATTTAAGTTGCGGAAAAACCAACTAAGGATTTGCCTTGTAGTGGACCTTTTTGAATAATAAATTTCGTGTGCCATATGAGGTCTTTTTGGACATATTATATACCAAATTAAAGGTCTTGGAATTTAGTTTCCAACGCTCTTAATGGTTCGTTCATACGACATCCGGATAAAAAGATATAAGTATTTGAAAAAGGCCAATGAGATGGTGCCAAGTAGCACCTTTTGACTTTTCAACCAAAATGGATATTTATCTTCCTATGTCGTCTCTTTCTTCATAATTCAAGAGAGCTTGACCAAATAAGACCCCTAACCTCATCCTTAATCTGTCCACAAGGTTATCCAACAAGATTATCGTCCGAGGCACGAAATCACGAAGCAATAACACTAGAACGAACCCCACGATGTAAGTATTGCTATATAGCCTCTCTTTTTCTTTGTAGTTTGAGTTTTGGAAGGTATTTTGAAGTTAATAAAAATGCCTAATTTCTGGTTTCAAGATCTTAAACATCATGGAAGATTGATTAATTTATTTCATAAAAGTTAGAACTCACGGGACGGTGATCGAAAGTCGTGAGTTCGAGTTATTTGATTTGTAATGGACTGTTTTGTGGGTTGTTTCGTGTAGCTTTTGGGCTGTATATTTTGTTACTATTATGGAAGATATATTGTGTGGAGAAACACCACGTAATGGCGAAATGATGGATTAGTCATTCTTTGTAATATTTTCGGGGCATTGGACACTACTATAGTCGTCGTTTTTGGTATGAATTGATTAGGTGCGTTGGGTTGTTGTAATCTGAATATAACATGGATTTCGACTTACATCCACTGTAGGAGGTAATTATATTGTGTTCCTACAGGCGCTTAAGGTTATCTTGGCATTGGTTAAGTTAAATGGATGAACTAGACATGAACTAGTGTATAAAGTTGCTAATTAAGAATAATTGGAGTTGTGGATCATTTTTTTTGTTATGGATATATGGTATAAGGCTGGAATTATTGATGAATGAAATTATTATCATGTTAATGATACTATTAATATAAAGTAAAAAGTCTATAAGGGATGATATGGGGTATACGAATTCCAATTGGAGCTTGTCGCTCGTCGTAAAATAGTTATGACTTGTTGTTGTTTTATGGTGTCTTGTTATTGATAATTATGTATTGCTGGATTTCTCTGGTAATTGTTGTTGGTATATGGTATTGGAGGAGGCTCTTGTTTTAGGGGAGATGCTGCCCGAATTTATATAAACGAACTACAAGTTTAAGTTGCAGACTTAGCCTTTATTCAACACTGATTTTGAATCTCCTTATGCAATGGTAGATTGAGTTGAGTTGTTTGAAGAGTAGCTTGGGATGTATTAAGGAATCACCATGGTTAAGGTATGTTAAGGCACTTCCCTCTTTCTTTTGGCATGATCTAAAGTGAAATGAATACGCTATTTCATAACGGATCTACTCCTAGAAACTAAGGTTGCCCATGTTGTTCTTTCCTTATAAAGTTATTTTAAGCAAGTATGTATGATCCTTGAATCCTATAGAAGCTCATATTGATGGTATGATGTCCATAATGTTAATCGAAGGTGCAACGACCTTAAGTCACTCCAAAAGGTTTAGAACGTGATTCCATGAGTCTAGCATTCATTATATATAGTATCTATTTTACTCTACCGAGCCGCACTATAGTAGGCCGGGTACGACACCTATTGTGCAACCACTGATCAGTTGGATTTACCGAGCTCCACGTGGCCGGGTACGATTCTACCGAGCCTTATAATGGCCGGGTATGTTTTTTCCGAGTCCTCTTTGATGCCGAGTACGATATGATGATGCCTACAGAGGCGTATGTTTTTAAAAGTGTATGTATATATATGTATTATGCATTTCATGTTAGTAGCCCCAGAGGCACGCAGATGTTACAGGTTGTTTCTCCTCTATCTCTCTTTATATTACTGTTCTTGTTTATGCTTTCCTGCCTTACACACTCGGTACTTTATTTGTACTGACGTCCCTTTTGCCTGGGGACGCTGCGTTTCATGCCCATAGGTCCCAATTGATAGGTTGACATTCCTACGAGTAGGCTATCATCTCCGCGGAGGTGTTGGTGCACTCCACTTACTTCAGAGTTGCCTATTTGGTCAGTATGCTTTGGATATGTATTGATTGGTATGGCAGGGCCCTATCCTGACCTTTATGATTTTATGTACTCTTAGAGTCTTGTAGACAGATGTCAGGTTTATGGATACTTGTATGGCCTTGTTGGCCTATGTGTTGAGTTTACAAATGGTCATGTTGGCTTTATAGGCCCATATGTTACATGTATAAGTTTATATATCATTATTGGGTCATCATATGTTAAGTATTCCCTTATGTTTTATTCTTATTATCTCATGACGGGTTTCTGGCTCATTTACCCAATATAGTATAATAAGAAAGATATGTTATGTTGGTACTCGGTTGAGTAAGGCACCTGGTGCCCGTCACGGCCCTTCGGTTTGGGTCGTGACAAGAAGGTTCCAGAATGGGAATGTATTCCAGTTCCAAAGCTAGCTTCTGCAACCGTCATGGTAGCAAATGTAATGTTGAAGAATGGTTTTGTACCGGGCAATGGTCTAGGCGCATCTTTGCAAGTATCGTGCAGCCAGTGTCTTTGCGTGAAAATCTGGGTATGTTTGGTCTGGGGTTCAAGCCCACAGGGGAGGATGTGAAAAAGGCTCAAAAGTTGAAAAAGAAGGCATGGTCGCTCCCTAAGCCTATCCCACGTCTCTCCAAGTCCTTCGTCAAGTCAGGGGTCGTGAAGCGCCCGGTGTCAGCAGTTCCAAAGCCCGTGGTTAACTTTAATGAAGACTGATCAAAAGGTTCTAGATTCTATTTGAGGAAGTGAACATGGTAGAAGTTGGGAAAGGTTCCAGCAAAGTAGATGTGCAGTTTATTGGGCCAAAAGTGAAGCTTAACAATTGGAAGGCTACTCCTCTCCCTACTCGGAAAGAGTTTTGGTAGTTTGCTTTGTTTTACTTTCTGTTATCTGGATTATTCCAGGGTTGTAATACAGATTTTTATTTTTTTGCTTGTTTTGATGTACAAACCCTTCTAACCTTTATTTTCAATGAAATGCAATTTCCCTTTTTTCATTACCCCCGATAGTGTCATTTTGTCTTTCTTTGTACAGTTCTTTTTATGCTGGTTTCAATGACATGATATGCATGAGGAATCTTCGGCCAAGTCTTAAAAGCCAATATAACTCTGAAATAATAATCCAAGAAATAGAGTGTGAAAGAAGCGGCATTTGAGGAAATTAGTAAAGAACTAAATCATTTTGAAGAGAAACCCAAGCCTAATTTGAATGAAACTGAAGCAATCAATTTAGGAGATCCAGATAATATCAGGAAAACCAAGATAAGTGTACACTTGGAACCACAAATCAAGGAAGAAATAATCAAAGCACTGTTTGAATATAAAGACATTTTTGCATGGACATATGACGACATGCCGGGTTTGAGTACTGACTTGGTAGTTCACAAATTGGCAACTGATCCAACGTTCCCTCTCGTCAAGCAAAAGTTAAGGAAGTTCAAGACTGATATGAGTGTGAAGGTCAAGGAAGAAATCACAAAACAGTTAGATGCAAAGGTCATTCGAGTCACGCGATACCTCACTTGGTTAGCTAATGTTATGCCAGTACCAAAGAAGGATGGTAAGACCAGGGTGTGCATCGATTACCGCGATCTCAACAAAGCAAGTCCAAAGGATAACTTACCATTGGCAAATATCCACATTTTGATTGATAACTGTGCCAAGCAGGAGATCGTTTCTTTTGTGGATTGCTATGCGGGATATCACTATATCTTGATGGATGGGAAGATGCAGAAAAGACAACATTCATCACACCATGGGGAACGTATTGCTACCGGGTAATGCCATTTGGTTTGAAAAACGCTGGGGCAACCTACATGAGGGCAATGACTACCGTATTTCATGACATGATACACAAGGAAATTGAGGTCTATGTGGATGATGTGATCATCAAGTCAAGAAAGCAGTCCGACCATGTCGGAGATTTGATAAAGTTTTTTCAAAGGCTCCGTAGGTACAATCATAAACTCAACCCTCCCAAGCTTGCATTTGGTGTTCCGTCTGGAAAACTGTTGGGGTTCATAGTCAGTCGACGAGGCATTGAGCTGGATCCGTCAAAGATCAAAGCTATCCAAGAATTACCACCGCCAAGGAATAAGGCTGAAGTGATTAGTCTGCTCGAGCATTTAAACTACATAAGCAGGTTTATTGCTCAACTCACGACAACTTGTGAGCCCATCTTTAAGTTGATAAAGAAGGATGCCGCGGTCAAATGGACTGATGAGTGCCATGAGGCATTTGATAAGATCAAAGGATACCTGTCAAACCCACCTGTGTTGGTCCCGCCAGAACCTGTGAGACCTTTAATTCTCTATTTGACAGTCTTGGATAGTTCATTCGTTGTGTGTTGGGTCAACACGACATCATTGGTAAGAAGGAGCAAGCCATCTATTATCTTAGCGAGAAGTTCACATCCTATAAGGTTAAATATACTCTCCTTGAAAGGACATGTTGCGCCCTAACCTGGGTGGCACAAAAGTTGAAACATTATCTGTCATCCTACACTACTTACCTCATTTCTCGCATGGATCCTCCAAAGTATATCTTTCAGAAGCCTATGCCCACAGGAAGACTTGTAAATTGGCAGATTCTACTCACAGAGTTTGACATCATCTATGTGACTAGGACTGCGATGAAAGCCCAAGCACTGGCCGATCATTTGGCCGAGAACCCGGTAGATGAAGAGTATGAGTCATTAAGGACTTATTTTCCTGATGAAGAGGTAATGCATATTAACAAGGTTGAGCAGGATGAAAAGCCAGGTTGGAAACTTTTCTTTGATGGAGCCACGAACATGAAAGGTGTTGGAATAGGGGTGATGCTTATTTCTGAAACAGGGCATCACTACCCTGTTATAACCCAACATCGTTTCTATTGTACCAACAACATGGATGAGTACGGGGCATGCATTCTGGGTTTGAGGTTAGCTGTAGATATGGGATTCCAGGAAGTCTTGGTCTTGGGAGATTCGGATCTGTTGGTGCACCAGATTTAGGGAGAATGGGAGACTCGGGATTTAAAGCTCATACCATATCGGCAATGTTTGCATGATCTTTGTCAATGGTTTAGATCAGTAGAGTTCATGCATATTCTTAGGATCCATAATGAGGTTGCCGACGCCTTGGCTAGCTTGGCGTCAATGTTACACCATCCGGATAAGGCTTATGTTGACTCTCTGTATATTCAAGTTCATGATCAACATGCCTACTATAATGTGGTTGAGGAGGAACTCGATGATGAACCCTGGTTCCATGATATCCGGGAATACATCAAGATGGGGGTGTCGGTACATGTCATAGGTGATCAAAAGAGAACAATTCAACATTTTGTTAGTTGATTTTTCTTGAGTGGGGGAATTTTGTACAAGAGAACTCCAGATCTTGGACTGCTGAGGTGCATAGATGCTAAACAAGCCACGACCATTATGACCGAAGTGCATTCCGGAGTTTGCGGGCCGCATATGAGTGGGTATATTTTGGCAAAGAAAATTCTTCGAGTAGGGTATTATTGGCTCACCATGGAATGAGATTACATCAGCTTCGTGTGCAAATGTCATCAATGCTAGGTACACGGTGATTTGATTCATTCTCCGCCCTCTAAGTTGCATACAATATCTGTACCTTGGCCCTTTGTTGCTTGGGGCATGGATGTCATTGGACCAATTGAGCTAGTGACATTAAATGGGCACATGTTTATTCTGGTGGCCATCGATTATTTCACTAAGTGGGTTGAAGCTATGACTTTCAAATTTGTGACCAAGAAGGCAGTGGTCGATTTTGTTCATTCAAACCTCATTTGCCGGTTCGGGGTCCCCAAGGTAATTATCACTGACAATGGTGATAATCTTAACAGTCATTTAATGAAAGAAGTATGCCAACAGTTCAAGATTATGCATCAAAATTCGACTCCGTATCGCCCCAAGGCAAATGGAGCTATTGAGGTGGCTAACAAGAACATAAAGAAGATACTTCTAAAGATAGTGCAAGGTTCTAGGCAATGGCATGAAAAGTTGCCTTTTACTTTGCTGGGTTACCGCACTACTGTTCGCACTTCAGTAGGTGCAACTCCTTATTTGTTGGTATATGGTACTAAAGCAGTTATACCCGCGAAAGTTGAAATTCCATCCCTTCGGATTGTTGCTGAAGCTGAAATTGATGATGATGGGTGGGTCAAAACCCATTTAGAGCAGTTAAGTTTGATTGATGAGAAAATACTGGCGGCAGTATGTCATGGTCAATTGTATCAGAAGAGAATGGCAAGAGCATACAACAAGAATGTGCGTCCCCAAAAATTTGAAGTGGGTCAGCAAGTATTGAAACGCATCCTTCCACATCAAGCTGAAGCTAAAGGCAAGTTCGCCCCAAACTGGCAGGGGTTGTTCATTGTAATGCGAGTGTTGCCCAATGGTGCTTTGTATTTAATAGATGTAAAAGGCAAATGTGTAGACATGACTGTCAATTCTGATGCAGTCAAGAGATATTTTGTATGATTTCCTTGGTTTGTCTGCAACTGTGTTGTTTGTATTTGGCATTGTTTCAAAGATTGGAATGACGAAGGCATTTTATTCTGCTATCTAAAACATTTTTATCCTTTGTTACCCCTTTTGAGCCTTCTTTATTCTTCTTTCATACCCCTCCTTTGGAATCAGAATTTTGGAGTTTAGAAATATAAATAAAAAGAAAAGAAGAAAAAGAAAGGAGAAATTGGAAAAAGGAAGAAAAGTAAAGCAAAAGAAGAAAAAAAAGAAAAAAAAAGAGAAGAAAGCAAAAGAAAAGTAACAAAAACAAAGCAACTCCTATGTCTTGAACTACGTTCGACCTGACTCCTTTTAAGGATACGTAGGCAGCCTCACGGTTCGGTCCCATCAAAATAAAGATTCAAAATTCCCGAGACTCGAAGAAACTGGGTCATAAGTTATGGTTTCACAAAAGATCTGATTCCAAAAGTTGTAATTTTGAACCTTGTTATTTTAAATTATTTTTAAGCTGACATGCGACCTTTTTTTTCTAACCCTATCCAAAAGCCTACACTACGGTCCAAAGAAAGACCTTTCGATCAATCTTCGAGATATGCTAAGTCAAGCAAGCTAGAGGTATGATTCACATCATGGGTAACGCTTCTGTTCAGGAGCACAAGGAAAAATGAATAAATGAGAGAGTCTTATTGGTGAAAACCCTGACGGGCACCGTAGGGCGATGGAAAGTTGAGAGAAAATTAAAATGAGAGAGTCTTATTGGTGAAAAATTTCGTGAGCACCATAAAGAGACGGTAAGTTGAGAGATGAACAAATGAAAGAGGTTTGCTGGTGAAAACCCTTCAGAGCACTACAAGCCGAATGAGGTTCGTGACTTTACAAGGAGATTGGATTATGGAAACCCCGGTTTTTGAAGTATGAAGACGTGGCATGAACTGAAATCTAATTAGGTGAATGGTCTAGGCTGATTGATCCGAAATGCATGTCATGATCATTGGTGTCAGCTGCTCCACTCAGATAAGTCTCTTTTCCATTTTTCCTCAAATAGTCATCTCGGTTCAGAAGTTTCTTATTTATTCCTAACTCTCTAAGTCACTTCGTTTCGTTTTCCTTGGATCTATTTCTTTAAGTCTTTTTTAATGTTAGCCTTGTTAAGCCAGCAAGAAAGGAGTTCAAATCCCACTACCAACTTTCAATTGCAAAGCAAAAGTCCGACTAGAACACATTAGAAATAACATGTTTCAAAATGAGCAATAGGGTGTTAATGGGAGTTCAAGCGGTCAAGTGGTTTCGTGAATTTTGAGGAAATATAAAGGTTCAAAATTGGAGTTACAAAGATGTAAAACAACTGGATAAGTGTAATCTACTCAGGTCATTCAGGGTTATGTAGTTGAGGTTCAAATCAGAAGGTCAAACAATTCTTTGCTAGCCCGAAGCAGTTAATCGGAACAAAAGCATGTCAATGGAAAGGCCGTCACCTTCAATAGGAATGCTGCAAACTAACCACCATATTTTAAAACTGATAAGATTTTCTTTGATTAAAACAGGGGCAGGATTTCGTTTGTTCTACAGGGATCCTCCAGGAGGAAAACATGTGCCAGATAGGTTCAACCGTAAGTTGTCAGGACCCTCCCGAATAATGGGATTTTGTTGAAAGTTTTCAGGACCCTCCTGGATAATGGGATATAGTTTAAAGTTTCAGGACCCCCGTGGATAATGGGATATAGTTTAAAGTTTCAAGACCCTCATGGATAATAGGATTTAGTTTAAAGTTCAGGACCCTCCTGGATAATGGGATATAGTTTAAAGTTTTATGACCCTCCTAGATAATGGGATTTAGTTTAAAGTTCAGGACCCTACTAGATAATGGGATATAGTTTAATGTTTCAGGACCCTCCTGGATAATGGAATTTAGTTTAAAATTTCAAGACCCTCCTGGATAATAGGATTTATTTTATAGTTTAGGACCCGCTTGGATAATGGGATAAAAGTTTTAAGTTGTCAGGACCCTCCTAGATAATGGGATCCAATTTCAAGTTGTCAGGACCCTCCTGGATAATGAGACGTAATAAAGTTTTCAGGACCCTCCTGGATAATGAGATTTGGTCTAGATTTCAGGACCCTCCTAGATAATGGGATGTCGTTTCGAGTTGTCAGGACCCTCCTAGATAATGGGATTTAGTTGTGATTTTTCAGGACCCTCCTGGATAATGGGATGAAGTTTAAAGTTCAGGACCCACCTGAATAATGGGATAAAAGTTTTATGTTGTCAGGACTCGCCTGGATAATGGGATTCAATTTCAAGTTGTCAGGACCCTCCTTGATAATGGGACATAATTAAGTTGTCAGGACCCTCCTAGATAATGGGATATAGTTTAAATTCAGGAGCCGCCTGGATAATGGTATGCAGTTTCAAATTGTCAGGACCTCCTGGATAATGGAACGTAGTTTAAGGTATCAGGTCTCTCCTGAATAATGGGATTTAGTTTAAAGTTTTCAGGACCCTCCTGGATAATGAGTTTAGTCTAAATTTCAGGACCCTCATGGATAATGGGTTTAGTCTAAATTTCAGGACCCTCCTGAATAATGGGATTTAGTTTAAAGTTTTAGAACTCCCTGGATAATGGGATATAGTTTTGAATTGTCAGGACCCTCATGGATAATGGGATTTAGTTTAAGGTGTGAGGTCCCTTTTGGATAATGGGATTTAGTTTAAAGTTTTCAGGACCCTCCTAGATAATAGGATTTGGTCTAGATTTTAGGACCCTCCGGGATAATGGGATGTCGTTCCAAGTTGTTAGGACCCTCCTGGATAATGGCATTTAGTTGTGAATTTTCAGGACCCTTCTGGATAATGGGATATTGTTTAAAGTTCAGGACCCTCCTGGATAATGGGATTTACTTTAAAGTTTCAGGACCCTCCCGGACAATGGGATTTAATTTAAAAGTTCAGGACCCTCCTAGATAATGGGATTTAAAGTTTCAAACTGTCAGGACCCTCCGGGATAATCAGATGTAGTTTCAAGCTGCCAGGACCTTCCTGGATAATAGGATTTGTTTTTCAAGTTGTCAGGACCGTCTTGGATAATGGGATTTAATTTTTCAAGTTTTCAAGACCCCCTTGTATAATGAGATTTAGTTTTTAAATTCTGAGAGATCTATTGGTTAACAGGATCCGATTAACACCTACAGATGTTCCCGGTACCAAACTAGGGCAGAAAAGTTTTCTTTTGTTTGTCTGTTTTGTCAAGTAGCAGGCACCCACCTGGAGAATAAGGGAATTTATTTCTAGTACCAAGTCAAGTAGCAGGCACCCACCTGGAGAACGAGGGAATACATTTCAGAGTTAAGACTAAGACAACACCAGGAACCCGCCTGAAGAATGGGGTCAATTCAAGTCAGAAATAACAGAAGTTTACCTCGAGAGTGCGAGTCAACAACTCAAATGCGCGACAGAACTATAGAAGTTTCAAGATAAAGTTTGAAGACATATAGATAGGAATCTTGTAACTCATAGATCATAGATTTTCCTAGCTTCTTTTTATTGTTGTTTTGGTGTAATAAGGAGTTCAGCAAGCAGTGACAGCAGCAGCAGCAGTGAAACCACAGCTTTCCGGTAGTCCCAGCTACCAAAACTTCCAGAACTACATCGACTTGATTCGGTCAGACTTTTCAAAAATGCTTCCCACAAAGTATCCAAACGGACAAAAATCGCTCATATTTGCTCACATTATCTTTGTCTAAAAACTCTTCATATTTCCGAGCAAAGAGGAGCAGCTGTGAGCACGTGATTTTTGCCCGACAGAAAATACTCCTACAAATTCAAAATAGGTTTTTCTAATTATTTTAATTTTTATAGAATTTTTAGGAATTTCTTGTTGATTTTTGCTTGCATTTAGTTGCAATTTTAAATCATGAGAAAAATACCAAAAGTGTCTAAAATATTTCATGCATGGAATTTTAGGTCTTAATTGCATTTAGAATTTAATTACATAAATTAATTGTATTATTAAACAAAAATCAAAAAAATGTTGGTCTTTTTTACATTTTTAGCTTTTAGTTGCAAATTAGTAATTTCCTTTCGTTAGTCTTAAGTTAATTAATTATTTAAATGGTAGAAATAGATAATTAAATTTAGTTCTACAAATTTGATTTAAATTTGGATTTAGTTTAGATTTTGATTAATTTGAGTAGGATTTAGAATTAAAAAAAAGAAAGAAAGAAAAGAAGAGAGGCCATTTTCAACTTCAAAATATTGGGCCAAAACCATTTTTCAAGCCGAATTCCCCTCCAACCCACTCTGCCCAGGCCCAGCGAACACTAAAACCGCCCAGCCAAATCGGGTCGACCCGCCCCATTCCCCAAATATATATAATCTCACTTATAACACAAAAAAACCCTAGACCTAATCCCCTCACAACCAAAATGGCGCCTACCCCCAGCTCCGTTTTTGCCTTGCCCAAGATCGCCCAAAACTCGTCTGAGTTTCAGGCGAGTTCACCTCTACACCCGCACATGGTCACCCCATCTCCATCCTTTTTCCACGTCACCAAACCCTAACGGCCTCTGACAGAAAGATTATTCCTAATCGACAACTACCCTCCCTCACTCGCTCGTTTTCAAGCTATTTCACGCGGTTGGAAGGCTCTAGAAGATGGGTGTTGGATGAGTGAGAGGCGTCAGATCGATCTCATTCAATCCGAGCCTCACATTCATCATGTGCTCGTTTTCAAAAGGGCCTTATCCGATTGCTTGAAGAGAAAAAAAAAGAATCCGAGGTTAGATATAAAAGGAGTATTTTCGTATAGTAGCAGGGGGATTCAGATTTCTTTTGGAGAAGTTGAGAGAATTAAAAGAGTAGGGGATTTTAGGTCAGAAATTTTTGTTGATAAAAATAGAGTTTTTGATTTTCCAACCTTTTTCTTCTTTTGATTTTTCCGTCATATAGAAAAAAAAGTTGCTGATTTTCTATCTATTCTTATCAAATCCGAAAAAATGGACTTCGGTTGTTGATTCTTGAATTTGTTCGTGGGTTTGTTTTGAACTTCTGACTATGTTCGTGGAGTCGATTTGAACTCGAGGTGGATTTCGATTGAGTTCAGAGTAGATTGAGTTTTTTTTGGCGCTATGCGATTCCTACTATTGGTTCACAGGTTTATGCTTCAATCTTTGTTCGGACTTGTTTCTCTGCGAATCATTGTAATCGTTGAAATAACACTAATCCAAAAGCTCCATTTTCAGGTTCATTTCTGGTACTTTTTTTTTGCTTTATTTCAGTGTTGAGAAACAAAATGTTTGAATCTCGCTGGATGTTACACTAATCTACCTCGTGATGTTTGCTTCTCATTCAGTAGTGTTTGATCCTGTTGTTGTATTTGCTAGCTCTTCTTGACTCTTATACATATCGTAAGCCGGCGTGCACTTCAAATTGTTCACAAGTAGTCGATTAGTATCCCTGTTCTAAAATTGATTTTTTAGGTTGTGACGACCCAAAGGGTCATCACTTGCTTTCCGTTAATTTCTGTGTCTCCGAGGCCTTGAAAACCTCATTAGAGTTGCATCGATTTGCGTGCGCAGTCTGGGCGCATACCCGAAAAGATTAAATATGAAACTCTGTGAAAAATGCTAAGCTTTGATGCTAAAATGAACAAATTTGACTTTGGTCAATATTTTGGGTAAACGGACACGGATCCGTGATTCGACGGTCCAGGAGGGTCCGTAAGAAAATATGGGACTTGGGCGTATGCCTGGAATCGAATTCTGAGGTCCCAAGCCCGAGAAATGAATTTTATGTGAAATTGTTTTCAGAAATTGTTTTCAGAAATTGTTTAAGGAAATTTGAAATGAAAACTGATTAGAAAGCAATGGTATCGGGCCCATATTTTTGTTCCGGCGCCCAGTACAAGTCTTATATATGATTTTAGTCATTCCTATGAAATCTGGTTAAAAACGGACGTCGTTTGACGTGATCCAGACCTCAATTGGGAAATTTGATGTTTAAAAGAGTTTTGAGAAACTTCATTGATCTCGAGGTTTAATTCGATGCTCGTGATGTTATTTTGGTAATTTCAATGCACAAATATGTCCGTAGAATGTTTTTGAGGTTGTGTGTATACTTGGGTTGGATTTTCGAGGGCTCAGGTGAGTTTCGAGTAGGTTCCGGGATGCCTTAGGCTTAGAAAGTCAAATGTTGCAGGTTCAGGAAGTTAGCAGGTCTCTGAACCCTCTAGTGCGGTCCGCCAGAAATCGCGTGCGACCGCGGAGGGGCCAGCGCGTCCGTGGTCGCCTTTGTGCGGGGCGCGGTGGAGGCTGTGCGGCCGCAGTCGCCTTTGTGCGGTCCGCACAGGGTACTGAACTGCATGTCTTCAGGGAGGCCTGTGCGGCCACGGTCCATTTGATGCGGTCCGCACAGGAGGGTCTGAGAGGGGTATAAATAGATGGAAATTTCAGTTATTTTTCACTTTTCAAAACCCAAAAAACATAAGAGGCAATTTTTCAAACAACCTTTCTTCTCCAAAACGTTGGTAAACGATTTCTAACTTATTTTATTCACTCCTTAACATCTTTAATATGATTTCAACTTCAAATTAAAGATTTTCATGGGGAAAATTGGGTGTTTTGGGTAAAACCTAGGTTTTTCTAAAATTGGGGATTTGACCTCAATTTGAGGTTCGATATCAAAACAAATTATATATTTGGATTTGTGAGGGAATGGGTAATCAGGTTTTGGTTCGAACCTAGGGTTTCGACCACGTGGTCCCGGGGGTGATTTTTCACTTTTGGGTAAAACTTTGGAAAACTCATTTTCATGCATTGGGGTTGATTCATAGCACTTATTGATGTAATTAAGTAACTTGTGACTAGATTCGAGCGGATTGGTGGTGGAATGGTGACTAGATTCATAGCACTTGTGACTAGATTGGTCTAAACCTAGCTTGAAGGATAAGGAGTTGAGTCATATTTGCTACTTTCTTCTTGTTTAGTACGACATTTAGGCATGGTGACGAGTATCTATATGTTGGTGTCAAGCATGACCGTGAGTCTTAAATTGAAAGTTGTTGTGTTCTTAAATGACACTTGGGTGCTTTACTTAATGATCTTCTATGATTGAGCATTTTCAATAATTGAACTGAGCACAAGCTAAGTTGAGACTGGTTATAGCGGATTCTCCCTTGCCGGGATGACTATTTCAATATTGTTGTTCCCTTGCCGGGAAAATTATTACATTGTTGTGTTCCCTTGCCGGGAGGTTATTATATTGATTATTTTCCCTTGACGGGATTTCTTGAGATTGTAAGATATTATGAAATAGGAGAGGGTGGTACGCCTACTACAAGATATTATGAAATGGGAGTGGGTGGTACGCCTACCACAAGATATTATGAAATGAAAGCGGGTGGTACGCCTACCACAAAATATTACGAAATAGGATCGGGGTGGTACACCTACCACAAGATATTACGAAATGGGAGCGGGTGGTATGCCTACCACAAGATATTACGAAATGGAAGCGGGTGGTACGCCTATCACAAGATATTATGAAATGGGAGCGGGTGGTACGTCTACCACAAGATATTACGAAATGGGAGCGGGTGGTATGCCTACCACAAGATATGAGAAATGGGATCGGGTTGCACGCCTGCAACAAGATGGAAACTGAAAGTGAAAGTTGTCTTTACTTTTCTTTATCTGTGTTAGAAGTTATATTGTCAGCTTCCTTATTTATTCCTTGCTATTTTGCTTTATCAGCTATCCCCGAGGCATGTTCCCCTTCACAACTTTAATTGCTTATTATCTGTTTACTTTTCCGCCATATATTATATAACTGCACAGGTTTATCTGGATTCTGGTCCTAGCCTTGCACTACTTCGCCGGGGTTAGGCCAGGCACTCACCAACACATGGGGTCGGTTGTGCTGATACTACACTCTGCACTGTGTGCAGATCCCGGAGCAGCTTTCGGACAGTAGTTGGAGGGCTTCCTTCAGTCAATCCGGAGACCCAAGGTAGACCTGCAGACGTCCGTGGGCCCTGGAGTCTCCCTCTATCTCTATTTCCTGTTTCCTTTATCTCTTGCTCAGGAACAGTACTATGTATTTTCTTCAGACTTTGTATGTAGTGACTCTTAGACAGTCTGTGGTACTTTGACACCAGATTTTGGGGTAGTGAAGTTTAAAAGTGGTAATAGACGTAGCTCTAAGCTTTATAAATGTTGACTTCCGCCTATTTCCTAACTTTCACTTTATCTATACTATCGCCCTATGTTTGTTTTAAAATTAGTAATACAAAAAAGGTAGTAGATAGTTAAGGGTTGGCTTGCATAGCGCGCATTAGTAGGCGCCATCACGACTCCCGAGGGTGGGAATTCCGGGTCGTGACAAGTTGGTATCAGAGCACTAGGTTACATGGGTCTCACAGTTCACAAACAAACTTAGTAGAGTCTAAGGGATCAGTACGGAGACGTCTGTATTTATCCCCCAGAGGCTACAGAGTTAGGAAAACTTCACATTTGTTCTTTCTTGTAGTGAGGTTCTATTTCCTAATACTGATTGAATTTCTACTCCGTTCTTTCGCAGATGGCGAGAACACGCGCTTCCTCATCTACCGCTCAGCAGCCCGAGCCCCCACCAGTAGCTTCCACTAGGGGCAGAGGGCAAGGCCGAGGCTGTGCTAGAGGCCGAGGAAGGGGCAGAGTTCAGCCCCGAGCAGCAGCACCAGTGGCAGAGCCTCAGGTTGATTTCGAGGAGGAGGTTCCGGCCCCAAAAGTTTTAGTGGGCCCAGCTCAGGTCCTAGAGGGATTTATTGCTACCCTAGATCTTCAGGACTCTCTGGTCCAATTGGTGGGCCTCATGGAGAGTGTCACCCGAGCAGGTTTGCTTCTTGTAGCACCAACCACTTCTCAGGCTGGAGGAGGGGCTCAGACTCCTGCTACCCACACTCCGGAGCAGGTAGCTCCCCAGATTCAAACTCTGGCGGTTCAACCAGTTAGAACAGCTCAGCCGGGTGCCATAGCTCAGACCGGAAATGGGGTGGCTATGTCTGCCGATGCTTTGTGGAGGCTGGATAGGTTCACCAAGCTCTTCACTACTACTTTCAGCGGTGCTTCTTCTGAGGATCCCCAGGATTTCCTATATAGTTGTCACGAGGTTCTCAGGAACATGGGCATTGTTGAGACCAATGGGGTCGATTTTGCTACATTCCGCCTGTCTGGATGTGCCAAGACTTGGTGGAGGGATTATTGCTTAGCTAGGCCATCCGGGTCGCCATCTTTGACTTGGGAGTAGTTTACAGTGTTGTTTCTGGAGAAGTTTCTCCCTGTGACTCAGAGGGAGGCCTATCGGAGGCAGTTTGAGCACCTCCAGCATGGTTCCATGACGGTCACCTAGTATGAGACCAGGTTCATCGACTTAGCTCTCCATGCTCTTGTCATACTTCCTACCGAGAGAGAGAGGGTGAGGAGGTTTATCGATGGTCTTAATCAGCCGATTCGTCTTCAGATGGACAAGGAGGCCGGGAGTGAGATCACTTTTTAGGAGGCGGCCAATGTGGCCCACAAAGTTGAGATGGTTTTGTCACATGGAGGTGGTCATGGGTCGGATAAGAGGCCCCATCATTCAGCCAGATTTAGTGGTACCTCATCTGGAGGTAGAGATTCACATGGTAGAGGCCATCCTCCTAGGCCCTTTCAGTCAGCTCTTTAGGTTTCTCACGGTGCTTCCAGTAGCCGCGGTCCTCCGATGCAGTATTCTGACCAGTATTCCTTCAGTGCACCACCAGAACCTATTAGTGCATCACTACTTCAGAGTTTTCAGGGTCGTCAGCCCCAACAGCCGAGAGCTTGTTTTACTTGTGGAGACCCGAGGCATATTGCTAGGTATTGCCCTCGAGCTTCGAGCAGTTCTCTGCATAAGAGTTCTCGTGCTATAGTTCAGGCACCAGATGTTCCACAGACCGCCCAGCCAGCTAGAGGTGGAGGTAGAGGTCCTAGAGGTGGAGCTTAGACCGCCAGAGGTGGAGGCCAGTCAGCAGCAGGCCGTACCAGAGAGGTAGTTTAGGGTGGTGGGGCCCAGCCCCGATGTTATGCCCTTCCAGCCAGGCCCGAGGCTGAGTCTTCAGATGTAGTTATTATAGGTATGGTTCTGGTCTATGATAGAGATGCTTTAGTGTTATTTGATCCAGGGTCTACATACTCGTATGTGTCATCTTATTTTGCACCGTATCTGATCATGCCTAGTGATTCATTGAGTGTTCCTGTTTATGTGTCTACACCAGTGGGTGATTCTATTGTGGTTGATCGAGTCCATCGTTCTTGTATTGTGGTGATTGGGGGTCTTGAGACTCGTATAGATTTGTTGCTTTTAGACATGGTCGACTTTGATGTTATTTTAGGGATGGATTGGTTATCACCTTACCATGCTATCTTGGACTGTCATGCCAAGATTGTGACCTTGGCTTTGTCGGGTATGCCTCGTTTAGAGTGGAGAGGAACTCCTGGTCATTCTACCCATAGTGTCATCTCTTATGTGAAGGCTCGGCGTATGGTCGAGAAGGGGTGTTTGGCCTATTTGGCTTACGTTCGTGATTCCAGTGCTGAGATTCTTTCTATTGATTCTGTGCCTGTGGTTCGTGAGTTTCCTGAGGTTTTCCCTTCAGACCTACCAGGGATGCCACCCGATAGGAATATTGACTTCTGCATTGATTTGGCTCCGGGCACTCAGCCCATATCTATCCCGCCGTATCGCATGGCCCGACCAGAGTTGAAAGAGTTGAAGGAGCAGTTGCAAGACTTGCTTGAGAAGGGTTTCATTAGACCTAGCGTTTCTCCTTGGGGTGCGCCGGTGTTGTTTGTTAAGAAAAAAGATGGTTCGATGAGAATGTGCATTGATTACCGACAGTTGAACAAGGTCACAATCAAAAATAAGTATCCACTACCAAGGATAGACAATTTGTTCGATCAGCTTCAGGGTGCCAAGGTATTTTCAAAGATCGACTTGAGATCTGGATACCATCACTTGAGGATTAGGGCATTCGATGTCCCTAAGATAGCTTTCCGCACTCGGTACGGGTATTATGAGTTCTTGGTCATGTCATTTGGGTTGACAAATGCCCTAGTAGCTTGTATGGATTTGATGAACCAAGTGTGCATGCCTTATTTGGACTCATTCATGATAGTCTTCATTGATGATATTTTGATATATTACCACAGCCAGGAGGAGCACGAGAAGTATCTTAGAGTGGTTCTTCAGACTCTAAAGGATAGTCAGTTATATGCTAAGTTCTCAAAGTGTGAGTTCTGGTTGAGTTCGGTTGCATTCCTGGGTCATGTTGTGTCGCAGAGGGTATTCAGGTTGACCCGAAGAAGATTGAGGCAGTCAAGAACTGGCCAAGACCAGCATCAGCTACAGAGATTCGGAGTTTGTTGGGATTGGCGGGCTACTATCGTCGGTTCGTGGAGGGATTCTCATCTATCACAGCCCCGATGACCAGGTTGACCCAGAAGGGTGCCCAGTTCAGATGGTCGGACGAGTTTGAGGTGAGCTTTCAGAAGCTCAAGATAGCTCTAACTACGGGACCGGTGTTGGTTTTGCCCATAGGTTCAGGGCCTTACACGGTTTACTGTGATGCTTTCCGTATTGGGCTTGGTACAGTGTTGATGTAGGATGGCAAAGTCATTACCTATGCTTCGAGGCAGTTGAAGATTATGAGAAGAACTATCCGGTCCAGGATTAAGAGTTGGCAGCCATTGTTCACACATTGAAGATTTGGAGAAATTATCTGTATGGCGTGGCATGTGAGCTGTTCACTGATCACAAGAGTTTTTAGTATTTGATCAAGCAAAAGGAGTTGAATTTGAGGCAGAGGAGATGGTTGGAGTTGTTGAAGGATTATGATATCACTATCTTATATCACCCGGGAAAGGCCAATGTGGTGGCCGATGCTTTGAGTAGAAAGTCAGCCAGCATAGGTAGTCTTGCTTATATTCTGATCGGTGAGAGGCCGCTTGCTTTGGATGTTCAGGCTTTGGCCAATCGGTTTGTGAGGTTGGATGTTTTTGAGCCTAGTCGAGTATTAGCTTGCACGATCACTCGATCTTCATTATTGGAGCGCATCCATGATCGGCAGTTTGATGATCCCCATTTGTGTGTTCTTAGAGACACGGTGCAACATGGAGGTGCCAAGTAGGTTACCTTAGGTGATAATGGAGTTTTGAGATTGCATGGGCGAGTTTGTGTGCCTAATGCGGATGGCCTTTGAGAGTTGATTTTAGAGGAGGCCCATAGTTCCCGGTACTCTATTCATCCGGGCGCCGCGAAGATGTATCAGGATTTGCGGCAGCATTATTAGTGGCATAGAATGAAGAAGGATATTGTTGCATATGTGGCTCGATGTTTGAATTGTCAGCAGGTTAAGTATGAGCATCAGAGGCCTGGTGGATTGTTTCAAAGGATTGAGCTTCCCGAGTGGAAGTGGGAGCGGATCACTATGGACTTCGTTACTGGACTTCCGCTGACTCGGAGGAAGTTCAACACAATTTGGGTCATTGTTGATAGTCTGACCAAGTCAGCGCATTTCATTCCTGTGGCAGTCTCCTACTCATCCTAGAGGTTAGCTGAGATTTCGGACCAAGGTACGCAGTTTACCTCGCATTTCTGGAGAGCAGTTCAGCGAGAGTTGGGCACTCAGATTGAGTTGAGTACAACATTTCATCCTCAGACGGAAGGGCAGTTCGAGCGGACTATTCAGATTTTGGAAGATATGCTTTGAGCCTGTGTCATTGACTTTGGAGGCTCGTGGGATCAGTTTTTGCCTTTAGCAGAGTTTGCCTACAACAACAACTACTAGTCGAGTATCCAGATGGCTCCTTATGAGGCTTTGTATGGTAGGCGATGTCGATCTGCGGTTGGATGGTTTGAGCTGGGGGAGGCTCGGTTGTTGGGTACAGATCTGGTTCAGGAGGCCTTGGACAAGGTCAGGATCATTCATGATAGGCTTCATATGGCTCAGTCCAGGCAAAAGAGTTATGCAGACCGCAAGGTTCGAGATGTGGCTTTTATGGTTGGTGAGCGGGTATTGCTCCGAGTTTCTCCTATGAAGGGCGTGATGAGATTCGGGAAGAAGGTCAAGCTTAGCCCTAGGTTCATTGGTCCATTTGAGATTCTTGATCGAGTGGGAGAGGTTGCTTATACACTTGCATTGCCGCCTAGCTTATCAGCCGTGCATCCAGTATTTCATGTGTCCATGCTTCGGAAGTATCACGTCGATCCATCCCACGTGTTAGATTTCAGCACAGTCCAGTTGGACAAAGACTTGTCTTATAAGGAGGAGCCGGAAGCTATTCTAGACCGGCAAGTTCGATAGTTGAGGTCGAAGAGTTTTCCTCCGGTTCGTGTTCAATGGAGAGGTCAGCCTACTAAGGCGTCGACCTGGGAGTCCGAGTCCGATATGCGTAGCCGTTATCCTCATCTTTTCCCCGACTCAGGTACTTCCTTCTTCTGTCCGTTCGAGGACAAACGGTTGTTTTAGAGGTGGAGAATGTGACGACCCAAAGGGTCATCACTTGCTTTCCGTTAATTTCTGTGGCTCCAAGGCCTTGAAAACCTCATTAGAGTCGCCTCGATTTGCGTGCACAGTCCAGGCGCGTAGTCGGAAAGCTTAAATATGAAACTCTGTGAAAAATGCTAAGCTTTGATGTTAAAATGAACAAATTTGACTTTGGTCAACATTTTGGATAAACGGACCCGGATCCGTGATTCGACGGTCCCGAAGGGTCCGTAGGAAATATGGGACTTGGGCGTATGCCCGGAATCGAATTTCGAGGTCCCAAGCCCGAGAAATGAATTTTTAAGTGAAATTAATTTTAGAAATTGTTTAAGGAAATTTGAAATGAAAACTGATTAGAAAGCAATGGTATTGAGCCCGTAATTTGGTTCCGATGCCAGGTACATGTCTTATATATGATTTGAGTCATTCCTGTGAAATTTGGTTAAAAACGGACGTCGTTTGACGTGATCAGGACTTTAATTGGGAAATTTGATGTTTAAAAGAGTTTTGAGTAACTTCATTGATCTCGAGGTTTAATTCTATGCTCGTGATGTTATTTTGGTAATTTGAATACACGAATATGTCCGTAGGATGTTTTTGAGGTTGTGTGTATACTTAGGTTGGAGTTTCGAGGGCTCGGGTGAGTTTCGAGTAGGTTCTGAGATGCCTTAGGCTTAGAAATTCAGATGTTGCAGGTTCAGGAAGTTAGCAGGTCTCTGAACCCTCTAGTGCGGTCGGCGAGAAATCGCGTACGACCGTGGAGGGGCCAGCGCGGCCGCGGTCGCCTTTGTGCGGGGCGCGGTGGAGGCTGTGCGGCCGCAGTTGCCTTTGTGCGGTCTGCATAGGGTTCTGAACTACAGGTCTTCAGGGAGGCCTGTGCGGCCGTGGTCCATTTGATGCGGTCCACACAAGAGGGTCTGAGAGGGGTATAAATAGACGGGAATTTCAGTTATTTTTCACTTTTCAAAACTCCAAAACCATAAGAGGCAATTTTTCAAACAACCTTTCTTCTCTAAAATGTTGGTAAGCGATTTCTAACTCATTTTCTTCACTCCTTAATATCTTTTAACATGATTTCAACTTCAAATCAAAGATTTTCATGGGGGAAATTGGGTGTTTTGGGTAGAACCTAGGTTTTTCTAAAATTGGGGATTTGGACCTCAATTTGAGGTCCGATTTCAAAACAAATTATATATTTGGATTTGTGGGGGATTGGGTAATCAGGTTTTGGTCCGAACCTCGGGTTTCGACCAAGTGGGCCCGAGGGTGATTTTTAACTTTTGGGTAAAACTTGGAAAACTCATTTTCATGCATTGGGATTGATTCATTTAGCACTTATTGATGTAATTAAGTAACTTGTGACTTGATTCGAGCGGATTGGTGGTGGAATCGAGGGGTAAACCTATAATTGAGACTTGAGTGGTGTTCAAGACATCGAGGTAAGTGTTTGGTGTAACCCTAGCTTGAGGGATTAGGAGTTGAGTCATATTTGCTACTTGCTACTTGTTGAGTATGACGTATAGGGATGGTGACGAGTATCTATAAATTGGTATCAAGCATGACCGTGAGTCTTAAATTGAAAGTTGTTTTGTTCTTAAATGACACTTGGGTGCTTTACTTAATGATCTTCTATGATTGAGCATTTTCAATAATTGAACTGAGCACAAGCTAAGTTGAGGCTGGTTATAGCTGATTCTCCCTTGCCGGGATGACTATTTTAATATTGTTGTTCCTTTGTCGGGAAAATTATTACATTGTTGTGTTCCCTTACTGGAGGTTATTATATTGATTATTTTCCCTTGACGGGATTTCTTGAGATTGTAAGATATTATTAAATGGGAGCGGGTGGTACGCTTGCCACAATATATTATGAAATGGGAGCGGGTGGTACGCCTACCACACGATATTATGAAATGGAAGCGGGTGTTACGCCTACCACAAGATATTATGAAATGGGAGCGGGTGGTACGCCTACCACAATATATGAGAAATGGGATCGGGTTGCACGCCTGCAACAAGATGGAAACTGAAAGTGAAAGTTGTCTTTACTTTTCTTTATTTGTGTTAGAAGTTATATTGTCAGCTTCCATATTTATTCCTTGCTATTTGCTTTATCAGCTATCCCCGAGGCATGTTCCCCTTCCCCAGCTTTAATTACTTATTATCAGTTTTCTTTTCTGCCATATATTATATAACTACACAGGTTTATCTGGAGTCTGGTCCTAGCCTCGTCACTACTTCGCCGGGGTTAGGCCAGGCACTTACCAGCACATGGGGTCGGTTGTGCTGATACTACACTCTGCATTGTGTGCAGATCCTGGAGTAGCTTTCAGACAGTAGTTGGAGGGCTTCCTTCAGTCCATCCGGAGACCCAAGGTAGACCTATAGACGTCCGCGGGCCCTGGCGTCTCCCTCTATCTCTATTTCCTGTTTCCTTTATCTCTTGCTCAGGAACAGTACTATGTATTTTCTTCAGACTCTGTATGTAGTGACTCTTAGACAGTCTGTGGTACTGTGACACCAGATTTTGGGGTAGTAAAGTTTAAAAGTGGTAATAGATGTAGCTCTAAGCTTTATAAATGTTGACTTCCGCCTATTTCCTAACTTCCGCTTTATCTATACTATCGCCCTATGTTTGTTTTAAAAGTAGTAATATGAAAAAGGTAGTAGATAGTTAAGGGTTGGCTTGCCTAGCTCACATTAGTAGGCGCCATCACGACTCTCGAAGGTGGGAATTCCATGTCGTGACATAGGTGTTCCAACTGCTTTCTTTGTGGATTTCTCATCGTGTCTGCCTTGTTTGTTCTATTTTGAACTTAACAGTTTGAGTATGAAGACTGAATTATTCGCCTTTGATTTTTGTTTTTTTCTCTTTGTAAGGGTGTTTGTACCCTCTATTTGATTTGTAGCGATTAGGTGCAAGTAATTGATATAGGGTGGAAACTCTTAGAGTTCAAGTGTAAATTGAATATCTTAGTTCATAGGGATCCTTTGAGATCATATGGCTGAATTTTGAAGTAATCTGCCTCTGTTTCATTTTTGTGACTCTCATTTGCATGTCTTTGTTGGTTTTCTTGTGTTTTACTCCTTTCAAGGATCGACAAGCCGTCGTGATTCAATCGAGAGTTTCATATGAGATTCGAAACTGCCTGTTTGTCTATCGTTTTTTTCCAAAATAGATCCGACTTCTTGTTGAAAATACATGGCAATTTGTGCTACTCTTGTGCCAGGCAGTTGTGACTATGAAACGAATCATGAACCATTGTGTTTTTTTTTCTTGAGTTTGTTTCGAGTTTTGTATTCCCTTTGCTGGTACAAGTTCGAAGTAAGCTTTGTGTGCTATTCTGCGATTTTCTGTCTATTAAAACATTGTTGGAACGTCTTGAGTTAGTTGCGTTTTCTTGAATCTATGATGGATCAGTTTTCTTAACAAGGGAAGTGATAGCATTTGGGTGTTCTGGGGCTAAAGATAGCTTGGTCAATCTGGGAATGAATATTTACACTAATTCTAAGTTCTGCTAAGTCAATTGAAAGCCAAAGTCATGCTTTAGTTATAGTTGTTGTTTTAAAATTCATTTTTTAAAGGTAGCAAATTGAGAATGAGTCAAACTGTTGCAATTAGTTTTTCATGCTTTGAATAGCTTTGTGCAAGCTCATTTCTTCTGCCGCTATGTTTAATTTTCTTGAAGTTTTGTGGAGCAAATCAAATTTGCCAGAATTTCTTGTATTGTTGCATTCACCAGAAGTTCTTTCTATTTAAAAAAATCTGGTGCATTGGAGTGGTTTATTAGTCAAATTCTTTCACAGTAGTTGCTTGATTTTGTATTCTACATTTTCATGCCATGACAATGAAATACTCCATTGAATGTATGAAGAAAGTAAGTCAAAAAAGTTTGGCATTAAAAGTTTGTCCAGTGTAGTGAGATAGGGATCCGTTTTATTTTCTTTTCCTTCATCATGTTATTTTCTTTGCTGATGATGTTCCTATTAGTTTAAGTTCATATCCTATCTTGTTTTTTATTTTGCGTATTGATGAATATTCTGAAATTGTGCTTGGATAATTGGATTTGAGTTGGGCACCATGAGCTAAAAAGTGTTGATGACATGAAGGTTTTTTTAGTTGATTTATTTGACCTCACAGAATTTCAACTAAGTTTAGAAAAGTAATTAGTGAATGAACATCCTAGTTTGCTTTAGGCGTGACTTAATCTATCATCGTGATTGTGTACATGTTTGCGTGATATGATTATGATCCTAATAACAAAATCGAGATATGCGGTCGCGCAACAACGACCAAATTTTCTTAATATTAATAAGGCATTATTGATTGTGGACACGTACGCGTGACATGATTTTTGACGCACCAAACAAAAGGAGTACACGTACGCGTGACTCGTTTTAAGATAATTTTATAATTAATAATCAAGTATTTAAAAGTGGTTAAAAGGGTAAATGCGCATAGGTTTAAAAATAAGTAATTAGACAATTTAATTAAGCCAAGTATGATTAAAGCGATCGTGCTAAAACTACGGAATCCAGAAATGCCTAACACCTTCTCCCGGGTTAACAGAATTTCTTACCCAAATTTCTGTGTTTCGTGGATTGTAAAACAGAGTCAAACTTTCTCGATTTGAAATTTTAAACCGGTGACTTGGGATACCATAAATTATCCCAAGTGGCGAATCTGAATTTGAATAAATAAACCTGTTTCGATTATTGTCACTTTAATTGGAAAAACTCCCTTATATCCTTTCGGGGTAGAAAAAGGAGGTGTGACAGCAAGGACCCTCTATTGTAGACTTCCTCTAGATGTCAACTTTTGGTTAGTGGGTTCCACCTCTTCTTAGAGTATTACCAAGTCAGGGTTCTAAATGTGTTAGGTTGTTTTATAAGGACATAGGGAGCCTCGTCCCGACTTGTATATATTATGGTTATGTTTTCTTAAAGGTTTTGCAGACAATATCCTGTATATAGTCTTGGGTATGACATGTCTACGACCTTGTTGGCCCTTCTGTATCCATATAAACCTCTTTTTTCGAATGAGTTATGTGAGTTAAGTCCTAATATTGTTATGTTTATATATAGATATGGCCCATAATGGCCCGTGATAAGTTTGATAACAAATAAGGATAAGGTACGTGGCACTTGGTTAGGTGGAATTGGATGTTATAATGGGTATGGATTGGTTGGCTTCTTGTTATGCTAACGTTGATTGAAGATCAAAGGTGGTTCGACTCTAAATCCCAGGAGAGCCTGTTTTTGGAGTAGAAAGGCAATATGGCATCACTGAGAGATAGATTTATTTTCTGTCTTAAGGCAAGGAAGATGATCAGAAAGGGTTGTATTTATCACTTAGTTCGGGTTAAGGATGTGGAAGTATAGTCACCAACCATTCAGTCCCTATGGTTAATGAGTTTCTCGATGAGCTTCCGGGTCTTCCGCCAGAGCGAGAAATTGAGTTTGCTATTGACCTAATACCAGATACTCATCCAATATCTATTTATCCCTATACAATAGCCCCTGCATAGCTGGAAGAGTTAAAGGAACAACTAAAGGACTTGCTTGAAAAAGGATTTATCAGGCCTAGTACATCACCGTTGGGAGCACCTGTGTTATTTTTGAGGAAGAAAGATGGTTCCTTACGGATGCGTATTGATTATAGATAGTTAAATAAGGTGGCAATCAATAATAAGTACCCCCTCCCGAGGATTGGTGATTTATTTGTTCAGTTGCAAGGTGACAAGTATTTCTCGAAGATAGACGTGAGGTCCGCGTACCCTCATGTAAGGATTAAGGAGAAAGATATCCCGAAGATAACATTCAGGACCAGATATGGGCACTTTGAGTTTCATGTTATGTCATTCAATTTGACTAGTGCCCCAGTAGTATTCATGGACTTGATGAACCGAGTGTTCAGATCCTTTCTAGATCTATTCGTGATTGCATTATTTGATTATATATTGGTGTAATCTCATTCAGAGATTGAGCACGCAGATCATTTGCATACTGTGCTCAAAGTTTTACAAAAAAGGAAGTTGTATGCAAAATTCTCTAAATGTGAATTCTGGTTGAACTCTGTATCTTTCCTTGGGCATATCATCTCGGCTGAAGGTGTTCGGGTGGATACACAAAAGATTGAGGCAGTAAAGACTTGGCCTAGACCCATAACACCGATGGAGGTTCGTAACTTTCTCGATTTGGCAGATTATTACACGAGACTTGTAAGGGATTTTTCTTCTCTTTTAGCACTGTTGACAAGAGTGGTATGTGATGTCTCGCTTAATGTTCCAGAATAACATAAGGAAATCTATGGTTCACACAAGTTAAAGGAAGGTTGCGAATAAGTATAAATAGATATGTGTAGGTCGCAAGCTAATGTATGGTAAAGCGACAAGGTTTTAGGTAGATATGAGTAAGGATAAGAAAAGGTGAGTGAGAAGGTGACGAGGATGGATAAGTTCTTGGAATTAAGCCCATGAAAATAAGAGATCTGATGGTTTCTCTAAGTCATAGAAAGCTCAGTATAGCCTGATTGAACTCAAAGGAGTCTAAGACCAGTAGCATTTAGAGAGATAGAATGTTGCCCTGGTATTGGAATAAAGGCGTACTTATGATAAATAAAGGATGACGTTTGGTCCTTCAAAAGGAGGAATTTCATGAATTTTAAAAGATTAGAATACCCATGTAAGTTGACTTAGAAGGGAGCTAAGTTTCAGTGAACTGATGCTTGCGAATGGAGTTCCAGGCATTGAAGGATAGACTAACTTCAGCACCGAATTCTAACACTTCCAAAAGGAACCGATGGTTATGTTATCTATTGTGACGCTTCAGGCGTTGGATTGGGTTGTGTACTAATGCAGCATGGTAAGGTAGTAGCTTATAATTCTATACAACTAAGAAAGCACGAGAAGAATTACCCGACCCACGATTTAGAGTTAGCCGCAGTGATTCACGCATTAAAGATATGGAGGCACCACTTTTATGGCATTCATGTTGATATCTATACGGATCATAAAAGCCTCCAGTATATCTTAATCCACTAAGGGTCGTGATGGCGCCAGACACCGCTGTCAGGCAACCCAATCATATATACTTAATTAAATTCTCATTTAAATAATTGTGAAAATTATGATTTTCCTTCAATTTGGCTAGTAAACGATAATCTTTACAAAATAAATAAAAGAATGTTTAGAAGTTAATACAGAATGCTCCATAATCATCCCAGAACCCGATGTCACAAGTGCATGAGAAATTTCTAGGAAATAATGTAATACAACAACTGCCCGAAATACAATTGGACAGAAAAGAAAATACAGTACAATACTCTGGAAGAGACTCTGCTGGCTGTGGATCGTCTCGAGAGGTACAACTTTCCTAAGTCCCCGTATCAACCATGCCGCTGCGCCAAACTAGGCCACTAGACTTACATGTGCATGTGCAACAAAAATGCACAACAAGTGTAGTATGAGTACGAAAACAACGTTTACCCAGTGAGTATCCCGTCTAATCTCGAAGAAGTAGAGATGAGAGGTCGACTTCGACACTTACTAGTGGTCTAATAGTAATATATTAATAATGCGAATAATCATGGATTTATTAAAAACGATAGTAGTAAACACTCCTTTTTATATTAAGAAGTCTTCAAATTCATAATCTATTATTTATCAATTTATCTCAGACCAGGGAGGCAATATTAGTTTATAAATCTAAAGCAAGCATTACAAGCATGCTCACAACATGCCAAGGTCGTACGGCCCGATCCAACAGGAATTTAAACTGTGCACTGCCAGAGGGTCGAATGGCGCGAACCATAGATGTATCTATTTGATCTTCCGAGGCGTTCAGACCGTTCCAAAATTAAACACACATAGACAGTCAATCAAGAAGTCATCAGGGAACAATTATCCAGGGAAATGGAAATTTCTCTTTGATCAGTTAAGAAAATGAGGTTAAAACTTTTAGAAAATTCATATACTAATTTGATATGATTTAAGCAATTTAGATTGTCAATAAGATTACAAATATTTCAAGTATAGCATACTTTTGGGTCCTAGACTACTCGGACTTAAACATAATAGTAGCTACGCACAGACTCTCGTCACCTTGTGCGTACGTATCCCCCACAAATAGAAGCACAGATCCAATTAATTTACCTATGAGGACAATTCCCTCTTACAAGGTTAGAAAGGAGACTCACCTCAATCCGAAGTTCCATCACCTGTATTCCACGCCCTTCTGAAGACTCAAATTGACGCACAACACTCCAAAACTAGCTAATAATTATGTAAACCCATTAATATATGTTCAATTACTCATTATAATCCAATTTATAACAATTCCTAACCCCGATCGAAAAGTTGACAAAATCGCCCTAGGGCCCACATGTCCGGATTTCGAAATTTTTGGAAGACAAAATTTACCCATAACCTCACGAACTCAAATATGTAATTTACTCTTAATTTCATGCCCAAAAGCATGGTCAAAATCCAAGAATACCAATTTTCTAGGTTTTCCCTCAAACCCCAAGTTTTCCACAAATTTTCATGCTCAAATCCATATGCAATCATGTATTAAACTCAAAACTAGAATAAACAACTTACCTCATGCTTGGTGGTGAAAATGGAACCTCAAAGTTGCTTCAAATCGACTCAAATGGAAGAAATGGAGTGGAAATGAACCCAACTCCCGATTTAAAAGAACCTCACTACCTCCTGCATTTCCGCACCTGCGGTCACTTGACCGCTTCTGCGGTTCTGCAGGTGCGACCCACAATCCGCTTTTGCGGTCCTCCTCCAGGCCCTCAACTTCCGCATCTGCGCCCTTCCTTCCGCAGGTGCGGTCCCGCTTCTATGGCAAGATGACCGCATCTGCGGTCCCAACCTAGCCCAGCCACTCTCGCTTTTGCGGCACTAATAACTAGGGATTATGATGCATTTTACACTCCTTCTTGCTTAAGTTTTGATTAGAAATATGTACAAAATAGTCCAAAGGTTCACAAGTTGTACTTGATTTCAGGGTTTGATCAACAAGATGACAATTTGTCAAAAACCAGCTCAAAAAGGAGTGAAACATGCACAAGTACCAAGACCAAGCTCAGTCAAACAGGGTCAGTGCGGGTGCACACCATTTTGTGCGGTCCGCAAAGATGAAGATCAGAGAGTATGCTTCTCAGTCAGCCAGACAATGCGGCAGCAAAGGACTTTGTGCGGACCGCATTGATTTCATTGCGGCGACACTCGATTTCGTGCAGTCCGCAGAGCCACAGTTCAGAGAGGTGACAATTGGAGGATTATGCCCAATGCGATCCGCGGTCCATTTTGTGCGGACCGCAATAGAAGCCACCGCGGCCGCAGTGCGTTTTGTGCGGTCTGCGGTGGCCAACTTCAGAGAGCAGAATAATCAGGCCAAGAGCCATAGTGCGTCCGCACTCGATTTTTTGCTGTCCGCACTAGCCCCGCAGGGGTATTTTTGTACAGAATTTTTAGCCTAGTATAAATAGTTTCTTTTCCCATTTTTAGGACATCAGATAGAATTTGGGACAGAGTTGCGCTCGTGACTTCTTCTCTATTACCATTTTTAGTAATTTTAGCTTAGTTTCAACATTGAATCTTCAAGTTTTATCTAGTAATTAATTATTATGGACTTTTCTTCATCTATTTCTTTGTTTTCTTCTATAATTATGAGTAGCTAGACCCATTAGCTAGGGTTGTGGCTCAACCTTAGTGTGGGTAATTGATGGGTCTTGTGTTTTGATGCTTGATTATCTATGGGTGTTTGATATTTGGACTAATTTAGGGTTTTAATGTTGAATTAGTGGTTGCAAACACTAATTTATGCCTAATAGACTTTGGGTCTTCTTGAGAAAGAGAGACTAAGTCCTTGAAATTAGTCCAACAAGAAATTGGGACATATTCTAGAGATTGATAGCCCCAGTTAAAGGGTTAAACCTAGAGATAGTAATACCCGACTTGAATATCAATTGCTTGCACAAATTTGCATACCCGATTGGTCTTGAGAAAGTCAGTTCGGGCAAAATCACTCTAACTACTGAGAGGTATAGAGTGAGTAGAATCGTGCAATGGTTATATCATACTCCCCAAAATGTGACAATCTAGCCTTTGACTCAAGAATCCATCAATTATCCACCTAGGAGAAAGTCACTACCCTAGTGCCTTTTATCTATTTGAACAACTTGTAATAGTTTAATATTAGCTTTACTTAGCCTAATTTAGAATTGTAGTAGTATAAAATTAGATGTAAATCAAAACCAATAATGTGTAGAAGTGCAATTAGGAACGATTGCACAACTCCCATTTAGATAGAAACTCAACTCCAATATCTAGCTCCCTATGGAAATCGATCCCGACCTTCTCGGGTAAAAGCTGCTTCGACCTCTCTTGCTACTTCATAGTAGTACAGGGTTGGCCTCGATCACTTTTTGGCGCTGTTGCTGGGGAGCTAACGGTTTTGGCTATCTATCTAATTAGTTTTGTGTATTGTTCTTCTTTCCTTCTGTGTTACTAATTTGTGTATGTCACAACTTTAGGTACTAAATGGAAGCAAACAACGCATCTCTTGGAGATATTCCGTCGGGGGAGGAGGTAGATGACAATTTCGATGATGAGGTCCCTGTGGTACCTCAAGCTCAAAGGAGAGGCCGACAGGCCAATGACAATATTCTAGACCCTCCCCCGCCACCTCCAAGAGTGGCTCCTCGAGTGCTTCCAAACCAAGGCTATGCAAGTGAAATTATCCCACCCCAGATTTGGGCGAGCAATTTTCAAATTACCAATGTGATGTTGACATTGCTGGAGCAGCGTGGGTATTTTACGGGCACTGCCAATCAAAATTCTTACAAACATCTCAAGGGGTTTGTGGATACCTGTTGGGGGAGCAAGCAAACTAATGTGTCCGAGGATGCACTTCGGTTGAGACTCTTCCCATTCTCACTTAGAGGGAAGGCATTGGATTGGCTTGAATGACTTCCCAACCATTCCATCACTACCTGGGATGAGTTGGCAGACAAGTTCATTGCAAAATATTTCTCACCTAGGCATATGGCAGCATTGAGAGATGAGATCTTGGATTTCAAGCAGGAGCTCACTGAACCATTGTATGAGATTTGGGATTGCTATCGAACAATGGTAAAGGAATGCCCCAACAATGATATGACTGAGGCGATGATCCAACAGACTTTCTACTGGGGCATTAACACAACAAACCAATGCATAGTGAACCAATTTGCTGGGGGCAAATTCATGAAGCTGACTTATTATGAGGCTTGTGACATTCTTAACGAGATGGATGACACTTCTTCTACTTGGAAACGTAGAGCTAATTTGCCCCAGGGTGACCCAAGGTCACTCATTTGCATAAGGAGTTACATGATCATGGGCAGGCTATAGCTGAGTTGACAACTACAATGAACCAACTAGCAAAGGCATAGTTGCAACAAGTTCAAAATCCTCGCCAAGTGAATGCTATGGAGGGTGTCAACATGCTAGTCAACAAAAGAAAACAAAGGGGTCAACAGAACCAAGGGAATTCGGAGTAATTTGACAATGATTGTGGTGGTTTCCAAGATTATAGTTATGATCGGCAGAATGAAGAGGTGCAATACGTAAACAATTATCAAGGCCAAATGGGCAATTCTTCCAACCAACAACAATGGAGACCCCAAGGCAATTAGGGCAATCAACAATAACAAGGCAATAGTAATTGGGGGAACAACAACCAAAATTCCAATTGGGGCAATCAGAACAATAATCAGAACAATCAAGGTAATTGGAACGGTAACAACAACAATTGGGGTGGTAACAACAATCAAGGTGGTTGGAATAATGGCAATCAAGAAAACTGAGGGAAAGGCTTTTAAATGCCCTCAATATACCAACAACCGAACAATCGGCCCCCATTTCCATCCCAAGGTCCTAGTTCTTCTAACCCTTATATGGGGAAAATTGAAATGATGTTTATTCTGATGCTCAGTTGTCTTCCTACAATACTTCAATTAGAAATTTGGAGGTGCAATTAGGCCAAATCTCACAGTCCTTGAATACTCTCCCTAAGAAGGCTCTACCAAGTGATACAGTAGTAAACCCGAAGATTGGGAACAATCATGTTATGGCGGTAACTACAAGGAGTGAATGAGGTGGTGATGTTAATGCTTCCAAACAAAAGCAAATAATGAGTGAAGAAGTTGAGTTGCAAGAAGATGAAGTTCCTTTGGTGGTTGAGAATGTGATTGATGAGAATGAGAATGAAGAAGTGAGGATTGATATTCAAGATGCCGAGGTGGAAACTCAAACTGACGTGCACCCGTCTAGGTAACACGTAATAGACATGCCGAAGCTGGTTGTACCTAAAGCCAAGGCTCCTTTGCCAAGGCCACCTCCACCTTATCCTCAAAGGCTCGCGAAGCAGAAAATGAGAATCAATTTAAAAAGTTCATTGATATGATGAAGAGCTTATCCATCAATGTGCCTTTGGTGGAGGCTCTTGAAAAAATGCCAGGCTATGCTAAATTCATGAAGGACTTGGTGACAAAGAAACTATCCATGGATTGTGAAACTATAAAGATGACCCACCAAGTTAGTGCAATAGTGCATTCAATGGCCCCTTGAAGATCCTGGTGCTTTCACCATTCCTTGCACCATTGGGAGTGCGGTCTTTGCTAAGGCTCTATGTGATTTGGGGGCAAGTATCAACTTGATGCCCTACTCAGTTTTCAAGACTTTGGGTATTGGGAAACCGAGGATGACTTCCATGAGATTGCAAATGGCGGATAGAATGATAAAGAGACCATTGGCTGTTATTGATGATGTGCTTGTCCGGGTGGACAAATTCATCTTGCCAGCTGACTTTGTGATCTTGGATTGTGATGTGGATTATGAAGTTCCAATCATATTGGGGAGACCTTTCCTTGCTATTAGGAAGGCCTTAGTTGATGTGGAAGTAGGGGAACTCACCTTCCGGGTGGGAGATGAAAAAGTGGTCTTTCATGTGTGCAAGTCAATGAAGCAGCCCAATAGTTCCGAGATGTGCTCTTTTATAAACCTTGTCATAGCAGTAATAGTTGATGACACCAGTGCAATGATCAATGTGGAGGACCCTCTAGAGGCCGTATTATTGAATCTTGATGTCAATGATGATGAGGGCTGAGTGGAGTGTGTGATTGCTTTACATGGGATGGGCTCTTACTCTTATAAGCCTAGGAAACTATCTTTGGACCTTGAGAATAGGAAGACTCCACCAACAAACCTTCAATTGAGGAACCTCCGGTGTTGGAGTTGAAACCATTGCCTCCACACCTCAGGTATGAGTTCTTAGGCCCTAGTTCTACTTTGCTAGTTATTCTTTCCTCTTGTCTTACTAACAGGTTGATGCCACATTGGTGGTGCTTCAAAAGCGAATGATATGGCATTTTGGTGGTGCTTCAGGAGAAGACAACATTCACTTGTCCATATGGCACCTTTACCTTTTCTCGAATGCCTTTTGGGTTGTGTAATGCACCGACTACATTTCAGGGATGTATGTTGGTCATTTTCACTGATATGGTGGAAGATATTCTAGGGGTGTTCATGGAAGACTTTAGTGTTGTGGGTGATTCATTTGATGAGTGCTTGAAAAATCTTGATAGAGTTTTGCCCCATTGTGAAAAATCCAATCTTGTTCTTAATTGGGAGAAATGCCACTTCATGGTGGAAGAGGGCATAGTTCTTGGGCATAAAATTTCAAAGCATGGTATTGAGGTAGAGAAAGCAAAATTTGATGTGATTTCAAGGCTCCCTCCCCTACCTCTGTCAAGGGAGTTAGAAGTTTTCTTGGGCATGCGGGGTTCTACCGGAGATTTATCTAAGAATTTTCGAAGGTAGTGAACCCCTTATGCAAGCTATTGGAAAAGGATGCCAAGTTTGTGTTCGATGAGAGATGTATGCAAGCTTTTGAACTTCTCAAGCATAAGTTGACCACCACTCCTATCATTACCGTACCTAATTGGAGCTTGCCCTTTGAGCTCATATGTGATGTGAGTGATGTTGTGGTTGGGGCGGTTTTGGGTCAAAGAGTGAACAAAATGTTTCATCTGGTGTACTATGCGAGCTAGACAATGAATGATGCTCAAGTGAACTACACGGTGACCGAGAAGGAACTTTTGGCTATTGTATTTGCAGTGGAGAATTTTTGGCCATTTCTTATGGGTGCCAAGGTCATAGTCCATACCAATCATGTCGCATTCCGGTACTTGATGACGAAGAAGGATTCTAAAACTAGACTGATGCGATGGGTCTTGTTACTCCAAGAGTTTGATTTGGAGATTGTGGACCGAAAGGGTAGTGAAAACCAAGTGGCGCACCACTTGTCCCGCTTGGAGGAGGAGGGGAGGCCTTGTGATGGCCTAGAGATCAATGATTCATTTCCCGACGAACAACTCCTTTCGGTGTCGGTAAATGGTATGCCATGGTTTGCGGACTTTGTTAATTTCCTTGTGACTGGTATAATCCTGTGTGAGCTCTTTTCTAACCAAAGGAAGAAGCTCAAATGGGATAGTTTGGAATTCTATTGGGATGAGCCGTACTTGTTCAAGATTTGCATGGATGGTGTGATCCAAAGGTGTGTCCCGGAGGAAAAGCAATTAAGTATCTTGGAGGCTTGTCATTCCTCTCCCTATGGTGGCCATCATGGAGGGGCGAGGATGGCTTCCAAAGTTCTTAGTTGTGGATTTTATTGGCCAACTTTGTACAAAGATGCAAGTAAACTTGTAAAGAGGTGTGACGTATGTCAAAGAGCGAGTGGAATTTCGAAGAAAGATGAGATGCCTCTCAATACCATTCTTGAGGTTGATATTTTTGATGTATGGGGCATTGATTTTATCGGCCCGTTTGTTAGCTCGTGTGGGAACACATACATTCTTGTGGCGGTTGACTATGTTTCAAAGTGGGTTGAGGTCGTGGCTCTACCCAGCAATGAGGCCCGGAGTGTTGTTGAATTTCTCAAGAAGAGTTCGTCCTTGTACAAGGACAAAATGAAGTACCTTCATGATAAATATGCTCGTAGCAAGGAGTTCAAAGTGGGTGATTTGGTTCTCTTGTTCCACTCTCGGTTACGTCTGGGAAAGCAGAAGTCAAAATGGAGTGGACCCTTTGAAGTGGTGTTTGTGACCCCGTTTGGTGCACTTGACTTGAAGAACAAAAATGGGGAAGTTTTCAGAGTAAATGGGCACAGGGTCAGGCACTACTTGAGAAAAATTGATGACAGCCACATGGTGGCACTTCTTCATCTCAAATGATTTGATGGTAACCCGCGTCGTGCCACGACGTTAAATTAGGCGCTTCTTGGGAGGCAACCCATGTGTTTTTCTTCTTATTTTTCTTTGGTTTTTATTGTAGTGTAGGATTTATTTTTGGACTGACTGGTTGTGAGATGCTGTAGGATTGTGTTGATGCAGTGCAGGAAAAAGTTGGAAAATGACCACCCTCTAAAGTTGTGGACCGCACTCATTTTGTGCGGCCGCAAAGATCTTTGTGCGGGGGCAAGAAATCTGTGCAGACCGTACTGGTGATTTGACAAAAGTGGGGGTTCTTTGAAGTTTACCACCGCAGTTGAATTGCATTTTGTGCGGTCCGTGGTGGTCTACTGCGGCCGCATTGCATTTTGTGTGGTTCGCAGTGGTCAATTTGTCAGTGCCCTATGATTTCGAGCAATGCAGACCGTAGTGCCATTTTGTGCGGTCCGCGGTGGGTAGGTGAGCTGGGGCCTAGGACCTTTTTTCTATAAATAGGACCCGAGGCCCTCATATTGAACTTTTCAAACTTTCTACTCTCAGAACACAAAAATTCACTATTCATCTCTCTAATTTGCACGATTTTAACTGTTCAAGTTCATTACTCAACATTTCATCTATTTCTGGTAACATTAACTTCTTCTTAGTTGTTTAAATTTATTTATTTTCTTTGAATTTTTATTTTTCTTAGTTCTTCTTCTTTCCATGTCCATATTTCTTTCAATTTTGTAGCTTAGGTTAGTTAATTGTTGTTTTAAATTAGGATTAGGTAGTTAAAACACTGAACCAACACTTAGGGACTCATCAATAGGTGGTAAATTGGACTAAAATTGAACAAATCATGAACCCTAGGTTGGTGTTGTTGTTGGGAATCCAGTGCAGACCGCGGTGAATTTTGTGCGGTCCGCGGTACCCCTGTGCGGTCTGTAATGGTATTTTGTGCGGACCGCAATGACAAAGTCCTAAAAGCTGAACAATTAAGGACCGCTGCCGCATTGGATTTTGTGCAGTCCGCGGTGCCTCAATGCGGAACACATTGCCATTTTGTGTGGTCCGTGGTGCATAGATTCAGAGAGTGGGTAGTCTGAACCCTACCTCTGTGCGGACCGCAATGGCCTCTTTGCGGCCGCACTGCATTTTGTGCGGTCCGCACTCTGCAATTCTAAACTGTCTGCAACATATATTTTCTGCAACTTGCATTTCATTGTTTTTATGGATACTAAGCAAGCATGAATGAATGTTATTTGTAGATAATGGTAAGATCAAGAGACAAAGGTGGTAAACAAACAGGAAGAGGAGAGTCCTCCCGGGGTGGGAAGCAAGCAATGATAAGATTAACCCCACAAGCCCAACAAAACTTAAAAAACACAAGGAAGATCATAAAAGCTGCAAACAGGGCTATTGACCAGTCGGGGAGTGAGTATGAGCCCTCCCGGGAGGCATCTTTAGATTTCGTGCCAGAGTTTGTTCCTGACTGGCTGGAGAGGAACCGATTGAGATATACACCTCTCCTACAACTTCATTATCCTAGATTTGCTGCTACATCCCATTCAAGATTTAACTTTCTCAAAGCCCACATGGCCTTGTGCTCTAACTCAACGGTAGATGGCAAGCTTTTCCAAACACCAACCAATACGGAGACATACCAATCGGAGTATTGTAAGTAGTCCTATAAGCCCATAGAGCATCATCTAACTTCTGTGACCAATTGGTCCTATTTGCATTGACCCTTTTTGACAATATACTCTTGATTTCCCTGTTTGAGACTTCAACTTGGCCACTTGTTTGAGGATGATAGGGAGTATAAACTTTATGGTTGACACCATACTTTGCAAGCAAAGTGTCAAAAGCTCTATTGCAAAAATGAGACCCGCCATCATTTATGATTGCACGAGGAGTGCCAAACCTTGTAAAAATACTCTTCTTGAGAAATGCAATAACACTCCGGGCCTCATTGCTGGGTAGAGCCACGACCTCAACCCACTTTGAAACATAGTCAACCGCCACAAGAATGTATGCGTTCCCACACGAGCTAACAAACAGGCCCATAAAATCAATGCCACTTACATCAAAAATATCAACCTCAAGAATGGTATTGAGAGGCATCTCATCTTTCTTCGAATTTCCACCCGCTCTTTGGCATTCGTCACACCTCTTTACAAGTTCACTTGCATCTTTGTACAAAGTTGGCCAATAAAACCCACAACTAAGAACTTTGGAAGCCGTCCTCGACCAGCCATGATGGCCACCATAGGGAGAGGAATGACAAGCCTCCAAGATACTCAATTGGTCTTCCTCCGGGACACACCTTCGGATCACACCATCCGTGCAAATCTTGAACAAGTACGGCTCATCCCAATAGAAATCCAAACTATCCCGTTTGAGCTTCTTTCTTTGGTTAGAAAAGAGCTCACATGGTATTATACCAGTCACAAGGAAATTAGCAATGTCCGCAAACCATGGCATACCATTCACCGACACCGAAAGGAGTTGTTCGTCGGAAATAAATCATTGATCTCTAGGCCATACGAGGCCTCCCCTCCTCCTCCAAGCGGGACAAGTGGTCCGCGACTTAGTTTTCACTACCCTTCCGGTCCACAATCTCCAAATCAAACTCTTGAAGTAACAAGACCCATCGCATCAGTCTAGCTTTGGAATCCTTCTTCGTCATCAAGTACCAGAGTGCGATATGATCGGTATGGACTATGACCTTGGCACCCATAAGATATGACCAAATTTTTTCCATTGCGAACACAATAGCCAAAAGTTCTTTTTCAGTCACCGTGTAGTTCACTTGAGCATCATTCATTGTCTTGCTCGCAAAATACACCGGATGAAACATTTTGTTCACCCTTTAACCCAAAACCGCCCCAACCGCAACATCGCTCGCATCACACATGAGCTCGAAGGGCAATCTCCAATTAGGTGCGGTAATGATAGGGGTTTGTGGTCAAGTTATGCTTGAGAAGTTCAAAGGCTTGCATACATTTTTCATCGAACACGAACTTGGCATCCTTTTCCAATAGCTTGCATAAGGGGTTCACCACTTTCGAAAAGTCTTTGATAAATATTCGGTAGAACCCTGCATGCCCAAGAAAACTTCTAACTCCCTTGACAGAGGTAGGGGGAGGGAGCCTTAAAATCATATCAATTTTTGCTTTGTCTACCTCAATACCATGCTTTGAAATTTATGCCCAAGAACTATGCCCTCTTCCACCATGAAGTTGCATTTCTCCCAGTTAAGAACATGATTGGTTTCTTCACAGCAGGCCAAAACTCTATCAAGATTTTTCAAGCACTCATCAAATGAATTACCCACAACACTAAAGTTGTCCATGAACACCTCCGAAATATCTTCCCCCATATCAGTGAAAATGGCCATCATACACCGTTGAAATGTAGCTGGCGCATTACACAACCCAAAAGACATTCGAGAAAAGGCAAATGTGCCATATGAACAAGTGAATGTGGTCTTCTCCTAATATTCCGGAGCAATCAAGATTTGGCTGTACCTAGAATACCCATCCAAGAAATAGTAGAAGGCACGCCCAACAAGTCGGTCTAACATCTGATCAAGAAAAGGCAATGGAAAATGATCCTTGCGAGTCACTTTAATCAACTTGCGGTAGTCCATCCATACCCTCCAACTGGTGATGGTTCTGGTAGGAATCAACTATTTTTGTGAATTTGCAACCACGGTCATGCCACCCTTCTTCAGTACACATTGCACCGGTGAAGTCCAAGAGCTATCAGAGATGGGTACACAACCCCGACATCCAACCACTTGATCACCTCCTTTTTCACAACTTCTTACATTGCTTCGTTTCACCTCCTTTGATGTTCCAAGGAGGGCTTTGCATCATCTTCCAGAATAATCTTGCGCATATAGAATGCAGGGCTTATCCCCCGAATATCAGCTAAAGTCCATCCAATTGACTTTTTCGCTTTTGAAGCACCACCAATGTGGCATCAACCTGTTAGTAAGACAAGAGGAAAGAATAACTAGCAAAGTAGAACTAGGGCCTAAGAACTCATACCTGAGGTGTAGAGGCAATGGTTTCAACTCCAACACTGGAGGTTCCTCAATTGAAGGTTTTGTTGGTGGAGTCTTCCTATTCTCAGGGTCCAAAGATAGTTTCCTAGGCTCGTAAGAGTTAGAGCCCATCCCATGTAAAGCATTCACACACTCCACTCTTCCCTCATCATCATTGACATCAAGATTCAACATTACGGCCTCCAGAGAATCCTCCACATTGATCATTGCACTGGTGTTATTACTATCCCTGCTGTGACAAGGTCCACAAAAGAGCACACCTCGGAACTGTTGGGCTGCTTCATTGACTTGCACACATGAAAGACCACTTTTTCATCTCCCACACGGAAGGTGAGCTCCCCTACTTCCACATCAACTAAGGCCTTCCCCGTAGCAAGGAAAGGTCTCCCCAAAACTATTGGAATTCATAATCCACCTCACAATCCAAGATCACAAAATCAGTTGGCAAGATAAATTTGTCTACCCGGACAAGCACATCATCAATAATACCCAATGGTCTCTTCATCGTTCTATCTGCCATTTGTAATCTCATGGAAGTCAGTCTCAGCTTCGCAATACCCAAAGTCTTGAAACTGAGTAGGGCATCAAGTTGATAATTGCCCCCAAATCAGATAGAGCCTTAGCAAAGTCCTCACTCCTAATGGTGCAAGGAATGGTGAGTGCACCAGGATCTTCAAGCTTCGGGTCCATTGAGTGCACTATTGCACTAACTTGGTGGGTTATCTTTATAGTTTCACAATCCATGGATCATTTCTTTGTCACCAAGTCCTTCATGAATTTAACATAGCCCGACATTTGTTCAAGAGCCTCCACCAAAGGCACATTAATGGATAAGCTCTTCATCATAACAATGAACTTTTTAAACTGATTCTCATTTTTCTATTTCGCAAGCCTTTGAGGATAAGGTGGAGGTGGCCTTGGCAAAGGAGCCTTGGCTTTAGGCACAACCGGCTCCGGCATGTCTATTACGTGGTCCCTAGACGGGTTCATGTCATTTTGAGTTTCCACCTCGGTATCTTGAATATCAAACCTCACTTCTTCATTAACATTCTCATCAATCACATTCTCAACCACCAAATGAACTTCATCTTCTTGCAACTCAACTTCATCACTCAAAATTTTCTTTTGTTTGGAGGTATTCACATCACCGCCTCGTCCACTCCTTGTAGTTACCATTATAACATGATTGTTCCCACCTTTCGGGTTTACTATCGTATCACTTGGTAGAGCCCCCTTAGGGCGAGTATTCAAGGACTGTGAGATTTGGCCTAATTGCACCTCCAAATTTCTAATAGAAGTATTGTGGGAAGACAACTGAACATCAGAATCCACATTCTTCTTCATCATCTATTCGAACATCATTTCAATTCTCCCCATATCAAGGTTAGAAGAACTAGGACCTTGGGATAGAAATGGGGGCGGATTGTTCGGTTGTTGGTACATTGGGGTCCACACTAGCCCTACAGGGGTATTTTGGTCCAGAATTTTTAGCCTAGTATAAATAGTTTCTTTTCCTATTTTTAGGGCATCAGATAGAATTTGAGACAGAGCTGCGCTCGTGACTTCTTCTCTTTTACCATTTTGAGTAATTTTAGCTTAGTTTCAACATTGAATCTTCAAGTTTTATCTAGTAATTAATTTTTATGGGCTTTTCTTCATCTATTTCTTTGTTTTCTTCTATAATTATGAGTAGCTCGACCCATTAGCTAGGGTTGTGGCACAACCCTAGTGAGGGTAATTGATGGGTCTTGTGTTTTGATGTTTGATTGTCTATGGATGTTTGATATTTGGACTGATTTAGGGTTTTAACGTTGAATTAGTGGTTGCAAACACTAGTTTATGCATAGTAGACTTTGGCTCTTCTTGAGAAAGAGAGCCTAAGTCCTTGAAATTAGTCCAACAAGGAATTGGGGCGTATTCAAGAGATTGATAGCCCCCAATTAAAGGGCTAAACCTAGAGATATTAATACCCGACTTGAACCTCAATTGCTTGCACAAATTTGCATACCCGATTGGTCTTGAGAAAGTCAATTGGGACAAAATCACTCAAACTATCGAGAGGTATAGGGTGAGTAGAATCGTGCAATGGTTATATCATACTACCCAAAATGTGACAATCTAGCCTTAGACTCAAGAATCCGTCAATTAGCCACCTAGGAGAAAGTCACTACCCTAGTGCCTTTTATCTATTTGAACAACTTGCAATAGTTTAATCTTAGCTTTACTTAGCCTAATTTAGAATTGTAGTGGTATAAAATTAGAAGTAAAATCAAAACCAATAATGTGTAGAAGTGTAATTAGGAACGATTACACAACTCCCATTTAGATAGAAACTCAACTCCAATATCTAGCTCCCTGTGGAAATCGATCACGGCCTTCTCGGGTAAAAGCTGCTTCAACCTCTCTTACTACTTCATAGTAGTATAGGGTTGACCTCGATCAGGCACTCACGACGCTTCTGCGGCTCCACACCTGCGGACAAGACCTCGCAGGTGCGGTTACACCAGATGACAGCAGGCTTCAGCTCTTCCTTCCAACTCCAATTCGATCCGTTAACCACCTGGAATCCACCCGAGGCCCCCAGGACCCCATCCAATCACACCAACCAGTCCCATAGCATAACGCAGACCTACTCGAGGCCTCAAATCACATCAAACAATGCCAAAATCATGAATCACACCCCAATTCGAGCTTTATGAACGTTAGAACTTCAAACTTCTACATCCGATGCAAGAACCTATCAAATCACGTTCGATCGACCTCAAATTTTTCACACAAGTCATATTTGACATTATGGACCTACTCCAACTTCCGGATTTGGAATCCGACCCCGATATCAAAAAGTCCACTTCCGGTCAAATTTCCCCAAAAACTTCAAATTTCAAACTTTGGCGAAATGACTCCAAAATGACCTACGGACCTCCAAATCCACTTCCGATCGCGCTCCCAATACTAGAATTACCATACAGAGCTATTCCCAGACTCGAAATCCCAAATGGATATCGATAACACTGAAATGCACTTCAACCCAAACATATGAAATTCTTCCAAAAATGCTAACTCCCACAATAAGTGCTGAAACATTCCCGGGTCTTCCAAAACCCGATCCGGATATACGCCCAAGTCTGAAATCATCATACGAACCTGCTGGAACCTTCGAATCCCGATTCTGAGGTAGTTTACTCAAAAATCCAATCTTAGTCAATTCTTTTAACTTAAAGCTTCCGAAATGAGAATTCTCTTTCCAAATCAACTCCGAACTTCCTGGAATTCAGTTCCGACCATGCGTACAAGTCATAATACTTGAAGTGAAGCTACTTAGGGCCTCAAACCACTGAACGACGGGCTAGAGCTCAAAATGACCGGTTGGGTCGTTACATTCTCTCCCACTTAAACATACATTCTCGAACGTGCTGAGAACTGCACTGAAGTAGTCTGAAATTGCTGCTTAAAACCTCGTGCACCTACCCATGCTACCACAACTCAGTTGGGCACATTAGTTTGATCAAATCTAAAGATAACCTCTTTTATTTAGGCAAATAAGCCTTAGAGCCCAGTTTCAACATCCGAAATTCTCTACTAGGCCTGTTTTCAACATATGAACACCGTATAAATCACCACACGATGCACTGATACAAGATTTCATACCATTACTGAGTTCACACCATGCACCACATCATTCACATGACCATAATAACATTCTCTTATCATAATAACTGAAATTCCACGAATTTGATGTTCCCAATACACCTCATGATATATATAAGTCTTGTTCCAACTCTCACAATACCGCAATGATGGAAGAGACATGAAGAATTCATAACTAACTGTCGAGCCGACAAATCATTGAGTCTATACTCCTGACAAGAATCATTACCTTATTCTGAACCAAATAATGGTATTTGCTCTTTAATATACTACATATAATCCGATGGCACTGATCCTAGATCCAATAACCTTGTCTCACTCAGTACAAACTGCTCAGGCAATAAGCCACCCCAGTCATGACCAAAAGTCTCATATGCTGCCACAATGTGCCAATAGGCTACTAATTCGAACATGATACATAAAGAAAACAAACTCTGGAAAGGACTACCCAACCCTCGGAAAAAATGAGAAACAAAACACACAAAATAGAATATAGAAAACTGTACTCAACATTATATTGTTGCGGCGTGCAACCCGATCCAAATAACATACCCGAGGTGCAATATATGTTCTGAAACTCAAGAGCTATCATGCTCACATAACACCGTCTCTATGCAGAACTTCAACACATAAGAAAATTATCAATCCGTTCACAACTCACACAACACAATATAGTATTTCATGAAATAGCCGATGACGAAAAAACATACCACGCTCGAATACTCCTCCATAAAGACTGTTATGCTGAACTGAACACATCTGTCTTGATATAGAGCCCATATTCATATTTAAATCCACCCACCGACCTCAACCCGATTCCGATTGCACCGTACTAGGCTAATAACCTTTCAAGGATTCATAATAATTCCTCTTTCCCATGACTAATAAGAACAACCATCATAACTGGAGTAAACCTTCATAGTCCACAACTCAATAAATCGAGTGCTCTTCAGGCATAAATTCTCAAAATCAGCGATATTACCACAACCTTCACACTTGGTTAAATTTTCCAATCAATTAAGTGACTACATGACACATTCATACAATCTCTTCATGACACACACTCCCACGACCTTCCGCACCAGATAACAAGTCAGCACATCCATACCACCGGCCGCACTAGCGCTGTAGAGTAAATCAAGAATCCAGAACCAGGATGTAAAGCCTCTTTCACAAACACCAGGCTCAGGGGATGCTGAAGACAATACCAACTTACTCTAAACATTCATATACCTTTCCTACTCATCCGAGCTCGTGACATCCTAGCCAATACCGAGCCGCAACCTTGATCCTCACTTTTAAATTTTTCATACCGCTCGCTGCACCCATCATGCCAATATGTGATAGTATAAGAATTACATCATAGTTTCCAAACCACTAATAGAGTATACACTCCATCATACATAAACCTTTCACTTGACTCATTCCAAGGGAACCATAGCAACACACGAGTAACTTCTCATCACCGTAGGACATTCAAATCCTCAAGTAGTGGTCTGAACCACCATAACCCTTCCGGGATCCGCCTACACATAACATGACATAATACTTGAATATTCCCAAATAAATCAATTACGACAGCCATCTATCCTCGCACGTACCATCACAAATCACATGCATAACTCAATCACGCTGAAGGAACTGATCACTACCACCAATATGCCAATTCAACCATGGCGAACCAATCTAACTTCTTCTAATTTATCCTTAATTGCCTCAGAATAATAATACTAATAACTCCATTCAACTCATAATAAACTCAATCTGCACTCCTCCCGTGGTGGCCTTGTATTATGAGACTACGCTATCTCAAATCCCACAAACCGTCTCATACCCTCTTTGTGCGCATTTTCGCATCTTTATCTGATATACCCATTCCGATAATACCTTTACGAATCCCAAGCCATTCTCTTTCATTCCTCCAAACCTATACTACAAGCCGAAGATATCATAGAACCTTCCAAGTCTCCTTTCATAATCTGCTGCAAAGCTCGATTCTTAACCATACTTATGGACTCGAAATCCTTAGGCACCATGCCTTAACCTTTAAATCCACTAAGACCGTTATTAAGAGTCACCCACTCTGACTTGGTCCCAAATATAGCCAACTCCAAGACTCTTCTAGCACATGAACACCCTCTTAATGAAGCACCCGTAACTACACGAAGCGTAAATCCTGGACCTTCCCCAAGCCTGAACATAATTGATAAGGCCATTTATGGAACATATCTCTCGAACCATTGCTCAAATTACCACTTATATTTTTTTCCCTTAGCTGAAATAACTTACCAATACACCGATAACCCAAAGCCTCACGAGTAGATAACCATGAAACTCAATCGTAGACGGTGGGACTCTCCCACTTAGCTTAGAGCCACTTATTACATAACCCTGGAACCCACCAAGATTCTTTCTTCATTTTTGACATGATCTTGCATAACCAACCCGCCAAATTGCTCAAAATCTTTCTGTAAAACCCTTTATGAATACTCTGAATCATTAACCACATTCACATGTCCGGCCTCTTTACTGGATAGCCAGTAGGTTCTTCGTAGAAGCTTCTCCAACCACGCGACTGGTGATCTGCTCACAGGAAATAACCCACATGTGGATAGATTACACACCAACATCTTCCAATGCTGCTGCATGAGGTACAATCACTACATCCTCTATAACCCATCATGAGCCCGTGCTCTCCACCAATCGTACTAGTCCATTCACTTCTTAGGGACATCAACTAAATGTGCAATGGTACCTCCAAATCCAAGGTCATGTTGTATCCTTCTTCATATCGGGCAACTTCTTTATGTTATATCAAATCTCCCGCCATATAATAGCCGATATTTCAAATTAAGTCCGTAGACCCAGTCATTGTCCACCCTGAATCCCAAATCACTCTAGACTTTTTCTTCGGGTGTGTAGTTATCCTTCCACTGATCTCATATGCTACTCTGCCACTCTCCCACTTTGGCCAAACCCCTCTTCTCTAAGCAACTAATTGACTCCCGCTTCTTACCCTGGCCTTCTAAAAATTTAACCACCGCACGACATTTCCCACATGTTCTTCCTCCTCTTTTGCTGCTTAGTTGATGCCTTAGATCAAAATCTATCTCAGTAGCACTTGAACCAATAGACCGCTACTAACTTTAAACCTTTCCGAAGATCATCCTTTCTCGAACCGTTGACATTAGAACATCGATTCAATCCTGAATTACCGCACCCCGCGATCTCTAACTGTCACTTCTTCAATACTATCTCACAATATCCCGCCCCAAAGGCGAATTGAAGTAAACTATAACACCGGCAAACTTAACATATTCCATCGAGGACGACGACACCGCGTCGCAGATAAAAATTCTACCATACTTAAAAACACCAAGTCTCGTTACTCCTTCAATCCAAATCTGGACATTCATAGGCCAATTGCTTTTCTTCGCCAGAAATGAAATACCGAATCTCAGAATCATGCACTGAGTAGACCTTCTTTCAAGTCATACACTACTTCCATGCATGGACAAACATCCCACCATCACATCAAATACTGTGAGATAACCATTCATGAGCATCATAGCAACTTGTGCATAGCCTCAACACATCTCAGAAGTACAACTACTGAGCTGAAATGACAGAATATCCTTCCGCAAGATGACGACAATAGCCCAAACAACTACGCAGGGAGAAACATCCCGCACCACATCTGTAGTACCATTACAATTCCTCAATTCCCGATTTATAACCAGCGCTTCACGTCACATAAGATTGAATGGGAAGGAAATTAAGGCATAAGCCTCAAAGGAATCAAATTGCACGATGAGGAATCAAGAAGGGAAGTGCTCCTAACAGCCCTGTAGCCTCTCGAAGATAAGTACAGACGTCTCCGTAGCGATATGCGAGACTCTACTAGACTTGCTCATGACTCGTGAGACCTAAGGGAACCTAGTGCTCTGATACCATGTTGTCATGACCCAAAATCCACTAAGGGTTGTGATGGCGCCGGACACCGCTGTCAGGCAAGCCAATCATATATACTTAACTAAATTCTCGTTTAAATAATTGTAAAACTATGATTTTCCCAATTTGGCTAGTAAAAGATAATCTTTATAAAATAAATAAAAGAATGTTTAGAAGTTAATACAGAATACCTCATAATCATCCCAGAACCCGGTGTCACAAGTGCATGAGCAATTTCTAGGAAATAATATAATACAATAACTATCTGGAATATAATTGGATAGAAAAGAAAACAATGCTCTGAAAGAGATTCTGCTGGTTGCGGATCGTCTCGAGAGGTGCAGCTCGCCTAAGTCCCCGTATCAACCATGCTGTTGGCCAAACTAGGCCACTAGACTTACATGCACCTGTGCAACAAAAATGCATAGCAAGTGTAGTATGAGTACGAAAATAATGTGTACCTAGTGAGTATCTCGTTTAATCTCAAAGAAGTAGAGAAGAGAGGCCAACTTTGACACTTACTAGTGGTCCAATAGTAATATATTAATAATGCGAATAATAATGGATTTATTAAAAATGGCATTAAATTCAAGTAATTCAAGAAACAATTAAACATTCCTTTTTATATTAAGAAGTCTCCAAATTCATAATCTATTATTTATCAATTTATCTCGGACCAGGGAGGCAATATCAGTTTATAAATCTCAAGCAAGCATTACAAGCAATCACAAAACATGTCAAGGTTGTACAGCCCGATCTAACAGATATTTAAACTGTGCACTGCCAGAGGGTCGAATGGCGCAAACCATAGATGCATCTATTTAATATGTCGAGGAATTCAGCCCGTTCCAAAATTAAACATACAAAGACAGTCAATCAAGAAGTCATCAAGGAACAATTATCCAGGGAAATAGAAATTTCTCTTTTATCAGTTAAGAAAATGAGGTTAAACCTTTTAGAAAATACATTTACTAATTTGATATGATTTAAGCAATTTATATTGTCAATAAGATTACAAATATTTCAGGTATAGCATGCTTTTGGGTCCTACCCGAACTTAAACATAATAGTAGCTACGCATGGACTCTCGTCATCTCGTGCATACGTAGCCCCCACAAATAGAAGCACAAATCCAATTAATTCACCTATGGGGATAATTCCCTCTTACAAGGTTAGAAAGGAGACTCATCTCGCTCCGACTCACCTATGTAATTTACTCTTAATTTCATGCCCAAAATCGTGGTCAAAATTCAAGAATATCAATTTTCTAGGTTTTCCCTCAATCCCCAAGTTTTTCACAAATTTTCATGCTCAAATCCATATACAATCATGTATTAAACTCAAAACTAGCATAAACCACTTACCTCATGCTTGGTGGTGAAAATGACACCTCAAAGTTGCTTCAAGATCGGCTCCAATGGAACAAATGGGGTTGAATTGAACCCAACCCCCAATTTAAAAGAACCTCACTACCTCCTGCATTTCCCCACCTGCGGTCACGTGATCGCTTCTGCGGTTCCGCAAGTACGACCCATAATCCGCTTCTGCGGTCCTCCTCCAGGCCCTCAACTTCTGCATCTGCGCCCTTCCTTCCGCAGGTGCGGTCTTGCTTCTACGACAAGATGACCGCATCTGCGGTCCCAGCCTAGCTCAGCCACTCTCGCTTTTGTGGCACCCAGGCTGCTTCTGCGGCTCCGCACCTATGGCAAGACCTCGCAGGTGCGGTTACACCAGATGACAGCAAGCTTTGGCTCTTCCTCCCAACTCCAATTCGATCCGTTAACCACCCGAAATCCATCCGTGGACCCCAAGACCCCTTCCAATCACACCAACCAGTCCCATAGAATAACGCGGACCTGCTCGAGGCCTCAAATCACATCAAACAATGCCGAAATCACGAATCACACCCCAATTCGAGCTTTATGAACTTTAGAACTTCAAACTTCTACATCCGACACCGGAACCTATCAAATCACATCCGGTCGACCTAAAATTTTACACACAAGTCATATTTGACATTACGGACCTACTCCAACTTTCGGATTCAAAATACGACCACGATATAAAAAAGTCCTTTTCCAATCAAACTTCCCAAAAACCTTCAAATTTCTAACTTTGGCCAAATGACTCCAAAATAACCTACGGACCTCCAAATCCACTTCCGATCGCGCTCCCAATAACAGAATCATCGTACGGAGTTATTCCCAGACTCGTAATCCCAAACGGACATCGATAACACTGAAATGCACTTCTTCCTAAACTTATGAAATTCTTCCAAAAATGCTAACTCCCACAATAGGTGCCGAAACGTTCCCGGGTCTTCCAAAACCCGATCCGGAAATATGCCCATGTCCAAATTCATTATACAAACTTGCTGGAACCTTCAAATACCGATTCTAAGGTCGTTTACTCAAAAATCCAATCTTAATCAATTCTTTCAACTTAAAGCTTCCGAAATGAGAATTCTCTTTCCAAATGAACTCCGAACTTCCCAGAATTGACTACTACTTTATTGATTTTTAGAATTGGCTGACACGGGTTGTTCAATATCTATAGAAGGGTGTACAGCCTATTTGCTGACATCTAAATCTTTGCCAGTATTTATTGTGCTTCCTTGTGGATCTTGCTCACTTAAAGTTCGCCTACTGATTAATGGCGATACTAGGATTCACAGAGATGTTCACTTGTAATTGTGACTAGTTGGAAAACATTATTCTCTACAAAACTTTTGCAAAATTTTTGGAAATTGAAATGATAAGGGAAAATCTGGAAAAAAAAAACTTCCCAGAATTCAGTTTCGATCATGCGTACAAGTCATAATATCTAAAGTGAAGCTATCAGGGCCTCAAACCGCTGAACGATGCACTAGAGCTCAAAATGACCAATCGGGTAGTTACAAATTAAATTTACGTCAAAGAAGATGGTTGGAGCTACATAAAAATTATGACGTTGATATTTCATACTATCCGGGGAAGGCAGATATGGTAGCCGACGCCCTCAGCCGTAGATCTATGGGTAGCCTATCATATTTACAGCTAGATAAGAGGGGTAGAGTATGAGATTCATCAGCTAGCTAGTCATGGAGTTCGGTTACTGGACTTAGATGATATTGGAATTACTATTTAGGATAAGATAACATCCTCTTTAGTAACTGAAGTGAATGAATGCCAGTATGAAGATTTGGTGTTAGTTTATTATAGGGATACCACCCCTCATAAGGAGGAGACACCATTGAGATTACAGAAGATGGGGTCCTCAGATATCAAGGACATTTATGTGTTGCTAATATTGCAGGGATGCATCGGCAGGTTATGGGAGAAACTCATTATTCTCGTTATTCTATCCATCTAGTATCGACAAAGATGTATCATGATATAAGGAAAGTATATTGGTGGGACGGAATGAAAAAGGATATAGCGGAGTTTGTTGCTCAGTGCCCTAACTGTTAGCAGATTAAGATTGAGAATCAAAAACCCGGTAGATTATTGCAGGCTATGGAGATTCTGACTTGGAAATGGGAAGTAATCAACATGGATGTCATCGTAGGCTTACCTCGTACCCAGCGTAAGTTCGATTCTATATGGGTGATTGTTGATAGGCTTACAAAGTCAGCCCATTTTTTGCCCGTTAGGACTATATATTCCGCAGAGGATTATGCAAGACTTTATATTAAAAAAATAGTACGACTACATGGTGTCCCTGTATCTATTATCTCGGATAGAGGAGCTCAATTTACAGCTCACTTCTGAAGGTCTTTCCAAAAAAGGATTGGGGACTCAGGTAAGTCTTAGTACAACATTACATCCCCAGATAGATGGACAGGCTAAACATACTATTCAAACACTTAAGGATATGTTACGAGCTTGTGTGATAGACTTCAAAGGTATCTGGGATGATCATCTGCCGCTTATTGAGTTCGCATATAATAATATCTACCATTCCAATATTTAGATGGCTCCATACAAAGCTCTTTACGAGTGGAAGTGTAAGTCACCTATAGGGTGGTTCGATGTTGGGGAAACTACATTAGTAAGACCAGAATTGGTGCAATAGGAAATCGAGAAAATTAAGCTAATACAGGAAAGGCTATTAGCAGCTCAAGGCCATCAGAAGTCTTATGTGGATAATTGATGGCGAGACTTGGAGTTTCAGGTTGACGACTGGGTATTCCTAAAGGTATCACCAATGAAAGGTGTTATGAGGTTTAGAAATAAAGGAAAAGTTAGCCCTCGGTACATTGGACCATATAGGATCATACGCAAGGTAGGCCAGGTAACATATGAGTTAGACTTGCCTTCAGACTTGGAATCTGAACATCCAGCCTTTCATGTGTCTATGCTCCATAAACGTATCGAAGATCCTTCCAGAATCGTATCAGTTGATGACGTTCAGGTCACAAAGCATCTATCATATGAAGAAACTCCCATTGCTATATTAGACAGATATGTTCGGAGATTGAGAACTAAAGACGTAGCTTCGGTAAAAGTACTTTGGAAAAACAATAATGTGGAAGAAATGACTTGGGAGGCCGAGTAAGACATGAAGTCTAGATATCCCTACTTATTTCCTCCTACAGAGAAGGGTCCGACTAAGACATCACAACCTTAAGGTACGTGTATGAATTCTTGTGATAGTTATTGTCATTGGTCGTGTGAGGCCATTGTCGTTATTAATGATAGTGGTCCTATGTGGCATTGAATTATTGAGTTTCTACAGGAAGAATTGGTAGTAGTATTATTACAAAGGTGACGCTGCCAAATTTATATAGATCCCAGGGAGTTGAACATTCGAGGACGAATGTATCTAAAGGGGGAAGGATGTTACATCTCGCGTTTTCGTACGTTAAAGTTTCGTCTTCAGTTAATCGACATAGACGCGGGGATGAGGTTATCTTTAGGTTAACGTATTTATACTATTTATAACAAGCAATAAGTAAGTTCCATGAAGGATAAAGGGTACACGAATTAAAGAAAATAAGTTTCGTTGAAAGTTGCCGATTTGGGATAAAATATGGTCCGAGCTATAATACCCGATATTTATGGACTAGTACCATAAAAGGTACCATATGACCATGATAGTATGGTGTATAAAGTGTATTAAAAATAAGTAAAATTTTAAGTAATTTGAGATAATTCTTAATTATATGGATAATTGGTTAATTATCGGGTAGTGGGATATTACCTAATTAATAAATTAGTGGATAAAGATTTAAAAACCCCACCCCACCCCACGTGGCAGCAAGTCACTTCCTAAGAGATATGACTCTTAGTCATTTGTAATTAGGTGGCAAGATAATGTGTTGGTAACAAGACACCTCCCTTCTAATATTTTCTTAGTTAGCAATGTTAGTAACCCAAAACATATCATTCTAACAAGATACTTCCTTTTTGCAAAGTTAGCAACGAAAATTCGGACAAGATTCCTACAAAACTCCTTACCCAAAGTTTATGACCATTTCTAAGTATTCTTACACAATCCTTGGAGCTTCAATAATTTAGTTTCTTGAATATTTCCTCTGAATACGTGATCTCTCAATTCCATTTTGCATGTAGATCATTCTTATATTCTCATTAATCATGGTAATTGGATATTCCTAGGATGTTTTATCTTCCGAAATAGTAAACAATTCCAACGAGAATTGTTAGAACCGTAATAACATAAAATTTTGCGGTTCAAAATGAGTACGGTGCAACCTTTTCCAAGAATATCATACGGATTTTTCCCTACTCCAGGTATGTTAAGGCTATCCCTTCTTTTTTTTTGGCATGATCCAAATTATACAGAAGAAACGAGCAAATACACAGTTTTTATAAATGACTCTATTCATAGAAATACTAGGATCTCTATGTTCTTAATTCCCCATGTGACATATATTATATCTTCTATTCATGGGTCTCAGAATAATACGCAGTTGATAAAGTTTATCCGAAGGGAGTGTTGAGATTATTAACATATTTTCATGTATTTCATTTATTTATACATGTACATTGACCCATGACCAGATGGTGTTATATATGTGTATTTATATGTATATAGGATATAGGAAAAAGTTACGACGTCATATACACACCACCACCTGATCAGTTGGTATATGTTGATGATTTTGCCCACAGTGACCAAGATGATATGATGGGATGCCCTCAAAGGCTTGATGATATTACATATACCTATACCTATGCATGACACGACATTTATATGCACGTGCATGACACTATAAATGTTGCAAAATTTACAAAGTTATTCAAACTTATAGGTGGATTTCATTATTCCATGTTTTATGTATGTCTTTTATGTACTGATTGTCATGTCTTACATACTCAGTACATTATTCGTAATGACGCCCTATTTTTCGGGGCCTGCATTTCATGCCCGCAGGTGTAGGTAAGCAAGCTGACTGTCCCGTTTCTTAAGATCCTTGATCAACGAGAGTTGGCGTGCTCCACTTGATCTGGAGCTGCTTTTGATTTTGGTACGATATTCTTGTATACATATATGGGTATGATGTGGCTCAGTCCCGTCTTTGTACAGTTGTATTTCTATTAAAGGTCTATAGACAACTATGTATAGTTGGATAGTATGTGGCATTGTCGGCTTTCAGTTTTGGGTATATAGTTGTCTATAGCAGCCTTACCGGCTCGCCCACTCTATTCCGCATGTATATGTACATATGTCTTTTGGATAGGTTTCCCTCACGTATGTTATCCATGTTTATCTCTTAAACACATGCTTAAGGATGTTCGACATGTAAGATTCGGGCACCCGTCGCGGCCTATCAATTTGGGTCGTGATAATTTTGGTATCAGTTAAGGAGTTATTACCTATGGCAGAACAAAGAATGTGTGCAAGGCACATGTTATCTAACTGGTCTAAGAAATGGAAAGGAGAAGAAAGGAGGAAATAATTCTGGAAGGTTACAAAGGCCAGCTATCTGTTTAAGTACAATAATGAAATTGCAAACATGAGGAAACTTGGCTCAACTATATGTGAAAACATGATGAAGTACCCAAGAGAGTCATGGTAGTCATGGTGCAGGGCATTCTTCCAAGAATATTCCAAGAGTGACATAGTAGAGAATAACATATGTGAGACTTTTAACTCATGGATATTGGCTGCTAGGCACAAAAGTATTGTTACCATGTTAGAGGAGATTAGGCATAAGATCATCTCTAGACAGGTTGATATGATAAAGTTTGTTGAAACATGGATTTCAGATATATCACCTATGGCTAGGCTAACATTAGAATAAAACAAGGATTTGGCTAGGCAGTGCCAAGTTATATGGAATAGGCATGATGGATTTGAAATAAAAAAAAGGGATTTGAGGTTTATAGTTGACACTAAGATGAAGACTTATAGTTATAGACTTTGGAGGTTGAGGGGCATCCCATGTGAACATGTTGTGTGTGCATACTATTACCTACAAGATGATACAAATCAATATATTGAGCATTGGTATACAAAGAAAAACATTTCTGAAGGCTTATGAACACTTCATTAAACCAATTCCTAACCTGAAGATATGGCCTAAGAGTGATAATCCTACCATTAGAACCACTAGCCCCAAAGCTAATGTCAGGCAGACCCCAAAAAAATTGAAGGAAGGACATGAATGAACCTAAGAAGAAATGGAGAAAGTTGTCCAAAAAAGAAGTCAAGATGATATGTTCACAATGTCATCAAGTAGGCCACAAGAAAAAAGCATGTACATCAAGGGTATGATATGTTATTATCTAACTTTATATTAATCATTTAAGTTGAAATCTGTATGTTTGTATTCATTTTAGAGTGCACCTGGAGGGTCTTCAAGTAGACAAGAACCACAGGGAAGCCAATCAAGTCAACTAACTCGAAGGAGTTCAATCTATGGTGAAGCAACAACAACTGTCAATAGAGAAAGGGGCAGGGGAAGAGGAAATGCATCTAGTGCAGCTATTACACCTACAAAAGATGCATTTCTAGATGCACTTCCTCAGACTTCTCCCAGAGGAAGAGCCCCAAAACCAAAGGCAGCAATAGGATCTTCATTTGCTAGAAAAAAGGGGAAGGAGACGTGGACCTGCAACTGCAGAATCATCTGCTGCTTATGGGGAAAAGGCCAAGAACTATTATCTTTGGATGCTAAACTAACACAGAGACTGTAAGGACAGCCCTTAATGTAAGAATCTTGATTTTTGGTTTGGTTTTAGTTTTTGCAGCCTGGTTTCTAGTTATTTTTGCAGCCTGGTTATCCAATTCTAGTTATTTTCAATTTTTTACTTACTTAGGCTTCTGATTTTGGATAATTACAGCCTGGTTTTTCAAGTGAAATGGTTGTAAACCATGGGACTAGAGTAAGGAGCACCACTGATATGAATATGGATGATGGAATTAGGCTTCCAGAACTTAGATGGAATGAGACAGATGCTATACTACTTCGCAACTGCAGCAAATGAGTGCAAGTAGATGAAACAAAGCTGGACCACAAGCAATTCAACTCAAGTGATCATGGATAAACTAGCCTAAAAAATTAGTGACCAGTCAAAATTATGTAATATGCAGCACTTGCTTTTGTTAAAACTTGCTTTTTTTGTTGAATGTAGTTTGTTGTACTCACTGGTATATTTTAGAACTGGATTATGTAATATGGCAGCACTTCTTTGATTTGCAATGAACTAAGCTCCATTCTTTTGCACTACTGTAATATGCACTTCTGTAATTTGCAACACTTCTTTTAGTAGCTTTTGCAATGAAGTAAGTTCCATTCCATTCATAAGACTAAAGAATTGCAGTAAATACTAAAGAATTGTAAATTTTTTAACAAAAACAAAGATACATTGCATTGATAAGGCAATATTATTTACACAAAATAGGATTCTTACCATCCCAAGTACAACAGCAATGAACAAAAGTATAGCAACAGTTCCCAACACTAACTATATTAACTAGCTTAAATAACAAACGATTTTTCCAGAAACTTGGCTCAATCCACCAATAAGAGCAAGAACCACAATAAAGTCATATGATTAAGGCCACCAGTAGAACAACAAACACTATTGTGTTCCTCTATTTTTTTGCTCGATCTCTTTCTTGATCTAATGGCTTCACTTTCTTCAACAAATCCCATATAACTCTATTCGCTTGCTCAGGAAATTCGTCCTCAAATCATCTAAAATGTGTACCCATTGTCCTTAAAAAATGAACTGATATAGATCAATGGCAAATAAAATTGTATAAAAGAATTTTTTGTGGAATACACTTACTTTGCCAATTTTGCATACAAAGTACCTTCTTCCCGAGTTAGCACCACACCATGAAATTTTTAGTTCAAACGGACGACCATATTGACATCAGTAAACCCTTTCAGTGTTTTGGGACATTATTCAAACAGAAATTAAGAGAAGTAGCAGGAAAGATTACGTCAAAAATTCGACTAAGGAGGATAGAGTTCTTCCAAATTAAAAAAAAAAAGAAACTCCGATTTAGCTCAGTTGAAATAGTGAGAAATTAAGGCTAGGGAGAAGATAACAATGGAGAAAGGGGCTAAAATAAGAAAAATAATGTGGGGTTTGGTTTATTACCGTTGGAATAGTCCATGTCAGCTTTTTTTATAACGCTCACGCGCTAAACATTTGTGATTCCCATGCAAGGTGGACCATGTGTTTTTTGTGTCTAAGTGACACAGTAATAACCTTGTTATAGGGTCCAAATGGAACTATCTTTGTCCAATGGGAGGGGACGGGACAGACAAAATTAACGGGACGAGACGGGACGACATTTAGCCGGGGCGGTGGCGAGATGAGATGAATCGGGACGGGATAAACAGGACAAAACGGTAGGCCCATCCCATATCGCTAACAAATGGGGATTGGACAGGATGGGACGGTTTTGCGGGCCTTAAGTGGGCCTTTTTAAAAATAATTATTTAAGCATTAAGTTTGGAAACGGCTAGTTTTTTGACAATGACTAAGTTTTTAAAGTTTGCAACGGCTAGTTTTTTGACTTATGTAATAAACTTAAATGTTAAAATAGAAATTAAGAAACTAAGTAAAGAATTATAAAATATTAAAATAAAAGATTTGTAATGAAATATTCTAGTAACTATAATAGAGTTATAATTTATTTAATATAATTTCAAGCCATTAAGTAACTAAGTAAGAGTGTAAGACAATTCATAAAAAAATTCAATGCTTAGAGACTTTTATTTTATTAATTGAACTTTCAAATCTCACATACAAATAATTCTTTTGAAGAGCACCTAATCTACGCAACCACCTTCTAGGAAGGGTTCTGTTTGAACTAGACCTCTTAGTAGCCAATTACAAATTATCATACTAATATTTGTAAGCTCTTATATAGCTTCTTTGTAACTTATCAATAATATCTCTCGGACATTGTTCTGGAATTGGCAATGTTGACTGATGTTCCATGAGTTCCATGTCGTCATCGCTCCCAGTACTAAGTATCTCATTGTATTTTTCTTCTTTCCTAGTGGTTAATTTTTCAAAACCAAGATTTCTTCTTTCTGTATTAATCCAATCTCTGAATAATACGGAAATCTCTAGGTTGTCCTTCGCTAATGAATATCTATGATCTCCGATTTAAAATCTTAGCGCTCTAAAAGCATTCTCTGATGCTACTGATGATGCTTGAATAGCCAGGATATCTCGGGCCATTATTGAAAGTGTTGGAAAAGCCTTGCCACGCTCCCTCCACCATGCCAAAAGTTGTTTGTTGCCTTCTTCATCTTTAATACTTTCCAATCCTTGATTAAGATAATAATCAAGTTCATCATTAATAAAGGAATCAAAACCTATTATATCATCCATATCTTCCTATAGAACTTCTTGTGATGACCCGGTCAGTCGCCTCATGAGTTACCGTCCCATTTTCCCCATTTCTTCTTTATGTTTTGTTTATCCATATTATGTGGTATCGGATTGGTCGGATCGAATCCGGAATGATTTTGGTAAGATTTGAGACACTTAGTCTCTTTTAAGGAAGCTTAAGTTAGAAAAGTCAACCGGATGTTGACTTATATGTTAGAGGGCTCGGATGTGAGTTATGATGGTTTGGATAGCTTCGGGAGGTGATTTGGGACTTAGGAGCGTGATCGGAATGAGTTTTGGAGGTTCGGAGTAGATTTAGGCTTAATTGGCGAAGTTGATATTTTGGCGATTTCCGGTTGGTAGGTGAGATTTTGATATAGGGGTTGGAATGGAATTTCGAGAGTTGAAGTAGTTCCGTGGTGTAATTTGGGATGTGTGTACAAAATTTCTGATCATTCAGACGTGGTTTAGTTGGGTTTTTGATCAAAAGCAGAATTCGAAAGATTTTGGAAACTTAGGCTTGAATCTGATGTGTTTTGGTTGATTTGATGTTGTTTTGAGCATTCTGAAGGTTGGAACAGTTTGAATGAGGTTATGAGATATGTTGGCATGTTTGGTTGAAGTCCCGGGGGCCTCAGGTGAGTTTCGGGTGGTCAATCGGACCATTTCATGAAGTTTGGAATTGCAGAAATCTGTTGCTCAGTGTTGCAGACAATTGACCTTCGCGTTCGCGAGAGGGGAACCGCGATCACGAAGGGCTAGCTGGAGAAGGCTGAGATTTTGGCCTTCGCGTTCGCGAGGGAGTCTCCGCATTCACGAATGTCTGGGAAGTGATTCATCGCATTCGCGGGAAGGGGAGCACGTTTGCGTAGAGAAAATTGGTCAGCTGGGTTTTAGGTCGAGTTGTTCATCGCGTTCGCGAGAGAGGGACTGTGTTCGCGAAAAGTTAGTCTGAGGAACCATCGCGTTCGCGATGGGCATGTCGCGTTCGTGTAAGAGGATTTTTGGTCAAAGTCATTTTGTGCTTCGCGAACGTGAGGCATTGACCGCGCTCGCGAAGAAGGAATTAAGGCCTGGGCAGAATGTTTAAATACTCGTCTTGTCCGCAAGTTTGGGGTTTATTTCTTCCATTGTTAGTCATTTTTGGAGCTTTTGGAAGGGAATTGAAGATGGATTCAAGGGGAATCACTTGGAGCTAAGATTCTTGGACTTAAAACTCGATTCTAATGTGAATTCCACCTAAATAATCATGGAAATTAAGCCAAATTTGAAGAACTAGGGATTGGGAACTTAGACCTTTAATTGAGGATTTAAAGGACCGTTTGAGGTCGGATTTCAGAACTTTTGATATGTATGAACTCGTGGGAAGATAAGAAATCTATTAATTTAAAAATTATCAAATTCTGAGACGTGGGCCCGGGGTCGGGTTTTAGTAATTTCGGGATTTGTGCCGTATTTTGATTACTTTTGCTTGGGCTTCATTCCCTTAGCATATTTTGATGTCGTGATTCTGATTTTGGATAGATTCGATGCGAGTGGAGGCCGATTCAAGGGGCAATGGCATAGCGAGTTAGAGATTTGACCTGTTCGAGGTGAGTAATAATTGTAAATGATGTTCTGAGGGTTTGAAACCTCGGATTGCACATTGTAGTGCTATATTGAGGTGAGGCATACGCTTGATGACGAGCATGGGGTCGTGCACTATTGGGGATTGGGACTTGATCCATCCCGATTGATTATTTTACCGCGTATTTGATTAAAATCTATTTGTTATCATCATTATTTGGGCTGAATGCCATATTTAGTCTTTGTGCCAACTATTTGAACCCTTCGGGGACTTTTATTGATATTTCCTCACTGTTTTGACTTTATACTTGAACTCGATCCTGATATATTTCACTGTTTTCGTACTCAGCCATGTTTACTCTGTTTTAACACTTAAATGTTCTTATAAATGATATTTTGGGCTGAGAATCATGTTTTACTATTACCCAAGTGGCTTGTGAGGATTTCAACTGAGTAAGGTAGAGGGCCTATGTTGTGAGGAAACATTCGATATTGTTTATGAGGCCGATGGCCTGAGATATGTACGCCACGAGGTGGCTTAATTGATATGAGGCCGAGAGTCTAGTGATGTATGCCACGAGATGGCTAGTTATTTTGCTTGGGCCGTAAGGGGCCCCTCTAAGAGTTTGCATATCCCCAGTGAGCGCGGGTACCTAGTATGATGTAAGATTGAGCTCGAGGGGTTGGTATTGTTTTGAGATGTTGCCCGAGGGGCGGAATTGTTGATACTGTGCTCGGGGGAAAACCTTTATCTGTTTATTTTTCCTTAATTACCTGTCAATTACCTCCTTAATTGTTGAAAAGGCTTTTTATGAAGTTTAAGCTACGTAAAAGGATTTTTACCTATCTTTCGCTGGTTTTACTGATTTTTACTGGTTTTACTACTTCATTATAGCTGGTAATGTGCCTTACGTGATTTCCTGCTTTCAGTCTTTATTTATGATTATTACTCACTGAGTTGGAGTACTCACTTTACTCCCTGCACCTTGTGTGCAGATTCAGGCGTATCTGGTCCCGCTTCCGAGTGCTGATCTTCCCAGCTCAGGCAGATCCGACGAGTCTCTAGGTAGTTGTTGGCATTTGCAGCCCGTAGCTCTTCCCTATCTTATTTCTTCATGTTCTTAGTTTTCTGTATTAAACATTGTAGTTGATTTGGAGTATTTCGTTTTTGTTAGATGCTCATGACTAGTGACACCCTGGTATCGGGATGTGTTGGGTTATTTTCCGCGAATTATGCTATTAACTGCTTAAACCTTGGTTTATTAAACATGCTTTAGACTGTTTCTTGATACTTAATTGTTAACTACTGAAATGGGTAGTGTCGGCTAGCCTAGTTCCATGATAGGCGCCATCATGACCGGGTTGATTTTGCGGTCATGACAAGTTGGTATCAGAGCCTAGGTTACATAGGTCTCACGAGTCATGAGCAGGTTTAGTAGAGTCTTGCGGATCGGTACGGAGATGTTTGTATTTATCCTCGAGAGGCTGCAGAACCTTTAGGAAAAACTTCATATTCTTGAAATTCTTGTCTTGCGAATTTGTTGATCCGAGTACTAATCTTTTGTTATTCTATTCTCTCACAGATGTTGAGGAAACGTGCTACCGGTCGGGATGGATGACCACCAGTACCACCAGCTGTGGCCACTAGACGCCGAGGACGTGGTCATGGTTGTGGTAGGGGCAGAGCAGCTAGGGCAGCACCCGCAGATCCACCAGCTGCCCAGTTCAGGATCAGGTTCTAGTTGTGGACGCTCCCGCATCACCATCTCAGGCACCAACTGTGCCCATTATGATTCCGGGTCTTCAGGAGGCTTGACTCAGATCTTATCAGTTTGCACTAGCCTAGCTTAGGTGGTTTCAGCCACTACAGCCGCAACTACTTCTCAGGCCGGGGGAGGTAATTAGACCCCTGCCGCTCGCACACCTGAGCAGGTCGTACAGGGACTTCAGACGCCGGGGGCACATCCAGCCCAGCCGGTTGCAGCTGCTCCGGACTATGTAGTTCCTGCCATGCCAGAGGATGAGCAGCGTAGGTTGGAGAGGTTTGGTAGACTTCAGCCTCCGACCTTCAGTTGTGTAGAGGGCGAGGATGCCCAGGGCTTTTTGGAAAAGTGTTAGAGGATGCTTCGTACAGCGGGTATTCTGGAGACTAGCGGGGTCGCTTTTACTACTTATCAGTTTTGTGGAGTTTCCTTCGCTTGGTGGGAGGATTTTGAGAGGCGTAGGCCTGTTGGTGCAGCACCCCTTACCTGGCAGCAGTTCTCCGTTCTCTTTCTGGAGAAGTATGTGCCGCAGTCTCGCAGAGAGAAGCTGCACAGGCAGTTTGAGTGGTTGCATCAGAAGGAGATGACCATGTCGCAGTATGAGTTGAGGCTCTCCGAGTTAGCTCATCATGCCATGTAGTTGGTTCCAACAAATAGAGAGAGGATTAGGAGGTTTGTTGATGGCCTCACTTATCAGCTTCGTATTCTCATGACCAGGGAGAGGGTGATTAGTGCTACTTTCGAGGAGGTTGTGGATATTGCCCGTGATATTGAGTCTGTTCATCACTAGGAGCGAGAGGAGAGGGAGGCCAAGAGGCCTCGAGGATCTGGTAGTTACAGTGGTACTCCTTCGAGAGGTCAGTTTTAGCATGGCAGAGGTCGTCCATTTAGGCCTGCTCAGCCAGCTCACCCAGGTTATCGTGGGGCATCATCGGGTCATGGTTCTCATAGTTCTCATCAGGGCCAGTCATCACTTAATGCCCTTCCAGCTCAGAGTTCGACTCGTGCTCCATCAATTCAGGGTTCTTCTACGCCAAGTGCATCTTCTAGTTACTTTGATACGAGGTGTTCCATTCAATCCCCTTCTCCAACACCTGGAAGTTGTTATGAGTGTGGAGAGATGGGTTTTATGTGGAAGCAGTTCCCTCGTCATTTTGCGGGTTCATCTCAGTAGAGGGGCCAGTCATCGGTTTCAGCGCCGGTTACTTCATCACCACCTGCCCAGCTAGCTAAGGGTGGAGGATAGACAGCTAGGGGTCTCCCCAGAGAGGATGGTCGACCAGGTGGCTGTCAGGCCCATTTTTATGCACTTCCAGCAAGACCCGATGTTATTGCTTCAGATATTGTTATTATAGGTATTGTTTCAGTATGCCACAGAGATGCCTCTGTATTATTTGATCCCGGTTCCACCTTTTCTTACGTGTCATCATACTTTGCTCGTTATTTGGGTATGTCTCGTGAGTTTCTTGCTTCACCTATTCATGTATCTACCCCAGTGGGTGATACTGTTATTGTAGATCATGTGTACTGGTCGTGTGCGGTGACTATTGGGGGTCTAGAGACCTATGTGGACCTTTTATTATTGTGTATGGTGGATTTCGATGTCATTTTGGGCATGGATTGGCTATCTCCGTGTCATGCTATTCTAGATTGTCATGCTAAGACAGTCCCATTGACTATACCGGGTGTGCCACGGATTGAGTGGCGAGGTGTGACTAATTATGTTCCTAGCAAAGTAATCTCATTCTTGAAGGCCCAGCGTATGGTTGGGAAAGGTTGTCTTTCGTATCTAGCCTTTGTTAGGGATGTCGGTACTGAGACTCCCAGTATTAATTTAGTTCTAGTTGTGAGGGATTTTCCCGATGTGTTTCTTGCAAACCTGTCGGGTATGCCACCGGACAAGAATATTGATTTTGGTATTGACCTGGTGCCGGGCACTCAGCCTATTTCTATTCTGCCGTATCGTATGGCCCCAGTAGAGTTGAAAGAGTTAAAGGAGCAGCTTCAGGAACTCCTTGATAAGGGGTTCATTCGGCCTAGTGTGTCACCTTGGGATGTGCCGGTTCTATTTATGAAGAAGAAGGATAGCACTATGAGGATGTGCATTGATTATAGGCAATTAAACAAGGTAACAGTTAAGAACAAATATCCTTTGCCTCACATTGATGATTTATTCGACCAACTTCAAGGAGCGAGAGTGTTCTCCAAGATTGATCTCCATTCAGGTTATCACCAGTTGAAGATCAGGGACTCGAATATTTTTAAGACGACTTTCAGGACCCGATATGGTCATTATGAGTTCTTGGTGATGTCTTTTGGGCTAACCAATGCCCCAGCATTGTTCATGCATTTGATGAACAGCGTGTTCCAACCTTATCTTGACTCATTTGTCATAGTCTTCATTGATGATATTTTGGTGTATTTGTGTAGTCAGGAGGAGCACGCGGGGCATTTAAGAGTTGTGTTGCAGAGATTAAGGGAGGAGAAGCTTTATGCAAAATTCTCTAAGTGTGAGTTTTGGCTCAGTTCAGTGGCTTTCTTGGGACACGTGTTGTCCAGTGAGGGTATTCAGGTTGATCTAAAGAAGATATAGGTGGTTCATAGTTGTCCCAGATCGTCCTTAGCCACAAAGATTCACAACTTCCTTGGTTGGCAAGCTATTATCGCTGGTTCGTTCAGGGATTCTCGTCTATCGCATCGCCCTTGACCAAGTTGACTCAGAAGGGTGCTTCATTTGTATGGTCGGACGAGTATGAGGAGAGCTTTCAGAAGCTCAAGACAGCTTTAACCACAGCTCCAGTGTTAGTTTTGTCATTAGCTTCAGGTTCATATACCGTATATTGTGATGCTTCGAGAGTTGGTATTGGTTGTGTATTGATGCATAAGGGTAGAGTTATTGCTTATGCTTCTCGTCAGTTGAAGCCCCAGGAGAAGAACTACCTCATTCATGATTTGGAGTTGGCTTCCATAGTTCACATGTTGAAGATTTGGAGGCATTACTTGTATGGTGTGTTTTGTGAGGTGTTTACTGATCATCGCAGTCTCCAACACTTGTTCAAGCAGAAGGATCTTAATTTGAGGCAGCGGAGACGGTTGGAGTTGCTAAAGGATTATGATATCACTATATTGTACCATCCGGGAAAGGCCAATGCGGTGGCTGACGCTTTGAGCCGAAAGATAGTGAGTATGGGGAGTTTGGCATATATTCCAGTTGGGGAGAGATCTCTTGCAGTTGATGTTCAGTCCTTGGCAAATCATTTCTTGAGGTTAGATATTTTGGAGCCCAATCGAGTATTGGCTTGTGTGGTTTCTCGGCCTTCTTTATATGATCTCATCAGAGAGCGCCAGTATGATTATACGCATTTGTTTGTCCTTAAGGATAGGGTTCAGCATGATGATGCCAGAGATGTGACCATCGGTGATGATGGGGTGTTAATGATGTAGGGCCGGATTTGTGTGCCCAATGTGGATGGGCTTCGGGAGTTGATTCTGAAGGTGGCCCAAAGCTCGCGGTATTCCATTCATCTGAGTGCCGCGAAGATATATCAGGATCTGAGACAGCACTATTGGTGGTGGATAATGAAGAAAGACATTGTGGAATTTGTAACACAATGTCTCAATTGTCAGCAGGTGAAATATGAGCATCGGAGACCGGGTGGCTTACTTCAGCAGATGGATATTCCAGAGTGGAAGTGGGAGAGGATCACTATGGATTTTGTAGTTGGACTCCCACGGACCTTGAAGAAGCTCGATGCTATTTGGGTGATTGTGGATCGGTTGACCAAGTCTGCGCACTTCATTCCTGTGTGTACTACCTATTCTTTAGAGTAATTGGCAGAGATCTATATCCGGGAGATTGTTCGTTTGAATGGTGTCCCAGTTTCCATCATTTAAGATAGGGGCACTTAGGTTACATTGCAGTTTTGGAGGTCTGTGCAGTGAGAGTTGGGTACTCATGTTGAGTTGAGCACAGCTTTTCACCCTCAGACGGACGGGCAGTCCAAGCGCACTATTCAGATATTGGAGGAGATGTTTCATGCTTGTGTCATTAATTTTGGAGTGTTATGGGATCAGTTTCTACAGCTTGCATAGTTTGCTTATAATAACAACTACCAGTCGAGTATTCAGATGGCTCCATATGAGGCTCTGTATGGGAGGCGGTATAGATCTCCAGTTGGTTGGTTCGAGCCCGGTAAGGCTAGGCTATTGGGGACAGACTTGGTGCAAGATGCTTTAGAAAAGGTGAAGGTGATTAAGGAGAGGCTTCGTACAGCGCAGTCGAGGCAAAAGAGTTATGCTGACAGGCCGGTTGCAGCTGCTCAGGACTATGTAGTTCCTAACATGCCAGAGGATGAGCAGCGTAGGTTGGAGAGATTTGGTAGACTTCAGCCTCCGACCTTCAGTGGTGCAGAGGGCGAGGATGCCCAGGACTTTTTGGACAAGTGTCAGAAGATGCTTCGTACAATGGGTATTCTAGAGACCAGTCGGGTCGCATTCACTACTTATCAGTTTTCTGGAGTTGCCTTTGCTTGGTGGGAGGATTTTGAGAGGCGTAGGCCTGTTGGTGCAGCACCCCTTACCTGACAGTAGTTCTCCATTCTCTTTCTGGAGAAGTATGTGCCATAGTCTCGCGGAGAGGAGCTGCGCAGACAGTTTGAGTGGTTGCGTCAGAGGGAGATGACCTTGTCGCAGTATGAGTTGAGGCTCTCTGAGTTAGCTCGTCATGCCATCTGGTTGATTCTGACAAATAGAGAGAGGATTAGGAGGTTTGTTGATGGCCTCACTTATCAGCTTCGTATTCTCATGACCAGGGAGACGGTGATTGGTGCTACTTTAGAGGAGGTTGTGGATATTGCCCGTGAGATTAAGTCTGTTAGTCACTAGGAGCGAGAGGAGAGGGAGGCCAAGAGGCCTCGAGGATCTGGTAGTTACAGTGGTACTCCTTCGAGAGGTTAGTTTCAGCACGGTAGAGGTCGTCCATTCAGGCCTGCTCAGCCAGCTCGCCCAAGTTATTGTGGGCCAGTCATCACTTAGTGCCAGTCATCACTTAGTGCCCTTCCAGCTCAGAGTTCGACCCGTGCTTCATCAGTTCATGGTTCTTCTATACTAGGTGAATCTGCTAGTTACTCCGGTGCGAGAGGTTCCCTTCAGTCCCCTTCTCCAGCACCTGGGAGTTGTTATGAGTGTGGAGAGATGGGTTATATATGGAGGCAATTCCCTCGTCGTTTTGTGGGTTCATCTCAGCAGAGGGGTCAGTAATCAGCTTTAGCACCGGTTAATTCATCACCACCTGCCCAGCCAGCTAGGGGTGGAGGACAGGCAGCTAGGGGTCGCCCCAGAGGGGGAGGTCGACTAGGTGGCGGTCAGGCCCATTTCTATGCACTTCCAGCAAGACCCGATACTATTGCTTCAGATGCTGTTATTAGAAGTATTATTTCAGTATGCCACAGAGATGCCTCTATATTATTTATCCTGGTTCCACCTTTTCTTATGTGTCATCATACTTTGCTCGTTATTTGGGTATGCCTCATGAGTTTCTTTCTTCAACTGTTCATGTATCTACCCTCGGTGGGTGATACTGTTGTTGTATACCGTATGTACCAGTCATGTGCGGTGACAATTGGGGGTCTGGAAACCCATGTGGACCTTTTATTATTGTGTATGGTGGATTTCGATGTCATTTTGGGCAAGGATTGGCTATCTTTGTGTCGTGCTATTCTGGACTGTCATGCTAAGACAGTCCCATTGGCTATACCGGGAGTGCCACGGATTGAGTGGCGAGCTGTGACTAATTATGTTCCTAGAAAAGTGATCTCGTTCTTGAAGGCCTAACGTATGGTTGGGAAAGGTTGTCTTTCGTATCTAGCCTTTATGAGGAATGTCAGTGCTAAGACTCCCAGTATTGATTCAGTTCCAGTTGTGAGGGATTTTCCTGATGTGTTTCCCGCAGACCTACCCGGCATGCCACTGGATAGGGATATTGATTTTGGTATTGACCTGGTGCCGAGCACTCAACCCATTTCTATTCTGTCATATCATATGGCCCCATCGGAGTTGAAGGAGTTAAAGGAGAAGCTTTAGGAACTCCTTGATAAGGGGTTCATTTGGCCTAGTGTGTCACCTTGGGGTGCGCCGGTTCTATTTGTGAAGAAGAAGGATGGCACTATGAGGATGTGCATTGACTATAGGCAATTGAACAAGGTAACAGTTAAGAACAAGTATCATTTGCCTCACATTGATGATTTATTCAACCAGCTTTAGGGAGCGAGAGTGTTCTCCAAGATTGATCTCCGTTTAGGTTATCACTAGTTGAAGATCAGGGACTCAAATATTCTTAAGACGGCTTTCAGGAACCGATATGGTCATTTTGAGTTCTTGGTGATGTCTTTTGGGCTAACCAATGCCCCAACAACATTCATGCATTTGATGAATAGCGTGTTCAATCCTTATCTCGACTCGTTTGTCATAGTCGTCATTGATGATATTTTGGTGTATTCGCGTAATTAGAAGGAGCACGCGGAGCATTTGAGAGTTTTGTTGTAGAGATTGAGGGAGGACAAGCTTTATGAAAAATTCTCTAAGTGTGAGTTTTGGCTCAGTTCAGTGGCTTTCTTGGGGCACGTAGTTTCCAGAGAGGGTATTCAGGTTGATCTGAAGAAGATAAAGGCTGTTCAAAGTTGGCCCAGACCGTCCTCAGCCATAGAGATTCGTAGCTTCCTTGGCTTGGCAGGTTATTATCGTCGGTTAGTTTAGGGATTCTCGTCTATCGCATCACCATTGACCAAGTTTACTTAGAAGGGTTCTTCATTTGTATGGTCGGACGAGTGCGAGGAGAGCTTTCAGAAGCTCAAGACAGCTTTGACCACAGCTCCAGTGTTAGTTTTGCCATCAGCTTCAGGTTCATATACCATGTATTGTGATGCTTCGAGAGTTGGTATTGGTTGTGTATTGATGCAGGAGGGTCGAGTTATTGCTTATGCTTCTCGTCAGTTGAAGCCCCAAGAGAAGAACTACCCCATTCATGATTTGGAGTTGGATGCCATAGTTCATGCATTGAATATTTGGAGGCATTACTTGTATGGTGTGTCTTGTGAGGTGTTTACTGATCATCGCAGTCTCCAGCACTTGTTCAAGCAGGATGATCTTAATTTTAGGCAGCGGTGATGGTTGGAGTTGCTAAAGGATTATGATATCACTATATTGTACCATCCGGGAAAGGGCAATGCGGTGGCCGATGCTTTGAGCTGAAAGGTAGTGAGTACGGGGACTTTGGCATATATTCCAGTTGGGGAGAGACGTCTTGCAATTGATGTTTAGGCCTTGGCCAATCAGTTCGTGAGGTTAGATATTTTGGAGCCCAATCGGGTATTGGCTTGTGTGGTTTCTCGGACTTCCTTATATGATCGCATCAGAGAGCGCCAGTATGATGATCTGCATTTGCTTGTCCTTAAGGACAGGGTTCAGCATGATGATGCTAGAGATGTGACCATCGGTGATGACGGGGCATTGAGGATGCAGGGCTGGATTTGTGTACCCAATGTGGATGGGCTTCGGGAGTTGATTCTGGAAGAGGCTCATAGCTTGCGGTATTCCATTCATTCGGGTGCCGCGAAGATGTATCAGGATCTGAGACAGCACTATTGGTGGTGGAGAATGAAGAAAGACATTGTGGAATTTGTAGCTTAGTGTCTTAATTTTCAGCAGATGAAATATGAGCATCGGAGACCGGGTGGCTTGCTTCAACAGATGGATATTCCAGAGTGGAAGTGGGAGAGGATCACTATGGATTTTGTAGTTGGACTTCCACAAACCTTGAAGAAGTTCGATGCTATTTGGGTTATTGTGAATCAGCTGACCAAGTCCGCGCACTTCATTTCTGTGTGTACTACCTATTCTTCAAAGCGGTTGGCAGAGATCTATATCCGGGAGATTGTTCATTTGCATAGTGTCTCAGTTTCCATCATTTCAGATAGGGGCACTTAGTTTACATCGTAGTTTTGGAGGTCTGTGCAGCGAGAATTGGGTACTCGGGTTGAGTTGAGCATAGCTTTTCACCCTCAGACGGACGGGCAATCCGAGCGCACTATTCATATATTGGAGGACATGTTGAGTGCTTGTGTCATTGATTTTGGAGGGTCATGGGATTAGTTTCTACCGCTTGCAGAGTTTGCTTATAATAACAGCTACCAGTCGAGTATTCAGATGGCTCCATATGAGGCTCTGTATGGGAGGCGGTGTAGATCTCCAGTTGGTTGGTTCGAGCCCGGTGAGGCTAGGCTATTGGGGACAAACTTGGTGCAGGATGCTTTAGAAAAGGTGAAGGTGATTCAGGAGAGGCTTCGTACAACGCAGTCGAGGCAAAAGAGTTATGCTGACAGGAAGGTTCGAGATATGTCCTACATGGTTGGTGAAAAGGTTCTGTTGAAGGTTTCGCCCATAAAGGGTGTTATGAGATTTGGGAAGAAAGGGAAATTGAGTCCGCGGTTCATTGGGCCTTTTGAGGTGCTTCAGAGGATTGGGGAGGTGGCTTATGAGCTTGCTTTTCCACCCAGCTTGTCGAGTGTGCATCCGGTATTTCATGTTTCTATGCTCCGGAAGTATATTGGGGATCCATCTCATGTTCTGGATTTCATCACGGTTCAGATAGATGATGATTGGACCTATGATGCGGAGCCAATAGCTATTTTGGGTCGTCAAGTTCGGAAGTTGAGGTCAAACGATATAGCTTAAGTGAAAGTGCAGTGGAGAGGTCAGTCCATGGAGGAGGCTACCTGGGAGACCAAGCGGGATATGCGGAGCAGATGTCCTCACCTGTTTGAGGTGTCAGGTATGTTTCTTGACTCGTTCGAGGATGAACGTTTGTTTAAGTTGGGGAGGAAGTGACGACCCGACCAGTCGTCTTATGAGTTACCGCCCCGTTTCCCCCATTTTTGCTTATTTATGCTTTGTTTATCAGTGTTATGTGGTATCGGGTTGTCAAATGGAATCCGAAATAATTTTGGTAAGATTTGAGATACTTAGTCTCTTTTGAGGAAGCTTAAGTTGGAAAAGTCAACCGGATATTGACTTATGTGTTAGAGGGCTTGAATGTGAGTTCCGAGGGTTCGGGTAGCTTTGGGAGGTGATTTGGGACTTAGGAGCGTGATCGGAATGAGTTTTGGAGGTTCGGAGTAGATTTAGGCTTGAATTGGCGAAGTTGATATTTTGGCGATTTTCGGTTGGGAGGTGAGATTTTGATATAGGAGTCGTAATGGAATTCCAAGAGTTGCAGTAGTTTTGTGGTGTCATTTGGGATGTGTGTGCAAAATTGCAGGTCATTCGGACGTGGTTTGGTTGGGTTTTTGGTCAAAAGCGGAATTCAGAAGATTTTGGAAACTTAGGCTTAAATCCGATTTTTTTGGTTGATTTGATATTGTTTTGAGCGTTCCGAAGTTTGGAACAAGTTTGAATGAGGTTATGGGATATGTTGGCATGTTTGGTTGAGGTCTCGGGGGCCTCGGGTGAGTTTCAGGTGGTGAATCGGACCATTTCATGAAGTTTGGAATTGCAGAAATCTGTTGCTCAGTGTTGCAGACAATTGACCTTCGCATTCGCGAGAGGGGAGCCGCGATCGCGAAGGGCTAGCTGGAGAAGGCTGAGATTATGGACTTTGCATTCGCGAGGGAGTCTCCATTCGTGAAGGGCTGGGAAGTGATTCATTGCGTTCGCGGGAAGGGGAGCGCATTCGCATAGAGGAAATTGGTCAGTTGGGTTTAAGGTCGAGTTGTTCATCGCATTCGCGAAAGAAGGAGAGCATTCGCGAAGAGTTAGTCTAAGGAACCATCGCGTTCGCGATCGGCATGTCGCATTTTCGTGAGAGAATTGTTGGTCAAAGTCATTTTGTGCTTTGCGAACGCGAGGCGTTGACCTCGTTCGCGAAGAAGGAAGTAAGGCCTGGGCAGAATGTTTAAATACTCGCCTTGTCCGCGATTTTGGATTTTATTTCTTCCATTGTTGGTCGTTTTTGGAGCTTTTTGAAGGAGATTGAAGAGGTATTCAAGAGGAATTACTTGGAGGTAAGATTCTTGGACTTAAAACCCGATTCTAATGTGAATTCCACCTAAATAATCATGGAAATTAAGCCAAAATTTGAAGAACTAGGGCTTGGGAACTTAAACCTTTAATTGAGGATTTGAAGGACCATTTGAGGTCGAATTTCAGAACTTTTTGATATGTATGAACTCGTGGGAAGATAAGAAATCTATTGATTTAAAAATTATCGATTTCCGAGATGTGGGCCCGGGGGTCGGGTTTTGGTAATTTCGGATTTTGTGCCGTATTTTGATTATTTTTGCTTGGGCTTCGTTCACTTAGCATATTTTGATGTCGTGATTCTGATTTTGGATAGATTTGACGCGAGTGGAGGCCGATTCGAGGGGCAAAGGCATCACGAGTTAGAGATTTGACCGGTTCGAGGTGAGTAATGATTGTAAATGATGTTCTTAGGGTTTGAAACCCCGGATTGCACATCGTAGTGCTATATTAAGGTGAGGCACATGCTTGATGACGAGCGTGGGGTCGTTCACTATTGGGGATTGTGACTTGGTCCATCCCGATTGATTATTTTACCACGTATTTGACTGAAATCTATTTGCTATCATCATTATTTGGGTTGAATACCATATTTGGGCTTCGTGCCAACTATTTGAACCCTTCAGGAACTTTTATTGATATTTCCTCACTGTTTTGACTTTATATTTGAACTTGGTCCTGATATATTTCACTGTTTTCGTACTCAACCATGTTTACTCTATTTTAACACGTAAATGATCTTTTAAATGATATTTTGGGCTGAGAATCATGTTTTACTATTGTCCGAGTGGCTTGTGAGGTTTTCAACTGAGTAAGGCCGAGGGCCTATGTTGTGAGGAAACATTCGATATAGTTTATGAGGCCAAGGGCCTGAGATATGTACGCCACGAGGTAGCTTGATTGATATGAGGCCGAAAGCCTAGTGATGTACGCCACGAGATGGCTTGTTATTCGCTTGGGCCATAATGGGCCCCTCCAAGAGTCTGCACACTCCCAGTAAGCGTGGGTACCTAGTGTGATGTGAGATTGAGCCCGAGGGGCTGCTATTGTTTTGAGATGTTGCCCGAGGGGCGGAATTGTTGATACTGTGCCCGAGGGGCGAACCTTTATGTGTTTATTTTTCATTAATTTCCTGTCAATTACCTTTTTAATTGTTGAAAAAGGCTTTTCATGAAGTTTAAGCCGAGTTAAAGGATTTTTACCTATCTTTCACTGGTTTTACTGCTTCATTATAGCCGGTAATGTGCATTACATGATTTTCTGCTTTCAGTCTTTATTTATGATTATTACTCACTGAGCTGGAGTACTCACTTTACTCCCTGCACCCTGTGTGTAGATTCAGGCATATCTGGTCCCGCTCCCGAGTGCTGATCTTCCCGGCTAAGGCAGATCCGAGGAGTCTCTAGGTAGCTGTTGGCGTTCACTGTCTGGAGCTCTTCCCTATATTATTTCTTCATGTTCTTAGTTTTCTACATTAAACTCTGTAGTTGATTTGGAGTATTCCGTTTTTGTTAGATGTTCATGACTAGTGACACCCCGGTAACGGGCTGTGTTGGGTTATATTTCGCGAATTATGCTATTAACTGTTTAAACCTTGGTTTATTGATCATGCCTTAGACTGTTTCTTGATGCTTAACTGTTAAATACTGAAATGGGTAGTGTCGGTTAGCCTTGACTTCACGAGAGGCGCCATCACGACCGGATCCGAGTTTAGGGTCATGACAAGTTAGTATCAGAGCCTAGGTTACATAGGTCTCACGAGTCATGAGCAGGTTTGGTAGAGTCTCGCGGATCGGTATGGAGACGTCTGTATTTATCCTCGAGAGGCTGCAGAACCTTTAAGAAAAACTTCATATTCTTGAAATTCTTGTCGTGCAAATTTGTTGATCTGAGTACTAAACTTCTGTTATTCTATTCTCTCACAGATGTTGAGGACAAGTGCTACCGGTCAAGATGGACGACCACCAGTACCACCAGCTGTGGCCACCAGAGGCCGAGGATGCTGTCGTGGTCATGGTAGGGGCAGAGCAGCTAGGGCAGCACCCGCAGATCCATCATCTGCCCAGTTCAGGATCAGGTTCCAGTTATGGACGCTCCCGCAGCACCAGTTTAGGCACCAGCTATGCCCATTGTGATTCCGGGTATTTAGGAGGCCTTGGCTCAAATCATATCAATTTGCACTGGCCTAGCTCAGGCTGTTTCAGCCACTACAGCCGCAACTACTTCTCAGGCCGGGAGGTAATCAGACCCCCGCCGCTCGCACACTTGAGCAGGTCGTGCAGGGACTTCAGGTGTCGGGGGCACATCCAACCCAGCCGGTTGCAACTGCTCAGGACTATGTAGTTCCTACCATGCCAGAGGATGAAAAGCATAGGTTGGAGAGGTTTGGTAGACTTCAGCCTTTGACCTTCAGGGTGCAGAGGGCGAGGATGCCCAGGACTTTTTGGGCAAGTGTTCGAGGATGCTTCATACAAGGGGTATTCAAGAGATGGTTGTTCATTTTTTAAATTGCTAAATTCTCATAAATTTTACGAATATGCCCTTTTGCACCTCTTAATTTTAATGGGTTAAGTATTGTAGAAATTAAATAAATTTGGGGAATAGGAAAAAAATACTTTTTAAATTTTGCAATCATTTCATTAATGGCAAGTGCATAAGTTGGATTTGTTTTATACTTACCAAATACAATATAAATTTCACAAATATACCATAATATTTGTGTAACTGTAGGATAATATAATTCAGAAAATTATTTTGTAGCATAATAAAAAAATTCTAAAAAATTAGTAAGCTCATTGATCTCATCCCAATCAGAATCATCAATTTGATCAGCGGGGATACCATTATGCATATTAAATGCCTTTTGTATAGGCACCCGATAGTCATAAGCAACTTTAAGCATTTCATAGGTAGAATTCCACCTAGTACAAACATCTTTTGGAACTTTCCTATATGGAAGGTTAGCACTAGCACATTATTGAGAAAACTCACAAAGCCTACACACTTTATTAGCACGAAAAATAGAGCCGCAAGCATGTTGTACTTTACTACAAGCATCAGAAAATAAATTAGCACCATCTTTTACAACCAAGTTAAAAATATGGCATGCACATCTTACATGAAAAATTGCTGGATTAATTGGACAAAGTCTAGTTCTTAAGCTAGTTGTTGCGTTTGTGTTAGTAGAAATATTATCTAAGGAGATAGTTAAAACTTTATCAATGAGTCCATAAAAATCAAGTATTTGTAGAACAATAGTTGCAATATATTCTCCAATGTGTTTTGAATCAACAAATTTATAACGAATAATACGTTTTTGCATGTTCCCTAAGTGCCTACTTAAACCCCTCGTCCCACCACTTTTGATTTCCACAAATCGTTGCTTACATATTTCACATATAGCACGTTCATTGACTTTATCACGTTTAAAAAATTTCCATACAAGTGATGTTTTGGGACGTTCACCCTTAGGCTTACCCTTTACAGGAGGTACAAGGGGTAAAGCTACAGACCGAGATTGACTTTGAGTTGGAGCTTGTGTTGCGGGACTAGTGGGTGTTTCATCTTATTCTTCTTCCTCATTTTCTTCATCCTCATTTTCTTCGTCCTCAATAAAAATATCATTGCCAAATTGTCTTTGTAAAGTTTCATGATCTAGTTGTTCTCCGAAATTAATATTATAACATGCGGGGGGTTGGAAAAATGAAGTTTCATTAACATGAGTCATTTCATCTATATGTTTTTTTAATTCTAGAAGAAGGGTTAGGATTAGGATTACTACTACTTTCACCTTTACTACTTTTTTTAAATAAGCCAAATACATTTTTAGGTGCCATACTTTAAATACGAAATTAAATTAAAAAAGTTAACACAAAAATTAAACATACAAATGAAATACGAAAATAGAACATGTAAAGTAAACACAAAAATTAAGCACTAAATGATATGCAAATTATATATTAAAACTAGGAGATGGAACGAGGGCACCGTGATTAAATATTGAAACTTGAAGAAATTGCCCAAAATATTGCTTCAAATACTTGACGAATTAATTTGAAGCTTGAAAGTTGCTCCAAATTTTTTTTCAAATACATGAAACTTATCACTTGATTGTGAGAAAATTGAGGGAATAATATAGATAGAATGTAAAAGATTTGAGAGAGAATGATTGACTTTTGTGGGAATAAATAAAGAAGAATGGAGTATTTATAGTAAAAAAAAGAACCAAAATGTAATTTAATAAACTTAGAAGTTATATTTTTAAAAAATTGGGGGGGGGGGGGGATATGGCTGTTTTTGGAACGTCGATATTTGCAATTGAAGTCGTTGCCTAACGGCTATAATTCAAAAAAAAAATTAAAAAAGATGCGGGACAGGCGGGATGGGACGGAACGGGACGGGATAAACGGGACGAAATGGCCATCATGTCCCATCCCGTGTCCCGTTTAACATGGGCTCATCCCGTTTAGAATTAAGTGGGCCAGGCCGAGACGGGATGGGACGGCCCGTCCCGTTGGACAACCCTAAATGGAACAGACTCAAGATTAAGTGTTATAGTGGAAAGTGATGACAAGTTTGATGGCTTGCCGATTTACCTTATATTTAAATTAAAACTCATTTTACTTGATGAGAGTTTCTTGGTGGTTAATTTTCGAAAAAATATGATATCTAAGCAGTTACAATTTGAATAAAGAAAAATAATTTTATAAAGATCTCATGTGTTATATTTAGGATCTTTACACTAAACATGATCACATAACTAATTAAAAAAATTGTAATAAGCCATAAAATTAATCTCGCTTTAATTTTTGATCAGAAGATGTTAAGATAGATTTTGTAGGTAGGCCAGACCCGAAGGAGCATACTAGAACGCCAAACAATTAGTTATTAGCTCTAAAAATTAATTTCTCTAAAGTAGCCTATATGGGGTTGAGTTGTCCCACATCGTTAGGATTTGAGGTCCTTGATCTTCTTATATAGTTTTGGGCAATACTCAGCTCACAAGTTAGCTTTTGGGATTGAATTAAGCCCAATGCCCATTTATCAATTTCGACTTAACATTGATGGCAAGATAGATAAATTTTATAGGTATACCAGATTCGAAGGAGCATACTAGAATGCCAAATAATTATTATCTCTAAAAATCAATTTCCTTAAAGTAATATCCGTAAGTGTAGAGTAAAAAAAGACATTCTAGAAAAACGCATGCCGAAATCAACAAATTGAAAATCACGATTAACCAAAAGATAGCCTTATGGAGAAGTCATTTTCAAAAAGGACATACATATATGTTGACGTGATTTAGTTCATTACGTATCTAAGAAACTATCAGGTTTAAGTTATAAACGTAATGTTACGCTTTGTAAACTCGTTCACAACAACGAGTCTTGTCTTATCATTAATGATTAGCTATGAACTTATGATCATTTTGTCCGAGATTTTCTTCTTCTTTTTTACTTTTTCCTTTTTTGTTTTTGAGGTTCCAAAAAATGATCATTTTTAGTTTCCACCTAATAATCGATATTGTCCATAACCCCATACTATGGTCTTAGATCACAGATGTACTTTCGAACTGTGGCGGAGCCACCTTATGCTAAAGGGTGTCAATTACTAAAACTATATTGTTTAGCTAAGTCAAAAAATTATATATATATATATATATATATATATATATATATATATATATATATATATACCTCTTATTATTATAGTGATTTATTCATTCGTTTATTTCTTCAAATGTTGACACCAATACTTTATTCAAATTCAAGCATGAGTAGCTAGATACAATGTAGTTCCACATGAACCATGCTATCTCTCCCAAAATTTTACTATACTTAAAATTTTATAATATCTATTTGTGTATTTATTTTCTTATATTTTAATAGCCCTAGTTATAGATATGGCATCAAATAATCAATAAATGCATATCACAATAATAATATGTATATCACAATTTTTTTTTCTTCTTTATCTATACCAACATGTATATTAAAATTTTATTTTCATTCTTTGTATATAAATAATATTATTCTTTGTATATCAATAATATAAAATTATATATATAGTTATTGCTGCATTTATATCAATGTATATCACAATAAAAATATTGTATTATTTGTATATCACAGTGTATATCATAATAAAAATATTGTATTATTTGTATATCTTAGTGTATAGAACATCGGACATATATATACCAAAATAGATATCATAAGTTTATTTGTCTTCTTTGTGTACATCAAAAATTAATTTTCTTTGTATACTAAAATATTATTTACTCCAACAATTATATTTATTATTTTTATATTTTAGAACTTGCTTAAACATGCTATATCAAAAATTAATTTTCCTTTTTTAATTAATAATTATATTATTTATATATCATTGTGTCAATAACAACAACACCCAGTAAAATTCCACTAGTGGGGTCTGGGGTATATCACAGTATATAACATAATAATAATGTGTATATAAAGAAAATTATTAAAATTTTATTTTCCTTCGTTGTACAACACATTTCAGATTGAAAACTCAAGTTCAAGACAACTCCACATGTGTATCCCCTATTGTAACTCGTGTATATCTCTATGTACATCAGTGATATCTCATGTATATTATGTGTATCTGTGTATATCCATAAAAAATTGTGTTATATATACGATATACAATTTGATATATACAGGCGTCCATAAACAAATTATGTTGTATACCGATATACAAAGTGATATACACAGACGTCCTTAAAACTTGTGTGTGATATACATTAATGTACACGATATACAACGTGATATACACATGTCGCAGTTTGATTTTTAGGTCTGATTTTTTGCCTGAAACCAGTCTAAATCACTTCTAGTCTTGCTTAAATTTTGTATATAGCCTCGTTTAGGTATTTTCAACCAATTTCAATCACAGCCATGTCACGACCCAAGTTCGCCCTCCGTGAACTGTCATGACGGCACCTAGTCTCTACGACTAGGCAAGCCTAATGATTTGTGGAAAAAGAAACGAAAGATAAAAACTAGCCAAAAACTGCGAAATAAACATAAATAAAGCATTTAAGATGCCCCTCGGCATATACGAATATAAACTCTCAAACTAAATCAACTCCCAAAATCCGGAATCTCATGAAAATATAAGCTGTTGAATGACTACAAGTGTTCTAATCTCCAGAATGTCTAAACAAAAGTAAATACAAGAGAGCTAAAGCTAGAAGGAAGAATACAGCGGGACTCCTCGATCTGCGGACGCGGCATATATACCTCAAAGTTTTTGAAGATCGCCTCGCCTCACTGATGGTATGGCTGAGCCGAAGAACCTGGATCTGCACATAAAACACATGCATATGAAGGACATGAGTACACTACAACGATACTCAGCAAATGCCAAGCCTCACCTCAGTCGGGTAGTGACGAGGAAGGTTAGGGCCCTACTGAATATAGATGAAAAACAAGGTCAAACAGTATAGAATACTACAATATAATTAAAGTGTTAACAGTCTATAACGAATAAAAACACGGAAAGAATCTAACTCAGTACACAGAAATAGCAACAGGGGATCTCCCGGGATATTATCCCGTATTCTCAAACATAAATGTCCACAGGATCTCCCGGGATATCGTCCCGTAGTTCGAATCATAAAGGTTCAAGGGAAACTCCCGGAATACCAATCCGTAGTCCCAAAGTAAATATCCAGTACGGAAAATCTACCGGGTGTTGTCCCGTAGTCTCATTCATAAATTTGTAGGGGGGTCTACCGGAATACCAATCCGTAGTCCCAAAGTAAACAAGTAGGGGGATCTCTGGGGATATCGTCCCGTAGTCCCAAAGTAAACACACAACCATCTCAGAAGAATATACAGTTCTATTCAAGAATTAAACAGGAAATTTCTACTCTAACATGCTGCACAGAGTACAAGTAGGCAATTAAGGCAGGTAAGACAATTAAGTCACGTAAGCATGCTTTTCCTAATCTAAACAAGAGGATTCAAGTACAAGTATTTGCTAAACTACAAGAAAATAAGGTATTAGCTTAAGGAAAACGGGATTTTTAACAATTAGCACGTGTACGCACTCATCACCTCACCTACACGGCACTCATATAACAAAAATACCAAATCTTAAGGAGAGTTCCCCCACACAAGGTTAGGTAAGCCACTTTCCTCGAACCAGCTCAATCAACTCGAAATCACGTTCTTGCCATGAGTACCCGACTCCAAATGGCCCAAATCTATTCGAATCAATTGCATAATGTAAATATAACTTCAAGTAACTAATTCCACTAATTAATTCAAAGCTAACATGCGAAATTAAGAAAATTGCCCAAAAATCCCCCGGTCCCACGTCTCAAATCTGGTAAAAGTTATGGATTATGAACCCCCATTCACTCACGAGTTCACTCGTACCAAAATTATTCAAATCCGATGTCAAATTCCCAATCAAAACTCGAAATCTTAGTTGAAGAACTCTATTCCATTTTTCCCAATTTTCATCCTAAATTCGAAATTAAATGATAAAATTAATGATAGATTAGTGGGATATAACCAAAATCAAGTGTAGAATCATTACCCAATTGATATCTCTAAAAATCCCCCAAAATCTTGTTCAAATCCGAGCTCCCAAACTCTAGTTTTAATAAAAATGGCTAAACCCTCGATTTTGAAACTTTATAATCTGCCCAGGTGATTCCTTCTTCGCGAACGCGGAAGGCCCATCGCGTTCGCGAAGCATAACTTGGCTTGGCCCATAATTCCTTCATCGCGAACGCGATGACCCTGTCACGAACGCGGTAGCAACTCTCTCCCTCCTACGCGAACGCGGGACCTTCTTCACGAACGCGTAGGCATATGACCTCTCAGCTTCGCGAACGCAGGACCAACATCGCAAACGCGAAGCGTTAAGCTTCCACATGCCCCAGCTCCTCTTCGCGAACGCGAGACCCCACTCGCGAATGCGAAGAAGGAGAAACATAATCATCCAAGTCCAATCCGAACACAATACGAACATAGTGGCATTTAGAACATAAACCAGATACATTTATTACTATACAAATGCCAAAACTGATATCTGGTTTAGACCCCGATATCAAAATTTCACTATCGAACCAGATACTTCCAAACGGTTGTATCTTTATGCCAAAACACAATCTGAACACGCTCCTAAGTCCAAAATCACCCAACGGAGCTAACGGAACTGACGAAATTTCATTCCGAGGCCGTCTTCACACTACTCCGACTATGGTCCAAATTCTAAAGCTTAAACTCTCATTTATGGACTAAGTGTACCAAAACACTCCGAAACTCAAAACAAATCATCCCGACAAACCAAAATAGCAGAAATAAATACGGGGAAAGCAGTGTCACGACCCGAATTTCCCATCCTCTGGAGTCGTGATGGCGCCTACTGATGTGAGCTAGGCAAGCCAGTTATTGAACAAATTACCTTTATCCATATTTATACCTTTTGGCATTTGTATAGTAATAACGTGAAAACAGCGGAAATTTCAATAATGCAGAAGAAACATAGTGAAATATCTGAAATATGAATCTAATACAACCGTTTAAGCCTTAATCACCCAGAACTGGTGTCACAGTACCACAAACGGTCTAAGAGTGCTAAATACAAAGTCTGAAAATAAAGATACATTGTTTCTGAATCAAAGAAATGAAACGGGAAATAAAGGATAGAGGAGACGCCAAGGCCTGCGGACGCCTGCAGGTCTACCTTAGATCTCTGCATGGACTGAAGGTAGCCGCACAATCTACGGTCCAAAAGCTGCTCCAGGATCTGCACATAGTGCAGAGTGTAGTATCAGCACAACCGACCCCATGTGCTGGTAAGTGCCTAGCCTAACCTCGGCGAAGTAGTGACGAGGCTAGGACCAGACTACCAAATAAACATGTGCAGTATCTAATGTACATCGGAAAATAAAACAGAAATGAACAAGTAAGGATGGGAAGGGATACATGCTGCGGGGGTATATCAACAGTAAATCAAGAGTAACGGCATAAGGACAACTTAGAATTCACGGCAAAACAATAAGAAACTTGTATCCAATCTATAAACACTTTGTATCTACAATTGTTGCGGCGCGCAACCCGATCCCAATATATATAACAACACTGTTGCAGCGTGCAACCCGATCCATATATAATATTGTTGTGACGTGCAACCTGATCCAGATATAACATTGTTGCAGCGTGCAACCAGATCCACATATAATATTGTTGTTGCGTGTAACCCAATCCAAAGATATCATTGTTGCGACGTGCAACTCGATCCACATATACAGTCAACAATAATCATAATAAGAGTCCCGGCAATGGATCAATAAAGAACCACACTATCCCAGCAAGGGAATCGATAGTATAAGTAACTACGTCCCGGCAAGGGAGAAACAGCTATAACCAAACTTGTTCTAACAACTAACTACCTCAACTTACACCAATACTCAATCATAAGTAATTCCCATGAGAACCACCATAATCCTTGCTCAATACAGAGAATCATCAATTTAAGCATCCGTAGTATTATTCAAGAACACAAGAATTCACAGTTGACACCAACGTATAAATACTCATCACCATGCCTATACACCATAATCAACAAGAAACAAGTAGCAAATAGGACACAACTCCTAATCCCTCAAGCTAAGGTTAGACCAAACACTTACCTCGAACTTCCACGGCCAACTCAAGCCTCAAACACCGCTTTTCCTTTTGAATTCAGCTCCAAATCAATTGTATCTAGACATAATCGACTTAATAACATCAATAAACGCTAAACAATCCAATTCCAATGCTTAATTATAGATTTCCCATCATTCTTTCCAAAAAGTCAAAAATTGACCCCAAGCCCGCTTGGTCAAAACATGAGATTCGGACCAAAACCCGATCACCCACGATCCCGAATATATAATTAGTTCCAAAATTGAACCCCAAAATGAGGTCTAAATCACAATTATACAAAAAGCCCTAACTCTACCCAAATTCCTAATTTTCTACCCTTAAAAACATGATTTAAGCCTAGAAATCTAATGGGTGTTAATAGAAATTGAAGAAAATGAGTCTAAGATTGCATACCTATGAATTGGTGGTGAAATCCTCTTTCAAAAATCACCCAATTTGGAGTTTGGAAGAAGAAGTTATGAAATTTTGATTAAATCTCCATTTGGTTCTGTTTTAAAATCACTAGACATGCCTTCATCGCGTTCGCGATGGGTCAGGCCAAATAAACCATCACGTTCGCGACACAAGGCTCGCATTTACGGAGCTTTAGCCCCCAGAGCCTTCGCGTTCGCGTTCGCGTTCGTGTGGACGCGTTCGCGTAGGGTAAAATACCCCTCCCCCTGCCCAGGCCCATAAGCCTTTGCGTTCGCGTTACCAGGCCCGCGTTCGCGAAGGGAAAACCCCCAAAGCTTCGCATTCGCGACATGGGTCTCACGTTCGTGTAGATGGAAATCTCCTTCAACCTGACTAACTCATCACGTTCGCGAGGGTTCTCCCGCGAACGCGAAGAAGGACATACCAGAACACCAGAAACTGAACAACCTGCAACTTTTTATGAGTTCAAAACCTTCCGAAACTCACCCGAGCCCTCGGGTCTCCAACCCAAACAGGTACACTAACTCAAAAACATCATATGAACTTATCCGTGCGATCAAATCACCAAATTAATCCCTTAAAAACGAATAAAACCTCAAAATCAATGAAATATTTCAAAACTTCTTAAAACATCAAATTTTACATTTGAGGTCCGAATCACGTCAAATGACATCCGTTTCTTACCAAATTTCACAGAATTATCTTATTCCACATATAAGGCCTGTACCGGGCTCCAGAACCAGAATACGGTCCCGATACCATCAAATTCTGAATGTATTTCATTTCCAAAACTCATAGAAATTTTTCAGAAAATAATTTTCTTTAAAAAATTCATTTCTCTGGCTTGGGACCTTGGAATTCGATTCCAAGAATACGCCCAAGTCCCATATTTTTTTACGGACCCTCCGGGACCGTCAAATTACGGGTCCGGGTTTGCTTACCCAAAATGTTGACCGAAGTTAACTCAAATGCATTTTAAGTCAAATTTTTAACATTTTCACAGATTTTCACATAATAGCTTTCCGGCTACGCGCCCGGACTGCGCATGCAAATCGAGGTGATGCTGAAAGAGGTCTTTAAGTCCTCGAAATGCAGAATTCATTTTAAAAATAAGTGATGACCTTTTGGGTCATTACAAGCAGTTAATAGAGGATCGGGGCGTTAATTCTTAAAACGACCGGCCGGGTCGTTACATCCTCCTCCTCTTAAAACATTCGTTCGTCCTCGAACGAGCATAGAGACATACCTAAAGTAGTGAAAAGATGAGGGTAACGACTGCGCATATCCTGCTCGATCTCCCAAGTCGCCTCCTCGACCGGCTGACCCCGCCACTGAACCTTCACTGATGCAATGTTCTTTGACCTCAGCTTCCGAACCTACCTGTCCAATATTACCACTGGCTCCTTAACTAGGGGTGTTCAAAACCGAACCGAACCCGAAAACCGAACCGAAATCGAAGCATAATGGCTTATTGGTATCGGGTTAACGGTTTAACGGATGGGGAACAGATCGAAATTTTTTCATTAACGACTTATCGGTTTGGGGCGGATTATTCTTCTATCTTTTTTCTTAATTTTGAGTTGGTATTATTTGAAACAAAAAAGAAAGGACTTTTTTTTCAATTCTTTTATTTTCTTTATTTTCTTTTTCCTATTCTGTGGAGAATTAAGTCCAGTCACAGATTATATAGGCACTTTATTCAAATTGGAATTTTTTTTTGTCAGTATCTGATCCAACACAACCATCCAAAAGCACTTCTTGGTCAATATCAAGGTAAACAACTTAAATTGTTTTTTTATTGGCAACTTAATCAATTACTAGAGGGAAAAAATAATAATAATGCCCTATACAGTTATTATTTTTACTAATTACATGATGAGTCTTGGTAGAGAATGAAAGAAATGAAATGGGTTTGGTCAAGAGAACATTTAGATTTTAGGTGCATATTTTCTAGTAATTCATTGAATATAGTTTGAATTAGGCCGATAAACCGCCTGATAAGAGCTAAACCGATACCAATTCGCCCGATATCTTATCGGGTGGCTAGCAGATTAATACATTTAAAAGCCGATAAACGATAAGCCAAACTGTTAAGAGTAAATAACTGCCCAATCCGCCCGATAAGCAGCCCTATCCTCAACATAAGATAGATAAGTCCAACTAGACTGAACTGAATTCCAATACGTGTGATGGATCGCCGTGATACTTCCGGAGCATCGAAATATGAAATACAGGATGAACTCTTGCCAAGCTAGGAGGTAAGGTAGGCTCATAATCAACCTCCCCAACACGTCTCAATATCTCAAAAGGACCAATAAACCTCAGACTCAATTTCCCTTTATTCCTAAATCTCATAACGCCCTTTATAGGTGAAACCCAAAGCAAGACTCGCTCTCTAACCATATAGGAAACATCACGAACCTTCTGGTCCGCATAACTCTTTTGTCTGGACTGGTCTGTACGGAGTCTATCCTGAATCACCTTAACCTTCTCCAAAGCATCCTGAACCAAGTCTGTGCCCAATAATCTAGCCTCGCCCGTCTCAAACCAACCCACCGGGGATCTACACCGCCTACCATATAAAGCCTCATACGGTACCATCTGAATGCTGGAATGATAACTATTGTTGTAGGCAAACTCCGCCAGTGGCAAGATCTGTTCCCAAGAACCTCCAAACTCCATCACATACGCACAAAGCATATCCTCAAGAATCTGAATAGTGCACTCGGACCGTCCGTCCATTTGGGGGTGAAATGTTGTGCTCAACTCCACCCGAGTATCCAACTCATGTTGTACGGCCCTCCAAAACCACGATGTAAATTGAGTGCCTCTGTCTGAAATGATGAAAACTGGAATACCATGCAGACGAACAATCTCCCGGATATAAATCTTCACCAACCACTCCGAAGAATAGGTAGTACACACAGGAATGAAGTGCACGGACTTGGTCAGCCGATCCAAAATCACCCAAATGGCATCAAACTTCTTTAAAGTATGCGGGAGTCCAACTACAAAATCCATGGTGATCCACTCCAACTTCCACTCCGGAATCTCTATCTGCTGAAGCAACCCACCCGATCTCTGGTACTCATACTTTACTTGCTGACAATTGAGGCACCGAGCTACAAACCTAACTATATCCGTCTTCATCCGCCTCCACCAATAGTGCTGCCTCAAATCCTGGTACATCTTCGCGGCACCCGGATAAATGGAATACCGCAAACTATGGGCCTCCTCTAGAATCAACTCTCGGAGCCCATCAATATTAGGTACACATACCCAACCCTGCATCCTCAATACACCGTCATCAACAATAATAATATCTCTGGCATCATCGTGCAGAACCTTGTCTTTGAGGACGAGTAAATAAGGTTCATCATACTAAGCTCCCTGATACGATCGAATAAGGAAGACCGAGAGACCACGCAAGCTAGAACCCGACTAGGCTCCGAAAGATCCAATCTCACAAACTAGCTGGCTAAGGCCTGAACATCCATCGCCATGGGCCTCTCTGCTGCTGGTAGATAAGCCAAACTCCCCAAACTCTCCACCCGGCGACTCAAAGAATCGGCCACCACATTGGCCTTGCCCGGGTGATACAAGATAGTGATATCATCGTCCTTCAGCAGCTCTAACCATCTCCTCTGGCGCAAATTAAGATCCTTCTATTTGAACAAATGCTGCAAACTCTGGTGATCAGTATAGATCTCACAAGGAACACCGTACAAATAATGATGCCAGATCTTCAAGGCGTGAACAATAGCAGCTAACTCAAGATCATGGACAAGATAATTCTTCTCATGTACCTTCAACTGTCTGAACGCGTAGGCAATCACCTTACAGTACTGCATCAATACCGCTCCAAGGCCAATCCTCGAGGCATCATAATAGACATTATAAGACCCCGAACCTGTAGGCAATATCAATATTGGGGATATAGTCAAAGTTGTCTTGAGCTTCTGGAAGCTCGCCTCACACTCTTCTGTTCACTAGAATGAAGTACCCTTCTGGGTCAGCCTGGTCATAGGTGCTACAATCGATGAAAGCCCCTCAACAAATCGACGGTAATAACCTGCCAAGCCAAGAAAACTGCAGATCTCAGTAGTTGAAGATGGTCTGGGCCAACTCTGCACTGCTTCCACTTTCTTCGGATCCACCTGTATACCCTCACTCGATACTACGTGGCCCAAGAATGCCACGGAATCCGACTAAAACTCACATTTCGAGAACTTTGCATATAATTTCTTTTCCCTCAAAGTCTGAAGCACTATCCTCAGGTGCTGCTCATGATCCTCCCAACTCCAGGAGTATATCAGAATATCATCAATAAAAACAATGATGAATGAGTCAAGATATGGCTGGAATACACTGTGCATCAAATGCATGAAGGCTGTTGGGGCATTGGTCAGCCCAAACGACATAACAAGGAACTCGTAATGACCATACCGAGTCCTGAAAGCAGTCTTCGGGATATCTGGCTCCCGAATCTTCAACTGATGGTAACCTGAATGCAAGCCAATCTTAGAAAACACTCGTACATCCTATAACTGGTCAAACAGATCATCAATACGAGGACCATACGCATAGAACCATATTTTTTCTTCACAAACAAGACAGGAGCACCCCAAGGTGATACACTAGGCCGAATAAAACCCTTATCAAGCAATTCCTGTATCTGATCCTTCAACTCACGAGGATCCATATGGTACGGAGGAATAGAAATGGGCTGAGTGCCCGGCAACAGATAAATGCCAAAATTAATATCCTTATCGAGTGGCATACCCAGAAGATCAGCTGGAAATACATCAGGGAAGTCCCGTACTACTGGGACTGAATCAACTATAGGGGTATCAACACTAGCATCTCTCCTTCTCAACCATTCACTGAGCTTTAAGGAAAGAAATAACTCTACTGAGAGTGTGATCTAAAGTACCCCTCCACTCTACTCGCGGAACGCCTGGCATAGCCAACGTTACGGTTTTGGAGTGACAATCAAGAATAGCATAATGGGGCGACAACCAGTCCATACCCAAGATAACATCGAAATCTACCATGCTGAGCAATAATAAATTAGTATGGTCTCAAACCCACCTAGAGCAACCAAACACGACGGATAAATGCGGTCCACAATAAGAGAATCCCCCACAAGAGTAGAAACATAAACAGGGGAACTCAATGAATCCTGAGATACACCCAAATGTGGGGCAAATAAAGAAGACACATAAGAATAAGTGGATCCTGGATCGAATAGAACCGATGCATCTCTATGACAAACCATGACAATACCTATGATGACAAAATTGGAGGTGACAGCCTCAGTACGGGCAGGAAGGGAATAATATCTGGCTTGGCCTCCCCCTCTAGGGCGACCTCTACCTCCCCGACCTCCACCTCTATCTGGCTGAGCAGGTGGGGTAGCAGCTAGTGCTGGAACCATAGCCTGGGAACTCTGCGGGGCACGCTGTGGTTGAGGAGTCTGTGGAGGTGCACCCCTCCTAAGTCTGGGGAAATCCCTCACCATATGGCATGTGTCACCACACTCAAAACAAGCTCTAGAGGACGTGGTGGCTGTGACTGGATCGGGCCAGGTCTGCTGGACTTACCACTGAAAGCACCCCGTGCAGGAGGCGCATTAGATGCTGGAGGTGCATAATAAGGCTCCTGCGGTCTAGGAGGAGCTGGAATACCACTAGTTGCTAGAAGAGCTGAATGAACGGGGTGACTCATATAACCCTTATCATGACGAACTACAGTTGAAGCACGGGCACCAGAATAATGGCCCGACTCTCGAGACCTCTTGGCCTCCCTCTCCTCTCTATCCCGAGCATGCATACCCTCCACTCTCCTAGCAATGCTCACCACCTACTGATAAGAAATATCCATCTCCAACTCACGAGCCATGCTAGACCTGATGCCGGGAATGAACCCCTTAATAAACCGGCGAACTCTCTTACAAACTGTAGCAACCAAGGCTGGTGCATGCCTATCCAAGTCAGTGAAACGGACAGCATACTCCGAAACAATCATAGTGCCCTGGCGCAAATACTCAAACTCTGTGTGCCATACGTCATGAGGCTCTGAGGGACAAACTCTCTCAGGAACATATCTGAAAACTGAGTCCAAGTAAGGGATGATGCCTCAGCTGGACTATCCAACTCAAAAGTACGCCACCACTGGTAGGCTGCTCCTCGAAGCTGGAAGGCAGTGAATGAAACCCCGCTCGATCCCGATATACCCATAGTGCACAGGATACAGTAGCACTCCTCCAGAAATCCCAGGGCATCATCTGATGCTAAACCACTGAATAGATGAGGCTTATACTTCTTGAACCTCTCAAGCCTCCGCTGCTCATCCTCTAAAGGCGCTGCCTTGTCCTCGGGCTGAACTGGGGCCATAGGCGGTACCGGTATAACCTCTGGGATCTGATCGACATGGACCCACTTCTCAGGAGTGCGGGCGACGGGAGTCTGTGCTCCTCCCCCGACCTAGGATGTGGCTGCAACAAGGGGACACAGCCCTGCCTGAGATAGAGTGGTGTACATGCTCACGAACTGTGCAAGAGTCTCCTGAAGAGCTGGAATAGTAGTAGCAGTAGGCGTATCAGGTGCCTGGACTCTGGCTGGAGCTATTGGTGGCTCCTCTGTGGCAGCTCACATGGGTGCTCTGGCTGCACTACGGGCGCATCCTCGGCCTCTACCCCGGCCCCGACCTCTGATGGCTCAAGCAGGGGGCGCGGGTGCCTGATCATCTCCGATAGCACGTGTCCTCACCATCTATGAGAGAATAGAAGACAGAATTTTAGAATTGTGATATCAAAAATCTTACACGACAAGGAAATCAAATGAAGTGAAATTTTCCTAACAGTTACATAGCCTCTCGTAGATAAGTACAGACGTCTCTGTACCGATCCGCGAGACTCTAATAAATCGGCTTGTGGTTCATGACTCCTATGAACCTAAAGCTCTGATACCAACTTATCATGATCCAAGTTCGCCCTCCGTGAAATATCGTGACGGCACCTAGTCTCTACGACTAGGTAAGCCTAACGATTTGCAAAAAAGGAAACGAAAGATAAAAACTAGCCAAAAACTACGGAATAAACATAAATAAATCATTTAAGATGTCGCTCGACATATACAAATATAAACTCTCAAACTGAATCAACTCCCAAAATCCGGAATCTCATGAAAACACAAGCTGTTGAATGACTACAAGTGTTCTAATCTCCAGAATGTCTAAACAAAAGTAAATACAGGAGAGCTAAAGCTAGAGGGGAGAATAGAGAGGACTCCTCGGTCTGTGGACGCGACATATATGCCTCGAAGTCTTTGAAGATCGCCTCACCTCACTGATGGTATGGCTGAGCAGATGAACTTGGATCTGCACACGAAAAACATGCGCAGGAAGGGCATGAGTACACCACAACGGTACTCAGTAAGTGCCAAGCCTAACCTCGGTCGAGTAGTGACGAGGAAGGTCAGGTCTCTACTGATTATAGATGAAAAACAAGGTGAAACAATATAGAATACGACAATATAATTAAAGTGCTAACAATCTATAATGAATAAAAATATGAAAATAATCTAACTCAGTACACAGAAATAGCAACAGGGGATCTCTTGGAATACCGTCCCGTAGTCCCAAACATAAATGTCTAGAGGATCTCCCGGGATATCTCATGTATATTATGTGTATCTATGTATATCCATGAAAATTTGTGTTATATATACGATATACAATGTGATATATACAGGGGTCCATAAAGAAATTATGTTGTATACCGATATACACTGTGATATACACAGACGTCCTTAAAACTTGTGTGTGATATATATTAATGTACACGATATACAACGTGATATACACATGTCGCAGTTGGATTTTTAGGTGTGATTTTTTGCCTGAAACCAGTCTAAATCACTTCTAGTCTTGCTCAAATTTTGTATATAGCCTCGTTTAGGATTTTCAACCAATTTCAAGCATACCCATGTCACGACCCAAGTTCGCCCTCCGTGAACTGTCGTGACGGCACCTAGTCTCTACGACTAGGTAAGCCAAACGATTTGCGGAAAAAAAATGAAAGATAAAAACTAGCCAAAAACTACGAAATAAACATAAATAAAGCATTTAAGATGCCCCTCAGCATATACGAATACAAACTCTCAAATTGAATCAACTCCCAAAATCCGGAATCTCATGAAAACACAAGCTGTTGAATGACTACAAGTGTTCTAATCTCCAGAATGTCTAAACAAAAGTAAATGCAGGAGAGCTAAAGCTAGAGGGGAGAATAGAGAGGACTCCTCGGTCTGCGGATGCGACATATATACCTCAAAGTCTCTGAAGATCGCCTCACCTCACTGATGGTATGGCTGAGCCGATGAACTTGGATCTGCACACGAAAAACATGCACAGGAAGGGCATGAGTATACCACAGCGGTACTCAGTAAGTGCCAAGCCTAACCTCGATCGAGTAGTGACGAGGAAGGTCAGAGCCCTACTGATTATAGATGAAAAACAAGGTGAAACAATATAGAATATGACAATATAATTAAAGTGCTAACAGTCTAAAACGAATACAAATAAGGAAAGAATCTAACTCAGTACACAGAAATAGCAACAGGAGATCTCCCGGGATACCGTCCCGTAGTTCCAAACGTAAATGCTCAGAGGATCTCCCGGGATATTGTCCCGTAGTCCAAATCATAAAGGTACAAGGAAAACTCCCGGAATACCAATCCATAGTCCCAAAGTAAATATCCAGTACGAGAAATCTACCAGGTGTTGTCCCGTAGTCCCAATCATAAATGTGCAGGGGGATCTACCGGAATACCGATTCGTAGTCCCAAAGTAAACAAGTAGGGGGATCTCCTGGGATATCGCCCCGTTGTCCCAAAGTAAACACACAACCATCTCAGAAGAATATATAGTTCTATTCAAGAATTAAACAGAAAATTTCTACTCTAACATGCTGCACAGAGCACAAGTAGGCAATTAAGGCAGGTAAGACAATTAAGTCACGTAAGCATGTTTTTCCTAATCTAAACAAGAGGATTCAAGTACAAGTATTTGTTAAACTACAAGAAAATATGGTATTAACTTAAGAAAAAATGGGATTTTCAACAATTAGCATGTGTAAGCACTCGTCACCTCACATACACGACACTCATATAACAACAATGCCAAATCCTAAGGGGAGTTCCCCCACACAAGGTTAGGCAAGCCACTTTCCTCGAACCAACTCAATCAACTCGAAATCGCGTTCTTGCATGAGTACCCGACTGCTATGGCTCAAATCTATTCAAATCAATTACATAATGTAAATATAACTTCAAGTAACTAATTCCACTAATTAATTCGAAGCTAACACGCGAAATTAAGAAAATTTTCCAAAAAGCCCCCAGGGCCCACGTCTCGGAATCGGGTAAAAGTTACGAATTATGAACCCCCATTCGCTCAAGAGTTTACTCGTACAAAAATTATCCAAATTCGATGTCAAATTCCCAATAAAAACCCGAAATCTTAGTTGAAGAACTCTGTTCCATTTTTCCCAATTTTTTACCCCAAATTCAAAATTAAATGATAAAATTAATGATAGATTAGTGGGATATAGCCAAAATTAAGTGTAGAATCATTACCCAATTGATCTCTCTGAAAATCCCCCAAAATCTCGTTCAAATCCGAGCTCCCAAACTCTAGTTTTGAATAAAATGACTAAACCCTCGATTTTGAAACTTTATAATCTGCCCAGGTGATTCCTTCTTCGCGAACGCGGAAGGCCCATCGCGTTCGCAAAGCATAACTTGGCTTGTCCCAGAATTCCTTCATCGCGAACGCGGTAGCAACTCTCTCCCTTCTACGCGAACGCGGGACCTTCTTCGCGAACGCGTAGGCATATGACCTCTCAGCTTCGCGAACGCGGGACGAACATCACGAACGCGAAGCGTTAAGCTCCCACCTGCCCCAGCTCCTCTTAGCGAACGCGAGACCCCACTCGCAAACGCGAAGAAGAAAACAAGAACTGGAGACCTGCTGCAATTTCTGCAATTTTCCTCTTGAGTCTAAAGGTCCGTTAACCACCCAAAACTTACACGAGGCCCCCGGGACCTCCACCAAACATGCCAACCAATCCTAAAATATCATACGAACTTATTTCAACCCTCGAATCACATTAAACAATGCTAAAACCACAAATCACTCTCCAATCCAAGCCTTATGAACTAAAAATCTTAAGAATCCTACATCTGATGACAAAACTAACCAAACCAAGTCCGATTGACCCCAAATTTTGTACACAAGTCATATTCAATACTACGGAGCTACTCCAACTCTCGGAATTGGAGTCCGATCCCGATATCAAAATTTCACTATCAAATCGGATACTTCCAAATTTTAACTTTCGGCATTTCACGTCTAAATGAGCTACGGACCTCCAAAACACAATCCGAACACGCCTCTAAGCACGAAATCACCCAACGGAGCTAACGGAACTGACAAAATTCCATTCTGAGGCCGTCTTCACACTGCTCCGACTAAGGTCCAAATTTAGGGACTATGTGTCCCAAAATACTCTGAAACTCGAAACAAATCATCCCGGCAAATCAAAATAGCAAAAACAAACACGGGAAAAGCAGTTAATAGGGGATCGGGGCATTAATTCTTAAAACGACCAGCCGAGTTGTTACAACCCACTCATTCAAACAATCAAAAAAAGGAAGAGAGAAGAAAAACAAAGTTGATTTAATATTTTTTCTCTTTTAGTTTTTGCTAATTATATAGCCTCGTTTAGGTATTTTCAATCAATTTCAATCACACCCATTCATTCAATCCAACCATAGAAAAAAGAAGAGAGAAGAAAAACAAAGTTGATTTTTTTTTCTCTCTTAGTTTTTGCTTCTGATTTTCTCTGATGTGAGATCAATCTTACATTTTCATCCCACTGATTTTTTCTGCATAATTTGCAAGAATTTTTGCTAAACTATGAGAGCAAAAGAGAAGAGATAGAAGAAGAAATACAAGGAGAGAAAGGGGGAAGGAAGCCAAAGTAAGCTTGTAATTTTTTTTTGAGAGAAATTATTAAAGAGAGTAGTTTTTTTTTAGGATTTGACTATATAATGTCAATTGTTTGGGGTTATCTTAGCCAAATCTAATATAAGGCTAAAAGATTACCAATTCCTATTATGGGTTTATAAGGTGTCAAATTTTCTTTATTTAATTTGCTGGAAGGGAGTGACTGTGTTGACTATTGACTCTGTAGGATATGGAAAATCTGTCATCCCTATATAATTTCAAATAGATGACTTTGGATTCCTAGACTTTAGACTCTTCAGTTTTCTATTTTCAATCAACAGCAATGATGGAGCCATGGTCCATGTACCCATTATTCCACTATTCATGTTTTTGAATCTAAGTTTACTTCAATTTTGAAACAAAAAAATGCAAGTGAAGATTGGGATTTAGTATTGCAATTTCACTAAACATCACTTAGCTACACAGTTCAAATCTCACTAAAGGCCTTATTCTCTTTTTTTTTATTCTCCCCCATATAATAATTAAAAAGAAAAAGAACTGCGGGTTATAAATAGTGTCACTCTAATATTCAAAATTTTACACCTACACCAGACCTGCCATTGACCTAAGAGAAAGGGAAAAGAAAATAAAAGAAGAAACCTTTTGGTGGTTGATAGTTGTGACTTTGCATCAAGGGGGCCCCCACCTCCAACCCCAAATGAAAAAGAAAAAGAAACAACTTAAGGGTACTGTCCTTGTTCAGTTTCATTCTTGTAAATTACTCCTATTTCCTAATATTGTGGGAAGTGATATATTTATGGAGCTCCAGCTTGAAGATAATTTTATATTAGATTTAAAAGTTAAAGATTACTATGGACCTTTTTCTCTAAGAATAAATATAGACAATTTACAAATGACTAGAGTATAAATGAATCAAACGTATAGGATAGTGACAAATGCTGTCATGGGAAAAACTTCAAACCAAAGGTGAGGGTGGTGCATAAAATATCCGCATTCATGTATAGCCCGAGAAAGAACCGTAACTCATAAATTGTAAAATATCCGCATTCATGTATAGCCCGAGAAAGAACCGTAACTCATAGGATGTGATATAAATAATTTATCCTAATACAATAATTAGTGACTGCTTTGACAATTTATAGGTCACACCTATTAGTTAAACCAAAGATGAGAAAAGGCAAAAAAAGAAGATTGGTGGTTATAAGTGATGATGCCTATAATCATAACAATGAGTCATTGCATAAGTGGTCCTGCCTTTGTAATCTTATACTACATGAATAATCCAAAAACCAAACAAATCTACTGAACAAGAAAGTTCAACTTGCAGTAAAACTACTTTAATATCCACAACTAACTTTCCACTATCTCTACACCAACAAAATACATAAAAAATTACAATAAAAAAACCAACTAAAAGGGGTGTTTGATTTTTTTCACCCTCATTATGACTCTAAATGAATAGGTAAAACTGCATTTTTAGATCCTTTTCCATGTCCAAATGAAAAAAATGATCTTTTAACTCTACTACTGCTTCCTTCTGAGGAACTAAAATCAATTACTTGCCTTTGTTGCTGTATAATCTCTTGAATTGCTACGTAAAGTTGTCGATCCGTCGCTGAATCCATTGAAAAAGATCTCCTTATAGGCTGAATTGTAAATTCATCATCTTTCTTTCTAATGTTAATGCATTCATCTCCCATACTTGTAACATGGCTAAATTTCTTACCTTTTCTTCTTGAATTCACCCTTTCTTGATTTCTAACTAATGATGGATTTGTAGGAATTGGACTAATGTTTGATATTTCTATAACAACATAATTTTCATCTCTGAAATTTTCAAGATTTGGATCTTGAGGAGTGGAACTTGGAGCAATAATTGGATCCAAAGGGAACAAATTTGTAACAGTTGAAGAGATGCTATTTCTGCAAAGTGGACAATTTGCATTGTTTTGAAGCCAAACATCAATACAATCAATGTGGAAAATATGTGCACAACTTGGTATAATCCTTAGCTTCTCATTTTCTTGAAACTCATTCAAACAAACAGCACATTCACAACTAGTTGTTGCATTTTCACCTAATGCACCATCTTTTTCTTCCCTTTTCTTGTAATTAAAGACAGGAATTGATCGAATTACTGATTCGTCTAGTCCTCGATTTTCCAACCCTGGTGTGTAAACCATTAAAGGGTCTTCAACACGTCGATTTCTAGAGAACGAAAATCGCCTTAGAAGATCAATCCGGTGCCAATTCAAGCAACATTTAATCACAAAAATGTAGTAGCTAACTAGTAAAATACCAGTTGCCAAAATACCAATAATAGCAACTGCTATAATAGGAAAGCCAGTATGATGAGAAGAAGAATGTAAAGGTGAACCAAAGATTGAAGCAGAAGTTGGAGGACTTTTCATGTGTGAAATAGATTCAATGTATTTTAGTCTCAACAGATCCATGAGATAGTTTTTTTTTCTCTTAAGACAAAAGAGGGACAAATGGTTATGTTTGGATCTTGAATGCACATGAGCATGTTATGGAAGGTAAAGAGAAAAATGTTAAAAAAATTTGAAGGAACATAAGTTGAAGTTCCTATGAGAAAAGGGTAAAAGTATGAGAAAAAGAGTACATCAAATGAAAGCGTGAACATATTTATAAGTGTTTAGGGGTTGTATCTTAAGGTTTAAATAACTCTTTTTATTTTTTTGTTAAAGAAAACGAGGAGAAAAAGTCTGACTTTTGAGGTACGTAGGTGGTGAATGTTGTCTCTTTGCCTTCAATAAGAAAACTATAGTTGGCAAGTAAATAATTTAAAGTGTTTTATAGGATTCCTAAAGTAATGGAAAAGTTATTTCCCTATGACTTATAGATTATCATTTCGAACCATAAAGCAGTTAGTAAGTGTATTAATAGGTCGTCTATATCACACCCTTGGCATATGACCCTTCTTCGAACCCTACAGCGGGATGCCATAGATCTTCTAAACTTTTGGTATAGGTTCAAATCTATTGACTATTTATTTTCATATATTTTTTATTGGTTATGATTTGTGGTGTAAACTTAACAGTGTGGAATGGGTTATTTTTTTTATGTGGAGGGGGGTGGGGGTGGGGTGGGGGTTCTAAGGTGGCAACAGACCACCGTCCAAGACTCTATGACTAGTGTGATGTGATTTTTATATTGGTCCATCCTAATTCAGTAGTTGCATACCTACAGTTCTGGGAACTATGATTAATTGACTAGTATTTTATTTGTTAAATGACTAAGTTAGTACATTGATCGAAATGATCGAAAGTGTAATAAATTTTTACATTATCATTTATCAATGTAGTTTAACATATGATAGTAAATTACTTACAATTCTAACTAGATTAAAAATTAATGCATATTATAAAAATTTACAATATCAGTGCATTAAATTCCAATTAGCTACCTTTTTATTTCTTTTCACAATACAACGGGAAAAAATGAGAAGGAAAAAAAAGTAGTAGAGTAGAAGGGAGATATGCAGAGTATTTCACATTTATGAATCTTTAGGTAGCCTAGGCATTAGGTAACCTTTTTCCACATTTTTTTCACATTTATTATGAATCTTTGGGTAGACTTTCAGAAAGAATAGCTATGACTCGAACCACTTAAAAACTAAAAATTTTGTATTTTGCTATTCGTTTTAATAGTTGATGTTGACATCAATAATGTATATAATTCTTGAATTCCAATACTAGGTTATTGATTGAACAATAAAAGAGGTATTAATTAGGTTTCAGCCATTAAGAATATAAAGTCTACTAGCTTCTGTATTTAAAGAGTAAGAGTACTTTCTTTTTTGCTATACTAATTTATAGATGAACTGATGTTTAAAGTTGTTTGGTAACCTAAAAGAATTTAAGTGTTTACAAGTTATCATCAAAACAGCTCAAGAGATTCACACCAAACACTTGATTATATTCAATGATGACAAACAAATTAGGTAGAATGTTATAGAAATTAACTAAAGATGAAATGACAAAGGAAGATGCCATTTCCCTTTGAAGATGAATCTTCACTTACACACAAAGTGTGGATAAATATTAAGGAAGCATGGTTGTAGGTTGGAATTTCTTGCTATTCTTTTGGTTCCAAATTACTAGATTTTACCTAGCTATCTTGAAAAACAAATTCCATTTACAAAATAATTTATCTACTATAAGATTTTATCACTCTATTTTCTTTCTTTTTTTGTTATACCTATAATAGGTCAGAGATTCGAAACGTGAAAACAACCACTAATATTTGTATTAAGGTAAATTGTCTATGTCATACATCTTAAAGTACGGCCTTTTTTCCGATCCTGTATTAACGCGAGGTATTTTATGTATCGGACTGCTCAAATACCCCTAATGGGGATAGGACTATCCAAAAGTAGAATTTATGGTATTCTTATAAAGTGATTGCTCTCAAAAGGTTAAAGCTTTTGATAAGCTAATCCATTCTTAATGATAAAGGATAACAATAGTTCTTCATTGCACATGCAAGCCACAGTTGAAAAAAATAATTAGTCACTAACCACCCAAACGTGGGGTTGGGGGCATCTCCAATCTTGTATTCACATCAAACAATTATGATATTCTGGCCCCTACCCTTAAATCCAAATTTGAAATCTTGAAAAAAGCTTTAGCCAAGAAAGTTTATACATACATATTTAGGACGATGACTTTAATTAAATTGGGACCCAATTCAAGAACCCCAGAAAGCAATTGTCAAGAAAAAGGTAGATATCACACACAAAAAGTCAAATCTGTAATAGCAAACAAAAAGGAGAGGGAGAGGGAAGAAAAGGGGAATCCTAGAAAGTGTTTAGAGGTATATATAATAGAAAAAAAAATTCATACTCCATATTTATACAAAATCACATAATTTTTATCATGATTAAGTAATAAATTAAAGTGAAAGCATATTAAATAATCTTAATTTAATGCTAAAAATATATTTAAACTACGTATTATGTCATGTTATTATTGATTTGGTTCGTAGTATATCAATACTTTTTTTTCTTCATAAAATGGCCCCTTATAAAAACTTTCTTGGGCAAAGATTATTTTAGCTCGCCGTCCAAACTAATATATTCAATGGTTAGAAATGTTTATTGGCATTCATTTTATCAAGTACAAGTAATCAAATGAAAAACTTATAAGTTCATAATATATTTTTTATATATAATATATAAAAATAAATAAATAAATATATATATATATATATATATATATCGCGACTGTTATTTTCATTGTAGCTATATAATATTATTTTTCCAACTTTCTTGCTGAGTGGTTATAGAAAGACAAGCCACTTAGGTAAGAAAAGTAAGAGTTTTTAATGCATGACTTATTGGTCACTCAGTCAAAGAGTGATGCCCGCGGCTGCTAAGAAATTTCTGACTTTTCCTTACTAAAAACTAAAAAGATTTTATAAAAGATATTGTGCGATAAAATCAACATAAATCGAACAATGAAAAGCCAAAAGTAACGGTCTTTCTCCAAAATAATCCTTTAACTTTTTCTTTTTAAATTATAAAGAAACATGATATGCTTATTTGATTGAATAAAAGTATTTCCATTTCGACCTAAAAATAAATAAATAAATAAATAAAGGGATTTTTTAAAATGGAATCTTTGAATATTTGACACTATTAATTTGGAACTCGAGATTGCAGGCTCTTTTTCCCACATTGTTGACTCTCTTACATATGAAAATTTTAATTGAGCATAAATCGGAACATTCTGCTATGTTTCTGAGAATTAATTAGCCATCTAATATATTAGTGCATATGTCAAATATTCAGTATAATCAAAATATAATGTCCAAAACAAAATACATTTAACTCTTGCGCATTCCATTTCCGTCGTTTGTCTTATAATAAAATATTTTCATGTCACCAACTGCAGCTGTTGGATTAAAACAACCTGAATATAGTTTTAACATGGTGTGATATTGTTCATTTTGGACAAAGCTTGCATAATTTTTCCCAAAAGATCCCCACCTTATTAATAGATTCCTACATTTTATATGTAGGCTCCTAATCTTTTCAACTACCAATGTTAGACTTTGTTCGCACACCCAACAATCTCTCCGTCGAACTAAGTTTTATGTGGTTCACTACTACGATTCTCTTTTCACGATTCACTATGTGTCACCCACATTGTTAGAGTATTATGGCATCGAAGCCCGCAACTAGCTTCTTCTTGTATGCGTACCGTCTTGCACCATCACTTTGCTATCTCCATACTCGTTCTGCCGAAGCTGGGCTCTGATATCAGTTGTTGGACTAAAACAGCCCAAAGATACTCTTTACATGGTGTGATATTGTCCGCTTTGGGCCAAACCCACGCGATTCCCCAAGAGACTCACCCTATTAATAGATCCCTACACCTTATATGTAAGGTCCCAATCTTTTCAGCTATCAATATGAGACGTTGTTCGCACACCCAACAGTAGATGCTAACGAAAGATACAAATAATTAATGAAACAATCTTTAAGCTAAACCTTATTATGTTGATAAATGATAGGAGTAGTAATATACAACAAAGACTTGATAAAATGTCAACGAATATGAAAGATATATGTAGAGAAAAAAATGCTAAATTATGGAGGATTTCAATGTAAGCTTTCTAAAGGCTATTGAAGAAGAATTCAATTAAATAAACATTGTACCAAAAGGAATCTTTTATTTCTCCCAAAAATAATTAAATTAAACAACTAAATCTTGGCCTTCAAGTTAGTTGACTAGCAGCAGAACTTGATGCTCTTGTGCTACCTGACTTGTAGCATTGACTGTTCACCAACACATGCATCAATTAATTAGCTAAAGTAATTATATTGTAAGATAATAATTGCATGGAAAGTGTTTTGCGAAATAGTGATTACATAATAAACTTACAACAAGAAAACGAACTTATCTATTTATTATTGCAAGGAGCTTTTTCAAAAATTTACCTCCTATAGCAAATTATTACACCCTATTTGATAAATCGAAATAATTTCAAAATATTATTATTTATAGCTTTTTTATTTTATTTTATAGCAAAATAAGTATTTATTTATACCGATCATTGAGGCATGAAATATGCCAATTATAGTCTCTCTCTCTCTCTCCCCCTCTCTCTATTTGTAAGATTCTCAATCCTCTCTCTTCTCCCTCAAATTAGCTGAATCGTCGGCGGCATCATCGTGGTCGTCGTCAGAATTGCCGTCAGTGTCAGAATCGTCCGTGTAATCCTTCGCCATTGGCTCATACTCTTAGGCGAACAAATCTGGCCATGGCTACGCCGGAGAAGATTTGAGGACCGGGTTTTTGTTCGTCTCTATTTTTAATTTTACTATAATGTATACAGTATTTTACTCGGCTGGCAAATGCCATCACCGGCGAACTTAGGGATGAACGTCGGCCAGTTCGATTTTGTAGAAGTTTGGTTCGAGTTATTTGATTTTCGATTTGTGATTTTAATAATCAAAACCATATCGTAATCATTTTAGTTTAATTCGGTTTATTCATGTTCAGTTCGGTATTAGTTCAATCTCAATTTCAAGCCATGGAAAAAATAGTAACTAAACAATGAAAATAGATTTCTTGCTAGTAGAAAAACACAAATAAAATAAGAAATTCGATCAAATACACGAAAAAGAAAAGAATCTTTATGTAAGAAAAATCATTCTACTTTCAAAAAACATAAAAGAAAAGAGTATTATTCTCACCCCTAGATAAGGAACCTTAATTATCACGTTTGAATAAAAAAACTTCATGTCTGAATAAGGTACTTTAATTTCTATTTTGTTTCTGTTTGCATTTTTTTTTTTTTTGAAATGGAGGTCTCTATTTGCATATTGATAGGTTAATCGACAATATACCGTGAGGAATTACATTATCTTCGTTAATATATAATACTTTTGGTATCGAAAATTGTGCAGGCTATGTCTCTTCTTTAAAATTAGTTTTGATATAATATTGTAATGCTGTTTGATGAGCTTTTGTCATAAATGCATTATTAGTTATATATTCCTGAAGCTCTTGCCTCTTTCGCTTTGTTGCAACTGACAACACTTCCTATGTTGGTTAAAACTATCTGATATGCTTGGAGTCTTGGACTGCACACCACTAAAAAATTACTCACTATCAGTATACCGAATCCTCAAAATTGATAACCGAACCGAACCCCGAACTTTTTAAATATATAAATTGCAAACCGATCGAATAAATAGAAAAACCGATACGAATAAATCGAAGTTATTGGTTCGGTCAGTTTTCTCGATTCGGTTGGTATTATGCCCACCATTCTCTTCTTTGCTATTTAGTCACATACAATGATACAAATACATTGTATTCTATACAAATACACTCAAATATATTGTATTTTGTATAAATATATTATTTTTTCCCATGTATTTATGTATTCCGAAGGTCTATATTTTTTTAATACAGCCAAATATCATTGTGTTTTCTGATTTTTTGTTGTTTGAATACTGTCGAATTCAATACGGTGAATTGAATACAATGTATACATGTGGATTACCTCACTGTATTTATAAATACAATCGCGCGAATATATGAAATACAGAATTAAACAGCTATAATCCCTATTTTTTAGGCGGATTATCTCACTGTATTTAAAAATACAATAGCGTGAATACATGAAATACAACACAGTAGCAGCGAAATTTATGTAGAATTAATTTTGTTGAGTTGAATTAGGAGTGATATAAGCTAATTGATCCTCTTTCCGCTATTAAACAACTGGATTCCTCTATTTTTAGGCGAATTTCGCTATTGTATTAATGAAGACAGTAGCACGAATACAGTGAATACAGTCACACAGCTAGACTCCTCTATTTTTTAGGCGAATTTCGCTACTGTATTCATGAATACAGCAGCGCAAATACAGCGAATACAGTCGTGAAAATAACTAAATAGTAGCTATAGGAAGTAATTATATATATGGTAGCTATAGGAAGTTAATATCCACTAAACAATAGTGATTTATGAAAATTCCTCATTTTTTCCCACTCAGTGTCTGCTATCTGTATTGGAGTCTTTCTTTTGTCTTACTCAAATAACTTATCAGAATCATCATTTATTTTTTAGTCGGTATACATAAAGTATACGCTGATTATACATGATTATATACATATTATACTTACATTATACATGCATTATGCATTCACCTATTATTTTTAATTAAACGGTTAAGTGAGCAGCTATTTAAGTTAATTATTCGTTTGAATTCGCGTCGTGTAAGGCCCATTGAAGGAGAAAATATTCCTATGAAGATTTTCTTATTCTTAGGACTCGAATTCGAGACCTCCAATTATTTTCATTACCCTATTCATTTCACTACAACCCTGGATAGCGCAATGAGCTATGAGATGAGTTTGATGATGACAGTATGATTATCCCAGATTGACTAGCAAATTATAAATATCTGATATGTTGAGCAACAGATTTTTTTAGAAGTAGTGTGTGTATGTAAAATCTATTTGAGAAAGATTGGACTTATGCGAGCTCAAGTAATCTTCATTTTATAAGAGTTATTTCGATCGTCTGCGAATATCTTCAGGATTTTGATCCAATTTTATATGTTTACTCTTAAAATTGGATAACAATTAAACTTATAATTGATTTTCAGGATGTGTGATTTCACTTGGCACAAATTGAGAAATATGAGAATTAATGTCAGAAATTAACTATAAAATAAAGAGAACTAATATAATGAGCGATTATGGCCCTCGAGCTAGATCGGCCTCGAACCAACTGAGTATGCTATTGAAAAGTATGAACTGAACAATAGAACTTGAGAGAGAAAATGTAATGTATTGCTTTGTTGTGCATAAATATGATGATTACAAAATGATTAGAACCCCCTTCATATAGTAGAGGAATTATACTTATGGTACAATTTTAAATACGGAAGGAAATCCCAAGATTGGCTAAATAACCGGTCCTGACTCGATACGTGCCAAGATTTTCGCCACGATCCTTACCCAATCATGGATATCTCGGCTTTCTGTTATTCGACTTAGCAGGCTTCCTTCGATCTCGGTCGATCTCTTTCTCGCTTCTGTTTCGATCACGGCTGGTCTCGATCTTGATCGGTTATTGATTCACGAGCTTAGCAATCCATCTCCGTACCATGATTCGATACAATGCGAGGCCGAGCCTTGGTCTGCCACCTCGGTTTCGGTTAGCCATAAAAAATTAGAAAAGCCCGATTTTGACCGTATACAGATAGTCCCCTCATTTTTGGAGTATAATGACAAGAAACGAATTGAATCTTTGAACTTCCCCTCGGTTCACCATGACGTAAGCATCGTGATGCAAGTGGCAGAGGTGACCAAAACGTCTCGTCGATACAGTTTCCCAGGCATTTAATGCGAGCCTGTCGACGGTCGACCACTACCGGACTTGAACCGACATCTTAAACGTATAAGTATATCTTTCTTCATTTTTCAAACTTCACTTACAAATCTTCTTCTCCAAAATCCTTTGCCTTCCTCAGAGTTTTGTGTTTTCAGATCTCTGAATTTCTTCACTTGTTTCATCGTAAAATATCAAACGTTCCTCCTCCGTTTCATTCTTCCCCATTTGCAAAAATGGCCAAGACTTCAAAAACCATCACACACAAGGAAACCACTTCTTCATGTCGGCGTCGGAGTCGTAGCGGAGCCTCTCCTAAAGGACTTCATTCCGACCAAGTGCCCCACTGCTGCCGATTTTAAGGTGGAGAATACACCTTCGACACCGGGTTGATGTGAACCGATGTCGAGGTACATATGTACTATTACCGACGATCTCTTCAAAAAGGAGAAAGAGGAGTGCAATTGGGTAGGCAAAAATGTAGTAGTTCCTACCCCCGAAGAATCTATCACCACTCATGTGGAGGGGTATCTAAGTGTCAATACTTACCCCTTCACGATGCGCTCCTTAGACCCTATCATCGTCGCCTTTTGCAAGAGGTACGATGTCACTCTTGGCCAAATCCATCCTTCATTCTGGAGGATCGTGTCCTCCTTCGATTTTTTGTAAGCAAGATCGAGGGTCATCCTTTTATCCTCGATCACCTTATGCGTCTCTATAGCCCCCGGCTTTATCGTGGATGCTTGATCAAGCTTTACCGCCGAGCCACCAAAACCCTATTCTCGAGCATAGAAGAGACCATAGATCGAGGTTGGACGGGCCGATTTGTCCGAATAAAGACCTCGGACTTGATCCATGCCGAGGACATGCTGTTTCCTGAAAAATGGAACATGAATCGCAAGTATTGCTTTGCCTTTGAATATCTATCTCTGCCATTTTACTTCTCATCTTCTTTCCTCATCTAAGTTTTTTATGTTGTAGTTGCGGCTGTCGTGTCGGAAGTGATCCCCGACCTGAGGCAATGGGTCGAGGGCTTAGTGTCGCAAAAGTTTTACTCCGAGCATGCTTGGATGGAGTTATCAAAAGGTCAATGGGAGGCCCGTAACCATGGTAACCTTCTTTCCTTAGAACGGTTTTCATTCAGGCTTTGTATTGGACTTGCTCATCTTTTTCTTTTTGTAGGCCTTGGGAAGGATGTAGCAATGAGCCCCCCTCTGCTGAAGAAGAGGCACTTCTTTCATCATCTGCCCCGAAGCAGGGCAAAGAGAAGAAAAGAAAAGAGGCTCTGAGCTTTCCAGGCCCGGAAAAGAAAAGACCCGCTAGGAGGCCCCGTAAGCCTAAGGGGAACGTCATCCGTGTAACTTTGTAGTCTGTCCAACTGCTAAGGGATGAGGCCGAATATGAAGATGAAGAAGAAGAAGACTCCAGGCTGGTGACTCATGTGCGAGCTGGCACCGAGATTCAAGGAACCACTGGGCCAGTGTGAGCTGAAACCGCCTTGCCCCGACTTGATGAGCCCGAGCTATAAAAAGTCGAATATGTTTCACCTCAAAGTGGGAAGGCTACCAAGGAGGCAGTCGATGCTGGTGCACAAACCGGGTTCGAGACTCCCCAAAATGGAGGCGATGCCTCGAAAGACCCACTTGGGTAAATAGAGATTGGGGCCTCCCCCTCGTTCCCTCCAGTTTCTGATTCGATGATACGTGATGCTCAGGCTGCAGAGACTTGTCACGGGGAAGGAGCCCACAGAGAGGAAGATACTTTCTGTGGTTATTTTGCTGAGGTACAAGATTTCTCTGGTCTGGATGACTTGGATGTACCGAGGAAGAGCTCGAGCGAGGCTTTCTCGAGCTTTAACCTAACCAACTAATTCTCGGCCCCTAATGTCGATCCCGGACGCAAGCGGCCACTTATCATCTCGGTCCCGGAGGATTCTCAGGTTTTCTCTATCCCCGTCGGGGTGGCTAGCTATCTCTGATGCTCGGTCACTAAAGAGGACCAAGCCAAGATGGATGAAGTGGAAGTTACTTGCTTGTTCAATGAGGCCCAACATGCTCTGAATAAGGTAAGCTCGATGGTCATTCCATTATCTCTTTATAACTTTGAATCGTAGATAGTTCTAACGTTTTCTTCCTTTGTTGTAGGCTTCGGTATTGCATCATAAGGACTTTTTTTGAATCTGAGAGGATCGCAATGTTGAGGTTCAAGGCCTCACTAAGAAATACGATACCTAAAATCTTCTTAGTGAGAAACTTTAGGTAGACTTCCTGGCGGCTCGAGATGAGCATGCTGAGATGGCCGAGCAGGTATTCCGAGTCCTTCATGATAGTGAGGATAAGTTGGAGATAACAACTAACGATCCGATTCTATACGTTCGACAAAGGCTCGAACAGATCAAGGACCTCCAAAGGCAAATAGATAAAGTACGCGTCGAGGCTCAAGAGTTCAAGGGGTGCATGGACATTTTGGCTGCACAAAAGGAGGCCATCCAAGTAGAGCTGGAGTTGGCCGAGTCTCAGCTTCAAGCTGCAAGGGAAAATGCCTTATTTCAGGCAATGAAGGTCGAGGAGCTTCAATCCCATTTAGCCAACTTAACCAAAGAGCTCGAGGTGGCCAGGTCTGAGGCGGCCACGACCAATATTAAGGCTCAAGCTAATGCGACCCAATACAAGGCCGATGCTGAAGCCACCCTAAAACAGGCCAAAAGCATGGTGGATCATGCGAAGTGGCAAGCTCGAAGGGATTCCCTTGAGGGGGCTTGAGATCAAAGCTTCGATATATCTGCTGAGATCGAGATTTCCAGGGCAGAGGAAACGAAGGCTCGGTGAGAAGGCTACCGAGGAGGACTCTGAGAGTTTGAGTGAATCTGGTGAAGAAGACTCTAAGGTGAAGATGCTTCTTCCGACAAGGACCATGCTGCTTAGGCTTAGTGATTTTTTTTCGTCGGGGCCGACCGACCTTTGTAAAAATTTCTTGATCGGGCCATATGGCCCTTGTAAAAAGATTTTGATGAATATATGAAACTTCTTCCCTTCCATGGCTTATGAATCTGTTGTCTTTTTTTTTTTGTTATTTCATGTAAGGGTCAAAGTGCCTTAGCATAAGATCATGAATTTTCATTTGAGGGTATGAGGTTTATGGAAGGTAAGGGCCGATAATAAGCCTGCCTTTGACCTTTTCTAATCGATGGACCCCGAATGATAACTTGAACTTGAGTTTATGTAGCCCTTAAGCTTAATGATCGAGTGAGGATAGGCTCGAACTCGGAATTAGGTAACCCTTAGGCTTTCTAGTTGAGTGAGAAAGATCTCTCAAACTCGAAATGAAAGTAGCCCTTAGGCCTTTGTAAATTTTGTATTCGGCCGATCTGGACTTTGTAAAATGATCGTTGAATCATATATATATATATATAAGGCTTTTCTACCCTTTTCGACTTTCAAATTTTTCCCTTTCATGTTCATAGAGGTTGTAATGCCTTAGCATAAAGTAAGGAACTGTTCGAGAGTTCGAAAAATTTTCTACTCATTAGAGTTTTTGAGGCTTGATATTATCGAAGCCTTTTATGATTTTGCCAAGGGTAGTCCTTTAGACCGGTTTTATGAAAGAATTCTAAGTCATGCTTTGTTACAGAATTCGGACGTCTCCGAACCATGTTAATTTAGCCATAGCCTCTTTAATTCGGTATTTTCCCCTTGGGCTTATTTTTTTTGTTTTACTTCGAGCTTGCCCGAAGTGTCCATCCCCTGATGGGGTGGCCTTGGCATATAAAAATCGAGTGTTGCCTAAAAGGTCTTATGATCTCAAAGTTTTAATAATTCGATCTCGTTTACTTTTCGGACGACAGTCCCCGAGCGTGGGGTAATTATCCAAACTCTAGTTATTGTTACGCCCCAAAATATTACGATGATGTTACACCTTGCAGTATTACATTACGATGATGTTACGCTTCGCAATATTAAATTACGACGATGTTGCACCCTGTAGTATTGTACGTTGAATTTGTCGTAAGGTAATTGATATTAGTCCAAGGAAAAGATTATTTGGAGATTATAAAGATTATGCTATGTTAAACAAGTGATGAGTAAGTTCGTGAAAGTGAGAGGGGAAGCAAGTCAAAGAAAATGAATTTTCGTCGAAGTTTGGCAATTTGGGATAAAATAATGTCCAAGCTATAATACCCTGATATTTATGGACTAGTACCATACAAAGTACCATATGAACATAATAGTATGATGTATAAGGTGTATTAAAAATGAGTAGTATTTTAAGTAAGTTGAGATAATTCTTAATTATGTGGGTAATTGACTAATTATTGGGTAATGAGATATTACTTAATTAATTAGGGATATATATATAGACTAAGTGGCATGATGTGGCCGCCCCTCCATTTAAAATAAGTGACTAAGGATCTTAATTGAAAGGTGGCATCATAAGTAATTACGTGTAAGACATTTAGTATTTGGCTTCATTGGACTTAAAGAAACAAAGTAAGAGATATTATAACATTTTTCTAATTCAACCATTGCAAACAGACACTACACTTAATCTAGCAAGTTTTCTGTAAGAAATCTTATAAGCTTTCTTCCTAAATCAAAACATTTATGAGAATGGAAGGTAAGCTCACTCCAACAAGAACGAACGCTAATCTTGAAACAAAACAATTCCAACGAGATTTCTTAGCACCATAGCAATGCTCTGAATTCGATTAATTTCAAAACCCTAATTTCTCTGGACCTATTCGAACTTCTGAAAACTGCTTCATCTATTTGAATTAGCTCGGCTGGATTCAAAGTCTTTTTTGTTTCAACTTCTGTTTCTCTTTGTGATTTGGTTTCTTGCAAACATTAAAATTAGACTATATTTTTCAGAAAAAGTCTTTTTACCCGGACTTTTGCATGCTTCTGATACCCCTTTTCCCTATTACTAAGTTGACCTTTGTGACTACCATGTTGCGATAATTCACTATCTACTAATTTTGTGATTGTTATTCTCTTTGTCACAAGTTCAGCCTCGCATGCCTAATGTTTATGTACTCTTTTATATGCTAAATTCCCCTCTAAAATGACCTTCAATTTTGGACTGATTTCAAACCTCCCGTGTAATTCTGATTGCGTTCGTGTAATTGATTCTTTCCTTGTTTTACTGATTTCCCTATTTTTTTGAATTGGTTTGAAAACTTCCCCTTAAACTTTAGATTCTCTTGTCTTTAACTTGGTTTACTTGTTTATTCTTGGGAACCCATGTCACTCTCCTTAAATTAGTGATTTTGAAATCCTTGACTCCCTGATTTGCTATGTACCGATTTTCGATTGTATTCATATGCTGCAACCTTACTTTGTTTTCTTACCTTATTTGGCTAACCGAGTATTTCAAAGATTCTTCCCTTAATTAAACCTCTATGCACTTACCCCTAATTGTCTACTCTGCACGTGATGCTTACTTGATTTCTTTCCTTAAATATTTTTTGCGCATTACCATTTGATTTTAATTCCTTAATTAAAGGAAGTCCTTATACTGATTTGATAATTGGTACATAGTTCCATAATTACTGCTAAACTGTGATCCTTGCCTTATTTTCTGCCTGTCTTCAAACTATAAATACCCCGCTCTTTCATTAACACAGACACACCAACACACTTAGTTCAGAAATCACTTACACTCAAAATATTCTCTCTTGCTACTTGTGCTGTGGTCTGTCTTCAAAGTCTTGCTACCTGCTTTTGCCATATTTTGCTTCTTTGAACTGGTATGTTCTGATTAAGATTTCAGCATCATAACAATATGTTTACTTAATATTTATGCCTTCTTGTTTACCTACTGATTGTGTTTAGTCCAGTACTTAATTTAGCATGCTGTAATTTCCTTCTACCTGTTTTGAATCTATTATGTGTCCTAAACCACTACCCCAATGTGTTGATACTGATGGTTTGTTTGAGGCATGACAATATTAAGTATTGATGTCTATGACTCAAACATGATTCCCCTGGGATCATAACCTCTATATTACCATTATGTGATTGTGTATTCGGGTTGATTTTGTAAGCATAACTACACTCCCTATTGCTGTGCATGCCCAGAATTAACTAATGCCTAAGTGCATAGGCTATTTGCAATCCCCAATCCTTGAACCCCTTTTCTGTGAAGTCCTTAACTCTGTAACTGTTTCCCAACACCTCTCTCCCTCTTCTTTACTATGTTTCTTCACCCGCACTCTCTCTTAGACTTAAGTTCTGCCTCCCCCCTCTTGTGTGCCTTGCCTTGGGACCCATGAGCTCCGTCTGAACTTGGATACTTGAGGGCTGGCACTTCCACACTGCACTTGTCCCTATTCTGGTAATACAATTTGAGTGTGAGCACTGCCTGGAGTCCCATTGAGTCTCTTAGGGAACTCTGACACACTCAAATTGGAGAAAGGCTTTGGATCAATGGTCTTTGAGTTGGTTTATATCGTAACTCAGAGAGAACGTCAAGAATCAGGCCTCCTCTAGTTGTACTTTTTTTTATATTTTTCCTATTCTGATGTAATTTGTTATTCTGGTTTGTAATAAGTTGTAATAAACACTTGGTGAGTGAAAAAGATTGGGTAACTATGCATGCAAGGGTATAAAACATGCCTATAGGCTGTTTTAACTCCTGCATATTCGAACTTCGCCTAGAGACCATGCCTATAGGATACTTTTAATTCTGCATATTCAACTTCATGTAGAAAACCTGCCTATAGGGTACTTTTAATTCTGCATATTCAAACTTCATTTAGATACCATGCCTATAATGTTTAAAACGAGTAATGCATAGAAATCATGCCTATAGGGGTTTCTTAAATCAATATAATTCGCTTTCATTCGCAGTCAATGTTAGATAACATGCTCCTAGGAATTAAAGTCGGTAATAGTAGATACTACCACCTGCAGAACCTGTAACTAGTTTAGTTTTTTTGTTCATTCTGCTTCTCTTAATAACCTAATTCCCTCGCTTAACAAGGTTTAACAAGCATGCTTATAGGATTTCGAATGATGTATTTCAAGCTTCTACTATCTCATCACCTTTTAAATTTAGTAGATATCATGCCTATAGGACCCCGTCTAAACACTTAGCCAAGCCTTAGAATAATAACTATAAAACTGAATCTGTTAATCACTACAACCAGCAGGCAGGCCTGATTCGGACTTCTTATCTGAGTTATACAATAAACTAAAACTGCCTCAACAATCTCATATCCCTCGTCTTTAATGCTTTTCAATCAGACCTAAGCAGTATGTGTAAGACATACTACTTTATATGTTTGTTCGAGGAGGTGTACTTGAGCTTATATGCTTATGTGTTTCCCCTTTTATATGCAATATGCGTTTTTGTATGTCGCCGTAGAATTTTTACCTTTGAAACTCCAAATAAGCCCATCATCCCTCCCTTTTAGGATTATTAGTCCTAAGTGCCTCCGGGATTGATAGGAATGGGATGGGTAATAGCATGTCATAAGTAATCGAGACCAATCAGCGCTTTAATTCCTTAACGGGGTGGGAAGGGTAGATATGGATATGATGACCGCGCGATAATGTCACGTGTATCCCCTCATTGAGGAGTGATTATCAGATATTGTGTGGGGTGATCCATATTTTTAATAAACCTAGGACCCCCTTTCCTTTATTCTTTATTCTTTTAGCAATTTAACTCCTTATTCTAAAGAATTAGCTTTTCTCATTGTTCTTTCAAAACTTGTTTACTTTCAAACCATTATGTGTTGAAATCCTCTATTCTTTGAGCCTTATTTACTTATATGTTAATTGCACCTCAATTCACAATAATAGTCTGGCCAAAAACCAGACTAGTGGATTCTGAGGGGTGCCTAATACCTTTTCCTTAGAATAATTTCAAGCCCTTACCCTATCTCTGGTTATTCAAATCAAACTCTTTTGGTGTCCTAATGCACCATAATCTTTAGGTGGCGACTCTCTAAATTCAAACCCAGTTCCCAAAAGGAATGAGTTGTCTCTCCAAATGTCATAAACCCAATTTTCTCTTATGAAAAAAAAAGGGGCACGACACCTGTATGGTTATGGGATTGATCAAATCATGTGGATCATATACTGAACTCCCTTAAGCATTGCTGATTCTGTGACTATGTCCAAATAGTGTTTTTGAGCACAATTCCAAAGACTTTTTCCTGCTGTGTGTTTACCATTATGTGTTTCCCTTGTCCCCAATTCCCATTTATTCCTGTGTGAAAGCTTGTGGTGTTAAACCTTCTTTGTTCTGTGTGTAATACTAAACTTGCTATGGTTTTAAGGTTGGTCTATTGTTTGTTGACTGCCATACTCTTTTCAAAACTATCTCATTGAATAACTCCTCTGTTGTTTCACAAAATTATTTTCAAGTATCCTGTCAATATTGTTTTCCTACTAAAACCTTTCAAACTATGTCAAGCACTCCCACTCTACTACTAAGTCAATAGGTTCTGCCCCCTCCAGTATGTGTACTGCCTTGGGATCCTCTTGAGAACCCTCTAAACTCTGGTATACTGAGGCTGGCCCCTCCACACTACACTTATTCAATTTGGTTACTAAGTCTAGGTGTAAGCACTGCCCGGGATCCTTGAGATCCTTAGGGAACTTTGATGCACCTAGACTATGACGTTATCTATGAAATTGAGGCATTTGAGGCTATTGGAGGCTTTGGAAAGCTAGGCCTATCTGTAGGCTCCCTAAAATATAACTTCTTATTTTATTATTTACTTGTGTAATTCATTCATATGGTCCGTAATAATTTGTAAAAGAATATTGGGGTGACTAGTGAAAAGGGTGGGTACTTACATGTTTGTGGGGTAATACAGGTGGGAACCATGCCTATAGGACTTTACAATTTGCTACGTTTGCCTTTATAAGTAGAAACCATGCCTATAGGACTTTTGTATCTTGTTATGTTAGAAATCATGCCTATAGGTCTCAATTGATTCCATAATAAAAATCATGTTTAATAGGTCTTAAATCAGTTTCACAAGTAGATGTCATGCCTATAGGATACAATTCAATCTAGCTTCTGTTATAACAAGTGTTTACATGCTTTTCATTTGTCATCATGCCTGCAAGTTTCTAAAATCAGTATTAAAATTAGATATCATGCCTATAGGAAACAACACCAGAATTCTGCCTATAGATCTAAACTAGCTTAGGTTTAAAATAAATTAATCCGGTTAACAATTAGATCACTTCTAAACTGGTTTAATTAAGTGGTTTATATTTCCCTGAAACGAGTTCTTTCAAAAACTACCTCAATTTATCATTAGACAACATGTCTATAGGGATTAAAGAGTCCGTTTCAAAACCTGCCTTGTGTCACTATATAAAATGTAGTCATTAGTATTCCGCGTATAGGCAAGCCTGTAGGGCATTTTCAAAACTTGCAAATTTGAAATTTTTTCTGTGACTTAATGTTGTTCTGGTTTAACAGGTTTTAAAATCAGTAGGCAACTACTAGGGTCATTACTTCTGAGTTTATAAAATAAACTGCTCGTCTTCTGTATATTCACTCAGACATCATGCCTTAGGATATTGTTTAATAAAAAGGCCTTTATTTGTGTTTGAGTCGTGCTGTTTACATGCCTTATCTGTGGAGGTAAACTGAGCCTGTTATTTGCTCCTTCCTATTCTTGTTTTCTAAGAGTCCTATGTGTTATTGCTTGTCGCCTTAGTATTTTCACCTTTTAAATCTTAAGGGTCTATTTAGAACCACCTATAGGTAGAGGTTCTAAATCCCTCCAGGATCATTAAGAAGAGACGGGTAACAACACGCAATAGAGATCACTGACCAACACTCGCTTTAAATGACCACTAAGGGGATGGGAAGGGTAGATATGGGATATGATGACTACATGCTAATGTCACGTGTATCCCCTCATTGAGGAGTGTTTATCGGACATTGTGTGGGGTGATCCTATAGGCGAACCAACCTAGGACTCCTCCTTTTTCCAAACTTCCTTTTTCTGTTTAAAATTTTGTTTTACACAACTTGTTCAAAATCTTTATCTTATTTGAGTTGTCCGACGTTCTTTACTTGCAACCTATTTGATTCAACTATTTATTTGGTTAATGGACTAATTCATAAATATAAGTTCGGCTGGGATCCACAGTTGTGGACCAAGAGGGATGCCTAACACCTTCCCCTCGAGCTCAATTTGAGCTCTTACCCTAATCTCCGGTAATGCAATCCAATCCAAGAGTTAATCCCTCTAGGTGCCCTACTGCACCATAACTTGTTAGGTGGCGACTCTTCAAATATCCAATTCCCAAAAGGAAATGAGTTATTACACCCCATGAATGTCGAAACCCAGACCTCTCTCCGCTGAGGGGAAAAAGGGGGCACGACAGTCGCGTTCGCGATGAGCAACCTGGGCACCTTCATTTTTCTTCTTCACGAATGCGATACTTCCTCCGTGTTCGCGATGCTTTAAGACCTGGGCAGAATAAATAGTACTCTATTCCAAGAGTTTACTATTTTCACCATTTTTGGAGTTCTAGGGCTCGGTTTTGGGCGATTCTTTATGGAGTTTTCAAGAAAAAAGATTGGGTAAGTGTTCTTCACCTAGAATTGATTATATTCAATGAATTTTTCTTCATTTTTATCATTTAATTTGTGATTTGGGTTCAGGAAAATGTTGGTTTTTTGGACCGATTTTTGGATTTTCTTAAAGATTGAGACTTTATGATCTGGAATAGTTTCTTATGTGTTTTATTTGTGCTTTGAAGTTAATTTGGTTAGATTTGAGTCGTCTGGAGGTCTTTCCACCCAAGAAGTGCATTTTAGAGTATCGGTTTATCGTCTTTGATGTAAGTATCTAATTGTAGTCCGTGCATGTAAGGTGACGAGTGTGTGTTTGGACTTATTTGTGGGAAATTTGCCCTTAGGGTTCTTAGGTCCTTATGTTCATTTGTGGAAAGTATTCCGTTATGATCGAGTTTCCTAATTGCTTAAATTACCTCTATATGCTCCATATGATGTTGTTAGCTTTCCTCTAATTCTTACTTGTTACTTGTCCCTTAATTGCCTTAATGAAGTGATTGCCTTCCTTATTGTTTTGATACTTCTTGATTGTAAGTTCCTCTATGACTTCGTACAAATATGTTTAATATCAAATTGTTGTGGTTATCGAAGTAGTTATCACGTGCTTATTATGTCTTGTTGTTTTGCTAAGGTTATTGTGCTTCTTGATTTTTTCGTGATCCTTATTATGTACTATTCATGCTTAAATTGATGATTATTCATGTTGAACAAGACTTATGATATTCTCTTGGTAATTGACCATTGTTGAGTATTGACTCAAGTTAATATCTATATTGCGAAGCTAACTGTTGAAACAAGATTGGTTATTGTTGATTTCCTTTCCGGGAGGTTATTGTTTCTATTGTTGATTCCCTTGCCGAGATGTTATTGTTTCCATTGTTGATTCCCTTGTCGGGGATGTTATTGTTTCTATTATTTGGGTGAGGAAGAGTGTAAATCACGAAGGGTGATGACGTGCATGATATTGTGAGTGAGTGTTAATGCATGAAGTGTTAATGCATGAAGGTGATGTCGTGCCGATATTGTGAGTGTTAATGCTCGAAGGTTGATGCCGTGCCGATATTGTGAGTGTAAAAGCATGAAGGGTGATGTCGTGCCACATTATTGATAGTAAAAGCACGAAGGGTGATACCATGCCATGATTATGAGAGAGTTAAAGGACGAAGGGTGATGCCATGCACTTTCTGTTTATTGTGTTTAATTGTGGTTATCAATTCAAGTATTTTAACTATTCAGATTCCTTTACTGTTGTGATCTTCTGTGATGAAACACCATAGTGTTTTCAATACATCGCCGTATTTATATATATTTTCATACTTCAAATTTCAATTATTGTTTCATTTTTAATTCAATTAGTTACTCAATTAAATTTCCTTAAATCGCCTGAGGTTGTATTTTACTTAAAAAGGAATTTTTATTAAGTTAATTTTTTAAACCACATTTTAAAGGTAATAATTCATTCGATGTTGTACTTTAATTGAAAATGGTACTTTCTTTATTCAAATGATTTCTAAAAATAACTTCATATTTTCTTGCTGAGTTCCTAATTGGCTTAGAAGCTGTACTTTACTTTATGTTATGTAAATGAGACTCCTTGAACATCTCAATTGCATTAGTTATAGGCCTTATGTACTGAGTAACATGAGAACGTTGTTGTGCAAAGAGAGATAAAAATATGTGGGCACAAGGTGCCGGGTGTGCTAAAGGTTTGGTAATTGAGATTATGATATGAGACATCGAGTTTTAGATGGCTGGAATTGTGCATCAAAAATGATATGATTTATTAAGCTGACATCGCCTTCCTTGTTTGAGTACATTTTTACTTGTTGGTATTCCAGCTATGTTGGTGTTAATTTATTTGGTTATCTTTCATTTCCATACGGGTTTCCCTTTATTGTTTCTACTGATTGTATTTTGTTCTTTCCTTGCTGTTGATATTACTTTGTCATCTTTAGGTTGATAGTTTTTTATCATATCGTGTTCAATTTAATTGACCTGTAGGTGTCTGGACTGTTCCTCATCACTACCCCACCGAGGTTAATCTTGATACTTAATAGGCACCGTTGTGGTATGCTCATACTACACTTTCGTACATTTTTGTGTACAGATCCAGGTATTCGATCGATAGTAGGTGTGAGGGTCGTTGTGGTGGAGACTCAAGGTAAACCTGCTGCAGCGTTCGCAGGTCTCGGAGTCACCTTCATTTGTACTTATTTCCATTTGTTCCTTTTCTTTCGGAACAATGATGTATTTATTTTATATAACTACTCTTAGAAAGGCTTATGACTTGTACCACCGATTTTGGGAGTTGTAATTTGTTAAAAGTTATTTAAATTAATGATAGCAAATACAAATATTATCTCAGTTAATGTTAGGTTTACCTATCTTAGAGACTAGGTGCCATCTCGACTCCTTCGGAGAGATTTTCGGTCGTGACAAGTTGGTATCAGAGCTCTAAGTTTATATGTGTCATGAGTCATAAGTGGGTTTAGTAGAGTCTCGCGGATCGGTACAGAGACGTCTGTACTTATCTTCGAGAGACTATAGAACTATTAGGAAATTCCACATCTTTCATTCGTTATCGTGCGATATTAATTCAGCTCAAAGTATATAACTTATGTTCCTTTACATCCACTCGTGTATGATATTACGCTCTCAGTGTCCACTATGCGCTAGTGGTTCGCGTTTCTACATACGGGCTACAAGGGAGTCAGGAATGCTCAGACATTGTCTCAACATGTTGTCCAAACTGAAGATACAGAGGTATTGAGAGACTGTTTAGTTGTTCATATGGAGGCATAGCAGTTTCCGTCATCTAGTTGATGAGTGCGAGCTTGGGAAAGTTTAATTGGTTGACTAGTCATCGCAATTGTGGCAAGGGCACGAGGTGGGTGTTGATTGGGGATTGTTAGTGGTACTAGAATAATCTTGTGATTTGTGTTATACAAGCTGTGAAGGTTAGTTTTGTGGATCTTTAGACGTTGTTTTCTAAGGATTCGCGTCAAGTGGAGGAGTCCATCAGTGACATTCAGATTGTAGAGTCAGATTTATGCCAGTTTTGGTCTGAGGTATGTGTATATGTGGTATTGGTAGGTTCCCGAAATTTGTATATGACTAAGGTCCGAGATCTTGCACGAGATGATAAAAGGGGCTTGCAGTATTCTCACGTCGTTAATGGATCTACATTTCACCATCGACAGGAGTCGAAGGAACAACTTTAGATTTATAGAAGGTTTATTCAGCGTAGGTGGTTGCAGCAGAATGGGATGCTTCAAAGGAAATGCGGTGGTTTAGGGGCTTCTGGATATGTGGTTCATGTTAGGATCTTCTGTATTTGGGACTTTGATTGAGATTATTGCATATCGGCTATCCGAATAAATGTGTCATCTCTGTGGTGTTGGGTCAGCATAGCGAGGAAGTAATTGGTCCTTTGAATAGAAATTCTCTACTGGTATTTGTGGAAGCACTCTTGGATTGGACGGTTCGTGTGACTCGGTTGAGTTAGGGAGGTGCAGTCCTAATGGTTTAGTTGCGTGCAGGCGAATCTCGGAGGGTTCTCGATGGTTTGACTACGGCTTGAGTTAGGTTTCTACTATGGGCATAAAGAATATATGGTACATTGCAGTTTCTCCTAAATCGGTATCTAAAATTAATAGAACGTTGGCATTATTGGCTATCATATATGAAGAGTGTGCATCTTTGAAAAGGACCTTGAGTTTTGATTTGTAGTGCATTGCTAGTAGCATGGTGATTACTGGGTTTTGAAATTTTCGAAGTTCATGTTTGTTTACGTGGCCAGAAACTCTATATGAGTGCTTCAGCAGAATGATAGGGTGTAAGCAATATATCAGCCATTGAATTGCGTAGTTGAGTTTGAAAATGGAAATTTTGGTATTCCTGAGGTTTTGGGGCTAGATTCCCTCATATGTGGACCATTTCCTATTTGCGGATTGTGAAGAAACGTTGAGGGTGAGGTAATTAATAACATGTATGATTGATAGGTCAATGTGGATTTTTGGAAAGGATATTTACCTATTTGGAAATAACCAGGATTTGGGTTGGGGGCTATTTGAAAGCTCTATGAAAATATGTATATTGTATCGGATCAAGTTTGAGTGCTCCTGTGAGATTGTCATTATGGTTATGTTACCAGGCAGAATGGATATTATTTGTGCCCCTAGCCTATGATATGTGCTACTCTTTGATGTTGTGTTAGGCGGTGAGGTTGTATGATTATTCCCCATGCATGTTGTAATTCTGTTCAGGCCTTATGGAGATGCGGGCGAGATAGCCCTTGTGATGTTGATTTGTTCATTGCACCTTAGTTGTCCTTGCTTCTTTTATGATTTAGCACTTTCATTCATTTTTCCAAAGTTTTATTTGTGCACTCTGTTGTACTTGATATTAGTATTTGTATGATGAGTGAACAAGAGCATTTTGGCTCGATGAGTATTTGGGAGCGGGCTGCATGTCGCAACGGATGTTATGTGGGATACCCATTTCCTCGTGTTTATTTGGTGTTGTGTTTTCCCTCTGTGGGATGATTTGATGAAAACTATACTTTTGTTGTTACACATGTTGTACTCATTAGATAATTCTTATACTTTGATTTTCTTTATTTGTGCTGCATAATTGAGTTATTGCTGGTTTGGTGTACGATTTGTATAGTGTGAGAACCCGTGTGGTTCTGTGATGAGCTGTTACTGGGTTGCTTGTATTGGCTGAGAGGAGGTTCTTAGACCTGAGATTAGTACTACTGTATTGGGGTGAGGAGTGTTTGGGAAGTAGGAGGGTGTTTCTGCTAAGATTTAGGTAATGGCCATTGGCGGGCGAGAGAGCTTCTTGACTTGTTGTCTTCATGGGCAGCTATAAGTTCCCGCATGTTTCTTTATCATAAGCAGCGATGTGGAGGTCCAGAACGAGGTTATATTCGATGTGAAGTGTATTGTCGGCATCCAGGATGTTATTTGAGCAGCTATGGTGGTCAGAGATTATTGCTTCGGGCATTTGAGTTGTGTGGAGCAGCATGTGATTGTATTCTGGATTGGGATTTTGGCTTGATTCGGTTATTAAGGTTCATGCAGTGTGATGACGTGGAATTCAGATCCTATGATGAATTTCAGATGTTGAGGTTTGGGTTCTGTTCTAAGGAGAAGATGATACCTTCAATTAAGTTGCATTGTTAATTCTGCTTAGGTTGGGTGATGGAGAATCACCACCGGGTGTATGTATGATGAGCTCATGCAGTGGTTCGATGGCTTTGGAACGACTCCGGGAACGTTCGAGGATGAACGTATGTTCAAGTAAAGGAGGATGTAATGACCCAACTAGTTGTTTTGAGCAATTGCGCCTGGTTCGGCAGTTTGAGGTTACGAGCAGCTGCATAATATGTGTATCGACTCACGTGCGTGGTTGAATTCAGCTAACGGATGATAAAGAGTCAAACTGAAACTAGTTTTGGATGCTTAAACGGTGAGAATTTGACCGAAATTGGACTTTTGAGTAAACGGCCCCAGAATGGGTTGTGGGTGATCTCAACAGCTTCCTATGGTAATTTTGGACTTAGGCGTGCATCCGGATACGGATTTGGAGGTCTGTAGGGTAATTTGAGGCGTTTCAGCGGAAGTTGGGAAAAGTTGAAGTTTGGAAAATGGACTAATTTGACCCATAGTTGACTTTTGTGATATCGGGGTCAGAATGCAATTTCGAGAGTTGGAACCACTCCATTATGTTATTTTGGACTTGTCTGCAAAATTTGGCATCATTTCGGGTTGATTTGATAGGTTTCGGCACGAGTTTTGGATGTTGGAAGGTTTGAAAGTTCCTAAGTTCGATTCATGGGGTGATTCGTTGTTTTGGTGTTGTTTAATGTGATTTGAGACCTCGAGAGAGTTTATGTTAGGTTGTATGACTTGTTTGTGTGTTTGGACGGGGTCTCGGGTGCCTCGGGTGTGTTTCGGGTGGCTACGGGTCAATTTCCCTTATTTTTGAACTGTTGTTTCTGGTATCTGATATCCTAGTTTCCATTTGCGAAGCCCCTGCCGCGTTCGCAAGTGTCTCTACTGGTCACCTCATCTTCCTTCTTCGCTTTGCGTAACATGCCTGATGACGTCCAAATCCTCTACTAAAAAGTAAATGGACATGGTCGCATGCAATATAATTTACCCAATAATGAGTCGGGGTCGAATCCCACAGATAACAATATGTAGACGATTAGGAATGTAAGAGAATTATCACTTGTTATGCAATGCCAAACAATTCTAAGTGTTTGAGAAAATATTTATACCTAAATACGAAAATATAAACTAACCTAGAAAGCGAGTAAAATGATTAATGGCTACAAGTATAGATGCATCGGGAATTACACTCAAATAACGATCCAATATATTACATGATTTTACAAATATGAGCGAGTTTATGTTAATTAGCCACGAGTAATAATTCTATATTGGCTTCTTCCGAAGACTAACAAGACTTTCAAATTGAATTATCCCTAAAACAATTAAGAGATTAAGCACACCCGGATATGGCTACAAGTAGTTCAATCCTATCCCTAGGTAGAATATATAAAATAAGGGTTAAAGCCTTAAGTTCTTGTTAATTAATCTTTTCTAACCCCAAATAATCTTTTCCAAAATTAATTCGGAGTTAATGGACGAGTCCTAGGGTTAGCTAATCCCTTTAGAAACATTAAAGAACAAGAATAATTAAAGAAACAACAACTTACTTCATAAAGAGATAAAAATCATTCAATGCATAAGCACAACAAGGTATTTAATCCACACTTTAACTATGAATATTTCCATAAACAAGATTCAAGTGTTGGAAATAAATAATATACATTTAAATATTCAATACAAAGCAAGGAAATGAAGAAATAAACATAAATGGGTAAGAAATTCTTAACCACAAGCTTGAAATCTTCAAAACCCAAGTGTGTTTGCAAACCCTAGCTTCCAAAACTTATTCTTCTCTAGTGTTTGAGACTGAAAATAAGCCAAAAGGTTCTCAAAATATCTGCTAGGACGAGTATTTGTGGGTTTGGAATAGAGAACATGTGAAATGCCTAAATTGCCCAGGTCTGTTGCCCGTTGACCGCCCCTGCGGAAGAATACTCGCAAGTGCGGCTCCGTAGATGCAGACTGCCCATCGCAGAAGTGAAATGTCAACTAAACTCTGTCACCGCATATGCGGTCCACCAAGTGTAGATGCACAACAGTAGAAGCGGTAAGCTAACCGCAGATGTGGTTTCTTGCAAGGTCGCCCATTTTCGCAGATGCGGTCCTATTCATGCAGAAGTGGAGTCGCTTCTGCGACCAATCTTCCGCAGATGCGGAATCACATGGGGGTTTTGCATGGTTTACACCCTCTTTTTTGCTCAGTTCCTCTCAAATTGAATTCAAATCACTTGATGTCATCATTTACCTGAAAATATAACAATACACACCATAAACAACCTCATATTATAGTTAAAGGACATAAAAACTAAAGAAAAGAGACTAGAATGAGTGGTAAAATCGCCACTCATCAACAACCCCATCTTAAAGCTTTTGCTTGTCCTCAAACAAATCAAAACCAACACTTCAATGAGGCTTTACCATTTAAAACACAAGTGGTATTGCTATTTTTTACAAATCACATTCTCCAATTAAGCACCATGATTATGGATTTGGTTGGTACTAATAATTAAGCTCAAGCATGTGCATCTTACTCGAATAACTCCCTCATAAAAAAAATAACTTCAAGAAATGCAAGGGAGTTTCAAAATAATCAAGTGACAAGAGTAAGCCTCAAGAAGTGACTCAAAAGAATTATTCCACTACATATGCTCAACTTACTCAATTTCACCAATCCTTCCTAATTCATGTGCTCTCACAAGAAAGAAAATCCCAAAATCACTATATTTACAATACAACATAAGGGACAAATTTACAAAGACACTCACTCTCACAAAGAATTTCAAGTGTTAAAAAAAAAGAGAAATATTTTTATGTATATAAATATGGAGCCTTGAAGAAAATTTGAGAGGTATTTAAGGTGGTTCTATGTTGGTGACTAGATGCCAATGAGGGTATGTGGTTTGAAAAGAAACAAAGTGCAAAAAGAAAGACAAATGTGAGTAGTGTTAAAGGAGGGTGAAGTCACTTGTATCCAAATGCTTATCCGACCCTTCCCTAAACCTACATTACAAGCTTAAAAAGTCCTCATGGGACCTCTAACCGAATGTTCTTGAATAGGCGATGAATTAAAAATAAGGGTTTGAACTCCGATTTGAGAAGTTTTTGTTGTTGTTATTCCAATTTCCTTGATTTGAGCCACCTTGGTCATTTCGCCACTGTTGGTTTCCTTTTCCTTGCGGGTTAGGCCTCCATTGATTTTGTTATCCTTGACCTTGATATTGTTGCGTTTGATACCCTCCTTGAGAGTTGTTGACATAGTTTGCTTCCTCAAAGTCTTTATTTGATATGGGTTGCACATCCTCCACAACATTTACCTTCTTCGTTTGGCTTTCAGTGAACATCTTTGTCAACATATTGACATTGGTGGCAAGCCCTGTGATTACTTGATCTCTCTCTTAATTTTCTTTGATCATGTTTGTCAAGGAGGGAGGACCATATGCAATTCCACCTGCGGTGTCCTCTGAGTGCCAAGCTTGATTGTGTTGTGCCATTTTGTCAAGGATTTGTGTGACCCTTGCAAATGTCTTGTCCATAAAAGATCCAAGAGCTGCATTCTTGGCTATAGATTGGTTCATAGGATCAAAACCCATGTAGAATTTCTCCAACAAAATAGAATCCGGAAAATCATGGTTGGGAGACCTCACCAAATATAACTTGAATCTATCCTATGCCTCATGCAGATGTTCTCCCGGTACTTGCTTGAAAAATAAAATTTTATCCCGGAGCTTAAATTTCTTACTTTGTGGGAACTATTTAGCTAAGATTGCTCGGACAAGTTCAGGCCAAGAAAGAATGGAATTAGGTGGCATATTCTGAAGCCATATCCTTGCATCCCTAGCTGGTGAATACTTGAACACCCTCAACCTTAGGGAATCATCTGAGACGTTGTTCTGCTTATGCATCGCACACACACCCAAGAAGTTTCTAAGATGTTGTGTCGGATCATCATCAGTGGAATTCCTGAAAACCCCCTCCGCTTTGAGCATTAGGATTAAACCATGTTTCACCTTGAAAGTTGCAGTAGTAACAACCGGAGATACAATAGCATTTGTATCCTCAATGTACTCATCTATGTCTGCAAAAGGATTTTTTTCCATTTCTTCCTCATATTCGGCCATGTCTTCCTATCAACACCAAGCAAAACAAGCAAAGTGTGATGGAATAGAATAAGACATAAAGTAAAGCACACACTAATTAGTAATTTCAAAATTGTATTCCCCGGCAACGGTGCCAATTTTGATGACGTCCAAATCCACTACTAAAAAATAAGTGGACACAGTCGCATGCAATATAATTTACCCAACTATGAGTCGGGTTCGAATCCCACAGAGAACAATAAGTAGGCGATTAGGAATGTAAGAGAATAATCACTTGTTATGGAATGCCAAACACTTAGAATTGATTTGAGAAAATATTTATAACTAAATGCGGAAATGTAAGCTAACCTAGAAAGCGAGTAAAATGATCAATGGCTACAAGTATGGATGCATCGGGAATTACACTCAAGTAACGATCCAATATATTTCATGATTTTACAAATATGAGCGAGCTTATGTTAATTAGCCACGAGTAATAATTCTATATTGGCTTCTTCCGAAAACTAACAAGATTTCCTAATTGAATTATCCCTAAAACAATTAAGAGATTAAGCACACCTGGATATGCCTACAAGTAGTTCAATACTATCCCTAGGTAGAATCTATAAAATGAGGGTTAAAGCCTCAAGTTCTTGTTAATTAATCTTTCCCAACCCCAAATAATCTTTTTCATAATTAATTCAGAGTTAATGGGCGAGTCCGAGGGTTAGCTAATCCCTTTGGAAACATTAAAGAACAAGAATAATTAAAGAAACAATAACTCACTTCATAAAGAGATAAAAATCATTCAATACATAAGCACAACAAGGTATTTAATCGACACTTTAACTATGAATATTTTCATAAACAAGATTCCAGTGTTGGAAATAAATACTACACACTTAAATATTCAATACAAAGCAAGGAAATGAAGAAATAAACATAAATGAGTAAGAAATTCTTAACCACATGCTTGAAATCTTTAAAACCCAAGTGTTTGGAAACCCTAGCTTCCAAAACTTGTTATTCTCTAGTGTTTGAGACTGAAAATAAGCCAAAATATTCTCAAAATATCTGCTAGGACGAGTATTTGTGGGTTTAGAATTGAGAACATGTGAAATGCCTAAATTGCCCATGTATGTTGCCCGTTGACCGCACCTGCGGAAGAATACTCGCAGGTGCGGCTCCGCAGATGCGGACATCCCATCGCAGAAGTGAAATGTCAACTAAACTCTATCACCGCATATGTGGTCCACCAAGCGTAGATGCGCAACAGTAGAAGCGGTAAGCTAACCGCAGATGTGGTTTCTTGCAAGGTCGCCCATTTTCGCAGATACGGTCCTGTTCACGCAGAAGTGGAGTCGCTTCTGCGACCAATCTTCCGCAGATGCGGAATCACATGGGGGTTTTGCATGGTTTACACCCTCTTTTTTGCTCAGTTCCTCTCCAATTGAATTCAAATCACTTGATGGCATCATTTACCTGAAAATATAACAATACACACCTTAAACAACCTCATATTATAGTTAAAGGACATAAAAACTAAAGAAAAGAGACTAGAATGAGTGGTAAAATCGCCACTCATCAACAACCCCATCTTAAAACTTTTGCTTGTCCTCAATCAAATCAAAACTAACACTTCAATGAGGCTTTACCATTTAAAACACAAGTGGTATTGCTATTTTTTACTAATCACATTCTCCAATTAAGCACCATGATTATGGATTTGGTTGGTACTAATAATTAAGCTCAAGCATGTGCATCTTACTCGAATAACTCCCTCATAAAAAAAAATAACTTCAAGAAGTGCAAGGGAGTTTCAAAATAATCAAGTGACAAGAGTAAGCCTCAAGAAGTGACTCAAAAGAACTATTCCACTACATATGCTCAACTTACTCAATTTCACCAATCCTTCCTAATTCATGTGCTCTCACAAGAAAGAAAATCCCAAAATCACTATATTTACAATACAACATAAGGGACAAATTTACAAAGACACTCACTCTCACAAAGAATTTCAAGAGTTAAAAAAAGAGAGAAATATTTTTATGTATATAAATATGGAGCCTTGAAGAAAATTTTAGAGGTATTTAAGGTGGTTCTATGTTGGTGACTAGATGCCAATGGGGCTATGTGGTTTGAAAAGAAACAAAGTGCAAAAAGAAAGACAAATGTGAGTAGTGTTCAAGGAGGGTGAAGTCACTTGTATCCAAATGCTTATCCGACCCTTCCCTAAACCTACATTACAAGCTTAAAAAGTCCTCATGGGACCTCCAACCGAATGTTCTTGAATAGGCGATGAATTAAAAATAAGGGTTTGAACTCCGATTTGAGAAGTTTTTGTTGTTGTTATTCCAATTTCCTTGATTTGAGCCACCTTGGTCATTTCGCCACTGTTGGTTTCCTTTCCCTTGCGGGTTAGGCCTCCATTGATTTTGTTATCCTTGACCTTGATATTGTTGCGTTTGATACCCTCCTTGAGAGTTGTTGACATAGTTTGCTTCCTCAAAGTCTTTATTTGATATGGGTTGCACATCCTCCACAACATTTACCTTCTTCGTTGGGCTTTCAGTGAACATCTTTGTCAACATATTGACATTGGTGGCAAGCCCTGTGATTACTTGATCTCTCTCTTAATTTTCTTTGATCATGTTTGTCAAGGAGGGAGGACCATATGCAATTCCACCTGCGGTGTCCTCTGAGTGCCAAGCTTGATTGTGTTGTGCCATTTTGTCAAGGATTTGTGTGACCCTTGCAAATGTCTTGTCCATAAAAGATCCAAGAGCTGCATTCTTGGCTATAGATTGGTTCATAGGATCAAAACCCATGTAGAATTTCTCCAACAAAATAGAATCCGGAAAATCATGGTTGGGAGACCTCACCAAATATAACTTGAATCGATCCCATGCCTCATGTAGATGTTCTCCCGGTACTTGATTGAAAAATAAAATTTTATCCCGGAGCTTAAATTTCTTACTTTGTGGGAACTATTTAGCTAAGAATGCTCGGACAAGTTCATGCCAAGAAAGAATGGAATTAGGTGGCATATTTTGAATCCATATCCTTGCGTCCCTAGCTAGTGAATACTTGAACACCCTCAACCTTAGGGCATCATCTGAGATGTTGTTCTACTTATGCATCGCACATACACCCAAGAAGTTTCTAAGATGTTGTGTCGGATCATCATTAGTGGAATTCCTGAAAACCCCCTCCGCTTTGAGCATTAGGATTAAACCATGTTTCACCTTGAAAGTTGCAGTACTAACAACCGGAGATACAATAGCATTTGTATCCTCAATGTGCTCATCTATGTCTGCAAAAGGATTTTTTTCCATTTCTTCCTCATATTCGGCCTTGTCTTCCTATCAACACCAAGCAAAACAAGCAAAGTGTGATGGAATAGAATAAGACATAAAGTAAAGCACATACTAATTAGTAATTTCAAAATTGTATTCCCCGACAACGGTGCCAATTTTGATGACGTCCAAATCCACTACTAAAAAATAAATGGACACAGTCGCATGCAATATAATTTACCCAACTATGAGTCGGGTTCGAATCCCACAGAGAACAATATGTAGGCGATTAGGAATGTAAGAGAATAATCACTTGTTATGTAATGCCAAACACTTAGAATTGATTTGAGAAAATATTTATAACTAAATGCGGAAATGTAAACTAACCTATAAAGCGAGTAAAATGATCAATGGCTACAAGTATGGATGCATCGGGAATTACACTCAAGTAACGATCCAATATATTTCATGATTTTACAAATATGAGCGAGTTTATGTTAATTAGCCACGAGTAATAATTCTATATTGGCTTCTTCCGAAGACTAACAAGACTTCCTAATTGAATTATCCCTAAAACAATTAAGAGATTAAGCACACCCGGATCTGGCTACAAGTAGTTCAATACTATCCCTAGGTAAAATCTATAAAATGAGGGTTAAAGCCTCAAGTTCTTGTTAATTAATCTTTCCCAACCCCAAATAATCTTTTTCATAATTAATTCAGAGTTAATGGGCGAGTCCGAGGGTTATCTAATCCCTTTGGAAACATTAAAGAACAAGAATAATTAAAGAAACAATAACTCACTTCATAAAGAGATAAAAATCATTCAATACACAAGCACAACAAGGTATTTAATCGACACTTTAACTATGAATATTTTCATAAACAAGATTAAAGTGTTGGAAATAAATAGTACACACTTAAATATTCAATACAAAGCAAGGAAATGAAGAAATAAACATAAATAGGTAAGAAATTCTTAACCACAAGCTTGAAATCTTTAAAACCCAAGTGTGTTTGCAAACTCTAGCTTCCAAAACTTGTTCTTCTCTAGTGTTTGAGACTGAAAATAAGCCAAAATATTGTCAAAATATCTGCTAGGATGAGTATTTGTGGGTTTGGAATTGAGAACATGTGAAATGCCTAAATTGCCCAGGTCTGATGCCCGTTGACCGCTCCTGCGGAAGAATACTCGCAGGTGTGGCTCCGCAGATGCAGACATCCCATCGCAGAAGCGAAATGTCAACTAAACTCTGTCACCGAATATGCGGTCCACCAAGCGCAGATGCGCAATAGTAGAAGCGGTAAGCTAACCGCAGATGCAGTTTCTTGCAAGGTCGCCCATTTTCGCAGATGCGGTCCTGTTCACGCAGAAGTGGAGTCGCTTCTGCGACCAATCTTCCGCAAATGCGGAATCACATGGGGGTTTTGCATGGTTTTCACCCCTTTTTTGCTCAGTTCCACTCCAATTGAATTCAAATCACTTCATGGCATCATTTACATGAAAATCTAACAATACACAGCATAGACAACATCATATTATAGTTAAAGGACTTAAAAACTAAAGAAAAGAGACTAGAATGAGTGGTAAAATCGCCACTCATCAACAACCCCATCTTAACGTTTTTGATTGTCCTCAAACAAATCAAAACCAACACTTCAATGAGGCTTTACCATTTAAAACACAAGTGGTATTGCTATTTTTTACAAATCATATTCTCCATTTAAGCACCACATTTATGGATTTGGTTGGTACTAATAATTAAGCTCAAGCATGTGCATCTTGCCCGAATAACTCCCTCATAAAAAAATTAACTTCAAGAAGTGCAAGGGAGTTTCAAAATAATCAAGTGACAAGAGTAAGCCTCAAGAAGTGACTCAAAAGAACTATTCCACTACATATGCTTAACTTACTCAATTTCACCAATACTTCCTAATTCATGTGCTCTCACAAGAAAGAAAATCCCAAAATCACTATATTTACAATACAACATAAAGGACAATTTACAAAGACACTCACTTTCACAAAGAATTTCAAGTGTTAAAAAAAAAGAGAAATATTTGTATGTATATAAATATGGAGCTTTGAAGAAATTTTGAGAGGTATTTAAGGTGGTTCTATGTTGGTGACTAGATGCCAATGAGGCTATGTGGTTTGAATAGAAACAAAGTGCAAAAAGAAAGACAAATGTGAGTAGTGTTCAAGGAGGGTGAAGTCACTTGTATCCAAATGCTTATCCGACCCTTCCCTAAACCTACATTACAAGCTTAAAAAGTCCTCATAGGACCTCCAACCGAATGTTCTTGAATAGGCGATGAATTAAAAATAAGGGTTTGAACTCCGATTTGAGAAGTTTTTGTTGTTGTTATTCCAATTTCCTTGATTTGAGCCACCTTGGTCATTTCGCCACTGTTGGTTTCCTTTCCCTTGCGGGTTAGGCCTCCATTGATTTTGTTGTCCTTGACCTTGGTATTGTTGCCTTTGATACTCTCCTTGAGAGTTGTTGACATAGTTTGCTTCCTCAAAGTCTTCATTTGATATGGGTTGCACATCCTCCACCACATTTACCTTCTTCGTTTTGCTTTCAGTGAATATCTTTGTCAACACATTGACATTGATGGCAAGCCCTGTGATTACTTGATCTCTCTCTTAATTTTCTTTGATCATGTTGGTAAAGGATGGAGAACATATGCAATTCCACCCGTGGTGTCCTCTGAGTGCCAAGCTTGATTGTGTTGTTCCATTTTTTCAGGATTTGTGTGACCCTTGCGAATGTATTGTCCATAAAAGAACCAACAACTTCATTCTTGGCTATAGATTGGCTCATAGGATCTAAACCCATGTAGAATTTCTCCAACAAGATAGAATCCGGAAAACAATGGATGGGAGAACTCACCAAATATAACTTGAATCTATCCCATGCCTCATGTAGATGTTCTCTCGGTACTTGCTTGAAAAAGAAAATTTTATCCCGGAGCTTAGATTTCTTACTTTGTGGGAACTATTTAGCTAAGAATGCTCGGACAAGTTCAGGCCAAGAAAGAATGGAATTTGGTGGAATATTTTGAAGCCATATCCTTGCGTCCCCAGCTAGTGAGTACTTGAACACCCTCAACCTTAGGGCATCATCTGAGACGTTGTTCTGCTTATGCATCGCACATACACCCAAGAAGTTTCTAAGATGTTGTGTCGGATCATCATCAGTGGAATTCCTGAAAACCCCCTCCGCTTTGAGCATTAGGATTAAACCATGTTTCACCTTGAAAGTTGCAGCACTAACAACTGGAGATACAATAGCATTTGTATCCTCAATGTACTCATCTATGTCTGCAAAAGGATTTTCTTCCATTTCTTCCTCATATTTGGCCATGTCTTCCTATCAACACCAAGCAAAACAAGCAAAGTGTGATGGAGTAGAATAAGACGTAAAGTAAAGCACACACTAATTAGTAATTTCAAAATCGTATTCCCCGGCAACGGTACCAATTTTGATGACGTCCAAATCCACTACTAAAAATTAAATGGACACGGTCGCATGCAATATCATTTACCCAACTATTTAAATCCCAAAGAGAACAATATGTAGGCGATTAGGAATGTAAGAGAATTATCACTTGTTATGCAATGCCAAACACTTAGAATTGATTTGAGAAAAATATTTATACCTAAATGCGAAAATGTAAACTAACCTAGAAAGCGAGTAAAATGATCAATGGCTACAAGTATGGATGCATCGGGAATTACACTCAAGTAACGATCCAATATATTTCTTGATTTTACAAATATGAACGAGTTTATGTTAATTAGCCATGAGTAATAATTCTATATTGGCTTCTTCCGAAGACTAACAAGACTTCCTAATTGAATTATCCCTAAAACAATTAAGAGATTAAGCACACCCGGATATGGCTACAAGTTGTTCAATCCTATCCCTAGGTAGAGTCTATAAAATGAGGGTTAAAGCCTCAAGTTCTTGTTAATTAATCTTTCCCAAAATTAATTCGGAGTTAATGGGCTAGTTCTAGGGTTAGCTAATCCCTTTGAAAACATTAAAGAACAAGAATAATTAAAGAAACAATAACTCACTTCATAAAGTGATAAAAATCATTCAATACATAAGCACAACAAGGTATAAAATCCACACTTTAACTATGAATATTTTCATAAACAAGATTCAAGTGTTGGAAATAAATACTACACACTTAAATATTCAATACAAAGCAAGGAAATGATGAAATAAACATAAATGGGTTTGAAATCCTTAACCACAAGCTTGAAATCTTCAAATCCCAAGTGTGTGTGCAAACCCTAGCTTCCAAAACTTGTTCTTCTCTAGTGTTTGAGACTAAAAATAAGCCAAAAGATTCTCAATATATCTGCTAGGGCGAGTATTTGTGGGTTTGGAATTAAGAACATGTGAAATGCCTAAATTGCCCAGGTCTGATGCCCGTTGACTGCACCTGCGGAAGAATACTCGCAGGTGTGGCTCTGCAGATGCGGACAGCCCATGGCAGAAGCAAAATTTCAACTAAACTCTATCACTGCAGATGCGGTCCACCAAGTGCAGATGTGCAACTGCAGATGCGGTTTCTTGCAAGGTTGCCCATATTTGCAGATGCGGTCCTGTTCACGTAAAAGCGGAGTCGCTTCTGCGACCAATCTTCCGAAGATGCGGAATCATAGGGGAGTTTTGCATGGTTTTCACCCTTTTTACCTTAGTTTCACTCCAATTGAATTAATTCACTTCATGGCATCATTTACCTAAAAATCTAACAATACACACCATAAACGACCTCGTATTATAGTTAAAGGACAAAAAAACTAAAGAAAAGAGACTAGAATGAGTGGTAAAATCGCCACTCATCAACGCCTCACTTTCGTGAAGCTCTGTCTCTTCCTTCATCGCGTTCGTATCTGTCTATCGCATTCACGTAGTTTTGCCATCCCACCCTTTACGTTCGCGTACTAGTTCACGCGTTCGCAAAGAGCAGTCTTTGGGCCATAAAAATTTCCTTCTTCGCGTTCGCGGACGTACTGTCGCGTTCGCGATGAGAAACCTGGGCACCTTCATTTTTCTTCTTTGCAAGCACGATACTTCCTCCGCATTCGTGATGCTTTAAGTCCTAGGCAGAATAGATAGTACTCTATTCCGAGGGTTTGCCATTTTCACCATTTTTGGAGTCCTAGAGCTCGGTTTTGGGCGATTCTTTGTGGGTTTTTCAAGTAAAACGATTGGGTATGTGTTCTTCACCAAGAATTGATTATATTCCATGAATTTGTCTTTATTTTTATCATTTAATTTGTGTTTTGGGTTGAGGAAATTGTTGGTTTTTGAAGAAAATTCCTACAATAAAAAATCATGATTTGAGGGGCCAAATGGTATCGGAATTTAATAAATTTTGTATGGTTGGACTCATATCAGAATGAGTATTTGGTTTTTGTAAAATTTGTTGGGTTCCGAGGTGCGGGCCCGAGGTTGACTTTTGGACCGATATTTGGATTTTGTTAAAGATTGAAACTTTATGATTTGGAATAGTTTCTTATGTGTTTTATTTGTGCTTTGAAGTTAATTTGGTTAGATTTGAGCCATCCGAAGGTCTTTTCACCTGAGAAGTGCATTTTAGAGTATCAGTTTGTCATCTTTGAGGTAAGTATCTTGCCTAACCTTGTGTGGGGGACTTCCCCTTAGTATTTGATTCTTCTATGCTAATTGTAGTACGTGCATGCAAGGTGACGAGTGTGTGCTCGGACTTATTTGTATGAAATTTGCCTTTAGGGTTTTAGGTCCTTATGTTCATTATGTGGAAAGTATTCCGTTATGATCGAGTTTTCTAATTGCTTAAATTACCTCTATATGCTCCATATGATGTTGTTAGCTTTCCTATAATTCTTACTTGTTACTTGACCCTTAATTGCCTTAATGAAGTAATTGCCTTACTTATTGATTTGATACTTCTTGATTGTGAGTTCCTCTATGACTTTGTGCAAATATGTTGTATGTCCAATTGTTGTGGTTACCGGTGTAGTTATCACATGATTATTATATATTATTGTTTTGTTAAGGTTATTGTGCTTCTTGGTTTTTCCGTGATCCTTATTATATAGTATTCATGCTTAAATTGACGATTATTCATGTTGAACAAGACTTATGATATTCTCTTGGCAATTGACTATTGTTGAGTATTGATTCAAGTTGAGATCTATATTGCGAAGCTAACTGTTGAAACAAAATTGGTTATTATTGATTCCCTTGCCAGGAGGTTATTATTTCTGTCACACCTCCTTTTTCCGCACCAGAGAGGGTGCAAGGGAGTTTTTCCAATTAAAGGACAATCGAAATGGGATTGGTTTATTAATTTCAGAGTCGCCACTTGGGAGATTTAGGGTGTCCCAAGTCACCAATTTTAATCCCGAATCGAGGAAAAGAATGACTCCATATTACAGTCTGCGCACCAGAAATCCGGATAAGGAATTCTGTTAACCCGAGAGAAGGTGTTAGGCATTCCCGAGTTCCGTGGTTCTAGCACGGTCGCTCAACTGTCATATTCGGCTTATTTATCTGATTTTAAATACCATTATGAACCAATGTGCCAATTTTAACTTTTTACCGCTTTATTGTTATTATTTCAAAAGGATGTGAACATCGCTTAAAACATGTCCTTGGACTGCGTCACATGAAATGCACCCACAATCTGGAACATATTTTATTTGATGTTTTGGGATTTGGATCTGGGTCGCATGAAATGCACACCCCAAGTTTTAAGAAAGTAGATTATTAAACACGCACCTAAAGAGACTATCGTGTTATTATTTTGGGAAGGCCACGAAATTCACTAAGCGGCCCTCCTGAATTCTAAATAATTTAAAACAAGTATTTACTGAGGGCCCCGCAATTTGTGTTTTTTATGCGGCGAGGCTCATCTCATTCTTATTTTAAAGGATAAACCTATAATGACTATATTTCCTATTAAGTTCGTCTCTAAAATAAAAGAAAATCTCTTAATTATTTACATGCTTGCAGATTATTTACAGCAGGATCCAAAATGCTTTTACAGAATAAGGAAACATGACCATGCATACGGACAGCTGATCGAACATTATGGGCCCAAATCCAGCTCATGCGGGATGGGCCAGACCTGGGCCACTGTTCATCCGAGGCGGGTCTGTTTGGTCTGTTTTGACCTGGGCTCGACCTTCATAAGGTTGAGGGGCGCGGACTTGTGCTAATTGTGATAAGGGTGTGGCTTGATAATTATAACGAGGCAGTTTATCAAAAGAGAATGAAAATTAACTAAGGCGGATAGTTTTATTCTTTGACATGCATTAAAAGAGAACGCTAATTACAAAACACAACTAATTTTTCAAGACATAGCCTAGTATACTGCCAATCCTTTTGTCTGTTAACCTAACCAACATATGATATTAAACCATACTACATTTTTTGTATTCACTATATGAAAGGACCAAATCCAATACCCAAACAAGATTGTAAACCATTACACACTACATAATCATCTATATAGCAACTACATGTGGACATAGATGTCTTCAAATCTTCCCTTTTGTATTCATGCTCGACTTTCAAATTACATGGACAGTATTAGTTGTGTACCTGGTATAGAGGAACAAAAGAAGAAGGAAAAGGATCAGCTGAATAGTACACAACAAACAACAGCACAACAGATTCACAGCAACAACACAGCAACAACACAGCAACAACGATGATGAAGCTCAGCAAAGAGTCGAACAACAAATGGACAATCCCAGTAAAACAGAGTAGGAAATAACAGCCCAGAATGTTGAATGTAACAGCAATAGAAATCCAATGACCACAAGAAAGCTTGGCAAACGACAGAAAAAGCAAAGCCACAAAGACAACCTGATCAAACTGGACTCTTACACAGTTTCTTCTAGACAATACTCATTCACAATGTTCTGAAATTTATTCCTGTTTTTTCCTTTTCCAGTTTTCTTACTCACAGAATCTCTCAAGACTCGAAAATGAACTCCCTTTTCTAATGGAAGGTCTCCTCTTTTATAGCCTAACCTTAACACTTTACAGTCTGTTTTACAACTCAAAATTGCCCCCCCCTCTGTTGTTTTTCCACTCACTTGTTTTAAATAACCAAGCTCCCATGAAATCCCTGACATCCCCTCTCTCTTTTTGGTCGTTAAAGTGTACTGATCACTTGTTTATTTAACCAAAGTATGGGCAGTAGGAATATAATCTGACAGCACATGCTGTCCAATTATTTTAATCCCTTAAAGCTAACCATACACATGCTGCCCACGGTCCCAACCAAATGGCATTGTGTTTTAAAACCAAAATCTGAATCTGCCATTATAACCTTTCCCCTAGATGTTCTTTTAATTCAATTTGAACAAAATCAACAGGCAATACAATTCAGTTCCTAATGAGACTCAAATACGATCACAGCAGAAATAATCAATACGAATCAAGTTGTTACCATTAACGATTGAAACTAATTGACGACATATATCGACTCGACTATATTAATCGTAACACATAACAATCAATCGTTCATATAAACAACACGTATAGAGTCCCGAATGACCTCAGACAAATTTGTTCAAACACTGGGAACTTATGTGAATTAAACTCGTTTGACGACTAATCTAATTGATGAGCACGTATATCACAGGGTATATTCAGAACACAAACAGAAGACAATCGGCCAAATAAAAAGGCCTTTAACAGAGATGGAAGAAATCCGAATGAAAAATAACAAAAAATAACAAACAAACACAACGAAACATGCTGACCACTTAATCAAAACTAACACAAAAGAAAGGAAAACTTACCGAAAATGTTTAAATCAAACAGACCCAAATCTGATTCAACTTCGAACTTTTGAGGCCGAACAAACTTTAATCAGGGTGTTCTCACATGAGAACACCTTGATTAAGGTCTATTAGACCTCAAACCCATGTCCAAACCGGCCGGATTCCCCAGGTGCATGTGTTCTAAAGTCTGGATTTCCAGATCTGATTTTTAGGGAGTTGTGGGTAGATTCGGACCAAACCAAGTTTGGTTTGGTCACGAGGAAGGTCAGGGGAGTGTCTGGTATGAAGATGGGATGGTTTGGCATAGATCCGGGTTCGACTCAAATCTTCAAATGAAGATTCGAGACGAACGAAAGTGATTCGAGGCTCGTGGTTAGTGGATTCGTGTTCAGGACAGTGAGGTGGTCCTAGGGTGTTCAGGAGGCGGTCAGCGGCGTTCATGCCGCCGGCTTTAATGGCGAGGGATACTGGGGCGGCTGCTAGGGTTCGGGGGGTTTCAGATTTGGGTTTGGGGACAATGAAGGGTGGGGTTGGTATAGGGGGTGCGGGGTACGATAGGAGGCTTATATACGGGGAGGCTGATTGGATCTGAGTTGTTAGATCAGATGATCTCAATGGCTTAGATCTGATCCTGAGAAATGAGACGGGGTCGTTTGGTAGTTAAACGAGGTCGTTTGGTTTAAGTGGGGGGTTGGGTCAGACTGGTTATTGGGTCGGGTTTGAACATGGGTCGCTGAAAGAGGTCCTGAACCGTTAGATCGGCTGGGACGGACGACTCAGATTGATTTGCCTGAAACGACGTCGTTTCAGGAGGTGCCTGGGCAGGCCTGGTCTGGACTGGGTTTGAGTGCTGGTTTGGGCCTGTTTTTGTTCCATTTATTTTGGGCCCAACCGATTTTCTTCCTTTTTTTTGTTTTTCTAGTTTCATTTTTCTTTTAAAACAAAACAACAAAAAAATAAAATAATAGACAATAAAATAATGAAATTAAAACTAAACAACAATGGAACATTTTAACACAATTATCACCAAATATTCAAGTAAGTTAACTAAAAGCCTAGAACGAACGATGCACACATATGTATATATATATATATTTTTTTGAATTTTCTTTTACTGACACATATTTTTGTATTTTTGTTTGGCAATGACTAGATGTAAAATGGACAGACCCATAAATGACTAACAACACATGTCACGGAAGACTCGAAAAATTGTACAGCGAAATCATTTGTCACTATTTTTATTTTCTTTTGGAGCGATTGCTCGTAAAGCAAAAATCACGTGCTTACAGCTGCCCCTCTTTGCCCGAAGACACGAAGGGTTTTCGCGCAAAGATAAAGCGAGCGATTTTTGCCCGTCCGAATACTCCGTGTGAAGCATTTTTTGAAAAAGCTTTGACCGAACCTTTGCTTCAGAGGTTTCCTACATATCCTGGGCAGAACAGGAATTAGGTCAATGTAGTTCGGGAAATTTTGGTAGCTGGGACTACCGTGTGACTGTAGTGTTTGCTGTTGTTGTGCGCTGTTGTATGCTGCTGTAGGATGCTACTGCTCAACCGATCTCCCTATTACATTGCTCTAAAAGGAAAACAAGAAGCTAAGCTAAACTGAGGATCCTGAAATCTCATCCATCTTCAACTTGTTCTTGTTGCCTTGCTTTCTTATCGGCTGACGCCTTTATTTTGTGAACTTGGAGATGATGCTGGTCCTTCACCTTTTCTGAATGTCAATTCTCATCACTTTGCTTGATTTGCTGGGGACACGACTTTCTTCTTTAGATCTTCCAATGGTTTCTTCAGTGGTATGGTTTTTCATCAGAATTGTTATGTTGGGCATGCCATAATGTTTCTGAACTGCTTCTTCTGAGACGCGTTCTTCCTTCCTTTTGAATGTGCGCTTGCTTTGGCAGACTTCTGCTTCTCGGTGCTGGGGATTTTATTGTTTTTCCTGCTTGGGGCTCTCTGTTGTAACCTTCCGTCTTCAGGTGGGGTGACTGATTCCAAAATCTAGAGCTAAAGGGTATTCCCGCATTATACTGGTGGGCGACCTAGAACTTAAATGTATTCCCGCATTATACTGGTGGGCGACCTAGAATTTAAATGTATTCCCGCATTATACTGGTGGGCGACCTAGAACTTAAATGTATTCCCGTATTATACTGGTGGGCGACCTAGAACTTAAAAGTATTCCCGCATTATACTGGTGGGCGACCTAGAACTTAAAAGTATTCCCGCATTATACTGGTGGGCGACCTAGAACTTAAAAGTATTCCCGCATTATACTGGTGGGCGACCTAGAACTTAAATGTATTCCCGCATTATACTGGTGGGCGACCTAGAACTTAAAAGTATTCCTGCATTATACTGGTGGGCGACCTAGAACTTAAAGTATTCCCGCATTATACTGGTGGGCGACCTAGAACTTAAAAGTATTCCCGCATTATACTGGTGGGAGACCTAGAACTTAAAAGTATTCCCGCATTATACTGGTGGGCGACCTAGAACTTAAATGTATTCCCGCATTATACTGGTGGGCGACCTAGAACTTAAAAGTATTCCCGCATTATACTGGTGGGCGACCTAGAAATTAAAAGTATTCCCGCATTATACTGGTGGGCGACCTAGAACTTAAAAGTATTCCCGCATTATACTGGTGGGCGCCTAGAACTTAAAAGTATTCCCGCATTATACTGGTGGGCGACCTAGAACTTAAAAGTATTCCCGCATTATACTGGTGGGCGACCTAGAACTTAAAAGTATTCCCGCATTATACTGGTGGGCGACCTAGAACTTAAAAGTATTCCCGCATTATACTGGTGGGCGACCTAGAACTTAAATGTATTCCCGCATTATACTGGTGGGCGACCTAGAACTTAAATGTATTCCCGCATTATACTGGTGGGCGACCTAGAACTTAAAAGTATTCCCGCATTATACTGGTGGGCGACCTAGAACTTAAAAGTATTCCCGCATTATACTGGTGGGCGACCTAGAACTTGAATGTATTCCCGCATTATACTGGTGGGCGACCTAGAACTTAAAAGTATTCCCGCATTATACTGGTGGGCGACCTAGAACTTAAAAGTATTCCCGCATTATACTGGTGGGCGACCTAGAACTTAAATGTATTCCCGCATTATACTGGTGGGCGACCTAGAACTTAAATGTATTCCCGCATTATACTGGTGGGCGACCTAGAACTTAAAAGTATTCCCGCATTATACTGGTGGGCGACCTAGAACTTAAATGTATTCCCGCATTATACTGGTGGGCGACCTAGAACTTAAATGTATTCCCGCATTATACTGGTGGGCGACCTAGAACTTAAATGTATTGGAATTGCTTTCCCGTTCTTCCGAGAAAATTTTCGACAATTGGCAGAAAATTTTCTGCCCCGGTTTTTGGTGACTTCCATGGCGGTGCATCTTGCTGCCATCATCAATCCTTTGTTTTCCTGCAGCAGACAAAAAGTTTTAATCAGTTTTAATCGTGGTGGTAGAGGGTGCCTTTCTGGCGAGCCGTCTTTCTCTCTTCCCCCTTTCTTGCTCTTTGTCCCCATAATTGGTTGGCGGGCAAAGTTGCCTGTTGGGGGTCTCTAGCATGCTGGGGATTGGTTTTCAATTTATCCCCTTTTCTACTTTTTCTTTAAACACATGATGTGGGAGTCTGCTTCTAACTCCCGGAACCACTCCCTTTTGGAGCTTACTTCTTCCAAAATTTCCGGGCACAATCACTGCATTGCCTGGGACCGGCCCTTAAGACTGTTTGTATTATCCTGCATTGGGATGACTTCCCCTTCGGTTTCTGGTAGTAAGCTTTGAAAAATCCTTTCAAGACACATTTTAGGAAAAGAAATAAAGATATGGAAAAGAGAAAAACTTTCTGAACCAATATTTTGTGGGAGGAGACGATCCAAAGAACTTATCTGGAGGACACAACTGGTCCCCGTGATCATGGCGTGCACCATAGATTCCGACCCAGTCTATTTGTATCAATTGATCTGCTCGATGGTTTGACTTGCTGGGGATGATAAAGGAGTGTTCATTTCGTTTCGAATGTGGTAGCTTTGCTGATCTGTCTTGTCGCCTCATAGTGCCCTTCGAGGGGTTTTCACTAATGAGACTCTCTCTTTTCTCTCATCTCCCGGCGCCTTATGGTGCCTGTGAAGGTTTTCACCAATAAGACTCTCTCATTTCATATCCCTCATCTTACATCGCCTCTCGGTGCCTGTGAAGGTTTTCACCGATAAGACTCTCTCATTTTATTTCTTTCGAGGATCCGGGGTGTTGTAGGTGCGACCCTCTCTTCCGGGGATTCCTTCGACTATCAATTCGTTTCCAGTCTTACGATCCTCTTCTTTGCTGGGGATCAGTGTACTATTCTCGGCCTTATTTGCCGGATTTGGCATCTCTCGAACATTGATCGGGAGGTCTTTTGGATGTTGATGTTGGTTTTGGTGTGGGTTTGAAGAAAGGCTATGAAAAATGAAAATAATCTGATGGGTGGTGTGCTACAACTTTTGGAATCAAACCTTTGTTGGAATTTAAAACATAACCTCTGCCCCAGTTCTCTCGCTTGGGGAATTTATTTTTTATACTTATGTTGCGCTATGTGCGTTACGCACGCTGTGCTTATTATGCACACTATGTACCTTATGCATCCTATATTCACTATGATGCATACTATGACCGAGCCGTGAGGCGCCTATGATGCATACTATGACCGAGCCGTGAAACGCCTACGTATCCTCTTTGAGGAATCAGGTCAAACGTAGTTCCCACGGTTTTATATTCCTTGATTTTTCTTTTCTTTCTTTTCATTTTCTTTTCCTTTTCTTTTTCTTTTTCTTTTCTTTTCCTTTCTTTTCTTTTCTTTTTTTTCGTATCTTTCCCATTAGTGATTCCAAAAGAGGGGTATTGAAAGAATTTGCTTAAGGCTCAAAGGGGGAAGCGAGGGTTAAAAGTGTTTGGATAGAAGAAAGAATTGCCTCCGTCATCTCATTATTCAATAAATGCCAAATACAAACAAATAAACCAAAATTGCCATAATTTAAAGAAATTACGCATAATATCTCTTGACTGCATCTGAATTGATAGCCATGTCGACACATCTTCCCTCGACATCTGTCAAAGACAAAGCACCATTGGCCAAGACTCTGGTCACGATATAAGGCCCTTGCCAATTTGGGGCGAATTTGCCTTTTGCCTCGACCTGATGTGGGAGGATCTTCTTCAATACCTGCTGCCCTACTTCAAACTTCCTGGGGCGCACCTTTTTATTATACGCTCTTGCCATTCTCTTCTGGTACAGCTGACCATGGCACACTGCTGCCAATCTTTTCTCATCTATCAGGCTCAACTGTTCCAAGCGAGCTTTGATCCATTCATCATCATCAATTCCGGCTTCAGCGACAATTCGGAGGGACGGAATTTCGACCTCCGCTGGTATCACGGCCTCAGTTCCATACACCAACAAATAAGGAGTTGTGCCTATGGAAGTCCGGACGGTAGTGCGGTAACCCAACAAAGCAAAGGGTAATTTCTCGTGCCATTGTCTGGACCCTTCCACCATTTTTCGCAGTATCTTCTTGATATTCTTATTGGCTGCTTCGACTGCTCCATTTGCCTTAGGACGATATGGGGTGGAATTGCGGTGTATAATCTTGAATTGTTGGCATACCTCTCTCATCAAGCTGCTATTAAGATTCGCACCGTTATCCGTGATGATCACTTTTGGGATCCCAAATCTGCAGATGATATGGGAGTGAACAAAGTCCACCACTGCCTTCTTGGTTACTGATTTGAAGGTTTTAGCCTCAACCCATTTGGTGAAGTAATCAATGGTCACTAGAATGAACCTATGACCATTGGACGCTGCTGGCTCGATGGGCCCAATGACATCCATGCCCCATGCTACAAACGGCCAGGGTGCTGACATCGTATGTAACTCTGTTGGCGGAGAATGAATCAAGTCTCCATGTATCTGGCACTGATGGCATTTCCTCACGAAAGTGATACAGTCGTGTTCCATGGTGAGCCAATAACACCCTGTTCGAAGGATTTTTCTTGCCAATACATATCCACTCATGTGTGGCCCACAAACTCCGGCATGTACTTCCGCCATAACCGTTGTTGCCTGTCTGGCATCTATGCATCTCAACAATCCCAAATCCGGGGTTCTTTTGTACAATACTCCTCCACTGAGGAAGAAACCATTCGACAAACGCCGAAGGGCTCTTTTTTGGTCCCTAGAGGCATGTTCCGGATATATCCCCATCCTGAGGTATTCCTTGATATCATGAAACCAGGGTTCGCCATCTGCTTCTTTTCTATGGCATTGCAGTAGGCGTGCTGATCACGGACCTGGATGTGTAGAGGGTCAACATACGTTTTGTCAGGGTGGTGCAACATTGATGCTAAGGTGGCTAAGGCATCCGCAACCTCATTGTGAACTCTCGGGATGTGTTTGAACTTTACCGATCGAAATTGCTTGCTCAGATCATGCAAGCATTGTCGGTATGGTATGAGCTTTAGATCTCGTGTTTCCCATTCACCCTGAATTTGATGTACCAAGAGGTCCGAGTCTCCCAAGACCAAGACGTCTTGGACATCCATGTCAGCAGCCAAGCGCAGACCCAGAATGCAAGCCTCATATTCGGCCATATTGTTGGTGCAATAGAAGCGCAGTTGAGCCGTAACAGGATAATGCCGTCCTGTTTCAGAAATGAGTACTGCTCCTATTCCAACCCCTTTTGCGTTTGCAGCTCCATCGAAGAAAAGCTTCCAACCTGGTTCCTCGGGTAATTCCAACTCATTCGTATGCATCACCTCTTCGTCAGGAAAATACGTTCTTAAGGGCTCGTATTTTTCATCAACGGGATTCTCGGCCAAATGGCCTGCCAGCGCCTGGGCTTTCATGGCCGTCCTCGTCACATAGATGATATCAAACTCTGTGAGCAGAATTTGCCATTTTTCCAACCTTCCCGTGGGCATAGGTTTCTGAAAGATATACTTCAATGGGTCCAAGCGGGATATGAGATAAGTAGTATATGAAGATAGGTAGTGCTTCAACTTTTGAGCTACCCAAGTTAGGGCGCAGCATGTTTTCTCGAGTTGAGTGTACTTGACCTCATGCACTGTGAATTTCTTGCTAAGATAGTAGATGGCCTGCTCCTTCCTTCCTGTGTCATCATGTTGCCCCAGTACACAACCAAATGAATTTTCCAAGACCGTCAGGTAAAGGATTAGGGGTTTCCCGGGCTTAGGCGGGACCAATATGGGTGGATTAGACAGATACCCTTTGATTTGGTCGAAGGCCTCCTGACACTCTGCTGTCCAACCTACTGCAGCGTCCTTTCTCAGCAGCCGAAATATGGGCTCACAAGTTGCTGTGAGTTGAGCGATGAACCTGCTGATATAATTGAGTCTACCCAGCAAACTCATTACCTCTGTTTTGTTCCTTGGCGGTGGCAAATCTCGGATGGATTCAATTTTGGACGGGTCTAACTCAATTCCCCGTCGACTGACGATGAATCCTAGCAACTTTCCTGATGGAACCCCAAATGCGCATTTGGCCGGGTTAAGCTTGATATCATACCTCCGGAGTCTTTGGAAAAATCTCCTTAGGTCTGCTACATGGTCCTCCTGACGCCAAGATTTGATGATCACATCATCGACGTACACCTCTATTTCTTTGTGTATCATGTCATGAAACACAGCAGTCATTGCTCGCATGTACGTTGCCCCGACGTTCTTTAACCCGAACGGCATTACTCGATAGCAGTAGGTTCCCCATGGCGTAATAAACGCTGTCTTCTCAGCATCCTCCTCATCCATTAGGATCTGATGATAACCTGCATAGCAATCCACAAAGGATCCGATCTCGCGCCCAGCGCAATTATCGATCAGGATATGAATGTTGGGTAACGGGAAATTGTCCTTGGGACTTGCTTTGTTGAGGTTGCGGTAGTCGACGCACACCCTAATTTTTCCATCCTTTTTTGGGACAGGCACCACATTGGCCAACCACTCGGGATACCGAGTGACCCAAATGACCTTCGCTTGTAACTGCTTAATCACTTCTTCCTTGATCTTTACACTCATTTCTGTTTTAAATTTCCTTAGTTTTTGCTTGACCGGAGGGTATGCCGGGTCAGTGGGTAGTTTATGAACCACTAAATTGGTGCTTAATCCAGGCATATCATCATATGACCAGGAAAAAACGTCTTTGAATTCCATGAGAGTTTTGATCAATTCTGCTCTGACATTCGGCTCAATGTGGATGCTAATTTTGGTCTCTTGGATGTTATCAGCGTCTCCTAGGTTCACAGCCTCAGTGTCATTTAGGTTAGGCTTGGGTTTCTCTTCAAATTGGCACAGTTCTCGGTTTATTTCTTCGAAGGCTTCCCCTTCGTCACATTCGGATTCATTATCACAAACGACCTCTTGCATCATTGAGTCAGATTCAGATTGATTTATTAGACTAGGTCGAAAATCCGCTGTGCATGCCATGTCATTAGGACCAGTAAAAAGAGAACTGTTCAGAAGGAAAAAGAACAAAACAAGAAATTAAAATGGGACAAAAGAAAAGAACTTTATTAAATTTGCAGGATAAAAAGGGTTCACACTTTTACAAAACGAAAGTAAAATTGGGATTACACCCTTGAATAATCCGATCAAACAAACAAACAAACAAAACATTAATCAAAGCCTACTACCAAGACTCCCCTCGGACAGGAAGAGGAGTAACCGTCCAATTGTTGGTCTTGGCCTCAGGCCCCACGAATTGTATCTCTGCTCTGCTGGAACCCTCTCCATCTTCCACCATACTGACATCCGCGAATAGTCTCTCAAAACTCTGATTCAGGTCTTCACTTATGCCGATCAAAGGTCCTCGAATCTTTGGTATCGCTGACCCCTTGGCACTAGCTTTAACAAAAGACCTTGAGAGGCGTGGCACTGGTTTAGGCAGAGACCAGACCCTCTTCTTCATTTTTCGCGCTTGCTTCCTGTCTGCTGCGGTTGGTTTGAACCCCAACCCGAAAGTTTCCAGATTCTTAGGAAGGGAGACAGGTTGGACTATCCCTATAAGTTCAACTCCCAGGCCTTTTCCCGGCACAAACCCATTACCCAGCATTTCCGATACCATCATGACTGTTGCGGCAGTCACCCTAGGGTGCGGGATGATTTCTCCTTCAGAAATTTTGTTGGCCGACCCTGTATCGAGAATCTGGTAGACCCAGGGACCCTTGTCATCAGTGGTCTCTATGAAAGGCACAATGGTTCCGCCCATGGTGCATGTTGTATCCTCGCCGTGCAACACGACCTCTTGTCTTTCCCACTCGAACTTCACTGTCTGATGTAGGGTGGAAGGCACCGCTTTAGCTGCATGAATCCAGGGTCGTCCTAACAGCAAGTTGTAAGATACTGTGGCGTCCAATACCTGGAATTCCATGGTAAACAGGACCGGACCAATGGTCAGTTCAAGTACAACATCCCCCACAGTGGCTGTTCCGTTTCCGTCAAACCCCCGGACACAGATGCTATTCTCCCGGATTCTTCCACGGTCAATCTTTAACTGGTCCAAGGTGGATAATGGACAAATATTGGCGCTTGAGCCGTTATCCACCAATACTCGGGTTACCACCGAGTCTTCACATTTGACAGCCAGGTACAGAGCTTTATTGTGCTCCGTACCTTCCACCGACAAGTCATCATCTGAGAATGTTACCCTGTTCACCTCGAAAATCTTGCTGGCGATGGTTTCCAGGTGGTTTACAGAAATCTCACTGGGTACATGGGCCTCGTTCAATATCTTTAACAGGGCCCGACGATGTTCCTTGGAATGGAGGGGTAATGACAATAGTGAGATCTGGGCAGGTGTTTTTCTCAGTTGCTCAACCACAGAATAGTCTTGTACTTTCATCTTCCTCAGGAAGTCTTCAGCCTCTTCTTCTGACACTGGCTTCTTGGTTGCCACTGGGTTGGTTTTTCTTAACTCCACCGGAGCAAAACATCGACCTGATCGAGTCAGCCCTTGCGCTTCACAACTGACTTCTTCCACCTGTTTTCCTTGGTACGTCACCACTGCCTTTTCATATTTCCAGGGCACAGCCCTGCTGTCAATCATCGGCAGTTGGACCACCGGATTTATGGTCACCCGTTCTCTACATACCCCTTTCAACATGACTGTCGGTGTGGGCAGGATCCCTGGTATTACCAACTTGCTTGGCTCAGGTTTGCTTGCGATGACGGACGGGCTCTTCCCCCATATTACTACCGGCTTGACGCCTTCTCCCTGCGACTGTACATTTGTTCCTCCACTGGTTAAGACTTCTTTTGGGGCAGCTTGGATCATCATCACTGTTTGTGAGGGTTTTCTTAATTCTCCTCCCTCACACACCAACTCAATCATGTGAGTTTCGTGGTGCGCTGGCAGTGGGTTTTGGTTGATGTTAGGAGCCTCCGGTGTTTGGACCTCGATCTTATTGGTGTCAATAAGATCCTGTATGGCATGCCTTAACTTCCAGCACTTCTCGGTATCGTGCCCGAGCATCCCTGAACAGTATTCACAACTGATTGAACGATCCAAATTCTGAGGCGGGGGATTTGGTTCCCGAGTATGGACAGGACTAACCAAACCCAATTGCCGCAGCTTGTGGAACACAGCGGTGTAGGTTTCTCCCAGTTCGGTGAAGGTTCTTTGCTTCCGCAACCTGTCATTCCTGGCATCTGGATTTCCCCGGAAACCTGCCCCTGAGGGGTTTCTATATGCCCTTGGTAGAGGGTAGGTGTTTTGTGGTGGTGCATATATGTTCTGGGGAGCCGGTGCACGCCATTATGGGCGAACCGGAGGCTGAGTGTATACCTGGGCTTGGTGTACGGAACAATGTGGTTCTCGAGGTGGATAGAAATTTTGTGGTGGGTTGTATGGGTAATTTGACCTGTGAGGCCTGGGTTGGTTGTAGTGCGGCCTGCCAGCCCTGGACCAACTGCCTGCCTCGATCGTGGCAACCTCTTCTTTCTTTCTTCTCAGCGCACCTCCCGTGCCGCTTTGAATATCCTGGGTTGTGGCCTTAAGTGCCGAATAGTTTAAAATCTTGTCCGACCTCAAACCTTCTTCTATCATGACCCCTATTTTGACCACCTCGTTGAAAGATTTTCCAACCGTTGTCACCAAGTGACCAAAGTAGGTTGGATCCAATGTCTGCAAAAAATAGTCTACCATCTCTCCCTCTCTCATGGGAGGATCGACCCTAGCTGCTTGTTCTCTTCAGCGGAACCCGAACTCGCGAAAACTTTCCCCGGGTTTCTTCCCAGTTCTCAATAACGTGAGACGGTCAGGGACTATCTCTAGATTGTACTGGAAATGACCTGCAAAAGCCTGTGCCAGATCATCCCACGTGTACCACCTGCTGAAATCCTGCCTGGTATACCATTCCAGTGCAGATCCGCTCAGACTTTGGCCGAAATAAGCTATCAAAAGCTCATCCTTGCCTCCTGCCCCTCTCATTTTGCTACAGAATCCCCGCAAATGTGCCATGGGATCACCGTGCCCTTCATATAAATCAAACTTGGGCATCTTGAACCCAGCCGGGAGTTGGACATCTGGGAAAGGGCACAGATCTTTGTATGCTACGCTGACTTGATTGCCCAGCCCGTGCAAGTTCCTGAAGGATTGCTCCAGGCTTTTGAACTTTCTCAACACTTCATCCTGTTCAGGGGCCTTAACCGGCTTCTCAACCTCTGCCGGTACTTCCAAATGGGGATTGTAAGCCTGTGGGTCGGGTGCATGGAATGTAGGCTCAGGGGGATAGTATTGTGTATCGTGAGCCTGAAACAATGGCTCACTGGTCATTCGCTGCAAAGGGGCTGATGCAGGTCCCACAAAAATGGGAATATTGGGTGTTGGGAGAGGTTGATGGGGTGGTGGAGCTTGGGAATCATGAGGGCTTCTTTCTTGATGATAGAGGGGATTTGGGCGGCTTGTGGAAGGGCCAGAGTGAGGGTACTCCGGCATGTGTCCCAGTGTCTCAGGGCTCTTTTGTGTTTTGGCCAGGGCTAGCTGCATTGCATGCATCTCTAGTCCCATCCTTTCAATCTTTTCCATTGCCTCTTTTAGCAACTGGCTCATCGGCCTTTCTTCCTCATTACTATTCTCTGAAGTAGTCATGCTTGTTGCTACCGGTCCTTTGGATCTGGTTTGGTATGAATGTGTTGCCAGAATTCTTTAACAACTAACTGTCTGATATCAGACAACAACAAACTTTGTTAGTGTTAGAGCTTAACAGATTTGATCATAACACATAGAGGATGCAATGCACCTAGGCAGTTAACCGTTTCTACATGCCTTGCTTCAAACCACATGCGTCATCCCGGTTTGTTCATTCGTCTCTTTAAAGTATTTTGCGAAACCCTGCGTTTTATTTTATTTACATTTTCTTTTCTTTATTTATTAAAAGCGGTCGAATCTTATGGGGATTGCCTACGTATCACGTCCCCGCGCGAATCAGACCAGGCGTAGTTCTGCCTCAAAGCAAAGACACACAGTAATTCTTCTAGAGTCACTTAATTTCATTATCAAAATTTGCTATTACACAGTACTTAAAATAAAAATAGCAGAAGTACAGACTCCACGGTTTTAAACTTGGTTTGATGAAAAGAAAACAACATATGGAAAAACAACCAAAGCCAAATAAACAGGACTTGACCAAAACTAATTCTCCAATTTAAGGGCCCGCGAGGCATCATTCGGCCTTTCCGCGGCTCTAGGTGTAAGGTCTCTTTGCAGGTTCTTCAACTCGTTCATAATCCGGCGGACGCAGCCCATGATGGAAACAAGGAGGGTCTTCCGAGGTGTTCGCTCACATGCCAAGCATTTCATGTAGATGTAATGCCCTATTTCATCAATCCTTGCTCGAATGCTATCTCTTTCACTGAGCAACTGCCTGATTTGTTGGTTCTTTAACCCCAGTGCCTGAGCATCGTCAGCAAGTTGATCCTGAAACAACTCCATTTGTCTTTCCATGCAGGCCATTGCATCGTAGCACTGTCTTCTGTCGGCCTGGGCGTCTCGTGCTTGTTTGACGATCCGATCATATAGAGTGGAGCTCGTCTCCCTTAATATTCTGACGCTCATTTCATAATCCCTTATGACCTGCTGCAAATGCTGCTTCCGGGCCATTGCGTACTTTGCCCCTCTGACCTTCATCCTTGTTATGCAAGCTCTTGATTGTTCTAATTCTTCTTGGCCTTGGATGACCTGATTTCTCAAACTTGCTATCAATCTTTCATCAGAGCGACGCTTCTGTCGGTCAACGTTACTCTTACTGGCTTGGCGAAGGCGAGCCTTCAAGGTTTGGTTTTCTTGGGCTAACTTGTTTCTTTCAGCCTGCCCCGAGGCGACTTGCACATTGTTCTCAAATACAAGCCTTTCAACTTGTTGTTTTAGCTTCCCGATTTCGACCCGGTAACCTTTCTCCCTTTTTAACCATCCCCATTGCTCTTGTGAATCATCGGTGAAGTGTTGGACGTGGGCCCTTTTAGCAGGTTTTTGCCGAGTCTGAAACCTTCTTTCGAACCAAGCATCGTACTTTGGGTCTACCTCACCTTTAGCTAGCTCTCGTACCATGGTTTTGGGCTCCAAGAATCTACATTCATGCCACAGTTTTCTAATCTTCCCCTCGGGGAATATGACTCCCGGGCTTAATTCCAAGGCATGCTTGCTCAGATTTTCATCATTAGGGACTACTTGAAACCTGCCCAGTTGTCGTAATACCCGATGAGGGGCATATGGCTGGATGCTGCGAAGCCCCATTAAGAGAACATGACATTCTTCAGCCGACATGTAGATAACCTCAGTATCATTCAACCAACCAAATGCCCATTCAATTTGGTCAGATGTTGTTGACCTTAACCATGTAACCCATTCTTCGACACCTTCAGGAAATCTGGCGCCTGTCATGCGCTTCTTGAATCCGCTGATACAATTCCTCTCGGTTAACCCGTGGTTCATGTATCCTACTCGGTGATGGAGGTGTTCCTGCATCCATAGCTGAAGTAACAGGTTGCAACCTTGGAAGAACGTACCTCCTTCTCGGCATATAGTTAGAGCCCGGTAGATTTCGGACAAAATCAAAGGAACCACAGTACTATTGGTTCTTTTGATTGCCACGTCGGCCATCCCTACCAGACCTATCTCTATCTTTTTGTCCTTCCTTGGGCAGACCATGACTCCCAAGAATGCTGTGATAAAAGCCAAAGTACGTCTTGCTTCCCATTTGTTTCTGTTCCCTCCGTGAGTTAGCCCAAGGTTCGGTTACTCGAAACCCCGCGGGGTCCCGTATCGCTGATACAAGAAATGGAGATCACAACACCCTCTTGATAAATCGTCATGTTGTACCTTCCGACTAATGCTTAGTAGATCCAGAAATGCATGCGGGGACACTGGCCTTGGCGAAAGCAAATATTGCCCTCTTAACTTCTCATTCAGTCCCGCATATCCGGCAACTTCCTCAAGTGTCGGTGAAAGTTCAAAGTCAACAAAACGGAATACATTGCAGGTGGGGTCCCAAAATGGTATTAGAGCTTCAAGAATATCTGTCCTCGGCTCAACACCCAACAAATTTACAAAACCTCCCAATATTCTTCCTATTACCCCTTTGCTATCGGCTTCCAAGTCATTCCACCACATGTGGAGTTGTAGAGGGACCTCGCTGAGGGCTGAGAATGGTTCATTTTGCTCTGTGTTCATCCTGCACATTTATTAGGGTGACCTTTTAGGTGAAAACAAAAACCTTTATTTTGACTCTAACCAAAAATCTTTGGACAAAACAAAAAAAAATTATTTATATACATGTGTATACATGTATGCTTTATGGTATATCATTTTTGGTAAAAATGGAAAAAGAGTTGGACCCGATGAGGGTTGCCTACGTATCTCACATCCGGTGAGAATCAAACCGACGTAGTTCGGGTGATAAACTAACTGGTTTGTTTATTTCTATTTTATTTTTTTTTTGTAAAGATTTCCTAACATTCAAAACCGGTCATCATGCATGTTTGAAGCAAATAAATGCACAAGCAGTGAGTAGGATGCATCAGGATGGCCTTTTTCTATTTCAGGTTGCTATTCCTAGACGGACCCAACCCCTGTGTTGAGTCCCCTAAGTCAAATGCACATGATGCAAATAAACGTTCCTACTAGGGATCCGGCATGTGGCTTTGTTATACTAGGTTCAGAACCTGGGTGTTTGTTCTAGACCTGGCTTACCCGAGCGGACAGCTCGAGCCGAGGGGGGCAGCGTACCGGGAATACAGAAGCTTCACCGGCTTAGCAACTTGTCCGAACCTCGTTCTAAATTGGGATTTGACACTATACAGAAAAGAAGTCGTACGAAGTACACCCTTCTTCATGATTCAGAAGACTCAGAAAGGATATGGGTTTCGGCACAGTTTATATACAGTCCAAATAATATCAAAGCGGTAAAAGCAGCATTTAACACATTAGGCTCAAACATGTAAATATCAGAAAAAACCAAATATAACAATTTATCTAAGCTCGAATTTCTAACCCTGAACCAGTGGTTCTGGGTCAGCTCCCCAGCAGAGTCGCCAGAGCTGTCACACCTCCTTTTTCCGCACCAGAGAGGGTGCAAGGGAGTTTTTCCAATTAAAGGACAATCGAAATGGGATTGGTTTATTAATTTCAGAGTCGCCACTTGGGAGATTTAGGGTGTCCCAAGTCACCAATTTTAATCCCGAATCGAGGAAAAGAATGACTCCATATTACAGTCTGCGCACCAGAAATCCGGATAAGTAATTCTGTTAACCCGGGAGAAGGTGTTAGGCATTCCCGAGTTCCGTGGTTCTAGCACGGTCGCTCAACTGTCATATTCGGCTTATTTATCTGATTTTAAATACCATTATGAACCAATGTGCCAATTTTAACTTTTTACCGCTTTATTGTTATTATTTCAAAAGGATGTGAACATCGCTTAAAACATGTCCTTGGACTGCGTCACATGAAATGCACCCACAATCTGGAACATATTTTATTTGATGTTTTGGGATTTGGATCTGGATCGCATGAAATGCACACCCCAAGTTTTAAGAAAGTAGATTATTAAACACGCACCTAAAGAGACTATCGTGTTATTATTTTAGGAAGGGCCGTGAAATTTGCTAAACGGCCCATCCCGGAATCTAAGTATTTAATATATACATTTAGAGGGCCCCGCAGATTCTACATTTTTGTTTGTCGAGGCTCGTCTCATTTTTATTTTAAAAGGATAAACCTATAATGACTATATTTCCTATTAAGTTCGTCTCTAAAATAAAAGAAAATCTCTTAATTATTTACATGCTTGCAGATTATTTACAGCAGGATCCGAAATGCTTTTACAGAATAAGGAAACATGACCATGCATACGGACAGCTGATCGAATATTATGGGCCCAAATCCAGCTCATGCGGGATGGGCCAGACCTGGGCCACTGTTTATCCGAGGCGGGTCTGTTTGGTCTGTTTTGACCTGGGTCGACCTTCATAAGGTTGAGGGGCGCGGACTTGTGCTAATTGTGATAAGGGTGTGGCTTGATAATTATAACGAGGCAGTTTATCAAAAGAGAATGAAAATTAACTAAGGCGGATAGTTTTATTCTTTGACATGCATTAAAAGAGAACGCTAATTACAAAACACAACTAATTTTTCAAGACATAGCCTAGTATACTGCCAATCCTTTTGTCTGTTAACCTAACCAACATATGATATTAAACCATACTACATTTTTTGTATTCACTATATGAAAGGACCAAATCCAATACCCAAACAAGATTGTAAACCATTACACACTACATAATCATCTATATAGCAACTACATGTGGACATAGATGTCTTCAAATCTTCCCTTTTGTATTCATGCTCGACTTTCAAATTACATGGACAGTATTAGTTGTGTACCTGGTATAGAGGAACAAAAGAAGAAGGAAAAGGATCAGCTGAATAGTACACAGCAAACAACAGCACAGCAGATTCACAGCAACAATACAGCAACAACACAGCAACAACGATGATGAAGCTCAGCAAAGAGTCGAACAACAAATGGACAATCCCAGTAAAACAGAGTAGGAAATAACATCCCAGAATGTTGAATGTAACAGCAACAGAAATCCAATGACCACAAGAAAGCTTGGCAAACGACAGAAAAAGCAAAGCCACAAAGACAACCTGATCAAACTGGACTCTTATACAGTTTCTTCTAGACAATACTCATTCACAATGTTCTGAAATTTATTCCTGTTTTTTCCTTTTCCAGTTTTCTTACTCACAGAATCTCTCAAGACTCGAAAATGAACTCCCTTTTCTAATGGAAGGTCTCCTCTTTTATAGCCTAACCTTAACACTTTACAGTCTGTTTTACAACTCAAAATTGCCCCCCCCTCTGTTGTTTTTCCACTCACTTGTTTTAAATAACCAAGCTCCCATGAAATCCCTGACAGCCCCTCTCTCTTTTTGGTCGTTAAAGTGTACTGATCACTTGTTTATTTAACCAAAGTATGGGCAGTAGGAATATAATCTGACAGCACATGCTGTCCAATTATTTTAATCCCTTAAAGCTAACCATACACATGCTGCCCACGGTCCCAACCAAATGGCATTGTGTTTTAAAACCAAAATCTGAATCTGCCATTATAACCTTTCCCCTAGATGTTCTTTTAATTCAATTTGAACAAAATCAACAGGCAATACAATTCAGTTCCTAATGAGACTCAAATACGATCACAGCAGAAATAAGCAATACGAATCAAGTTGTTACCATTAACGATTGAAACTAATTGACGACATATATCGACTCGACTATATTAATCGTAACACATAACAATCAATCGTTCATATAAACAACACGTATAGAGTCCCGAATGACCTCAGACAAATTTGTTCAAACACTGGGAACTTATGTGAATTAAACTCGTTTGACGACTAATCTAATTGATGAGCACGTATATCACAGGGTATATTCAGAACACAAACAGAAGACAATCGGACAAATAAAAAGGCCTTTAACAGAGATGGAAGAAATCCGAATGAAAAATAACAAAAAATAACAAACAAACAGAACTAAACATGCTGACCACTTAATCAAAACTAACACAAAAGAAAGGAAAACTTACCGAAAATGTTTAAATCAAACAGACCCAAATCTGATTCAACTTCGAACTTTTGAGGCCGAACAAACTTTAATCAGGGTGTTCTCACATGAGAACACCTTGATTAAGGTCTATTAGACCTCAAACCCATGTCCAAACCGGCCGGATTCCCCAGGTGCATGTGTTCTAAAGTCTGGATTTCCAGATCTGATTTTTAGGGAGTTGTGGGTAGATTCGGACCAAACCAAGTTTGGTTTGGTCACGAGGAAGGTCAGGGGAGTGTCTGGTATGAAGATGGGATGGTTTGGCATAGATCCGGGTTCGACTCAAATCTTCAAATGAAGATTCGAGACGAACGAAAGTGATTCGAGGCTCGTGGTTAGTGGATTCGTGTTCAGGACAGTGAGGTGGTCCTAGGGTGTTCAGGAGGCGGTCAGCGGCGTTCATGCCGCCGGCTTTAATGGCGAGGGATACTGGGGCGGCTGCTAGGGTTCGGGGGGTTTCAGATTTGGGTTTGGGGACAATGAAGGGTGGGGTTGGTATAGGGGGTGCGGGGTACGATAGGAGGCTTATATACGGGGAGGCTGATTGGATCTGAGTTGTTAGATCAGATGATCTCAATGGCTTAGATCTGATCCTGAGAAATGAGACGGGGTCGTTTGGTAGTTAAACGAGGTCGTTTGGTTTAAGTGGGGGGTTGGGTCAGACTGGTTATTGGGTCGGGTTTGAACATGGGTCGCTGAAAGAGGTCCTGAACCGTTAGATCGGCTGGGACGGACGACTCAGATTGATTTGCCTGAAACGACGTCGTTTCAGGAGGTGCCTGGGCAGGCCTGGTCTGGACTGGGTTTGAGTGCTGGTTTGGGCCTGTTTTTGTTCCATTTATTTTGGGCGCAACCGATTTTCTTCCTTTTTTTTTTGTTTTTCTAGTTTCATTTTTCTTTTAAAACAAAACAACAAAAAAAATAAAATAATAGACAATAAAATAATGAAATTAAAACTAAACAACAATGGAACATTTTAACACAATTATCACCAAATATTCAAGTAAGTTAACTAAAATCCTAGAACGAACGATGCACACATATATATATATTTTTGAATTTTCTTTTACTGACACATATTTTTGTATTTTTGTTTGATAATGACTAGATGCAAAATGGACAGACCCACAAATGACCAACAACACATGTTACGGAAAGATCGAAAAATTGTACAGCGAAATCATTTGTCACTATTTTTATTTTCTTTTGGAGCGATTGCTCGTAATGCAAAAATCACGTGCTTACAATTTCTATTGTTGATTCCCTTGCCGGGATTTATTGTTTCTATTGTTGATTCTCTTGCCAGAATGTTATTGTTTCCATTATTGATTCCCTTGTCGGAGATGTTAATATTTGTATTGTTTGGGTGAGGAAGAGTGTAAAACACGAAAGGTGATGCCGTGCATGATTTTGTGAGTGAGTGTAAATGCACGAAGGGTGATGTCGTGTTGATATTGTGAGTGTTAATGCACAAAGGGTGATGTCGTACCGATATTGTGAGTGTAATGCATGAAGGGTGATGCCGTGCTATATTATTGAGAGTAAAAGCACGAAGGGGGATGCCGTGCCATGATTACGAGAGAGTTAAAGCACGAAGGGTGATGCCATGCATATTTTTATTTATGCATATGGTGAGGAAGAGCGATAAAGAATGAAGGGTGATGTCGTGCACTTTTTGTTTGCTGTGTTTAATTGTGGTTATCAATTCAATTATTTTCACTGTTCAGATTCCTTTACTGTTGTGATCCTTTGTGATGGAACCCCATAGTGTTTTCAATACTTCGCCGTATATATATATATATATATGTGATTTACTTCAAATTTCAATAATTGTTTCATTTTTAATTCAATTAGTTACTCAATTAAATTCCCTTAAATCGTCTAAGGTTGTATTTTACTTAAAAAGGAATTTCTACTAAGTTAATTTATTAAACCATATGGTAAAGGTAATAATTCATTTGATGTTGTATTTTAATTGAAAATGATACTTTATTTATTCAAATAATTTCTAAAAATAACTTCATTTTTCTTGCTGAGTTCCTAATTGGCTTAGAAGTAGTACTCTACTTTATGTTATGTAAATGAGACTCCTTGAACATCTGAATTGCATTGATTATGGACCCTATGTACTATGTAATATGAGAACGTTGTTGTGCAAAGAGAGATAGAAATATGTGGGCACAATGTGCCGGGTGTGCTAAAGGTTCGGTAATTGAGGTTATGATATGAGACATTGAGTTTGAGATGGGTGGAATTGTGCATTAGAAATGATATGATTTATTGAGCTGGCATCGCCTTCCTTGTTTGAGTACATTTTTACGTTTTTGTGTTCCAGCTATGTTGGTGTTAATTTATTTGGTTATCTTTCGTTTCCATCCGTATTTCCCTTTATTATTTCTACTGATTGTAGTTTGTTCTTTCCTTGCTATTGATATTACTTCACCATCTTTAGGTTGATAGTTATTATCATATCATGTTCAATTTATTTGACCAGTAGGTGTCTGGACTGTACCTCGCCACTACCCCACTGAGGTTAGTCTTGATACTTATTAGACACCGTTGTGGTGTGCTCATACTACACTTCTGTACATTTTTGTATACAGATCTAGGTATTCGATCGGTAGTAGTTATGCGGGTCGTTGCGGTGGAGACTCAAGGTAAACCTGCTGCAGCGTTCGCAGGTCTCGGAGTCACCTTCATTTGTACTTATTTCCATTTGTTCCTTTTCTTTCGGAACAATGATGTATTTATTTTGTATAACTAGTCTTAGAAAGGCGTATGACTTGTACCACCGATTTTGGGAGTTGTAATTTGTTAAAAGTTATTTAAATTAAAGATAGCAAATATAAATGTTATCTCAGTTAATGTTAGGCTTACCTAGCTTAGAGACTAGGTGCCATCACGACTCCTTCGGAGGGATTTTGGGTCGTGACAATATATTTTGTAAGTTGTGTGTTCTTCGTCCGACCCATATAATATACTACAGCGGCATGCAGTCCGATCCATATAATATAGTACTGCGGCGTGCAGTCCGATCCATATAATATACTACTACGGCGTGCAGTCCGATCCATATAATATACTATTGCGGCGTGCAGTCCAATCCCATATAATATACTACTGCAGCGTGCAGTCCGATCCATATAATATACTACTGCGGCGTGCAGTCCGATCCGCGTAAATATATATGCTGCGGCGTGCAACCTAATCTATAGCATATCAAATACCCTCACAATGGGGTTCTCGACCCCTCTCAGTCAATACAGACTTGGCCTTTCGGGCACACTAAGATAAAACGGGGTTCTCAACCCACACGTTACTCTCATTAGGATTTAACAATTTCTAAATATGGTTCATATTATGTTTATCAGTTAAGAACATGAATGAGGGTATGCTTTCAACAAGAAAGGTGAGGTCAACCAATACAAATGCCCTCTAAGGGTTCTACAGATCGGCACAAGGCCCCAAACATGGCAACTAGCCCATAATATAATGATATTAATTAAGTCTCAGTCAAAAGTATAGTAGAGTCATCAAACGGGATTGACCGAGTCCAAATCCCCAGTAGTAACAGACCTCACGCTCATCATACAGTGTGTGTCTCATCTCAACATAGCACCACGTTGTGCAAATCCGGGGTTTCAAACCTTCATAACATCATTTATAACTATTACTCACCTCAAGCAGGCCGAAATCCTAGCTCGCTACTCCCTTGCCTCACAAATCAACCTCCTCGAGCATCGAATCTGATCAAAACCACAAGTAATGCGTTATAATAGGCTAAGGGAATACAACCCAATCAAAAGGCCTCGAAAAATATCGTAAATCACGAAGTTGGCAAAACCCGAGCCCCGGGCCCACTTCTCGAAAAATTAGAAAATTCACATCACCGGATTCCTTATCTCGCCACGAGTCTATACATATCAAATTTACCAAAATCCGAGCTCAATTGCTCCCTCAAACCCCAAATTTACATTCAAAAAGTCAAGCCCTAATTCTTCCCTTTTTAATCAAATTTTCCATGAATTTAAGTGTTGAATCTACAATTAAATGATGTTTCTAGGCCATAGGACTCACCTCCAATTGATTCCCAGTCAAAACCCTCTTTAATCCTCGTCAAAAGCTCTCAAGGTTACTCAAAAATGGAGGAAATGGGTTTGGGTTCGCGGATGAAATATTTTTAACATTCTGCCCGGATCACTGTAGCTAACTCTATGCCATCACATTCAAGCCCCTGCGATCGCATAGACCAAAATCTGCAGCTCCAGAATTAATCCTATGTGATCGCATCCTATCCTTGGCTATCTCATAGCACAATGACCTTAGCCTACGCGATCGCACACCTGCTCCTGCGACCGCATTGAAAAAATTTCCACGAAAATACCGGATTAACTTTACACTGTGCGATCACATGCCTCCCTATGTGATCGCATTGAATAACCAAACAACCCTCAAAAATGCTTCTATGCGATCGCAATTGCACTCCTACGATCGCAGAGAACGAATGTCTGCAACACTTCAGCTGAAAAATCTGCAACTTCCAAAGGTTAGAATTGGTCCGTTTGACCATCCGAAATCACCTCGAGGCCCCGGGACCTCAACCAAAAGTGCCAACCCGTCCTAAAACATCATTTAAACTTGTTCCAATCATCAAAACACCATAAACAACACCAAAACCATCAAATTACATCGGATTCAAGCCTAAATTTCTTAAAAATATCCGAAATACGCATTTGATCAAAAACCCGACCAACAAACTTCCGAATGATCTGAATTTTTGCACACACATCCAAAATCATCTAACGAAGCTACTGCAACTCTCAGAATTCCATTCCGACCCCCGTATCAAAATCTCACCTACCAACCGGAATTCGCCAAAATACTAACTTCGCCAATTCAAGACTAATGCTACTCCGGACCTCTAAAATCAATTCCGATCACACCCCTAAGCCACATATCAACCCCCGAAGATAACCGAATCACCGGAAATCATATCTGAGCCCTCTAACTCAATAGTCAACATCCAGTTGACTTTTCCAAAACAAGCCTTCCTTAAAGAGACTAAGTGTCTCATTTCCTATCAAAACCAATCCGATTCAACTCTAACACACCGAATACCGATAACAAAACATGAAGATGCATAAAATGGGGGAAACGGGGCAGTAACTCACGTGACGACGGGCCGGGTCGTCATATCCTCCCCAACTAAAACAAACGCTCGTCCTCGAGCGGGTCAAGAAACATACCTGGAGCCTCAAACAGGTGAGGATATCTACTCCGTATCTCCCGTTCGGTCTCCCAAGTAGCCTCCTCCACGGGCCGACCTCTCCACTGCACCTTCACCGAAGCGATATCCTTTGATCTCAATCTCTGAACCTGACGACCTAAAATAGCCACTGGCTCCACATCGTAGGTCAAATCATCATCCAACTGGACCATGCTGAAGTCCAGAACATGAGATGGGTCCCCAACATACTTCCGGAGCATAGAAATATGGAATACCGGATGCACACTCGAAAGGCTGGGTGGCAAAGCAAGCTCATAAGCCACATCCCCAATCCTCCGAAGCACCTCAAAAGGCCCAATGAACCGCGGACTCAACTTGCCTTTCTTCCCAAACCTCATAACACCCTTCATGGGCAAAACCTTCACCAAGACCTTCTCACCCACCATATAGGACACATCTCGAACCTTCCGGTCCGCATAACTCTCCTGACGTGACTGAGCTGTATGAAGTCTTTCCTGAATCACCTTCACTTTCTATAAGGCATCTCGAACCAAGTTTGTTCCCAACATCCTAGCCTCACCAGGCTCGAACCAACCAACTGGAGATCTACACCGTCTCCCATACAAGGCCTCATATGGTGCCATCTGAATGCTAGACTAATAGCTGTTGTTGTAGGCAAACTCTACAAGCGGCAGAAGCTCATCCCAAGAACCTCCAAAATCAATAACATAAGCGCGCAACATGTCCTCCAGTATCTGACTAGTGCGCTCGGATTGTCCGTCCGTCTAAGGATGAAATGCTGTGCTCAACTCTACCTGAGTACCAAACTCTCTCTGCACGGCTCTCCCAAACTGCGAAGTAAACTGAGTACCTCTATCTGAGATGATGGAAACCGGAACACCATGCAACCGAACAATCTCCCGGATATAAATTCCTGCCAACCGCTCTGAAGAATAGGTAGTACACACAGGAATGAAGTGCGCGGACTTGGTCAGCTGATCCACAATCACCCAAATAGCATCAAACTTCTTCAAAGTCCGAGGAAGTCCTACCACAAAGTCCATAGTGATCCTTTACCACTCCCACTCGGGAATAACCATCTGTTGAAGCAAGCCACCAGGTCTCTGATGCTCATATTTCACCTGCTGATAATTGAGACACTGAGCTACAAATCCCACAATATCTTTCTTCATTCTTCTCCACCAATAGTGCTGCCTCAAATCTAGATACATCTTCGCGGCACCCGGATGTATAGAATACTGCAAGTTGTGGGCCTCTTCCAGAATCAATGCTCTAAGCCCATCCACATTGGGCACACAAATCTGGCCCTGCATCCTCAACACACCATCATCACTGATGGTCACATCTCTGGCATCACATGCTGAACTTTATCCTTAAGGACAAGCAAATGCGGATCATCATACTAGCACTCTCTGATGCGGTCATACAAGGAAGACCGAGAAACCACACAAGCCAACACCCAACTTGGCTCTGAAATGTCTAATCTCACCATCCGATTGGCCAAAGCTTGAACATCAACTGCAAAGGGCCTCACCCCAACTGGAATGTACGCCAAACTCCCCATGCTAACCGCCTTCCGGCTCAACGCATCGGCCACCACATTGGCCTTCCCGGGGTGATACAAAATGGTAATATCATAATCCTTGAGCAACTCAAGCCACCTCCGCTGCCTCAAATTAAGATCCTTTTGCTTGAACAAATGTTGAAGACTGCAATGATCAGTGAACACCTCACAAGATACGCCATACAAGTAATGCCTCCAAATCTTCAATGCATGAACTATGGCAGTGTCACGACCCGGATTTCCCACTATCGTGAGTCGTGATGGCGCCTACTGTCGGAGCTAGGCAAGCCAACCTTAACATACCTTTTCAACTAATTTTCAACAAGATAATAATAAAAAAACAATAAATTCAAGCGGAAGTCTTAATTTAATATTAAATGAACGAAAATGCGGAAAAATTAACATCAACCTCTACCCAAGATTTAGTGTCACAATACTCACAGACAACTATAAGATACTACAAATAAGAGTTTGAAAGAAAATACATAAGGAGTCTGCTTCGATACAATGAAAACAAACAGGAACGAAATAGATGAGACTCAGGGCCCACGCACGCCAGCGAACTACCTAGGAGTCTCTGGACTGAAGGCACGCTCTCAATCTACTGCTACTGCGGTCCGTAAGCTACTCCCGAATCTGTGCACAAAAAGGGCACAAGAGTGTAGCATCAGCACAACCTACCCCATGTGCTGGTAAGTGCCTGGCCTAACCCCGGTGAGGTAGTGACGAGGCTAGACCGGACATACAACAATTAACCTGTACAAATATATGTGCAACAATGGAAAGATATACAAAATTTAAATAGATAATAGGGAGGGGACAGGCTGTGGGGTGTAACCATTTAAATATAAGACCAACGAACAGAGAGATGGAAACTGAATAATTAACATCTATGAAAGAGAGCAAGTGAATCAACAACTGCACGACACCAACCTTCGTGCTTTTACTCTCAATTCTCACCAAAACTGTCAAATATAGTGCACGGCATCACCCTTCGTGCTTTTCCTCACATAACTCTCACATCAAGGCATGGAATGACCCTTCGTGCTAAAATAATTAGAGACATGGCACGGAAAGACCCTTCGTGCATAATTATCAAAACATGGCACGGAAAGACCCTTCGTGCATAATCGCTCTTCCTCACCCAATAAACAGTCACAACCAATCGGGGAAGGGAATATACAACAAGATTAAACATCCCGGCAAGGGAGAACAAATCAACAATAAGTCCCGGCAAGGAAAAAAAATACCACACTTCCTTCTTTAACTCATCTGCTTCTCAACTATCACTTCATAATTATATTAGCAAGTAATTAGCTCAATTGTTTCACATCTTTCGAATTTTAATGCAACTACGACTCATAGTCATGCTCTACTCCTGTGCATAAATAACCATCACCATGCCTATACACCGTACTCCACAGTTAACACGTAGCAAATAACATCCAAATCCTAATCCCTCAAGCCAAAGTTAGAACAAACACTTACCTCGAATGCTCCAAACTCAACTCACGCTTCTAGTAAAGCTTTACCTCTTGATTCCACCACCAATCCGCTCAAATCTAGTCATAAGTTACTTAATCACATTAATAATTACTAAATGAATCACTCCCCATGCATGAAAATAAATTTTACAAGGTTTTTCCCAAAATGGTCAAAAATACCCCCATACCCACGTGGTCGAAACTCGAGGTTCGGACCAAAACCCGGTTACCCATTCCCCCATGAATCCAAATATATGAGTTGTTTTGAAATCGGACCCCAAATTGAGGTCCAACTCCTCAATTTGTAAAAAACCTAGGTTCTACCCAAAACACCCAATTTTCCCCATGAAAATCTTTGTTTTGAAGTTGAAATCATGTTAAAAGATGTTAAGAAGTAAAGAAAATGAGTTAGAAATCACTTACCAATCGTTTTGAAGAAGAAAAGTTGTTTGGAAAATCGCCTCTTAGGTTTTGGGTTTTTGAAAAGTGAAAAATGACTGAGATTTTCCGGACTTGTATACCTTTCTGAGGACCTGGCGCGGACCACACAAAAATGTGTTGCGGCCGCGCCTAGTGGGAGAAAAATTGGGGCTTCTCTGAACCCTTCCAGCGCGGACCACACTGTTTTGGTACGCGGCCACGCTGGTTAACCTGAAAACCTAGCCCTCAGACTCAGCCACGCGGACCGCACAGAAAGGCATCGCGGCCGCGCGGCTCCAGCGCGGACCGTGCGGAAATGACCGCGGCTGCGCTAGTGTCTGCAACACCTGAACCTGCATTTTCTTTTGTCCAAGACCTCCCGGGCCCCATTCAAAACTCACCCGAGCCCTCGGGGCTCTAAACCAAACATGAACACAACCTTAAAAACATCGTACGGACTTACTCATGCGATCAAATCGCCAAAAAAACATCATTTACATAGGATCAAACCTCAAACACATGATTTTCTTTCTTCAACTTTCATAACTCAAATTCTCCATTTTTAGTCCGAAGCACGTCATATGACGTCCATTTTTAGCCAAACTTTTCAGATAGTGCTTAACACATATTTAAGACTTGTACCGGGCGTCGGAACCAAAATACGAGCCCGATACCTATATTTTCTAACTCCTTTTCATTTCAAATTTTCATATCAAATTTGAGAAAACAATTTCTTTTAAAAATTCATTTCTCGGGCTTGGGACCTCGGAATTTGATTCCGGGCACACGCCCGAGTCCCATATTTTTCTACGGACCCTCCGGGACCATCGAATCACAGGTCCGGGTCTGTTTACCCAAATTGTTGACCAAAGTCAATATTATGCATATGAAATATCAAATTCGCATATTTCAACATAAAAGCTTTCCGGCTTCGCGCCCGGACTGCGTACGCAATATCGAGGCAACTAAAAGCGAGGTTTTTAAGGCCTTGGAAGCACGGAACAAAGAAGAATTACGGTGATAACCCTTTGGGTCATCACATTCTCCGCCTCTAAAACAACCGTTCGTCCTCGAACGGACAAAAGAAAGAAGTACCTGAGTCGGGAAATAAATGAGGATAACGGTCCCGCATGTCGGAATCGGACTCCCAGGTCGATGCCTCAGGAGGCTGACCTCTCCACCGAACACGCACCGAAGGAAAACTCTTCGACCTCAACTGTCGAACTTGCCGGTCTAGAATAGCCACCGGCTCCTCTTCGTATGACAGATCTTTATCCAATTGGACAGTGCTGAAATCTAACACGTGCGATGGATCTCCGCGATACTTCCGGAGCATAGATACATGAACACGGGATGCACAGCTGACAAGCTAGATGGCAAGGCAAGTCTATAAGCCACCTCTCCCACACGATCAAGAATCTCAAATGGACCGATGAACCTAGGGCTGAGCTTGCCCTTCTTCCTAAATCTCTTCACGCCCTTCATAGGCGATACACGGAGCAATACTCGCTCACCAACCATGAAAGAAACATCTCTGACCTTGCGGTCGGCATAACTCTTCTGTCTGGACTGAGCTGTACGAAGTCTATCTTGAATAATCCTGACCTTGTCCAAGGCCTCCTAAACCAGATCCGTACCCAATAATCGAGCCTCTCCCGGCTCAAACCATCCAACTGGAGACCGACATCGCCTACCATACAAAGCCTCGTACGGAGCCATCAGAATGCTGGACTGGTAGCTGTTGTTTTAGGCGAACTCTGCTAAAGGCAAGAAATGGTCCCACGAGCCTCCAAAATCAATGACACAAGCTCGGAGCATGTCCTCAAGGATCTGAATAGTCCTCTCAAACTGACCGTCCGTCTGGGGATGAAATGCTGTACTCAACTCAACCTGGGAGCCCAACTCTCGCTGAACCGCTCTCCAGAAATGTGAGGTAAACCGCGTACCCCGATCCGAAATGATAGATAGCGGCACCCCATAAAGGCGAACAATCTCCCTGATATAAATCTCGGCTAACCTTTCAGACGAATATGTGGCTGCAACAGGAACAAAAATGCACCGACTTGGTCAGCCTATCAACAATAACCCAAACCGCATCAAACTTCTTCCAAGTCATCGGAAGTCCAGTAACAAAATCCATAGTAATCCTCTCCCACTTCCACTTGGGAAGCTTAATCCTCTGAAATAAACCACCGGGCCTCTGATGCTCGTACTTAACCTGCTGACAGTTCAAACAACGAGCCACATATGCAACAATGTCTTTTTTTATTCCACGCCACCAATAGTGCTGCCTCAAATCCTGATACATCTTCGGGGCGCCCAGGTGAATAGAATACCGAGAACTGTGGGCCTCCGCTAAGATCAACTCTCGAATCCCATCAACATTGGGCACACAAACTCGCCCCTGCAATCTCAATACGCCATCATCATCTAAGGTTACTTTCTTGTCACCTCCACGCTGCACCGTATCTCTCAAGACACACAAATGGGGATCATCGAATTGCCGATCACAGATACGCTCCAATAACGAAGAACGAGCGACCGTGCAAGTTGATACTCGACTAGGCTCAGAAATGTCCAACCTCACAAACTGATTGGCCAAAGCCTGAACGTCCAAAGCAAGTGGTCTCTCACCGACCAGAATATAAGCAAGACTGCCCATACTGGCTGACTTCCTACTCAAGGCATCGGCCACCACATTGGCCTTTCCTGGGTGATATAAGATAGTGATGTCATAATCTTTCAACAATTCCAACCACCTCCTCTGCCTCAAATTCAACTCCTTTTGCTTGAACAAATACTGAAGACTCTTATGATACGTGAACACCTCACATGCCACACCATACATATAGTGCCTCTAAATCTTCGATGCGTGAACAATGGCTGCCAACTCCAAATCATGCACTGGATAGTTCTTCTCATGAACCTTCAACTTTCTCGAAGCATAGGCAATGACTTTTCCATCCTGCATCAGCACTCCACCAAGTCCAATGCGAGATGCATCACAATAGACTATATAGGGCCCTAAACCTGTGGACAAAACCAACACCGGTGTCGTGGTTAGAGCTGCCTTTAGCCTCTGAAAGCTCTCCTCACACTCATCTGACCATCTAAACTGGGCACATTTCTGGGTCAATCTGGTCATAGGGGCTGCAATGGATGAAAACCCCTACACGAACCGACGGTAGTAACCTGCTAACCCCAGGAAACTCCGAATCTCCGTAGCTGAAGCTGGTCGAGGCCAGTTCTTGACTGCCTCTATCTTCTTCGGGTCTACCTGAATACCTGCTGCTAATACGACATGACCCAGGAATGCGACCGAACTCAGCCAAAGCTCGCACTTCGAGAACTTAGCATACAACTGACTACCCTTCAGGGTCTGAAGAACCGCTCTGATGTGCTGCTCATGCTCCTCCTGACTACGGGAGTATATAAGAATGTCGTCAATGAAGACTATCACGAACAAGTCCAAATAAGGTCGGAACACTCGGTTCATCAACTCCATGAACGTTGTTGGGGCATTAGTCAATCCGAATGACATGACCAAAAACTCATAGTGCCCACGCCGAGTGCGAAATGCTGTCTTAGGGACATCAGACGCCCTAATTCTCAGCTGGTGGTAGCCAGATCTCAAATCTATCTTTGAAAACACCCTCGCACCCTGAAGCTGGTCGAACAAATCATCAATCCGCGGCAGTAGATACTTGTTCTTTATTGTCACCTTATTCAACTGCCGGTAATCAATGCACATCCTCATCGACCCATCCTTTTTCTTCACGAACAACACTGGTGCACCCCGAGGTGATACACTGGTCTAATGAAACCCTTATCAAGCAAGTCCTGAAGCTGCTCTTTCAACTATTTCAACTCTGGCGGGGCCATGCGATATGGCGGAATGGAAATAGGCTGAGTTCCCGAAGCCAGGTCAATACAGAAATCAATATCCATGTCGGGCGGCATACCCGACAGGTCTGAAGGGAAAACCTCGGGGAACTCCCGAACAATAGGAACAGAGTCAATGGATGGAACCTCTACGCTGGAGTCGCGAACATATGCCAGATATGCTAGACACCCTTTCTCGACCATATGTCGAGCCTTGACATACGAAATAACACTACGGGTGGCATGGCCTGGGGTCCCTCTCCACTCAAGTCAGGGAAAATCTGGCAAGGCCAAGGTCATGGTCTTGGCGTGACAATCCAGAATAGCATGATACGGGGACAACCAGTCCATCCCCAATATAGCGTCAAAGTCCACCATATATAAAAGCAATAAGTCGACACGGGTCTCAAGACCGTCAAATACCACCACACATGAACGATGCACTCGGTCGACCACGGTAGATTCACCAACCGGTGTGGACACATATACAGGAATACCCAAAGCCTCACTAGGCATGATCAAATAGGGTGCAAAATAGGACGACACATAAGAATCCCGGGTCAAATAACACAGAAGCACCCCTACCACAGACCAGAATAGTACCTGTAATCACAACATCTTATGACTCGGCCTCTGGCCTGGCCGGCAAAGCATAACAACGGGGCTGAGCCCTACCTCCCTGAATCATATCCCTGGGACGATCTGCTGCTGGCTGACCCCTACCTCTAGCGATCAGAGCTCCACCTCTAAGACCTCTACCTCCACCTCTATGTCCTCTACCCCACCTCTAGCTGGCTGGGCAGGCTGTGGGGCAACTGGTGCCTGGATAATCGGGCGAGGACCCTGCTGCTGAGAACTACTCGACGCTCGAGGGCAAAACCTGACAATGTGACTCGGGTCACCACAACCATAACATGCCCTCGGCTGTTGGGACTGCTGGACATGTCGACCTGTATGTCCTCCCCTGAAGCTCTGAAGTGGCGGTGCACTGATGAGGGCTGGTGGTGCGCAGAAGGTCTGCTAATCCGAATAATACTGTTGAGGACCACCACCGCCTGGTGTACCATGAGAAACCTGAAGTGCCGACTAGAAAGGCCTCTGAGAGTGGCCTCTGTCATATGAATCCCTACATCCAGATAGGGTACCACTGAATCTACCAGAATAACGGGGCCTCTTATCAGACCCATGACCACCTCCCTGAGCAAGTGCCATCTCTATCCGGCGGGCACCATCTACCGCCTCCTGAAATGAAATCTCACTACCGGGACTCATGGCCATCTGAACACGGATTGGCTGGGCCAACCTATCAACAAACCTCCGCACCCTCTATCTCTCGGTGGGGAGTATCACAATGGCATTACGAGTGAGATCAATGAACCGGGTCTCATACTGGGTAACCGTCATAGGACCCTGCTGGAGACACTCAAACTGCCTGCGAAGAGCATCTCGCTGAGTAACTGGAAGAAACTTCCCCAGAAATAACTCTGAAAATTGATCCCAGGTAAATGATGGCGACCCTGCTGGCCTGGCTAAACAAAAATCCCTCCACCAAGTCTTGGCGGATCCTGCCAGGCGAAAAGTGGCGAAATCGACCCCATTGGTCTCTACAATGCCCATAGTCCGTAGAACCTCATGACAGCTGAATATGAAATCCTGAGCATCCTCTGAGGGAGTGCCACTATATGTAGTAGTGAAGAGCTTGGTGAAACGATCAAGCCTCCATAAAGCATCCGCGGACATAGCCGCACCATCACTGGACTGAGCCGCAATACCTGGCTGGGCTGCCACAGCTGGCTGAACTGCCACGACTGGCTAAACTGCTGGAACCTAAGCCTGAGGAGCTACCGGCTCTGGAGTACGAGTATCGGGAGTCTGAACTCCTCCCCCAGCCTGAGATGTGGATGGAGCTACGGGAAGCAAACCCGCCCTAGAAATGCCCTCCATAAAGCCTACCAGTCGGACCAAAGCATCCTGAAGCACCGGAGTGGCTATGAAACCCTCTGGGACCTGAGCTGGGCCCACCGGAGCTGCTGGAGCTGGAACCCCTTCGTCATAGTCAACATGAGGCTCCGCCTCTGGCATGGCCTCGCCCTCTGCCCCTAATAGGAGCTGCTGCTGGGGGCTCGGGCTGCTGTGCGGTAGAAGAGGAAGCATGTGTTCTCGCCATCTGCGAAAGAACAGAGTGGAAAGACAATCAGTACTTGAGAAACAGAATCACACAACAAGAATGAACAAGGTGAAGTTTTTCTAACTCGGTATCCTCTGCGGGATAAATACAGACGTCTCCGTACCGATCCCTCAGACTGTACTGAGCTTGTCCGTGAGTTGTGAGACCTAAATAACCTAGTGCTCTGATACCAACTTTTCACGACCCGGATTTCCCAGCATCGGGAGTCGTGATGGCGCCTACTGTCGGAGCTAGGCAAGCCAACCTTAACATACCTTTTTAACTAATTTTCAACAAGATAATAATAAAAAAAAACAATAAATTCTAGCAGAAGTCTTAATTTAATATTAAATGAACGAAAATGCGGAAAAATTAACATCATCCTCTACCCAAGATTTAGTGTCACAATACTCACGGACTACTATAAGATACTACAAATAAGAGTCTGAAAGAAAATACATAAGGAATCTGCTTCGATACGATGAAAACAAACAGGAACAAAATAGATGAGACTCAGGGCCCACGCACGCCAGCGAACTACCTAGGAGTCTCTGGGCTGAAGGCACGCTCCCAATCTACTGCTACTGCGGTCCGTAAGCTACTCCCGAATCTGTGCACAAAAAGGGCACAGAAGTGTGGCATCAGCACAACCGACCCCATGTGCTGGTAAGTGCCTGGCCTAACCCCGGCGAGGTAGTGACGAGGCTAGACCGGACCTACCACAATTAACCTGTACAGATATATGTACAACAACGGAAAGATATACAGAATTTAAACAAATAATAGGGAGGGGACAGGCTATGGGGTGTAACCATTTAGATATAAGACCAACGAACAGAGAGATGGAAACTAAATAATTAACATCTATGAAAGAGAGCAAGTGAATCAACAACTGCACGACACCAACCTTCGTGCTTTTACTCTCAATTCTTACCAAAACTGTCAAATGTAGTGCACGACATCACCCTTCGTGCTTTTTCTCACATAACTCTCACATCAAGGTACGGAATGACCCTTCGTGCTCAAATAATTAGAGACATGACACAGAAAGACCCTTCGTGCATAATAATCAAAACATGGCACGGAAAGACCTTTCATGCATAATCGCTCTTCCTCACCCAATCAACAGTCACAACCAATCGGGGAAGGGAATATACAACAAGATTAAACATCCCGGCAAGGGAGAACAAATCAATAATAAGTCCCAGCAAGGAAAAAAAATACCACACTTCCTTCTTTAACTCATCTGCTTCTCAACTATAACTTCAGAATTATATTAGCAAGTAATTAGCTCAACTATTTCACATCTTTCGAATTTAAAAGCAACTACGACTCACGGTCATGCTAGACTCCGGTGCATAGATAACCGTCACCATGCCTATTACTCCACAGTTAACACGTATCAAATAACATCCAAATCCTAATCCCTCAAGCCAAAGTTAAAACAAACACTTACCTCGAATGCTCCAAACTCAACTCACGCTTCTAGTATAGCTTTACCTCTTGATTCCACCACCAATTCGCTCAAATCTAGTCACAAGTTACTTAATCACATTAATAATTACTAAATGAATCACTCCCCATGCATGAAAATAAATTTTTCAAGGTTTTTCCCAAAATAGTCAAAAATACCCCCGGAGCCACGTGGTCGAAACTCGAGGTTCGGACCAAAACCCGGTTACCCATTCCCCCATGAATCCAAATATATGAGTTATTTTGAAATCAGACCCCAAATTGAGGTCCAACTCCTCAATTTGTAGAAAACCTAGGTTCTACCCAAAACACCCAATGTCCCCCATGAAAATCTTTGTTTTGAAGTTGAAATCATGTTAAAAGATGTTAAGAAGTGAAGAAAATGAGTTAGAAATCACTTACCAATCATTTTGAAGAAGAAAGGTTGTTTGGAAAATTGCCTCTTAGGTTTTGGGTTTTTGAAATGTGAAAAATGACTTAGATTTTCCGGACTTGTATACCTTTCTGAGGACCTGGCGCGGACCGCACAAAAATGTGTTGCGGCTGCGCCGAGTGGGAGAAAAATTGGGGCTTCTTTGAATCCTTCCAGCGCGGACCGCACTGTTTTGGTGCGCGGACGCGCTGGTTAACCTGAAACCCTAGCCCTCAGACTCAGCCACGCAGACCGCACAGAAAGGCATCGCGGCCGCGCGGCTACAGCGCGGACTGCGCGGAAATGACCGCGGCCACGCTGGTGTCTGCAACACCTGAACCTGCATTTTCTTAAGTCCAAGACCTCCCGGGACCCATTCAAAACTCACCCGAGCCCTCGAGGCTCCAAACCAAACATGCACACAACCTTAAAAACATCGTGCGGACTTACTCGTGCGATCAAATCGCCAAAATAACATCATATACATAGGATCAAACCTCAAACACATGATTTTCTTTCTTCAACTTTCATAACTCAAATTCTCCATTTTTAGTCCGAAACACGTCATATGACGTCCGTTTTTTGCCAAACTTTACATATAGTGCTTAACACATATTTAAGACTTGTACCGGGCGTCGGAACCAAAATACGAGCCCGATACCAATATTTTCTAACTCCTTTTCATTTCAAATTTTCATATCAAATTTCAAAAAACAATTTCTTTCAAAAATTCATTTCTCGAGCTTGGGACCTCGGAATTTGATTCCGGGCACACGCCCAAGTCCCATATTTTCTACGGACCCTCCGGGACCATCGAATCATAGGTCTGGGTCCGTTTACCCAAAATGTTGACCAAAGTCAATATTATGCATATTAAATATCAAAATTCATCAAATTTCTCACAAAATTCGCATATTTCAACATAAAAGATTTCCGGCTTCACGCCCGGACTGCGCACGCAATATCGAGGCAACTAAAAGCGAGGTTTTCAAGGCCTTGAAAGCACGGAACAAGGAAGAATTACGGTGATGACCCTTTGGGTCGTCACAGGCAGCCAACTCCAAATCATGAACAGGGTAGTTCTTCTCGTAGGGCTTCAACTGACGACAAACATATGCAATCACTCTACCCTCCTAAATCAACACACAACCAATCCCAACTCTCGAAGTGTCATGATAGACGGTATAAGAACCTGAAGCTGATGGTAACACCAATACCAGAGCTGTGGTCAAAGCTGTTTTGAGCTTCTGAAAGCTCTTCTCGCACTTGTCCGACCATACAAACGGAGCACCCTTCTGTGTCAACTTAGTCAAGGGCGAGGCAACAAATGAAAAACCCTGAACGAACCGGCGATAATAACCCACCAAACCGAGGAAACTACGAATCTCAGTGGCTGAGGTCGGTCTAGGCCAACTTTGTACCGCCTCTATCTTCTTCGGGTCGACCTTAATACCCTCGCTAGACACCACGTGACCTAAGAAAGCCACTGACTCAAGCCAAAACTCACACTTGGAGAACTTTGCATAAAGCTTCTCCTCCCTCAATCTCTGTAATACCACTCGCAAATGTTGTGCGTGCTCCTCCTGGCTACGCGAGTACACCAATATATCATCAATAAAAACACTCACAAACGAATCCAGATATGGCCGGAATACACTGTTCATCAAATGCATGAACGTGGCTGGGGCATTAGTCAACCCAAAGGACATAACAAGAAACTCATAGTGCCCATAGACAACCTTTCCCAACCATACGCTAGGCCTTTAGAAAAGAAATCACCCTGCTAGGCACGTAGTCAGTCACGCCACGCCACGCGATCCTCGGAACACCCGGTATAGCCAGAGTGACTGTCTTAGCATGACAGTCAAGAATAGCATGACACGGAGATAGCCAATCCATGCCCAGAATAACATTAAAGTCCACCTTGCTCAACAGCAATATATCAACTCGGGTCTCCAGACCCCCAATAGTCACCAAACACGACCGATATACATGGTCTACAACAATGGTATCACCCACCGGGGTAGATATATGAACAGGTAAGGCAAGACATCCTCGGGTGGTACCCAAATGATGAGAAAAATATGAAGACATATAGGAATAGGTGGAACCGGGATCAAATAATGCAAAGGCATCTCTGTGGCAGACTAAAACAATACCTGTAATGACAGTATCCGAAGCAATGGGGTCGGGTCTGCCTGGGAGTGCATAGAAATGGGCCTGACCACCACCTGATCGACCTCCCCCTCTAGGGCGACCCATGGCTGCCTGACCTTCACCCCTAGCTGGCTGGGTGGGTGGTAAAATAACTGGAGCAGAAGTCGAGGGCTGACCCCTCTGTTGAGATGAGATAGCAGCACAACGAGGACACTCCCTCCGCATATGCCCGAACTCTCCACACCTATAGGAACTCCCGGGTGCTGGGAACTGGGACTGAAGGGAACCCCTCGTGCTAGAGTGGCTAGCTGATGCACTCAGCCTGGAAGAACCCTGAGCAGATGGAGCACGAGACGAACTTTATGCTGGAAGAGCGTTGAGAGATGGCTGACTCTGCTGAGAACCCTGATAACCACGACCAGTAGATCCATTTTGGTACTCGGGTCGAGCTGACTGAGCAGGCCTGAAAGAACGACCCCGACCCTGCTGGAACTGGCCCCTTAAAGAAGCGCCACTGAAACTGCCAGAACCTCAAGGCCTCTTGGCCTCCCTCTCCTCTCTCTCCTGACGGCAAGCCGTCTCAATATCACGAGCAATATCAACTGCATCCTCGAAGTAAATACCCATAACTCTCTCTCGAGTCATCAGAATACGAAGTGATAATTAAGACCATCTACGAACCTCTTAATCCTATCCCGATCAGTCAGAACTATCCATGAGGCATAACGAGCCAACTTAGAAAATCTCGCCTTATACTGAGACACAGTCATATCTCCCTGGCGAAGCCACTCAAACTGTCTACGCTGCTCCTCCCTCTGAGACTGCGGTATCCACTTCTCCAAGAAGAGAGTGGAGAACTCCTGCCAAGTCAAAGGTGTTGCACCTTCTAGCCTACGCCACTCATACGCCTCCCACCAAGTGAAGGCCGCCCCAGTAAACTGAAATGTAGTAAAAGACACACCGCTGGACTCAAGAATCCCTGTTGTCCGAAGCATACACTATCACTTGTCGAGAAAACCCTAGGCATCCTCGCCCTGAGCACCACTGAAAGAAGGAGGCTGAAGTCTACTGAACCTCTCGAGAAGGCGCTGGTCATCGTCTGGCATAACTGGAACCCTGTACTCCTGAATTGGTACCATAGGCTGAGCTGAAGGTGCCTCTAGAGTCTGTAATCCCTGCACTACCTGCTCAGGTGTGCGAGCAGTGGGGGTCTGATTGCCTCCCCCGGCCTACAAAGTAGCTGCTACTACTGTGGTGGCTGAAACCACCTGAGCCAGGCCCGTACAAACTGTCAATATCTGAGCCAATGTCTCCTGGAGACCCGGTATCACAATAGGCATAGCTGGTGCCTGCACTGGTGTTGCTGGAGCCTGGTCCTAAGTTGGGGCAACTAAAGGATCCACAGGTACTGCCCCTGCTGCTCTGCCTCTACCACGACCGCATCCACGGACTCTAGTAGCCTCAGTAGGTGGTACTGGTGGTTGTCCAGCACGTCCGGTAGCTCGAGTTCTCACCATCTGTGAGAGAATGGAATAAAGAGAAATTTAGTATTCGGATCGACAAGTTCGCACGACAAGAATTTCAAGAATGTGGAATTTTCCTAACAGGTTCTGAAGCCTCCCGAGGATAAGTACAGACGTCTCCGTACCAATCCACGAGACTCTACTAAACTGGCTCAAGACTTGCGATACCTAGTAACCTAGGCTCTGATACCAACTTGTCATGACCCCAATCCCCGGTCGCGATGGCGCCCAACACGATGCTAGGCAAGCCCGACCAATTTATCACTCACAATCCCTTATGTAGAATTCATTACCAATTAATAGGATTTAATGCCAATTAACATGATTATAACTCTGTAGCAAAAGACAAACAGTACGGAAAATCCATAAATTATCAATATAAATCCCACCGATCTGGTGTCACGAGCCAAGAGCCTCTAATACAAATCTGTGTAGCAACCTATACATAGAATTGTCTAGAATGCGGAAATAAAGAGGATAAGGGGAGAAATCGGGTCCTGCGGATGCCATGCAGCTACCTTGATGACTCCGGAATAAGCTGAACAGCAGCAGAAGGCTCAAACTATGCCTCTGGGATACCTGTATCTTCACACATGGTGCAGGGAGTAAGGTGAGTACTCCAACTCAGTGAGTAATAGCAATAAATAGTGACTGACGGAAAGAAAACTCTAGAACACTACGCAGTTCTATATTAAAACAGTGAGAATATCAAAAACAACAACTGAATGAAGAAGTCAGTTAGAAGTCCTTTAAGCCAGTATTCATTTCATTTACTCCTCACGATAACTGAATTCATATTTGTACTGCTGCGGTGTGCAGCCCGATCCATATAGTATACTGCTGCGGCGCCCAACCCGATCCATATATCTATATATATTTATAGTCGACTGCGCTCACTTGGGGTGTGCAGCCCGATCCAAGAATAGTCGACTGCGCTCACTAGGGGTGTGCAGACTCCGGAGGGGCTCCTTCAACCCAAGCGCTATACTACTGCGGCGTGCAGTCCGACCCATATAATATACTACTGCGGCATGCAGTCCGATCCATATAATATACTACTGCGGCGTGCATTCCGATCCATATAATATACTACTGCAGCGTGCAGTCTGATCCATAACATATCAAATACCAGTGCGGCGTGCAGTTCGATCCATAGCATATCAAATACCCTCACAATGGGGTTCTCGACCCCTCTCAATCAATACAGACTTGGCCTCTCGGGCACACTAAAATAAGACGGGGTTCTCAACCCACACATTACTCTCATTAGGATTTAACAATTTCTAAAGTTGGTTCATATTATGTTTATCAGTTAAGAACATGACTGAGGGTATGATTTCGACAAGAGAGGTGAGGTCAACCAATACAAATGCCCCTTAAGGGTTTTACAGATCGGCACAAGGCCCCAAACATGGCAACTAGCCCATAATATAATGATATTAATTAAGTCTCAGTCAAAAGTACAGTAGAGTCATCAAACGGTATGGACCGAGTCCAAATCCCCAGTAGTAACAGACCCCACGCTCATCATACAGTGTGTGTCTCATCTCAACATAGCACCACGTTGTGCAAATTCGGGGTTTCAAACCTTTAGAACATCATTTATAACCATTACTCACCTCAAGCAGGCCGAAATCCTAGCTCGCTACTCCCTTGCCTCGGAAATCAACCTCCTCGAGCATCGAATCTGATAAAAACCACAAGTAATACGTTATAATAGGCTAAGGTAATACAACCCAATCGAAAAGACTCGAAAAATATCGAAAATCTCGAAGTTGGCAAAACCCGAGCCCCGGGCCCACTTCTCAAAAAATCAGAAAATTCACATCACCGGATTCCTTATCTTGCCACGAGTCTATACATATCAAATTTACCAAAATCCGAGCTCAATTGCTCCCTCAAACCCCAAATTTATATTCAAAAAGTCAAGCCCTAATTCTTCCCTTTTTAATCAAATTTTCCATGAATTTAAGTGTTGAATCCACAATTAAATGATTTTTCTAGGACATAGGACTCATCTCCAATTGATTCCCAGTCAAAACCCTATTTAATCCCCGTCAAAAGCTCTCAAGGTTACTCAAATATGGAGGAAATGGGTTTGGGTTCGCGGATGAAATATTTTTAACATTCTGCCCGGATCACTATAGCTAACTCTATGCGATCGCATTCAAGCCCCTGCGATTGCATAGACCAAAATCCGTAACTCCAGAATTAATCCTATGTGATCGCATCCTATCCTCTGCGATCGCATATTACAATAACCTTAGTCTATGCGATCGCACACCTGATCCTGCGATCGCATTGAACAAATTTTCACGAAAATCCTGGATTAACTTTACATTGTGCGATCGCATGCCTCCCTATGCGATCGCATTGAACAACCAAAAAAACCTAAAAAATGCTTCTATGTGATCGCAATTGCACTCCTGCGATCGCAGAGAACAAATGTCTGCAACACTTCAGCTGAAAAATCTGCAACTTCCAAAGGTTAGAATTGGTCCGTTTGACCATCCGAAATCACCCCGAGGCCCCCGGGACCTCAACCAAAAGTGCCAACCCATCCTAAAACATCACCGAAACTCGTTTTCCAATCATCAAAACACCACAAACAACACCAAAACCATCAAATTACATCGGATTCAAGCCTAAAATTCTTAAAAACTTCTGAAATACGCATTTGATCAAAAACCCGACCAAAACACTTCCGAATGATCTGAATGTTTCCACACACATCCAAAATCATTTAACAAAGCTACTGCAACTCTCGTAATTCCATTCTGACCCCCGTATCAAAATCTCACCTACCAACCGGAATTCGCCAAAATACTAACTTCGTCAATTCAAGCCTAATTCTACTCCGGACCTTCAAAATCAATTCCGATCACACTCCTAAGCCACATATCACCCCCCGAAGCTAACCGAATCACCAGAAATCACATCCGAGCCCTCTAACTCAATAGTCAACATCTAGTTGACTTTTCTAAAACAAGCCTTCCTTAAAGAGACTAAGTGTCTCATTTCCTATCAAAACCAATCCGATTCAACTCTAACACACCGAATACCGATAACGAAACATGAAGAAGCATAAAATGGGGGAAACGGGGAAGTAACTCATGCGACAACGGGCCAGATCGTCACAGTTAATACGCGGTGTACTCTTTTTCCCTTACAAGATTTTGTCCCACCTTGTTTTCCTTGCAAGGTTTTTAACGAGGCAACCAAAAGGCATATTTCTAAATATGTATACTCTTTTTCCTTCACTAGGATTTTTTTTCCATAGGGTTTTTTCCTAATAAGGTTTTAAGGAGGCACCTTATTTATGGACATCCAAGGGGAGTGTTATGATAAATATCATATTATGGTGGATGTCTACTCTTCCTCCATGATCTTCATGTCAAATGCTTAATGACATATTCAATGACATATTTTCTATGTTCAATGACATATTCCATGACATATTTTCTTCACTTTTCATGCCTATATAAATGCCTTATAATAGATAGGAAAATACACACAATTGAAGAAGAAAATCTCTTCATTCTCTCTATCTCTATTTCTTGTTTATGTTTTACTAAATTGCTTTTATTTCTTGTTCATGTTTACTAAATTACTTTTATTTTATAACAGTAGTAATATAGTATTAACTATTATATATATATATATAATCCTATTACTAGTAAAAAAACATTATCTGTGCTGGATTGGGCTTGAAAGCCAATGTTAACGGGCCAGGCTCAGGTATCAAAGCTTAACATACTTCTGACCTGAGTAGGGCTCAAGACAGAATGCTACAGGTACAATGACAAAAATGACCCTAAAATGAGATGGTCTTGAATTTTGATCTTCGAGGCGGATCACATTGCCAATAAGAAAAACTATAAGTTTAACAAGTTTTGAGTTGTTATAAAATAAAGGCTATAAAGTAAAGACAAGTATAGAGAGAAACTGATATATTATTCGAATTCAAACTGATATACATAATGAACTGAAATCTCTTCTATTTATAGAATAAAGGAAGTTGCTGTGTAAGCTGTTGTGTAAGATGCTACTACAAGCTGTTGTGTAAGCTGCTATTACAAGCTGCTGTGTAAGCTGCTACTGCAAGTTGCTGTGTAAGCTGCTACTGCAAGCTGCTGTGTAAGCTGCTACTATATCAGATATGGATAATCTTCTACTGAGAGCAATGTTTATCCATAACGGAGTACTGAATGGATAAACTTATTATACCCGGTATGGATAATCTTCTACCTAGGGTAATGTTTATACATAACCGGGTACCAAAGTAATAAGCTTCTTCAGGAAGCTTATTTCCAATACAGTACTAAATAGATAAAAACATATTTACGGTGGAGTCCCATATGGATAAGCTTCTTCAGGAAGATTATTTACAACGGAGTACTAAATGAACATCCATAATATAATATATTTATAACACTCCCCATTGGATGTTCATTAAAAGATAATGTGTCTCATTAAAACCTTACTAGGAAAAACCACGTGGGAAAAAATCCTAGTGAAGGAAAAAGAGTACACATATTTAGTAATACGCATTGCTATGTGCCTCATTAAAAACCTTATAAGGAAAACCCCATGGGAAAAAACCTTAGTAAGGGAAAAAGATTGCATTGTGTATTTTACTCCCCCTGATGAAAACCTTGTTTCAAATATTTGAGTCTCCGCATTCCAATCTTGTATACCATCTTCTCAAAAGTTGAAGTTGGCAAAGATTTAGTGAATAAATCTGTTGGATTATCACTTGAACGGATTTGTTGCACATCAATGTCACCACTTTTCTGAAGATCGTGTGTGTAGAATAATTCTGGTGAAATGTTCTTCGTTCTATCTCCTTTTATAAATCCTTCCTTTAATAGTGTTATGCTTGAAACATTGTCTCCATATAATATTGTGGGTCTTTTATCACATTCCAACCCACATGTTTCTCGAATGAATCACTGATCTCAATCATATGCACTCCCTGCTTGCCGGTTTGAAATCGAGCTTTATGGGTATCGGATAAATAACCTGCATCTGCATTACCAATACGATCTGCACCACTTTTGTTAGCATTAGCAAGATAAATAAGTGCACCATCTACACCGAGATAGAGTATTTCAGGACCAAGGAGCTCCTTATCCTCTTCTAGAGGTTGGAACAGATCCTTATTCACTTCAAGTGATTGAATATTCATTGGTGTACTTAATGGGTACACTTTGTCCATGTAAAAGTATTTTTAAGACCCCCTTGGAGCTCTTCCGGAGTTCCAATAAGATTTATTTCACCAACATAAACAACAAGTGTAACAAATTTTGATGACATTTTCTTTATAAAAATACATGGACAAATAACATAATTTATGTAACTTTCTTTCAGCAAATATTTACTGAGGCGATTATACCACACGCGCACAGATTGCTTTAAACCGTACGAAGATCTTTATAATTTGATCGAGTACATTTCTCAAGACTTTGAATTATATGCTTCACGCATTTTCAATCCTTTAAGGATCTTCATATAGATTTAGCCAAATAAGTCCTATATGTTAAGACTTGTATCTAAATGGTATGACATCTTCAAGTGTCTGGACTGTCAGTCCGATCCTCACAATCTTTTACAATATTGTGCACTATATTGTATTAAATATATCATCGACGATCATTTTGTTTCAGTTCCGAAGCGACATAACTTGTGGAGATCTCATCACTTTCTTTATTTTCAGGTACCTGAACTTTTTCGGGAGTTTCATGAAATGTTATGTCGTGGGCTCTTCTAGAGCTTATTTCCTCCTCATTATGACCATTTTGATCATTAGCTCCTACTATTTTTCAAGGATTGTTACCTTTGGAACCGATTGGTCTACCACGCTTCATGCCTACAGTAAACTCTATCCTTCAGGGACTTTAATTTTAATAGGAGCATTTGCAGCTGAAATATGATATTTAATTTTGGATCAGCAAATGCTTCTGGCATTCGACTTGAATTATCTTCTAAGTGAGGATCATGATAATTCGATTCATATAGCATATTTTTCAACTGTTTATTCCATCCCCCAAATGTTAAAAAAACTAACATATATCCCCAATCATCTTTGGGAAACATATCTTTGTGTATTATGGTAGAGAAATTAATCATATACCAAGCAACAAAAGATAGTAAAAATATTTGGTTTCTGATCCTAAACCAATTGTGAAGGGAAGACTTATCATATATTGTTGATCTGATGCATACAAGTGTTGCTATATGCAATTTAGAAAATCTTAGACCAACACATGAAGCTTTGTTCTCATAAGCAATGGTTTAGCCATTAATAGGAGGTATTCAATGCTAAACTAGCTTGGATATAAACAAACATTATCAAGATGAAATGTCTTGATTTCATAATCTGAAAATTATGCTCTTAATCGAGAAAAGCAATTCCAAATGCCAAACTGCAAGTTGACAATAATTACACATGTAACCATCTCATATATGCACCTATACGTGGTTCACATGATAGGTGAACAGGCCCATATTCACCTTTTATATATTTCAAAATCAGGAGTCTTAGTCCCAACTTTAGCTGGTATAATCAATTCATTATGAGAACAAGCAACACATGAGAATTCCTGAAGAATCTTCTAGTTCATTAGTATATGCTTATCTGAATTCTCAAATAGCTCATTTAAAAATGGCAAATGAAAACTTCAAGTTTATCATGTCATGTGCTATCTCTTAGTAAACTTCTGGTTTACTATGGCATAAACTTTTGCTTTAGTAAACTTCTGATTTACTGTGATACATGATATAGTACAAATTAAAGAATAAGGCAGGTAACTTCTCACATACATATTATTTTACCCCCTATGATTGTGGAAACATGAAGATTATAAATCTTCCAATCATTTGTAGCCTCAATATGATAGTCATTTGTATTAGTAAACTTCAGGTTTACTACAACATATGTTTTGACCATAATCATATAATATGAATGACATATTTGTATATAAGGTCTTCGAGAGCCTTCATTTATTATCAACAATCTAATATTTATTTGGCACTACTGGTGTCATGTATTCTTTAGGCAAACATTTAGCTCTTCAGGAGTTATTGATACATTTTATACTATCAAATATTGCTCAGACACTGCTGGTGTCGTGAGAGAAAATCACAATCAAATAAACAATGTAAAATAATTGTTTAAGCACACGAAAACTCCTCTTCATAATATTTTTCCACTTCAGGAGGCAATTTCAATTGTGTTACTTCTTCAGGAGCAAATTTAAAATACGAAATATTGAGTATATATTCTCTCAATTATATTAACTCTTCTGGAGGTGAATTGTAATGTATTCACATCAAGAGCGCGTTCATATTTACCCGACTTATTAGTATTGTCACATTCACTTCAGGGAATGGATTAATATTATCAAAAGTTCTCATCCTTCAGGAAATCGAACATAATTATCTGAATGCGCATTTATCACATCAAATTGTGATGCCTCAACCTCTTTTAAAATATTTACTACTTCAGGAGCAAATCGAGGCGTGCATTTAATATAGAGAATATTTATGTAGCTTATCTTCAATTGTATCCATAGAAAGCCTAAATTATCACTTCTGGTGATCATAGGCATATACCACTTCTGGTAGTTAACAAAATATAATTACAATGAGATATACGAAATATAACCACTTCTTGTGGTTGTATATTTCTTGCAAACTCTACTAGAGTTTAAGTTGATCTAATAATGTTATCCATATTCTTCAAAATGACATAAACAAAATATATTATAGTAAACATCATTATCAAATCATAATTTTTCTTTATGTACAACAATTACATAACCATACTATCTATTACAAATAACAAAAATTAAAATATTTACATTTCTACAGATTCACCGCCGATTACATGACTTGTTTCTCCTTCTGGGAGTGCAAGGTAATCAGGTACATCCAAATTCATGAAGTCTAAATATCTTCAGAAATAAAATTTGCTTCAGCATTTTTCTCTGTCTTCTTTAGGGAGACTTGATAAAGCTCAACCAGGTGCTTTGGCGTACGACAGGTACGTGGCCAGTGCCCTTTTTTTCCACATCTATAGCATGCATTTTCTGCATTTGGTGCTTGCACCGCTTCATGCTTTTGTTCCTTCCTTTTCCACTGCTGGTGGTGAGGAGTGTTCTTTGTTGCATTATTATTACCATGATTAGAGTTTCTTTCCCGACCACGACCATGACCACGACTGGAGCCACGACCTTTTCCACGTTTAGCCTGGTGGAAGTTCGTCTCATTCACTTCAGGGAATGGACAAGAACCAGTCGGTCGGCTTTCATGATTTTTCATTAATAGCCCATTATGTTGCTCGGCTATAAGAAGATGTGAGATAAGTTCAGAATACTTTTTAAATCTCATCTCTCGATATTGTTGTTGCAGGAGCATATTCGAGGCATGAAAAGTGGTGAAAGTTTTCTCGAACATATCATGATCAGTAATATTATCACCACATAACTTCAATTGGGAAATAATTCTGAACATAGCAGAATTATACTCACTGATAGATTTAAAATCTTGTAGCCTTAGATGAGTCCAATCATATCGTACATGTGGAAGAACGACCATCTTCAGGTGGTCATATCTATCTTTCAAATTATTCCACAGTATGACTGGATCTTTAACAGTAAGATATTCCATTTTCAGGCCCTCATCAAGGTGATGGCGTAGGAATATCATTGCTTTGGCACGGTCTTGGTTTGATGCCTGATTTTTGTCTTTAATGGTGTCTGCCAGACCCATCGCATCAAGATGAATTTCAGCATCAAGCACCCAAGACATGTAGCTTTTGCCCGATATATCCAGGGCTACAAATTCAAGTTTAGAAATATTTGACATTATTTAGGAAAAGAAAGTTCTTACCTCAGATACTCTAAAAATATTTGCTCGAGATGGCAGAGTCTCGTGCTGATAACGTGTTATAAAATAAAGACTATAAAGTAAAGACAAGTATAGAGAGAAACTGATATATTATTCGAATTCAAACTGATGTACATAATGAACTGAAATCTCTTCTATTTATAGAAGAAAGGAAGTTGTTGTGTAAGCTGCTACTATACCAGATATGGATAATCTTCTACTGAGAGCAATGTTTATCCATAACGGTGTACTGAAAGGATAAGCTTATTATACCCGATATGGATAATCTTCTACCGGGGGTAATGTTTATCCATAACTGGGTATTGAAAGGATAAGATTATTATATCCGGTATGGATAATCTTCTACCGGGGGTAATGTTTATCCATAACAGGGTAGCGAAGTGATAAGCTTCTTCAGGAAGCTTATTTCCAATAGAGTACTAAATAGATAAACATATTTACGGTGGAGTCCCATATGGATAATTTTCTTCAGGAAGATTATTTACAACGGAGTACTAAATAAACATCCATAATATAATATATTTATAACATGAGTAAAATTTTTGACATTTGATCTTGAATGTTTGATTATTGGTCAGGCGACTGCCCTAAAAGGCTAAAAGTTAAAGATTATCCTTTATGATATATTATTTCTGCTATTTTAAGTAGAAAAATTAACCCAAATAGCAGTTCATCCAACCACTTAAACTAAAAATAACCGATAGATGTATAATATGTTGGGAATAAACCCCTTACCAAAATAATATTCATGGTAATAAAGCGGAATAATAATGTAGCACCGAGATACGGTAATTAACAAGAATAAAAGAGTAACAATGACACCAAAATTTTTACGTGGAAAACCCTTCTGAATAAGGGAAAAAAACCACGACCCCGAGAGGAGCAACTGATATCACTATAGTAAGGAATTTTACACTTTGTAGGTCGGAGGTAAATACTCCAAAGACCACTACAACACTCAAAAGAAATAACCCTCTTTTGATATTCCCACCTCACTACAATATCGCTCACTCTCTATTTTCTTCACAGACTATTTTCTTATACCTTGTCTGTGAAACCTCACTCTTTCTTTATCTCTTTGTTGGTGTGAAGAAATGAGAGTTGAAGCTCTCCTTTTATAGCCAAAGCTTCACCCTCTAAAGCCTACAATATTTGACAATTTACACACATTTTTCACAATTCAACAAAGTTGGCTACCAAACCAAAGAAATTCAACAAGGTTGGCTACCAACCAAACCAAGTCAACAAGGTTGGCTACCAAACCAAAGAAAACTCTTATTAGGCACATGCCTAATACTTCTTCAATGAGATGGACATCATCAATCTCCCCCTCCAGTCTCATTCATCCAGAGGAGGTAGCACTGTCTTCTAGTTTGAATGCATGCCGACAAGTTCTTTGCATAGCTCGAACTTGTTCCTTGGTACCACCTTGGTCAGCATATCTGCGGGATTCTCATTTGTAGAAATCTTCAAGACTTTTAGAGATTCATCATCTACCATTTCTCGAATCCAATGATATCTCACATCAATGTGTTTGGTCCTTGCATGGTACATAGAGTTCTTGCTAAGGTCTATTGCACTTTGACTGTCACAATAGACGACATACTCCTTCTGATGCAATCCAAGCTCTTGAAGGAATCGCTTGAGCCATATCATCTCCTTGCCAGTTTCTGTAGCAGCAATGTACTCTGCTTCAGTTGTTGAAAGTGCAACGCACTTTTGCAACTTAGACTGCCATGATATAGCTCCCCCTGAAAATGTAAACAAATATCCAGTACTGGATTTTCTATTGTCAATGTCACCTGCCATATCAGCATCTGTATAGCCCTTCAAGATTGGATCAGATCCTCCAAAGCACAAACAATCTCCCGTGGTACCTCTCAGGTACCTGAGTATCCACTTGACTGCTTCCCAATGTTCCTTTCCAGGATTTTCAAGAAACCTGCTGACAACACCAACTGCGTGAGCAATATCAGGTCTAGTACATACCATTGCATACATCAAGCTTCCGACTGCTGAAGAATAAGGAACTTTAGCCATGTTCCCTTTCTCTTCCACTGTTGTAGGACACATCTTTTTACTCAACTTTAGATGACCAGCAAGAGGTGTGCTGACTGGCTTAGCATTCTTCATGTTGAAGCGTTCTAGTACACGTTCAATGTACTTCTCCTGAGATAGCCACAACTTTCTACTTGTTCTCTCTCGAACTATCTTCATCCCTAGAATTTGTTGTGCTGGGCCCAAGTCCTTCATATCAAATGACTTGGACAGATCTCCTTTCAACTTTGCTATCAACCCCTTGTCTTTTCCTACAATTAGCATGCCATCCACATACAACAACAATATAATAAAGTTATTCTCATAAAATCTTTTGAAGTATACACATGGATAAGAATAGGTCTTTAGGTATGTTTGACTTTTCATGAATGAGTCAAACTTCATGTACCACTGCCTTGGTGCCTGCTTCAATCCATAAAGACTCTTATTCAATTTGCACACCATGTGTTTCTTTCCAGCTACTTCAAATCCTTCTGGCTGCTCCATATAAATCTCCTCTTCCAAATCTCCATGAAGAAATGCAGTTTTCACATCTAACTGCTCCACTTCAAGATCTAGGCTAGCTGCTAAGCTCAAAATTGTTCGAATAGAAGTCATTTTGACAACAGGTGAGAAAATTTCGTCAAAATCAATACCTTTCTTTTGTTCGAAGCCTTTAACCACCAATCGAGCTTTGTATCTGACCAGCTTGCCATTTCCATCTTTCTTGAGTTTAAAGACCCATTTGCATTTGAGTGGTCTTTTACCCTTTGAAAGTTCAACCAGCTTGTATGTGCCATTTTTCTGTAGAGATTCCATCTCTTCTTGCATAGCTTTCATCCACTGGTTCTTTTCTGGATGGGACAACACCTCCTTAGGACTTTCTGGCTCCCCCTCATCACTGATGAGGACATACTCTGTGGAAGGGTACCTGCATGACTCTACCCTTGGCCTCTGTGATCTCCTCAGAGGTTGAGGTTGTTCTTCTCCCTGAGTGGGGTGCTCCACTTCCTCGACACCTTTATCAAGTTGCTCCCCCTGCTCAATAACCTCACCAGGTTGCTCCACCTGCTCGGCAACCTCATCGGTTGTACTTTCTGCACTTGTGGGATTGTTAGAAGTATAAGGAATAGTAACAAAGTTAGGAATTATACCATTTTTCGCCTTTTCTAACATATCAGCAGCAGTTCCAACTTCACTTTCTCGGAAGACTACATCTCTGCTTCTGATGACCTTCTTCTTTACAGGATCCCACAGTCTGTACCCGAACTCTTCATCTCCATATCCGATAAATATGCAGGGAACAGATTTATCATCCAGCTTTGTTCTCTGCTCTTTTGGTACATGTGCAAAAGCTCTGCAACCGAACACCTTCAGATGCGAGTAGGACACCTCCTTGTTGGTCCAAACTCTCTCTGGGATTTCAAACGCCAACGGAACTGATGGACTCCTATTGATCAGGTAACAGGCTGTCTGAACTGCTTCACCCCAGAATGACTTAGGCAGTTTAGCCATTCTGAGCATGCTTCTCACCTTCTCCACAATGGTGCGGTTCATCCTCTCGGCTACGCCATTGTGCTGTGGAGTTCCAGGAACTGTCTTTTCATGTCTGATCCCATGACTTGAACAATACTCTTCAAATTCCCTTGAAGTGTACTCACCTCCATTTTCACTTCGGAGGCGCTTTAGCTTTCGACCCGTCTCCCTTTCTACTAGAGCATGAAATTTCTGGAAAACTTGAAACACCTGATCTTTGGTTTTCAAAATATAAACCCATAATTTTCGTGAAGCATCATCAATAAAAGTAACAAAATATTTGTTACCGCCCATTGATTCAATTTCCATTGGGCCGCAAACATCAAAATATACTAAATCAAGTATATTCAATTTTCTTTCAGACGATGTCTGAAATGAGACTCTATGCTGCTTACCAAATAAACAGTAGTCACAAGGTTTTACAGTTGTACCTTTGGCATAAGAAATGAGTGATTTCTTGGCAAGAATCTGCAATCCCTTCTCGCTCATATGACCCATTCTTTTGTGCCATAAATCTACAGAAATCTCATCTTGTGCTGCATTCAATTCACCTTGGCATATTTCTGCATTTGTCATATACAACGTGCCACGAGCAACTCCCTTTGCAATCACCAATGATCCCTTAGTGAGTCTCCACTTTTGATTTGCAAAATAACTCTCGTATCCATCTCGGTCTAAAGCAATTCCCGAGATCAAGTTCATCCGCAAATCAGGTACATGCCGCACATCCTTTAGAACCAATGTGCATCCGACATTTGTCTTGATACAAATGTCACCAATCTCCGCAATCTTTGAGTAACTTGTGTTACCCATTTTCACTGTGCCGAAATCACCTGCTACATATCTGCAAAAAAGATCTCTTACCGGTGTGGCATGGTGAGATGCCGCTGTGTCAACCACCCATTCCGACTCTGGACCTGACAGGTGCATGCATTCCTCTTCCTCATTTATAAAGAGGACAACATTATCATTATTTTGCACCATGGCGGCTGTGTTGTCGTCATTCTTCTGGCCACTGGTTTCACCTTTGCCCTTCCTTGGATTTGGGCAATCTCTTTTGAAGTGACCTGGTTGATTACAATTGTAGCAATTTCTGACTCTTGATTTGGATCGGTTCTTTGACTTCCCACGAGCTCCGGATCTACCATAGTTGTTCGAACTCCTTTGATAACTCCTGCCTCTACCTTCTGTGATGAGAGCCTGTCCTTGATTTTCAGGCTTCTTTCTCATCTTCTCATTGAGTAGAAGAGCCGATGTGACATCTTTCAACTCAATAGTAGTCTTACCGTGCAGGATGGTTGTTGCCAAATTATCGTACGAAGATGGCAATGAGTTCAATAGCAAGATGGCTTTATCTTCTTCCTCGATTTTCACTCCGAGGTTGGCAAGCTGTGTGATTATTCCGTTAAACACATTTAAATGTGACAAAAAATTCGTACCTTCACTCATGTGTAGGGCGTATAACTGCTTCTTCAGGTACAATTTATTTGTCAGCGTTTTGGACATGTATAGGCTTTCCAACCTTGTCCAAATTCCACGTGCAGTGTCTTCATCAATGATGTTATTTACCACATCATCTGATAAGTGCAACCTGATTGCACTAGCAACTCTTTCATCCAAGTCAGCCCAATCCTCAGCTTTCATGGTATCAGGCTTTTTGGAATCAACATCTAGAACCTTGTGTAATCCTTGTTGGATGAGCAGATCTCTCATTCTTCTTTGCCATGTTGAGAAACCGTTATCTCCGTTGAATTTTGCTACCTCGTACTTTACTCCGGACATTTTTATTTTTTACCAAGTATAGTACTACCGACAGTGAATAGTATTTCAGTGAATGAGCAGAACCTGTGCTCTGATACCAGTTGTTGGGAATAAACCCCTTACCAAAATAATATTCACGGTAATAAAGCAGAATAATAATGTAGCACCGAGATACGGTAATTAACAAGAATAAAAGAGTAACAATGACACCAAAATTTTTACGTGGAAAACCCTTCTGAATAAGGGAAAAAAACCACGACCCTGAGAGGAGCAACTGATATCACTATAGTAAGGAATTTTACACTTTGTAGGTCGGAGGTAAATACTCCAAAGACCACTACAACACTCAAAAGAAATAACCCTCTTTTGATATTCCCACCTCACTACAATATCGCTCACTCTCTATTTTCTTCACAGACTATTTTCTTATACCTTGTCTGTGAAACCTCACTCTTTCTTTCTCTCTTTGTTGGTGTGAAGAAATGAGAGTTGAAGCTCTCCTTTTATAGCCAAAGCTTCACCCTCTAAAGCCTACAATATTTGACAATTTACACACATTTTTCACAATTCAACAAAGTTGGCTACCAAACCAAAGAAATTCAACAAGGTTGGCTACCAACCAAACCAAGTCAACAAGGTTGGCTACCAAACCAAAGAAAATTCTTATTAGGCACATGCCTAATACTTCTTCAATGAGATGGACATCATCATAATATATGTATAATCAATATATACTATGTGTATAATCAATATATAATCTATGTACACCGACTAAAAAAGAAAACAATGAATCCGACATACTATTTGTATAAAGATTTCTTTTAAGAATGTGGTGTAACTCGCTAGTCTATAAAGATTTCAACTTATTACCTTCGCTGTTTTTATATCGTAACGTGAAGTTAAGTTAATTTAATAACATGAATAGCGTAATGCTTAATCTATAGAGATCATGAATGCTAATAGACCTTAATATCAGAATTAATCTATGGTTAATGTAGAGGGATCTTAATCCTTCCCACCACACCTAATTAGCTGGAGTACAAGAATCTATATACATGCAAGTATTACCAATTATATATTGATACTTCCCTGTTCCAGTTTATGGCTAAATATATTCTATAAATTGAAACGGAAGGTAGTACTATATTTTATATTAAGAGAAGGTACTACAACATACCTGTATGCCGAATATTTAACTGACTTCAACTCTCCAATTAGTACCACCTTTCTGAAAATAAAAATTGTTCACATCTGAAACTGTCAATGTGTTTTCAACCACATAGTTATTGCTGTTGTAAACTTATTAGTTGGCCACGTCTTTCTCTAAGGTGTAACTAAAAAATTGATGGAATATATTTAGCCATAATTTTTTATTATTTTGTCGTCTCCTTCTGACTGAATTTATTGTAATGAAATTTAGATCCAAATACAACTTGTAAACTATGCATTAAAATGAGGGGAATGAGTTTCTATATATGTTTTTCAATTATTATTATTATTTCTTTTTTTCTTCTTTTTTGAAGATGAATCATCGACTCCTACTTTGATTTCAAACAATTTCATGTAGTTACTGGTTTTAAGCATTGAAGTGGAGGTTTTTTTCTTGAGTGTTTTTTATTTCAAGGCTACATATTTATCTATTTTGATCAAATTTAACAGAAATTGAAAGGAATAAACACCTTTTTTAATTAAGATATTAGTTTTTTCCTGTTGAAAATCATGGTTGATTTGAGATGACCAATATTTGGCTTAATGTATATGGTCAAAATCGGGTTTTCCTAATTTTGTATGGCTAACCTAAATCGGGATGGCAGACCAAGGCTCGACCTCGCATTGTATCGAACCATCGTACGGAGATGGATTGCTAAGCTCGTGAATCAATGAACAATCAAGATCGAGACCAGCCGTGATCGAGACCGAAGCGAGAAAGAGATCGAGCGAGATCGAAGGAAGCCTGCTAAGTCGAATGACAGAAAGCCGAGATATTCGTGATCGGGCAAGGATCGGGGCAGAAATCTCGGCATGTATCGAGTCAGGACCGGTTATTTAGCCAATCATGGGATTTCCTTCCGTATTTAGAATTGTACCATAAGTAGAATTCCTTTACTTTGTGAAGGGGGTTCTAATCATTTTGTAATCATCATATTCACGCATAACAAAGCAATACATTATATTTTCTCTCTCAAGCTCTATTGTTCAGTTCATACTTTTCAATAGCATACTTAGTTGGTTCGAGGGCGATCTAGCTCGAGAGCACCATAATCGCTCATTATATTGGTTTGCTTTATTTTACAGTTAATTTCTGATATTAATTATCATATTTCTCTATTTGTGTCAAGTGAAATCACATATCCTTAAAACCACTTATAAATTTACTTGTTATCCAATTTTAAGGGTAAACAGTTTGGTGCCCACCGTGGGGCTAAGGATAATAGTGATTGCATAGTACAATTTTCGTAACACATACTATTTTACTCTTGTTCTTTGAAGTGTCTTTGATTCCAGGATCAACATGTCAAACTCTCAAGCAGCACCAACACACACAGACAATGGCCTTGGTCTCCATGGCGAGAACGACAACATAGCCGCCCCAGGAAATGGTGTACCTCCAGTCGACCCCGATGGAGCCCTGATCGTGGACCCAATCAACGTCAGTACCCATATTGCCATTAATGGAATTTGGCCGTCGATCCTGTCCGTAGAGACGTTCGACCAGCCGATCAGAACGCACAGGGCCGTGAAGTAGGCGGGATCAACATTCGAATAATATTTGAAATGTTGCAGACTCAACAAGGTGCAATAGCACAACTCCAAAATCAGAATCATGCACTGAGCAGGATCGAGCTCGAGCGATCACAAGAAATTATTCATAGGGCCGAATCGGTGTCAAAAAGATTGAATGGAGGAGAATCGGAGACCACTCTTGCTATCAAAAAATGCTCAAAGAATTGACTAAGCGAATCGAGACAGGAAAAAGAAGATCGAGGAAAACATTAAGAAGGTGGAAACTTATAACTCCAGGGTCGGCCAAATCCCGGGGGGCACCACCGATATTGAAAGGTCTAGATTTCAAAAAGTTTGTCCAAAAACCTTTCCCCCTGAGTGTGGCTCCGAAGCCAATCCCTAAAAAGTTCCATATGCTCGAGATTCCAAAGTATAACGGGACGACAAATCCAAATGAACATATCACCTCGTACACGTGCGCCATCAAGTAAAATGACTTGGAAAATGACGAGACTGAATCCGTATTGCTTAAGGAATTCGGGGAAACTCTATCGAAGGGTGCCATGATATGGTATCATAATTTACCACCTAATTCTATTGATCCATTTGCTATGCTTGTAGAGTCTTTTGTAAAGGCGCACACCGAAGCCATTAAGGCCGCTACAAGAAAGTCGGGTCTTTTCAAGGTAAGGAAGAAAGACAACGAATGCTTAGGGAATTCGTATATCGATTCCAAATGGAACGAATGGATTTTCCACTAGTTACTGACAATTGGGATGTTCAAGCTTTTACTCAAGGTCTCAACACTAAGAGTTCCATAGCTTCACAGCAGTTGAAAAAGAATTTGATCGAATATCCAGCTGTCACTTGGGTCGATGTATATAACCGGTATCAGTCGAAGATCAGGGTCGAGGATGATCTATGGGTTCCTTCCGGTTCCGTTTATCCAAACAGGTCCGTCTACAGAGTTAAAAGGGATGTCGACCGGGAACCACAGTTGAACAAAGATCGATATCATCCATAAGGTGGAGATCAGAGAAACAATGGGCTTGGACGTACCCCCGTTCGAAATAATAGAAGGAATAATCAAGGACAGAGCTCTCGAGGACTCATGAGCAAGAGTGGTTTCGATAGGGATGTCGGGTCCAAAGAAGCACCTCGATTATCAGAATATAACTTCAAATTAGATACATCCGCCATCGTATCGGCCATTAGACGCATCAAAGATACCAGATGGCCTCGACCCATGCAGACCGATCCAACCCAGAGAAATCCAAACCAAAAATGCAAGTATCGTGGTACCCATGGCCATAAAACAAAAGATTGTAGACAGTTAAAGGAGGAAGTAGCCCGATTGTTCAACGAGGGGCACCTTTGGGAATTCTTAAGTGATCAGGGCAAGAACCACATAAAACAGAGATTCAAACAGACAGAATGAGCAAGAAGAGCCATAACACGTGATTCACATGATCGCTGGAGGGGTCGATATTCCTCAAGGGAAAAGCGAACTCGAGAGTACTTACCGGAAGAGACCTTGTCTTTCAATGACGAGGATGCAGAAGGGATTGAACAACCTCACAACGACGTACTGGTAATATCTGTCCTTATGAGCAAAATTCAAGTTAATCTATTTTGCCGGTGAACGTGGCTGGGACCATCCAAGAAACAAAGTTCTATGCGATCGATGGTGACATGAGGTACAACGACCTACTCGGAAGGCCTTGGATCTAAAACATGAGGGTAGTACCATCGACCTTTCACCAAGTTCTAAAGTTCTCGACATCTGAGGGAGTCAAAACAATGTACGGGGAGCAGCCCGCCGCCAAGGAGATGCTTGTAATCTATAAAGTGATACCGGTGTCAACACTTTCATCAGTAAAGAGATTGGATTTGAAGGGAAAATCAGAGGCCAAATAGCAACCACAGACACCAGCCTCGATACAATTTGAGAAGGAGGGGGACCGAGGAAGACGACGACTATTGGTTCCCTCGATCTTTCATAATTCCTAATGACTTTGATGCGACCAAGTCAATGGTCGAAGAGCTGTAACAAGTCACACAGGCCGAACATCAGCCCGAACAAAAGGTATACCTGGTCACAGGGCTAGCCCACGAGCTCAGGAAAAACTTATTCATTTCCTTAAAGCTAACATGAATTGCTTTGCTTGGTCCCACCTCGATATGACATGGATCCCGCCAGAATTACCACTCACAAGCTGAGAGTAGACCCTAAATTTCGCCCGGTGAAGAAAAAAAAGGCCCAGTACGAGATTAAACATGCCTTCATAAAGGACAGGGTAACCAAACTTCTCAAAATAGGATCCATTCGGGAAGTGAAGTATCCCAAATGGTTAGCAAACGTAGTGGTAGTCCCTAAGAAGGGAAACAAACATAGAATGTGTGTAGATTATAAAGACTTGAATAAAGCATGGCCCAAGAATTTTTTTCCTTTGCCTAACATCGATCGTATGAACGATGCCACGGCCGTCCATGAGACTCTCAGTTTTCTTGATGCCTATTCCGGGTACAACCAAATATAAATAAACCCAGAAGACCAAGAAAATAGTTTGTTCATCACGAAGTATGGCACGTATTGTTATAATATAATGCCATTCGGACATAAAAATGTTGGTGCAACCTATCATTGCACCATTTAAAGCATTTGCAGGAGACCTTCTGTCACGATCCAAACTGATGGGCCGCGACGGGTACCCGATACCTTACTCAACCGAGTACCAACGTAGCGTATCTTTCTTATTACATCATCATATACACGTGAACATACGGGCCAAGCAGGCCAACATAATCATTTCTAAACTCAAAAAATAGGCCGACAAGGCCGTACAATATTTCACGTACACGACATATATCTACAAGCCACTAAGAGTACATAAATGTCGAGACAGAGTCCCACCATACCAAACAATACACGTCTAAATCATACTAACCAAACAAGCAACTCCGAAGCAAATGGAGCGCACCAACATCTTCTGCTGATCTGATAGCGCTCTTGACCTATCTATCGGGACCCGCAGGCATGAAACACAATGTCCCCAGGCAAAAGATACATCAATACAAAAAATGTACCGAGTATGTAAGGCACATAAATAAGTACATAACAGACATAGAAGAAATATAGAGTAATTGACTCAACCTGTAAGTCTGGATAACTCTGTAAATCATAAAATACTTTTAGCATTATGCATATGCGTATGAATGCCATGTCGTGCATAGGTACATGTTTCATAACATCATCAGCCTCTGAAGGCATCCCATCGTATCATCTTCGGCCACTGTGGGCAAAATCATCAACGTATACCAGCTGATCAGGTGGTGGTGCGTATATAACGCCATAACCTTTCCCATATCCCATATACATATATATACATACATATATACGCGTATATAATGCCATCTATATATATATATATATGTATATATATATCTATCTGGTCATAGGTCAATGTACATGAATGCAATGCATGAAAAGTACGTTAATAAAATCTTTCGAAATATCATAACACCGTTTTGCCTTTGAGTAATATCATAAAGTAAACTCTTTTCAATTTTTGTATTTTTTTGATACCCATGAACAAATGATAAAATATTATGATACATGGAAATTCAAGAACATAGATATCTCTAATATTTCTATGAATAGAGTCATTTATGGAATTTGTGCATTTGCACGTTTCGTTCGTATCGTATGGATCATGCCAAAAAGAAAGAAGGGATAGCCTTAACATACTTGGAGTATGAAAAAATTAATGTTATATTCTTGATAAGGATTACACCGTACTCCTTTAGAACCACAAAAACTTTCGTTGCTAAGGAGCTAATAATTTTCGTAAGAAGTTTGTTGAAAGCTTGCTGGATGGAGTGTAACATTTTGGTTTTGAAATGTTTGAATTAGGAAAAGGTTATATGACTTAGATGAAGCCAACTGAAGCCATTTTGAGTCTTGCTGATTTTGAGTCTAATTAAGCCAAATGTTGCCAAATTTCTTACACGTAAGTATTACATGTATCTCACTTTAGATGCCACCTTTCAATCAAAATTGTTAGTCACTTAATTTGAGTAGGGGGCTTCCACATCATGCCACCTAGTCCTTATCGTATACATCCCTAATTAATTAGGTAATGTCTCGTTACCTGCATAATTAAAAATTATCTCAAATTACTTAAAATACCACTCACTTTTAACACCCTTATATACCTTAGTATCATGGTCATGTGGTACCTTGTATGGTATTAGTTCATAAATATCGGGTATTTAAGTTCGGCCGTATTTTACCCCAAAATGCCAAACTTTGATGAAAATTCATTTTCTTTGACTTGTTTCCCCTTTCACCTTCACGAATTTACTCATCACCTGAGAAATAGCATAATCCTTATAATCTCTAAAAAATCTTTTACTTGGATTGATATCAATTACCTCACGACAAATTCAACGTACAATACTTCGGGGTGCAACATCGTCGTAACTTAATACTGCGAAGCGTAACATCACTGTAATGTAATACTGTTGGGTGCGACATTGTCGTAACTTAATATTGCGAAGCATAACATCATCGTAATGTAATACTGCAAGGCGTATCATTATTGTAATATAATACTACAGGTCATAACATCATCGTAATATATTACTACAGAGGGTAACATCATCGTAATACTGCGGGCATAACATTATTTCCCCCTTTGGAATATTTGTCCTCGAATGTTGACTGATGCACTTATCATTTTCATAACTTATATCTTCCGAATAGTTTAGAACTTCCCTTTGCCATCCAGGCGACTGTTCTGTAAATAAGTCCAAAGTCCAGGGCATTCCCCCCTTAGGCCTCCTTCTCAGACCACAACTCATAGTCGGAATCCTTCCAATCTCGTAACTGTTGCTACTTTTCATCATGCAGCCTGTACGATTTTGACCTTGTAAGTGTATCCAATCTCTAGGCTTCATATGTAGAGCTTGATAAGATGTCCCTTTTGGCATCTAATGAAGTTCTTCGCTCGGTACTTTTTTGAATTCACGAATATTGCCATATCTTATCGCATAGGTCCGTTTAGCCATCCTAATGAATTTACTGCCATAACTCTTACTTTAATTTATCGTTGCTGAGGTCTGCTACTAAATCCCAGCTTACTCTCGTTGCTTATTCCATATGTATAAATCTCAGTCCTTTAATTCTCCTTCTTTACCGTTCGTCTTAAGAAGGATGGCGTAATCTCATGTCATACTTTGTAAATTGTATCTGTCCATTGTTGATTAACCTCAATGTTGATCTACAATCCTCCACTTGAAGACTTGAAACTTCTTACGCAATACATTGCCGCTAGGTCTTACGTTGCATTAAGGAATATTTGAAGTGATTTCCATAATCGTATTTCATAGTGTCTTATTGTGATTCACCTTATGAGGGGTATCCTAATCTCGTGCTGTCGCTGAAATCTTTTCTCATTCTCTTCTTCTTCTTTTTTTAAATCATTATTCAAACGAAGGCCCAAATCTCATCCTTTATCTGTCACAATTATACCCTTATTTTATTACCAGGTCAGCATTTCATTCTTTCTAAATGCTATTAATCATAGACTCCTTCGAGTTCATTCAGGTTATACTGAACTTTCAATAACTTAGAGAAACCATTATCTCTATTGTTTTCATGTACTTAATCCCGAGGACTTATCCATTCTCGTCACCTTTTCACTTGCCTTTTGCTCATCCTTATTCATGTTTTCTTAAAACTTTGTCGCTCTACCATACTTTAGCTTGCGACCTATACATATCCATTTATACTACTCACAACTTTTCTTCAATTCGCTTGCACCATAAATTTTCTTATGTTATTCTGGAACATCAAGCGAGACATCACATCGTCTCCAACTCTTCTCTACTCTCTTAATTAGATCTCTCAGTACTTAGAAACCATAGGTGGGAAGACATGTCGCTGACGATGCCACTATCATTCCCGATTATTGGATCCTTGTACTTATAGCCTTCTATCCAATGTATGGACTATTCATGATCTTCTGCCTTTGAGTATCTTGTACGTTGTTCACCTTTACCTTACTTACCTTAAAATATCGCATTGTATCTTCTACATTTTTCCTGACCTCCCTTCTACCTAGGTATAATTCACATCCATAAGCTCTATTATAATACTCGCACCTCTGGTACATACACAATCCGGTGGGAGCTTCATACTGACTTCTTATGAGGCTGGTACTTCTTCTAACTGGCTTCCTTTTAGAGCCATTATAGATTATGGTTGTTGTGTTATTTATCTTGAACATATGATATTAAGAGTGATTCTGTCATGTTCTCAAGCACAACTTCTATAATTTTTCTAGATCCAATAATCAGACTCTTGATTTACTTGGGTGATGTAATTCTTTAGTTTCCTCTTCCTTCTGATCAGCCTTTATGTAGGCTTAAGCTATCTTCCGATCTATGGCTCATGGTATCAGTTATCACCTTAGCCTTTCATGGGCATTATGGAATATCCATGATACAATCTTCTAACAATTCAATCCTTTGTCTATGCCCAGTGATAAATTCTTTCTTTTAACTTATACCGGAGTCTTCAATGGCTGTATGATTGTCAACAAATATACTGCCTGGATAATGCTCTAAAATCTTGAATGTATCTATAATGTGCTAACTCTAGATCATTGATCGAATAATTCCTTTCATTCCATCTGAGCTTTCTTTAAACGTGTGCAATTACTTTTCCTGGTCTTTCTTCCCTTGTTGTGTGCATACTTAACTCATCCTAGTTCCTACACATGCCAGAATTTTTGTGCAACTCATATAGTCTCGAATATTACCTTCGATCTTTCTCCCCGTTCATTATCCATGGTAGGTCGCACTTTCTTAGGGAGTGCATACAACGTTGTTTTGAGACTATTGTCACACGACCATTTCCTCTTTAGGTCATTATGCCGATGTTGAAGCCTTCTTCCTTATTTCCTCAGCTAGTCTTTTGTTGTATTACTTAGGAAGACTCTTGTAAAGTTGTGAGCCTATTACATTGTATACTCGATGGACCTTCTAATGTCCTTCCTTGCCTATACGTATCCGTAGTTACTTATCTCCACACCCTTATTCTTGTAGGTTTTCTTTTGAACTGATATTTTGATTGCCTTTCCAGTGGCACTTTCTTTTATCCCCATAACACTTATACGGTACCTTTAATTACCCCAACTCCTATTTGAATATATCTCAAGTATTATACATTACTGCGAGACTAAATTCTCCATGTTGGGGTTTACGACATTTATCTTCTATGATCTGCTGATTTGTCTGTAACTTCTTGTCTAGTCATGATTAGGCTCTTCCTAAATCAACTACTAACTGCTCGTCAGCCCATTCTCATGTCCATATTCCGCGTAATCTTTCTTGGGTTACTTCCTTTGTCTTAACTTACCTCACGTACTGGCTCCTTATCTATCAATAACATCCTGGGTAGGAACCCTTACTTCTTTTTTTTCCTTGATGTCGTGCTTACATAACGTTCTGGAATCATGGCATATCTATAACATCTGGATAGGTGCAATCTCATCCCTTTCTTATTTTTATCTCATTTTTTCTTTATCATTCCATATTCCCCCCTTTAGGGGAGTACTAAGACTTGGAGCTATGAAGACCTACCTACAAATGTTTTCCTTTTCATCTTTAGTATCCTTTCACATCATCAATGACCCTTACTCGCTTTGCGGTAATCCTTCTGTACCAAGAATAATAAAATTCCTCACTCGCGATGGTGACACTTAGTGTGACTGGTCTCTTAAGCTTAACTTTTCTCACATTGCTTGCTTTAGGAAGTGTCTCCCTGAATGACCATTCTTTGAATTCATCATGGATCTTCTTCAGTTGTCCATTCTATTATTGCCAAAACGAAATCTGAAACTCTTATGATGCCGACTATTATCAAATCACTCAGTCCCTAATTCATGTTTAGTTTATCTTGTTCACCAACCTATACTGATCTCTATTATTTTGGGGTCTAACTTTTCCTATTGGTAATCACATTAGAGTCACAAACTTACTTCTTGAAATGAGGATATGACTTCATGGCCTATACTCTTTTGTTTTCTTGAGACCTATCACCTCTCGTCTCTTCCTTCACCTGACTATGGACCCGATAATACTGTCATCTTTTTGATCTACCATTGTCATCCATGTATCGCATCTTACTCATAATTCTTCCTTATCTCTCTTCTCATTACTCTACTAATATTTCTACCTATCCTTTTTTTTGTGAAAACTTCAGCGAGACATTCTTTTTCTTTTTGTGCCCCTTGCTCCATTCATTGGTTCTTTGGGTTCCCTAATATTTTTTTCTCTACTAGGGATGAGAGCCATACTAAGGTAATATTTATCCTTCAACGCTTCTAGTGCCTATCCTTATAGTACCCATATCCAGTTGTACTATTTTAGAGTACACTATCAGGGTGTCTCACTAGGAGATCTATAAGCACCTTTATAATATTATTCGGAAATGTCAACTAACACAAACAATCCATTCACCATTTTGGATTATTCTAACCCCAACCGGATCCTGATATCCTGTCCCGCCTTAAACCATATCTTCTATCTCCCATAAGGCATAGCTGAGATCGGTGTGTCCAATTGTACACACCTCTGCTACTATCGAAGGCAACTCAAAAGGCTTATATTCATCTGCTTGAATTGTAAATACCGTTAATCTTCATCAGCTGGACGCCTCGTACTCTTTTTCATTTTCTTTTGCTTGTTGAAACTTATATTTATCTTCTAAACTCTCATTGTCTTTCACAATTAAGGTAGATAGGTATTCTTGCCTTAAGACTCCTTATCAAGAGGCTTACACCTTTCAGTACGCACATGATATGCTGAAGACCTCACATTTACTTATCATAAGCATGATACAAAGTAGAGTTCCTCTAATTCAACACTTCCACAGCTATATCTCTTATCGATCGTGTTTCTGAACATAGGCATCACCTTATTACGAACAAAAATAGAAGTTCAGAATTTGAATTCTTATAAGTGAGCTCTACCACATGATCTAGAGTAAGAAGAAAGAGTGACAATCCTAAATGCCCTGTAGCCTCCTGCTTATAAGTGTGGTGCACGACAAACCCATAAATAAGACTCTACTAAACATGGCTTGTAGACTCTCTAGGACAGAACTGCTCTGATACCACTTTTGTCATGACCAAAACTGATGGGCCGCGACGGGCACCCGGTACCTTACTCAACCAAGTACCAACGTAACGTATCTTTCTTATTACATCATCATATACACGTGACACACGGGCCTAGCAGGTCAACATAATCATTTATAAACTTAAAACATAGGCCGACAAGGCCGCACAATCTTTCATGTACACGACATTTGTCTACAAGCCTCTAAGAGTGCATAAATGTCATAAAGGTCAGGACAGAGTCCCGCCATACCAAATAATACACGTCTAAATCATACTAACCAAACAAGCAACTCCGAAGCAAATGGAGCGCACCAACATCTTCTGTTGAGCTGATAGCCAACTTGGAGGGCTCTTGACCTATCTATCGGGACCCGCGGGCATGAAACACAATGTCCCCAGGCAAAAGAGACATCTATACAAAAAATATACCGAGTATGTAAGACACATAAATAAGTACATAACAGACATAGAAGAAATATAGAGTAATTGAATCAACCTGTAAGTCTGGATAACTCTGTAAATCATAAAATACTTTTAGCATCATGCATATGCGTATGAATGTCATATCGTGCATAGGTACATGTTTCATAACATCATCAGCCTGTGAAGGCATCCCATCGTATCATATCAGCCACCGTGGGCAAAATCATCAACGTATACCAACTGATCAGGTGGTTGTGCGTATATAACGCCATAACCCTTCCCATATCCTATATACATATATATACGCACATATAATGACATCTAGTCACGGGTCAATGTACATGAATGCAATGCATGAAAAGTATGTTAATAAAATCTTTCGAAATATCATAACACCATTTTGCCTTTAAGTAATATCATAAAGTAAACTCTTTTCAACTTTCATATTTTTCTGAGACCCATGAACAAATGATAAAATATTATGACACATGGAAATTCAAGAACATAGATATCTCTAATACTTCTATGAATAGAGTCATTTATGGAATTTGTGCATTTGCACATTTCTTTCATATCGTATGGATCATGCCAAAAAAAGAAAGAAGGGATAGCCTTAACATACTTGGAGTATGAAAAAATTAATGTGATATTCTTGATAAGGATTACACTGTACTCCTTTAGAACCGCAAAAACTTTCGTTGCTAAGGAGCTAATAATTTTCGTAAGAAGCTTGTTGAAAGCTTGCTGGATGGAGTGTAACATTTTGGTTTTGAAATGTTTGAATTAGGAAAATGTTATTTGATTTAGATGAAGCCAAATGAAGCCATTTTGAGTCTTGCTGATTCTGAGTCTAATTAAGCCAAATGTTGCCAAATTTCTTACACGTAAGTATCACATGTATCTCACTTTGGATGCCACCTTTCAATCAAAATTGTTAGTCACTTAATTTGAATGGGGGACTTCTACATCATGCCACCTAGTCCTTATCATATACATCCCTAATTAATTAGGTAATCCGGTAATTAATCAATTACCCGCATAATTAAAAATTATCTCAAATTACTTAAAATACCACTCACTTTTAACACCCTTACATACCTTACTATCTTGGTCATGTGGTACCTTGTATAGTACTAGTTTATAAATACCGGGTATTTTAGCTCGGCCGTATTTTACCCCAAAATGCCAAACTTTGATGAAAATTTATTTTCTTTGACTTGCTTCCCCTTTCACCTTCACGAATTTACTCATCACTTGAGAAATAGCATAATCCTTATAATCTCCAAATAATCTTTTACTTGGACTGATGTCAATTACCTTACGACAAATTCAACATACAATACTTCGGGTGCAACATCGTCATAACTTAATACTATGAAGCGTAACATCATCGTAATGTAATACTGCAAGACATAACATCACCGTAATATAATACTGCAGGACATAACATCATCGTAATATATTACTGCAGAGGGTAACATCATCGTAATACTGCGGGGTGTAACATTATTCCCCTTTGGATAGTACAATATGAAGCTCAACCCGGAAAAGTGTGCGTTCAGGGTTAACTTGGGCAAGTTTCTTGGCTTCATGGTGTCCAATTGGGGGATCGAGATCAACCCCGATAAAATCAAAGCTATCGAGGATATCACGGTCGTAGATAATGTAAAGGTTGTGTAGAGGCTAACGGGATGCATAACCGCCCTAGGATGATTCATTTCGAGGTCATCGGATAGGAGTCACCGATTCTACTCACTACTTAAGAAGAAGAGCAATTTTGCATGGACTCCGGAATGCCAGCAGGCCTTGGAGGAACTAAAGCGGTATTTATCGAGTCTACTACTACTTCATACCCCGAAAATAGGCGAACAACTTTACTTGTACTTGGCAGTTTCGGAGATAGCGGTAAGTGGAGTCCTGGTCCGAGAAGAACAAGGTACGCAATTCCTTGTCTATTATGTTAGTCAAACCTTAGGTGAGGCCAAAACTAGATATCCGCACTTAGAAAAATTAGTGTTGGCTTTAATAAGTGCCTCTAGGAAATTAAAACCATACTTCCAATGTCATCTAATATGTGTTGTGACAACTTATCCTCTTCAAAATATTTTGCACAAACCCGAACTTTCGGGTCAATTGGCCATATGGGCCGTCGAAATCAATGGGTACGATATTGGGTATCAACTTTGAACTGCCATTAAGTCTCAAATCATGGTAGACTTCATGGCTGACTTTGCACCGGCCCTCGTACCCGAGGTTGAAGAAGAACTACTGATGAAATCGGGTACATCTACGGGAGTCTGGACCCTCTTTACGGACGATACTTCAAATGTGAAGGGGTCCAGACTAGGCATCATGCTAAAATCACCCACGGGTAATATAGTTAGACAGTCTATCAGAACTACAAAAATTGACTAACAATGAGGCTGAATATGAGGCCATGATTGCAGGTCTCGAACTAGCAAAAGGTTTGGGAGCATAGGTCATAGAGGCTAAGTGTGATTCCCTCCTTGTGGTAAACCAAGTTAACAGGACTTTTAAAGTTCGAGAAGACCAAATGCAGAGGTACTTGGATAAACTACAGATGACTCTACATCGATTTAAGGAATGGACTTTGCAGCATGTACCTCGAGAACAGAACATCGAGGCTGACGTTCTTGCCAATCTAGGTTCATTGGTTGAAGACAGTGAACTTAACTTAGGGACTGTCGTACAACTCATGAGGTCGGTGATCGAAGAAGGACACACCAAAATAAACTCCATGAGTTTGACCTGGGATTGGAGAAACATGTACATAAAGTACTTAAAGAACGGGAAGCTCCCATCAGATCCAAAGGAGTCGAGAGCTCTGCGCACAAAAGTAGCATGGTTCACTTTGTAAGAAGACGGAAAGTTGGTTAGAAGGATGTTCGATGGACCGTTGGCAACATGTTTGGGACCGGGAGATACCGATTACGTCCTACGGGAAATTTACGAAGGCACTTGTGAAAATCATTGGTGCTGAATCATTGGTCCACAAAGTAATCAAAGCAGGGTACTACTGGAATTATATGGAGAAGGACGGAAAAGCGTTCGTTCGAAAATGAGACCAATGCCAAAGGTATGCGCCAATGATTCACCAGCCGGGAGAGCAGCTCCATTCGGTCTTATCTCCATGGTCGTTCATGAAATGAGGAATAGACATCATTGGCCCTCTTCCATCGGCCCTAGGTAAAGCTCAGTTTATTTTATTTATGACTGATTATTTTTCTAAGTGGGTTGAAGTACAGGCTTTCGAGAAAGTCAGAGAAAAATTAGACAAAGACTTCTTTTGGGATCACATCATATGTCAATTCGGGATTCCCCCCGAGATCGTATGTGATATTGGAAAGCAATTAATCGGCAGCAAAGTAACTAAATTTCTAGAGGATCACAAGTTCACAAGGATCATATCGACACCTTATCATCCCAACGGGAACGAACAAGCCGAATCAACCAAGAAAACCGTCATTCAGAACCTTAAGAGAAAATTGACCGATGCCAAAGGGAGAGAGATATTGCCTGAGGTTTTATCGGCGTACCGCACAACATCGAAATCTAGTACCGGAGCAACACCGTTCTCATTAGTTTATGGCACCGAAGCTCTAATCCCGGTCGAATTCGGAGAACCCAACATCAGATTTCGATATGCAACAGAGGAGTCAATAACAAGGCCATGAATACGAGCCTAGAATTGTTAGATGAAATATGCGTAGCAGCCCTTGTCTGGTTGGCTGCTCAAAAATAGCGGATCGAAACGTACTACAATCGAAGAGCCAATCTTCGACATTTTGACATCGGGGATTTGGTGCTAAGAAAGGTCACCCTCAACACCCAAAATCCAAATGAAGGGAAACTGGGTCCGAACTGGGAAGGACCGTACCAGGTTCTCGAAATCATTGGAAAATGATCATACAAGCTCGGCACAATGAACGACGAACAACTCCGAGTAGTTGGAACGTATCGCACCAAAAACAACACTATTGCTAAGGTACGGACCCTTCCATTTTCATTTATATTTTAAACTAACACTTTCAGGTGTTCGATCAAAAACATCAATGGTCTCCTCAACAAGAAGTCTTTAGGTCTGAAAGCATGCATTGCACTTTTTTCCCTTAGACTAGCATTGTCCCAAATGGGGTTTTCTGCGAGGTTTTTAATGAGGCAACCATTGTTCATGCTAACTTAGAACAATTCAACAGTATCTAAGGCTTATTTACACTCAAATTTATTGCGAGGAAATTACTTCGTGGCATTAGGGTCTCGTTAGGAGAATTTGTAAGGGCCAAATGGTCAAATAAACCGTGCCCGCGTAGTTTGCATATATACCCGAGCCCTAGAACAGGACATATATGAATGTATAATCAATTATAAAGAGAAGTATTTTTCTGTGCCAATATCTCATGTCTTAGAAAAAAAATTCTACTTTACAATTTCATAATCTCGATATATTATGGCTTAAGGGCCGATCATAATTGTCACGACCCAAACCGATGGGCTGCGACGGGCACCCGGTACCTTACTCAACCGAGTGCCAACATAACGTATCTTTTCTTGGCATACTATTATAGACAACTGAGCCGTAAGGCTGTCGTGAGATAAGTAGGATTCAACATGTAATACCAACTTATGCATAAGACATAAGGGCCTATAAGACCAAAATAACCACTCATATACTGAACATAGGCCGACAAGTCCATACAATCTTTTACGTAAATGACATATGTTTACAAGCCTCTAAGAATATATAATTTTCATAAAGGTTGGGATAGAGTCCCGCCATACCAAACAATACACGTCTAATGCCATTCGGACTAAAAAATATTGGTGCAACCTATCATTGCCGAGTAAATCGAATGTTCGAAGAACAAATAGGGAAATCTATGAAAGTTTATATTGATGACATGCTAGTTAAGTCCCTGCGAGCAGAGGACCATTTAAAGCATTTACAGGATACCTTCTGTCACAACCCAAACCGATAGGCTGCCGCGGGCACCCGGTAACTTACTCAATCGAGTACCAACGTAACATATCTTTCTTATTACATCATCATATACACGTGACATACGGGCCAAGCAGGCCAACATAATCATCTATAAACTCAAAACATAGGTCGGTAAGTCCGTACAATCTTTCACGTACACGACATATGTCTACAAGCCTCTAAGAGTACATAAATGTCATAAAGGTCGAGATAGAGTCCCGTCATACCAAACAATACACGTCTAAATCATACTAACCAAACAAGCAACTCCAAAGCAAATGGAGCGCACCAACATCTTCCGCTGAGCTGATAGCCTACTTGGAGGGCTCTCGACCTGTCTATCAGGACCTGCGGGCATGAAATGCAACGTCCCCAGGAAAAAGGGACGTCAGTACAAAAAATATACCGAGTATGTAAGGCACATAAATAAGTACATAACAGACATATAAGAAATATAGAGTAATTGACTCAACCTGTAAGTCTGGATAACTCTGTAAATCATAAAACACTTTTAGCATCATGCATATGCGTATGAATGCCATGTTGTGCATAGGTACATGTTTCGTAACATCATCAGCTTCTGAGGGCATCCCATCATATCATATCGGCCACTGTGGGCAAAATCATCATCGTATACCAGCTGATCAGGTGGTGGTGCGTATATAACTCCATAACCTTTCCCATATCCCATATACATATATATACATACATATATACGTGTATATAATGCCGTTTGAATCATATTTACATATATACGCATATATAATGTCGTTTGAATAATATTTCAGCCACTGTGGGCAACATGTGCCTCTGATTAATATCATGAAATAAAATTTATCAACTTGCGTATTTTCTGAGACCTATGAATAGATGATAGAATAATATGACTCATGGGGAATCAAGAACATAAGCATCTCTAGAATTTCTACGAATAGAGTCATTTATGGAAATTCCACATTTGCTCGTTTCGTTTGTGTCGTATAGATCATGCCAAAAGAAAGAAGGGATAGCCTTAACATACCTGGAGTAGGGAAAAATCCGTATGATATTCTTGGAAAAGGTTGCACCATACTCCTTTAAAATTGCAAAATCTCATGTTGCTACGATGCTAAGAAATCTCGTTGTAATTATTTTGTTTCAAATTAGCGTCCGTTCTTGTTGGAGTTAGCTTAACTTCCGTTCTTGTAAATGTTTGGATTTAGGAAGAAAGCTTATAAGATTTCTTACAGAAAACTTGCTAGATTAAGTGGAGTGTCTATTTGCAATGGTTGAATTAGAAAAATATTGTAAGATCTCTTACTTTGTTTCTTTATGTCCAGTGAAGCCAAATACTAAATGTCTTACACGTAATTACTTATGATGCCACCTTCCAATTAAGATCCTTAGTCACTTATTATAAATGGAGGGGCTGTCACATCATGCCACTTTGTCATTATCCATGTCACGACCCAAACCGATGGGCCGCGATGGGTGCCCGAGTCCTACCTGTCAAACACCCCTAAGTATGTGTTAAGATATAAACCTGAATAACATCTGCTGAATTACGAGAATAATGTACATGAAAGAGATCTTCCCAAAAAGGCATACATACATATACGTACAACATACGTAGGGCGAGCTGACAAGGCTACTATAGACAACTATACATCTCAAAACTGGAAGCCGGCAAGGCCACAAACTATCAAACTAGATATACTGTCCACATACCTCTAATAGAAACATAACTGTACAAAGACGGGACTGAGCCACGTCATACCCATATATATATATATATACAAACATATCGTACCAAAATCAAAAGCAGCTCCGAATCAAGTGGAGCACGCCAACTCTCGCTGATCAGGGATCCTAAGAAGGGGGACCGTCAGCTTGCCTACCTACACCTGCAGGCATGAAACGAAGGCCCCGTGAAATAGAGCACCAGTACGAAAAATGTACTGAGTACGTAATGCATGAAAATTAGTACGTAAAAGACATATATGAAACATGGAATATATAAACACGTCTTTAAATCTGAATAACTTTATAATTCTGAAACGTTTATAATGCCATGCACGTGCGTATAAATGTCGTGTCATGCATAGGTATGGGTGTACATAATATCATCAAGCCACTGAGGGCATCCCATCATATCATATCGTCCACTGTGGGCAACATAATTAACACATACCAGCCGATCAGGTGGTGGTGCATACATAACGCCATAACCTCTTCCCATATCACATATACATATACATACATACATAAGCGTATATAACGCCGTCTGAGTCATATTTCAGCCACTGTGGGCAACATCATCATCATATACCAGTTGATCAGGTAGTGGTGCATATATAACGTCGTAACCTTTTTCTCGTATCCCATATAAATATAGTATACATATATACGCGTATATAACGTCATCTGGTCATGGGTCAATGCACATGTATTAATGAGTGAAATGCATGAAAAATACATAATAATCTCAATATTCCTTCCAAATAAACTTTTTTAACTGTGTATTATTCTGAGACCCATGAACAAAAGATAATAATATTTTTCATGGGGAATCAAGAATATAGACACCCCTACTATTTCTATGAATAGAGTAATTTATGGAAACTGTGTGTTTGCTCGTTTCTTCAGTATAATTTGGACCATAACAAAAGAAAGAAGGGAGGGCCTTAACATACCTATTCCTGAAATTATTTGAACGAATCTACTTCTGCGAAATATGGACGAAATCCTGCTTGTTGGAAATTCACGGACGAAATTTCTTTTGGTTCCTTGAATTTTTTTGGAACGAATCACATTTTTTGGTTTGGAAGGAAATAGGTTTCTACTTCTAATATCTATGGTATTAAACCAAAGACAGAATGTGAGTTCATTCTCTTGAATTTTTTACTAAGCTTCCTAAATAATAATCAAAAGTCTTAGTCATATTCCTAATTAGCCATCTGGCAAGAATGACTACTTAGTCATTTCCAATCTTGTGGATTTTTTCCACATGGGGTGGGGGTGAAATATTAATTTTTATCCATTTATTAGTTAGTTGGGTAATGTCCTGTTATCCGGTAATTAATCAATTACCCGTATAATTTAAAAATTACCACAAATTACTTAAAATTCTATTTATTTTTTTAAAATACTTAATATATTACACTACCATGGTCATATAGTACCTTGAATGGTACTAGTTCATATTTATCGGATATTATCGCTCGACCCGTATTTTAATCCAAATTGTCCACTTTCAACGAAACTCATTTTCTTTAATCTGTGTACCCCATTATCCTTCGTGACCCTTATTTATCGCTTGTTATAATTAGCATAAATACGTTAACCTCAAGATAATGTCACCCCCCCCCCCAGTATGTGTTAATTAACTAAAGACGAATCTTTTAGCGTACGAAAACGCGAGATGTAACATCCTTCCCCACTTGGAAACATTTCTCCTCGAATGTTTAACTCTCCGGGATCTAAATAACCCTGGGCAGAGTCACCTTTGTAATAATACTGCTACCAACTCGTCCTGTAGAAACTTAATAATTCAGCGCCACATAGGATCACAATCGTCAATAACGACAATGGCCTCATGTGACCAACGACAATAATTGACACTAGAATCCATACATGTACATTAAGGTTATGACGTCTCAGTCGGACCCTTCTTTGGAGGAAGAAATAAGTAGGGATATCTAGACTTCATGTTTTCCTCGGCCTCCCAAGTAATTTCTTCCACATTGTTGTTCCTCCAAAGTACTTTCATCGAAGCTACATCTTTTGTTTTCGATCTCTGAATCTATCCATCTAATATAGCAATGGGAGTTTCTTTAAATGACGGCTGCTCTGCGACCTGAATTTCGTCAACCAACACAATTCTAGAAGGATCTCAGATACATTTACGGAGCATAGATACATGAAAGCCTGAACGTATAGACTCCAAGTCCGAAGACAAGTCTAACTTATATGCTAACTGGCTTACTTTGCGTATGATCCTCTATGGTACCATGTACCGAGGGCTAAGTTTTCCTTGCTTTCTGAACCTCATGACAACTTTCATCGGTGATACCTTTTTGGAATACCCAGTCATCCACCTGAAATTTTGAGCCTCATCATCAATTATCCGCATAAGCCTTCTAACGGATTTGAGCTGCCATTAGCCTTTCCTGTATAGGCTTAATTCTCTCAAGGGCCTGTTACACCAATTTTGGTCCTACTAACGTAGTTTTCCCAATATCGAACCACCCTATAGGCGACCTACACTCCCGTTCATAAAGAGCTTCGTATGTAGTTATCTGAATATTGGAATGGTAATTATTATTATATGCGAACTCAATAAGCGGTAGATGATCATCCCAGCTACCTTTGAAGTCTATTACACAAGCTCGTAACATATACTCCAGTATTTGAATAGTAAGCTCAGCATGTCCGCCTGTCTGGGGACGAAATGATGTAATAAGGCTTACTTGAGTTCCCAATCCCTTTTGGAAGGACATCTAGAAGTTAGCTGTAAATTGAGCTCCTCTATTTGAGATAATAGATACAAGGATACCATACAGTCGTACTATCTCCTTGATATAAAGCCTTGCATAATCCTCTGAGGAATATGTAGTTCTAACGGGCAGAAAATGGGCTGACTTTGTAAGCCTATCATGAAATCCATATTGATTATTTCCCATTTCCAAGCCGGAATCTCCATAGCCTGCAATAATCCACCCAATTTTGATGCTCAATCTTAACCTGCTGATAGTTAGGACATAGAGCAACAAACTCTTCTATATCCTTTTTCATTCCGTCCCCCCAATATACTTCCCTGATATCATGATACATCTTTATTGCTCCTAGATGGATAGAATAACGAAAATAGTGAGTTTCTCCCATAACATGCCGATGCGTCCCTGCACCATTAGGCACACATAATCGTCCTCGATATCGGAAGACCCCATCTTCTATAATTTCAATGGTGTCTTCTCATTCTGAAGGGTGGTATCCCCATAATGAACTAACACAGTATCCTCGTACTAGCATTCCTTTACTTCTGTTACTAACGAGTTTGTTGTTGTATCCTGAATCAAAATTCCAATATGACCTGAGTCTAGTAACCGAACTCCAAGACTAGCTAGCTGGTGAACCTCACGGGCTATTCTCCACTTTTCGGGCTATAAATATGACAGGCTACCCATAGATCTACGGCTGAGGGTGCCGGCTACTATTTTCGTTTTCCCCGATGGCATGAAATATTAGCATCATAATATTTAAGTAGCTCCAACCATCTTCTTTAAAATAAATTCGATTCCTTTTTCTTGAAGATATACTGGAGGCTCTTATGATTCGTATAGATATTAACATGAATGTCGTACAAGTAGTGCCTCCACATCTTTAGTGCATGAATTACCAAGGCTAACTCTAAATCGTGGGTCGGGTAGTTCTTCTCGTGTTTTCTTAGTTTTCTAGAAGCATAAGCTAAAACCTTACCATACTGCATCAGCGCATGACCCAATCTAATGCCTGAAGCATCGCAATAGATAACATAACCATCGGTCCCTTCTAGGAGTGGTAGAACCGGTGCTGAAGTTAATCTGTCCTTCAATGCCTGGAAACTTCGTTCGCAAGAATTGGTCCATTGAAACTTAGTTCCCTTGTGAGTTAACTTACATGGGTATCCTAATATTTTACAATTCAGGAAATTCCCCTCTTCGAAGGCCCAAACTTCATCCTTTATCCATCACAACTATGCCCTTATCCCACTATGAGCGTAGCATCTCATCTATTCTAAACGTTACTAGCCTTAGACTACTTTGAAATAATTCGGGCTATACTGAGCCTTCTATAACTTAGAGAAACCACCATGTCTCTTATGAACTTATTCCCAAGGACTTATCCATTCTTGTTACCTTTTTACTCATCTTATCTTATCATTCCTCCCATCTTCCTAGAACCTTGTCGCTCTACCATACTTTAGCTTGCAACTTACACATATCTATTTATACTTATTTGGAACCTTTCTTCAACCTGCTTGCACCATAGATTTCCTTATGTTATTCCGGAATATCAAGTAAGACACCACATACCACTTTGGTCAAAGGTTATTAGAAGAGAAGAAATTTTGTTACAAGTTTCTTGTAATAACTTGCCAAACGGAGAAGCTACGAACCTTCATCGGTGTTGTGGGTCTAGGAAAAGTCTTTACTGCCTCAGTCTCTTATGTATCCACTCGGATGTCTTTACCCGAGATAATATGCCCAAGAAAAGATACAGAGTTCAACCAAAATACATATTTAGTAAATTTTGCATACAACTTCCCTTCTTGTAGAACTCTGAGCACAATACGTAGATGATTTACATTACACATTACTAAGTAACCATCTTTCTTCCTTACAAACAAAACAAGTGCTCCCCACGGTAACATACTAGGTGTGATAAAACATTTTTCAAGCAAGTCCCTTAGTTGTTTCTTTAATTCTTACAGCCCTGCAAGGGCCATTCGGTGGGATATATATATATATATATATATATATATATATATATATATATATATATATATATATATATATATATTAGATGAGTATCTAGTAGTAGGTCAATGACAAACTCAATTTCTCGCTCTGGCAGAAGACCCGGAAGCTCATCGGGAAAAACATCGGCAAACATATTATCTACAGGAAAGGACTGAATGGTTGGTAATTCTAATTGCATATCCCTAACCCGAACTAAGTGATAAATATAGTCCATTATGATCATCTTCCTTGCCTTGAGATAGGAGATAAATTTACCTCTTGGCGATGCAGTATTACCTTTCCATTCTAAAACAGGCTCTCTTGGAAGCTGAAATTAAACCATCTTTGATCTACACTTGATGTTAACATGACAAAAGGTCAATCAATCCACACCTATTATAATATCAAGTCCTACCCAACTGAACACCACATATCTTATCCTTGTTTATTATCAAATCTATCATGGGCCATTTCGGGTCATATCCATATATATAAGTAACACTATTAAAACATAACTTGCATAACTAATTTAGAAAAGGGGTTTGTGTACATAAGGGTCGAGCAGGCCATAGACATATCATACCCAAAACTATATACAGGATATTGTCTGCAAAACCTCTAAGTAGGCATAACCATAATATATACAAGTCGGGACGGGGCTCCCTACATCCTCATAAAACAACCAAACACATTTAGAGCCCTAACTTTGTAATATTCCAAGAAGAGGTGGAACTCACCAACGAAAAACTAACACTTGGAGGAAGTCTACAGCAGAGGGTCCTTGCCTCGTCCTATATAATAACCTCGATCGGACACACTTCGAAGCAGAATCTTTATGTCCTTATCAGTTACCTTCCTCCTCTTGGCCCGACTAATATCTTCTTCCTCTGTGTATCCCATAACATATACTGACGAACCTTGATTGATGGACCCCCAAGGCTGTGGACTATCTGGAACCTCAGAAGCGCTGGTGTCCTCAAATACCTTGACAATGTTTTGAGCCTGAGGGAATCCCGACTGTGCCAATCCATGCACTACTTCCCTCATACCCTGATCAACGGGCTATGAAACTAAGAGCCTTGGTGAGGTCGGAACTGCTCTTACCCCATCTACTACCGGAGTGGTGGAAACAGCTCGAAAGGATGACTCATATGGATCTTCGGATGGATCCTCCTCAATAGAACCCATGATCTCCGATGGGTCTGAATCCATAGTATAACTTATATATCATTCCAACACCTTCGTAGCATTCTGACCCATGCTAGCGGTTGTAGTCTTCGGAGGCATCGCTAAAAACATAACACATCATCAGGAACATGAATCCTTATATCACACGATTTAAGATAAAAAGAGAGGATAACGTCCTATATGTCCGAAGCCTCCTATCTATAAGTGTGGTGCACAACACACCCATAAACAAGACTCTACTAGACATGGTCTGTAGACAACCCTAGGACAGAACTACTCTGATACTACTTTTGTCATGACCCAAACAGATGGGCCGCGATGGGTGCTCGAGTCCTACCTGTCAAACACCCCTAAGCATGCGTTTAAGAGATAAACTTGAATAACATCTGCTAAATTACAAAAAGCTGACAAGGCTGCTATAGACAACTATACATCCAAAACTGAAAGCCGACAATGCCACATACAATCCAACTAGACATACTGTCCACAGACCTCTAATAGAAACATAACTATACAAAGACGGGACTGAGCCACATCATACCCATATACATACATATATATATACACAAATGTTTCGTACCAAAATCAAAGCAGCTCCGAATTAAGTGGAGCACACCAACTCTAAAGCAACTCCAAATCAAGTGGAGTATGCCAACTCTCGCTGATTAGGGATCCTAAGAAGGGGGACCGTCAGCTTGCCTACCTACACCTGCGGGCATGAAATACAGGCCACGTGAAATAGGGTGTCAGTATGAAAAATGTACTAAGTATGTAAGGCATGAAAATTAGTTCATAAAAGACATAGATAAAACATCGAATATAGAAACACGTCTTCAAATCTGAATAACTTTATAATTCTGAAACATTTATAATGTCATGCACGTGCGTAAAAATGTTGTGCCATACATAGGTATGGGTGTACATAATATCATCAAGCCACTGAGGGCATACCATCATATTGTCTCGGCCACTGTGGGAAACATCATCAACATATACCAGTCGATCAGGTGGTGGTGTGTATATAATGTCATAACCTCTTCCCATATCCCATATACATATACATATATATATATATATATATATATATATATATATATATATATACGCATATATAACGCAGTCTGAGTCATATTTCAGCCACTGTGGGCAACATCATCATCATATACCAGCTGATCAGGTGGTGGTGCATATATAACGTCGTAACCTTTTTCCCGTATCCCATATAAATATAATATACATATATACGCGTATATAACGTCATCTGGTCATGGGTCAATGTACATGTATAAATGAGTGAAATGCATGAAAAATACGTAATAATCTCAATATTCCTTTTGGATAAACTTTTTCAACTGTGTATTATTTCGAGACCCATAAACAGAAGATAATACTATTTTTCATGGGGAATCAAGAATATAGACACCTCTGCTATTTCTATGAATAGAGTAATTTATGTAAACTGTGTATTTGCTCGTTTCTTCAGTATAACTTGGACCATGCCAAAAGAAAGAAGGGATGGTCTTAACATATCTAGAGTAAGGAATACTCCGTATAATAATCGATTGGAAAACCTTCGTTGATTGAGCGAAATTATCCCCTGCTTCTTGGAAATTCACAGACGAAATTTCTTTTGGTTCCTTAAATTGTTTTGGAACGAATCACGTTTTTTGGTTTGGAAGGAAATAGGTTTCTACTTCTAATGTCTTTGGTTTTAAACCAAAGATAGAATGTGAGTTCATTCTCTTGAATTTTTTACTAAGCTTCCTAAAATAATAATCAAAAGTCTTAGTCATATTCCCATTAGCCTTCTAGCAAGAATGACTACTTAGTCATTTCCAATCTTGTGGCATCTTGCCACGTGGGGTGGGGGTGGGATATTAATTTTTATCCACTTATTAGTTAATTGGGTAATGTCCTGTTACTTGTATAATTTAAAAAATTACCACAAATTACTTAAAATTTTATTTATAACCCGATAATTAATCAATTACCCGTATAATTTAAAAATTACAAAAAATTACTTAAAATTCTATTTATTTTTTAAAATACTTCATATATACTTTATATATTATACTACCGTGGTCATACGGTACCTTGCATGGTACTAGTTCATAATTATTGGGTATTATCGCTCAACCCGTATTTTATTTCAAATTGTCAACTTTCAATGAAACTCGTTTTCTTTAATCCGTGTACCCCATTATCCTTCGTGATACTTATTTATCGCTAGTTATAATTAGCATAAATACGTTAACCTCAAGATAATCTCACCCCCGAGTCTGCATCATTTAACTAAAGACGAAACTTTTGGCATACGAAAACCCGAGATGTAACGTCTTTCCCCACTTAGAAACATTCATCCTCGAATATTTAACTCTCGGGGATCTATATAACCCGGGGCAGAGTCACCTTTGTAATAATACTGCTACCAACTCGTCCTGTAGAAACTTAATAATTCAATGCCACATAGGATCACAATCATCAATAAGGACAATGGCCTTATGCGACCAACAACAATAACTGACACTAGAATCCATACACGTACCTTAAGGTTATGCCATCTCAGTCGGACCCTTCTTTGGAGGAGGAAATAAGAAGGGGTATCTAGACTTCATGTTTTCCTTGGCCTCCCATGTCATTTCTTCCACATTGTTGTTCCTCCAAGGTACTTTCACCGAAGCTACGTCTTTAGGTTTCAATCTCCGAATCTGTCTGCCTAATATAGCATTGGGAGTTTCTTTATATGACGGCTGCTTTACGACTTGAATGTCGTCAACTAGCACAATTCTGGAAGGATCTCAGATACATTTACGGAGCATAGACACATGAAAGACTGGACGTATAGACTCCAAGTCCGAAGACAAGTCTAACTTATATGCTACCTGGCTTACTTTGCGTATGATCCTCTATGGTCCCATGTACTGAGGGCTAAGTTTTCCTTTCTTTCTGAACCTCATGATAGCTTTCATCGGTGATACCTTTTTGGAATACCCAGTCATCCACCTGAAATTCCGAGCCTCGTCATCGATTATCCGCATAAGCCTTCTAACGGCTTTGAGCTGCCAATAGCCTTTCCTATATAAGCTTAATTCTCTCGAGTGCCTGCTGTACCAATTCTGGTCCTACTAACGTAGTTTCCCCAACATCGAACCACCCTATACGCGACCTACACTCCCATCCATAAAGAGCTTCGTATATAGCCATCTGAATACTGGAATGGTAACTATTATTATATGCGAACTCAATAAGCGGCATATGATCATCCCAACTACCTTTGAAGTCTATTACATAAGCTCGTAACATATACTCCAGTGTTTGAATAGTACATTTAACCTGTCCATCTGTCTGGGGACGAAATGATGTACTAAGACTTACTTAAGTCCCCAAACCCTTTTGGAAGGACCTCCAGAAGTTAGCTGTAAATTGAGCTCCTCTATTTGAGATAATAGATACAAGGACACTATGCAGTCGTACTATCTCCTTGATATAAAGCCTCGCATAATCCTCTGAGGAATATGTAATTCTAACGGGCAGAAAATGGGCAGACTTTGTAAGCCTACGATGAAATCCATATTGATTATTTCCCATTTCCAAGCCGGAATCTCCATAGCTTGCAATAATCCACTAGGTTTTGATGCTCAATCTTAACCTGCTAATAGTTAGGACACTAAGCAACAAACTCTGCTATATCCTTTTTCATTCCGTCCCCCCAATATACTTCCCTGATATCATGATACATCTTTATCGCTCCTGGATGGATAGAATAAAGAAAATAGTGAGTTTCTCCCATAACATGCTGATGCATCCCTCCACCATTAGGCACACATAATCGTCCGCGATATCTGAGGACCACATCTTCTGTAATTTCAACAGTGTCTTCTCTTCTCATTCTGAAGAGTGGTATCCCTATAATGAACTAACACAGTATCCTTGTACTGGCGTTCCTTTACTTCAGTTACTAACGAGTATGTTGTCGTATCCTGAATCGAAATTTCAATATGACCTGAGTCTATTAACCGAACTCCAAGACTAGCTAGCTGGTGAACCTCACAGGCTATTCTCCTCTTTTCAGGCTATAAATATGACTGGCTACCCATAGATCTACGATTGAGGGTGTCGGCTACTACGTTCGTTTTCCCCGGATGGCATGAAATATCAACATCATAATCTTTAAGTAGCTCCAACCATCTTCTATGATGTAAATTCGATTCCTTTTTCTTGAATATATACTGTAGGCTCTTATGATTCGCATAGATATCAACATGAATGTCGTATAAGTAGTGCCTCCATATCTTAAGTGCATGAATCACCAAGGCTAACTCTAAATCGTGGGTCGGCTAGTTCTTCTCGTGCTTTCTTAGTTGTCTAGAAGCATAAGCTACAACCTTACCATGTTGTATCAGCGCATGACCCAATCCAGCGCCTGAAGCGTTGCAATAGATAACAAAACCATCGGTCCCTTCTGGGAGCGGTAGAACCCGTGTTAAAGCTAATCTGTTCTTCAATGCCTGGAAACTCCGTTCGCAAGCATTAGTCCGTTGAAACTTAGTTCCCTTCTGAGTTAACTTACATAGGTATCCTAATCTTTTACAATTTAGGAAATTCCCCTCTTTGGAGGCCCAAACTTCTTCCTTTATCTATCACAACTACGCCTTTATCCCACTATTAGGGCAACATTTCATCTATTTTAAACGTTACTAGTATTAGACTCCTTTGAATTAATTCGGGCTATACTGAGCCTTCTATAACTTAGAGAAACCACCAGCTCTCTTATGAACTTATTCCCAAGGACTTATCCATTCTTGTTATCCATTCTTATCCTCCTGTCTCCCTGGAACCTTGTCGCTCTACCATACATTAGCTTGCAACTTACACATATCTATTTATACTTATTCGTAATCTTTCTTCAACCTTCTTGCACCATAGATTTTCTTATGTTATTCCGGAACATCAAGTAAGACACCACATACCACTTTGGTCAAAGGTTATTAGAATAGAAGAAAATTTCGTTACAAGTTTCTTGTAATAACTTGCCAAACGGAGAAGTACGAACCTTAATCGGTGTTGTGGGTCTAGGAAAAGTCTTTACTGCCTCAGTCTCTTGTGTATCCACTCGGATGTCTTTATCCGAAATAATATGCCCAAGGAAAGCTACAGAGTTCAACCAGAATTCATATTTAGAAAATTTTGCATACAACTTCCCTTCTTGTAGAACTCTGAGCATAGTACGTAGATGATATACATTACACATTCGTAAGGAACCATCTTTCTTCCTTACAAACAAAACAGGTGCTCCTCACGGTGACGTACTAGGTCTGATAACACTTTTTTCAACCAAATCCCTTAGTTGTTCCTTTAATTCTTACAGCCCTGCAAGGGCCATTCTATAGGGGGGATATATATATATATATATTGGATGAGTATCTGGTAGTAGGTCAATGACAAACTCAATTTTTCGCTCTGGCAGAAGACCTGGAAGCTCATCAGGAAAAACATCGGAAAACTTATTATCTACAGGAAAGGACTGAATGGTTGGTAATTCTAATTCCACATCCCTAACCCGAACTAAGTGATAAATATAGTCCTTTATGATCATCTTCCTTTCCTTGAGATAGGAGATAAATTGACCTCTTAGCGATGGAGTATTACCTTTCCATTCTAAAACAGGCTCTCATGGAAGCTGAAATCAAACCATCTTTGATCTACACTTGATGTTAACATGAAAAAGGTCAATCAATCCAAACCTACTATAATATCAAGTCCTACCTAACTGAACACCACGTATCTATCCTTGTTTATTATCAAATCTATCACGGGCCATTTCGGGTCACATCCATATATATAAGTAACAATATTAAAACATAACTTGCATAACTAATTTAGAAAAAGGGTTTATGTACATAGGGGTCGACCTGGCCGTAGACATATCATACCCAAAACTATATACAGAATACTGTCTACAAAACCTCTAAGTAGGCATAACCATAATATATACAAGTCGGGACGGGGCTCCCTACATCCTCATAAAACAACCAAACACATTTAGAGCCCTGACTTTGTAATATTCCAAGAAGAGGTGGAACTCACCAACCAAATACTAACACTTGGAGGAAGTCTACAGCAGATGGTCCTTGCCTCGTCCTATATAAGAACCTTGATCAGACACACTTCGAAGCGGAATCTTCATGTCCTTATCAGTTACCTTCCTCCTCTTGGCCCGACTACTATCTTCTTCCTTTGAGTATCCCATAACATATACCGACGAACCTTGACTGACGGACTCCCAAGACTGTGGACTATCCGGAACCTCAAAAGCGTTGGTGTCCTCAAATACCTTGACAAAGTTTTGAACCTAAGGGAATCCCGGCTGTGCCAATCTATACACTACTCCCCTCATACCCTGATCAACGGGCTGTGAAACTAAGGGCCTTGGTGAGGTCGGAACTCCTCTTACCCCATTTACTGCTGGAGTGGTCGAAACATCTCAAACGGATGACTCATATGGATCCTCAGATGAATCCTCCTCAATAGTATCCATGATCTCCGATGGGTCGTAATCCATAGTATAACTTATATATCTTTCCAACACCTTCGTACCCTTCTGACCCGTGCTAGCGGCTGTAGTCTTCGAAGGCATCGCTAAAAACGTAACACATCGTCAGGAACATGAATCCTTATATCGCACGATTTAAGATAAAAAGAGAGGATAACATCCTATATGTCCCCTAGCCTATCGATAAGTGTGGTGCACAACGGACCCATAAACAAGACTCTACTAGACGCGATCTATAGACAACCCTAGGACAGAATTGCTCTGATACCATTTTTGTCACGACCCAAACCGATGGGCCGCAATAGGTGATCGAGTCCTACCTGTCAAACACCCTTAAGCATGCTTTTAAGAGATAAACCTGAATAACATCTGAATTATGCGAATAATGTACATGAAGGAGATGATCTACCCAAAAAGGCATACATACATATACGTACAATATATGTAGGGCGAGCCGACAAGGCTACTATGGACAACTACACATCTCAAAATTGGAAGCCGGCAAGGCCACATAATATCCAACTAGACATACTGTCCACTGACCTCTAATAGAAACATAATTGTACAAAGACGGGACTTAGCCATGTCATACCCATATACATACATATACATACATATATATATATACACAAACGTATTGCACCAAAATCAAAAGCAGCTCTGAATCAAGTGGAGCATGCCAACTCTCGCTGATCAGGGATCCTAAGAAGGGGGACTGTCAGCTTGCCTACCTGCACCTACGGGCATGAATACAGGCCCCGTGAAAGAGGGCATCAGTACGAAAAATTTACTAAGTATGTAAGGCATGAAAATTAGTACATAAAAGATATAGATGAAACATGGAATATAGAAACACATCTTTAAATCTAAATAACTTTATAATTCTGAAACATTTATAATGTCATGCACGTGCGTATAAATATTGAGCCATGTATAGGTATGGGTGTACATAATATCATCAAGCCACTGAGAGCATCCCATCATATCGTCTCAGCCACTCTGGGCAACATCATCAACATATACCAGTCGATCAGGTGGTGGTGCGTATATAACGCCATAACCTCTTCCCATATCCCATATACATATACATACATATATACACGTATATAACGATGTCTGAATCATATTCCAGCAACTGTGGGTAACAGTATCATCTTATACCAGCTGATCAGGTGGTGGTGCATATATAACATCGTAACTTTTTTCCCGTATCCCATATAAATATAATATACATATATACACGTATATAACGCCATCTGGCCATGGGTCAATACATATGTATAAATGAGTGAAATGCATGAAAAATACGTAATAATATCAATATTCCTTTCGGATAAACTTTTTTAACTGTGTATTATTCTGAGACTCATGAATAGAAGATAATAATATTTTTCATGAGGAATCAAGAATATAGACACCCCTACTATTTCTGAATAGAGTAATTTATGGAAACTGTGTATTTGCTCGTTTCTTCAGTATAACTTGGACCATGCCAAAAGAAAGAAGAGATGGTCTGAACATACCTGGAGTAGGGAAAACTCTGTATAATACTTCGTTGGAAAAACTTCGTTGATTGAGCGAAATTTGCCCCTGCTTCTTGAAATTTACGAACGAAATTTCTTTCGGTTCCTTGAATATTTTTGGAATGAATCACGTTTTTTTGGTTTGGAAGGAAATAGGTTTCTGCTTCTAATATCTTTGGTTTTAAACCAAAGACAGAATGTGAGTTCATTATCTTGAATTGTTTACAAAGCTTCCTAAATAATGATCAAAAGTCTTAGTCATATTCCTAATTAGACATCCGGAAAGAATGACTACTTAGTCATTTTCAATCTTGTGGCTTCTTGCCACGTGGGGTGGGGATGGGATATTAATTTTTTATCCACTTATTAGTTAACTCGGTAATGTTATGTTACCCGGTAATTAATCAATTACCCGTATAATTTAAAAATTACTTCAAATTAATTAAAATTCTATTATTTTTTTAAATACTTTATATATTATATTAACATATTCATATGGTACCTTGCATGGTACTAGTTCGTAATTATCGGGTATTATCGCTCGACCCGTATTTTATTCCAAATTGTCGACTTTCAACGAAACTCGTTTTCTTTAATCGGTGTACCCCATTATCCTTCATGAAACTTATTTATCGCTTGTTATTATTAGCGTAAATACGTTAACCTCAAGATAATCTCACCCCTGAGTATGCGTCAATTAACTGAAGACAAACTTTTAGCTTACGAAAACGCGAGATGTAACAATCCATATATATATCCCTAATTAATTAGGTAATATCCAATTACCCGATTATTAGCGAATTAACTACATAATTAAGAACTATCTCAACTTACTTAAAATACTACTCATTTTTAACACAACTTATACATCATACTATCTTGCTCATATGGTACCTTGTATGGTACTAGTCCATAAATATCAGGGTATTATAGCTTGGACCGTATTTTATCCCAAATTGCCAAACTTCGAAGAAAATTCATTTTCTTTAACTTGCTTCCCCTCTCACCTTCACGAACTTACTCATTACTTGTTTAAAATAGCATATTCCTTATAATCTCCAAATAATCTTTTCCTTAGACTGATGTCAATTACCTTATGACAAATTCAACGTACAATACTATAGGGTGTAACATCGTCGTAATTTAATACTACAAAGCGTAAAATCATCGTAATGTAATACTGCAAGGCGTAACATCATTGTAATATTGTGGGGCGTAACATCATTCCCCCTTTGGAACATTCGTCCTCGAATGTTGACTGATGCTTTTATCATTTTCATAACTTATAGCTCTTGTGAATACATTAATACACTCCTTGCTATTTAGGCCTCTTTCCCACGCCATGACTTGTGATCGAGTTCCTTCCAATCTCGTAACTATTGCTACCTTCTATCATGCAGCCTTTACGATACTGACCTTGTGCCTATGCTACTCTTCTCTCCTTTTTCCTCTAGATTTTAGCCAATCTCTAGGCCTTACTTTGTAAACATATACAAGGCTTAATAGGATGCCTCTCTGGGCATCTATAGGTGTACTGAAGTTCTACGCTCGGTACTTTGTAGAACTTGCAAATATGGCCATATCTTATTTTATAGACCCGGTTACCCATTCATATGACTTGACTGCATCTATGTAGGTCATACTATACCATCATTCTTACTTCAATTTATCGTTACTGAGGTATGCTACCAAACACTCGATTACTTTTGTTGCTTATCCGTTAAGTATAAAACTCAGTCCTTTAATGCTCCTTTATTACCGTTCGTCTTAAGAATGATGGCCTAATCTCATGTCATACCTTGTAACTTTTGCCTATCCATTATTGATTTGCCTTAATATTTATCTACAATATGCCACCGATAACTTGAAACATCTTACGTAATACCTTGCCATTAACGCTTACGTTGCATTGAGGAATATTTGAAGTGATTTCCATAATCGTATTTCATAGTATCTCAATGTGATTCACCTTATGGGGAGGGGGGTATTCTAATCTCGTGCCGTCCGCGAAATCTTTTCTCCTTCTCTTTTTTTTTCTTCAAATCATTATTCAAACGATGGACCAAACGTCATCTTTTATCTATCACAATTACACCCTCATTTTATTTCCAGGTCAGCATTCTATTTCTTTTAAATGCTACTAGTCTTAAATCCTTTGAGCTCATTCAGGCTACACTGAGGTTTATATAATTTATAGAACCCATCATCTCTCTCTCATTTTCATGGGCTTAATCCCGAGGGCATATCTATTCTTGTAACCTCCTCACTCACCCTTGCTTATCCTTACTCCTATCTTCCTACAACCTTATCTCTCTACCATACTTTTGCTTGCGACCCATACATATCCATTTATACTACTTGCTACCTTCCTTCAACTTTCTTGCACCATAGATTTCCTTATGTTATTCTATAACATCAAGCGAGACATCACATCGTCTCTAACTCTTCTTTGTTCTCTTAATTAGACCTCTCAATACCTAAAAACCATAGGCTGGAAGATAAGCCACTAATCAACAAACGATGCAGTCGCGGATAAAGTCTGTCATTACTTTCTTAGTCACTGCTCTGTAAGATGCTGCTTCGACCCATTTGGTGAAATAGTTGATTGCTACTAGGATAAACCTGTGCCCGTTGGAGGCGGCATGCTCGATTGGTCCAATAACATCCATTCCCCAAGCGGCGAACGGCCATGGTGAGCTTATTGCATTAAGCTCATTAGGAGGTACTTTTATCATATCTGCATGTATTTGGCAACGCTGGCATTTCTGGACATACTGGATGCAGTCTGTTTCCATAGTCATCCAAAAGTAACCAGCTCGGAGTATCTTCTTTGCTAAGACAAATCCATTCATATGTGGACCACAGGTCCCTACGTGAATTTCCTCTAGTAGCCTGGATGCTTCCCTTGCGTGAACACACCTTAGCAATCCTAAATTAGGAGTCCTCCTATACAGGATTCCTCCGCTAAGGAAGAAATTGTTAGACAACCTCCGAAGGGTGCATTTCTGAGTAGGATTTGCAAGTTCTAGGTATTCGCCCCTTGCCAAATATTTCTTGATGTCATGAAACCAAGGTTTTCCGCCTGATTCTTTTTCAACATGGGCACAATAAGCTGGCTGATCATAGATTATTACTAGAATGGGATCAATAAAGTTCTTGTTTGGATGTTGTATCATGGATGACAAGATAGCCAATGCATCGGCGAACTCATTATAGATTCTATGAATATGCTGGAATTCCGTCATTATAAACCTCTTTCTCAATTCTTGTACATGATGCAGATACGGGAGTATCTTGGAGTTCTTGGTTGCCCATTCTCCTCGTACCTGATGTATAAGCAAGTCTGAATCTCCAATCACTAGCAATTCTTTAATGTTCATGTCGATGGCCATCTTGAGCCCTAAGATGCAAGCTTTGTATTCGGCCATGTTGTTGGTGCACGGGAATCTGAGTTTGGCAGACACCGGGTAATGTTGACCAGTTTCCGATACTAGGACTGCTCCTATACCAACTCCTTTGAAATTTGTTGCTCCATCGAAAAACATTCTCCAACCATCATAGGATTGTGCAATGTCTTCTCCTATGAACGATACCTCTTCGTCGGGAAAATACGTTTTCAGGGGTTCGTATTCTCCATCCACGGGATTTTCAGTAAGGTGATCTGCTAGTGCCTATCCCTTGATTTCCTTCTGAGTCACGTAGACAATGTCAAATTCACTCAATAGGATTTTCCACTTGGCTAACTTGCCAGTGGGCATGGGATTCTAAAAGATGTACTTCAAAGGATCCATCCTTGATATGAGATAAGTAGTGTAAGCACAGAAGTAGTGCCTCAGCTTCTAAGCTACCTAAGTCAAAGCACAATAGGTGTGTTCTAATAGAGAATACCGGACCTCGTACGGGGTGAACTTCTTACTGAGATATTAGATAGCCTGCTCCTTCCTCCCCGTCTCATCATGCTTCCCTAGAACGCAACCTAAAGCCCTATCCAATACTGCAAGTTAAAGTAATAGAGGTCTACCTGGCTTGGGCGGGACCAAAACTGGTGGTGTCGATATGTATTCCTTGATTCTATCGAAAGCTTTTTGGCAGTCATCAGTCCATTTGGTAGTGGCGTCTTTCTTTAACATCTTAAAGATTGGCTCACAGATAATTGTAGACTGTGCTATGAACCGGGTGATGTAATTGAGTCTCCCCAAGAAACTCATCACGTCCTTCTTATTTTTTGGTGGTGGCAATTCTTGAATAGCTTTGACCTTTGATGGATCTAGTTCTATTCCTCGACGACTTACAATAAACCCGAGTAGTTTTTCGGCAGGAACCCCAAATGCACATTTTGCGGGATTCAGTTTCAGGTTGTACCTTCGCAAGCTGTTGAAAAACTTCCTCAAATCATTCATGTGATCAGTGGCTTTCTTGGACTTGATAATAACATCATCTATGTACACCTCTATCTCCCTGTGTATCATATCATGGAAAATGGTAGTCATTGCCCTCATGTAGGTGGCCCCTGCATTCTTTAACCCAAACAAAATCATCTTGTAACAATACATTCCCCATGGCGTAATGAAAGTCATTTTCTCAGCATCTTCTCCATCCATCCAGATCTGATGATACCTAGTGAAACAATCTACAAATGATTGCAACTCATGCTTTACGCAAATGTCAATCAGGATGTGTATGTTTGGCAAGGGGAATTCGTCTTTCGGACTAGCCCAGTTGAGATCTCGGTAGTCGACACAGACTCTGACCTTTCCATCCTTCTTTGGTACTGGCACGATGTTGGCTAACCATGTCGGGCATTCTACTACCCTGGAAACCTTAGCTTTGACCTGCTAAGTGATATGTTCCTTGATTTTCAGACTCATATCAGGATTGAATTTCCTCAGATTTTGCTTTACCGGCAGACATGTCGGATCAGTTGGTAGTTTGTGAGCCACAATAGATGTACTTAGACCAGTCATGTCATCATACGACCAGGCGAATATGTCCTCATATTCCCTTAGAAATTCCATGTATTCCTTCTTTTCTGACGGTGATAAGTGGATGTTGATTCGTGTTTCTCTGACGTTTTCTGCATCTCCCAGGTTAACAACTTCTATTTCATCCAGGTTGGACTTAGGTCTGTTCTCAAAATTCTCTACTTCTATAACAATCTCTTCTAGTATGCCATCTTCCTCTGAATCTATGTCCGTTTGTTGCATTATCTCATTGCATGTCACAGTCATCGGTTTATCAAGATAAGTAATAGTAATGCTGTATAAGTAAAGTAATGAAAGAAATGATAGTAATAAGTGTTTATTCATAAGAAAAGTCAAAATGCTTTGATAAATTGCGTAATAATTGTTTTGAACATTGGAGATCTTATTGCAAGAATTGAAAACATGCGAAAAATAAAAATCTTTTAGTAAATCAAACCAGTGCTTGTTTTAGCCTTGCTACCCTGAGGCTCATCGGGCCTTGGTTGTTCTGATGGTCCAGTTATTGAGGCGTGATCCTCTGCTTACAACCTATACGGAAGGGCCTTCCTCCCCCTCCTCCTCGAGAACAACACAACAATCCATGTCATTGTCCTTTAAGAACAAGTTTTTCACAGCTGCTAGTGCTTCCTCTTCTTCTGACCCATAGATAACATCGGTCGGTTGGAAAGTCTGCTCCAAATATGGTATTAGCTGCTCCAGCAGATAGAAAGGACCGCACCATGGTGGTGACCAGTTGTTGAATTCCTCCCAGGTGTACTCATATCCCAGACCGAAAGTAGTGCCATGCTTGTTGAGCTTTATGGGCTTAGAGATTCCTTGGAGGTTCTTGCCGAGCCCTTTGCTAGGTTCATACCCCTTTGCCACCATTTGTCTTTGTCAATAGCATTTACCCGTTTGATGTGATGGTAAGTCTTTCCTCCCAGCTTCTTTCTCCCCTCGATTGATGGAATGGCCTGGCGACTATATATAGGATTGCTATCATCGCCGTGAATGATCACTACCTGGTGATTCCATTCAAACTTTACTGTCTGACGCAGTGTTGATGCTACGGCTCTAGCAACGTGAATCTATGGTCGTCCCAATAGTATTGTTAGATGTTGGCACGTCTATCACCTGGAAATCAATATCGAACCAAGTTGGCCCCATTTGCAAACACAGACTAATCTCCCCAATGGTGGACCTTTGGGAACCGTCGAAAACTTTCACATTGATGGCTTCATCCTTTATCTCGTGCAGTCCCTTACCCAACTTCTTAAGTGTTACCAGTGGACAAATGTTGAGACTAGAACCCCCGTCGATCAGGATCCTGGTGATGAAGTAGTCCTCGCATTGCACAGTGATGTGCAGTGCTTTGTTGTGTCCCAACCCTTCAGGCGGTAGCTCAGCTTTATGAAAAGTAATTTTGTGACTTTCCAATACCTGTCCGACCATGTTGGCCATTTCCCCACCAGTGATGTTGCTTGGCACGTATGCTTCACTCAGCACCTTCAACAGAGCATTCTTGTGTGCCTCAGAATTTCGTAGCAACGCAAGTATGGAGATCTGCGCCAGTGTTTTGTTCAACTGGTCGATGACCGAGTATTCCTTGGCCTGTATCTTTCTCTAAAGATCATCTGGACCCGTCTCAATGACGGGCGATCAATTGGAGGCTTGCTTGCTTGACTCAGCTAGGTGTTCTGGGGTATAGATCCTACCAGTTCTCGTCATACCCTGTGCGGCAACAGTTTCCCCGAACCTAACCTTGCCTTTCCTCCTTGCCTCGGCTGTATAGTCCCATAGTATAGCCTTTGTGTGGGATGGTGTCGTGGTCGACATCGCCACTGGGATCGGCGTGGCTATCTTTACTCCGAATGGAGCATGGGCCTTGGGTGGAAAAACTGCAACTTCGAATGGCGTAGGTGCATTCGTTGGAGACACAAATTCGACCTCAATTGGTGTTGGTGTCTTTGCAGATGGCATTATTTCAAACTCAAGTGGCACAGACATATTTACCTCGGTGTTCCTCGAGGGTTGAATCTGGACCACGATCAGATTAAGAGTAACTATTGGCTTCTTTGGGTCATCACCTTCTGCGATCAGCCCAATAGACCCCTCGGGATCCCAATCATCTTCTATTTCAATCATTTGAACGCCTCCACCTTTATGGTCTGGCAGAGGGTTGTTATGGACATTTAGAGCGAGTTCTTTTGCCACAATAATTTTGTTGTCAATCAGAGCCTGGATCTTGTCTTTCAGAGAACAACATTCGTCGATGGTGTGTCCTTTCATGCCGGAATGGTATGCACAGGATTTGTTTGGATTAACCCACTGAGAAGGGTTCTTAGGAGTTATAGTAGGGATAGAGGTAATATAACCAGTAGCTTTGAGTCTCTCGTATAACTGGTCAATGGGTTCGGCAATGGTTGTATACTGTTTAGGAGGTCTGCGGTCAAAATTTGGTCGAGGTCTAGGGAAGTTTTGGCGTGTAGGAGGTTATTGATAGTGGGATGGTTGAGCATTGTAGGCTTGGTAAACATGTGCGGGTTGGGAATATCTGGGTGAAGTAGGCTGATATATGGGTGGTGGAGATGATTGATAAGTGGGTGGTGGAGCTTGGTAATAGGGTGAGGGTGCTTGGTAGTTTGGAGTAGGCTGATATGTGAGTGGAGGCATTGGATATTTTTGGAATTTGATGGGAGATTTGGTTCTCTGTGCCACCATTACAGCTCCTACGTCCTTTTTCTTGGACACACCACCGAACTGTAAGGCCTTATTTGTAGCTTGCAAGGCCTCAAAGTTCGTAACCATACCGCTTTCTATGCCCTCTTCGATCCTTTCGCCCAGCTTGATAATGTCAGAAAATTTGTGGCTCTCAATCATCATCAGCCTTTCATAATACTGCGGGTCCTGAGCTTGGATAAAGAATTTGTTCATCTGTTCCTCTTCCAAGGCAGGTCTGACCTTAGCAGCTTCGGACCTCCAGCGAGTAGCATACTCGCGAAACGTTTCTGTAGGTTTCTTCTTTAGATTCTGAATGTAGAACACATCCGGCGCATTCTTCGTGTTGAACCTGAACCTATCCATAAAATCAGACGCCATGCCTACCCAACTTGACCACTTCTTTGGATCTTGGCTAATGTACCAAGATAGAGCATCTCCTTTCAAACTCCTCATGAAAAGCTTCATGCGGATTCTCTCGTCTTTCCCACCTCCAACGAGCTTGTCACAATATATTCTCAAATGTACTCTTAGATCTCCTGTACCATCAAACATCTCGAACTTAGGAGGTTTGTACCCCTAAGGGATGATTCTGTTGCTTTGGGATGTTCTGAGGTGGTGTAGGGTTTTGAGTATTGGGAAAGGTGATATCCGGGGTGTTGAGGGAAAATGACAAGCTTGCCAGATTCTAAATCTGATCGAGCTCTTCTTGGAATTTCAATAATTTCTGTTTAAGTTGGGATACATTTTCCTTAGGAACTTGAGTACCATGACCATTGGTGGCCTATACCCGTTCAGTTGCATTCTCCTTTCTGACGTTCAAATCTTCCATTTTGCCTTTGTTCTTGTTTTTGACAGGACTAAGAGGAGGAGTGGGTGGAGGGCCCCTGGATCTCGTGGAATAGGATGATGTTGCCAGAGTGCACGAACTAACCTTTGGGGAGGGGAATAATAAAAATAAAAAGTAAAACAAAAAGGTAACCAAGTTAGTGAGGATTATAAGAAAATATTGCGATATTTAAACACATAGCGCAAGAATGTAAATCGTGTCCTAATTTGGGGGACCTATTTGTGCCCGAGGTAGGCCTAACGACAAATTAATTTGGAGAACTTAAAATGATAAATGCCTCATTTTATTGATAAAAGTAGATGGATCCCAAATCGACACTAAATAACAAAAATAAAATGTCATTAATGGTCATTGTCCTTATTACATTTCATAAATCAAAAAAGTAAATTCCTATCTACTTGATCCCAGAAGGACCTTCCTCAGGTTGAATGCTCTCTTTGATTAAATCCTCCAACTCGCGTAGGTTCACCAGTAAAAATGCCTTTGCCAGGTTTTCTCCTTCGTTTCCCTCAGCATTCTCGCAGTCGGTGACTCTCTTTCTCACTTTTCCTTCTAATTCCAGCAGACTGTATTCCAGATATTCCAACTTTTTGCTAGCTTTGGCGACCCTCTCTTTCCACTCATTGATTTGGTCATTTGATGGAAGACTCCTCCACCAGTCTAGCAAGAGTGGGGGCGTACTAATCATTCCGAAACTGAGGACTTCGTGCCTCATATTCCTACAAGACAAATAAGGTTAGGCCCTTACCCCCACCAGACTCAGCTATTTAATATCAACAATTGGCATAAAAACATTTAGTTCTCCAAATTAATGCACAGAACCTGGTAGTGTCCATTTGGGTTTTGGGAAAACCCAATGGACGTTGGCCAAGGCTATCTTAAAGAGTCATTATGCGGACAACATAGCTGACTTAGCTAGGTTTGACCATGATGCATGCACAGTTTAAACAAAGAAATGTTTCTGTGGGGTTTTAGACTGGTACCCTTGAGCAAATAACTCAAGGGGGAAAGGCACGGAACCGTCGACTACACCGTTAATCGACTGGTTTTACCGCAAAAATGCCTTTTCTAGATTAGGGGGTGATAATATCGGAAGAGTGCAATCACTAACTATAAGCGTTACTATGGTATTTGTTTGGCACAAGTGGAATATGATGTTGAGCATGATTATGCAATAATTAAAAGCATGCTGGCACGTATTTTCATGTTAAGAAAGCGGTAAATGCAGCAGTTTCATAATTTAAAGCAGTAGTAAGGAAAGAAACGAAAAAGACAAGTCAGTTTTGCTGTTGAAAAGGGAATTGAATGCTTAAAAGAAATAAACAAGTAATTGCACATAAAGAGGTATAAATCCACAACAATAGTCTGAAATGGTAAAAGCCTAAAGATCCCCCGCAGAGTCGTCATGCTGTCGCGCCCCCTTTTTTTTCTAAGCGAAAATTGGGTTTATGACATTTGGAGAGACAACTCATTCCTTTTGGGAATTGGGTTTGAATTTAGAGAGTCGCCACCTAATGATTAGGGTGCATTAGGACACCAAAAAAGTTCGATTTGAATAACCAAAGATAGGGTAAGGGCTTGAAATTATTCTAAGGGGAAGGTGTTAGGCACCCCTCAGAATCCACTAGTGTGGTTCCCGGCCAGACAATTATTGTGAATTGAGGTGCAATTAACGTCTAAGCAAATAAGGCTCAAATAATAGGGGATTTCAACATATAATGGTTTGAAAGTAAACAAGTTTTGAAAGAACAATGAGAAAAGCTGATTCTTTAGAATAAGGAGTTAAATTGCTAAAAGAATAAAGAATAAAGGAAAGGGAGTCCTAGGTTTATTAAAAATATGGATCACCCCACACAATGTCCGGTAATCACTCCTCAATGAGGGGTTACACGTTACATTATCGCGCGGTCATCATATCCATATCTACCATTCCCACCCCGTTAAGGTATTAAAGCGCGGATTGGTCTCGATTACTTATTGCATGCTATTAGCCATCCCATTCCTATCAATCCCGGAGGCACTTAGGACTACTAATCCTAAAAAGGAGGGATGTTGGGTTTATTTGGAGTTTCAAAGGTAAAACTTCTAAGGCGACATACAAAAATACATATTGCATATAAAAGGGGAAACACATAAGCATATAGGCTCAAGTATACCTCCTCGAACAAACACATAAAGTAGCATGTCTTACACATACTGCTTAGGTCATATTGAAAACATTAAAGATGAGGGAGATGAAAAGTATTCATACTGTTTAGGTTTGAATGCCGCTGATGGACTCCTCCACTTGGCGCAAAGCCTTAGAAAACAACGTCTGATGATCCGCAAAAACTAACCTTCATAGCTCGTATAACACAAATCACAAGATTATTCCAGTACCACCAATTATCCCTAATCAACACCCACCTCGTGGCTTTGCCACAATCGCGACGACTAGTTAACCAATTAAACCTTCCCAAGCTCGCACTCATCAACTAGATGACGGAAACCGTTGCGCCTCCATAGGAACAACTAAATAGTCTCTCAATACCTCTGTATCTTCAGTTTGGACAACACGTTGAGACAATGTCTGGGCATTCCTGACTCCCTTGTAGCCCATCTATAGAAACGTGAACCACTAGCACATAGTGGATACTGAGAGCGTAATATCATACACGAGTGGATGTAAAGGAACATAAGTTATATACTTTGAGCTGAATCAATATAGTATGATAAGGAATGAAAGATGTGGAATTTACTAATAGTTTTGTAGTCTCTCGAAGATAAGTACAGACGTCTCTGTACCGATCCACGAGACTCTACTAAACCCACTTATGACTCGTGGCACCTATAAACCTAAAGCTCTTATACCAACTTGTCACGACCAAAAATCTCTCCGAAGGAGTCGTGATGGCACCTAGCCTCTAAGATAGGTAAGCCTAAAATTAACTAAGATAATATTTGTATTTGATATCTTTAATTTAAATAACTCTTAACAAATTACAACTCCCAAAATCGGTGGTACAAGTCATAAGCCTTTCTAATAGTAGTTATACAAAATAAATACGTCACTATTCCGAAACAAAAGAAACAAATGGAAATAAGTACAAATGAAGGTGACACCAAGAGCTGCGAACGCTGCAGCAGGTTTACCTTGAGTCTCCACCACAACGACCCGCACAGCTACTATCGATCGAATACCTGGATCTGTACACAAAAATCTATGGAAGTGTAGTATGAGCATACCACAGCGGTGCCCAGTAAGTATCAAGATTAACCTCGGTGGGGTAGTGACGAGGAACAGTCCAGACACCTACTGGTCAAATAAATTGAACACGATATGATAATAAACTATCAACCTAAAGATGACAAAGTAATATCAACAGCAAGGAAAGAACACATTCTCATGTTACTCAGTATATAGGATCTATAACTAATGCAATTAAGATGTTCAAGGAGTCTCATTTACATAACATAAAGTAGAGTACAACTTCTAAGCCAATTAGGAACTTAGCAAGAAAAGATGAACTTATTTTTAGAAATCATTTGAATAAAGAAAGTACAATTTTCAATTAAAATACAACATCGAATGAATTATTACCTTTAACATGTGGTTTAAAAAATTAACTTAGTAAAAATTCCTTTTTGAGTAAAATACAATCAGGAGATTTAAGGAAATTTAATTGAGTAACTAATTGAATTAAAAATGAAACAATTATTGAAATTTGAAGTATGTAAATATATATAAATACGGCGAAGTATTGAAAACACTATGGGGTTTCATCACATAGGATCACAGCAGTAAAGGAATCTGAATAGTTAAAATATTTGAATTGATAACCACAATTAAACACAATAAACAGAAAGTGCACGGCATCACCCTTCGTGCTTTAACTCTCTCATAATCATGGCATGGCATCACCCTTCGTGCTTTTAATTATCATAATGTGGCATGACATCACCCTTCATGCTTTTACACACAATATCGGCACGGCATCATCCTTCAAGCATTAACACTCATAATATCGGCACGACACCACCCTTCATGCATTAACACTTCATGCATTAACACTCACTCACAATATCATGCACGGCATCAACCTTCGTGCTTTACACTCTTCCTCGCCCAAATAATAGAAACAATAACATCCCTGGCAAGGGAATCAACAATGGAAACAATAACATCTCGGCAAGGGAATCAACAATAGAAACAATAACTTCCCAGAAAGGGAATCAACAATAACCAATCTTGTTTCAACAGTTAGCTTCGCAATATATAGATATTAACTTGAGTCAATACTCAACAATGGTCAATTACCAAGAGAATATCATAAGTCTTGTTCAACATGAATAATCGTCAATTTAAGCATGAATAGTACATAATAAGGATCACGAAAAAATCAAGAAGCACAATAACCTTAGCAAAACAATAAGACATAATAAGCACGTGATAACTACACTGATAACCACAACAATTTGATATATAACATATTTGTACGAATTCATAGAGGAACTCACAATCAAGAAGTATCAAAACAATAAGGAAGGCAATCACTTCATTAAGGCAATTAAGGGACAAGTAACAAGTAAGAATTAGAGAAAGCTAACAACATCATATGGAGCATATAGAGGTAATTTAAGCAATTAGGAAACTCGATCATAACGGAATACTTTCCACAAAATGAACATAAGGACCTAAGAACCCTAAGGGCAAATTTCCCACAAATAAGTCCGAGCACACACTCGTCACCTCGCATGCACAGACTACAATTAGATACTTACCTCAAAGACGACAAATCGATACTCTAAAATGCACTTTTCGGGTGGAAAGACCTCCAAATGACTCAAATCTAACCAAATTAACTTCAAAACACAAATAAAACACATAAGAAACTATTCCAGATCATAAAGTCTCAGTCTTTAAGAAAATCCAAAATCTGTCCAGAAAACCAACATTTTCCTAAACCCAAATCACAAATTAAATGATAAAAATGAAGACAAATTCATGGAATATAATAAATTCTAGGTGAAGAACACTTACCCAATCGTTTTTCTTGAAAAACCCACAAAGAATCGCCCAAAACCGAGCTCTAGAACTCCAAAATGGTGAAAATGGCAAACTCTTGGAATAGAGTACTATTTATTCTACCCAGGTCTTAAAGCATCACGAACGCGGAGGAAGTATCGCGTTCGCGAAGAAGAAAAATGAAGGTGCCCAGGTTGCTCATTGCGAACGTGACTATCGCGTCCCCTTTTTCCCTCCGTGGAGAGAGGTCCGGGTTCCGACATTCATGGGGTGTAATAACTCATTTCCTTTTGGGAATTGGATATTTGAAGAGTCGCCACCTAACGAGTTATGGTGCGTTAGGGCACCTAGAGTGATAAACTCTTAGATTGGATTGCATTACCGGAGATTAGGTTAAGGGCTCGAAATAACCTCGAGAGTAAGGTGTTAGGCACCCCTCTTGGTCCAGAACTATGGGTCCCAGCAGAACTTATATTTATGAATTAGTCCATTAACCAAATAAATAGTTGAATCAAATAGGTTGCAAGTAAAGCACGTTGGATAACTCAAATAAGATAAAGATTTTGAACAAGTTGTGTAAAACAAAATTTTAAACAGATAAAGGAATTTTGGGAAAATGAGGAGTCCTAAGTTGGTTAGCCTATAGGATCACCCCATACAATGTCCGGTAAACACTCCTCAATGAGGGGCTACACCTAACATTAGCGCGCAGTCATCATATCCCATATCTACCCTTCCCATCCCCTTAGTGGTCATTTAAAGCGAGTGTTGGTCAGTGATCTCTATTGCATACTGTTACCCATCTCTTCTTAATGGTCCTGGAGGGATTTAGGACCTCTACCTATAGGTGGTTCTAAACAGACCCCTAAGGTTTAAAAGGTAAAAATACTAAGGAGACAAGCAATAACACATAGGACTCTTAGAAAACAAGAACAGGAAGGAGCAAATAAGAGGCTCAGTTTACCTCCATAGATAAGGCATGTAAATAGCATGAATCAAACACAAATAAAGGCCTTTTTATTAAACAGTATCCTAAGGCATGATGTCTGAGTGAATATACAGAAGACGAGCAGTTTATTTTATAAACTCAGAAGTAAAGACCCTAGTAGTTGCCTACTGATTTTAAAACCCGTTAAACCATAACAACATTAAGTCACAGAAAAAATTTCAAATTTGCAAGTTTTGAAAAGGCCCTACAGGATTGTCTATACGCGGAATACTGATGACTACATTTTATATAGTGAAACAAGGCAGGTTTTGAAACGGACTCTTTAATCCCTATAGGCATGCTGTCTAATGATAAATTGAGGTAGTTTTTGAAAGAACTCATTTCAGGGAAATATAAACTACTTAATTAAACCAGTTTAGAAGTGAGCTAATCGTTAACCGGATTAATTTATTTTAAAACTAAGCTAGTTTAGATCTATAGGCAGAATTCTTGTATTGTTCCCTACAGGCATGATATCTAATTTTAATACTGATTTTAGTAACTTGCAGGCATGATGACAAATGAAAAGCATGTAAACACTTATTATAACAGAAGCTGGATTGAATTGTATCCTATAGGCATGGCATCTACTTGTGAAACTGAGTTAAGGCCTATTAAACATGATTTTTATTATGGAATAAATTGAGACCTATAGGCAAGATTTCTAACATAACAAGATACAAAAGTCCTATAGGCATGGTTTCTACTTATAAAGGCAAACAGAACAAATTGTAAAGTCCTATAGGCATGGTTCCCACTTGTATTACCCCCACAAACATGTAACTACCCACATTTTTTACTAGTCACCCCAATATTCATTTACAAATTATTACAGACCATATGAATGAATTACATAAGTAAATAATAAAATAAGAAGTTATTCTATAGGGAGCCTACAGATAGACCCAGATTTTCAAAGCCTCCAATAGCCTCAAATACCTCAATTTCATAGACAACGTCATAGTCTAGGTGCATCAAAGTTCCCTAAGGATCTCAAAGATCCCCGGCGGTGCTTACACCAAGACTTAGTAACCAAATTGAATAAGTGTAGTGTGGAGGGGCTAGCCTCAGTATACCAGAGTTCAGAGGGTTCTCAAGAGGATTCCAAGGCAGTACACATACTGGAGGGGGCAGAACCTATTGACTTAGGAGTAGAGTGGGAGTGCTTGACATAGTTTGAAAGGTTTTAGTAGGAAAACAGTATTGACAAGATACTTGAAAATAATCTTGTGAAACAACAGAGGAGTTATTCAATGAGATAGTTTTGAAAAGAGTAGGGCAGTCAACAAACAATAGACCAGTCTTAAAACCATAACAAGTTTAACATTACACACAGAACAAAGAAGGTTTAACACCACAAGCCTTCACACATAGATAAATGGGAACTGGGGACAGGGGAAACACATAATGGTAAACACACAATAGGCAGAAGTCTTTGGAATTATGCTCAAAAACACTGTTTGGACATAGTCACAGAATCAGCAATGCTTAAGAAAGTTCAGTATATGATCCACATGATTTGATCAATCCCAGAACCATACTGGTGTCGCGCCCCCTTTTTTTCCTAAGAGGAAATTGGGTTTATGACATTTTGAAAGACAACTCATTCCGTTTGGGAACTGGGTTTGAATTTAGAGAGTCGCCACCTAATGATTAGGGTGCATTAGGACACCAAAAGAGTTCGATTTGAATAACCAGAGATAGGGTAAGGGCTTGAAATTATTCTAAGGGTAATGTGTTAGGCACCCCTCAAAATCCACTAGTGTGGTTCCCGGCAAGACAATTATTATGAATTCAGGTGCAATTAATGTATAAGTAAATAAGGCTCAAATAATAGGGGATTTCAACACATAATGGTTTGAAAGTAAACAAGTTTTGAAGGAACAATGAGAAAAGCTGATTCTTTAGAATAAGGAGTTAAATTGCTAAAAGAATAAAGAATAAAGGAAAAGGGGTCCTAGGTTTATTAAAAATATGGATCACCCCATACAATGTCCGATAATCACTCCTCAATGAGGGGCTACATGTGACATTATCGCGCGGTCATCATATCCATATCTACCCTTCCCACCCGTTAAGGTATTAAAGCGCGGATTGGTCTCAATTACTTATTGCATGCTATTACCCGTCTTATTCCTATCAATTCCAGAGGCACTTAGGACTACTAATCCTAAAAGGGAGGGATGATAGGATTATTTGGAGTTTCAAATGTAAAAATTCTAAGGCGACATACAAAAACACATATTGCATATAAAAGGGGAAACACATAAGAATATAAGCTCAAGTATACCTCCTCGAACAAACACATAAAGTAGCATGTCTTATACATACTGCTTAGGTCGGATTGAAAAGCATTAAAGACGAGGGAGATGATATTGTTGAGGCAATTTTAGTGTATTGTATAACTCAGATAAGAAGTCTGAATCAGGCCTGTCTGCTGGTTGTAGTGATTAACAGATCCAATTTTACTGTTATTATTCTAAGGCTTGCCTAAGTGTTTAGACGGGGTCCTATAGGCATGATATCTACTGAATTTAAAAGGTGATTAGATAGTAGAAGCTTGCAAGAAATTATTCGAAATTCTATAAGCATGCTTGTTAAACCTTGTTAAGCGAGGGAATTAGGCTATTAAGAGAAGCATAATGAACAAAAAAACTGAACTAGTTATAGGTTCTGCAGGTGGTAGTATCTACTATTACCGACTTTAATTCCTAGGAGCATGTTATCTAACATTGACTGCGAATGAAAGCGAATCAGATTGATTTAAGAAACACCTATAGGCATGATTTCTATGCATTACTCGTTTTAAACCTTATAGTCATGGTATCTAAATGAAGTTTGAATATGCAGAATTAAAAGTACCCTATAGGCAGGTTTTCTACATGAAGTTGAATATACAGAATTAAAAGTATCCTATAGGCATGGTCTATAGGCGAAGTTTGAATATGCAGGAGTTAAAACAGCCTATAGGCATGTTTTTCTACCCTTGCATGCATAGTTACCCAACCCTTTTCACTAGCCAGCCCCAAGTGTTTATTATAACTTATTACAAACCAGACTAACAAATTACATCAGAACAGGAAAAATACAAAGAAAGTACAACCAGGGGAGGCCTTATTCTTGACTTCCTCTCTGAGTTATGAGATAAACCTACTCAAAGACCATTGATCCAAAGTCTTTCTCCAATTTGAGTGTGTTAGAGTTCCCTAAGAGACTCAATGGGACTTCGGGCAGTGCTCACACCTAAATTATATTACCAGAATATGGACAAGTGCAGTGTGGAAGTGACAGCCCTCAAGTATCCGAGTTCAGAGGGAGCTCATAGGTCCCAAGGCAAGGCTCACAATAGGGGGAGGCAGAACTTAATTCTGAGAGAGAGTGCATGTGAAGAAACAGAGTAAAGAAGAGGGAGAGAGGTGCTGGGAAACAGTTACAGAGTTAAGGACTTCACAGAAAAGGGGTTCATGGATTGGGGATTGTAAATAGCCTATGCACTTAGGCATTAGATAATTCTGGGCATGCACAACAATAGGGAGTGTTGTTATGCTTAAAAAATCAACCGGAATACACAATCACATAATGGTAACAGAGATGTTATGATCCCAGGGGAATCACGTTTGAGTCATAGACATCAATACTTAATACTGGCATGCCTCAAACAAACCACTAGTATCAACACATTGGGGTAGGGGTTTAGGACACATAATAGATTCAAAATAGGTAGAAGGAAATTACAGGATGCTAAATTAAGTACTGGACGAAACACAAGCAGTAGGCAAACAAGAAGGCAAAAATACTAATAAACATATTGTTATGATACTGAAATCATAATCAGAACATACCAGTTCAAAGAAGCAAAATATAGTAAAAGCATGTAGCAGGACTTTGAAGACAGGCCACAGCACAAGTAGAAGAGAGAATATTTTGAGTGTAAGTGATTTCTGAACTAAGTGTGTTCGTGTGTCTGTGTTAATGAAAGAACAGGGTATTTATAGTTTGAAGACAGGAAGAAAATAAGGCAAGGATCACAGTTTAGCAGTAATTACGGAACTATGTACCAATTAAAATCAAATCAGTATAAGGACTTACTTTAATTAAGGAATTAAAATCAAACGGTAATGGGCAGAAAATATTTAAGGAAAGAAATCAAGTAAGCATCATGTGCAGAGTAGACAATTAGGGGTAAGTGCATAGAGGTTTAATTAAGGGAAGAATCTTTGAAATACTCGGTTAGCCAAATAAGGTAAGAAAATAAAGTAAGGTTGCAGCATATGGAGACAATCGAAAATCGGTACATAGCAAATCAGGGAGTCAAGGATTGCAAAATCACTGATTTAAGGAGAGTGACATGGATTCCCAAGAATAAACAAGTAAACCAAGTTAAAGACAAGAGAATCGAAAGTTTAAGGGGAAGTTTTCAAACCAATTCAAAAAAAACAGGGAAATCAGTAAAACAAGGAAAGAATCAATTACACGAGTGCAATCAGAATTACACGGGAGGTTTGAAATCAATCCAAAATTGAAGGTCATTTTAGAGGGGAATTTAGCATATAAAAGAGTACATAAACACTAGGCATGTGAGGCTGAACTTGTGACAAAGAGAATAACAATCACAAAATCAGTAGATAGTGAATTATCGCAACATGGTAGTAACATAGGTCAACTTAGTAATAGGGAAAAAGTGTATCAGAAGCATGCAAAAGTCCGGGTAAAAAGACTTTTTCTGAAAAATATAGTCTAGTTTCAATGCGTGCAAGAAACCAAATCACATAGAGAAACAGAAGTTGAAACAAAAAAGACTTTGAATCCAGCCGAGCTAATTCAAACAGATGAAGCAGTTTTCAGAAGTTCGAATAGGTCCAGAGAATTAGGGTTTTGAAATTAATCGAATTCAGAGCATGACGAACAAGTAAATCACATAGCAAGTAGTCTCAGGACTCAAATGAACCCAAAATTTTAGGGTTTTCACCATCAATCGAGTTCTAGAGATGAAAAGCAAGTAAATCGGACAAATACTAACGAAATATATTCAGAAATCTCAAAAGGTCAAAACCCTTAACATACAAACTCAAGTAAAAGAACAGCATAAAAAATCACAGTAGAACATGTTAGAAAATCAGAGAAAGCTTCGAAATAACTTAACAGAAACTCAAATCGAAAAAGATAAGGGTTCTTGAAGGTGGAGTTTTGAAAGAAACCTTGAGAAAACGTTTAAAAGTTTAGAGTAAATACAGATTTGAAACATGTCTAAAGAAATCGGAAGAACCTCAAAGGTTAGAGTTTCAGAAGAACCCCAGATGGTGAGAAAGGCTTGGAAACCATCGATCTAAGCAGGAGAAGTCAAGAGTCAGGCTTGAATAGCCATGGCTGGCCGGAGCAAAGTCAAAGATGACCGGAGACATCCATAAGAACTGAAATCGATCAAGGTCTGGACCGAGCTTTCCCGATCTGGCCTTGAAACCATAGTACTCGAACACATAGAAGCCAAGGGAAGTGGATACAGACCTCCAATGGCTTTGGAGGCCATGGATTTGGGAGATTTTCAGGTGGCAATTAAGGGCGGCGGCTAGGGTTTGAGAGGGGATTGAGAGAGAATTGACAGAGGAGGGGGGTTATAAGGCGGTCGCAGGTGAAAAATGACTAGGGTTTGGGGTAGGTCAGGATTAAAAAAGGAAAGAGCTGATGTGAGCCGTTGATCTAGGTGATCAACGGCTGGGATTAAAAGGAAATCCGGGCGAGTTATTTAAAAAGGGTCGTGGGTCGGGTAGATTAGGATTTGGGTTGGGTAATTGGGTTTAAAATTGGGGTTCAATTCAGGCTACAATTGAAACACAATTGGGCTATATTTTAAATAGCCACTCTTCCGTTATTAATTTTATAAAAAATAGTAGAATAATTTCTGAAAATAAATTAAAGGTACTAAAATAATTAATAGTACATAATTATCAAATTAAACATATTGGACCTAATTTTTATAGAAATAAACGTAATTAAATCTAAACGAGGCTAATATTGCAATTATATGCAATTTACTAAATAAATTTGTAAAAATATGCAAAAGTTACATTAGCTATATTTTAGTATAAATATGAGAGTCCAATAAATGAATCACCAAAAATGAACATTTTGGGAATATTTATTGGATTTTTTCTTGATAAGATAGGGCAATAAATTGATTTAAAAATCTTTAAAAATTAAGGAAAAATAATAAAATATTTGGACATACTTATATATGCATACATATGCTATTTTGAATGTATTTTGCATATTAAAAATATATAGGAAAAAATTGGGTATCAACAGTAGGTTTATGAGTGCAGACTACATAGAGGGGAGGGGTAACATGTTCATACTGATCCTAAAAAAGGGTTGTACATAACATGCTAATCATATAATTATATTAAGTGCAAGTTTCATAGCAAAACCATAAGTAAAAGCATACTAGAAACAAGATGAACTGAAGCAATAAATAACCATATTATTTTGGAACTTGAATTGAAATTAGAACATACCAGTAAAGAAGACAGTGAGAAAAAGTGAAAGAGTAGGAGAGCACAATAGTTAGCCTTGGCTTGCAGCCGGCTAAATCAGAATAGTAGCAAATAGCACAAAAGAGAGAGAACAGAAAGTTCAAGTATGTCATAGGGAGCTTTTGAACCAAAGTGTTCGTGTGTTTGTATTAATGAGAGAGTGTGTATATATAGTAGTTCGAAATTAGGTAAAATAAGGCAAGAATCAAAGTAGCATAACAATTATGGAACTCAGAACCAATTAGAGCAAAATTAGGACAAGTACTCCCTTAAGTTAAGGGAATCAATTCAAACGGTAGGAACAAGTAGCATATAAGGAAAGAAATCAGTGTATGACTAATAAGAAAAGAATCAAATTTAGTAAGTATAGGGTAAACAATTAGGGCTAAATTTAGAATACTCTTAATTAAGGAAATAGTCGGTAAGAATAAAGTACCACAACAGACAAGGTAGGTGAATCAGTTAATTTGAACTGAAGAGGTAGAAATTGAGGGTTTAAAGGAAGGTATTTCAATCAAACCAAAAAATAGGGAATCTAGAATCAATCAAAGAGGAAGTCATGATTCAGTATTCAACATATAAATAGAGTAAGATAAGAATAACTGGTCATAGAAACATGCAGGTTAAACAGTATCGATAGAAAGAGGAAAGTCTGAACAATCGAGATGAACATAAGCATACAGAGGTGATATAAGTTAGGCTAAAAACTCAGTAAGAACATATTTGAAGCAAGATAGTCACAGAAACTCAAACAAGAAACGAGCAGTCATGCTAATACACAGAACCAAATGAAGAAGTCTAGAAAATTAGGGCTTTTAACATAGACGAGTTGAAAAGGTAGTAAAATCATAGAATCAGTCGAAATATGCAAGAGATGGAAGTTTAAACATAAGGAATCAGTTTAAACAAAGTTTTAAAAGGAGTTCCAAAAACCCGAATTTTAGAAGAAGGTGAAAACCCTTTAAAATCGATGATTCTTGTAAAAGAGTCCCAAGAAAAGTGGAAAATACTAAAGAAACAAACTCAAATCGTTTTAAAATTATACAGATCTAGAAGATATAGGCAGAATTTAGGGTTTCAGAAGAAACCCAAATAGAGATGAAGGAACTTGTCTAGAATCCCAAGGATTGTAACAAGCACAGCATGATTTTGCTTGAAATCGCACTGAAGTAGCCAAGAATAGACAAATAGCAAACCCTAGATGCAATTTGGCATGGCCCAGGGCCCTTGAAGACCTTAGAGAAGGCAAGCATAGCATTAGAGGAGCCATTGGAGGCTTAGGAGTTGAAGGGAGATCACCGAAGAAGACCGGAGAAGAAGGTCAGCAGTTGAAAGAGCTAGGGTTAGGTTGAGTGGTTGAGAGAGGAGAGGAGATGAGAGAATACAGAGGCAGCAGTATCTGAATAATGAGCTAGGGTTAGGGGTTGTTGGAATTAAAAATGGTAAGAACGGACGAGGGTCGTTGATCTTTTAAATCAATGGCCAGGATTTAATATGGCTTTGGGTCGGGTAGGCGGGTTCAGGGCTTGGGTCGGGTATTTTAAATACGAAATTGAGCTGGGGTTGGGTTTAAATTGGGCTACAATTGAAATGCAAATCTGGCTATATTTTAAATAGCCAATTTTCCCTATATAATTTATAATAAATAATAAATAATTTATGGAAAATAATTTTGTGTATTAAAATAATTTAAAATAGATATTTAACATTTTAAAAATATAGGAGATCAATTTTACGCATATAAATGTTATTATACATTAATGGGGCTAATATTGCAATTTAGATTTAAAAATACAAAAAAGCAATTATAAAAATGCATAAAAATATTTTAACCATATTTTGGCATAAATATAGAAATTACATGACTAAATCACCATAACACTAATTTGAGGGATAATTATTGGGGATTTTATGAATAAAAGGGAAGGAAATAAATCAATTTAAATCCTTAAAATTTGGGTAAAATTATAAAAACCTTGTGCATGCTTAAATATGCATATAGATGCTATTTTGGAGGTATTTATGCATATAAAAAATATAGGAAAAATTGGGTATCAATAGCTACCCCTCTTTACCCGGGAAGGATGAAAGAGTTTTCGGTTAAAGAAATGATGGCCAATTTTGACCGGTGGAATATTTTGAAGGACTGAGGCTGGACTCCGGTCTTTGAGTTGCCTACATATCCCTAGTTTTACAGGAATTAGGCTATGTGTAGTTCTGTATTCATCCGCGGAATATGCCGATGAAGTCATTGTGAGAACGAACACGAGGTGCCGCAGCGGCTATGGTGAGCGATTTTGGTTCGGGGCAGTTGAAGGAATTGGAGCGAGATCACTCTTGCTAGGATGGTGGTTGCTTACCGGTTACCTGCAGATAAAGGATGATACAAACGTGTATTTGCGATAATTTAAACATGATGCGAATTCCCTTTGGACCATGAAGGTTGTCTTCAGACGGTTAAAAGATGACGTCCTTGGACCATGACGTCCTGGGCCATGAATTGGTTAGTGAGGGATTCGAAGGCCATGAAATGATGTTCTCGGGCCATGACAATGGTGCCTCCGAACCATGACACCTTTGAATAATAATATGCGAATTTGAGGGATCCCCAGGCCATGGCATGGTGTCTTCCGGCTATGAGGATGATGCCTTTAGACTATGATGCCTGGGGATGGATTGGCGATATTTTAGCCCATGATCTGCAATAGTCATGATGTTATCAAGACAATGATTAGTCTTGTGAAATGCAGGGCAGAGCTTAGCCCGATTGGAACAAATAGATAGTAAAATAGAGCAATATTTGTGCGAAAAGGGACAGGGCTTAGTCATATGCAAATGTTGAGGCAAGGATTAGCCTCATGCAAGATATGGGGTCAAGGATTAGACTCATGCAAATATGGATGGAGTCAAGGATTTATACTCATGCAAATGGGGAGGCAAGGATTAGCCTCATGCAAGATATAGGGCAAGGATTAGCCTCATAGAGTCAAGGATTAGACTCATGCAAACAGGGAGTCAAGAATTAGCCTCATGCAGGTATAGAGGCAGGGATTAGCCTCATGCAGGTATGGAGGCAGGGATTAGCCTCATGGAGTCAAGTATTAGGATCATGCAACCAGGGAGGCAAGGATTAGCCTCATGCAGGCATGGAGGCAGGAATTAGCCTCATGGAGTCAAGGATTAGACTCATGCAAATAGGGAGTCGGGGATTAGACCCATGCAGGTATGGAGGCAGGGATTAGCCTCATGGAGTCAAAGGTTAGACTCATGCAAATAGGGAGTCAGGGATTAGACTCATGCAAATGAGGAGGCAAGGATTAGCCTCATGCAGGTATAGAGGCAGGGATTAGCCTCATGGAGTCAAGGATTAGACTCATGCAAACAGGAAGTCAGGGATTAGACTCATGCAGGTATGGAGTCATGGATCAGCCTCATGTAGGTATGGAGGCAGGGATTAGCCTCATGGAGTCAAGGATTAGACTCATGCAAAGAGGGAGGCAAGGATTAGCCTCATGCAGGTATGGAGGCAGGAATTAGCCTCATGGAGTTAAGGATTAGACTCATGCAAATAGGGAGTCAGGGATTAGACTCATGCAAATGGGGAGGCAAGGATTAGCCTCATGTAAGTATGGAGGCAAGGATTAGCCTCATGTAGGTATGGAGGTAGGGATTAGCCTCATGCAGTTATGGAGGCAAGGATTAGCCTCATACAAGTATGGAGGCAAGGATTAGCCTAATGCAATTATGGAGGTAAGGATTAGCCTCATGCAAGTATGGAGGCAGGGATTAGCCTCATGCAAATATGGAGGTACGGATTGGCCTCATGCAAATATGGGGGACAGGGATTAGTCCTATGCAAAGAGCGAGTAACAGATAAGATTAGTGTATTTCTTAGATGTATTCGATGTCTGATGGCCTGATTGATAGTGAATTATCTTTGTGTATACATGTTTTGCGAGTGCTATCATTATATCAAATGTTCCTGCATTCAAAGAAAAATTGTAAATTTTGTGAGGGGAGGTTGGTTCTTGCTTCGTCTGCCAACCTTGCTCTGCTCCATTCTGAAAGCCTTTTGAGTTCCCTTGGGTGACACCTGACTGTTATGGAAGTAGAGTTTTCAAAAATATGCAATATTGTTTTTAAAAAAAATAGAGTTGTTACAAACGTATTAATATGTCAATTAATTTTGATGAACTAGTGACTGTGACACATCTCAAAGACGTTGCAGCTCTCTTATGGAATTTTGAGGGTAGTTTGGTAGATGATCCTTCGGCTGTTTGCGTATAATAGGCCTTGCTGAACCTTCTTCGGAATTTTAAGAATCCTTCTCAAAATTCTGCACCAGTTTCTTAACTGATTACTGACCGTCTGACACATGTTTGCGCTGGTTGGACTTGCCCCAGAATTTTGAGGACCCTCCTCAAAATTCTGCCCCACTTTCTAATCTTGGGGGAAATGAAAAATTTATTATAATATGACTGAACTCATAAGGCTGCCCACGTATCCCCTCTTAAACAGGAATCAGGTCAAGCGTGGTTCAATTACATCAAATGAGGAAATGTAATATATCTAAGCATAGTATCTCTTGGCTCCTTTTGAATTGATCGGTTTTGTCCAGACTTCTCCATCCATTTTTGCAAGTATGAGTGCTCATCCTGTAAGTATTCTGTGAACCATGTATAGACCTTGCCAGTTAGGAGAGAATTTCCCTTTGGCCTCATCTTGATGTGGGAAGATTTTCTTCAATACCAGCTGCCCTGGTGCGAACTGTCTTGGTTTGACTCTTTTGTTGAAAGTTCTGGACATTCTATTTTGATAAAGTTGGTCGTGGCACATTGCGTTCATCCGCTTTCCATCGATGAGGGCCAATTGTTCGTAGCGACTCCTTATCCATTATGCATCGCTGAGTTCAGCTTCTTATATGGATCTCAAAGAAGGAATATCTACTTTGGCTGGGATGACAACTTCGGTACAGTAAACCAGCATGTAAGGAGTTGCCCCGGTTAATGTGCGAACCGTAGTGCGGTATCCCAATAAAGCAATTAGTAGGCAGCTTGTGAGCCACTATGGACGTGCTCAAACCGGTCATGTCGTCATATGACCATGTTAAAATATCCTCATACTCTTTTAGGAAGCGAATGTACTCCTCCTTCTCTATTGGTGACAAGTGAATGCTGATGTGAGTCTCCTTGATGGTCTCGGCGTCTCCCAAATTTACTGCTTCGGTCTCATCCAGATTGGACTTAGGCTTATTCTCAAAGTTTCAACCTCCCTGATAATTTCCTCGGGTATCTCATCTTCTTCATCAGAATCACTATTCTTATGTTGCGTTGCCTCATTACATGTCACAGTCACAGGTTCATCAGGAAAAGTAATAATGACGTTGTAGAAAGGAAAAGTGTAAAGATGGCAGTGAATAATAAAGAGCAAATGAATTTGATTAAAATTGAAAAATCATTTGGACAATGTACGGCTCGATGAATCGAGCATTTAACAAGTAAATCTTAAAACAAAATTACGGGAAATCTTAAATGCCTAGAATGGCTATAGAAGTAAAAATCTGCCAAGCTACCCAAGGACTCAGCGGGCTCGGGATGGTGTAGCGGTCTAATTCCTGAGAACACTCCCTTCTTTACGGTCTGAATGGTGAGACCTTCTTCTTCCTCCTCCTCAATTATGGCACTACAGTCCATGTCCTCATCCTCCAAGGACAAATTCTTCAGCCCAACTAGTGCTTCCTCTTCTGCAGTCCCCCATATCATATCAGCTTGGTGAAAATCTTGTTCCAAATGTGGCACTGGTTTCTCGAGAGGGTAGTTGTCACGACCCAAAATCCCAACCCGGTCGTGATGGCGCCTCTCGTGAGGACAAGGCCAGCCAATCAACAAAACAGTACATCTCTTTATAATTACTTATTAGGAATAAGTCTAAATCATGGGCAATATAATCTTAAATGCGAAATAAACGTGATAGAACAAGAAAACCCTCCCAACTCAGCCCGAAATCGGGGTGTCACAAGTCATGAGCTACTACAGAGTTTACTAATATTTTACAAAGTCTGGAATTATCATTAATAACAAAGATAAGGGAGAAAACGGGGTTGCGGACGTCAACAGCTACCTCGTTACTCCTAGTCACCGCTTGGTCTGGAAAGAACCAGCGCTCATGAGCGAACTCAACTCTGCCTGTATCTGCACACATGGTGCAGGGAGTAATGTGAGTACTCCGACCCAGTGAGTAATAAAAATATATAACGACTGAAAACATGAAATCTCATAACGGAAAAATATAGCGTTATCCCAAGCAGTAAAATCAGTTATACAGTAAAATAGTGAGTATCAGATAATTCTTCTTTTAAAACAGTAAAGACAAATAATTTCCACAAAAAGGATAAATCAAAAACTTGCCCCTAGGGCTCAATATGTAAATCTCAGTATAGTATCAGCCCGTGGGGCTCACTCCCAACTCACCAGCACACAACATCAGCCCCTCGGGCTCACTCCCAACTTACCACACACAAACAACGGCCTCTCGGGCCCACTCCCAACTCACCTGGGTACCCTGCGCTCACTAGGGGTGTGTACAGACTCCGGAGGGGCTCCTACAGCCCAAGCGCAATATCAATAGGCCTGAAAGCCTTCACACATCACACACGACGCCTGAAAGCCTTCAGATAATTGGCACGAAACCCAAATATGGCAATAAGCCCAATCATAGTGAAAAACAATAAATCTTTATCAATTACGCGGTAAAAATATCAACTGGGATGGACCAAGTCACAATCCCCAATAGTAAATGACCCCGCGCTCATCATACAACGCGTGTCTCATCTCAACATAGCAGTATGTTGTGCAATCCGGGGTTTCAAACTCTCAGTGCATCATTTAAAATCATTACTCACCTCGAACCGGTGAAATCTATATCTTGCGACGCCTTTGCCCCTCAAATCGGCCTCCACGCACGTCGAATCTAACCAAAATTAGAGTGAATACATCACAATATGCTAAGGGAACAATACCCAATCAAAAATACTCAAAAAATGCTAAAAATCACGAAGTTGGCAAAACCCGAGCCCCGGGCCCACTTCTCGAAAAAATTACGAAAGTCACATCACCGGATTCCTCGTCTCGTCACGAGTCCGTACATATAAAATTTACCAAATCGGAGTTCAAATGACCCCTCAAATCTCCATTTAATTCTCTTAAGTTTCAAGCTCTAAACCACCATTTTTGTCCATAAATTACTTGAGTTTTCAGCTCTAATCCATGTATTTAACTTGGAAATAAGTAGAAACAACTCACCTTTGATGCTTGATGAAATCCCTCTTGAAATCCTCTCCAAAATAATCCAAGCCAAATGAAAGAAATGAAAGAAATAAGCCAAATCCGTGTTTAAAGAATCTGCCCGTGCTTCGTTGAGTTGTACCTTGCACTTGTGCTATACAAGTTGTACATCCTATTAAAATTTTCCCTTGTCGGACACCTTCTGCTTAAACACTCATAACGTCTTGTATAAATATCCAAATTACAAATTGTTTAACGATTTAGAAACTAGACTCGAAGATCTTTAATTTGATAGGTTGTACACCATATAACTCTTTAAATATCCCGAGATATGAGCTTCTAAAGCGCATCTGTAAATTCTGTCGAAATCGCTCTACCAGCCATTTTCGATCCATCATAACTTTCTGAGATAATATCCAAATCACGAATGGTTTAACTTTCTAAAAACTAGAGTGTAAGGGCTATAACTTTTGTGTTTGCAATTTTTCTGATTTCTTATAGATTACAAGATATGAGCTTCCAAATTGGACACTTCGTGCCTGAAATTTTCTGGGCACAGCAGAAGCCTAAAAATTTCTGCATTTTTTTTCAAAGATGAAATAGTCCGTTTAACCACCCAAAACTCACCCAAGGCCAGTGGGACCTCAACCAATCATGCCAACATATCACATAACATCGTTCAAATTTGTTCCAACCTTCGTAACGCTCAAAACATTATCACAACACCAAATTCGCATCGGATTCAAACCTATGAACTAGTCTGAATGACCTCAAATTTTGCAGACAAGTCCAAAATGACATAACGAAGCTACAGCAACTCTCGGAATTCCATTCCGACCCTCGAATCAAAATCTCACCTATCAACCGGAATTCGCCAAAATAATAACTTTGCCAATTCAAGCTTAATTCTATACCAGTCATCACAAAAATATTCCGGACACACTCCTGAGTCCCAAATCACCTAACGACGCTATCTGAACCATAAAATTCGCATTTCGAGCTCTCTAACACATAAGTCAATATCTTGTTGACTTTTCCAACTTAAGTTTCCTTAAAAGAGACTAAGTGTCTCAAACCTTACCAAAATGATTCCGGAATGACTATAAATTTTGCACACAAGTCACATTCGACATTACGGACTTGCCCCAACTTTCGGAATCGCATTCCGACTCCGATATCAAAACTTCCACTTCCGGTCGAATTTTCTCAAAAATCTTCAAATTTCTATATTTAGCCAAACGGCTCCAAAATGACCTACGGACCTCCGAATTCACTTCCGATCGCGCTCCCAAATCCAGAATCACCATACGGAGCTACTCCCAGTCTCGGAATTCCAAACAAACATCAATAACACTGAAATGCATTTTAAGCCAAACTGATGCAATTTCTTCTAAAATGCTATCTTCCACAATAGGCGCCAAAACGCTCTCGAGTTATCCAAAACCCGATCCAGGCATACGCCCAAGTCCGAAATCATCATACGAACCTGCTGGAACCTTTGGATTCCAATTCCAAGGTGGTTTACTCAAAATTCCAATCCTAGTTCATTTCTTCAATTTTAAGCTTTCAAAATGAGAATTTCCATTTAGATTTGACTCCAAACTTCCTGAATTTTAATTCTGACCATACACATAAGTCAATATACCTGAGATGAAGCTGCTCATGGCCTCAAACTACTGAATGATGCGCCGGAGCTCAAAACGACCGATCGGGTCGTTACAATCTCCCCCACACCTCGAACGTGCTGAGAACTACACTGAAGTAGTCTGAAATCACTTGTTTAACACCTCATGCACCTTCCTGTGCTACCACCACTCAGTTGAGCACATTAGCTCGATAACTCTGTAGATATACTCCCTTATTCAAGCAAATAAGCCATTAGGTCCAATTCCAACATCCTGAATTTCCTGCCAAGCCTGTTTCCATCATACGACCACCGTGTCAATCTCCACACGTTGTACCCAAACATGGCTGCATAACTTTGCTGAATTCACACTTTGCATCACTTTACTCATAGGACCACAATAACATTCTTTAAACATAATAGTCGAAATTCCACAAATCTGATGCTCCCATTGCATCTCATGACCTACATAGGTCTTGCTCTAGTTTTTACAACACCGATACGACTGAAGAGATGTGCCGAAATTCATAATCAACTGTTGAATCAACAATTCATTGGATCTATACTCCTGACAAGTTCCATTACCTTGTCTCAAACCAAAGAATGATCTTTTCTTTATAATATACTTCATATAATCAGTTTGCACTGACCCCAAATCTAGTAACCTCGTCTTACCCAGTACGAACTGCTCAGGCAATAAGTCACCTCGGACATAATCAAAATTCCACAATACGCCACAATGTGCTAGTGGGCTACCAATTCGAACGCGATACAAAAGGAAGGCGAACTCTGGGAGGAACTACTCAACTCGCACACTAACATGGACTTCCTCGGAAAACAGGGAAACAGAACTCATAAAAGCAAATATGGGCACTGAACTAAACATCACACTGTTGCGGCGCGCAACCCGATCCAAACAACATACCCATGGCGGCGTGCCACCCGATCCACATATAGAACTCACATAAGGAGATACACGTCGAGCTGAATAGCTCACCACATCCAAATACAGAATATCGGTCATAAACACACTAAGGTACATAATACCATTCCGAAGGAAACATATAGCGTTATAGGCTACAACTCAAGCACAACTGAGGTACGATACATGATCTAAGTCTCAAGAGCCATCCTGCTCATATAACATCACCGCTGAGCGGAACCTCAACACATAAGGAATTTACCAAGCCGTCTCACAACTCATACATCGCAATATATCTTTACATGAATTACCTGACCACGAAATAAGACCGCGACTATCCTTCCATAAAGAGCGCATTTCTGAAATAAACACAACTGGCCTGACGTAAGGCTCACTTCCACATTTAAATCTATCCCCCGACCTCAAGTCGATCCTGATCGTGCTAAGCTAGGCCAATAATATTTCACAGGTCTATAACCCAATAAGCAGAGTGCCCTCCAGGCATAAATTCTCAAATGGATGATATTACCAAAATCCTCATACTTGGTTTAAATTTCTAATTAATCAAGCGACTACATGTCACACTTATACAATCTTCCTGTGGGACAAGCTCCCACCATCTTCCGAAATAATTAACGGGTTCGCACATTCAAACCACCGGCTGCACTAACGCTGAAAAGTGATCAAGAATCCCTAACTAGTATGCAAAGCCTTTCTCACAGAACACCGGTCTCAGGTGATACTGACATCAATACCCATCTTACTCAAAACACTGGAACTCCTTTCCTGCCCATCCGAGTTTGTGACATCACAATCATTGACCAAACTGTGACCTTGGTCCTTACTTCAAATTCCATACCACTCACTGCACCTCACATGCCGATATACGATAGACATGATTTCCATCACAACTCTGGAACCGTTGATAGGCTAATATTTCATCACATAAGACTTTCCATTTAACTTACTTCGGGAGAACTATAGCAACATACAGGCGAATTCTCATAACCGTCGAATATGCCAATATCTAAGTAGTGGTCTAAGCCACCATAACCATTCCGGGATTTGCCTCCACATAACAAGCCATAACAGAAGAATGCTTCTGAACAAAATCAATTACGGTGGCCGACAAGCCTCACACGTACCGCCACAAATCACTTGCATAACTTGCTCACGCTGAAGTAACTGATCACTGACACCAATATTCCAATTCAACTATGGCTAATCAACCTACCTACTTCCAATTTACCCTTAATTGCCTTGAAAAAAATACTTCTACATTCAACACATAACATACTTCATCTGCACTCCTCCGGAGTGACCTTGAATCACGAGACCATGTTGTCTCAAATCTCACGAACCATTTCATATCTCCCAAATGCTACACCGCAAGTCAAAATATTATAGAACATTTTGGGAACCTTCTCATAATCTGCTACAAAGCTTGATTCTTATCTGTATCTATAATGTCGACATCATTAGGCACCACACTTTGCCCTTTGAATTCATGAGGACCGTTACTGAGAGCCACCCGCTCCGACTTGGCCCCGAATGCAACCACTCCACTGAATTTTATAACATATGAATACCCTCTCTATGAAGCACCCAGCGGGATCACTTCCCTCGAAGCCTGCACCTATACGAGGCATAAATCATGAATCTTCCCTGAAGTCTGAACATGAGCCAATAAGGCTAACCATAACATGCATTCAATAATTCATTTACTCAAATTACCACTCATGGTCCTTTTCCGTAGCCGCAATAACCCATCAATACGCTAATAACCAGAATTCACGCAGGTAATTAACCAAGCAACCCAATCGTAAGCGGTGGGACTCTCCCACTTAGATCAAAGCCACTATTACATGACTTTCGAACACATTAGAACCATTCTCTCAAGTCATTTACTCTTATTCAAAATGCAATTCACCTGATCCAAGGAACATAACCACACGTGCCTCATTAGCACTCTGACACCGCAGGGTATGACCTCATTCCAGTACAACCAAACATCTTCCTGCTCCATGCACCGAGCATTCTTTACCAACGACAGCTTAAGACATACTGTGATTCTCACACATCTATAAAGCACCATGTAGCCTTTGTCCAAGTTTTCCCTCACTCGTGCCATCTTCGGACCAATTTCCGTAACCAGAGCTGATTCGCCAGTATGCCTCGAACTGGAACCAACATAGCACATGACCACACAGTTATCTAATCAATAGCAAACTCCCCAACTTGGCTCGAAGTCATAGATCACAACACATATACATTATTGTTGTCGTAATACCATGGTGAGATTAAACTCACTCCTTCCTTCACTCACACAACAGTTAAGCCCACTATTAGGCGACAATTTTTTTTATTTTTTTTTTTACTAAGTCCCAATTTTTTCAAAAATTTCGGCAGAGTTTCCTTTATAATTGGGCCTATCCACCTGCCAGAGAATCACCAAAACCATCCTAACAACACATCCACAACTTGACAAAGCATCACAATGAAAAATCAAACACTTAATAGTCCACCTATCATCCAACAGGTCTCTATCGTCACTTCCAAGTCATATAGATACATCTCGCAGTTGTAACATACTCATTACATACCTATCCATCCATCATTCCCACTAATAGGGAAAATACCGAACATATAAGTTCAAAACACTTGTTCACATAATTAGCACCCCGGTGCTCAAGCCATAGGCAATGATCCGGCCTCAAGTCCTCCCGACTAGCCTAACATCAAACTCACAGAGATTACACCTCGCCCATCAATCGGGGAATTACAAGCCATCAAGGCACATCTAATACTTAGCATTCGTTCGCGCATACGAATATGTGGAAGGAACTGTAAAAGTTACTTTTTCAAGCTGAATCAAGGAGGCACGATTAATAATTCAAGAATATGAAGTTTTTCCTAAAGGTTCTGCAGCGTCCCGAGGATAAGTACAGACGTCTCCGTACCAATCCGCGAGACTCTATTAAACCTGCTCATGACTCGTGAGACCTATGTAATCTAGGCTCTGATACCAACTTGTCACGACCCAAAATCCCAACCCGTCGTGATGGCGCCTCTCGTGAGGACAAGGCCAGCCAATCAACAAAACAGTACATCTCTTTATAATTACTTAGCAGGAATAAGTCTAAATCATGGGCAATATAATCTTAAATGCGAAATAAATGTGATAGAACAAGAAAACCCTCCCAACTCAGCCCGAAATCGGGGTGTCACAATAGGGATAAATCAAAAGCTTGCCCCTCGGGCTCAATATGCAAATCTCAGTGTAGTATCAGCCCCTCGGGCTCACTCCCAACTCACCAGCACACAACATTAGCCCCTCGGGCTCACTCCCAACTCACCACACACAAGCAACAGCCTCTCGGGCCCACTCCCAACTCACCTGGGTATATGCGCTCACTGGGGGTGTGTACAGACTCCGGAGGGGCTCCTACAGCCCAAGCGCAATATCAATAGGCCTGAAAGCCTTCACACATCACACACGAGGCCTGAAAGCCTCCTCATATAACATTCGAGGCCTGAAAGCCTCCTCACATCACTCAACATATCCTCACGTATGGCCCTCGGCCTCAATCAGTCCAAGAAAATAATCATAAGCCTCTTGGGCATCAGTAAAACAATAGTGCTCAGCTCAACAGCATTATAAATATCATTAAATCTCGAGTTGAGTATAAATGTAGCTGAGTTCACAAAATAATATAATTCAATTGGACTGAGTTCAAATAATATTTCAATTCATGAGGAAAATAGTGATGTAAATTCACAAAAGATTTCAGATAATTGGCACGAAGCCCAAATATGGCAATAAGCCCAATCATAGCGAAAAACAATAAATCTTTATCAATTACGCGGTAAAAATATCAACTGGGATGGACCAAGTCACAATCCCAAATAGTAAATGACCTCGCGCTCGTCATATAACGCGTGTCTCATTTCAACATAGCAGTATGTTGTGCAATCCGGGGTTTCAAACCCTCAGTGCATCATTTAAAATCATTACTCACCTCGAACCGGTGAAATCTATAGCTTGCGACGCCTTTTCCCCTCAAATCGGCATCCACGCGCGTCGAATCTAACCAAAATTAGAGCGAATACATCACAATATGCTAAGGGAACAATACCCAATCGAAAATACTCGAAAAACGCTAAAAATCACGAAGTTGGCAAAACCCGAGCCCCGGGCCCACTTCTCGGAAAATTACGAAAGTCAAATCACCGGATTCCTCGTCTCGCCACGAGTCCGTACATATAAAATTTACCAAAATCGAAGTTCAAATGACCCCTCAAATCTCCATTTAATTCTCTTAAGTTTCAAGCCCTAAACCACCATTTTTGTCCATAAATTACTTGAGTTTTCAGCTCTAATCCATGTATTTAACTTGGAAATAAGTAGAAACAACTCACCTTTGATGCTTGATGAAATCCCCCTTGAAATCCTCTCCAAAATAATCCAAGCCAAATGAAAGAAATGAAATAAATAAGCCAAATCCGTGTTTAAAGAATCCGCACGTGCTTCGTCGAGTTATACCTTGCACTTGTGCTATACAAGTTGTACATCCTATTAAAATTTTCCCTTGTCGGACACCTTCTTCTTAAACACCCATAACGTCTTGTATAAATATCCAAATGACAAATGATTTGAAGATTTAGAAACTAGACTCGAAGATCTTTAATTTGATAGGTTGTACACCATATAACTCTTGATATATCCCGAGATATGAGCTTCTAAATCGCATCTGTAAATTCTGTCGAAATCGCTCTACCAGCCATTTTCGATCCATCATAACTTTCTGAGATAATATCCAAATCATGAATGGTTTAACTTTCTAAAAACTAGAATGTAAGGGATACAACTTTCGTATTTTGCAATTTTTCTGATTTCTTATATATTACAAGATATGAGCTTCCAAACTGGACACCTCGCGCCTGAAATTTTTTGGGCACGGCAGAAGCCTAAAAATTTCTGCAATTTTTTCAACGATGAAATAGTCCGTTTAACCACCCAAAACTCACCCGAGGCCAGTGGGACCTCAACCAATCATGCCAACATATCCCATAACATCGTTCAAACTTGTTCCAACCTTCGTAACGCTCAAAACAATATCACAACACCAAATTTGCATCGGATTCAAACCTATGAATTTTGAAACTTCTAACTTCCACATCCGATGCCGAAACACGTCAAAACTATTCCGAATGACCTCAAATTTTGCAGACAAGTCCAAAATGACATAATGAAGCTACATCAACTCTCGTAATTCCATTCCGACCCTCGAATCAAAATCTCACCTATCAACCGGAATTCGCCAAAATACTAACTTTGCCAATTCAAGCTTAATTCTATACTGGTCATCACAAAAATATTTCGGACACACTCCTGAGTCCCAAATCACCTAACGACGCTATACGAACCATAAAATTCGCATTTCGAGCTCTCTAACACATAAGTCAATATCCAGTTGACTTTTCCAACTTAAGCTTCCTTAAAAGAGACTAAGTGTCTCAAACCTTACCAAAATCATTCCGGAATGACTTCAAATTTTGCACACAAGTTACATTCAACATTACGGACTTGCCCCAACTTTCGGAATCGTATTCTGACTCCGATATCAAAACTTCCACTTCCGGTCAAATTTTCTCAAAAACCTTCAAATTTCTATATTTAGCCAAACGGCTCCAAAATGACCTACGGACCTTCGAATTCACTTCCGATCGCTCTCCTAAATCCAGAATCACCATACGGAGCTACTCCTAGTCTCAGAATTCCAAACAGACATCAATAACACTGAAATGCATTTTAAGCCAAACTGATGCAATTTCTTCTAAAATGCTATCTTCCACAATAGGCGCCAAAACGCTCCCGGGTTATCCAAAACCCGATCCAGGCACATGCCCAAGTCCGAAATCATCATACAAACCAGCTGGAACTTTTGGATCCCAATTCCAAGGTTGTTTACTCAAAATTCCAATCATAGTTCATTTCTTCAATTTTAAGCTTTCAAAATGAGAATTTCCATTTAGATTTGACTCCAAACTTCCTGAATTTTAATTCTGACCATACACAAAAGTCAATATACCTAAGATGAAGCTGCTCATAGCCTTAAACTACTGAATGACACGCCGGAACTCAAAACGACCGATCGGGTCGTTACAGTAGTACGGTCCACGCCATAGAGGTGACCAATTTCTATACTCTTGCCATGTGTACTAGTATCCGAGCCCAAAGGTGGTACTATGATTTTTTAGCTGTATTGGTTTGGTAATACCTTGGAGGTTCTTTCCCAATCCTTTGTCGGGTTCATATCCATACCAAGCCAACATGCTTTCTATTTTAGTGATCCACCATTTATTATTCTCGATGGCATTGATCCGTTCAATATGATGATAGGTTTCCCCTCCTAGCCTTCTTCTATGTCCAATAGCTATGATGGTTTGACTAGTGTAAATGGGGTTACTCCTATCTCCGTGAATGATCACCTCCTAACGATTCCATTCGAACTTCACGGCTTGATGTAATGTGGAAGGCACAGCTCCAGCGGCATGGATCCATGGCCGGCCTAATAGAAGATTATATGAGGCTGGTATGTCAAGCACCTAAAATTCGACGTCGAACCAAGTTGTCCCCATTTGCAAGCAAAGATTGATTTCCCCGATCGTGGCCCTTTGGGACCCATCAAAAGATTTCACATTCATGCTTCCTACCTGTATTTCATGGAAACCTTTGTCCAACCTTTTTAGAGTGTCCAATGGACAAATATTTAGGCTTGAACCTCCGTCAACCAAGACCCTGGTAATGAATTTGTCTTCAAATTACACTGTAATGTGCAATGCCCGATTGTGATTCAGCCCCTCAGCTGGTAGCTCATCTTCGTGGAAGATAATTTTATGACTTTCCAATACTTGCCCCACCATATTGACCATTTCTCTATCGGTGATGTTTTTGGGTACATAAGCTTCGCTCAGTACTTTTATTAAAGCGTTCTTATGCGCTTCTGAATTTTGCAATAGTGACAGGATAGATATTTGAGTAGGGATTTTGTTTAGATGGTCAACAACAGAATACTCCTTTGCTTGTACTTTTCTCCACAGGTCATCTGGCTCGGTCTCAACGATAGGCTGCCTAGTAGTGGCCTCCTTACTTGAACCTCCGAGGTGTTCAGGTGTATAGATTCTTCCAGTTCTAGTCATCCCTTTTGCAGCATTAGATTCCTCTCTCTTGGCTTTCCCTTTCCGCCGAGCCTCGACAACATAATCCTAGCGTATTGCTTTTGAGTTGAATGGGGGTGTGGTTGATACCGTCACAGTAAAAGGTGTGACCACTTCTACTTCAAAGGGAACGGAGGTGGCTGGGAACGAAGCCACTTCCACCTCGAATGGGACTGGTGCAGTTACCTCAACACCAATTAGTACCTGAGTCTGAACCACAATGGGAGTAAGTGTGACTGCAACCTTAAAGTCGTGGCCTTCTCGAATAAGCCCGATTGACTCCTCAGGGTCCCATTCTTCATTTGTTTTTATCACATGACCATCACCTCTGTGATCAGGGAGGGGATTGTTACGGACATTAGGTGTGGCTTCCTTTGCTTGTATGACCTTGTTGTCAATTAGTGTTTGGATCTTATCCTTTCAATGTTCGACACTCAGTAGTGGTGTACCCTTTCATACCAGAATACACATGTTTTGTTTGGATTGACCCATTGGGATGAATTTTCTAATGCCACAGCAGGAACGGGAGTGATGTAAGCTGCGGTTTTCAACCTTTCATATAGTTAATCGATGGGCTCAACAATGGCAGTGTATTGTATATGTGGCTTGCGGTTGAAGTTGGGTATTGGATAGTTTTGGCGAGCTGGTGGTGATTGGAAGTGGGATGGTTGGAAGATATAGGTGTGATGGACAGTGGCTGGTTGGGAATATCTAGGAGATGAAGGTTGATATGTAGGCGGTGATGCTTGATATGTGGGTGGATGTGTTTGATATATGGGTGGAGGTATCTGATATATAGGTGGAGGTGTTTGATAAGTGGGTGGAGGTGTTTGATAAGTGAGTAGAGATTTTGGGCCCTAGGTCACCATTACTGCCCCAACATCTCTCTTCTTCGATATGCCACCTGATTGTAGTGCCTTATTCGTGGCTTGCAAGGCCTCGAAGTTTGTTACCATCCCGTTTTTGATTCCTTCTTCGATTCTTTCTCCAAGTTTGATGATGCCAAAGAATTTGTGGTTTTTGATGACCATCAACCTCTCAAAATATTGTGGATCATGTGCCTTGACGAAGAATTTATTCATCTGTTCTTCGTCCAAAGAGGGACTGACCTTGGCTGCTTCCGACCTCTAACGAGTAGCATACTCACGGAAAGTTTCAGTAGGTTTCTTCTTAAGATTCTGAATGTAGAAGATATCCGGTGCATTCTCTGTGCTAAACCTGAACCGGTCCATGAAATCTGATGTCATGCTTACCCAATTAGACCATATCTTGGGATTCTGGCTGATATACCAAGACAAAGCGTCCTCAGTAAGGCTTCTCATAAAGAGCTTCATCCGGATCTTTTCATCTTTCCTGACCCCGACAAGATTGTCATAATAGGTCCTTAGATGAACCTTGGGATCACATGTACTATTGAACATTTCGAACTTGGGAGGTTTGTACCCCTCTGGAAGTTCGACATCTGACTGTATGCACAGATCTTCATAGTTTAAACCTTCTATCCCTCTGTCGCCTTCAACACCTTGAACTCGGCTTGTTAACTTATTGAGTTCTTCGGTCATGTTTTTAATGAGCAGGTCTTTCTCGGAGGGCTCCGGTGCACAGGAGATTGGTTGGGTAGAATGAGGTATAGTTTCCACGTATATAGGGTTGCTTTGATGGGTGCCAGGAACTTGGGTGTAGTGATGGTCATTGGTGGAGTTTTGGGGATCGGGAATGGGTTGTGGTAGGTGGTGGTTGTTGCGTATTGATTTTGTGCGGTAGGATTTTGTGGCTGTTAGTTTTGTGTGTTCTGGGGAGGTGTTGGGTTCTTTTCGCTTTGTTGGTGGATATCAGAGACATTGAGAGTGAGTGACAAATTTGCGAAGTTGCGAACCTGCTCAAGTTCTCGTTGCAATTCCAGTATCTTTTATTCCAGTGTCAAAACTAGATCATTTGGGGCCGGAGTACTACGGCCATCTGAAATCTCTGTATTCTCAATATTTTCTTTTTGGATTCCCCTTAAGTCATCCATTTTTATTTTTCCTTTGCTTTTTGTGATGCTTGGAGGAGAATGAGGTAGAGGGCCTCTAGAGCTGGTGTGATACGCTAATGAGGCCAGTATGAATGAACCAACCTAAAGGAATGGGAATAACAATAAAAAATAAGCAAAAACAAAAAAGGTAACAAGTCAGTGAGGACTCTGAAACATTTGTAGTATTTAAACATATATTGTAGAAATATAAATTTGTATCCTATTTTGGGAACCTCGTTGTGCCCGAGGTAGGCCTAGCGACAAATAAACTTGGAGAACTTTTAATGCCAATAAATACTTCATTTCATAATATAAAAATAGTCGAATCCCAAAACGACACTAATATAATAATAAACTAAGTCATTATTGGCACTTGGCTTTATTACATTTTAGGAAAAGCAAGTAAATCTAGCATATTTGGTCCCAGAAGGACCTTCCTCAGGTTGAATGTTCCCGTTGATCAAATCCTCCAGTTCGTGTAGGTTCATCAATAAGAACGCCTTTGCTAAATATCCTCCTTCGTTTCCCTCGGCGTTCTGGCAGTCGGTGACTCTCTTCCTCACTTTTCATTCCAATTCCAGCAAACTGTATTCCAGATATTCCATCTTTTCGCTAGATTTGACGGCCCTCTCTTTGATTCATTGATTTGGTCATTTGATAGAAGATTCCTCCACCAGTCTAGCAAGAGTGAGGGTGTGCTAACGATACCGAAGCTGGGGACCTCGTTCCTCATTTTCTGCAAAATAGAAGGGTTAGGACCATCTCCACCAGACTCGACTATTTATACATTTGTGATCAGCATATCGGCATTTAGTTTCTCAAATTAATGCACAGAACGTGGTTGTGTCCGTTGGGATAATGGAAAACCCGATGGACTTTTGGATAAGGCTTATCTTAAAGGATCATTATGTGGACAACATAACTGATCCGACTAGGTTTGACCATGATGCATGCACAATTTTAACCAGAGTAAGGTTTTTATGGGATTTTAGACTGGTACCCTCAAGCGGACAACGTGAGGGGGAAGGCACGGAACCGTCGACTGCACCGCTGATCGACTGGTATTATCATAAATAAGCCTTTCCGAATTTAAGGGTAGTAAATAGGAAGAGCGCAACCACTCATTAAAGCGTTGCTATAGGATTTGATACGCACGAGTGGAATATGATGTGGAGCATGATTTATGTAGCAATTAATAACATGTAGTCAAGTATTTTCACGTAGGAAAAAGTGAATACAGTATTTAAATAATTGAAAGACGGTTACAAGAAAAGAAAACAAAGAGACAAGTCAGTTTAAGAGATAAAGAACCATAAATGCTTAACAAATGGACAGTTAAATTCAAATAAGGGAGAAGGGTATGGGATAAAGCATGCTTGGACTAATTAGTAAAAAGATAAGTTCGTTATGGTAAGAGCCTGAGTATTTTCCCAGCAAAGTCGCCATGCTATCGTGCCCCCTTTTTTTCCTCCGTAGAGAGAAGTCCGGGTTTCGACATTCATGGGATGTAATAACTCATTTCCTTTTGGGAAATGGGTATTTGAAGAGTCGCCACCTAACGAGTTATGGTGCGTTAGGGCACCTAGAGTGATTAACTCTTGGAATGGTTTGCATTACCAGAGATTAGGGTAAGGGCTCGAATGACCTCGAGGGGAAGTGTTAGGCACCCATCATGGTCCACAACTGTGGGTCCCGACATAAGATATATTTATGAATTAGTCCATTAACCAAATAAATAGTTGAATCAAATAGGTTGCAAGTAAAGCACGTTGGACAACTCAAATAAGATAAAGATTTTGAACAAGTTGTGTAAAACAAAGTTTTAAACAGAAAAAGGAATTTTGGAAAAAAAGGAGGAGTCCTAGGTTGATTAGCCTATAGGATCACCCCACACAATGTCCGGTAATCACTCCTCAATGAGGGGCTACACGTGACATTAGCGCGTAGTCATCATATCACACATCTACCATTCCCATCCCCTTAGTGGTCATTTAAAGCGAGTGTTGGTCAACAATCTCTATTGCGTGCTATTACTTGTCCCTTCTTAATGGTCCTGGAGGGATTTAAGACCTCTACCTATAGGTGGTTCTAAACAGACCCATAAGGTTTAAAAGGTGAAACACCAAGGCGACAAGCAATAACACATAGGACTCTTAGCAAACAAGAACAGGAAGGAGCAAATAAGAGGCTCAGTTTACCTCCACAGATAAGGCATGCAAACAGCACGACTCAAACATAAATAAAGGCCTTTTTGTTAAACAGTATCCTAAGGCATGATGTCTGAGTGAATATACAGAAGACGAGCAGTTTATTTTATAAACTCAGAAGTAATAACCCTAGCAGTTGCTTACTGATTTTAAAACCTATTAAACCATAACAACATTAAGTCATAGAAATTTTTTTAGAATTGCAAGTTCTGAAAATGCCCTACAGGCTTGCCTATACGCGAAATACTAATGACTACATTTTATATAGTGAAAAAAGGAAGGTTTTGAAATGGACTCTTTAATCCCTATATGCATGTTGTCGAATGATAAATTGAGGCAGTTTTTGAAAGAACTCGTTTCAGGGAAATATAAACCACTTAATTAAACCAGTTTAAGTGAGCTAATCGTTAACCGAATTAATTTATTTTAAAACTAAACTAGTTTAGGTCTATAGGCAGAATTTTGGGTTTGTTCCCTATAGGCATGATATCTAATTTTAATACTAATTTCAAAAACTTGCAGGCATGATGACAAATGAAAAGAATGTAAACACTTGTTATAACAGAAGCTGGATTGAATTGTATCCTATAGGCATGACATCTACTTGTGAAACTGATTTAAGACCTATTAAACATGATTTCTATTATGGAATCAATTGAGACCTATAGGCATGATTTCTAATATAACAAGATACAAAAGTCCTATAGGCATAATTTCTACTTATAAAGGCAAACACAACAAATTGTAAAGTCCTATAGGCATGGTTCCCTATGTATTACCCCACAAATATGTAACTACCCACCTTTTTCGCTAGTCACCCCAATATTCGTTACAAATTATTACAGACCATATGAACGAATTATATAAGTAAATAATAAAATAAGAAGTAATTCTATAGGGTGCCTACAGATAGGCCCAGATTTCCAAAGCCTCCAATAGCCTCAAATGCCTCAATTCCATAGACAACGTCATAGTCTAGGTGCATCAAAGTTCCCTAAGGATCTCAAGGATCCCAGGCAGTGCTTACACCTAGACTTAGTAACCAAATTGAATAAGTGTAGTGTGGAAGGGCCAACCTCAGTATGCCAGAGTTCAGAGGGTTCTCAAGAGGATCACAAGGCAGTATACATACTGGAAGGGGCAGAACCTATTGACTTAGGAGTAGAGTGGGAGTGTTTGACATAGTTTGAAAGGTTTTAGTAGGAAAATAGTATTGACAGGATACTTGAAAATAATTTTGTGAAACAACAGAGGAGTTATTCAATGAGATAGTTTTGAAAAGAGTAGGGTAGTCAACAAACAATAGACCGGTCTTAAAACCATAGCAAGTTCAGCATTACACACAGAACAAAGAAGGTTTAACACCACAAGCCTTCACACATAGATAAATGGGAATTGGGGACAGGGGAAACACATAATGGTAAACACACAGCAGGCAGAAGTCTTTTGAATTATGCTCAAATACATTGTTTGGACATAGTCACAGAATTAGCAGTGCTTAAGGGAGTTCAGTATAGGATCCACATGATTTGATCAATCTCAGAACCATACAGGTTTAGGAGTGCAGACTATATAGAGGGGAGGGGTAATATGTTCATACTGATCCTAAGGAAGGGGAGTACATAACATGCTAATCATATAATCATATTAACTGCAAGTTTCACAGCAAAACCATAAGTAAAAGCAAACTAGAAACAGGATGAACTGAAGCAATAAAAGAACCATATTATTTTGGAACATGAATTGAAATTAGAACATACCAGTAAAGAAGACAGTGAGCAAAAGTGAAAGAGTAGGAGAGCACAATAGTTAGCCTTGGCTTGCAGCCGGCTAACTCAGAATAGTAGCAAATAGCACAAAAGAGAGAGAGCAGAAAGTTTAAGTGTGTGAGAGAGAGTTTTTGAACCAAAGTGCTCGTGTGTTTGTGTTAATGAGAGAGTGTGTATATATGGTAGTTCGAAAATTAGGTAAAATAAGGCAAGAATCATAGTAGCATAACAATTATGGAACTCAGAACCAATTAGAGCAAAATCAGGACAAGTACTCCCTTAAGTTAAGGGAATCAATTCAAACGGTAGGAACAAGTAGCATATAAGGAAAGAAATCAGTGTATGACTAATAAGGAAAGAATCAAATTTAGTAAGTGTAGGGTAAACAATTAGGGCTAAATTCAGAATACTCTTAATTAAGGAAATAGTCGGTAAGAATAAAGTACCACATCAGACAAGGTAGGTGAATCAGTTAATTTGAATAGAAGAGGTAGAAATTGAGGGTTTAAAGGAAGGTCTTTCAATCAACATAAAATAGGGAAACTAGAATCAATCAAAGAGGAAGCCATGATTCAGTATTCAGCATATAAATAGAGTAAGATAAGAATAACCAGTCATAGCAAACATACAGGTTAAATAGTATCGATAGAAAGAGGCAAGTCTGAATAATCAAGATGAACATAAGCATACAGAGGTGATATAAGTTAGGCTAAAAACTCAGTAAGAACATATTCGAAGCAAGATAGTCACAGAAACTCAAACAAGAAACGAGCAGTCCTGCTAATACACAGAACCAAACGAAGAAGTCTAGAAAATTAGGGCTTTCAACATAGGTGAGTTGAAAAGGTAGTAAAATCATATAATCAGTCGAAAGATGCAAGAGATGGAAGTTTAAACATAAGGATTCAGTTTAAACAAAGTTTTAAAAGGAGTTCTGAAAACCCTAATTTTAGAAAAGGTGAAAACCTTTTAAAATCGATGATTCTTGTAAAAGAATACTAAGAACAGTGGAATATACTAAAGAAACAAACTCAAATCGTTTTAAAATTGTATAGATCTAGAAGATGTAGGCAGAAATTAGGGTTTCAGAAGAAACTCAAATAGAGATGAAGGAACCTGTCTAGAATCCCAAGGATCGTAACAAACACAGCATAATTTTGCTTGAAATCGCACTGAAGTAGCTAAGAACAGACAAATAGCAAACCCTAGATGCAAGTCGGCGTGACCCAAGGCCCTTGAAGACCTTAGAGAAGGCAAGCATAGCATTAGAGGAGCCATTGGAGGCTTAGGAGTTGAAGGGAGATCATCGAAGAAGACCGGAGAAGAAGGTCAGCGGTTGAAGGAGCTAGGGTTAGGCTGAGTGGTTGAGAGAGGAGAGGAGATGAGAGAATACAGAGGCGGTGGTATCTGAATAATGAGCTAGGGTTAGGGGTCGTTGGAATTAAAAATGGTAAGAACGGACGAGGGTCGTTGATCTTTTAGATCAACGTCCAAGATTTAATATGGCTTTGGGTCGGGTAGGCGGGTTCAGGGCTTGGGTCGGGTATTTTAAATACGAAATTGGGCTGGGGTTGGTTTAAATTGGGCTACAATTGAAATGCAAATCTGGCTATATTTTAAATAGCCAATTTTTCCTATATAATTTATAATAACTAATAAATAATTTTGTGTACTAAAATGATTTAAAATAGATATTTAATATTTTAAAAATATAGAAGATCAATTTTACGAATATAAATGTAATTATACATTAATGGGGCTAATATTGCAATTATATGCAATTTAGCTTTAAAAATACAAAAATGCAATTATAAAAACGCATAAAAATATTTTAACCATATTTTGGCATAAATATAGAAATTAAATGACTAAATCACCAAAAAATTAATTTGAGGGATAATTATTGGGGGTTTTATGAATAAAAGGGAAGGATATAAATCAATTTAAATCCTTAAAATTTGGGAAAATTATAAAAACCTTGTACATGCTTATAGATGCATATATATATGCTATTTTGAAGGTATTTATGCATATAAAAAATATAGAAAAAAATTGGGTATCAACAGCGACAGTGCGAACGCGAAGAAGGAGAGTCTGATAGCCCAAAGACTGCTCTTCGCGAATGCGAAGGGTGGGATGGCATAACTACACGAACGCGATGGACAGATGCGAACTCGATGAAGGAAGAGATAGAGCTTCGCGAACGCTAGGCGTGTTACGCGAACGTGAAGAAGGAAGATGAGGCGACCAGCAGAGACACTTCGCGAACGCGAAAGGGGCTTTGCGAACATGAAAGGGGCTTCGCGAACGCGAATGAGGATATCAGATACGAGAAACAACAGTTCAAAAACAAGGAAAAATGACCTGTAGCCCACCCGAAACACACCCAAGGCCTCCGGGACCCCGTCCAAACACACAAACAAGTCATACAACCTAACATGGACTCGCTCGAGGTCTCAAATCACACCAAACAACGTCGAAACAACGAATCACACCATGAATCGAACTTAGGAACTTTCATAACTTCCAACTTCTAAAATTCGTGCTGAAACCTATCAAATCAACCCGGAATGACGCCAAATTTTGCAGACAAGTCCAAAATAACATAACGGAGTTGTTCCAACTCTCAAAATCGTATTCGGACCCCGATATTACAAAAGTCAACTATGGGTCAAACTTGTCCATTTTTCAAACTTCAACTTTTCCCAACTTTCACCGAAACGCCTCAAATTACTCTACGGACCTCCAAATCCGTATCCGGACGCACGCCTAAGTCCAAGATCACTATATGAAGCTGTTGAGATCACCCACAACCTATTCCGGTGCCGTTTACTCAAAAGTCCAACTTTAGTCAAATTCTCACCGTTTAAGCTTCCAAAACTAGTTTCCTTCTTCCAATTTGACTCTGAATCATCTGTTAGCTGAATTCAACTATGCATGTGAGTCGATACACATATTATGAAGCTGCTCGTGACCTCAAACTACCGAACCGGACGCAATTGCTCAAAACGACCAGTCGGATCGTTACATATATACAAATCATATACAAAATACAGAAAAAAGACATGTATAAAATTTATATGAAAAATTGTATTTATGTTGTATGATATTGTAGTTATATTTAACTGGGAAGAAATAATATATGAAAGTTGTAAATGAATTATATACTATATAATTAGTTGTATCAAATTTATTTTTACTATATATATATATATATATTGGTGTAGATATTCAAACGGATGTGGATAACACTATCGTAAATACTAAAATGCCGTTGTTTCATTATTCGTGAACAATCATACTTAGCTAACTAAACAGTTTTTTATGTTTTGGCTGCGGAGACGAGGGAGCCTTTGATAATCTTTGGTCCATACAAAGATTAACTAGTATAAAAATTAAAAGGATCAGTAATAAAACTATAGAAAACTAAAATGACTACGACTTTGAATTGAAACTTATATAGACTACGGTAATACCAAAAAACTGTTAGATACCAAAAATATCTAATAAAGATAATTATGTCTTAAAATTAAAAGGATCAGTAATAAAACTATAGGAAACTAAAATGACTACGACTTTGAATTGAAACTTATATAGACTACGCTAATACCAAAAACTGTTAGATACCAAAAATATCTAATAAAGATAATTATGTCTTAAAAATAGATAATACACGCTGGAAGGAGTCTTATTGAAAGAGGAATGGAGAGAAAATTGGAAAAGAATATAATTAAATCTCCTAATTTAAGGCACTCATAATGAATTGTATATAATTTGTAAGCAATATTTATTTAGGGCAGGTGACATACTAGGATAATTTTAATAAATAAATTTCAAATATCATATCGGAAAAATAAAATTCCAAAAAACAAATGTTGAGGACCGCCCATTCAATCTGGAAAGCCCAATATGTCATCTTTTCGGCCTATAAACTTTAGCGGTAAAGATAGTTGCAACTTATCATAGATATTCCAATCTAATTTCTTCTTACGGAAAAAAAATAAAATAAACTTCTTACAACATATTGATTTGACTCCACTAGACGGACTAAACACGGAGTTTCTTGTAGAAAATCTCGTAATTGTTTCCGAACAACTAGACAGAAATCTTTAACCAGAAAGAATTCTTTCAGTTCAGATGAAGAATTTACCTACCATTTAATACTTATTATAATAAGTGAATTTCTATCAGATATTTCTAAATCTATTTTTATTATAATAATTGAATTTTTCTTAGTGTATGAAAAATCAATTTTAAATCAGGTCGTTACTTTGCATTTATTCTAATAGTTTCTCTATGGATTGTCGTAAGAACCACACACACACACACACAAAAAAAAAAAAAAAAAAAAAAAAAAAAAAAAAAAAAAAGTAATTTCTTCACATGCCATTGAGAAGTTAGCTAACATTTAGGTGTTGTTGGGTTCGAAGACAAGATGCGTAGAATTGTAATGCAGGAATTAATTAATAAAGTAGAATGCATGTTTTATTTTGTTGTATATTTTCAAGGAAAATATGAAATAAACATGAAGAGTGTGAGGGCATTTCTGTTATTGATATATTATTTTAATACATATATTTTATTCCGTATTTTATCCTTCCTAAAATAATATATAAATTTCATCATAATTTATGCAAATATCATTTACACTGAAGCAAAAAAAGCAACTAGGGGTGGACGTTCGGTATTTCGGTTCGGTATTTAAGAATTTCGGCTCGGTATTCGGTTTATCAATTGTGTATACCAAATACCATACCAAAAATATTTCGGTACGGTTCGGTATTTCTTATTTTGGTTCGGTACGGTTTCGGTTTAACAATCAATGAATAATCAATGCTAACAGTGCACATGCACAATTGAAATTTTCACTCTAAAAGAATCTGTTTTCCGATATATAACAGTGCACAACTGCACATGGCTGAAACAAGAATAACATATTATATTCTGGCAATTCTGGTTGTAACCCATGTGATAAACAATTCACATGGCTTAAGAATAAGTGAAAAGCAAAAGCTGAACAAGACAACAACTTCTTTACAATCTGGCAATCTGCAGTTGCACGCCAGTATACTGTATATCATATTATACAATATTACAATCTGCATTCTGCACGCCAGTATTAGTATACAAGTGAAAAGCAAAAGCTGGCCAACTGCACAATGCACATTACACAACTATATTAAACAACTTAAACACAGTTGACAGTTCAATACTGCAATCAACTGGCCAACTGCACATTACACAACTTAACACTTAACACAGTACACAATTGAATCTGTACACAACTACACAACACATTACACAACTTAACACTTAACACTTAAACACTGTGCAATAAGTACACAACTACACATTACACAACTTAACACTTAACACTTAAACACAGTGCAATAAAAACACAGTCCAACAAAAAGAGTCTTAACACTTAAACACAATGCAACTGACCAACTGCAACAGTCTTAACAGTCTTAACACTTAAACAGTTAAACATAGTGCAACAAAAACAGAGAGGGCATCCCTCAACAAACAGTCTTAATCCTTAAACATGAATTCTAGGAAGACGCGCAAGACAATGCTTAATATGCTTCCTTAAACCAATTGTTCCATTCCTCTTTGGATTAACATTATATACTTGACCACAATGTTTGCACTCTACTTTGCGAACTTCTCCGTTATCTTCTTTCCCACAAAGTATTCCCAAATATCGGAGCGTTGAGCAGTAGCACGGGGCATGATTGCACTTGAACCTAAAAAAATATAAATCATAAGTTAGAATATTATAGTTTGATGATAATAAAACAAAACTACAAAATATTAAGTATATCATTATCACCAAACAAATAGAGTATTAAACTTACCACTCAAGATGCAAGTTGCAACTATACATCAAACAATGCTAGTAGTGCTTCCAATTATTTTCCATATCTAAAGATAATACGACCAAATATGTCATACAAATGAAAAGGCATGATATATTATTTTGAATTAAAATACACACAAAATATTAAAGCTTACCAAGCTCGAGTTCCTCAAGATACTTCAAGCCTTCTTCAACACTAATAGGATTCTTCTCTTCTCTAAGCCAATCTTGAACACAAATAAGAGCTTTCACACATTTAGGAGTCAATAAACTCCTAAATAAATCAAGAATACGGCCACCAGTGCTAAACGCGCATTCTGACGCCACACTAGAAATTGGAATTGCCAACACATCACGAGCCAACTCCGAAAGAATAGGAAATCTAGGAGCATGTGTTTTCCACCAACTCATGATATCAAATTCTTCACTAAAAGGCTCTTGTTCTTCACTAATGTATTTATCCAACTCTGATTTAGCACCCCCACTTCCATTGTCTTCCTTTTGTTTCTTCAAGCTAAGCTTAGTCCTTATTTTTGATGCACTTATAACACTCCCACTAGGTGTATTAGATGTGTTGTTAGATGAAGTAGAACTAGATGGAGATTGAGGACAAGATTCGGTTGAATACTTTTTTAGATACTCTCCAAACAAAGAATTCATATAAGCATACACCTCAGCATTTATTTTCTTCCCTTTTTCCTCCCCAAAAAGTTCTTCAAGTGCTCCCTCAACATATTCAAATTTGTTACGAGGATCCAAGACGGAAGCAATAAAAATTATTTTATTCATCTTTTCAGGCTCACCCCAATACTTCTTGAACTTTTCTTACATTTGCTGAGCCATTTTTCTCAAATGCTCATCCTCACTAGCTAAACACATTTTCAAATGACAATAAAGTTCAGATACATCCTCAAAATGAGAATTACAAGTGACATAACGTGAACCTGAAACTTTTTTAGTTAGCTCGTGAAATCTTGCAAGAAACTCTATCACATTCCTCACATTCACCCAATCATCAGATTCAAGAGGACCTGCATTACCACCATCTTCACAAAGATGAGAACATTGATAAGCAGAAAATCCATCGTAAAAAAAGATGCAACTTGTCAAAGGCCTTTTCAAAGTGTTGTGCTGTATCCAACATCAAATAGGTGGAATTCCACCTGGTAGGAACATCCAAACACAACGTTTTGGTACATTCTACCTTTACATGTGTACAACACTGTTTAAACTTTAAGGTCCTTGCAGGCGAAGATCTCACATACCTCACAATATTCTAACACGTGTCACAGAAGCATCAAGTTCTTTCAAACCATCTTGCACAATTAGATTTAGTATATGAGCCATGCATCTCACATGAAGATGTTTACCACTCATCATATTAGTTTTCCACATATCTAACTGTTTAGACAATTCTTTGACAGTGACATCATTTGAAGAAGCATTGTCCACAGTAATAGTGAAAACCTTGTCTAATTTCCATTCAAGCAAACAATCCCTAATAGCTTTATCCATCTCTTCACCCTTATGACTAGTGATAGGGCAAAAATTAAGTATTCTTTTATGCAACTTCCAATCCCTATCAATGAAGTGGGCTGTCAAACACATATAATTTATTCTTTGTAATGAAGTCCAAGTGTCTGTTGTTAGGCAAATTTTTGGTTGTGCTTCTCTAAAAGAACTTCTTAGATTTTGCCTCAATTCACCGTAAACTTCATAACAATTCCTTGTTATTGTTCTACGAGAAGGAAGACGAAATAGTGGTTGAGTTTTTCTCATAAACTTCATAAAGCCTTCATTTTCTACAAAGCTAAATGGTAGTTCATCAGTAACTATCATCTCAATTAAGGCCCTCCTAACCACTTTTTGATCAAATTTCCAAATTGATCCTTCATCATTTTGGCAAGATTGAAAATTTATCTTTGTTTATCTTCTGCAAATTTAAGTGGGTATTCTTTGCATCTAAGCAAATGATTCTTCAATCCTGTTGTTCCATTCTTAGATGAATTAGCAGCATAAGCTTATTTACAATATCGACACCGTGCTTTCCCAACCCTATTAACCTCAAATTTATCAAAATAGTTCCAAACGTCAGACCTAGGTTGCATTGCTTTCCTTTTCTTGGAATCTTGAGTATCAATGGTGTTGGTGTTACTATCTACCGTAATAGGTAAACTTTCACTAGAACCAACATCACTTACTTTACTTGTATCTTCCATCTATACAAAATTAAACAAATATAAACATAAATTAACAATCAACAAATTAACTACCTTGCTATCAGTAATGCTGAGAGAATGTAAATATGAGAGTGCACTTTTAGATTTTAGTTATTTCAAACTAGCTATAAGTAGCTTAAACTACCATGTTTCTGCTATAACGAATTAACAATATCTTTCCAACAGATACAGTAGCAGTCTAATGTAACTGCAGCTAAGCAAAAGCTAAAAAGACTAAAGAAGCTATTAACAATATCCTTTTCTAGCCATCTATAAATAAATAAAAAACCATGGCCATTACTACTCAAGTGACAAGTCCACAATTATTTAAATCTTTCCAAACCAGCAACCATAAGAATGTCACAACAAAGAAGACTAACAGTGAATTCACTCAACTGTCATCATCCTAAAGTGTCTATCATAAGAAAAATGCAAGGAAAGTTCTAAAAATCAGACCTAAACAAAGTAATCATATGGTAAGCCTAATACATAGTCGTGTACTCACAACTGTTATTATACAAGCAAATGAATTAAACAGCATGAACGTGATACAAATGATATTTTTCTACTAAAGGGAAAAGCTCAGAACAACAGTTCATTCAATCAGCAGTACAACCAAAAGAAAACGAAACATACCTTTGAAATTGAAATTGAATCGAGCTCGGAACACTGGAATAGGACAGCAGCGTCTTCGACACTTCGTTTGCCCGGAATTTGTGAGGAGTGAGGAATCGAATCGAGCTGGAAATCGCCGCCTATAACCCTAAATTAGTTTGATGCAAAAAATCAGAAATTAAAAAATTTATGCGTCTGAACTCTGAACTCAAAAAGTTCAAAACTTAAAAATATAAAAACTCAGCAAAAAACCTCAGAGAGTACTGGGATGAGAATGATATGAGATGAGACTTACAAAACTTACAAAAGTAGTGAAGTTAACCGGTGAAAATGAGATGAGACTCGAGATCGACTGTCGACTGGTCATAAGTCGTAACTCGTAGACTCGCAGTCGATTCTCGTCTTCTCGATGATATCCTAAGCCCTAATGGCTAATGCCCTACTTTGATTCAGAATTTCAGATGCCTAATTTGATTCTCGACTATTAGACTGTCTATTAGAGTCAAAGGAAGAGTAATGGGCTTGGGTATTAACTAACTTGGGTAATTGATGAGGATTGGGCTTGGGAGTTGGGGGAGCTGGGCCTAGGTGGGACGCCAGGATGGTATGGGCTTAGTCTAATATATATTAAATAGGTAATTAGGCTTAGATATAGTCATATATATTATATAGGCTCACCAAATTTTCGGTATTTTGGTTTACCGAAATTGTAAAATTATAATACCGAAAACAGAACCGAAATACCGAAAATCCAGTACCGAATTAGATCGAAATACCGAAAAAACTGAAACCGAAATACCAAATTAATTTGGTTCGGTTCGGAATTCGGTTTTTCGGATTTTATGCCCACCCCTAAAAGCAACCAACCCAACAATGTATTAATTAATTGTAATTAAACTTTCTTATTCCACAACCACACGAGCTAGTGAAAAACTATAGTGGAGGTCCACTTCCAGACTATCGTTAGTTCTCAGTAAGGGTGTCTAACAGGTAGGCCATGCCGGGCTAGGTAGGAAAAATTAGTAACTGTATGGGTTGATGTCAGGTCCGATTACGGGTTGGGGATTATCGGGTTTAACGGATTCGGGTTTATCCGGGTAAAAAATAAACCGTAAGGGTTACGGGTATAAGGGGCCGGGTCGGGTTAGTGTAATTTTTAATTTTTTTAATATTTTGTATAATTATTGTAAGTTACATTAATATAAAGTAAAAAATATAAAGAATAAAAGAAGATGAGAAAAAATTGCACTTATAAATTGCAAGTGCTACATTTATTTCAAAATTACAAATTGAAGTTTGCATTTAACAAGTAAATTAACGAAAAAAGAGTAAAACTAAATTTTCATGCATAATAATACTTCAAAATAATCTAACAAACTAAAACATTAAGCATAAATATGTCTAAATTTTAAAATAACACAAATTGTCTCAAATCAACTTAAATACGAATTTCTGGAGGACGCTCAAGACAACTCTTCATATGCTTCCTTAAACAGCCCGTGCCACACTTTGGACGAAGATTTAAGACTCGATCACAGTTCTTGCACTTTACTTTGTGAATTTCTTCATTTTCTTCTACCACCTCAAAGTGTTCCCAAACATATGAGCGCACTCTAGAAGTACGGGGCATGATTTAACTTAAATTGAGAAATTGAGATTGAGAAATGAGAGATGAGTGAAGAAATGAAGAAGGGGGGTGTATTTATAGTTTTACAAAGGGTTAAATTTGTAATTACAAAAAGTGTTAATTTCTTTAAAAAAAAAGGCCCAAAAAGGGCTAATTGTGCAAATCAGTCATTGGGCAACGGCTCCTTGGCAGGTGACCGTTGCCAACGGTAACCAAATAAGCCAATCAACAAGTTTTTGTTTTAAAAAAAGAAACTAGTCATTAACCGGTCTGGGTCGGGCCGGTCCGGGCTGGTTTAACCGGTTCTACAATATTTTTGTTGACCGGATTTGACCGGTATGGGTAACCAGTTGAAAATAGGTGAACGGACCAAACCCCCTACCCCTTTAACCCAACCCCACTCAGCCCCCTGGTACCGATCCAGGCCGGTTTCAGTTTTAACCGTAATCCAATCTGGGCCGGTCCGATTACGGTTAAACCCGGCCTGTTAGACACCCTTAGTTCTCAGGTGTGCAAAACTTAAACTGAAGGTGTACCATCATTCAACTCTCTGAAATTCTATAAGGATTTTACACAAATATACGATCAAATTCGTTGTTTACTTTTTATAGTGAATATATATATATATAATCAAGAGTTTCTATAATTAAACAGAACAGTTCTAGGAGGAACATTAGTCACTAATTGAGTTAATTAAATTTATTTTGAAATATTTTTCTTAATTATTTTTCAGATTCTAATGTAACATCTTTTTAAAAAGTTTTCTGATCAACCATTATTAAGTGATACCTGATTATTGTCTATTGGAAGCAAAAAAAATGGTTGCATTATTTTCCTGACAATTTGATTTCAATTCGGAGTAAGACGACGAGTGGGAAATAAGTTAGTTTTCTTGGTCGGGAGGTCAATCTTAGAGTTTATCCACGGAGGTAGAGAGAAGATATTTTGGGAGAGAAAATCATTGTTGTATTGATTTTATCGAAATATATATGTCCAGTAGCAGTAGCAACTTATAATTAATTCACTTAATTAACTAATAACCAACTAATGGTACAGTTCATATCCAGTTGTCAACTAACTACTAACCACTTAATTTGTTTAACTAACTACTAATGTTAACTAACTATTAATCTCAATACTCCCCCTCAAGTTGGAGGGTGTAAGATGTTAAGAACTCCTAGCTTGCCTGACAACTATACATGTTGAACTTTCTCAAGACCTTTTGTCACTAGATATTCTTGTTATTTTTTAGTGCCCACATAATGAGTCTTCAACTTTTCTTCTTTGATCTTGTCTCATATAAAGTGACAATCAATCTCTATGTTCTTAGTTCATTCACGAAAAATAAGATTTGCTACAATTTGAAGTGCTGCTATACTATCACAAAACATGTATACTGGTTGCTTGATCTTCACTCCAAATTATGCAAATACCCCTAAGAGCCATACTACTTCTGAGGTTGCAGTAGCTAGACTTCTATATTCTTCTTCAGCTGAGCTTCACGACACAACTTGTTGCTTTTTTGACTTTCAAGAGATCAAAAAATTGCCAAACATTGACTAAGAATCCTGTAACTGACCTTTTAATGTTGGGGCATGCTGCCCAATCTGCATCATAGAAATAAGTGAGGCTATCTGCGACTCCACTATTCATCATTATTCTCATTCCTGGTTCTAACTTTATATATTTCACAATCCTTATTGTTGTATCTAGTGTGACCTCTTTAAAGCTTGCATGAACTGGCTAAGTGTCTATACTACAAAGCTTATGTATGGCCCTGTGATTGTCAAGTATAGCAACCTCCCTATCAGTCTTTGGTAGGCTGTCACATCTGCCAATGGTTCATCCCCTGAAACTCCTATGTGTTTGTCATGTTCCACTGAAGTGAACTTCTGGTTGATATCCAAAGGTGTTGAGACTGGTTTGACTCCTCCCATTCCTAAGTTAGATATCAACTGCAATGCTTATTTCATTTGGTTCAACAATATGCCCCTATGTTATCTCAACACCCCTATCCCAAGAAAGAACTTCAGTTCTCCAAGATATTTCACCTTAAACTTTTGATGCAACACCCTATTTGTCTCTTGAATAAGGCTATCACTATTTACTGTGATCAATAGATCATCTACATATACTAGCACTACAACTATGTCACTCTTTTCTCTTTTAGTGAACATAGAGTAGTCATGTAATCTTTGACAGTAGCCTGTATCAACCAATGCCTCTAACAGTTTTATGTTCCACTGTCTTAAAGCGTGCTTCATACTATATAAGGATTTCACTAGTTTACACACCTGTCTCCCATGTTTCCAGAAACCTTAAGGAAGCTCCATCTAAACTTCCTCAAACAAATCTCCCAGTAAGAATGCATTATACACATCCATGTGGAAAATGTTCCAGTTCCTTGAGGCTGCCAATGCTATGACAGACCTGGTTGTCACCATTTTAGTGATTGGTGAGGATGTTTCATGATAATCCAACCCCTCCTTTTGGATTCAACCTTTTTGCAATTAATCTTTCTTTAAACCTTTCAACTTCATCATCAGCTTTATATTTTATCTTCTTCACCCATTTTGATTCAATTACATTCTTGCTTTTGGAAAGATCATCTATTTCCTATATATTATTATCTTCTAAGGCCTTGATTTCCAGCTTCTTGGCTTCTACCCACCTATCATCGTTTGAGGCTTGCTAAAATGTTTGTGGCTCTATGATTGTTGAAATACATGGTACAAAGTTTCTGCCTTGTGCAGATAGCTTGTGATAGGAAATGCAGTTTAATAGTGGATACATAATGGCCTTTTGCTTCCCTTTTTAACATAATCTTCAAGCCATAGGGGTGCTTTATTGATCTCCCAGATCTTCTCAGGTTAGTTTCTGTTAAGCTAGCATCAGGGGCTTCGGCTCCTTAATTAGCTTCTGCTAATTCACTATCAAACACTTCACCTTCTTCTTAATTTCTACATTTTTAAGATCTTCAATAGAATTATCATCAATTATATGTACTATATCAATATCAGCTTGACTAGGAACTGTATTGTGTACATCTTGACTTTCAACTGCATCATTAGCATAAGATGAATTAGGAGCTGCATTGTGCACATCTTGATTTCCATGAGCTTATATGTGGCCTGTTTGATTGTCCTATTGGTGAGCTACCTAATTATCAGAATATCTCCCCCTATTAGGAGTTGCATCAAACAAAGGACAAGAAGAATCAGGAAAGAACATGTGAGAACTAGCTTCAAGTGACTGAGCAAATGAGAATATGTGCTCTTTGAAGACAACATCTCTGCTCACAAAGAATTTGTTTCTGCTGAGATCCAAAAGTTTGTAGCCCTTTTGAGTTGTAGAGTAGCCTAAAATGATTGTTGCTCTTACTCTAGCGCCAAGCTTGTCATCTCCGACAACAGTTGTGGCATAGCAAAGGCACCCAAATCACTCGCAAATGATCAATGGAGGGTGGCTTTCCATGTAACAATTCATGAGGTGATTTTCACTGTAGAACTTCAGTTGGCAACCTATTGATCAAGTAGACAACCCCTTCTACACATTCTCCCCAGTATCTAGTAGGAACTTTGGTTTGAAACTTCAATGCTCGAGTAATGTTTAGGATGTGCCTGTGCTTCCTCTTAACTACCCCATTCTTCTAAGGGGTATACACACAACTGCTTTGATGAATTATGCCATATGAATTGAACAAGTAAGTACATATTTTATTAAAGAATTCTATTCCATTATTAGTCCTAACCACCCTTAGAACAAAGAAAACTGAGTTTTTATTAAGAAAAGAAATATTTTGAATACAGTAGCAACACCACTCTTCATTTGCAACAGGTAAACCTATGTGAATCTGGTATGATCATCTACAATAGTAAGAAAAAAATACTTTCTATCATGAGTAAGTATCCTGTAAGGACCCCATACATCCATGTTAATCAATTCTAATGGCTTCTCGCTAACAGTATGATTGGAAAGAAACAATAACCTGCTTTGCTTTGCTAGTGGGAAGGTAGAACAATCTTTATTGACAGCTATGTCTAAATATTTATCTTGTAGAAATAATGTGTCCTAGTCTACGATGTCAAAGACTATTGTCTACTGACTTTTCTTGTACTACTGCACTCTTCACTAAATGCTTCATATTATTGCAACTATTTCTTTACCTCACAATGTATAGACCACCTTCCTCCTTACCAATCTCCCTCACTTTGCCACTGAAGAGATTCTGAAAAATGCAAAAATCAGAAGAAAAAAAAAATAGGGCAGCACAAGAGAGACTTTTGGTTAGCTTAGATACAAATAACAAATTATATCTGAAATCTAGAATATATAGCACATCTTTAGCCCTCATACTCTGAAGGAAATCAGAAATTCCTATGTGTGTTATGTTGGACTTAGCTCATTATGTAAGTAAACTTCATCCTTGGAACTCAATTCACTAACATTTGTTAAGGTATTAAATGAGGCAATAATATAGTGAGAAGCACCAGAGTCTATAATATATTAAGCAGTATCTACGTCTGCCATAAAAGATATGGCAATACTTGCCAAATTAGCTTGAGGTCCTGTAACTTCCTTGTTGACACTCAACATACCAATGATCTGATTGTACTGTCTTCTGTGAAAAAATATCCACCTTTTGCAGATTCACCAATAACCTCACCTTCCACTACCTGAGGTTTCTTGTCTACTATATTGTTCCCAACTGTATTATTAACAACAAACTTCTTCTTTGCCTTAAAGTAGGCTGGGTAACCAATCAGTTTATAACAATTCTCCTTTAAGTGCCCCTTCATATTATAATACTCACATTGCATATAAGGCTTCTTTCCTTTGTATGGTTGTCCACGACCTACATATATATCCATGGGATCAATCTTCCCTATTAAAGGTCAAAAAGATTGCGACCTTTGACTCTCATCCTTTATAATCATAGAATATGCTTGATTGAAACTAAGCTTTGCTGTTTTGATGAGTATTTGCCTGCGATGCTACTCATATGACTCATTGAGACCACTGAGAAATTGAAGTAGTCTTTCACGCTGCAAATGTTTAATGCAGACCTTTGATTTAGGACAATCACAACTTGGATGGGGAACTAGGGCATCATACTCTGCCCAAAGCTCTTTCACTTTGGTAAAATAAGTTGCTACTGAGTCAGTTCCTTGTAAAATTTTGGCAATTTTCCTGTGTAGCTAGAATATGCATGCACGATTCACCTTATCAATGCGTTCCATCATTTCCTTCCAGACTAAACGAGCATTTGATGCGTACAACCCCACTAAGCAAGTCCATCAATACCGTGTTCATAATCCAAGACAGAACAATTTCATTGCAAATTTTCCAATCCTTACAAAATTCAGTCCTAAATTAGTCCTTTCTACACGTACCAGTCACCAACCCCAAGTTTTCACTTAGCTTGAAGTGCAATTTGCACCGACCTTTGCCAAAGCCCATAATTTTCAGATCCTATCAATTCACTGGAATTAGGATCGATCCAGGTATATCAGAAGGATGAACATACAATGGATGTGTGTGATCAATTTTCTCTTCGATTTCATCATCGTTCGCTATTATCGCAGAACAAAGGAAAATCACAGTAGAGAAGAAATTGAAGAAGAGCAAGACATAAAATTGATAACTGAAATCTCACAACGAGCGTATGACCCAGTCACTACTCTGATACCATGTTAGTTTCCCCAGTCTGGAGCTCAATCTCAAAGTTCATCCATGGAGTTAGATAGAAGATATTTTGGGAGAGAAAGTCACTGTTGTATTGATTCTATCGGAATGTATATCTACCACTACTAGAAATCCGGTAAAAAGCGACCACAAAAAGCGACTAAAGTTGGTCGCTTATAGGCCTAAAAGCGACCAAAAAGCGACCAAACATGTCTGGTCGCAATATTGATGGTCTCTAAGGTAAAATGACCAAATATTCCGGGTAAAGACTATAGCGACCAACTTTGGTCGCTTTATTATTTTAATAATATAATTTTGGCGACCAAAGTTGGTCTCTAAATGTAAAATACGTTATTTATTTATTATTAATCATAAAAAAGCGACCAACTTTGGTCTCTAATCCAAATATTATATTTTAAAATCTGAAAAATAGAGACCAAGATTGGTTCAATTCATATCCTAAATGTTCCATTCATATCCTAAAGGTTCAACTCATATCCACAAAAGTTCAAGTCATATCCTAAAATTTTAATTTATAAACTAAAATTCCAATACATAAACTAATATCCTAAAGGTTCAATTCATATCCTAAAGGTTCAACTCATATCCACAAAAGTTCAAGTCATATCCTAAAATTTTAATTTATAAACTAAAATTCCAATACATAATCCTAAACGTGCAACTCTTAGGGTTTCTTCTCTTCAAACAATTTCTTCCCCAAATTAGTAGGTAAAACTAAATATTTTGGACTAAATGTATTAATAAGAACCCTAAAAATACAAATAATATATAACTTTGAACCTTAATATAGTTGAGCTAACTTTGAACCCTAACATGGAGAAATTAAACCCTAATATGGAGAAATTAACTTTGAACCCTAGCATGGTTGAACAAATAATATATAACTTTGAACCCTAACATGGATAAATTAAACAAAATCACTGTATTTCGAAAAAAACAAAGAAAGAAGAAAGAAACCTACCTTGGGAATGGAGGCCGCCGGCGGTTGAGCTGCTACGGTCGGTGGTCGTCGGTGGCGTGGGTGGCGCCGCTGCTGCTGGGAGTCGGAGGGGAAGGGGGTTTGAGTGTGAGAGAGAAAAGAGAGATTTTGGGAATTTTTTTTTGAAAGAATGGGAGGGAAAACCCGATTTTTGACACTGGAATTAAAAATAGCGACCAACTTTGGTCGCTATTTTGGTAGCAAAATAAGTTTTGACCTTTTGACCAAAATAGCGACCAAAGTTGGTCGCTATTTCTAAAAAAATTAAATTACTTTTAATTCAATTTAAAATTATGTACATATGTAGTATAAATTTAGGATTTTAATTCAATTTAAGCTATATATATATATAATAATTGATATAAGTCGAGACGTTTTAATTTATTGTTAATATATATACATGCATATGAGTAGGTTATAAATATATATTAATTGATATAAGTCAAGACGTTTTAATTTATTGTTAATATATATACATGCATATGAGTAGGTTATAAGTCGATGAATCAATTTACAAGTGTATCAATACCTAAAAGAACCCGTCCCTGTGTTCCGAGCGCTTCATGTTCTTATATATATATATATATATATAGACACACTATATACTATATTATACTATATATATCGAATATACCTTGATATATAATACACTTAGTATATATACTATACTATACTATACTATACTATACTATACTATACTATACTATGCACTAAGTATTAGTGCATTAGCTAATATTATATCGAATATAGCTTATATATATATATATATATACACTATACTATATATATAGTATAGTGTATTATATAATACACTATACTATACACTTAGTATATATATACTATACTATACTATGCACTAAGTATTAGTGCATTAGCTAATATTATATCGAATATAGCTTTTATATATATATGCATATGAGTAGGTTATAAGTCAATGAATCAATTTACAAGTGTATCAATACCTAAAAGAACCCGTCCCTGTGTTACGAGCGCTTCATATTCTTATATATATATATATATATATATATATATATATATATATATATCGAATATACCTTGATATATAATACACTTAGTATATATACTATACTATACTATATTATGCACTAAGTATTAGTGCATTAGTTAATATTATATCGAATATAGCTTATATATATATATATATATATATATTAACAATAAATTAAAACGTCTCGACTTGTATCAATTAATATATGTATATATATATATATATATATATATATATATATATATATATATATATATATATATATATATATATATATATATATATATATATACATATATTAATTGATACAAGTCGAGACGTTTTATATATATATATAGCTTATATACTATATACTATATTATACTATATATATCGAATATACCTTGATATATAATACACTTAGTATATATACTATACTATACTATATTATACTATACTATACTATGCACTAAATATTAATACTATACATACATACATATATTAATTGATATAAGTCGAGACATTTTAATTTATTGTTAATATATATATAGGTTATAAGTCGATGAATCAAATTACAAGTGTATCAATACCTAAAAGAACCTGTCCCTGTGTTCCGAGCGTTTCATGTTCTTATATATATATATATATATATATATATATATATATATATATATATATATATATATATATATATATATAGACACACACACACGCTTCGTAGTACTGCTTAACTGCATATATAGCATGTTAGAGTATATTTTAGTCTATTCATCCTTTGTATTACAAAAGTGTTAGCGGGTTACATTTATATTATTTAGATAGTAAATACAAAAGTGATTTTTAATTTTGACCATTGTTGACCTGAAAAGAGACCAACTTTGGTCGCTAAATATACATAAATTTAAATTAGCGACCAAAGTTGGTCGCTAAATTTAAATCAAATTTATTTATATTTTATATAATATTTAAAATAATAATATAATTGTTAAACGTTAGAACTCGATCCCAGATTAGCGACCAAAGTTGGTCTCTATTTTCGTAAGCGACCAACTTTGGTCGCTAAATTTGAATTATATTTTTTTATATTTTATAATTTTTTTTAAATAAAAATATAATTATTAAAATTTTATAATTGGGTCCCATTTTAGCGACCAAAGTTGGTCGCTATCTGCTTACCCCTTAATTAGCGACCAACTTTGGTCGCTAATTTAAGTTATATTTATTTATATTTTATAATTTTTTTAAAATAATATTATAATTATTATAATTATATAAGTGGGTCCCCCTGTAGCGACCAACGTTGGTCGCTAATCTCAGTATACCTTTGACCAATCAAGTCTGACCAGTCCGGTCAATATTTTGACAAAATTAGCGACCAAGTAGCGACCAACCTTGGTCGCTAATGTATATCAAATAATTATTTTATTATTTTCGCCAATTTAGCGACCAACTTTGGTCGCTTGTCTTGACAGACCAACTTTGGTCGCTAAAGTTTGGTCCCTTTTTTCCGGAATTCTAGTAGTGATACGGTATCAACTTATAATTAATTTATTTAACTAACTAATAACCAACTAATGGTATAGCTCACATCCAGTGTCAACTAACTACTAACTACTTAATTTGTTAACTAACTACTAATCTCAACAAAATGCTTAGTTGATACCTTGTAAGTAGAGCGTTAAGCCATGTCAATGTTAAGTGAAGAACTATTGTACTTGAATGGTAAATACTTACTCATATTAGGTATTTACACAAAATCATATTAATTTATTGTCGTTAAGTAATTTAATGATGTAACAATATATATCAACTTATCATAATTAAGTGTTAGAAGTCTATATATACACATATATCATGCAATTATAGTTTGATGTAATTATTAGGTTTAAGTAAGTTTACTGTTCTTGATTAGCGAACAATAAATAAAAATTAGGTTACTAGCTATGGACTCAAAAACAGGACCTTGAAAAATATTGCATTGTGAGAATTGTTTCTTCTAAGAACTAATCATGGAATCTATTTCCATCTTACAACGTTTGATCTTTTTGTTTACTTTTTCAATACAAAATGATTTCAAAATACATCCACTAAATAGAATAGATGATCAATTCAATGTAAGGAGCTAGAATAAATCATAGGATTGTTCCATCAATGTGATTCTACGTAGTGGAAAGATATTTTAATGAATGTAGTTCTGCACTATATTTAGTAGTTTGGTTAAATCATCATCCTGTATACTCCACATCTCTCTCAGTTACGTAAGCCAAGTTTTCATAGCTTACATATATCAAACGAATCTAATTTAATTATTTGATCTTATTAGGATCATTTCTAATCTCTATTAACGCTCTCCCACCTTAAACATTTAAAATCCTACACTGTACAAGAATTTTAAATTGTACCCCATTACTGTTTTTTTATGCATTATTTAATTCATTGTTTATTCAATGAATATATACCCTACAATTAAATATACTATCGGAGAAAAGATTTGTTTTTATTATTTCGTTTTACGTAAGAGCCAAGTGCCTAAGCATATGACCTCACATCAATTAATTCAGTGTACTACAAACATATTCATATTTGCCCCAAATGCTTAAAATATTTTGGGTTATTTCAAAATTAATGTTTTATCAGTTACATCTAAAAATAGAAAGGGGACAGAATAGGCATACATGCAAAATTAAAAACAGATGAAAAGAAAAGAAGACTTGAATTCTTTTTCAAAGCCATCACGTTGACCATCCAGATACACTGCATTAAAACTTTGGTCTAAATAGAAGGTTCTTTTACACGTGAGAACAGTTCTGGGCCCTATGATATTCCACGTGGAAAATTCTCCACTTTCTATTTTTCAAAACTAAGACCAAACTGTTTGAACCCCTTTATAAGCGCCAATTTACTTACCCACCTTAGTCCATTCTGCATGAAATAAACATGGATGAAGAGCCAAGCCATGGCAGAAAAATGGACACTAAAAATGGTGGAAGTGGCGGAGAGATAAAATATCGAGGCGTCCGAAGGCGGCCGTGGGGCAAGTTCGCTGCGGAGATACGCGATTCTGCTCGACAGGGGGCTCGGGTATGGCTAGGGACATATAACACAGCTGAAGATGCAGCAAGAGCTTATGATAGGGCAGCTTATTCAATGAGAGGTCATTTAGCTATACTTAATTTTCCTGAGGAATATAATTTGCCTTGTAGCTCTTCACATTTTTATTCTGGTTCTTCATCATCAAGGGAAGTTCTTGAATTTGAATGTTTGGATGATAAGTTGTTAGAGGAACTTCTTGACTGTGATGAGCAAAACAAGAGGAAATAAAGATGACCTCAATGTTCTGGTCTCTATTTTCACTATGAAAAATTGAGCTTTTTAATTACCTAAAATCACATTATTCTGTTCCTTGAGCCGATGGTCTATTGGAAAGAGCTTTTCTATTTGCACATGAGTATTATTTGCGTACACACTACTCTCTCCGAACCCTACCGTGGGATTACACTGAGGATGGGGTGGTTTGTTTTTTTTTCTTTTTCTTTTGGGTTCCCTTTCTCTTTTTATTATTTTAACTTTTTTTACTTTTTTTTTTTTTGGGGATTTGATTTTTGAAAGAAGCACGCAACCTGCGGTTGAAATGCTTGTAACACTATTGTACTATCTATCCTTTGCAATGCAAATGATGAATGGTCAAGAAAAGTCTTTGTGATCATAAATATTGCCATTTCTCTCAAACAAAATTTTGATGTTTCTTCCATTTTTGTCAGCTATACTACTGACAAAAGAACCAAGTTGATAAAAACTTGTGGCCCTTGATAATTTCTCCATTAGGTTGACTTTTGTTAGCACTTTGCTTGCTGACAGCTAATAATATTTGAGTTTATGTCCAAAAATTCTACACTTGTCACATTTGGGTGTTTCATATGTTGGGACAAACTTTCTCATAATAGTGTGCATGCGCTGTGTCTCTATGTGTGTTAAACATTTATTTTTCTATTTATGTGTGTTAATTCTTTGCCACAACATGAATTATAAATGGCATTTGGACATATATCTGTGTATGCTAATGTCGTATTGAAGCTGCTGGACAATAATAGGGTGGGCATAAATACCGAGAGATCCAAAAACCTGGACCAAATTAATTCAGTTCTTTAGTATTAGGTACATTCTTCAGTATTAGTATCAATACTTAGGTTCTTCAGTTCGGTATTCGGTATTAGAGTATCGGTATTTTTATATTTCGGTCAATATCGAAATACCAAACCTTTTAAGTATATATATTACAACTATATTTATGTTTGGCTCAAGCCCTTGTCCATTTTGTAGTTCAAGTTAGTCTAGTACCACGTGGCAGAATGTGATTAGTTGGTCCTATTTAGTTGAGTTAACTCAGGTTTGCTAGAAGCTAATTATTCCGGAAGCTACTTAGAAATGGTTTTCTGTCAGTTTGGTATACTTCTAAAGTTTCCTGTTTATTATCCAGAAGTTGTATTCATTATCTTAATACTTTATGGTTTTATGCTTGTTAAAGTCATTAGCTTAGAGGTAGTATCGTTTTACTGCTATCAGGTTGTTGCACTAGTTAGGCTCGTATGCAGTCCATTTCGTTATTCTTTGTTAGTAGCAACTATGAGATAACTGGCAGTTTAGAATAGCACTGGTTGCTACTGCTCGTTAGCTAATATTGATGTTCCTTTAAAAAGACATAATTCCGTTAATGTATTAAATCAAAACCCTACCGACTCAACAAGAATATCTAACCGAACATCTTTGGTGCGATATTTACTATATACAATTGATTAAACTGCCACGACCCAAGTTCTCCCTCCGTAAATTGTTATGACGGCACCTATTCTCTACGATTAGGTAAGCCTAGCAATTTGCGGAAATGAAACGGAAACATAAAAAAGACTTAATATTTTAACAGGTAAATTTAATTAAGAAGTTTAGATGCCGCTCGACATATACAATAAACACTCTCGAACTGAATATAAGTACTACCAAAATCTGGAATATCATGAGTCACAAGCTACAGAAGTAAATAGTGCTTCTAAACTCCAGAAAACTATCAACGAAGAAAATACAAGAAGCCTATAACTTAAGGAAGAGTAGAGATGGACTTCTAGGTCTGCGGACGCGGCAGATATACCTCGAAGTCTCTAAGATCACCTCGCCTCACTGGAAATATGGCTGAGAAGAGGTACCTGGATCTGCACACGATAAACAAGTGCAAGAAAGGACATGAGTACACCACAACGGTACCTAGTAAGTGTCAAGCCTAACCTCGACCGAGTAGTGACGAGATCAAGTCAGGTCCCTATTGGTTTATATATATATAATAAGATAAAATAGTATGAAATATCACAATAAAGATAAATACTAACAGTCAATGAAAATGAAATCACAGAAAAATATCAATTCAGTACACAAGATAGCAACAGGGGATCTCCTGGGATACCGTCCTGTAGTCCCAAACGTAAATGTATAGAGTATCTCTCGGAATACCGTCCCGTAGTCCCAAATGTAAATGTGCAGGGGAGTCTCCCGGAATACCGTTCCATAGTCCCAAAGTAAATATCCAGTACAAGGGGTCTCCCGAGATACCGTCCTGTAGTCCCAAATATAAACGTGCAGGGGGATCTCCCGAAATACCGTTACGTAATCCCAAAGTAAATACACAACTCATTCAATATAAACAACAGTTTCAACAAGGAAAATCTACATTTCTGATTAAGTTCGTATCAAAGAAGACAGGTAATTCTTACTCTAAACATGCTACACAGAGTCCAGGTAGGCAGTTAAAGCAGTTAAGGCATGTAAGCGCGCTTTCCTAACTAAACAGGATGGCTACATATACTAGTATTGCTCAATAGAAGAAAAACATAGATATTTACTTAATGAAAATGGGGTTTTTCCACAAATAGCCCGTGTACGCACTCGTAACCTCACGTACACGACATCATATATCAAACAGTACCAAATCATAAGGGGAGTTCCCCACACAAGGTTAGGCAAGACACTTACCTCGAATCAAGCTCAAATCAATCCGAAATCACGCTCTTGCCACATGTTTCCAACACCAAGTGTCCCAAATCTAATCAAATCAATTACATAACATAAATATAGCTACAAGCAACTAATTTAGCTAATGAATTCAAAGCTAAGGTAAGAAAATAGGAAAAAGCCCAAAAATCCTCCATGGTCCCACGTCTCGGAATCGGGTAAAAGTCACAAATTATGAATACTCGTTCACTCACGAGTCTAACCGTATAAAATTCACTCAAATCCGATACCAAAATCTCGACCAAAATCCTAAAATTCGGCCTAAGAACCTTTCTCAATTTTCCCCAATTTTTTCACCCAAATCCCAAATTAAATGATGAAATTAAGCTTAGATTAATGAGATATAATAAAAAAGGAGTGAGGAATCATTACCCACAAACTCCATCCGAAAATCTCTCCAATTTTTGCCTTTTACCGAGCTCTCAATCAAAATTTGAAGCTATGAACTCAAACCCTCAATTTCTCTCTTTTTATGCCCAGCGATTTCCACTTATGCGGCTAGAGCTCCGCACCTGCGGAAATTCATTAACTCCCCAAATGCCGCACTTGCGCTCACTCTTCTGCAGATGCGGTTCCTCTTCTGCGGTTTTTGTGTCGCATCTACGACCATTGGCCCTCATGCCTCAAACCGCACCTGCGACCCCTTCTTTGCTTTTGCGGAGCCGCACCTGCGGGCTTCCCACCATAGGTGCGAAAACACCAGAACTAGCCAACTTCAAATTTTGCTCAAGACCAAATTTCCATTCGTTACACACTTGAAACTCAACTGAGGCCCCCGGGACCTCAACCAAACATACCAACCAATCCTAAACATGATACGAACTTAGTCGAGCCTTCAAATCATATCAAACAATGCTAAAACAACGAATCACCCTTCAATCCAAACTTAATGAACTTGAAATTTCAAAATTCTACAACTGATGCCGGAACTGACCAAACCACGTCCGATTGACTCTAAATTTTGCACACAAGTCATATTCAACAGTATGGACCTATTCTAACTTCCGGAATCGGATTCCGACCCCGATATCAAAAATTCCACTATCGGCCCGGAACTCCAAAATTTCGACTTTCTCCATTTCAAGCCTAAATGAGCTGCAGACCTCAAAAACACAATCCAAACACGTCCATAAGCCCAAAATCACCCAACGGAGCTGACGGAATCAACGGAATTCTATTCTGGAGCCGTCTTTATACTATTCCGACTACGGTCCAAATTCTAAGACTTAAGCTCTCATTTAGGGACTAAGTGTCCCAAAACACTCCGAAACTCAAAACGAACCATCCCAGAAAATCACAATAGCAGAAAAAGACACGGGGAAAGTAGTTAATAAGGGATCGAGGCGTTAATGGATAAAATGATCGATCGAGTTGATACATCCTCCTGCTCTTAAAACATTCATTCGTCCTCGAACGATCATCGAGACATACCTGAAGTGGTAAAAAGATGAGGATAACGGCTGCATATATCTTGCTCAGTCTCTCAAGTCGTCTCCTCAAGCGGCTGACCCCGCCACTGAACCTTTACTGATACAATGCTCTTTGACCTTAGCTTTCGAACCTGCCTGTCCAATATGGCCACTAGCTCCTCAACATAAGATAGATCCTTGTCTAACTAGACTGAACTGAAATCTAACACGTGAGGCGGGTCACTGTGATACCTCCGGAGCATCAAAACATGAAATACCGAATGAACTCCTGCCAAGCTGGGAGGTAATGCAAGCTTATAAGGAACCTCCCAACACGCCGCAACACCTCAAATGGGCCAATAAACCTTGGGCTCAATTTGCCCCTCTTTCCAAATCTCATAACGCCCTTCATAGGAAAAAACCAAAGCAAGACCCTCTCTCTAACCATAAATGAAACATCGCAAACCTTCCGGTTCTCATAACTCTTTTGTCTGGACTGGGTTGTGAGAAGTCTATCCTGAATAACATTAACCTTCTCCAAAGCGTCTTGAACCAAGTCTGTGCCCTATAATCTACCCTCGCCCAGATCAAACCAACCTAACGAGGATCTACACCCCTACCATATAGAGCCTCACACGGTGCCATCTGAATGCTGGACTGATAACTGTTGTTGTAGGCAAACACCGCAAATGGCAAGAACTGATCCTAAGAACCTCCAAACTCCATCACACATGCACAGAGTATATCCTCAACAATCTGAATAATGCACTCGTACTATCCGTCCGTCTGGGGGTGAAATGTTGTGCTTAACTCCACCCGAGTACCCAACTCATGTTGTATGGCTCTCCAGAACCGTGATGTAAACTGAGTACCTTTATCTGAAATGATGGAAACTGGGATACCATGCAGACGAACAGTCTATCGGATATAAATCTCAGCCAACCGCTCTGAAGATAGGTATTACACGCAGGAATGAAGTGCACGGACTTGGTTAGCCGATCCATAATCACTCAAATAACATCGAACTTCCTCAAAGTCCGTGGAAATCCAAATACGAAATCCATGAAGATCCGCTCCCACTTCCATTTTGGAATATCTATCTGCTAAAGCAAGCCACCCGATATCTGATGCTCATATTTCACCTACTGACAATTGAGGCACCGAGATACAAACCCAACTATATCTTTCTTCATCCTCCTCCACCAATAGTTCTGCCTCAAATAATGGTACATCTTTGCGGCACCCGGATGGATGGAATATCGCGAACTGTAGGCCTCCTGTAGAATCAACTCCCAAAGTCCATCAACATTGGGCACACATATCCAGCCCTGCATCCTTAATAACCTGTCATCACCAATGGTCACATCTCTAGCATTTTCATGCAGAACCTTGTCCTTGAGGACAAACAAATGAGGGTCATCATACTGGCGTTCCCTGATATGATCAAACAAGGAAGACCGAGAAACCACACAAGCTAGGACCCGACTAGGCTCCGAAATATCCAATATCACAAATTGGCTGGCTAAGGCCTGAACATCCATCACCATGGGCCTCTCTGCTGCTAGTAGATAAGACAAACTCCCCAAACTCTCTGCCTGGCGACTCAAGGCATCGACTACCACATTAGCCTTCCCCGGGTGATATAAAATAGTGATGTCATAATCCTTAAGTAGCTCTAACCATATCTTCTGACGCAAATTAAGATCATTCTATTTGAACAGATGCTGCAAACTCCAGTGATCAGTGTAGATCTCACAAGGGACTCCGTACAAATAGTGCCTCCAAATATTCAAGGCATGAACAATAGCAGCTAACTCAAGGTCGTAGACATGACAGTTCTTTTCATGCACCTTTAGTTGTCTAGACTTGTAGGCAATCACCCTACAATCCTGCATCAACACCGCGCCGAGGCCAACTCGCGACGCATCACAATAGACTGTGTAAGACCTCGTACCTATAGGTAGTATCGATATTAGGGTTGTAGTCAAAGCTGTTTTGAGCTTCTGAAAGCTCTCCCCACACTCTTTCGTCTACTTGAACGGAGCACCCTTCTGGGTCAGCCTAGTCATAGGTACTACAATAGATGAGAATCACTCAACAAATCGACGGTAATAACCTGCCAAACCGAGAAAACTATGGATCTCTATAGCTGAGAATGGTCTTGGCCAACTCTGCACTACTTCCACTTTCTTCATATCCACCTTGATCCCTTTACTCGACACTACGTGACCCAAGAATGCCACGAAATCCAACCAGAACTCACATTTTGAGAACTTCGCATATAATTTCTTTTCTTTGAAGGTTTGAAGCACTGTCCTCAGGTGCTGCTCATGATCTTCCCGAATCCAGGAGTACATTAGAATGTCATCAATAAAGCCAATGATGAACGAGTCAAGATATGGTCAGAATACATTGTGCATCAAATACATAAATGATGATGGGCATTGGTCAGCCCAAATGACATAACAAGGAACTTGTAATGACCATACCGAGTCCTAAAAGCAGTGTTCGGGATATCTGGATCCCGAATCTTCATTTGATGATAACCTGAACGCAAATCAATCTTGGAAAACACTCGAGCACCCTGTAACTGATCAAATAGGTCATCAATACGAGGCAAAGGATACCAGTTCTTCATTGTAACTTTGTTCAACTGGCGATAATCAATGCACATACGCATAGAACCATCCTTTTTCTTCACAAATAAGACAGGAGCACCCCAAGGTGACACATTGGGCCAGATAAAACCATTATCAAGCAATTCCTATAACTGTTCCTTCAAATCTTTCAACTTAGGAAGAGTTATGCGATAAGGAGGAATAGAGATGGGTTGAGTGCCCGACAATAACTCAATGCCAAAATCAATATCTCTATCAAGCGACATGCCCAGAAGGTCAGTTGCAAACACATCAGGGAAATCCCACACTACTAGGACTGAATCAACTGTAGAGGTATCAATACTGACATCTCTTATATAAGCTAGATACATGTCACACCCCTTCTCAACCATCCGCTGAGCTTTAAAGAAATGAAATAACTCTACTGGGAGTGTAATCTAAAGTACCCCTCTACTCTAATCGTGGTAAACCTGGCATAACCAGTGTCACGGTTTTGGCATGACAATCAAGAATAGCATAATGGGGCGACAACCAATCCATGCCCAAGATAACATTAAAATCTACCATGCTGAGCAATAATAAATCGGCTTCGGTCTCAAAACCACTAAGAGCAATTAAACCCGACCGATAAATGCGATCCGCAACAAGAAAATACCCACATAAGTAGAAACATACACAGTGGAATATACCCAAATGCAGGGCAAAATAAAAGGACACATAGGAGTAAGTGGAGCCTGGATCGAATATAACCGATGCATCTCTATGACAGACCGGAACAATACATGTAATGACAGAATCGGAAGCAACAACCTCTGTACGAGCAGGAAAGGCATAGTATCTGGCATGGCCTCGCCCTCTAAGGCGACGACTACCTCCCTGACCTCTACCTCTAGCTGGATGAGCAGGTGGGGTGGCAACTGGTGCTGTGATCATAGCCTGGGAACCCTATGGAGTACATTGTGGCTGAGAAGTCTATGGAGGTGCACCCCTCCTAAGTCTAGGGCAATCCCTCACCATATGGCATGTGTCACTGATAACTAGGGATTATGGTTCTTTTTACACTCCTTCTTACTTGAGTTTTGATTTAAAATGTATACAAAATAGTCCCAAAGGCTTACATGTTGTACTTGTTTACAAGGTTTGGTAAAAAAAGGTGACAATTAGTTAAAACCAGCTCAAAAAGGAGTGAAACATGCACAAGTACAAAGAACAAGTCCAGGCACAGTGCAACAGATCCACTGCGGATGCATTCCATTTAGTGCGGTCCATAGTGAGGAGATTCAGAGAGGTGCATATTTTGGAAACTCAAGCACTGCGGCCATAAATCATATTATACGGAACATAGTGGCCTCACTGCGGCTGCAATCGAGTTTGTGCGGTCTGCAAAGATGGGGTTCAGAGAGTTGGGAATATGGAGATTAATACCAATGCGATCTGTGGTCCTTTTTGTGTGGACCATAGTTAAAGCCACCGCAGCCGCGATGCATTTTATGTGGCCCGCGGTGGCCAAGTTCAGAGAGAAGAGACTTGAAGCCAAAAAGCCTCACCGCATCTACACTCCATTTATTGCGGTCCGCGGTACCCCTGCAGGGGTATTTTTGTCCAAAAAATTCGGCATAGTATAAATACTTTCTTTTCCCATTTTAGGTCATCTTTTTTAATCTAACTTTTAGTAGAGCACGTGAACGGCTGTATTTGACTATTTTGAGTAATTTTATAGTGGGTTTATCATTGAATCTTCAATTATTAGCTTGTAATTGAATCTTATGGGTTATTCTTCATCTATTTCTTTGTTTTCTTCCATTATTATAAGTAGCTAGACCCATTAGCTAGGGTTATGGCTCAACCCTAGTGTGGGTATTTGATGGATCTTTTGATTTAAGGCTTAGATGTTTATGGGTAGATGATATTTGGATTCATTTGTGTTTTTTATGTTGAATTAATGGTTGCAAATACTAATTTATGCCTATCTGACTTGGGCTATTCTTGAGAAAGAGAGCTTGAATCTAGGAAAATCAGTCCAACAAGGAATTGAGGTGTAATCAAGAGATTAATAGCTCTTATTAAAGGGTTAAACCTAGAGATAGTAATACCCAACTTGAGCCTATATTGCTTGCACAAATTTGACACCCAATTGGTCTTGAGAAAGTCAATTAGGGCAAAGTCACTCAAGCTACCGAGAGGTATAGAGTGAGTAATTCCGTGCATTGGCTATATCACAATTCCCAACATAACGTCTTTGCCTTAGGCTTTAGATCTCGTCAAGTATTCATCTAGGAGAAAGTCACTTCCCTAGTGTCTCTTTAACTAATTATAAAACCCTGCAAGCAATCATTCTTAGTTTAATTTAGCATACTATTAGCATAAATATTAGAAGTAAAAAACCAACCAAAAGATTATTGGAAGAGTAATTAAGAGCAACACGCATCTCTAGTTTAGATAGGAATCCAATTCTCACTTCTAGCTCCATGTGGATTCGATCCCGACCATCTCGGGTAAAAGCTGCTTTGACCACTCTCGCTACTTTGTAGTGGTGTAGGGTTGGCTCCGATCACTTTTTGGCACCGTTTCTGGGAAGCTAACGGTTTTGGCTATCTATCAAAATAGTTTTATGTATTGTTCTTCTTTCCTTCTGTGTTACTAATTTGTGTGTGTTGCAACTTCAGGGACAAAATAGCAGCAAACAATGCACCTCTTGGAGATTTTTCGCCGGTAGAGGAGGTAGATGACAACATTGATGATGAGGTTCCTATTGTACCTCAAGGACAAAGGAGAGGCCGCCAGGCCAATGATAATATTCTAGACCCTCCCCTGCCACCTCCAAGAGTGGCTCCTCGAGTGCTTCCCAACTAAGGATATGCTAGTGCAATTGTCCCTCCCCGGATCCGGCGGGCAATTTTCAAATTACTAATGTGATGCTAACATTTTTGGAGCAGCGAGGGTATTTCACGGGTGCTCCCAATCATAGTTCTTACAAATATTTCAAGGGTTTCGTGGATACCTGTTGGGGGAGCAAGCAAACCAATGCGTCAGAGGATGCACTTCGGTTGAGACTATTCCCTTTCTCACTTAGAGGGAAGGCATTGAATTGGCTTGAATGACTTCCCAACCATTCCATCACTACTTGGGATGAGTTGACAGATAAATTCATTGTGAAGTTTTTCTCGGTGGGGCACATGGCAGCATTGCAGGATGAGATCTTAGCTTTCAAGCATGAGCCCACCGAGCCATTATATGAGATTTGGGAGAGATACAGAACCATTGTAAAGAATGCCCCAACCATAATATGATTGAGGTAATGATACAAAGACTTTTTACCGGGGCATTAACTCAACAAATCAGTGCATAGTTAACCAACTTGTTGGGGGTAATTTCATGAAGCTATCTTATGATGAGGCTTGTGACATTCTTGACGAGATGACTGGCACATCCTCTGCTTGGTAAAGTAGATCCAATGTAACACTGGGTGACCCCACAGTCACTCACTTGCACAAAGAGCTACATGATCATGGATAGGCTATAGTAGAGCTGACAATAACAATGAACTATCTAGCAAAGGCACAATTAAAGCAGGTTCAAAATCCACACCAAGTAAATGCTTTGGAGGGTGTCAACATGCTAGTGAACAAAAGAAGACAAAGAGGTCAACAGAACCAAGGGAGTTCGAATCAATTTGACAATGATTGTGGTAGATTCCAAGATGATGGTTATGATGGGCAGAACGAAGAAGTGCAATATGTGAACAATTATCAAGGCCAAAGGGGCAATTCTTCTAACCAACAACAATGGAGATTCCAAGGCAATTGGGGTAATCAACAACAAGGGAATAGTAATTGGGGGAACAACAACCAAAATTCTAATTGGGGCAATCAGAACAATAACCAGAACAATCAGGGTAATTGGAATGGCAAAAACAACAACTGGGGTGGTAACAACAATCAGGGTGGTTCGAATAATGACAATCAAGGAAATCGGGGACAAGGCTTTCAAAGGCCCCCAATGCATCAACAACCGAACAATACACCCCCATTTCTATCCCAAGGTCTGAGTTCTTCTAACAACGAAATGAGGAAAATTAAAATGATGTTTTAATAAATGATGTAAAAGAATGCGGACTTTGATGCTCAGTTGGCTTCCCACAATACTTCAATCAGAAACTTAGAGGTTCAATTAGTCCAAATCTCACAATCCTTGAATACTCGTCCTAAGGGGGCTCTACCAAGTGATACAGTAGTTAACCCGAAGGGTGGGAATAATCATGTTATGGCGGTAACAACAAGAAGTGGACGAGGCGGAGATGTGAATGCCTCCAAACAAAAAGAAATTTTAAGTGATGAAGTTGAGTTGCAAGAAGATAAGATTCCTTTGGTGGTTGAAAATGTGAATGATGAGAACGTGACTGAGGGAGTGAGGATTGATATTCAAGATGCCGATGTAGAGACTAAGAATGACGTGAACCCGTCTAGGAAATACATAATAGACATGCCGAAAATGGTTGTGCCTAAAGCTAAGGCTCCTTTGCCAAGGCCACCTCCACCTTATCCTCAAAAACTCGCGAAGTAGAAAAATGAGAATCAGTTTAAGAAGTTTATTGACATGATGAAGAGCTTATCCATTAATGTGCCTTTGGTGGAGGCTCTAGAGTAAATACCGGGTTATGCTAAATTCATGAAGGACTTGGTGACAAAGAAAAGATCCATAGATTGTGAAACTATCAAGATGACCCACCAAGTTAGTGCAATAGTGCACTCAATGGCCCCGAAGCTAGAAGATCCCGGTGCTTTCACCATTCCTTGCACTATTGGGAGTGCGGACTTTGCAAAAGCTCTATGTGATTTGGGGGCAAGTATCAACTTGAACCCTACTCAGTTTTCAAGACTTTGGGTATTGGGAGACCGAGGCTGACTTTCATGAGATTGCAAATGGCGGATAGAACTATGAAGAGACCAGTGGGTATTGTTGATGATGTCCTTGTCCGGGTAGACAAAATTATCTAGCTAGATGATTTTGTGATCTTGGATTGTGAGGTAGATTATGAGGTTCCAATCATATTGGGAATACCTTTCCTTGCTACTTGGAAGGCCTTAGTTGATGTGGAAGCAGGGGAATTCACCTTCCGGGTGGGTGATGAGAAAGTGGTATTTCATGTGTGCAAGTCAATAAAGCAGCCCAACAGTTCTGAGGTGTGCTCCTTTGTGGACCTGGTCACGGCAGTGATAGTTGATGCTACTAGTACAATGATCAATGTGGAAGATCCTCTAGAGGCAATATTATTGAATCTTGATGTAAATGATGATGAATATTGAGTGGAGTGTGTGAATGCTTTACGGGCTCTTACTCTTATGAGCCTAGGAAACTCTCTTTGGATCTTGAAAATAGGAAGACTCCACTAACAAAACCATCAATCGAGGAAACTTCGGTGTTAGAGTTGAAGTCGTTGCCTCCACACCTCAGGTATGAGTTCTTAGGCCCTAGTTCAACTTTGCCAGTTATTCTTTCTACTTGTCTTACTAACATGCAGGTTGATGCCACATTGGCGGTGCTCCAAAAACGGAAGAAGGCAATTGGATAGGCCTTAGCTGATATTCGAGGGATAAGCCCCGCATTCTGTATGCACAAGATTATTCTGGAAGATGATGCAAAGCCCTTCTTGGAACATCAAAGGAGGTTGAACGAGGCAATGTAAGAAGTTATGAAAAAGGAGGTGATCAAGTGGTTGGGTGTCGGGGTTGTGTACCCCATCTCTAATAGCTCTTGGACTTTGCTAGTGCAATGTGTGTCGAAGAAGGGTGGTATGACCGTGGTTACAAATTCACAGAATGAGTTGATTCCTACAAGGACTATCACCGGGTGGAGGGTATGCATGGACTACCACAAGTTGAATAAAGTGACCCACAAGGATCACTTTCCACTACATTTTCTTGATCAGATGTTAGATCAACTTGCTGGGCATGCCTTCTACTATTTCTTGGATGGGTATTCTGGGTACAACCAAATCTTGATTGCTTTGGAAGATCAGGAGAAGACCACCCTCACTTGTCCATATGGCACCTTTGCATTCTCTAGTATGCCTTTTGGGTTGTGTAATGCACCAGCTACATTCCAGCGGTGTATGATGGCCATTTTCACCGATATGGTGGAGGATATTTTGGAAGTCTTCATGGACAACTTTAGTATTGTGGGTTATTCGTTTGATGAATGTCTGAAAAATCTTGAAGAAACCAATCTTGTTCTTAATTGGGAGAAATGCCACTTCATGGTTGAGGAGGGCATAGTTCTTGGGCATAAAATTTCAAAGCATTGTATAGAGGTAGACAAAGCAAAAATTGATGTGATTTCAAGACTCCCTCCCCTACCTCTGTCAAGGGGGTTAGAAGTTTTCTTGGGCATGCGGGGTTCTACCGGAGATGTATTAAAGACTTTTCGAAGGTAGTGAATCCCTTGTGCAAGTTATTGGAAAAAGATGCCAAGTTCGTGTTTGAGAGATGTATGCAAACCTTTGAACTTATCAAGCACAAGTTGACCACCACTCCTATTATTACTGCACCCAATTGGAGCTTGCCTTTTGAGCTCATATGTGATGCGAGCGATATTGCAGTTGGGGCGGTTTTGGGTCAAAGAGTGGATAAAATGTTTCATCCGGTGTACTATACGAGCAAGACAATGAATGATGCTCAAGTGAACTATGCGGTGACTGAGAAAGAGCTTTTGGCTATTGTGTTCGTGATAGAGAAATTTCAGTCGTATCTCCTGGGTGCCAAGGTCATAGTTTATACCGATCATGCTGCACTCCGGTACTTGATGACGAAGAAGGATTCTAAACCTATACTGATGTGATGGGTCTTGTTATTTCAAGAGTTTGATTTGGAGATTGTGGACCGGAAGGGTAGTGAAAACCAAGTGGCAGACCACTTGTCCCGCTCGGAGGAAGAGGGGAGGCCTCGTGATGGACTAGAGATCAATGATTCATTTCCCGATAAGCAACTCCTTTTGGTGTCGGTGAATGGTATGTGATGGTTTACGGACGTTGCTAATTTTCTTATGACTGGTATAATCCCATGTGAGATCTCTTCTAACCAAAGGAAGAAGCTCAAACGGGATAGTTTGGACTTCTATTGGGATGAGCTGTACTTGTTCACGATCTGCACGGATGGTATGATCCGAAGGTGTTTCTCGGACGAGGAGCAATTGAGTATTTTAGAGGCTTGTCATTCCTCTCACTATGGTGGCCATCATGGTGGGACGAGGACAACTTCAAAAGTTCTTAGTTGTGGGTTTTATTGGCCAACTTTGTACAAAGATGCAAGTGAACTTGTGAAGAGATGCGACAAATGTCAAAGAGTGGGCGGAATTTCGAAGAAAAATGAGATGCCTCTCAATACCATTCTTGAAGTGGATATTTTTGATGTATGGGGCATTGATTTTATGGGCCTGTTTGTTAGCTCGTGTGGGAACACATACATTCTAGTGGCGGTTGACTATGTTTCAAAGTGGGTCAAGGCCATGGCTTTACCCAACAATGCGGTTCGGAGTGTTGTTGCGTTTCTCAAGAAGAGCATTTTTACAAGGTTTGGCACTCCTCGTGCAATCATAAGTGATGGGGGGTCTCAGTTTTGTAATAGAGCTTTTGACACTTTGCTTGCAAAGTATGGTGTCAATCACAAATTTCTACTCCTTATCATCCTCAGGCGAGTGGCCAAGTTGAAGTCTCAAACAGGGAAATCAAAAGTATATCGTCAAAGAGGGTCAATGCAAATAAGACTGATTGGTCAAAGAAGTTGGATGATGCTCTATAGGCTTATAGGACTGCTTACAAGACTCTGGTTGGTATGTCTCTGTATCGGCTGGTATTTGGGAAAGCTTGCCATCTACTGGTTGATTTAGAGCACAAGGCCATGTGGGTTTTGAGGAAGCTGAATCTTGAATGGGATGTGGAAGCAAATCTTCGTGTGGAGCAGCTTAATGAACTTGATGAATTCCGATTCCATGCCTACTCCAGTTCATCATTGTACAAGGACAAGATGAAGTACCTTCATGATAAATATGCTCGTGGCAAGGAGTTCAAAGTGGGCGATTTGGTTCTCTTATTCAACTATCAGTTATGTCTGTTTCCGGGAAAGCTTAATTTAAAATGCAGTGGACCTTTTGAAGTGGTGTTTGTGACTCTGTTTGGTGCACTTGACTTGAAGAACAAAAATGGGGAGATTTTTAGAGTTAATGGGCACAGGGTCAAGCACTACCTGGGCAAGATTGATGACATCCACGTGGTGACACTGCTCCATCTAAAGTGATTTGATGGTAACATGAGTCATGTCGCGATATTAAATCAGACGCTTCTTGGGAGGCAACCCATGTGTCTTTTTTTTGTTTTTCTTTGATTTTCTTTGTAGTATAGGATTTGCTTTTGGACTAACTGGTTGTAAGATGTTTTAGGATTGTTTTGATGCAGTGCAGGACCAAGTTGGAAAAATGCACACTCTCTGAAGTTTGCACTACGAACGCAATGCATTTTGTGCGGGCCGCAGTGGCCTCTTTGCGGGGGCAACAATTCAATGTGGATCGCAGAGTTATTTGGTAAAAAATTAGGAGACTCTAAAGTTTGTCACCACGGCCGCAATGCATTTTGTGCAGTCCGCAGTGGACCACTATGGCCGCATTGCATTTTTTGCAGTCCGCAGTGGACATCTCCCCAGTGCCTCATGTTTCTATGTACCACGTACCGCGGTAGGTAGGTGAAGTGGGCCCCAGGTCCTTTTTCTATAAATAGGGTCTGAGGCCTTCATTTTAAACTTTTCGCTCTTTTGCACACTAAATAGAAAAAAATCACTGTTCATCATTCCTACCAACTCGAATTCAACTGCCGAGTCTTATTAATCTACATTGCATCTCATTTCTGGTATTTTAATCTTTACTTAGCTTTTAAATGTGTTTTATTTTCTTTTAAATTGTTAGTTCTTCGTTTCTTCTCCCCTTTTTCTTTAATTTTTTAGCTTAGGGTTTCATAAGTTGTTTAGATTAGGACTAATTAGTTAGAAACACTGATTGAACACCTAGGGGATCAATAATAGGTTAAAAGTAGACTAAAAATATGAAGACAATTGGAACCCTAGGTTGGTGTTGCTAGTATAACTCACCACGGTCTGCGGTGGAGTTATTGCGGTCCGCATTGCTTCTCTGCGGTCAACATTGGTGAAACTTCAGCAAGTTAAGGATTGAGGACTGCGATCGCGGTGGATTTTGTGCGGTCCGTGGTACCTTAATGCGGACCGCAATAACATTTTGTGTGATCCGTGGTAGCCTTTATCAGAGAGTGGGTAGTCTGACCCCCACCTCAGTGTAGACCGTGGTGCAGTCCGCAGTGGTCCCTTTGCGGCCGTACTGCATTTTATGCGGGCCACAGTCTGCTGTCTACAACTATTTTCTTCTGTTTCTTGCAATTAGATCTTTCACTGATTCTTCTGATACTAACAAGCTTCAACTGAATGTTCCTTGCAGATAATGGTGAAATCATAAGGCGGAATTGATAAACAGAAAGGCAAAGGAGAGTCCTCCTGGGGTAGGGGACGAGGCATGACCAGATTGACCCAGCAAGCCCGACAAGCTATCAAGGACACCAGAAGGATTATAAGGGCTGCTGATAGAGCTATTTCCCAATCGGGAAGTGAGTATATGCCCTCCCAAGAGGCATCCGACTCTAACTCCGTGCCAGAATATTTTCCTAACTGGCCGGATAGGCCTAGATTGAGAGATACACCTCCAGACACTCTTACTGCCCAAGCGTTAGTGCAAATTTCTTTTGAGTCATCTGAAGGCTCAACTGCAAGTAGTGATAATGCCTCTTCTACCTCACCTACAACTTCAATACTCAGTGAGGATCCCATAGAAGAAGAAGGAGGGGGTGAGCCCCAAGTAGGAGGAGTAGAGAGAACCAGGAACCTGGAAGCATGACAAGATAGATTCGTGAGTGAAGTGGACTACCACAAGTTCAGAGAATGGTGGCCCGAGAGGAAGTTGATACCTGAGCGGAAATTCATTACAAAGGACCTTTTGCCTTACAACCCCAATGTGCTGAGGCAGTTCATAGAAAGAGAGAGTAGGCTGGGACTATTTCATAGGACACGTGGAGGATGCCAATGAGTACATAGGTAAGGAGTTCTACACCAATGTTGCCCACATAAAAAAGGGCACTACATTGACTAAGGTGCGAAATTTGAAAGTAAAGTTTGATAGAAAAATGATCAATGACTACCTGGGCTTCCCGAAGGAGGATGAGACATTGTACTTAGACAAGGTAGCTTTGGGGGAGGATGCCCGTCCGTGGTCAGCTGAGGACTTGGCAATCCCAGGTACCACCTCAGAATGGTTGACAACGGGAGTAAAAATTCTAAGGAGAACCCTGAACTTCAAAGCAAAAGGGTGGGAGACATTTGTTTGTAGCAGGCTAGACCCCACCACTCACGACAACTCTCTTCCTATCTCCCAAGCTATATTAGTGGCATCTATCATGGCGGGGTACCCGATCAACATCGGGAATATGATGTCCATGGTGATTACACAGGTGGTGAACGAAGGTGATAGATCTTATCCCTTCCCAAATTTCCTGACCATGTATTTTGAGGGTCTAGATGTGGAGAAGAGAAGCTTTGATGTGAAAGTGAAACCCAAGACACCTTTCTCCTGGTACAGCACCAAGGGTCCTGACAACTCCAAGGACCCTAATGGCAAATCCACTACTTCTATTGGCCAGTCTGAAGAGCCAGTAGTAGTAGTGGCTCCTACTTAGCCTCCTTCAGCCATACCAGACATGTCCCAAGGACCCTCCACTTCTACAGTTCCAGATATCCCCTCATCTGCAGCATATCCTTTGACTGCCCACTGCTTGAGCCAGACCCTTGCCAGTATCAACAACTGGATGCACTACAAGAAAACACTTACTTTGTGGGGGGGGGGGGGGGGGTTTGGTCAAATTATGACAGGTTTTGACCCCCACAAAAAGAATTGTGGCGGTTTCTAGAAGTGCCACATTTACCTTTGCCATGAGCATTATTGCGGCCACTTTTTATAACCTACATGACAACCGCCACAAAATGAATTTTTAATTTGTGGGGGTTTTGAAAGATAATTAGTGCTAGTTTAAAATCCCCGCAATATGATTTCAATATGTCAAAAAATATTGCAAGGGTTTATAAACCCCTTCAATATGATCATAATAGTTTAAAAAAGATATTGTGGGGTTTAAAAACCCCCCAAAATATAATTTAAATATATATTTTTTAAAAAAAATTAAAGTTATATGGGGGTTTTGAAATACAATTAGTGCTAGTTTAAAACCCCCGCAATATGATTTCGACGTGTAAAAAAAATATTGCGAGGGTTTACAAAACCCTAGTAATATGATCATAATAGTTCAAAAAATATACTGTGGGGTTTATAAACCCGCAAAATATGATTTAAATATTTTAAAAAAAGTTATGTGGGGGTTTATAACTGCTATAGTATAATACTAGTGTTCTAAAAAAATAGTGGCAGTTTATTTTTGCCATCATCCTTTCTTTTCAGTCAATTTTCTGCTGCTGCTTACTGATGAACTTGTTTACCTTAATCACAGATGACAGCCAATACATTATCAGAAAGTGCAAATGTGTTATACAAATGGTATGGACTCTTTTGTATCAAAGAGTTACATTCCAAAAGGTAAAAGAGTGTCTTCAACAGTATCTGTCATGACATATTTCCTTGTAAATGTATGCAAACTGTACAGGAAAAGAAGAAAAATGAAAAAAATAAATGTGTTAGATAATTTTATAATCAGTATATCAAGTTGCAATCAGTGAAGCAAAACCATTAATTTCTTCTTGCAAATACAAAATGTGCCCTGGTGAAGGTCCATATTTACTTCTACAAATATAACATTTTCAGTAAAGAATAAAGCGAAGCAAATTTTGAACTAGCATTATTTGGACATAATTTAGCTCTTCGAAAACAAGCAATGAGAATTTAATTATGACACTCTATTGGTGCTGTCATTAATTGAGTGCCAAAACCAAAACTCATACTAAACTACCTTAGATCTATCACTACAAGCAATATTTCCAACTCCAACACAACTATAACAATGTATAATCTCATTTCCAGAGAGACTAAGACGGTACCTGTAATAGTGACTCTTAACAGATTATATAAAATATGGCTAGACCATTTGAGATATGGAAGTCTTTTATGTATGCACATAACCCTTAGATAGGTCTCTGAATTTATCATGCTGGAAACTAAGGAAATGACAACATTTCTAAAAAAGACAATTCTTGTTCTTCTTTTTAGATAAGTTGATACAAATGAAAATACCCCTTTACTTAATATTTAGTGCTTTATACAAAATAATCATAGTGCAAAGATCGGCCGGGACTTTTCAGTGCTCTTCCATGTATATTGCACATAGTGAATAGTGAAGAAAAATATGCAAGAAAAACATTGTACTAGAGTTAAGGGAAGAAATGTCCGATTCTTAAAGACAACTGAAAACTAAAAAAGTAATAGAACTCTCTAAGAAGGCAGAGCAGAGTTAGCCCAACTGTTAAGAGAACTCTGTTTATGTCCTATCTCATGTTCACTACAATTTATTTGTTGGTTTTCCAATCTTCAACAGAGAGGAAATTAATGTAAGTAATTCATTTTTGACAATCAACAACTTACGCAAAAAGATGAATTGATGTGTACCTCTCCTTGCACTCCACACAATTCAGCACAGGTGCCAACATCATTTTCATCCATTCGACTGCACATATGCTAAAAGCACAGAACATGAGGAGTTAAAAACTGTTTAAAGTGAAAAACAAGCAGTTTAACCCAGCATATTCAGCATCCAATGCAAGTTTGACCAATAGATCAGTTTAGTCAAATCTTGCAGCATCATAACATAGCTATCAAGAATCCATATTCTCAACACTTGGATATGAGCAGACTTGTGATACTAAAGATGATGTATGGTAACTTTCATGTTTCAAAAGCTCAGGAAAACAACATAGGAGCATATGGTATCTATAATAAATTTCCTTTTGGTACTGGACGGTTGTCCAGAGCCAGAGTAAAACTGAAGTTTCTCAAACTATTAAGTTAAGCTTCTTAATCTTGTACAAGTCTCTCTATTATATAGAGGTACAAGCTTTGTTAGATACAGTTAAGATTCTCTACAAAAGAACAAAATTTATGTGCAGAAATAGAACTTACTTGCAGTAGGAACATATCTCTTGGCATTATAACATCTTCTGGAGAATGGAAAACTCATTCCAACTTGATGACCTCCAACAACTACTGAGCATAAAAGAGATTGTGATCAACATTAAAGATGAGGAATCCATCCCATATTATCCAAAGAAGACAGAAAGGAATAGTTTTAGGCATGCCCACATTGATTTAAATAGGATCTAGAACAACTGCCTCTTCATGTTCAGCGGTGTGTGCTAGTGGAAGTATCACTTGACCCCCAAAATTATAGACTCGGGCCCCAGGTAGGCTGCAAGGACCAACTTTAACAGTTGTAGCTGCGTAGGCATCAATATCGTTGTCTACCCATTCTGATCGATGCTTGCACAAAAACCTGAGAAGCACTGTAGAAGTCACATTCTGAACAATAGAAATAGGAAGATGTCAAAAAGCAAGATAAGAATATGGTCAAGTCAAGATAAAGTACATAAGGAGGAGGAGGAAGTGATGAATTGCAGCTGCGTAGAAACCAGTGATGTTGTACATATTTGTCAAATGATCCCCAAAGACATTAATCCCACCTTGTACATATACTATCATGACCCCGGTTCGCCCTTCATGAACCATCGTGACGGCACCTAGTCTCTACGACTAGATAAGCCTAATTTGCGGAAGAAAAACCAAAATTTGCGGAAGTAAACAATTTAAAACAGAAATGAAGTAGTAACAGTGTTTAAATGTACCGCTCGACATACACCATATTTAACTCTCAATACCAAACATAAATCCAAGACCCGAAAACCAATGAATCACAAGCTATGATCAATACTACATAGCTCCAACTCCGGAATGTCTAATAAGAACAGGAAGGTACAGAAAAGCTAAATACTAAAAGCAGGAATAGAAAGGGACTTCTCGGTCTGCGGACGTGGCAGATATACCTCAAAGTCTCTAGAGCGGTCGTCTCCCTCAAGGATAGTAGACCTGATCAGTGGTACCTGGATCTGCACATAAAAAACATGCACAGAAGAGGTATAAGTACACCACAACGATACTCAGTAAGTGCGAAGCCTAACCTCAGTTAGGTAGTGACGAGGAAGGTCAGGGCCCTAATGAGGTTAAATAAAATATAAAGATCAACAGTATAGAACGGAACAGTATAAATAAGTACAACATTAAAATAACACAGGATGAACAGAACAACAACAACAATACAGAACAAGGTAAATGCGGAAAGGAAATACAGCTCGGCACTAATAGTAACAATCGCGGATCTCCCAGGATACCGTCCTGTAGTCCCATCTTTACATATCCAGTAAATCTCCCGGGATACCGTCCCGTAGTCCATCAAATATATATATGTCCGAAGGATCTCCCGGGATCCCGTCCTATAGTCCAACTCATAGTGCGCGGGGATCTACCGGAATCTCATTCCGTAGTCCCAAATGTAAATACCCAGTACTGGGGGAATTTACCGGGTGCATTCCCGTAGTTCCATATAACTGTGTAGGGGGATCTACCGGGAATCTAACCTATAGTCTCAAAGTATATGTGCAGGGGGATCTATCGAGAATCTAACCCGTATTCCCAAAGTAAACAGACAAGGGTGAGCTACCAGAATCCCACATCAGTAGTCCCAAAATAAATACACAGCAGCAGCAGGAAGGTATACAAAAATGGCAAAATTTCATATTAAGGCAATAAGTGATTCTAGCCTAGCAAGATGCACAGAATTCAAATAAGGTAGGTTAAATCAATTAAAGCAATTAAGTCAGTTAGACATGCTTTCCTAAGCTAACAACATGCTTAATAGTGCAAGAAATAGAAACATGAAAGGAAACATATTAGTAATTACTTAAGAAAATCGGATTTCCAACAATTAGCACAAGTACGCACTCGTCACCTTACAGACAAGGCATTTCAATCACCAAATATACCAATCCTAAGGGGAAGGTCCCCCACACAAGGTTAGACAAGCCACTTACCTCGAACCGACTGAAAAATCAACCCAACACCACGTCTTTGCCACGAGTACTCGATTCCAAATGGCCCAAATCTATTCAACTCAATTCCATAATTTAAATAACACTTCAAGTAACTGATTCTACAATTAAATTCTAAGCTAATACGCGAAATTATATAAAATGACCAAAATGCCCCTCGAACCCACGTCTTGGAATCAAGTGAAATTTAATTTTTCAGAAACCTCGTACTCTCACGAGTCTATACATAACAAGAACACTTAAATCAGAGACCAAATGACCCGTCAAATTAGGTCTTTAATCACATAAAAACGAGTATGAAGTCAAGGATGTTACCTCCAAGTGATTCCCCTTTGTTTCCCCAAAAATATCTCTTAAAAGCTTCAAACCCGGATGAAAAATGGTGAAAGGATCCCTCAAATTCGCGAAGGCAACTATTTATATGTTCTGCCCAGCGATTTTCCGCATTTGCAGCCCTGGACCGCATCTGCGGTCCCGCTTATGTGGAACAAGAGTCATATCTATGACTTTCACTTAAGGACCCAGCTTTCATATCTGCGGAACTCTAATCGCAGGAGCGGTTCCACTTCAGCGGAATCTCACTGCATCTGCAGTTCCTGAGGGAAATCCCAAATTTCGCTTCGACGGTCCTATTCACCACTTCTGCGGCTCCGCATCTATGATCCCCAAACCACAGATGCGAAAATACTAGAAGAACAGCTGCTGCAGCAACTTCATCTTCAAAATTTCCCTCGTTAACCATCCGAATTCATCCCGAGGCCCCCGGGACCTCAACCAAAGGCATCAACATATCCTAAGACCTTATTCAAATTTTACAAATCTTCAAAACACTTCAAACAACATCAAAACAACCAAAACACATCGGATTCAAGCCTAAGTTTCTAAAATCTTTCAAATTCCGCTTTCGATCAAAACCCAATCAAAAAACGTCCGAATGACCTGAAATTTTGCACACACATCCCAAATGACATAACAGAACTACTGCAACTCTCGTAATTCCATTCCGACCCTCAGATCAAAATCTCACTATCGAACCAGAAACTTCCAAAATTAACTTTCGGCATTTCAAAACTAAATTAGCTACGGACCTCCAAAATACAATCCGAACACGCTCCTAACCCCAAAATCCCCCAACAGAGCTAACAGAACCATCAGATTTCTATTCCGAGGCCGTCTTCACACTGTTCTATCTATGATCAACTTTCCAACACTTAAGCTCTCATTTAGGGATTAAGTGTCCCAAAACTCCCGAAACTCAAAAACCGAATATTCCGGCAAATTACATTAGCAAAAATAAACTTAGGAAAAATAGTAAATAGGGGATCGAGGCGTTAAATCTTAAAATGACTGGCTGGGTCGTCATATATACCTAGAGTAACAAACCAACAACATTCAAGTACACCTGCATGTTTCCAAGAACACTGTTAAATCTCATCGAGTATTATTGAAAGAAGTTGTTTGACTGCAAAACACTAACTTACTTCGGCTGGAGAGGCATCGCTTCTTTCCAACTCTTTCCAGATGTTCTGGTCATACACGTCTCTTACTTTTTCCATCGGAGAATGACCTTCCAAATAACAAAGTGCGACATGCCACCAATTGTGTGTATACCTGCAAATATCCTAGTGGTTAGCTTTTAAAAATTACAAAATTCAAAGCTGAACTAGTATCGGATTCTACGGATACATAAAAGATGACAAAGAACTCCAAGTTCTTCAGCACTTCTCCATAAATTGTACTGCTTCTTTAAAACAACACTTGTAGTGATAAACATGACAAAGCCGCATGAAGATTGTCATGAGATAAGCAAAAATGTTATACAAGAATAGCACTGAATGAATAAATGAATTTCCTCCAGCCACCAACATATTTGCATGTATTTTGACGACTTCTTTAGCCAATCCAACTAATATTAGCATTTTTGAATAGCAGATATCAGCTAGAAAGGAAAGAGTAACTCATAGCAGGATGTGTCCAGGCATCTTTACTATCAATCTTTAAGCCTTTGTTTGCAGCTTCTTCTGCATCTGTGTATCGACCAAGTTCTAATAGTGCAAAAGCGAGCATGCCATAAATATATCTTTCATGTTTATTGTTACTTTGGCTCTGAACAACAGAAACAGGAAGATGTCAAAAAAGCAAGATAAGAATATGGTCAAGTCAAGATAAAGTGCATAAGGAGGAGGACAAACTGTGTCAAGAAATTGATTGGGAAAAGCAAGCAACATCACTGCTAATAGCAGATCGTGTCCTCAATTTTACCACATTTCACGTTTTCAAGCAATTAAATATCTATAATTTGGGCGGTCTATCTTGCACTATACAAGACGACCATATCAGCATAAGTCATTGTGAAACCAACTTTAATTTTCTAAGGGGTTAAAAGCACCAAAATGTACTTATCTACATTAAATAAGAGAACAACTAAATTTGTTTTAGTAAAGCCAAGCCTATCTAGATTATAGATACACTATCAACTTACCAAAATGGCTTTTTCTTTTAATTTGGTTGTCTGTGACTCTAAGTTATATCCCTACCATTAAAATTAGCCTTTTCGTAGCCCAAATACAGAGATTGAGAAGAGAAGAGAAGAGAAAGACCAAGTGATCCAATTTACTTGACTATTCTCATCAATATTGTTTACCATAAACTCATCCAGATTATATGGCATCTCGCATTTGCAATACCTTCAGAGCAACAAAAAAGGATTATGAGCATAAAGAACATTACTCAACTTCAATCAGCAACCATGCGGAATTTCATACACTTACATTGGAACCATATCTCGCACAAAAGCTCCAGTTGCCATTTTATACTTGAACCGGCAGTAGTAATCCTTCGGACCAACATTCTCAAGCTTAGTATAGCTCCTAAAAGAATGAACATTGCATTTTCCTACTATATTGTGGGCAATTCGAACACCGTAGCGGTCCCACAATAATAATTCCTTTGCTCCATAAAACTTTCTCCGCCCTCCCATTGATTTCCCTAGCGGGTAATACCCTCTAACATGATAACAAAATTGTTCTTCCAACTATTCTTTTTTGTACCTTACTCTCTCTCTCTCTCTATTCTTCTAATACTTTCATATTTTTTCCAAGAGATCCTCTTATGGCAAACAAATATGAATAATACAGATTTAAAAAGGTGAATCAAATATAAAAAGGTGAATCAAATATGAATACAACAACAATTCAGTGGGATCCCACAAGTAGGGTCTGGAAATGGTAATGTGTACGCAGACCTTACCCCTACTATGGAGGGCAGATAGACTATTTTTGAAAGACCCTAGACTCGAGAGGAAGAATAGTAACAAGTAAATAACAACGTTATATGGATATAACATTATAAAAGTTCTTTATTGTTTAGTTCGCCTCTTTAAGATAAGCCTTTTTGTGCCTAGCTTCAGCGCCTAAGCATGCTTTACGCGAGTTTGAAAACACTTTAGGCTGCAGATTTAGGAGTAAAATAAGCTTTCCAACATGAATATCATTACTCAGAAAAATTCAACAATACTGTGAACTATGCAGCTAATATATTATAAGAATTAAGGTGCACAACCTGATTTGATCGGGTAACTGGTAATAAAGGGCAACTATACCTCCATGTGATGCTATCAGCCTATAACACGGTCTCACTGTCTGATTTAGTCTCAAACAAGGTATTAACCAGGTAATATACTGGACCGTAACTTCCTATTTTCAGCCATATGACTTGTATATTGCAACCTGGCCAACAATGTGTTCTACATAACTACTCCACAAGAGAATTTATTGACAACTCTTTAGTATAATGAAAAAGATACTTATGAAGTCAAAAAGTTTGATCATAGGAGGAAAACAATGCCGAAAGTAATTTCGTTTAAAGTTGAGGTTTGACAGGTGATGCCTCATCCGATGCAAAGGTAACATTCATGCGTGAAGGTGAGCACATCTAGAGAAACTTATCTGTTTTCCAGTGAATCCTAAGTATGGAGTTTGGGTCGTTAATTATGAGATGAGAACAAAGTAAAAAATATTAATGTGGTTCAAGGAAAAGAAATCAGTACATCTAATACATAATGACAATCTAATAAAAATAAAGCTCCCAAAAACTAAAGATAAAGTAAGATAACTAAGCTTAAGAGCCTATAATAAAATTTAATCGTTGTATGCTTGGCTGCAATTTGAAGTTGAAAACCCATCCAAAACAAAGTTAGCTATAGCATACCTCAAGGTATCAGTAAATGAGTGTACAACAGCTTTGGTGCATTATAAGCACCTGACCATGGTCCCAGATCCAAAGCAATGCAACTTCCAACATTTACGATTTTCCCTTTCTTCTTGGATGCCATGTGAGTAACAACAGATTGAATTAACCTTATCATTTCTAAATATGCCTTCAAACCAATTATGAATACTATCTAAATATACTTATACATCAAATAAATAAAATAAACACTACTTATGCAATACTATTACTTTCAGGTAAAGCAACATATTAAATAAATTTTCTATTCAAACATGTATGTATCAGCTGCTACGTTAGTAGCAACATTTGTCTCTACTACATCATCAATTATATGGTCCGTAGCTAGTTGTACATACTCATCACCATCACTAAAAACTGTTCGAGTTCTTGCTCTTGGTATGGTTCATTCTCATATACTTCATCTTCCACTACTTCTTATACCATATCATACAGATCTCTTGGCTTTAGATGAATAGCAATACTCCACCCTTTATTGACAACATCATCCACATAGTAAACCATTTGTTCTTGAGATGCTTCGATGTAAGGCTCATGTTCTTCACGTTCACTGGTATGAATCAATCTATCAAAATTAACACCATTTAAGTTTCAACGATCCTTTTTATACCCTCTATCGCGAGCAGTATCAGCCCATCTACATTTGAAAAGAACAACCTTGAATCGACCATAATAATTAATCTCAAGAATATCTTCTAACTTCCCATAATATGGTAACTATGTTTGCCTTAAATTTTCGTCAATACTACTTGCAACACATGATGTTTTAGAAGTTAAGAAAACTCCACTATTCTGTATTCTTAGACCTTCTTCTCGAGCCAAAGTTCGAAATTTGGACCGATTGATGTTATATGCAGTAAAACATCTTACAACTACCGATGGACCTCATGCGAGAAACTTTAGATCAATAGACATTGTATCTATTGTGTCTGGATTCATAATATAAATCAAAACGAAATTGTATTAGTGAATTTTGTTCATTCAAACCAAATGTAAACAATAACTAATGATTACTTACTCACTCGCTTTTGGAACCAATCAACAAACTCTTTATTAACTCTCCTCTCTATCTCTGTAGGTGAAAGTCTTCTTCTTGAACTCCTCTTTATATACTGTCTAAACTCATTATATGAAATAATTACATTAATATTAAAGAACAAGACTAGCCTACTCAAACATTACAATGATAAAGAATATAAAGTTTGTATGAGTTACTCACTCCACAAATGGCGTGACTACTGCACAATTTAGAAGCACATATTGATGAGCCTGTAGTTTCTGCATATCAGTTAAAGGGAATGTAATTGAAGCTGATGCAGGTTTACCTAATTGAGGAAATATAGAGGACGTTCCAGAAGGCTCAATGACATTTGGGTCATCACGAACACGCCTAGGTCTATTGAATCTTGTCTCAATATCCTAAATATACCGAGAACAAAAGGTAAGAGACTCTTCAGCTAAGTAACTCTCAGTTATAGAACCCTCTGGTTGTGCTTTATTCCGTATAAAGGACTTAAAAATGTCCCAAGTCCCTACAAAACTAATAGGCCATAAGTGTATAAACTAATTCAAGTGACCAAAATGCAAGTATCTTCAAATTAGAAATGTTAATGTTTTACCTCTCGACGGGATACATGTTTCGATGATGCACTTGACCTCCGAGTTTTGCTTCCTCTGCTAGATGGACAGACAAATGAACCATTACTGTATCTATGTTGGAGGAAATAGTATCTCTAGGTGGCAAAGTGTGCTTTCAATGCGCTCTTGGAGCTTATCAAGCTCTGAAATATTCAAAGTTTTGCTAAAAAGGGCTTTGAAAATGAGCAGAAGTCCACCAAAACTGCAACTACATGGTCGAGCAACACATTGCGGATCGCCAATGGTAGCCATTTCTCTAAAATAATTTGGCAATCATGACTTTTCAACCCAAAAATCTTTTTCTGTACTAAATCAACACAGCTGGAAATGTTACTTGAGTAGCCATCTGGTACTTTAATATTCTTCAAAGTTGCAAGGAACAACTTTTTAGTGTCCAGCTTCTTTTTTTATCAGTCATAAGTGAAAACACAGCAAGGTGATATTTTCCAGTATCATCCGGTAAAAGATCACGCCTTATGCCCATTTCTTTTATATCCTTTCAAGCATTAATATTATCTTTTTATTTCAATTTATCATGGAACAATGTATATATGATATTGTCACATATATTTTTTTCAATATGAATAAAGTCTAGATTATGACGCAAAAAATTAGATTTCCAATAAGGAAGTTCAAAGAATATACTTCTCTTGTTCTATTGCTTAGTTGCTCGTCTAGATCTTTTCCCTCTGCAATTCAACTCTGCTCCTCTCCCTTCTTCGATTTGTCTCAAAATGGCAGACCCTGACAATTTTAATGGTGGATTTCGCTCCTCTGTACTTCCATTAAAGCATACTCGATTCAACCTAAACCTGTGATTTCTTCTCAGAAAATGTTGATGGCCCATAAAGCACCACTTTTTACTATGACGAAAACGACAAGGTTCTGTGTTAAAGTTACAAGTTAGGCTGGCAAAACCAGTATGTGTGTTCCGGCCAGATAAGATACCTAATCCAGGAAAGTCACTGATTGTCCACATAAGAGCTGCATGCATTCTAAAATTTTCATTCAACGATGAGTCAAATATTTCTACACCATCATTATATAACTCGTGTAATTCCTTCACGAGGGGTTGTAAGTACACATCTATATTATTTCCAGGCATGTGCTTCCCTAGAATGATCATTGATAAGATGAAGGAGGTGTGCTTCATACACATCAAAGGAGGTAGATTGTATGGAATCAAGAAGACTGACCAAATACTATATGTAGTAGTCATTTTTACAAAAGGACTGAAACCATCACTAGCAAGGCCTAAGCGAACGTTTCGAGGATCCGAATCAAATCTAGAATGAGTCCGATCAAGTGTCTTCCATGCCTCACCATCCCTTGGATTCCTCATCAACCCATCAGCATTATTGCCTGAAGCATGACATCTCATATGTTTAGCAGTCTTACAACACATAAATAATCATTGCAATCTTGGTTTCAATAGAAAATAATGCAAAACCTTTCCAGATTGCTTTTTTTTCTTGTGAGGATTCCATTTAGATGTACCACAATGGTTACATGCTTCCAATCTGAATCACCTTCCCGAGTATGGCATATAATTATTTGGACATGCAGGTATCTTGGTATAGTCAAGGCCAAGTTTGCTAATGGTTTTTTTTGGCCTCATAAAAGGAAGGAAGTAACTTTGCATCTTCAAATGCATCTCTCAACAAATCTAGTATCATAGTCATTTCCTTGTCACTTAATCCACAATAGACCTTTATATGATACAATTTTATTAAAAACTCTAGCTTTGTGAACTTGCTGCCTTCATACAGTGTTTCACTTCCATCTTTGAGAAAATCATGAAAGTCACCAGAATCCTCCCTATGCCCCTCATTTGATATTTCATTTGAGTCCAATGGTAGAGATATCCCTACATCAGCCGCTTGGTGCTTATAGTGCCCAAATGCATCATTAATCATTGTTTCTATTGGATTTTCTGGGTGAACCATCTCTTGCATAACATCTCTATCTCCAGAAGGCTCTACTACCTGTTTCTCACAGTGAAGATTCCAAATAACATAATTTTGAGGGAATGGCTTGCAAATCAAATGATCTTGCACTATTTCTCTGGTTTTTCACTTAACAAAGCCACATTTAGGACATGGGCATCTAATTGTATCTTTCACAACCGCATTCTTAAACGGAAAATCAAGAAATTGATTCAAACCAAGCCAATATTCATTTGTGTTTCGTGGCTTCCCAATCCATGATTTATCCATTGAAAAATGATAAATAAATTAACATGAACCCTTTTAGAATATACCTCCAAAAGTAATCCTCCAGTCCACGGGTACCTTCAGATTTGACTATCCTTCCAATCTACTCCAAGAATTTGAAATGCTCTGCCAAACAAAGTTAATTCCAGAAACTGACAGAAGACAGAAAGAACCAATGAAGAATTCCCACAAAGGACTCCTTATAGATTAGTTTGTTCATATAGCGAAGGATAACAAGCAGTAGAAAAAAAAAGGGTCAGAACTACAAACAAAGAAAACTTAAGAATTTCGATATTTCCCATGGTTGCTGCTTTCTTTGCTTAAAATAAACCGTCATCACTTCAAATTATTTGAAAGCTTTAACAAAATTTATGACAATTACTATTATATGGATATAGGGAATTTTCCACTCTTATGATAAAGAGCTTTAAAGAAGCTAGAAAGTTTTTAAAATTTTTGAAAACCAAAAAGTGCAAGGATTTTTCTTTCATGTAAACTTTTAGAAATGGAAAAATAACGTTTAGGGTTAAGAAAGATTAACTTTGGGGCAATAAATAGCTTTTCCTCTATTCATTTATTTTAATTCTTATTACTAGTTTTAGGAGTCTATATAAACAATTATAAAATTAAAATTAAATAATACTATTAATAATAGATTTAAATTATAAAATAAAAATTAAAATATATATATAAGCTCTTGAAAATAATTAATATTGATATATTTAGCAAGATCATAGGAAGAATCTTGTCAAATTTCTCTAACAAATGAATGATTAAAGTTTTATTCATCTATATGAAGATTGAGAATAACTCAAAATAATGAGTCAAAGTATCACATATTTACTAATTGTGTATCATTGGAATAGCCAAAATTTACATCTTTTAGGAACATCTAACATTTTTTTCATATTTTAGTTCTATGTCTCTCAAAATTATCAAAATTTTATTATTTTGCTACTTGAAAGCAATTTTATATTTACACATAAGGAGTAATATTTCGAATTACATTATTGATAGATGTACGCATCGAAATCAGAGGACATGATTTCTTGCTATCAACTCATTTCAGAAGAATGCCTCGAGACCCCGAGGACGGGAAGCCACGACCGAGTCCCCTCCCTCGGGGCTCGTCGAGGCCCAACTTAGAGAAGATGGAAATCGAAGCCAGACAGAAGGGGAGGCTCCCAAGGCACGCGGAGAAGTCTGACAGAGCCGGCCTATCCAGGGCCTACACCGAAACGTCGCGTCTAGCCATCCCATCTCCATACTTAACAATTAATATATATTGTATTATGGCCGAGTTCCTCCTATATAAAGGGACTCGCACTACTTTGTAAAGGGCTGATGTTACTCCATTTCTCCACAAGATCAATAATCTCTCTCTCTCTCTCTCTCTCTCTCTCTCTCTCTCTCTCTTTCTTCTTTCTAATTTGCTCGTTCTCACCGGCCCGAGGCCAATTTAATATTCATCATTATCCTACTTGTTCGTTATCATTTCACTCGGTATTGGCCATAAAGAGCCTTATTTAATCCTATCTTAACTGTTATCCCACTCCCGACTATCCCCGATACCTCGAGCTCGACCCTGACATCGACCCCGAGGTCCCCTATCGACCAGCCTTGCACCCGGGCAGCAGGTTTCTCGGTTCGTCCAATCCCCCATTTTAGCCTGTATCCCCACGGTAAAACACGCCCGGACAGTAAGCCTATAGGTTTAGTTATTGCCCGTTCCTAGCTTGCATTTCATCATTAAATTTCATATTCTTAGAATCAACTGCTCTAAACAACTAGCTCGAGAATAGATCACGTATTTTTAGAATCCCATTTACAAATTTAATTGTTGTTACCATTTTTAGAATCCCATTTACGATCACGTGGGGCTAAAAATAATAGTGATTATTTTCTTGCTGGTTCCATTGCACAAACGCACGTTATCTTTCACACTTTTTCTTGTCTAAAGATCTCTTGATTTCAGGTCAAAATGTCTTGCTCAGTAAACAGAGTCGAGAACGACTACCCCGAAAATTACGGCGGAAATGGTGTGGATGTTCTAGTGGTTGGCGCAACGCTGCATAACCCTGATAATGCATCTGGGCTGATTCTAGCGGGCACGGATTCGCAAGGCATGTGGCAGGTCGAGGAAGCCTCGCACACCGATGGGAGCATACAACATATCGACCAACATGAAGACCAACAAACCCCGGATCCGAAAGCACATGAAGTTAGTCTTCACGATTTGAGATGTTGAAGGCACAACAGTTGGCTATCGCTCAGTTGCAGAGCCATCCGAAGACTCCCAGCACAGTAGCGCCGGAAACAGCTCTCCGCGCCGAACGATTATCTGAATGATCAAGCAACAACAGATCGATAAGAGACCCTACCATAGTGAAGATGCTTGGGGATCTCTCCAAGAGGATCGAGTCAGGTTCGTGGAAGTTCATGCAGTAGTTGTCCCCCGAGGAAGTGGTCCCGGAACCCGTCTCATGGAAATCCAGAATGCTGGAACTCCCTAAGTATGACAGGACCTCAAATCCCGACGAGCGCACTATAGCTTACACGTGTGCGGGAAAAGGCAGTGACCTTCAAGATGATGACTTCGATCCCGTCTCGTTGAAGAAGTTCGGGGAAATACTCTCAAAAGAAACCATGATGTGGCGTCGTAGCCTGGCGCTTGACCTCACGAACCCACTTACCATTCCAGCATATTCCTCCGCAGAGGAACACGCTGATGCCATCAAAGCAATAACGGGAGAGCCCAACACATCTGAGGCCGAACAAAGAGAGAATAAAATGCCACAGGAAGTCGCACCTCATTCCTGATGGAGCGAATGATATTGCCCCCGGTTTCGGATGACTGGGCAATACAGGCCTTCGCCCGAAGCCTAAACGAACCATGCCCGATGACTCTAGGACATTTCAAACGAAGCTTGATCAAATACCCAGCCGAGATCTGGTCAGATGCCCGTACCCGGCACCAGCCACAAATTAGGGCCATGGTCGACCATTCGGGAGCCTCCTTGGGCTCGGTATACCCAAGCAGGATCCCGACAAAGAAACTAATGCCAAGCAGATGGAGATACCACCCATGCGTCGCGGATGAGAGGAACGCCACAAGATGCAACCTACCTCGCAACGATCGGGAAATAGCTTGAGGGCAACATCCTCGAGGAATCTTCAATAGAATCAGGTTCGATGAGGCATGGCCGGTAGGGGCACCCCGCCTCACCATAAGCGAAACAGGGACGCCGAATGACTCAGACCTATTCGACCAAGACCCCTCCAAAGGAACCGCAACCTGGCGCGAGAACCGCACGGCGCGCGCAGCCATGGAGTCAAAAATGACCACCATCTTAAGAGGACGACAACTGTGCTACTCAATAAAAATAGCCACCGATTACCGTCGAGCGATTAGGCTCGAATCCAGCCCCAAGGGAGGAAGGATACCGGGAAGAATGAAACAAACAAGCCGCGATGTATTACCACGACAGTGAAGGAGCGGTGACACCCTCCAAGGACTCATGAAATGGAAAGTAAAAACGTTTGTCGCCGGGGAAAAATGGGTCTAGGGAAATATTCCAGAGTACACCCTTACATCCAGAGAAAAGGACACCGAGGCTTCGCTTCGACCTCACACTGACGCATTGGTAACCCTCTCCCTCATTTGATCTATTTCAAATAAAACATGTGTTCATAAATTCAGGTGGCTCGATCAAGCGCACCAACGATGTCAAACCAAAGTCAATGGGGGTGGTCCGGACTAACAAACCAATTCGCTCCTGCATCTTGAATCCCTGATGGAGTCCAAACGACGATCTCCACAAAGACCATTCTCTTGATACAGCCCGTCTAAGCTCGGACTGTGACGCCAAGCTCTGTACCATCAAGAAGGCGCAAGGCATGGACATCTTATTCAGACGGCCACAAGATCAATAATCTCTCTCAAGGGGCAGGATTAAAATAGTCGACAGGGAGCAGGATTAAAATAGTCAAAAGGATGAAATCCCACGCAAGGGGCAGGATTAAAATAGTCGACATGGAGCAATATGCGACGAGGGAAATTCCTCGCATTATGATGCATCGCCGGCATCAATACCTCTACCCTCGAAAGGATCAAAGAGAACATACCAAATCTCGAAACATTGCCTACTTATCCTGCGGTGAAGAAGAGCTGCTTAACTCCTTTGATTATTTTTTTTCACTAACCTGTATGCAGACAACCGACCGGGACATTCGGAAATTCTAACTCCACCCTGGAATCCCAAGCCTTTAATAGGGCCCACTGTGCTATTTTCCCTCGATCAAATTTCCGCCCCAAAGAGGTTCTCGCTAGCAAGATTATTATCGGAGCAATGTACCCCGAGAGGAGGATCCGATGAGGTCATAGGCCTTCTTTTACAGTCAAATGATGAGCGATGATCTTCTTTCGAGGGCACCATCCCCACGGAAGGAACAGGGAACGGTAGACTGAGTTTCAATAGGAAATCATATACTGGACCAAATGGTCCGAGGAGTCGCGCCCGCGTAGGCCGAGCTCACAACAATGAAATGATATGTGTTTATGCCAAGCAATAAAAGAATATCTTTTAGCATCTAATTCTCCAAACAAGGAAATCGCAGTGTACCCTCGGCAGGAACCCTTCCACCAAATGCGTCCCGAAATACTCGGAGACTTAGCATCAATAATTCGGCACCCGCACGACCCTATGGTCGGAACTACGGGCTTATAAAACTCCCGCAAGGTAACTCCAAGCTCACGAATAACGGCCTTCGAGACTAAGAAAACTCGATGACTCGGAGACTGTCGCCAATTGCCATGCACTGGAAAACCCAAAACTGTAAGACCCCGAGAGGGAAAACTCGGTCTAACCAGATCTATTCTACAAAGCAATACAAACTGTAAGACCTCAACAAGCATAATAAAACTGTAAGACCTCAATAGGCATGATAAAACTGTAAGACTTCAACAGGCATGAAAATCCCGAAAGGGCATACCCTCGGTGTAGACGCCTAAACTATCACTCGGGATCAAAAATGGCTCCGGCCAAACACATATTACGACGGTCAAAACAGCTGATACATCCAAATTAACACGACTCGGGGACGCCCGACTGTCGCTAAACAAAATTGCAGGCCATTACTTCGAATATACTACGCAAAGAACCGGTTAAAATAGGCTTCCCTCAACAGGCAAAAACGAGCTTCGACCATGTCAGCTCCAAACCACAAGGCTTCAATCTACTCAGCCTACGAGCTATGAATCTTTTGAGGTGTCGAACATTGACGATAACGACTTGAAATCGAGGTTCTTCCCTAACCGACGACGGGTCAGGCAAAATTATTTGAAAAGACCATAACAAGCGGAAAACAAAGACTACAAAAAGCCCACGAGCAAAAAGCGTAAGAGCCATTGTCGCCAGCCAAACGAGCCTCCAGGCCGCGTACTAAAAGGTCTCTACGACCAAACAACGTAAGAGCCATTATCGCCAGCTTGAAAATTAACAACTTGAGGATTAAAATGATCTCGAATCATAACCCGATACGGAGACCGGATCCAAAATAGTTAACTATAAAAGCCTCCAGGCCATATATTAAAAGGTATCAATGACCAAAACAATGTAAGAGGCACTATCACCGGTCTGAAAATCAAAAAAACTTAAGGGTCAATTAAAGCTCGAATTGCAACGTGACTCGGAGACTGGACCTGAAATAATTAAACTGCAATATGCCTAAGAGCACGACATAAATGCCATTGTCGCCAGCCGAGTGAGCCTCTAGGCGACGCACCTGTAAGGTCACTTCGACCCAAAGCGCAACAGGCCATTATAGTCCTCCTATGCAGGCAAGAAAGAACTTGAGGGTCAATTAAAGCTCGAATCGCAATGCGACTCAGAGACTGGACCCAAAATAGTTGAAACGACAAATGTCCAAGGTCAATAAATAAGAACAATCACTATCTGCCCGCACGAGCACAAAAGATTGAAGGTCGGGCAAGCTCGAGTCAAGGCCTGACTCGGAGACTAAGCCTAAATAGCTGGGCAAAACATGGAGGCCCCGACGACTGATCACGTCAAGGATCGTACTTAAAAGCCTCTGGGCCTGCCTGATCAGTTTCGGACCTACAAGGATCCCGCCAAACACCGAAACCAGCCCACCTGGTCAAAAGCAATATAGAAAGAGATGCAGAGAAATAAAGCTTCGATTTTCCTCTTATCCTACATACGCAAAAAAAAGGCGCACTCTCCATTTACAAACATGCTATACAAGTATCAAATACAAAATGGAAAAATGGCGAAATCGACACTCTGCTCCAAAGGGCTGAAACTTGCCAGATTCGCTCTCCGCAATGTCAGCAAGAAGTGGCTGAGCGTCACGCTCGTCCGCCCTTGCTCGAGCCAATTCCTCCGAGAGAACGAAGCCCCTTGCACCGATCTCCTCGAGTACCTCTCTTCGTGATCTGCAACGAAATATTCCTCGATCCTTTTCTTCCGTTCTAGGGCTCGCTTCAGCTCGGCTTGGGCATCAACATCGTCCTTCATATGAATTGCCATCTCCTGATCAGCCTTGGTTCAGCTTAATGTCGCTTCAGCCCGGGCATCGATTATCTCAGTCCTGATCTTCGAGAGATCAGATTCAAGTTTCCCGATCATATCTGCTTGAACTTTGGCGTTGTCACGAGCCAAGCGGAGTTGGGCCTCGAAGGCAGGGACCTTGGCCAAAGCGCCTGTCTCCTCTAAAGCTTGAGCTTGCACCTGAGCCCTTAACTCACCACAAGCATTTCTAATACGGTCGATGTCGCCCTTGAGGTATTCCAAGGCCTCTGTCTTTTTCTGTAGCTAATATAACAAAAAGAGGTTAACCTTAAGGTCCAAAAGGAGCGAAGCATGTGCTACAAAAGGTTACCTGCTCCATTAGGTAGCTCTCGTAATTCGACCTCTGGTACGTCTCATATCGCCAATGTAGCAACTCAATCTCCTTCTACTTGTTAAGGAGCCTAAGGGACTCGCCCTTATCCAGAACTTTTCGAAGCCTGGCTCCTTGACGAAGCAACTCAGACCTGAGCCTATCACAGGCCTGCAAAAGGAAAACTCGATGAAGATAGGAGGACCCATAATACAGAAAAACTGCGCCTAAACTCACCACGAAGTGAAGCCGGCGGACTTCCTCGAAGTCAGAGCACACTCCTGTTAATCCTGCCTCTTCGGCCCCAGGAGAACCAACCTCGGGCGAAGCATATTCACTCGGAGGAACTGCCGTCCGGGAATCAGATACTCTGGGAACAGTAGGCTCCGACAATGCCCTCTCCTCGAAGACATGGGCGCGTTCAATGCCACTAAAAGCTCCATTACATTGTGGGTGCCAATCCCATTTATCGCCATCGTCCCTCAGCTCGGAGGCTGACACCTCCTTCCCCTCTTCGGAAAGGCACTGCCTCATCCCAAGGAACCGCGTGATATCTACAAATGGAAAAGCCAGTACAAAAAAAGGGGAAAATGTCACCTCAAATATACGAACAACAAGGCAAAGGTAACGTGCGCGCATACCTTGGTATTTCACTTCCTATCTGATGCGAAATGTAGCTCGCCACCTAGCCGGGCGGGTCAAGAACTTAGTCCGGCGTCCATGAAGTTGCTGCAAAAAGGGGAAAAACATGATTACTCAACTGATTTTTGTTATAAGCAAAAATCGAAAAAGCACCAGACGCTCCGCTCACGTGCATAATTCCATCCCTCGGGAAATGGCAAAAGCTCCATAGGGATAATGTTGGCCGTTCGAACTCGGATGAACCAACTGGCCCACTCTTGATCCCCATCTTCTTCGTCATCGATAATATAAGGCGTGGATGAACGACACCTCAGGGTTAGCAGGCCTTGGTGGTGAAAGGGCCGGTATAGCCTGACGAGGTGACTAAGCGTGAATTCAAGCCCAGCCCTCTCCGCAAAGAACCTCATCATTAACATCACTCGCCAAAATGATGGATGTATCTGTGCCCAAATGCGAAAAGATACAGGTATACGCTCAAGAATCCATCAGCGAAATCCGTAATACTCTCATCCGGGGAAAGCACCTTCAGTATAATCCCCTCTCTCCATCCGCAGTATCTCCTCTCCATCTCTAAATGTTCCTCTCTTATCAAAGACACGGTCTTCAAAGCGAACTCCCAAGGATCCCGCGCACCAGGAGCAACACTCCCCACTCCCTACGGGGCTGGCCCCGAAGTAGTTGTCATGACTATGATATAATTGACATACCAGAGCAAGGACGTGCGCCAACACCTTTTGCGCCTGAAGAAATGAAGAATCCTATGCCAAAGCGGAAGGGAAGCTATCTAAAATAGTGAGGTATTTGAAAGAAGCCAAAGCCGCCCCACATATACGCAAGGAACATCGACGATTCACCTATCCGGAGTGATCCCCGAGAGGCCAACGACCTCGATACAGATCGATAGGGTGATACCCGATCCCAGAAGCATCCTTCGACGAGAATCCATGACTCAAGGAGTCGGCCATATTATCTCTAGTTTCGAGGCAGCATTCTACCTCGATGATCCCCGCCAAAAAGAAGTTGGACTTCGGGAAGCCTTCAATGCCATCACTCGACTCAAGGCAGTACCCGATCTCATGGTTTCCTTTTCTAAAAAGATGAATTAGCATGGGAAGCTCTGATCACGAAAGCTCTAGGAAGGCTCGAGGCAGCGCCTGAGTACAGGCAACTCCTCAACAGAAGTCTACCCCATAGGCTTTAAAAAGTTATCTGCATCAAGTTCAAAAGGGACCCCCCGGTACCCAAAGCTGACCTTCATTCAGGATATCATTCTCGAAATCTCCAAAACGCAGCGTATTATCTCCATACAACTCGGGGGGCCCGACAACCCGAACCTATCAGACCTATTCAGGCTTGGTCCGAGGTACAATGAGGGGCTCGGAAAGAAGACACGTCGATTGGCAGAGGATCGAAAAGAACGCTCGCACCAGAGTTAGATATCAGTGGTCGACAATAAAGGAAGACATTCAAAAGGCCTCGACAGGCACAAGAGCATGCAATTACAAGACAAGAATCGAAAGCAGAAGTCAATATGGTATATTCATATTCATAAAGATCCATGTACAACAGCCCTCGAGGGGTCATTACATACAATTACAAAAGCGTACAGAGGATCTCTACGCATAAAGGAAGAAACAAAGGGATGCACATGCAAAGTAAAAGCCTGAAGACCGGTCCCCTTTCGAAGGTCCGCCTCCTACAATAGGTGCCTCCAGACACACATCCTCGAAAGTTTCATCCCAACCTTATACACTGATATCCCCAAGGGATAATGCGAGTAGCAGGGAGGGATGAAAAAATGCCATAGCTCTCCGAAGCTCGAGGACCCTTGCTGTCCAAGAGAACCTCAGAGAGAAGCGGACTGAACAAGCCTCAGTCTCGCTTGCACGGATACTTAGAATCCACTTCTTGGAATGTCTAGCTGTGCAAGCCCCCAGCTCGGGGTAGAGCACTACGTGGAGCCGGGGTATGAAGGTGAGCAGCGGTGTATAATCCGATCCCCCTTTTGAGCAGCGGTATGTAATCTGAAGAGCTTTCTGCGAACAAGGAAAGTTGGCCATCATATGTCATCATCTCGATCCAACAACAACAGCAAAGACGAGCATATCAATGGCCACAACACCAATAGGACAACATGATTATGCTCGACAAGGGGAAGCCCCGACAAAAGGCCACAACATAGTTTAAGGGAGCCCAACCAAATGGCCTTGAGGCTATGAGCCCCAAGCATGGTCCTCAAAGATAGAGAAAGATTGCAAGAAGAAATGGGCAAGTGAGCCAACGAAAGCACCGGGATAGGAAAAACAACGCCAAGGCACCCCCATTTATAGGGGGTAACGACACAATCATTGAGGCTTTGAAAGATTGATCGATGGACGCAGTTACTGCATCCTTGCAAGACCGAATTGTTAGCAGTACATTCACCTTGAAGAACGGAAATCGGCAAGTGCATTGATTGAAGTCGAATTGCACAAGTCCATAGGACACCCCGGTCACCACAAAAGCTCACGCCATGGGTTGCATCATTGATATGACGTTGTCGTAAGAAGCTCGAGGAGTCAAGTGTCAGAATCATTTCCCATTGCTTCGTTCTAAGAAACACGGAGACTATCTGTACGCATCGAAATCAGAGGACTTGATTTCTTGATATCAAGTTATTTCGGAAGAATGCCTTGAGACCGCGAGGACGGGAAGCCACGACCGAGTCCCATCCCTCGGGGCTCGTCAAGGCCCAACTCAGAGAAGATGGAAATCGAAGCTAGATAGAAGGGGAGGCTCCCACGGCACGTGGATAAGTCTTACAGAGCCGACCTATCCAGGGCTTACGCCGAAATGTCGCATCTATCCATCCCATCTACATACTTAACAATTAATATATATTGTATTATGGCCTAATTCCCCTCCTATATAAAGGGAACTCGCACTACCTTGTAAAGGGCTGATGTTGCTCTATTTCTCCACAAGATTAATAATATCTCTCTCCCTCTTTATCTTCTTTCTAATTTGCTCGTTCTCACTGGCCTGAGGCCACTTTAATATTCATCATTCTCTTACTTGTTCTTCATCCTTTCGCTCGTTATTGGCCATAAAGAGCCTTGCCTTATTTAATCATATCTTAATTGTTATCCTATTTCCGACTATCCCCAATACCTCGAGCTCGACCCTGACATCGACCCTGAAGTCCCCCATCGACCAGCCTTGCACCCGGGCAGCATGTTTCTCGGTTCGTCCAATCCCCCGTTTAGCTCGTATCCCCACGGTAAAACACGCCCGGACAGTAAGCCTTTAGGTTTATTTATTGCCCCATTCCTAGATTGCATTTCATAATTAAATTTCATATTCTTAGCATCAACTGCTCTAAACAACTAGCTCGAGAATAGATCACATATTTTTAGAATCTCATTTACAAATTTAATTGTTGTTACCATTTTCACGGTAAACAATGGAGTTTATTGATTATTAATTTTTAGAGAGGTAAACCGTGTAATTTTGATAATATTTTTAAAAAATATTATGTTCTTTTAATCGTTTGAAAGATAAGACGTTAAAGTTGAATTTTGTCTCATAGTAACTTTAATTGATAAGTTAACAATATGTAAATCATATGCAAATAATAAAGTGAAGATGTAATAGCGTACTAAATAAGATATGATTTTCGCCATAAACAGATACGATGATAATTATAATTTTGTTAAAACAGTGCTTAAATAAATTAGATCATACTAATACTAGCATTTAGCAAAAGAGAATGGCCTCATTGGAGGGGGGGGGCTGTCTAAAGATGAATAATTACATGAAAGATATATGTGAGCCTTACAACCTTGAAAACACTCTTGGTTGACAAAACCAAATTCACTGTGTGTTGCTTGTAAATTATTTAATGCAAGAGATATTTGTTGCTTTCCCCAAAAGATGCATAACTCTAGGTTTGCAACAACTATCCCTTCAGGAGATCCAATGAACCTCAGTATACAACCCAAAGATGACATTCTGGTAAAGAGCAAGTGACAAGCAACAATGATGTTGAAGCAAGTTCAACTTCAAGTGTCAATTTAACACCATCCCTAAATGCAGTTGTTGACATATTGAGTGTCTGAATCAATCTGTTGATATCCATGGATATATCTGCTGGAGATTTAACACCGCAGTTAACCTAGAAAGTTCAGTTAACACACGCATTGTCGCTGCTGCGTCCACAACATCACAGAAGCGATTGCATCAGCTGCCCAAAATTTCCAGCATCTCCAAATGTTCAAAATCAAATCCGTTAACCTTCCAAAATTCACCCGAGACCCTTGGGACCTTTAGCAAATATACCAACATGTCACAAAATACCATACGAATTAGTCGAGGCCTTAAACCACGTTAAACAACACTAAATTTTTGAATCGCGCCATGAATCGAATTATGAGTTTTCAAATCTTCCAACTTCTATATTTTGCGTCGAAACATATCGAATCAAATAGGAATGACTTCAAATTTTGCACGCGAGTCATAAATGACGTAATGGAGCTGTTCCAATTTCCGGAATCATAATCTGACCTCGTTATCAAAATTTCAACCTTCGGTTTCCAAAATCTCTTATTTTCCAACTTTCGCCAAAATGCGTCGAATTGTCCTGCGGACTTCTAAATCCAAATCTGAACATACTCCTAAGTCCGAAATCACCATACGAAGCAATTGACATCATCAAATCTCCATTCCGAGGTCATTTGCTTAAAAGTCAACTCTCCGGTCAACTCTTTCAATTTAAGCTTCAAAATGAAAATATTTCTTTAAATTAAATTCCGAATCTTCCAAAAACTAAACTCGACCATACATGCGAGTCACAATACATATTACGAAGCTGCTCGAGACCTTAAGTCACTGAACGGGGCATTAAATTCTTAAAACGACAAGTCGGGTCGTTACACGCATGTTAGGTACACGGTTTGAACACAAAAGCATTAGTGATAATTTCTTATGTAACACAATAGGGAGAAAACAACAGTGAGAGCAGATTGAAAGCTCATATAACATTTGGTAAAAACAAAATGGACTGCATATTGAAGTGATTAGATGAAACTTTCACAACGCCTTGTGAGGCTGAAAGATACAGAAAATTAAAGTTCCTACCATTTAGCTCATAATATTGGTTAGCTCATAACCAAATTAACTAGCAAAAAAAGGCATGAAATTTACAGAGCAACTAGGAGGTTCATTGTGTGGCAACAGATTAAGGTATAATAACATGCTCCCTGACTCACTGTACAGTCAAAAATGTTGATTTAACATAAGGATCAAAAGAAACCATTTCGGAGCAGCAAGGGGAACACTAGAAGAAAATGGCATGTGTGTAGAGGATTAAGATTGCTAGTACCTTTTCTGCTGCAACCACAGTCATAAGGCGTCCAAGGATCTCTTACATGCAAATCAGACCAGGGCACATATACTTTGAATCAAACGCTCAATATACCTATCATCTGATGCATTAGCTCCAAAACGGCCTCTTTATAGTTTTGTCCCAAAAGCTCATGATCAATAGCCTATATATAGTGATTTTGCCAGTACCAGGAGGACCCTGCAGAAAGTTTTATATAGAAATGAATATCCAACATGAAGAAACTATGCACAAAATGTTTAGCAAACTGCTTTTGCCAATTCAATGTGACACCAAAGGGACAAACATTTCAGAGTCTGGAAGTCCTAAATTAGATATGCATTTGAGTAAAAATGGTCAACTTCCAGGAAAACTAGCAATAAATACTTTGTTTTTATACATTCTCATCAATCAACACATTAAAACTCAAAGTTACTCAAGGATACAACTCAGGAATCATATAAAGATGGTATGTGAAACCAAAAGTCCATTCTTCCAAAAAAAAAGTACGCACAAGAGGTAAAAGAATCAATATCCAACATCAGGTATAAACTAATACAAAAGATCATAGTTCTTTGCAAATATGTGTACATATAACTATGAAACTCCAAGTACCATTGAGCAAGCACCATCAAGATTTACACAAGAAAAGGAATAAGGAATGCTTCATATTGACCTCATGAGAATAAAACTGAGGTTGTAGTAGCAAAATTGTAATCCAGCAAAAGTCAAACACATTGTATGGACCTTTTGGGCCATGTATGAGCTTCAATGCCCACTTTTGAAACACTAAATTTTCCACTAACAATTTCTTATAGCATGACCTGCCGGAAAAGAGTCTCCTTTCCCAGCAGGCTCCCAAACAATAAACTCCTTTCAACAGTTTTGCAACACTATTGATATCTCAATCAGAACAACTTTGTTTGAGGCTTAAACTCCATTTGTAACCAGATTTACATTGTAGAATAGTGACTTGCAGTAAGAGCAAAGATCTCAGGATTCTGTTTCTTAGAGCGGTGTGCGCAGACCAAGTCATTCCAAATTTTAATCTTTTCCCAATTTACCACTTTTTATTTGTACTGTTTCTTAGAAATCATGTCAATGATTCCTTATGCAATTGCAGATCCTACACCATACATGGAACTTACTGATTGTGCACTAGAATGCCAGCTCCCTATACTTCACTTGTACCAGCTTTATCCAACGCTACTGTTCATCTTTGAATATCTCCATAACAATTTCATTATTAGAATTTCACTATAGTTTAAGCTCGTGAACAGTGGCAGAACCATAAATTTATACAACGAGATACAAAAAAATCTATAACGTCATAGTTGGATTTTGAACCTAAGGCCTAAAACAATTTTGAACCTCCTTCACAACTACATTTGATTTTTTTCATAACAGTGCACATATTACAAAAATAAGACCGTTTTCACTCTTTTATATTGTGTAATTTTTCGATAAAGGAGGTTCGATCCCTTCACTCTACCGAGTATCCATAATAGCAAAAGTCAGAAATTGAAGTACTGAAAATGTGAGGAAAATGGGAAGGACTAAAGCAAGAAAATGGGGAAAAGCAGTTAACTTCTGAGATATAGCAGTGATTGAAAATGTGAATGATACAACTGTTGAACATGAAAATAAGAAAACTGATCTAAGGGAAGATGAGAATGCCTTACTAAAGCAAGTTCTTGAAGAGGCTGCTGAACCATATGGTATTAAAAGTTTCTGTAGTGAACTTGGTGCTGGGAATTATTCCATTCATGGTCAAAGGGAACTTCTACATGCCTTTTGTCACTGGGATAAGGCTAGTTGGAGTACAATGGTTTTTGTTTGGCTTCTGAACTGAAATTCTTCAGCCAAGAGCTTATATCAACTCCATCTTTTACAGTTCAATCACCATTACCTTATTTGTTCGACCATGCTTTGCATAATGTTTATTGTGATTGTGGCACATAAATCACACCTGATGAAACTGCTGTTTTTGGGGCTTCTGTATCAACTGGTGTAATTATTATAGATGTTAGTGATATTGTTCTTTTAGATATGACACCATTATTTCCTGGAGAGGGAACTCTTGGTGATTTTATTCCCAATACTCAAGAGAGCAATAAAGCAATATAAATTCCTAAAGCAATATAAACACAAGTCTAGATAGCAACAAAAACATTAAGCATTAGCTAAAGTAAAATGAACACAAGTCTAGACAACCATTACAAATTTAAATTCCTAGAAAGCAAAAGTAGTCCATAACGAAAACATTAAGCATTAACTAAAGCAATATAAACACAAGTCTAGAAAACCTAGCAAAAGTAGTCCACAACGAAAACATTAAGTATTTGATTGGTGATTTGCGTTGTTATCCGCCGATGATCCTCTTACATCAACTGGTGAAGTAGGTTCATTCTCTGCATCATCAGGCTGAAACAATAAAAATGTTATTCGGCAAGAAAGTTATATAGATTAATTCCAAACAAGATCGGGAAACAAGATTGAATCAAATGTAGCCCTTATCCTAACCAAATCAAAGCCTTTAGCTTCTGCCAGGACATGGGAATTCCTTGCCACCACCTCCATCTTTAGAAAAGTTAGCAACAAGTTTTACTAGAATTAGATGATATTGAACTGTATATTGTACTAACATTATTTTGTTATCACATAGAAGCACAATGCAATTAAACTCATCAGAAGTTGTTGTAACAGAAGAAGTACAGATTATATTACTTCTTACCTGTGGTTGAAGAGCAAACAAACCAGCAAATTTTTCAGGAACCACACCTTCCTTTGACATCACGTAAGCCTTCAGCACATTTAAGGTGCCTCTAGTTGGGATTCCACACGCATAAGCTTTTGTTGCAAATGGGTATACATTGCAGATGATGTACCATTGCTAGATGAAGAAACACTCGGATCACTAAGTCGTCCTTTCGTATTCCTGAATGTGTTCGAAGGAGATGCTCTCATACCCATACATCGTACTCTCCCAGAGTGCTCTTCCCCTAACATCTTGCCAATAACATCATTTGGGGAAACTTCACACTCATTAGTATCACATTGAGTCATATTCAATTCAATTTGTTCCTACAAGCAGATAAAATATCAATTAGTAAGTACAAGAGTTGCAGAATGTTATACAAAACAATGAAAATGATATTAGAAAAATGTATCAAAGCTAGACTTACCCCTATAGACCTTGCCGTATCATTTACAAATGATCGATTAGCTTTCTTATGAGTTTCAATAAACATTTTTCCACGACTAGGAGTTTTTTCAGTTTCCAAAAACTAAAAAAGAAATGTATTAAAAAAGTTATAATAAAATATTTTAATTAGAGAAAAAGTAAACTTAATAAGATAATGTGCATACAAGCTCATATCATCTTCTCGAGTTAGCTTTTGAACCACCAGTGTGTGGCATTTTTTGCTTCTTTCGAATTTCTTTATTTCTTCTACAAAGTTCCTATCAACAAAAACAAATACATATTTAAAAAATTATCTTCATTTAATTATGATGAAACTTGTTAAAATAATCTAAATCTTACCATTGTTGATGATTTTTGACGATAAGCAACAAAAATAGCCCATTGATCTTTACTTATACCTGCTGGCACATCACTTATAATTTTATTTTTGCTTTTGGCTAGGTCAAAATATTCATTCCACAACTTCTGCCTAGGTGTATCCCACTTCTTCGAAAGACTAGCATTGTGATAGCTATATGCAATGGAATCACTTACATGAAAATCAAATCGAGGCTTCAAACAAAAATGGAAGTTAGTTTTTTCATGGTATAAAAATCTAGGTGCAATAAGTACATATGTATATGTAATAACACTTGTACCTTCAAAATTATTTCAAAGCAGTCTTCCATGTACTTCTTAGGCATGCCCGATGGCCCTGACCACTTCTCAAAACTAATCGGAAACAAATTACAATCAATTGCCAGTGATCCACAATATCCAGCAAGTAATCCTTGCGCTTCACCATATGCTGCATTGTAGTCATCGAAATTCATAATGATGCACTCCCCAACAGTTAGGTTATTAATTTGATTGACCTTGACCCTAATTTGCTTGGTAGCATTTTCCGAGTCTTTAACAAGAAAATAAGATACTTAACTAAAAAGGAAGAAAAAAATAAGATTCTCATAAATTGAAGTAAAAATAAATGTAAGGCATATACCTTTTGCCTCTGCTGTCCAATACTTTGTAGATTCACGTCCTGCACGGCGAGATGTTGCACTTGAATTAGAAGGAAGAATTGGAGCTTGTTCTTATTGCGGGAATTCATGAGCATGTGGGAGGGCTTGTACTGTTGTTGAAGGCTTTATAGCATGTGATTAGACTGGAGTTGTCGATGATGAAAAATGTCCATGAGCATCATGTGGTTCACGAGCTGACTTTAGTGGATTCCGAAAATGTTTAATCTTCAACATGGCTGCGTATTCATAAGAAAAATAGAGAGAGGTGAATCAAATATGAAGAGGAACTAAACATCAGACATAAGATGATACAAAAAATTGTCCCGCAACTATCCAACAAACCCAATCTAGAGCCTCAAAAGATATGTTTTTTTTAACTCCAAATAAAACAAAATAAATAAACTAAGCACAATATACTCTACAAACAGTCAAACCCAAATAATTGGCAAAGAGGACCACAGAGAATCAATAAACTACACAATGTCACGATTTTGGTAAAGCTAAGTAGGGAAATAAACTACATATCTAAATCCTAATTATAACGCACAAATGTGTGTCCAACAATCATATTGATGAAACTAAAATGAACAAACTTAAAAGAATTAAAATACAAAAAGAAAAGAGAGAATTGACCTAATGCTCACCAGGAATTTCATCTCTCCAAGAGGCACTATATGGTGAATATATAGCTATGAAAGTGGAAGTTTCTTACGCAGAAAATGGGAGAACAGGGGTCGAGGGGAAGGTGGGAATATGGAGGGGAACAATGGCGGGAATAAAGAGAAGTTATCTGAGTAGTTGAGCTAAAAAACGAGGGAAAAAAACGAAGGAAATGAAAAGGAAAATAGTGAAGTGGTTTCTTTACTTTTTCCTCAATTTAGTTTTCATTATTACATTTACAAGAGGATGGTGGAACAATACAGGGATAAGAAGAAGGATCTTCACATGGTGTTTATTGATCTAGAGAAAGCGTACGATAGGGTTCCTAGGGAGGTCTTATGGAGCTGCTTAGAGGTTAAAGGGGTCCCGGCGGCCTACATTAGGATGATTAAAGACATGTATGATGGAACTAAGACTCGGGTTAGGACAGTAAGAGGCGACTCCGAGCACTTTCTGGTTGTTACAGGGTTACACCAAGGGTCTGCATTCAGTCCTTTCCTGATGATGGATGCACTAACTCATCATATTTGGGGCCGAGCCGACGGAAGCGGGAGTGGAAGTAAGGCTTGACTCTCAAGCCATTCCTAAGAGGAGTAGTTTCAAGTACCTTGGTTCAGTTATTCATGGGATAGAGGAGATCGACGAGGATGTCACACATCGTATAGGGGTGGGGTGGATGAAGTGGAGGTTAGCGTCGGGAGTCCTGTGTGACAAGAAAGTGCCAATATTACTAAAAGGTAAGTTTTATAGAGCAGTGGTTTGGTCTGCCATGTTGTATAGGACCGAGTGTTGACTGGTTAAGAACTCACACATCCAGAAGATGAAAGTAGCAGAGATGAGGATGTTGAGGTGGATGTGCGGGCATACAAGAATGGATAAGATTAGGAATGAAGATATTCGAGAGAAGGTGGGTGTGGCCCCCATGGAGGACAAGAGTGGGAAGCAAGACTCAGATGGTTCGGGCACATTCACTGGAGGAGCACTGAGGCACCGGTGAGGAGGTGTAAACGACTGACTGTGGTGGGCACGAGGAGATGTAGAGGGAGACCTAAGAAGTATTGGGGAGAGGCGATCAGGCAGGACATGGCGCGACTTAGGATTATTGAGGACATGGCCCTTGATAGGGAATTGTGGAGGTAGAGCATTAAAGTTGTAGGCTAGGGGGAAGTTGTGAGTATTTCTACAGCACACTAGAGTGAGACTAGCGAGTTAGGAGTTAGTCTTAGGATGCTACTGGTCAGCTACTGATGCAGGGCTTTATCTGCTGGATATTATTATATCTCCCATCTTTTTCGTACTTCCTATATTTCTTATATTGTTATTATTTTTATTTTATGTTATGTTATGTTATTTTATATTATTTTATTATGAGTCTATTGATAATACTAATATATCGTCTCTTGTCGCCGAGGGTCTCCTGGAAACCGCCTCTCTACCCTTCGGAGTAGGGTTAAGGTCTGCGTACATATTACCCTCCCCAGACGCCACTTGTGGGATTATACTGAGTCGTCGTTGTTGTTGTTCATTACATTTACAAGAGAATTCAATTTGCTGCAATTCCACATTTTGAGCTACAGAACTGTTTTTCCCAGCAAGTATCGGTAAAGATCGCTTAATTAAGCCATATATTGTGACTTTGACTTCAAATATAGCTAGTATATGAACTAAATCAGACTTCTAATCATAGCCTAATACGATTCTGATTTGAAGTTATCTTTAATTCAATCATAGAATTATATTTGGACAAAATTTATTTGATCGAACTCTTAAATAGTAGGAAAGTTTTTTGAGTTTACAATTTTATCCAAGATATATTTTAAGGGTAAAACAGTCGAACGACATTTTGCTAAGGGTTTACATCTTTTATTATTATTATTATTATTATTATTATTATTATTATTATTATTATTATTATTATTATTATTATTATTATTATTATTATAGATAAGATAGGTAGATATAGATTTAAATAGAAGCATATTTGGAAAATAGAAATAATATGTTTGGTAAAACTTACTTAAACACAGTTCATTTATCTACTAAACAAGAAATAATAAAGAAAGTAAGGACAAAACAAAAAATCCAAAACAACGACAAACTAAAATATAAAAAAATTTACAAAAACCATCACAAGTTCATCTTAAATTCAAAAGTATTACAACTCTTAAATTAGATAAAAGTAACAAAGTTCTAATTATTAAATTATTTATTTAATATATATAGAGTTTAAAATACTCTTTTGGGACTCCTTCGAAATTCTCCGTCCCTGGATAGGGCACTATTCAAAAAGCCTTGAAGCTCACGTGTGGAGCTTAGCTTTGTGGGCTTATGCCCCAAAGTGTCCGACTATGCGCCCAAAATACACATAACGCTTAATGGTCAGGATTAGTCCAATAAATCCTACTTAAATCATGTGTCAAATTCTCTAATTAAGACTATTGGTGCTTAAAATTCTTTAACAAAGTAATGGTTAAAGTTTTATTCAAGAATAAATCAAATATCGAGTCATATAATTGTATATTTACTGATTGAGAACATTGTGAGTGTGAATATAATTAGACTTATTCTTCTAAATTAGATAATCAAAATTTGTATCTTATTGTTATTGGTCTTCATGTCTTAAACTATGAGGCTTTTATTATTTTGCTCTTTAAAAGTAATTTTATATATACATGAAGGAGTAATCTTTTAAATTATAGTATTGATGAACTTTCTTGACTTTTAGGGAGGTAAAATATATCTTTATATATTTTTAAAGAAATTAAAAAAATTTAATGGTTTGAAAATTAAGACGTTATAGTTGTATCTCACTGCAACTTTAACATTAAAAACATACTAGATTTTTTTTATGATATTTTCTTTTTAAATTTCTTAAACTTTAATAGACTTTCTATTTATGCGTAATTTTTAAATTTAAAAAATTAAAGATATATGGGTCTTACACATCGTCCCGTAGTAAAATGGCTCGCCTCACACACCCGCCTTTGAAAATACTATTTGAACGTAGAACGCCTGCTATGATGAAAATAAAGAAAATTCGCATGTTAAGTATTGCAATTATCTATACCCCTTTAAAATTTAAATTATCTCAAACAAAATAAAAAAAATTAAATGTTTATGTAGATAATTAAAATACTTGATGCTCTCCTGCAACTGTTGTTCGTCTGATGTGTAGTCGTTACCTATGAATGCAAATATTATTTATGGTTAACCTAAAGCATATTTTTTCGTCTATATTAGGCCTCGTTGACCCTACATTTTGTTCAGTGAGACTCAGTGAGTACCTGATGTATTTAATTCTCTCTATATATATATGTATTCTTCTTTGGAGACAAGTATCACTTGTGACACTGATACTAGCTTGAATCACCGCTCATTCCTTGCTTTTGTTGAGCCTTACCTCAACTTTTGTGATGGCTCATTTTGCATTATTCTTTTGTTATCCAATGTCATGGTCCAACGCCAGTCACATTTTTTTTTCACCTAAAGGTTCACGATATTCACGTGGTTAGAAATTATGTTTAGTATTTATGGGTAGACATTTCGTATAATCTATAAATAAAAAACCTACAAGGAAGAAATGAAATAGATGTCTATTTATTTTTTGCTAAAGATAAAGAGACAAATTATAGAAACGTACAAAGCCAATAAATGAAAAACTAGCGAGTAAGGCATAGAGAGATCATGAAAGACCTCATATCTTCTTTTTGCAGTTGAAAAATTAAGAAGAAAAAGATTACAAACTAGAAGGTATAGATATTAATGTAAATTACATTAATTCGTAGTTGTTTTAACTAAAATACGTAATTTGATTAACTTTTAAAGAAATAAGATAGAAAATATAACTAAAAATTTACATAAGTCAAATCATTAATTTGTATCGAATTGCAACAATTTCTCAAACAGTTGAAATTGATATATTTGTGGATTGCACGGTTAAGTTCGTTGGATGTTGTTGAGTTAGTGCATATGTTTGGTTAGGAGCCCCGAGGGCTCGGGAGTGTTTCAGAGTGATTTCGGACTTAGGAAAATTTAGAGAAAAATTGCAGAAATAGTACCCAGTGAACAGTAACCGTGTGTGAACAGTAACCCTCAACAGTAACCCATGAACAGTACCGGACAAAATGTTAAGTTCAGGAGATTTTTTCCATTTTTCACGATTTGGAGCTCGGGTGAGGCAATGTTTCGAGAGATTTTCATGGAGAACAACGGGGTAAGTATTCTTAACTCAATTTTGGTTAGATTACTCGAATCTATACAAATTTTGGCATTAAATCCGTGAATTTAGCGGGAAAAGTTAGAAACCCTCTTGGATAGAATTGAGGATTTAAGGGTTGAAATGTTATGGGAAATTTGATAATTTTGGTATGGTTAGACTCGTGGGGAGACAAGGAACCCGTTGATGTAAAAATTTCTGAGTTTTGAGACGTGGGCCCGGGGTTCGGGTTTTGCCAAATTCGTTAATTTTGATATTTTTCGAGTGTTTTCGATTGGGTATTGTCCCTTTAGCATAATGCGACATATTCGTTGTGATTTTGAGCAGATTCGTCGCACAAGGAGGCTAATTTGAGAGGCAAGGGCATAGCGAGCTAGAGCTTTGGCCGGTTTGAGGTGAGTAATGAGTGTAAATGATGTCCTGAGGGTTTGAAACCCCGGATTGCACATCATAGTGCTATATTGAGGTGAGATACGCGCTGGATGAAGAGCGCGAGGTCCTTTACTAATGAGGATTGTGACTTGGTCCATCCCGTATTGATGATTTTACTGCATATTTGATTGAAACTGATTTGTTATCATCATGATTTGGGCTGTTTGCCATATTTGGGCTTCGTGCCAATTATTTGAATCCTTCGAAAATTTTTATCACTATTTCCTCACTGTTTTGACTTATATTTAAACTTAGTCCTGTTGATGATTATTGTTTTACAGACTCAGCCACTATTATACAGATTTGAAACTCAAATGATATTTCTAAATGATATTTTGGGCTGAGAACTACTGTTTTACAAATGCCCAATGGGCTTGTGATGATTTTCGGACTGAGTGAGGCCAAAGGCCATATGTGAGGATATGCTGAGTGATATGAGGCCGAGGGCCTGAGTTACTATTTATGCCACGCGGTGGCTTGAGTGATGTGAGGAGGCTTTCAGGCCTTATGAGTGATGTAAGGAGGCTTTCAGGCCTTATGAGTGAAGTGAGAAGGCTTTCAGGCCTTTTGTTATTATTGCGCTTGGGCTGTAGAAGCCCTTCCGGAGTCTGCACACCCACAGTGAGCGCGGGTACCCATGTGATTTGAGACAGTGGTAACAATGACATTGTATGATGCAATTTGGTCAGTTAACAATGACTGACCAGGAATAACACCGTGAGGTCAGGTAACAATGGCTGACCAAGAACTAATTTGTGCTCGAGGGGCTGGTACTATTCTATATGATTTCCCGAGGGGCGAGGTTTATATGTTCATTTTGCATACTCACTTGTCTTTTACTTGTTTAATTGTGGTATTTGTGCCCGAGGGACGGATTTCTGTGCATAGCGGCACTAATTGTTTTGAAATTATTTCACAACTGTTGAAAAGATCATTTTCAAAAGAGGTTTAAAACTGAGCCAAGGTATTTTCTAAAGAATTCACAGTTTTACTGATTTTTCTCAAGGAGTTTTACACTGCTTCTATATAGCATGTTGGTTGCTTTACGTGATTTCTTGCTGCTCAGTTATTATTTACCTTTATTACTCACTGAGTTGGAGTACTCACTTTACTCCCTGCACCTTGCGTGCAGTTGCAGGTATTTGTTTACCCAGTAGCGGGTATTGGCTGCGTGGAGGTAGAGTTGTAGAGATTTTAGCGAGGTGACTATCAGCGTTCGCAACACCACTGTCTTTCTATGTTATTCATTATTCTTATTTCGTGTATTTCTAGACTGTAAAGTGGAAATTTCATTCTTATAGTTGCTCGTGACTTGTGACACCCCGGTTAGGGCTGTGTCGGGATGGACTTCCGCATTATTATCTATATTTGTGTTAATTAACTTCTTTAAAAGATGAATTGGGTTAGACTGGCTGGCCTTGTCTTCAAGAGAGGCGCCATCACGACCGGGTTCGGGGTTAGGGTCGTGACAGTGGCTCTTCCCGATGATGGATGTCATGACAACCTTCTTAAAGATTTGAGTCTATTTTCTTTTTGTTTTTTTGTGTGTAAATAGTAGCTAGTGAGTAATGGTGCCTCAAGCAAAGCTTCACTTGGGCCTAATACATTTGCCTTTGATCCTATGGTCAAAAATAAATTGTTGTGTATAGGATGGTGAAAGTTGTGACTTTGAGACTCTTGTGTTGGCCGATAATCATTAAGTGGCTTTTTGGGACCATTCATGTTGCTCAAATCTTAGCTAAGGTTGTTGTAGGCCCCCGACTCTGTCTCTTTAGCAATCCTATAGTTTGTATGGTGAGAATTTGAATTGCTAATCCAAGTCCTGAGCCATTAGTCTAGAACTTGCCCTGAATGTTTGTCTAGGCAAAATTCTAAGTGTAGTTTGACTTGAAATGTGATTATAGGCTCTCCTTGATCCAAATTAGGTCTTGAAAACTTCCAGAGCCTACTAATGATAATATCCCTAGTCAACCCTTTTGAGCCATAGACCTTTTTCTTTCAAAAAACTATGATACAAGCCTTTACCCATTCTAAAAAACCCTTTCTTGGTACCATATCCTTCCTTATCACAAGGCAAAAGCATAAGTTTGGGGGGAGAGATGAGGAATTCAACAAAGTGGTAAAAGGTACAAAATGAAGAAAAGGAAACACAATGAAAAAGAAAGAAAATTAAAAAGTCAAAAAAAGAAAAGAATGATCAATGTAGAAAAAAAATGAAGGGATTCAATAAAAGTAAAGAGATGAAAGCTGTGGAAAATTGAGAAAGGAGAAAAAGGTTTGAAATGAACAAGAAAGAGTGATAGTGTCTCTCTCTAACCCCTAAGGAAGAAGTTAAATGACTCAAAAAGTCAAGAGCATGTATGAAAAAATGAAGCAAATGAAGTGCTTAAGGGAAGATGGAATCCAGCTAGACCAAATATTTCCTACCCTAAACCAAAAGCCTTCACTATATCTCCACAAAATCTCAATATGATCTTGAGTTGAATGACGCTTACATTAGTGGTGACTCACATAAGGGGCAAGCTTATGGCACTTATATCCGGACTTGTAACAGATCCACTGCAGCCGCATTCCATTTAGTGCGGTCCGCAGTGAGGAGATTCAGAGAGGTGCATATTTTGGAAACTCAAGCATTGTGGCCGAAAAGTATATTATGCGAAACGCAGTGGCCTCACCGTGACCGCAATCGAGTTTGTGCGGTCCTCAAATATAGGGTTCAGAGAGTTGGGAATTTGGAGATTAATGCCAATGCGGTCCGCGGTCCTTTTTGTGCGGACCGCAGTTAAAGCCATCGCGGCCGCAGTGCATTTTATGCGGCCCGCGATGGCCAAGTTTAGAGAGTAGAGACTTGAAGACAGAAAGCCTCATCGTGACTGCACTCCATTTCTTGCGGTCCGCGGTTCCCCTATAGGGGTATTTTTGTCCAAAAAATTTGGCCTAGTATAAATACTTTCTTTTCCAAGTTTTAGGTCATCTTTTTTAATCTAACTTTCAACAGAGCACGTGAACGACTGTATTTGACTATTTTGAGTAATTTTATAGTGGGTTTATCATTGAATCTTCAATTATTAGCTTGCAATTGAATCTTATGGGTTATTCTTCATCTATTTCTTTATTTTTTCCATTATCATGAGTAGCTAGACCCATTAGCTAGGGTTGTGGCTCAACCCTAATGTGAGTATTTGATGGGTCTTTTGATTTAAGGCCTAAATGTTTATGGGTAGATGATATTTGGACTGATTTCATGTTGAATTGGTAGTTGCAAACAATAATTTATGCCATTTCACTTGGGCTATTCTTGAGAAAGAGAGCTTGAGTCTAGAAAAACCAGTCCAACAAGGAATTGGGGTGTAATTAAGAGATTGATAGCCCCAATTAAAGGATTAAACCTAGAGATAGTAATACCCGACTTGAGCCTATATTGCTTGCACAAATTTGACACTCAATTGGTCTTAAGAAAGTCAATTAGGGCAAAGTCACTCAAACTACCGAGAGGTATAGAGTGAGTAATTCCGTGCATTGGCTATATCATAATTCCCAACATAACGTCTTTGCCTTAGGCTTTAGATTCCGTCAAGTATTCACCTAGGACAAAGTCACTTCCCTAGTGCCTCTTTAACTAATTAGAAAACACTGCAAGCAATCATTCTTAGTTTAATTTAGCATACTATTAGCATAAATATTAGAAGTAAAAAACCAACCAAAAGAAGAATGGAAGAGTAATTAAGAGCAACACGCATCTCTAGTTTAGATAGGAATCCAATTCCCACTTCTAGCTCACTGTGGATTCGATCCCGACCATCTCGGGTAAAAGCTGTTTCGACCACCCTTGCTACTTTGTAGTGGTGTAGGGTTGGCTCCGATCAGTCGCCACACACAAAACAAGCTCTAGGAGGGCGTGGCGGCTGTGTTTGGCTTGGGTTAGGGCTGCTGGACTGACCACTGAAAGCACCCCATGTAGGAGGCACACTAGATACTAGAGGTGCATAATAAGGCTCCTGAGGTTTAGGAGAGTTGGAATACCACTGGCTACTGGAAGAGCTAAATGAACGAGGCGACTCATATAACCCCTTCCATGATGAACTGCAGCTGGGGCACGGGAACCATATAATGGCCCGACTCTCAAGACCTCTTGGCCTCTCTCTCCTCCCTATCCCGAGCAAGCATGCCCTCTACTCTCCTAGCTATAATCACCACTTGCTGATAGGCGATATCCATCTCTAACTCCCGGGCCATGCTAGACTTGATGCTGGAAATGAGTCCCTCAATAAACCGTGAAACTCTCTCTGGAACTATAGAAACCAAGGTCGGTGCATGTCTAGCCAAGTCACTGAAATGGACAGCATACTCCGAAACAGTCATAGTACCCTGGCACAAATGCTCAAGCTCCACGCGCCATGCGTCTCTAAGGATCTAAGGGACATACTCCCTCAAAAACATATTTGAGAACTGGGTCCATGTAAGGGAAGCTGCCTCAGCCGGACTATCCAACTCAAAAGTACGCCACCACTGATAGGCTGCCCCTCGAAGCTGGAAGGCAGTGAAAGAAACCCCACTCAACTCTGTTATACCCATGGTGCGGAGGATATGGTGGCACTCCTCCAGAAATCCCTAAGCATCCTCTGATGCTAGACCACCGAATGTAGGAGGGTCATACTTCTTATACCTCTCAAGCCTCCTCGCGCTAAGCTGGGGCTACAAGCGGTACCAGTATAACCTCTGGGATGTGATCAACCTGAACCCGCTACTCTGGGGTGCCGGCGGCGGGAGTCTGTGCTCCTCTCCTGGCCTGAGATGTGGCTGCAACAAGGGAAATCAACCCCGCCTGAACTAAAGTGCTATACATGCTCATGAACTGTGCAAAGGTCTCCTGGAGAGCCGGAGTAGTAGTAGTAGTAGTAGGCATATCAGGCACCTGGGCTCTGGCTGGAGCCGCTGGTGGCTCTCTGTGGCAGCTCGCACGGGTGCTCTGGCTGCATCACATGTGCGCCCTCGGCCTCTGGCGGCACTAGTAGGGTGCGCGGGTGCCTAGTCATCTCCGGTAGCACGTGTCCTCACCATCTGTGAGAGAATAGAAGACAGAAGTTTAGAATTTCGCAGTCAATAATCTCGCACGACAAGGAATCAAATGAAGTGTGATTTTCCTAACAGTTCTATAGCCTCTCGAAGATAAGTACAAATGTCTATTTACCAATCCGCGTGGCTCTAATAAACCGGCTTGTGACTCACGACTCCTATGAACCCAGGTCTTTGATACCAATGTTACACCCCATATTTTCGTATATGGAAGTACGCCATAAATAAATTGATGAAAGCTAAAAAAATGAGATGTTACATCCTGCATTTTTTGTACGTTAAAGTTTTGTCGTAAGTTAATCGATGTAAGCTCGGGAATGAGATTATTTTGGGATTATAAATATGATTTTATTTTAAAAAAAGGTAAGTAAATTTGTGAAAGCGAGAGGGTAAGTGAATCGAAGCAAATGAATTTCGTTGAAGTTTGACATTTTGGGATAAAATAAGCCTAGTTCCCGGTATTTATAGACTAGTTCCATACAAGGTACCACATTATAATGATTGTAAGGTGTATAAGGTGTGTTAAAAGTGATTAGTATTTTAAATAAGTCGAGATAATTCTTAATTATGTAAGCAATTGGTTAATTATTGGGTAGTGGGATATTACCTAATTAATTAAGGAATTATTGGATAAGGTTTAATATTTGATTATGGGACAGCTCACTAATCAAACTAATGGCTCACACGTCAAACTGAAAGGTGGCAACTAAGTTATAACCACAAAGTACTACATTCTTTATTACGTGTAAAAGTCATTTAGAAGATTTTCATATTTGCTTCATTTGGTCTTAGATGTTCAAGTGGTTAACTTTATAATATCCTTTCCATTACAAACACACTTTAGAAAGTATTAAGAGAGTTCATCCAAGCTTTTCAAATACATAGTAACGTTAGTTCTAACCTCTTAAGAAATATTTCAGCCAAGCTTTCCATTGAATAGCAAAGTTAATACTAAATCTCTTGAGAAAGAGTTTCAACAGAGATGATTTTGCAATAGCAACATTATTTCTTTGATCATTTCATACAGATTGTTCCCTATTTCGATCTCGATTTTACATGTTTTGTCGCAATTAACGGGTGTTAGAGGGATTATCAAGAGAATCGACTCATGTATGTTAAGGCTATCCCTTCTTTCTTTTGGCATGGTCTATAAGACATAAACGAAACGAGCAATGCACAACTTCCATAAATGACTCTATTCATAGAAGTATTAGAGATGCCTATGTTCTTGAATTTTCATGTGTCATTTTATTCTATCATCTGTTCATGAGTCTCAGACAATATGTAAGTTGATAAAGTTTATTTCATAATATTAATCAAAGGCAAAATGGTCTTATGACACTCCAAAAGATTTTATTGACGTACTTCTCATGCATTGCATTCATTTACGTTGACCCATGACCAGAAGGCATTATATACGTGTATATATGTATATGGGATATGGGAAAAAGGTTACGACATTATATACGTACCACCACCTGATCAGCTGGTATACGTTGATGATTTTGCCCACAGCGGCCTAGATGATATGGTGGGATGCCCTCAGAGGTCTGGTGATGTTATGAAACATGTACCTATGCATGACATGACATTCATATGCATATGCATGACACTATAATTATTTCCTGATTTACAGAGTTATCCAGACTTATAGGTTGAGTCATTTACTCTATATTTCTTCCATGTCTGTTATGTACTTTTTTACATTCCTTACATACTCGGTACATTATTTGTACTGATGTCCCTTTTGCCTGGGGACGCTGCGTTTCATGCCCCCAGGTTCCGATAGACATGTTGAGAGTCTTCCAAGTAGGTCATCATATCAACGGAAGATGTTGGTGCGCTCCATTTGCTCCGGAGTTGCTTGTTTGGTCAGTATGATTTAGATGTGTATTATTTGGTATGGCAGGGCCCTACCCCAACCTTTATGATAAGTATATATTCTTAGAGGCTTATAGACAGATGTCATGTATACGAATGCTTGTATGGCCTTGCCGGCCTATATTTTGAGTTTACAAATGATCATGTTGGCCTTATAGGCCCGTATTTCACATTTATAAGTTTTAATGTTAGGTTGGGTCATTCTATATTGAGTATTCCTTTATGTTTATTCTGGTTAGTCGATGATGGCCCGTTTGGCCCATTTGCCAATGAAAGCACAATAAGAAAGATATGTTATGCTGGTACTCGGTAGAGTAAGGTACTGGGTGCTTGTTGCGGCCCATAGGTTTGGGTCGTGACAAAAGTGGTATCAGAGTAGTTCTGTCCTAGGGAGTCTACAAGCCGTGTCTAGTAGAGTCTTGTTTATGGGTGTGTCGTGCACCACACTTATAAGCAGGAGGCTACAAGGCATTTAGGACTGTCACTCTTTCTTCTTACTCTAGATTGTGTGGTAGAGCTCATTTATAAGAATTCAAACTCCTAGCTTTTATTTTGTCCTTAATATGACGATACCTCCAGTTGGTAAGAGATTGAATGCAGATATGGAAGAGTTGAGTTAGAGGAACTCGATTTTTCATGATGCTTATGATGAGAATATGTATGGATTTTAGTAGATTATGTATGTACTAAGGCGTGTAAGCCTCTTGATAAGGAGCCTTAAGGCAAGGATATCTATCCACCCCTATGGTGAAAGGCAATGAGAGATTCAGAAGATAGTACAAGTCTCAACAAGTAAAAGAAGCAAGGTGAAGAAAGGTATGAGGCGCCCAGTTAATGAAGACTATCATTATTTACCATTCAGGACAGAAGATATAAGAATTTTGAGTTACCTTCAACGGTAGTAGAGGTATGTACAAATGACCACACCCATCTCATTTATGTCCTATGAAAGTTAACAAAAGTAGTATAACAGAAGGACGAATATCAAGATCTAGTTGGGGTTAGAGTGATCCAAAATACGGGATGAAATGTTTGCGTTAGTTGACATTTCCGAAGGATAGTGCAAATATGCTAATAGATTTCCTTATGAGGCACCCAGATGGTGTACTCTAAAATAGTACGGTTAGATATGGATACTACAAAGATAGGCATTGGATGCCTTGAAAGGGATAAATATTATCTTAATGTGGCTCCCGTCACTAGTAGAAAGAAAATGTTAGGCAACTCGAAGAGCCAATGGATGGAGCCAGGGGAGCTAAGAGAAAATATCTTGTTCGTGTTTCCAGAATAAAGTGATAGACATAAATGTTAGCAAAAAATAAGAAGAGAGTTAATGAAGCATTATGATTAATATGTGATACATGGACGATAGAGGCGGAAAAGAAAATGAAATGCCAGTGCTACATAGTCTATAACTGAGGGAAGGAAAAGATGAGAGGTGTCAGGCCTGGAGACAACAAAAGAGCATAGGCCATAAGGTTGTATCCTCATTTTGAGAAATAAGTTTGTGACTCCAACATGACTACCAGAAGGAAAACGTTAGACCCCAAAGTAATAGAAATCAGTATGGGCTGGTGAACAAGGTAAGCTAAACATGCATTAGGGACTGAGTAATTTGATATTGATCGGCATCATGAGAATTTCAGATTGCATTCCAGCAATAATAGAATGGACAACAGAAGAAGATTCATAAAAAATGCAGAGAAAGGTCATTCAAGAATATGCTTCCCTAAAGCAAGCAATGTGAGCAAAGTTAAGCTTAATGGACTGTATGTGCTAGTTATACTAAGTGTCACCCTTACGAGTAAGGAAAGTTGCTATCCTTGGTACAGAAGGATCACCACAAAGATAGTAAGGGTCATCAATGATGTGAGAAGATGCCAAAGATAAAGAGGTAAAACATCTATAGGTAGATCGTCATAGCGCTAAATATTAGTACTCCTCTAAAAAGGGGAATATGAAGTGATGTGGCATTAAGTCAGTGTTAAGTGGTTCTAGTAATTATGGAATGGGCAAAGTAAGAATGTGATAAAATAAACAAGGGATGAGATTCCACTTATTCAAAGCCTACAAATATTCTACGATTCCAGAACATTATACAAACACGGCGTCAAGAAGAGAAAGTGAGGGTTCCTGCCCGAGATGTTATTGATGAATAAGGAGCCAATGCGAGCGGTAAGTTCAGACAAAGGAAATAACTCAAGAAAGATTACAGGGAATATTGATATGAGGATGGACCAATGCGTAGTTAGTAATTGATTTAGGAAGAGCCTAGTTATGGCTAGATAAGAGGATACAGATAAATCAACAGATCGTGCAAGATAAACATAGTAAATCCTAACATGGGGAATTCAGTATCGCAAATATAATATCATGATACTTGAGAAGTATTAAGATAGAAGTTGGGGTAGTTAAAGTTACCATATGAGTGTTACTGAAATAAAAGAGAATGTCATTGGGAATACAGTCAAAATATTAGTTCAGAAGCAACCCTATAAGCATAAGGGCGTGAAGGTAAGTAACTAAGGATAATTAAAGGTGAGTACAAACATAAAAAATTCTATCGGGTAAACGATATAACCAGCTTACAACTTTATAAGAGATAGGAGGTCTCCCTAAGTACTACAATGAAAAACTAGCTGAGGAAATAAGGGAGAAGGCTTCAACCTAAGCACAATGACCTAAATAGGAAATAGTCATGTAATAATAGTCTCATAACAACATTATATGCACTCCATAAGAAAATGACACCTACCATGGCTAATGAAAAGGGAAGTAAAATTAGAGGTAATATTCAAGATCATATGAATTGTATGGAATTCCAATATGCGTGGGCACTAAGATAAGCTAAGCATGCGCGCAAATAGGGGGCAGAAAGACCAGGCAAAGTAATTACCTACGTTAAAGAAAGCTGAGGAGGTCCAGAAGAAATTATTCGATTAATGATCCAGAGTTGGTTACGTTATGAACGCACTTAAGAGTTTGGAGTATTATCCATGCAACATATATATTGAAAATCATATAGCCGTAAAAGATTCTTGTTTGAGTTAAATGATAGAATTGAGCCCAGGTCATAGATAATAGATCAAATTGTTAGAAGATTAAATCATAGATATTCCATAGCGTACTTGAAGGGCTAAAGTAATAACTAACACCATGAACCGCAAATCAGAAGATAGCTTAAGCCTTCATAAAGGTTGATTAGAGGAAAGAGGAAAATAAAGAATTACATCACCCAAGTAAATCATGAGTTTGATTATTGGACCCACGAAATTATGGACATCGTGATTGAGAATATTGCAGAATTACTCTTAATATCAGAGGTACAAGAGAGATAGTACAACAACCATATTCTATAACAGCCCCACGATAAAGCCGATTAGAAAAGTACCAGCCTTATAAGAAGTCAGTACGAAGCTCCAACCGGATTGTGTATGCACCAGGGGTGCAATTATTATAATATAGTTTCAAGTTATGGACGTGAATTATACCTATGTGGAAGGGAGGTCACGAAAGAGATAAAGTATACGATGCGAGAACGTATGAGATACTCAAACGCAGAAGATTATGAATAGTCCATACTTCGGATAGAAGGTTAGAAGTGTTGGGATTCAATATCTAGGAATGATAGTGGCGGTGTCAGTGGTGTACCTTCCAGCCTATGGTTTCTAAGTACCGAGAGATTTGGCCAAGAGAGTAAAGAGGAGTTAGATATGGTGTGATGTCTCACTTGATGTTCTAGAATAACATAAGGAAATCTCTGGTGCAAGTAAGTTGAAGGAAGGTTGCGAATAGTATAAACAGGTATGTATAGGTCGCAAGCTAAAGTATGGTAGAGCGACAAGATTTTAGGAAGACAGGAGTAGGGATAAGAAAAGGCGAGTTAGAAGGTGACGAGAATAGATAAGTCCTCGGGATTAAGCCCATGAAAACAAGAAAAGTTGATAGTTTCTCTATGTTATATAAAGCTCATTATAGCTTGAATGAACTCAAATGAGTCTAAGACTAATGGCATTTAGAAGAAATGGAATGCGGCCCTGGTAGTAAAATAAGGGTGTAATTGTGATGGATAAATGATGACGTTTGGGCCTTCGATTGAGTAATGACTTGAATAGGATTTCACGAATTGTATGGGATTAAGATACCCACGTAAGGTTAATCACATTGTGATAGGTTTTCAATGTCTTTGTCTTATGTTTTGATGATCTAACAAACTTACTGACAAGGACCAGACAGGAAACCTAACACACTTGGTCTATATTACAAGTTAACAAAGTCCAACTAAATGTGAACTACTATAGCTTCAGGAGATAGAAAACCAAATAAGGACCTGATACCCTTGTGGTTCCCTCATAGCATGAAGTCAATTGGACACAGCTGGAAGCGACGTGACTACTTGCACTATTTCTGCCTGCACTGCACTATTTCCAGTGGCCACTTATTCCTTGACCAACTAAAGTGCTTACATCATTTCAAGTGATGTCATCAAGGTGTATCAACAATGACTTTATATCAAAACATCACTTGAACACTTCAGTTCCTCATCAAGCCTTTTGCAAAACTGAGAAATTAATTCTCACGAGCTTGAAAAACAAAGTTAAATGCTACTACAGACCAGTTCCTAAAGTTAGTATCTTGTTATCCTTAGTTGAGTTGTAACTTTGTGATTGTTCTTATTGTATCTCCTAAATTGCTTAGCCAGAAGCGTTGATTAGGAACCCTCTTGTAAAATCCGTAAACTCTCTGAGTTTATGTTGTGGCTAGGTTTAGTCATAAGTTAAAGTCTTTGTAACTAGAGAGTGACAAAATGGCTTGTGGTAAGAGTATCACAAGTTAGTTGAGTTGAATTCTTTGTAATTGAGTCATTACAAAGTGGCTTGTAATAGGTTTTTACAAGTTAGTGAAGTTGAAAGCCTACAGGTGTAGTTCATGGTTTTTGTCCCCTTGAGTTAGGATTTTTCCACGTAAAAATCCTGTGTCTTATTTACTTATTGTTTTATTAGCATTCTCAGTACAACCTCATAGACGACCAGGTACTCTACTGTTTGGTGGACCCATACAAACTAATAATTGATATCAGAGCAGGTTCCTCCTATCAGGCTAATACTTAGGAAGGATCCTTATGGCTGCTCCATCAAATTTTGAAGAAGGTCAATCTACATACCAACCACCTAGGTTCAATGGACAATACTATGAGTGGTGGAAAATAAAAATGCATGATTTTATCATGGCTGAGGATTCTGAGTTATGGGATGTCATATGTGACGGTCTTTATGTTCCAATAAAGGTACTGGAAGAACTTCCATTCTCAATTCCAAAAACCAGTAAAGAATACACCGACGCAGATATAAAAGCTTTGGATAAGAATTTTCATGCCAAGAAGATTTTGGTATGTGGAATAGGACCTGAAGAATACAATAGAATTTCCGTTTGTGACACTGCTAAGGAGATATGGGAAGCTTTGCAAACAACTCATGAGGGAACCACCCAAGTAAAACAATCTAAGATTGATATGCTTCCTGCCGAGTATGAACTCTTAAGGGTGAAGGACGATGAATCTATTCAAGATATGCACACAAGATTCACTTCCAACATAAATGAGTTACACTCACATGGTGAAACCATTCCTAGGAACAAGCTAGTAAGGAAAATCCTCAGTAATCTGCATAGTCCGTAGGAAAGCAAGGTGAATGCTATTACTGAATCAAAGGACTTGCAGGAGATGACCATTGAAGAGCTGGTTGGAAATCTGAAGACCTATGTTATGAAGAGGAAGGTAGATAGTAAAAGAAGAGAAACAGAGAAAGAAAAGAACCTGGTACTCAAAGCTGATAGCAATGACTCAAGTGAGGAAGACAGTGACATGGCTTAATTAACCAAAAGATTGCAGAAGATGGTCAGAAAAAATGGAGAAATATTAAAAAGGGGCAACTCTAACAAACCAAAAAACTATGATCTTTGTCATAAGTGTGAAAAGCATGGACACTTTATCAAAGACTGTCCTCACTTGAAGCAAGAATTCTCCAAGTACAACCCTGAGAAAGCAGCTAAGAGGAACCCGGTTCCTCTCAAGGACTTCAAAATAAAGAGATCTGCTGACCATGTAATGAAACAGGCTCTTGCAGCATGCGGGGATTCCTCTAGTGAGTCTGAAGATGAAACTGATGTTGGCGATAGTTTCATGATGTCAGTTGAAGGCGAGAAAAATGAATATGACTCAACTCTCGCTTTGATGTCCCAATCAGATGATGATGAAAATGATGACGACAAAAAGATAAATTTCAGGGATGTTCAGAGAAATTTGAAATCCTACTTTCCTAAGAAACTTATGTCTTTAGCTAATCTATTGATTTATGCCTATCATAACCTTGTCGATGATAAGGATGACCTAATCTTAGAACTAGGGGAAGCTGATAAAACAAGAGATGATCTCCTTGTAGAAATTGTAGACGTAAGGGAAACAATAAAGGGACTAGGAACTAAGTCTAAACTTGGAATTATTGGAAAAGGAAAAGAGATAGCCAGTGAGGAACACATTAGGCTTGAAAATGAGTTGAAAGTTGTGAGAACTAGGATGTGTGTTGAAACTGAGAAAAACAAGCACATCCCAACTGAACTGGAAAGAGTAAAAAATAATCTTGAAAAGTCTCTAAAGTGGACATGGTCCTTAGAAGCTATCACTACCATGTATAGTAATAATGGTGGAAACAGGCAGGGAATAGGGTTCCAAAGGGAGAAAACTCCTTACGCTCCTTACAACACTCACAACAAGTACATCACTATTCCTGATAACTGGCTTTGTACCCATTGTAGGAATAATAGGCACTTCAAAGAAAATTGCCGGGACAGGGTTCAATCTGTTTAGAAAAATAAAGTGTTTGCTGAAAAAGTGACTACAAAAGAGGGACCAGGTTCCACTCACAAAAAATGCATATTACCTGCATGGACTAAGAGAGATCTTATTCATCCTCTTGCCTACTACAAGGGACCCAAACTTGCTTGGGTTCCTAAAACTAACTCTTGATCTTCTTGTGTAGGGAACAATGAAAGGAAGCGGTCAACAATGGTTCATGGAAAGTGGGTGTTCAAAGCACATGACTAGGGACACCATGGACTTTCTTTCACTAAAAGCCCTGCAAGGAGGGAGTGTATCCTTTGGCAATGGGAAAAAGGTGTACATTCTTGGAGTTGGAAAAGTCGGGAAGTCACTCACTCATTCTATTGAAAATGTTTACTATGTCAATGGCCTTAAGTACAGTGTCTTGAGTGTCTATCAGATCTGTGATAAAGGAAATAAGGTGGAATTCTTGTCCAAGATATGTACAGTTACTAATCTGGTAACTGGTGAAGTGGTACTTGTGGCCAAGAGATACAAGAACATCTATGTTGCTGATTTCGAGTCCTTACAAAGTGGTGATCTGAGTTGTCTGAAAGTTGTTGATGATGCTGCTGTACTGTGGCACAAAAGATTGGGGCACGCAAGCTTTTCTCTTCTGAACAAACTAATTCAGAAGGACCTGGTCCATGGTCTGCCCATGTCAAAGTTCAATGTACAAAATGTTTGTGATGCCTATGCTAGAGGAAAACATGTGAAGTCCTCTTTTAAGTCTAAAAGGGATGTGAGCACCCCAAAGCCACTCGAGCTTCTGCATATGGACCTGTGTGCTCCTATGAGAGTGCTAAGCAGGGAAGGAAAAAGAAACATTTTTGTGTTAGTGGATGACTACTCCAGATTCACATGGACTCTGTTTCTTAGAACTAAAGATGAAACCTTTGAGGTGTTTGTGGCCTTTGTGAAGAAAATCCAAGTAAAGATGGAGTCTAGAGTCGCATGTATTAGATCAGATTATGGAACAGAATTTGACAATGCCAAATTTAATGAGTTCTGCAATGAAAATGGCATCACTCACAACTTCTCAACTCTTAGAACTCCCCAGCAAAATGGAGTAGTGGAAAAGAAGAACAGAACTTATGAACAGATGGCAAGAACAATGCTAATTGATAGTGGAATTGCAAAGAACTTCTAGGCTGAAGCGGTCAACACTGCCTGCTACTTTGTGAACAGGTGCATGATCAGATCACTCCTGAACAAATCCCTATATGAGTTGCTAAATGGAAGGAAACCCAAGTTGACTCACCTAAGAATATTTGGGTGCAAATGTTATGTTCTCAATAATGGAAAAGGATCAGCTTGGTAAATTTGATGCCAAGAGTGATAAAAGAATATTTTTGGGATACTCTTCTCAAAGCAAAGCGTACAAGATATACAATAACCGGACTCGATGTGTTGAGGAAAGTGTTCATGTTATTTTTGATGAGTCTTATCCATCCTATGAGAAGAGTGCTGAAGAAGATCAAAATGGAGAACCCTTACTAGTCCCTGGTGAATTCATTGACATGAAAAATGGAAACGCAGATATGATAAGCCAAGTAAAAGAGCTGAGTGAAGATAATACTGACTCATCTTCAATGGAAACAGTTACTTCAATTACAACCACTGAAGCTGAAGAATAAGTGGTTGACGCAGTTCAGGGTAGTCCACTAGCACCTGAGAGAAGAACATAGGAAAACCATTCAAATGTACCCACATTCTCTATAAATGAACCTCAGACGTTTCACTGGAGACATAAAAGCTTTCATCCTCTTGACAACATAATTACCCCTCTAGATTCCGGAGAACAAACCAGGTCAAAAGCCAGAAATTCACTTGCCTTCTCAGCCTTTCTCTCCTATATATAACCCAAGAATATCAAGGAAGCCTTGAAAGATGCAGATTGGATTACACCCATGCAAGATAAGTTACATCAGTTTGAAAGGTACAATGTCTGGCACTTGGTACCTAGATCCTCGGATTGAACCATTATAGGAACCAGGTGGGTATTCAGGAACAAGCTTGATGTACATGGAAATACCACAAGGAATATGGCCATGCTAGTGGTTCAAGGCGACAATCAGGAGGAAGGTATTGATTATGATGAAACGTTTGCTCCAGTCACTCGCATGGAAGCTATTAGAATTCTAATAGCTTTTGCATCTCATAGGGAATTCACCATGTTCCAAATGGATGTCAAAAGTGCTTTTCTGAATGGACTTCTTAAGGAAGAAGTCTATGTAAAGCAACCTCCAATGTTTGAATGTCATGAACACCCTGATTATGTGTTTAAACCGGACAAAGCATTGTATGGGATGAAACAGGCTCCTCGAGCTTGGTATGAAAGGCTGTCAAAACTCCTCTTGGAAAATGGTTTTAAAAGAGGGGAAATTGGCAACACTTGTTCCTAAAGAAACAGGGAAGGAACCTGCTCATTGTTCATGTGTATGTTGATGATATCATTTTTGGGGCAACAACTGAGTCTCTGTGTGAAGAATTTGCAATACTCATGGGAAGTGAGTTTGAAATAAGCATGATGGGGGAACTAAACTTCTTCTTGGGTCTTCAAGTAAAACAGTCCTCAAAGTGTAAATTCATTTGTCTGCAAAAATACATCAGGGAGCTCTTGAATAGGTTTGACATGGAAGCATCAAAAGTGATAGATACTCCCATTGCAACGGCCACTCGATTGGACATGGATGAAACTGGATCTTCTATGAATCAAACCACGTATAGAGGAATCATTGGGTCTTTTCTCTGTCTCACTGCCAACAGACCTGATATTGTCTTCAGTGTGGGGCTATGTGCAAGGTTTCATTCAAATCCCAAGGAATCTCATTTGAAGTCTGCCAAAAAAATTCTGAGATACCTTAAAGGAACACAGGACTTGGTTCTTTATTATCCCTCAGGCGACAGTTTTAATCTCATTGGATATGCTGATGCAGACTATGCCGGTTATCTTGTGGACAGGAAAAGCATTTCTAGAATGGCTCACTTTCTAGGATCATGTCTCCTCTCATGGGGAACAAGGAAGCTAAATTCAGTGGCTCTTTCAACAACTAAAGCAGAATATGTAGCTGCAGTGTCCTGTTGTGCTCAACTTCTATGGATTAAGCAGCAACTGAAAGATTTTGGGGTACTTATTGAGAGTGTGCCTCTTCTATGTGACAAAACCAATGCACCCAACATGGCCAGGAATCCAATTCAACACAAAAGAACCAAGCATATTGATGTGAGGCATCACTTTCTGAGGCACAATGTGGAGAAATGGTTAATATGTATGAAATTCTGTAGCACAGAAGACCAAAATGCAGATATCTTCACTAAAGCATTATGTAGAGAACATTTTGAAAGAAACAGAGTGAAGCTGGGGATGCTAAAGCCCAATTGAGGACCTGATTCCTTATCATTTGGCTATGAAAATCACCTTCAGGTAAAACTAACTAAAAGTGTTTTCTAGCCAAGTCTAACTCACTTCAATACTGTTGTAGGTAAACATGCATGATGATTATAGAATCTGTAAATGCAGTACATGAACGATAAAAGAGGATTGATACTTTCAAATAATAGGTCAAGAACCTAGTTCTTGTACCAAAGGTGAGTAGTTCTGTGCATTCTTTAATATGTGTCTTAAAAAGGTACAAAACACAACTGCCATGTCATCCACCTTTTCAGATCTTGCTGTCATGTATCTTCACTTCAAATCGTTCCATCTCTCTCTGAAACATTGCAGTTCTCCACGCACAACCGTTGTTTTAGAACTGGTCCCTATCTCTCTCTTCATAATTATCCATCCTTAATAAAACCCTCTTCTTTTCTCCACATACCATAAGTCTTCCATTAGAACTTCCTAGAGTACCTTCAGTCCATCTTTTCAATGGCTAATACAAACTCCGACATCCCTGCCTCAGTCATCCCTGGTACTAAAAATCCTATAGAGTCTTTCGTCCCCTATGAGTCTTTTATAACCACTCCTACTCTCCTCGCTGAAATCACTCCTCGCCTAGATTCCCTGTCTCTCTCCATTTTAGAAATCCCTAAAATTGTTGATCCATCCTTTCTATCGTCTGAGGTTCCCATTAATCAAAGAACAAGTGGAGAACAAGGTCAAAGCCATGAGGTCGCAGAGGGTTCCGCCATTATTACTGCATATTCCGTGGTGGAAGTGGTGCCGATTGAGGAAGAAAATGTTGTAACTATCTTTGTGGTATCTGCTGACGGTGTCCTTCATGAGATAATTTCTCAGAAAAATGAGGTACATGGTATGGGGGAAGAAGGAGACATAGTGACTGTTGAGGATGCTGCACTAGCAGAAACTACTAGGCCTTCACATGAGGCACCTGATCCCTCTACGGAGGACCCAGGTCAGGGTTCTCATTTCCAGGACAGTTCTACTCATGCATTTGCTATTGCGCCTCTAGACATTCAAGCTCCTGAGATGAGGTCCAATGATGAGGAGGATTTAGACAACCTGGCTCTTGATACGTTCATAATTAAGTGAAGGGTGGTGTCCACTCTTGAGTCTTCCACCAAGATACCTACTACCAGGTTGCAAGCTAAGGTGGCCTACGACTCTGCCCTTCAGAAGAGCAAAGAAAGTAGTAAGAAGCAAAATAGGAGGTTGGTGAAAGATAATGTGCCTATATGTGATAAAGCAGTCGCTGTGGTAGAAGTGGAAGAGGAAACACCAGAGGAACTTGGTTCATTGGTGAGACAGTCCTAGAAGAAGAAGAAGCCTCTTCATTAGAGAGTGTTTCAACCCCCAGTTCCAAGTTGAAGGATGTTGTGAGTGAGTCCTCGATGTCTGATGAGGATGTGTTAATCAAGTCTAAGGGAAAAGAGAAATCAAGTGGTGGGAAGTCCAGCAAACGTAAGTCTGAAACTGTTCAGGAACCAGGTTCTGTGAAGAGACTCAGGAGTAAAGGCAGTTTCGTTTCAGAATGCCTAAGGCACCAAAAGGTTCTGCTGGGTCATACGTTTGACCAGCAATCTCTGAGATGGCTGGTATGCGACAAGTTCTTGAATTGGTTAAGTTTCAACTATGGGGACATCTATTCCAAATAGATGCACCTAAGGTGTATGAGGATGAGGTTCAAAGCTTATTTGCTAACCTCTTTCCTGTTGAGACCGATCACATTTGTGCTTTGGTGAATGGAGTAGATATCATGTTCGATGTAAAGTTGCTTGGGGAAATTCTTAAAGTCCCTACAGTTGGTGTGTCCAATGTGAAGGATGTGTGTCAGTATAATTTTCGAAATGTCGTGGTGAAGGATAATGTGAACCAAATGGGGGACCAGATCCACAAGAAGGCATTACTCCCTGATTATCAACTGCTTTTCGAATTGGTAAACAAAGTTCTATTTCCTCGTGTTGAGAAGAGGTCCATGACTTCTAAGTCTGGCCTATTTTTGATTGAGTAACTGGATAGATTTACTCCTCTAAGCCTGCTTGCTATTATGATTGGACACATGCAAAAATTAGCAACCTTCAAGGATGGTAACCATGGCCTTCCTTACGGGTTTCTGCTTGCGTAAGTGTTTAAGTTCTTCGAGGTGCCGCTAGGGCAAGGCAAGGTAGGAATGCTATCCTGGAAGGTCAGCAAGCCCAAGGGGTTCCAGCGTCAAATGATGAAGTAGCTCGTTTGACAAAAGAGAATGCTGATCTAAGGGCACAAGTAGAGAACCTGAAAGCAGAACTGTTGAATGAGTAAAAGTCGGTCAATGCCCGAAAAGACCTAGTTCTCCAAACACTTTCTGCAGCCTCCAAGACCTCTACTCCTATTGCCCCCAAGTACCCCTTCAGTGATCAGTTTCTGGAATGTTCCTTTATGTTTTTTTTAGGAGATGTTTTGTTTTCTTTTTTGATATGGTTGGGATGAAATAGTACTGCTCCCGTCTTAACAGTTCAATGTTGCATTTACTTTTTAAGCAAAGACATATAAAATATTTATCTATATAAAATCTATCCTCTTTTATTATCTCATTGCTTGAATTTTAAATTCTCTTCTCTATCATGTTGTGTGCACATTTGTGGCATGAGTTAGCTCGGCTAGACTTCTTTATGTTGTTAGACTGCTTGTGTCTTTTTAGTGATGCCAAAACGGGGAATAAATAAATAAGTTTCAAAGAAAAGAAGGCATAAAGTCAGGGGGAACTTGTGAGCTCCTGTTACTTTATCTGGTTCTCCTTCCTTCTCTAAATACACGCTGTCAATATGTAAGTTTGTCATCATCAAAAGGGGAAAATTGATAAGTTTCCAATATATTTGTTTAATGTTTTGATGATCTAACAAACTTACTGACAAGGACCAGACATGGAACCTGACACACTTGGGCTACACTACAAGTTAACGGAGTCCAGCTAAATGTGAACTACTATAGCTTCAGGAGATAGAAAACGAAACAAGGACCTGATACCCTTGTTGTTCCCTCATAGTAGTACGAAGTCAAGTGGACACAGCTGGATGTGACGTGACTGCCTGCACTGTTTTTGCCTGCACTGCACTGTTTCCAGTGGCCACTCATTCCTTGACCAACTAAAGTGCTTACATCATTTTAAGTGATGTCATCAAGGTGTATCAACAATGATTTTATATAAAAACATCACTTAAACACTTCAGTTTCTCATTCAAGCCTTTTGCAAAACCGAGAAATTAATTCTCACGAGCTTGAAGAACAAAGTTAAACGCTACTACGGATCAGTTCCTAAAGTTAGTATCTTATTGTCCTTAGTTGAGTTGTAACTTTGTGATTGTTCTTATTGTATCTCCTAAATTGCTTAGACAGAAGCGTTGATTAGGAACCCTCTTGTAAAATCCGTAAACTCTCTGAGTTTATGTTGTGAATGGGTTTAGTCATAAGTTAAAGTCTTTGTAACTAGAGGGTGACAAAGTGGCTTGTGGTAAGAGTATCACAAGTTAGTTGAGCTAAATTCTTTGTAATAGAGTAATTACAAAGTGACTTGTAATAGGTGTTTACAAGCTAGTGAAGTTGAAAGCCTACAGGTGTAGGTCGTGGTTTTGTCCCCTTAAGTTGGGATTTTTTCACGTAAAAATCTTGTGTCTTATTTACTTACTGTTTTATTAGCATTCTCAGTACAACCTCATAGAGGACCAGGTACTCTACTGTTTGGTGGACTCATACAAACTAATATATTGGGATACTATGAAATACGGATATGGAAGTATAGTATCGTCCCTAGATGGATCAATCTAATTACTCCAGATGTCCCCAATGAGACATGAGCCCTAGTGGCAGTGTTACATATGAGATCAAGTTAGCAGTGGCAGATGATAAATCAATATTGGGGTGAATCAAAATTGGATGGACATAAGTCACAAAGTATGAGGTGAGATTAGGCCATCATTCTTAAGATGAACAATTAATGAGGAATCATTAAAGGACTTAGATTTATACATATAGAATAAGCAACGAGAGTAACCTGGAGTTTGATAGCAGACCTCAGTGACGATAAATTAAAGTAAGAGTAATGGTATAGTATGACCTACCTAGGTGCAGTAAAGTCATACAAATAGATAACCGGGTCTATGAAATAAGATAAAGCAATATTCGTAAGTTCGACGAAGTACCGAGCGAAGAACTTCAGTATACTTATAGATACCCAGAGGGACATCTTACCAAGCTCTGTATGTATTCATAAAGTGAGGCCTAAAGGTTGGCTAAAAGCTAGAGGAAAAAGGAGAGAAGATCGCATAGGCGTACTTAAAGGATTAGAGTCGTACAAGCTACATGATAGAAGGTAGTAACAGTTACGAGATTGGAAAGATTATGACTAAATGTCATGGCGTGAGAAAGAGGCCTAACGGGGGGAATGCCTTGGCCTTTGGTATTCATTCACAGAACAATTGCCTAGATGGCAAGAGCAGTACTAAAGTACTCGGAAGGCATAAGTCATGAAAATGATAAGTCCATTAGTCAACATTCAAGGATGAATGTTCCAAAGGGGGAAATGATGTTACACCCCATATTTTCATATGTGGAAGTACGCCATAAATAAATTGATGAAAGCTCAAAAATAAGATGTTACATCCCGCATTTTTTTGTACGTAAAAAGTTTCGTCGTAAGTTAATCGACGTGAGCTCGGGAATGAGATTATTTTGGGATTATAAGTATTATATTATTTCAAACAAGAGATAGGTAAATTCGTAAAGGCGAAAGGATAAGTTAATCGAAGCAAATGAATTTCGTCGAAGTTTGACATTTTGGGATAAAATAATACCCGGTATTTATGGACTAGTGTCATACAAGGAACCACATGACCATGATAGTAAGGTCATAAGGTGTGTTAAAAGTGAGTAGTATTTTAAGTAAGTTGAGATAATTCTTAATTATGTGGACAATTGGTTAATTATTGGGTAGTGGGTTATTACCTAATTAATTAAGGAATTATTGGATAAGGTTTAAAATTTGATTATGTGGCAGCCCACTATTCAAACTAATGAATCACACATTAAATAGGAAGGTGGCAACTAAGTGATAAACACAAATTGACTACATTCTTTATTACGTGTAAAAGCCATTTAGAAGATTTTCATCTTTGCTTCATTTAGTCTTAGGTGTTCAAGTGATTAACTTTATAATATCCTTTCCATTACAAACACACTTCAGAAAGTATTAAGAGAGTTCAACCAAGCTTTTCAAATACATAGTAACGCTAGTTCTAACCTTTTAAGAAACATTTCAGCCAAGCGTTCTATTGAATTGCAACGTTAATACTAAATCTCTTGAGAAAGAGTTTCAACAAAGATGATTTTGCAATAGCAATGTTATTTCTTTGAGCATTTCATACAGATTGTTTCCTATTTCGATCTCGGTGTTACGTGTTTTGTCGCAATTAACGGGCGTTAGAGGGATTATCAAGAAAATCAATTCAGGTATGTTAAGGCTATCCCTTCTTTCTTTTGGCATGGTCTATACAGCATAAATAAAACGAGTAAATGCACAACTTCCATAAATGACTCTATTCATAGAAGTATTAGAGATACCTATGTTCTTGAATTCCCATGTGTCATATTATTCTATCAACTATTCATGGGTTTCAGAAAATATGTTAGTTGATAAAGTTTATTTCATGATATTAATCAAAGGCAAAATGGTCTTATGACACTCCAAAAGATTTTATTGACGTACTTCTCATGCATTGCATTCATTTACATTGACCCATGACCAGATGGTGTTATATACGCGTATATATATATATATATATGGGATATGGGAAAAAGGTTACGGTGTTATATATGCACCACCACCTGATCAACAGGTATACGTTGATGATTTTGCCCACAGTGGCCGAGATGATATGATGGGATGCCTTCAGAGGCCTGATGATGTTATGAAACATGTACCTATGCATTACACTATAATTATTTCATGATTTACAGAGTTATCCAGACTTACAGGCTGAGTCATTTACTCTATATTTTTTCCATGTCTGTTATGTACTTATTTATGTACCTTACATACTCGGTAAATTATTCGTACTAGCATCCCTTTTTCTTGGGAATGTCACGTTTCATGCCCGCAAGTTCCGATAGACATGTCGAGAGTCCTCCAAGTAGGTCATCAAATCAGCGGAAGATGTTGGTGCGCTCCATTTTCTCCTGAGTTGTTTGTTTGGTCAGTATGATTTAGACGTGTACTGTTTGGTATGGAGGGGCCATGCCCTGACCTTTGTGATAAGTATGTACTCTTATAGGCTTGTGGACAGATGTCATGTATACAAATGCTTGTATGGCCTTGCCGGCCTATGTTTTCAGTTTACAAATAATCATGTTGGCCTTATAGGACCGTATTTCACACGTATAAGTTTTTATGTCGGGTTGGGTCATTCTATATTGAATATTCCCTTATGTTTATTATGGTTAGTCGTTGACGGCCCGTTTGGCCCATTTGCCAATGAAAGCACAATAAGAAAGATATGTTATGTTGGTACTCGGTAGATTAAGATACCAGGTGCTCGTTGCGGTCTATAGGTTTGGGTCGTGACAACCAACTTGTCACGACCCAAGTTCTCCCTTCGTGAACTGACGTGATGGCACCTAGTCTCTATGACTAGGTAAGCCTAACAATTTATGAAAATGAAACAGAAACATAAAAAAAACTTAACATTTTAATAGGTAAATTTAATCAAGAAGTTTAGATGTCGCTCGACACATACAATAAACACTCTCGAACTGAACATAGGTACTCCCAAAACCCGAAATATCATGACTCACAAGCAACAGAAGTAAATAGTGCTTCTAAACTCCAGAAAACAATCAATGAAGAAAATATAGGAAGCCTATAAATTAAGGAAGAGTAAAGAGAGACTTCTAGGTGTGCGGACGTGGCAGATATACCTCAAAGTATCTAAGATCGCCTCGCCTCACTGGAAATATGTCTTGGAAGAGGTACCTGAATCTGCACACGAAAAACATGTGCAGAAAAGGGCATGAGTATACCATAGTGGTAACCAGTAAGTGTCAAGCCTAGCCTCGGTCGAGTAGTGACGAGATCAGGTCAGGGCCCTACTGGTTTATATATATAATAAGATAAACAATACGAAATATCACAGTAAAGATAAATGCTAACAATCAATGAATATCAAATCACAGAAAAACATTAATGCAGTACACAAAGATAGCAACATGGGATCTCCCGGATACTATCCCGTAGTCCGAAATGTAAATGTATAGAGGATCTCCCGGGATATCGTCCCATAGTCCCAAACGTAAATGTGCAGGGTGATCTCCCGAAATACCGTTCCATAGTCCCAAAGTAAATATCAAGTACAGGGGGATCTCCCCGGATACCGTCCCGTAGTCCCAAACATAAACGTATAGGAGGATCTTCTGGAATACCGTTCTGTAGTCACAAAATGAATATACAACTCATTCAATATAAACAACCATTTCAACAAAGAAAATATACAGTTCTGATTAGGTTCGTATCAAAGAAAACAGGTAATTGTGACTCTAAACATGCAACATAGAGTCCAGGTAGGCAGTCAAAGTAGTTAAAATAGTTAAGGCACGTCAGCATGCTTTCCTAACTAAACAGCATGACTACATATGCTAGTATTTCTCAATCAAAGGAAAACATAGATATTTACTTAATGAAAACGGGATTTTTCCACAAATAGACCGTGTACGCGCTCGTCCCCACACGTACACGACATTCATATATCAAACAGTACCAAATCCTTAGGGAAATTCCCCCACACAAGGTTAGGCAAGTCACTTACCTAGAATCAAGCTCAAATCAATCTGAAATCACGCTCTTGCCACGAGTATCCAACTCATAGTGGCCAAAATCTAATCAAATCAATTACATAACGTAAATATAGCTACAAGCAATTAATTTAGCTAATGAATTCAAAGCTAAGGTAATAAAATAGGAAAACACCCAAAAATCCTCCCCGGCCCATGTCTCAAAATCGGGTAAAAGTCACAAATTGTGAACTCTCGTTCACTCACGAGTCTAACCATACCAAAGTCACTCAAATTCGATACCAAAATCTCGACCAAAATCCCAAAATTTGGCCTAATAACTTTTCTCAATTTTCCCAATTTGTTTCATCCCAAATCCAAAATTAAATGATGAAATTAAGATTAGAATAATGGAATATAATTAAAAAGGAGTTAGGAATAATTACCCACGAACTTCCTCCGAAAAGCTCTCCAAATTTCGCTTTCCACCGAGCTCTTAATCAAATTTTGAAGTTATGAACTCAAACCCTCAATTTCTCTCTTTTCTGCCAAGCGATTTCCGCTTCTGCGTTCATAGGACCACATCTGCGGTCCTGCTTCTGTGGCTAGAGCTCCGTACCTACGAAAATTCATTAATTCCCCAAACGCTGCACATACACTTACTCTTCCGCAGATGCGGTTCCACTTCTACGGTTCTTGCATCGCATCTCCGACCACTGGCCCTCATGCCTCAAATCGCACCTGCAACCCTTTCCTCTCTTTTGCAGGGCCGCAGTTGCGGGCATCCCACCGCAGGTGTGAAAACACCAGAACCAGCCAACTTCAGAGTTTGCTTAAGTTCAAATTTCCATTCGTTACGCACCTGAAACTCACCCAAGGCCCCTGAGACCTCAACCAAATATACCAAACAATTCTAAAACATCTTATGAACTTAGTAGAGCCTTCAAATCACATCAAACAATGAAAAAACCACGAATCACCCTCTAATCCAAACTTAATGAACTTGAAATTTCAAAATCATGATCAAACACTGTCCTCAATGGGAAATTGAAAGGAAGAAAGAAAGGGCTGAACGAAGAAACAGGAAGAAGGAACATGTTCATCCCAAGAAGAACAAAGGATCAACAAAGGCTATGGTTGCTGCTTGGGGAGAAAGCTTAGATGAAGATTCAAAAGATGAAGATGGAGATGAACAAGCACTTATGGCCATTGGAGAATCATATGATGAACCAAAGGTAAGTGTGACACATTTAATTTAGAAATTAGGCAACTAATTTGCGTTTATATTTGGTGAAATTAGCAGATATAGAAGCCAAATTACCAAAATTAAGCAATTTCAAGGCTTTTAAACTAAATCTGGCACTTTTCATATTCTTAACAGCCTATTACGCTCACAATGGAGCATAAATCTACGGCATTTGTCGTTAAGTGACACTCTTTCTCTTTAGGACATCATGAAAACATTCAAGCATAACGTATCTGCAATATAAAGTGTTCAATAGGTGATCATACCTATATAGTTGAGGTGTCAAAATGAAAAATCGTGCCAAATTCAGGAGGTCATCCATATATTTGGCCGAACATACTCTATACATGTATCATATTTTCTTAAGATGTGATTTCATGATTCCCCTAGATCAATGACACAATTTAGTAAGGGGTTTAATTTCAGCCAAAATTACTTCGTAAAATATTCATATTGCATTTGTCCATGAGTTATAACAACAGAATAATATTTTACAGACTCAATAACCTACATTCTATATCAATAAAGGCTTCCCATAAGATAAATTGTCTGAGAATCTCTAACAAGAAGACCCAAGATGGTGTACATGCTTTTTCCATGTCCAATAGGGTATACATTTTGTACTTCGGTTCGATATTTAAAAACATTGGTTTGAGATTTTGGTACTTGTTTTTATAATGACCCGGCCGGTCGTTTTATCCATTAACGCCCTGATCCTTTATTAACTGCTTTTTCTGATCTTTTTTCTGCTATTGTGATTTGCTGGGATGATTCGTTTTTAGTTTCGGAGTGTTTTTGGATAATTAATCCCTAAATAAGAGCTTAAGTGTTAGAATATGGACCGTAGTTAGAACAGTATGAAGACAGCTCCAGAATCGAATTACATCGATTCCGACAACTCTGTTGGGTGATTTTAGGCTTAAGAACGTGTCCGGATTGTGTTTTTGAGGTCTGCAACTCATTTACGATTGAAATGGCAAAAGTCGAATTTTTGGAATTTCGGGCCGATAGTGGAATTTTTTATATCGGGGTTGGAATCCAATTCCGAAAGTTGGATTAGGTCTGTAATGTTGAATATGACTTGTGTGCAAAATCTAGACTCAATCGAACATGGTTTATTCGGTTTTGGCATCGGTAGTCTTGGAAGGCAGAAAGGTAGCCTCATGCAATGCAGAAGATGCAAATGGAGGTAGAGCTTAACCTCGGAAGGCAGAAAGGTACCCTTATGCAATGTAGAAAATGCAGATGGAGATAGAGCTTAGTCTTGGAAGGCAGAAAGGTAGCCTTATGCAATCCAGAAAATGCATATGGAGACAGAGCTTAGTCTCGGAAGGCAGAAAGGTAGCCTTATGCAATGTAGAAGATGCAGATGGAGGTATAGCTTAACCTCAGAAGGCAGAAAGGTGGCCTTATGCAATGCAGAAAATGCAGATGGAGATAGAGCTTAGTCTCGGAAGGCAGAAAGGTAGCCTTATGCAGAAAATAAAATAGTAATGAAATCTTTTAGCTGATAGATGATAGCTGATAGCTGATTGCTATATTGTGGCTGTTGTGGATGTCGTGTACGGTTAGCAACTGTAAATAAGTGATGATTCTGAGAGTTGTATTCCAGGGAAGTATGAGAGTACAGATATATCTAATGATTTTACGACTTGAGTGCCTGCATCCAAAGAAAAATCATGAGTTTTGTATAGGGGGAGAAGGTTAGTTCGTTTCCCAATGAGCTTCGCTTGTCCTGCTTGGCGTTGTGTATCATTGGGGTAGCGTTGCTAGACAAAGAAATTTTGATACCAGACATGCATGATTCAGAAAAAATGTAACATAAATACATAATTTAAAATAGTTTTCTTTAAATGAACCGATGAATGCGACGCGGTTCAAGACATTGCAACCTCTCTCGCTCCGGAATTTTGAGGGTCCTCTTTAAAATTCTGCCCCAGTTTACTGGGCTGGTGCTTCTAACGGCTGCGTGCGATAAATGGCTGAAATCAACTTCGGAATTTTGAGGGTCCTCCTTAAAATTCTGCCTCAGTTTCCAAAAGCGGGGGGAAATGAAAATTTTATTGAATAGTGACTGAACCCATAGCGCTGCCTACGTATCCCCTCTTAAACGGGAATCAGGTCAGGCATAGTTCAAATACATTATATAGGAAATCGTAAGAGTTACACATAGTATTGTTTCACTGCATCTGAATTGATCGGCTTCGTCCAAACTTTACCGTCCATTTCTGCAAGTATGAGGGCTCCTCCGCTTAGAACCAGGTGAACCATGTATGGACCCTGCCAGTTGGGAGAGAACTTCCCTTTGGCTTCATCTTGATGCGGGAAAATCTTCTTTAACACTAGCTGCCCCAGTGTAAACTGTCTCGGCTTGACTCTTTTGTTGAAGGCTCTGGACATTCTGTTCTGATAAAGTTGACCATGGCAAACTGCATTCATTCTTTTCCCATCTATAAGAGCTAACTGCTCGTAACGACTCCTTACCCATTCTGCATCGTCAAGTTCTGCTTCCTGTATGATTCTCAAGGAGGGAATTTCTACCTCAGCGGGAATGACTGTTTCTGTACCATAAACCAACATATAGGGAGTTGCCCCGGTTGATGTGCGAACTGTGGTGCGGTATCCCAATAAAGCAAATGCTAACTTCTCATGTCACTGCTTATGCTTATCTATCATCTTCCTTAGTATCTTCTTGATATTCTTATTGGCGGCTTCTACAGCTCCATTCATCTGAGGTCTGTAAGCTGTAGAATTCTTGTGTTTGATCTTGAAGGTTTCACACATGGCTTTCATTAGGTCGCTATTGAGATTGGAACCATTATCAGTGATGATTGACTCCAGAATTCCGAACCGACAAACAATACGGTCGCGGACAAAATCTGTTACCACTTTCTTAGTCATTGCTTTGTACGATGTTGCTTCAACCCATTTGGTGAAATAATCAATTTCCACTAGAATGAACCTGTGAACGTTTGATGTGGCAAGCTCGATAGGTCCGATAAAATCCATTCCCCAAGCGGCGAACGACCATGGCGAGCTTGTTATAGTAAGCTCGTTCAGAGTCACATTTTTCATGTCTGCATGTATCTGACAGCGATGGCATTTTTGGACATACTGGATGCAGTCCGTTTCCATAGTCATCCAAAAATAACCAGCTCGGAGTATTTTCTTGGCTAAGACAAAGCCGTTCATATGTGGACCGCAGGTCCCTGCATGAATTTCCTCCAATAGCCTGGATGCTTCCTTTGCGTCGACACACCTTAGTAATCCCAAAATCAGGAGTCCTCCTATATAGGATTCCTCCTCTATGAAAGAAGTTGTTAGATAATCTCCAAAGTGTGCGCTTCTAAGTAGGATTTGCGAGTTCTGGATATTCTCCCTTCGTCAAATATTCCTTGAAATCATGAAACCAAGGTATTCCGTCTGCTTTTTCTTCTACATGAGCATAGTAAGCTGGCTGATCATAGTTCTTTATCGGAATAGGATCAATGAAGTTCTTGTTTGGGTGCTGTATCATGGATGATAGGGTAGCCAATGTATCAGCAGACTCATTCTGAACTTTGGGAACATGTTGGAACTCTATCTTTGTGAACTTCTTTCTCAAGTCCTATACATGATGCAGATAAGGGAGTATCTTGGAGTTCTTGGTTGCCCATTCTTCTCGGACCTGATGTATAAGCAGGTCTGAATCTCCGATCACTAGTAATTCCTGAATGTTCATGTCAATGGCCAGCTTGAGCCCTAAGATGCAGGCTTTGTACTCGGCCATGTTGTTGGTGCACGGGAACCTGAGCTTGGCAGACACCGGAAAATGCTGGCCAGTTTCTGATATTAGGACCGCTTCTATGCCAACTTCTTTGAAGTTTGCTGCTCTGTCGAAACACATTCTCCAACCATCATAGGATTCTGCAATATCTTCCCCTATGAAAGATACCTCTTCATCAGGAAAATACGTCTTTAGAGGCTTGTATTCTCCATCCACAGGATTTTTAGCAAGATGATCTGCTAGTGCTTGTCCTTTGATTGCCTTCTGAGTCACGTAAACAATGTCGAATTCACTCAACAGGAATTGCCACTTGGCTAGCTTGCCAATGGGCATGGGCTTCTAAAAGATGTACTTCAAAGGATCCATTCTTGATATGAGATAAGTAGTATAGGCACAGAAATAATGCCTTAACTTCTGAGCTACCCAAGTCAGAGCACAACAGGTGCGTTCCAATAGAGAATACCGGAACTCGTACGGGTGAACTTCTTGTTGAGATAATAGATGGCCTGCTCCTTTCTTCCCGTTTCATCATGTTGCCCCAGGACGCAACTGAAAGCCCCATCTAATACTTCAAGGTAGAGTAATATAGGTCTACCCGGCTCGGGCGAGACCAAAACTGGCGGCGTTGATAGGTATTCCTTGATTCTTCCAAGGCTTTCTGACAATCATCAGTCCATTTGGTAGCGACGTCCCTCTTCAACATCTTAAAGATTGGTTCACAAATGACAGTGGATTGAGCTATGAACCGACTGATGTAGTTAAGTCTTCCCAAGAAACTCATAACCTCTTTCTTGTTCTTCGGTGGTGGAAATTCTTGGATGGCTTTGACCTTTGACGGATTCAGTTCTATTCCTCAACAACTCACAATGAACCCAAGTAGTTTTCCAGCAGGAACCCAGAATGCACACTTGGCGGGATTCAGCTTCATGTTGTACCTTCTTAGTCTGTTGAAAAACTTCCTCAGATCTTCCATGTGGCCAGTGGCTCTCTTGGATTTGATGATGATGTCGTCTACATACACCTCTATCTCTTTGTGTATCATGTCATGGAAAGTAGTAGTCACGGCCCTCATGTAGGTGGCCCCAGCATTCTTTAACCCAAACGGCATCATCTTGTAACAATACATCCCCCACGACGTAATGAAAGTCATTTTCTCCGCGTCTTCCTCATCCATCCATATCTGATGGTACCCAGCAAAACAATCAATGAATGACTATAGTTCATGCTTGGCGCAGTTGTCAATCAGAATGTGTATGTTCGGCAAGGGGAAGTCATCTTTCGGACTGGCCTGGTTGAGATCCCGGTAGTCTACACAGACTCTAACCTTCCCGTACTTCTTCGGCACTGGAACAATATTGGCTAACCATGTTGGATACTCTACTACCCTGAGAACCTTGGCTTTGACTTGCCTAATGACTTCTTCCTTGATTTTCAAACTCATGTCAGGTTTGAACTTCATGAGCTTCTATTTTACTGGTGGACATGTCGGATCGGTTGGCAGTTTGTGAGCTACAATAGATGTACTGAGACCAGTTATGTCATCATAAGACCAGGCGAATATGTCCTCATATTCCCTTAGAAATTCTATGTACACTTTCTTTTCTGATGGTGACAGATGAACACTGATGCGCATTTCTTTAACATTTTATGCATCTCCCAGGTTGACAATCTCAGTTTCTTCTAGGTTAGACTTAGGTCTATTCTCAAAATCCTCAACCTCATTAACAACCTCTTCTGGTATATCATCTTCTTCTGAGTCTATATTTATTTGTTGTGTTGCCTCGTTGCATGACACAATCGTCAATTCATCAAGATAAGTAATAGTAATGCTGTGTAAATAAAGTAAACGATAAAAAGTAATAAGAACAAGATTTATAAGAAACTGAATTGCTTTGATAAATTTCATAATTGTTTTGAACATTGGGGTTCTTATTTCAATATTAAAAATGCGAAAAGAAAGTCAACTAGCGAAAAATAAAGATAATGCATGGTGCTTTGTTCAGCCTTGCTACCCCGAAACTTTCTGGGTCCTGGTGGTTCTGATGGACCAATTGTTGAGGCGTGCTCCTTGGCTCACAGCTTGTATAGAAGGGCCTTGTGAAGTAAAATGATGATGCGAGAGTGCACGAACTAACATTTGGGGAGGGGAATAAAAATGAAAAATAAAACACAAGGTAACAAGTTAGTGAGGATTATAAGGAAAAGATGTTGCGGTATTTAAACACATAGTACGAGAATATAATTCGTGTCCTAATTTGGGAGCCTCGTTGTGCCCGAGGTAGGCCTAGCGACAAGTTGATTTGGAGAACTTATAATTCTAAATGCCTTATTTTATTGATAAAATAAGACGAATCCCAAAACGACACTAAAAATAGAAGAAAATAAAATGTCACTGATGGCCATTGGCCTTATTACATTTAAATGAAAAGATCCTAACTACTTGGTCCCAGAAGGACCTTCCCCAAACTCGGCATCTTTAGCTCCATTGAACAGCTTCACCAGCTCACGCAGTCCCAGCAGCAAGTAGGCTCTAGCCAGGTGTCCTCCTTCTTTTCCCTCAGCATTCTGGCAGTTTTCGATCCTCTGGATGAACTTCCTTTCTAGCTCCACTAAACCCCGCTCCAAATATCTCAACCGCTTGTTGGCGCTAACAGCCATGTCTTTCCATTCTTCTATCAGCTTTTGATGGGCTTCCTAAATTCCCTGGTGCTCACTTTTGCATTCCTGAATCCTCTTGCATAATTGGTTGTACTTAACCTGCACTTTAGCCTTTTCGTCGGTAATTTTGTGACCTCAAACAAGCCCGGGTTGTCCTAACCCACTATGATCGTCTTCCAACCAACTTGGATAGCATGGAGTATAACTGGCATGATACATGTCTGGTTCTATGGAATCCTTTCCCAGGATGATTTTGTAGTGCCACATATGCTGAGCTTGACGCTTGTATGGACTATCGTCAACTTGAAAGTCGACCCTAAAGTAACTTATTTTGTCGACCCTAGGTATAAACTGCTTCCTTTCTGCCTGCCTCATGACTCGGAGAGGGACATAAGGATAAGTTCCTCTCAGACCAATGAGTATAAGAAATGGTGCATCCCGAGATCGGACAATGAACTCTTCAGTAGGGAACCATTCGAACATCCATTGCACTTGGTCCTCTTTCAGATTTTCGAACAACTCTACCCACCCTTTAGCATCTTCTGGTTGGGCAAACATGTTAGGAATATAGTTCATTCGCCTTGGCTGATGGAAGGCGATATGATCATCCCAGTCTCTGCGCAGAATCTTTTGTCGATATTCACCCTTTTGGAGGTGCTCCACGAGCCAGAGTTGGAGCAGTAAGTTACAACCCTCAAAGTGTTTGGCCCCTCATTGACAATTTTCTAGGGCTCGGTATATCTCCACAACGATCATAGGTACTATGCTAAAAGGCTGCCCGCCAATTCCTTCCATCAAAGTCTTGGTGGCCATGGCCAGTCTGGTATGGATGCTAGCCTTCTTCATAGGAAATACTATCATCCCCAAAAGCAGAACATAAAGACGAAGACTCTTCTGTAGATATGCACTAATGATGTGAGGGCGAATTTATCTGGGTAAGTGCGGTAGGACTTGCTATGGTCGTACCTCTCATACAGATAGTCGAAAGGAATGTAAGAATCCTTCAAGCAGGTCAAGTCTGTGCTCTTCTTTAGTCCCATGATTTTGAGAAAGCCCCTACCCTTGCGATTTTTCGGTATAAGTAAACCCGGAGTCTCCTATGGAATACCAGCTAATCCTCTTATTTCCTCGAGTATAGGTGTCATTTCAAGGTCCCCGAAGCGAAACACCGATCTATCACCATCCTAGAATAGAGTTGCAACCTCTATGATTTTTTTGTCGGGTTGGATCTCCAAAAGAGAAGGCAAATTTCCCAAATATTTGTGGACGAGGGTCTGATCATTGGAGTGAAGTTCTTCCCACCAACTTAGAAACCTTGGGTGAATGTTGGTTACCATGCCGAATCTGGGGACTTTGTGCCTCATTTTCTGCAAAATAAAGTGTTAGACCCTTACCCCCTCCAGACTCGACTATTTAAATATCATTAATTGGCATAAGCAGCATTTAGTTCTCCAAATAAATGCACAGAGGTGTTAATGTCCATTTGGATTCCAAGGGAACCCAGTGGACTTTGGACAAGGCTATCTTAAAGAGTCATTATGTGGACAACATAACTGACTCGACTAGGTTTGACAGTGATGCATGCACAATTGAACAGAGTAAGGTTTCTATGGGTATTAGACCGGTACCCTTGAGCGGACAACTCAAGAGGGAAAGGTACAGAATCGTCGACTGCATCGCTGATCGACTGGTTTTACCGCAAATATGCCTTTGCCAAATTTAGGGGGTGATAATATTAGAAGGGAGAAACCACTCATTCTAAGCGTTGCTATGGTATTTTGTATGGCACGAGTGGAATATGATGTTGAATATGCAATTACAAGAATGAAACAAGTTGTTACGTATTTGCACGTTCATAAAGTAATGATTACAATAATTACTCATAATTACGACGGCATTGAAGGAAAGCGGTAAAAGAAAGCATTAAAGAAAAGAAACAAAGAGCCAAGTCAGTTTCATAACAGAAAAGAGGTAAAGATATTAAATAAAGGTAATAAAGAAGCAGTGAAGTCACAAGTAACATGAGATGGTAAAAGCCTAAAGAGGTCCCCCGCAGAGTCATCATGTTGTCGCGCCCCCTTTTTCTAAAAAGCGAAATCGGGTTCATGACATTTGGGAAGACAACTCGTTCTTTCTTGGGAATTGGGTTTTTTGAAGAGTCGCCACCTAATGATTAAAGTGCATTAGGACACTTAAGAAGAGTTCGAGTTGGAAAACCAGAGTTCGGGTAAGAGCTAGAAATTATCTTGAGGGGAAGGTGTTAGGCACCCCCCCCCCAAGATCCACTAGTGTGGTTCCCGGCCATGCTACAATTATGACTTTGAATAACATGTAAGAAAATAGAAGTCTCAAGTAGAAGGGGGGTTTCACATAATATTGCAAGCAAGTTGAGAGTTTGACGAAAGTAAAGAAAGCAGAAATTTTAAAGAAATAGTTTGAGAATAAAATAAACAAATAAAGGAAAGGGGGTCCTAGGTTTACAAATAATATGGATCACATCAATGCAATACCCGATAATCACTCCTCAGAAGAGGGATTACACGTGGCATTAGCGCACCGGTCATCATATTCATATATACCATTTCCCACCCCGTTAAGGTATTAAGCGCGGAATAGTATCATTACTTATTGCATGCTAGTACCCGCCCTAATCCTATCAGTCCCGGAGGCATTTGGGACTACTAGTACTAAAAGAAAAGGGAGGTTTGGTTTTTCAGAGTTTTAAAAGGATAAAATTCTAGGAAGACAATCAAAACATATAAGGCAGGTATGGGAGAACACATAACAGTTTAAAGGGCTCAAACGGGCCTCCTCATTTAAAGAAACAAATTGTTTAGCATGACTTACAAATACTGGTTATGGTCTGAATTAAATTTAAAGCATTAGGGAAGGCTGATTTATCACATATTTCTCAGATGAGAAGTCCGAATTAGGCCTTCCAAGGTTGTAATTATCAAAGACTGATGCAGTTAATTAATTACCTAATGGCTTGCCTAGGTGAAACCTATAGGCATGATATCTAACGATGCTTACTCTGATTTTAAAGAAGGCTTACTGATTATATATATAAAAAATAAGATCTGCAGATATTAAACGACATTACTACTGATTTTAGACTTGCAAACGATTCAGATTCGGTTAATTACTCATATAGGCATGCTTTCTAAGCGTCGTTGGTTTAAAACAATTATGAAAGTGCAAGAGTCTTATAGACATGGTATCTAGGATGCATTTTTGTTATTTTTAACCTATAATTATTTGCCTAATGATGGAGGTATATGTGGAACTGCAAAAAACCTATAATCATGATTTCTATATGCAGAAGTGCAGAAAAAAACCTACAGACAGGATTTCTATATGATATGAAGGGATTTGATTTCAAACGGGTAGAAGACATTTAAGGAAAGAAATTTTGATTAAAACCTTTTCAAAGTAGAACAAAAGGACATAGAAGTTTATTTAAGGAAAAGCTCAGTGGTACACGGCTTGGGAAAAATAAGGAAAGGGAATCAATCAAACAGCCAGGGAAATCAAAGTTACAGGTTTAATCTCGAATGAACCAAGTCAGGAAAGGTAAAGAAGGTTCAATTAGAGAGAATCAGTAACAATCAGTCAGGACTCATTAAAAGGAATTTGAAACCAATCAATTAGTCGGTAAAGACCTTTTGAAAGAAGAGTTCCCATATATAAAGCACACAAACATGTGAATCAAGAAGTTATATAGAAGAGAGTTTACTCAAAGAGAGGTTCAAAATCATGAGCAAGAAAGGGTACAAGTCTAGTTTGTAGACTCACAATGAGTCTGAGAGTTCAGGGTCCCAAAGAGGAACCCTAACTCGCGCAAATTCAAAATTGCCAAGAAACCCCAAATCCTAGAGATGAGAAAGCAAGTCATTGAAACAGGCTCAGAAGCCTCTTTCAAAGACTTATGAGAAACAAACAGACATGATACAAAGAAAGAAAGCTAATTTGAGGTCGTAGAGAACATATTTGAGAAACTCGGAACTTAAACAAGTACAGAAAAGAAGAGGTGATACATACCTCAATTAAAACAGAGGAAACATGTTCTGCAAGAACGCAACCAAAGCTAATAGAGCAAACAAAAATCAAAAAAACTCAACAGTAAGTACATATAGTAGAAGAGTAAGGGAAACATAACAAGGATTAACAGGTATAATAGAAAAGGAAGAGTAGGAGAACAGTACACGTGTAGTAAAAGAAGCCATACAAGAATAGCACAGACAAACACATATAAAGAACGAATCAGAAAGATCTTTTTGAAACCTTTTTCAGAAACGATTTTTGAAAAGAAAATTTAGGGTAAACACTTCAGAAGCCTAGTAGAACACGAACATACCATAGATCTAAGAAAATAAACAGAGAAGAGCCTCGAACAACTTAGGGTTTCGGAGAAACCCTAGAAATGAGAAAGGCTTGGAAGAAAAATCAGATCCTGAGTCGAAAAGGTGAGGAATCAGGCTCTTGAGGCCTGAATGTGCCAGAGCATGGCCGGAGAAGCTATAGAAATGAGGATCTGAGAAGATCTCGAAGAACCATCGAAGTCAGCCTTCAAAACCTCGAACACCCAAGGTATAATGATGGAGATGGGTGAGTACAGACCGTCCATGGCCTGAGAAGCCATGGATTCCGGTTAAAACATGGTGAAATAAGGTAGGAGGAGGCTAGGGTTTCGAAGAGCTGAGGAGAGTATTTGAGAGCGTTTGGGATTGAAAGGAGGTGGGTCAGGTGAGAATGAGGGAGATTAGGGTAGGTCGCTTGGTTTAATTATGGAAGGGTGAGTTATGGCCGTTGATCTTGTGTGATCAACGGCCCAGATTTAGGAGGGTAGGTAGGAACCGAGTAAGGGTCATTTGGATCGGGTTGTGGGTTTGGTCAAATTAAAAATTGGGCCAGTCCAAATGGGTTAAGATTGGGTCAAATAATGGTTAAAATTGAAAGGTAAAAAGGGTGTATTTGAAATGGAATGAGGCTAGATGTTAAATAGCTAGTTTCCTTTTTATTTTATAAAAATAGTAAAAAATAATTTTAAAAGTAAACTAAAAGTACTGAGCCAATTAATAATATATAAATATTAATTTAAAAATACTGGAAATAATTTTACAATTATAAAATGCTATCAATCTTAAAGTAGGTTATAATTGCAATTATGCAATTTAGTCTTTTAAATACCAAAATAAATTTGTAAAAATATACAAAAATCACCTTAACTATATTTTAGTATAAATAGGGGAAGAAAATAAATTATTCACCAAAATTGATGATTTCGGGAATAATTATTGGATTTTATACTGCTAAAAATAGACAATAAATTGATTTTAAAATCTTAAAAATTAGGAAAAAATACCAAAACTCTTGGGCATGCTTATATATGTATGTATATGCTATTTTGAAAGCATTTTGTATATAAAAATACATAGGGGAAAATTGGGTATCAACAGCCGCAACACTTCAAAGGGCCAATAAACCTTCGGCTCAATTTGCCCCTCTTTCCAAATCTCATAACGCCCTTCATAGGAAAAACTCGAAGCAAGACCCGCTCTCCAACCATAAATGAAACATTGCGAACCTTCCGGTCCGCAGAACTCTTTTGTCTGGACTGGGCTACGCGATGTCTATCCAGAATAACCCTAACCTTCTCCAAAATGTCCTGAACCAAGTCTGTGCCCTATAATCTAGCCTCGCCCTGCTCGAACCAACCCAACAGAGATCTACACCGCCTACCATATAGTGCCGCATACGGTGCCATCTGAATGTTGGACTGATAATTGTTGTCGTAGGCAAACTCCGCAAGTGGAAGGAACTGATCCCAAGAACCTCCAAACTCCATCACATATGCACGGAGAATATCTTTAACCATCTAAATAGTGTGCTCAGACTGTCCGTCCGTCTGGGGTGAAATGGTGTACTCAACTCCACCCGAGTACCCAACTCATGTTGTACTACTCTCCAGAACCGTGATGTAAACAGATTACCTCTATCTGAAATGATGAAAACTGGGATACCATGCAGGCAAACAATCTCTCGGATATAAATCTCAGCCAATTGCTCTGAAGATAGGTAGTACACACAGGAATGAAGTGCGCGAACTTGGTCGGTTGATCCACAATCACCCAGATAGCATCGAACTTCCTCAAAGTCCGTAGGAGTCCAACTACGAAATCCATGGTGATCTTCTCCCACTTCCACTCTGGAATCTCTATCTGCTGAAGCAAGCCACCCGGTATCTGATGCTCATATTTCACTTGCTGCCAATTGAGGCACCGAGTTACAAACCCAACTATATCTTTCTTCATCCTGTTCCACTAATAGTGCTGCCTCAAATCCTGGTACATCTTTGCGGCACCCAGATGGATGGAATACCGCGAAGTGTAGGCCTTCTCTAGAATCAACTCCCGAAGCCCATCAATATTGAGCACACATATCCGGCCCTGCATTATCAATACCCCATCATCACCAATGGTCACATCTCTGGCATCTTCATCAGAACCTTATCCTTGAGGACAAGCAAATGAGGGCCATCATACTGGCGTTCTTTGATACGATCAAACAAGGAAGACCAAGAAACCACACAAGCTAGGACCCGACTGGGCTCCGAAATATCCAATCTCACAAACTGGCTAGCTAAGGCCTGAACATCCATTGCCATAAGCCTCTCTGGTGCTGGTAGATAAGCCGAACTCCCCAAACTCTCTGCCCGGCAACTCAAGGCATCGGCTACCACATTGGCCTTCCTCGGGTAGTACAAAATAGTGATGTTATAATCCTTAAGTAGCTCTAACCACCTCGCCCGATGCAAATTAAGATCCTTCTGTTTGAACAAATGTTGCAAACTCTGGTGATCAGTGTAGATCTCACAAGGGAATCCGTACAAATAGTGTCTCCAAATCTTCATGGCATGAATAATAGCAGCGAACTCAAGGTCATGGACATGATTGTTCTTTTCATACACCTTCAGCTATCTGGATGCGTAGGCAATCACCCTATGGTCCTGCATGAACACCGCGCCGAGGTCAACTCGCAATGCATCACAATAGACTATGTAAGACCCTGAACCTATAGGAAATATCAATATTGGGGTAGTAGTCAAAACTGTCTTGAGCTTCTGAAAGCTCTCCTCACACTCTTTCGTCCACCTAAACGGAGCACCCTTCTAGGTCAGCCTAGTCATAGGTTCTGCAATAGATGAGAATCCCTCAACTAATTGATGGTAATAACCCGCCAAACCAAGAAAACTACGGATCTCTGTAGCTGAGGATGGTTTGGGCCAACTCTACACTGCTTCCACTTTCTTCAGATCCACCTTAATCCCTTCACTCGACACTACGTGACCCAAGAATGCCATGGAATCCAACCAAAACTTAAATTTTGAGAACTTCACATATAATTTCTTTTCGCTGAAGGTCTGAAGCACTGTCCTCAGGTGCTGCTCATGATCTTCCCGTCTCTAGGAGTACACCAGAATGTTATCAATAAAGCCAATGACGAACAAGTCAAGATATGGTTGGAATACACTGTGCATCAAATGCATAAATGCTGCTGGGCATTGTTCAATCCAAATGACATAACAAGGAACTCGTAATGACCATACAAAGTCCTGAAAGCAATGTTCGGGATATCTGGCTCCTGAATCTTCAACTGGTGATAACCTGAACGCAAATCAATCTTGGAAAACACTCGATAATCAATGCACATACGCATAGAACCATCCTTTTTCTTCACAAACAAGATAGGATCACCCCAAGGTGACACATTGGGCCGGTTAAAACCCTTATCAAGCAATTCCTATAACTGTTCCTTCAAATATTTTGACTCAGGAGGAGCCATGTGATAAGGAAGAATAGAGATGGGCTTAGTGTCCGGCAACAACTCAATGCCAAAATCAATATCTCTGTCGGACGGCATGCCCGGAAGATCAGCTGGAAAAACATCAGGGAAATCCCACACTACTGGGACTGAATCAACTGTAGGGGTATCAATACTGACATCTCTCACAAAAGCTAGATATGCGTCGCACCCCTTCTCAACCATTCATTGAGCTTAAAGAAATGAAACAACTCTACTAGGAGTGTAATCTAAAGTACCCCTCCACTCTAATCGTGGTAAATCTAGCATAGCTAACGTCACGGTTTTGGCGTAACAATCAAGAATAGCATAATGGGACGACAACCAGTCCATGCCTAAGATAACATTAAAATCTACCATGTTGATCAATAATAAATTGGCTCTATACTCAAAACCACTAAGAGCAATCAAACATGATGGATAAACGCGGTCCACAACAAAAGAATCTCCCACATGAGTAGAAACATACACAGTGGAACTCAAAGAATCCCGAGATACGCCCAAATGCGGGGCCAAATAAAAGGACACGTAGGAATAGGTGGAGCCTGGATTGAATAGAACTGATGCATCTCTATGACAGAACGGAACAATACCTGTAATGAAATAATTGGAAGCAACAGCCTCTGTACGGGCAGGAAGGGCATAGTATCTGGTATGGCCTCCCCCTCTAGGGTGACCACCACCTCCCTGACCTCCACCTCTAGCTGGCTGAGCAGGTGGGGTGGCAACTAGTGCTGTGATCATAGCCTGAGAACCTTGTGGAGTACGATATGGCTGAAAAGTCTGTGGAGCTGCACCCCTTCTAAGTCTAGGGCAATCCCTCACCATATAGCGTGTGTCGTTACACTAAAAACAAGCTCTGTTGTGTCTGGCTCGGGCTAGGTCTGCTGGACTTACCACTAAAAGCACCCCGTGTAGGAGGCGCACTAGATACTGGAGGTGCATAATAAGACTCCTAAGGTCTAAGAGGAGCTGAAATACCACTGGCTGCTGGAAGAGCTGAATGAACGAGGCCACTCACATAACCCCTTCCATGACGAACTGCAGTTGGGGCACAGACACAAAAATAATGGCCTGACTCTCGAGACCTCTTGGTCTCTCTCTCCTTCCTATCCCGAGCAAGCATTCCCTCTACTCTCCTATCTATACTCACCACCTACTGATAGGCGATATCCTTCTCTAACTCCCGGGCCATGCTAGACCTGATGCGGGGAATGAGTCCCTCAATAAACCGTCAAACTCTCACTCGGACTGTAGAAACCAAGGCCGGTGCATGTCTAGACAACTGACTGAAATGGACAGTATACTCCAAAATAGTCATAGTACCCTGGCGCAAATCCTCAAACTCCACGCGCCATGTGTCTTTAAGGCTTTAAGGGACATACTCCCTCAAAAACATATCCAAGAACTGGGTGCATGTAAAAGAAGCTGCCTCAGCTGGACTGTCCAACTCAAAAGTACGCCACCATTGATAGGCTGCCCCTCGAAGATGGAAGGCAGCGAAAGAAACCCCACTCAACTCTGCTATACCCATAGTGCGGAGGATACGGTGGCACTCTTCTAGAAATCCCTGAGCATCATCTGATGCTAGACCACTGAATGTTGGAGGGTCGTATTTCTTATACCTATCAAGCCTTCGCTCCTCCCTCTCTGAAACTGCTACCCTACCCTCGGGCTGAGCTGTGGCTACAGGCGACACCAGTATAACCTCTGGGATTTGATCAACCTGAACCCATTACTCTGGGGTACGGGCGGCGGGAGTCTGTGCTCCTCCCCTGGCTTGAGATGTGGCTGCAGCAAGGGGAGCCAACCTTGCCTGAGCTAAAGTGATGTACATGCTCATGAACTGTGCAAAGGTCTCCTGGAGAGATGAAGTAGTAATAGTACTAGGCGTATCAAGCGCCTGGGCTCTGGCTAGAGCCACTGGTGGCTCCTCTGTGGCAGCTCGCACGAGTGCTCTGGCTGCTCCATGTGCACGTCCTTGGCCTCTAGAGGCTCTAGCAGGGTGCGCGAGTGCCTAGTTATCTCCGGTAGCACGCGTCCTCACCATCTGTGAGAGAATAGAAGACAGAAGTTTAGAATTTCGAAGTCAATAATCTCGCACGACAAGGAATCAAATGAAGTGTTATTTTCCTAACAGTTCCATAGCCTCTTGAAGATAAGTACAGGTGTCTCCATACCGATCCACGAAACTCTAATAAACCGGCTTGTGACTCACGACTCCTATGAACGTAGAGCTCTGATACCAACTGTCACGACCCAAGTTCTCCCTCCGTGAACTGTCGTGACGGTACCTAGTCTTTACGACTAGGTAAGCCTAACAATTTACGAAAATGAAATAGAAACATAAAAAAAACTTAACCTTTTAATATGTAAGCTTAATCAAGAAGTTTAGATGTCACTTGACACATACAATAAACACTCTCGAATTGAACATAAGTACTCCCAAAACCGGAAATATCATGAGTCACAAGTAACATAAGTAAATAGTGCTTCTAAACTCCAGAAAACTATCAACGAAGAAAATACAGGAAGCCTATAACTTAAGGAAGAGTAGAGAGTGACTTCTAGGTCTGCGGACGTGGCAGATATACCTCGAAGTCTCTAAGATTGCCTTGCCTCACTGGAAATATGGCTTGGAAGAGGTACCTGGATCTGCACACGAAAAATATGTGCTGGAAAGGGTATGAGTACACCACAGTGGTACCTAGTATGTGTCAAGCCTAACCTTGGTCAAATAGTGACGAGATAGGTCAGGGCTCTATTGGTTTATATATAAAAAGATAAAAGAGTATGAAATATTGCAGTAAAGATAAATGCTAATATTCAATGAAAATGAAATCATAGAAAAACATCAATGCAGTACACAGAGATAGCAACAGAGGATCTCTTGGGATACTATCTCGTAGTCCAAAATGTAAATGTACAGAAGATCTCCTGGGATACTGTCCCGTAGTCCAAAACGTAAATGTGCAGGGGATCTCCTGAAATGCCATTCTGAAGTCCCAAAGTAAATATCCAGTACAGGGGGATCTCCCGGGATACCGTCCAGTAGTCCCAAATATAAACGTGCAGGGGGTTCTCCCGAAATACCGTTTTGTAGTCACAAAGAAAATACACGACTCATTCAATATAAACAACCATTTCAACAAGGAAAATCTACAGTTTTGATTAAGTTCGTATCAAAGAACACAGAAAATTCTTACTCTAAACATGCTACATAGAGTCCAGGTAGGTAGTTAAAGCAGTTAAGATAGTTAAGGTACGTAAGCATGCTTTCCTAACTAAACAAGATGACTATATATGCTAGTATTTCTCAATCAAAGGAAAACATAGATATTTACTTAATGAAAACGGGATTTTTCCACAAATAGCCCGTGTACGCACTTGTCACCACACGTACAAGACATTCATATATTAAACAACACCAAATCCTAAGGGGAGTTCCCCCACACAAGGTTAGGAAAGCCACTTACCTCGAATCAAGCTCAAATGAATCCGAAATCACGCTCTTGCCACGAGTATCCAACTCCGAGTGGGGCCCAAATCTAATCAAACCAATTACATAACGTAAATATAGCTCTAAGCAACTAATTTTTTAGCTAATGAATTCAAAGCTGAGGTAAGAAAATAGGAAAATGCCCAAAAATCCTCCCCGAGCCCACATCTTGGAATCAGGAAAAAGTCATAAATTGGGAACACCCATTCACTCACGAGTCTAACCATACAAAATTCACTCAAATCCGATACCAAAATTTGGAGCAAAATCCCAAAATTGAGCCTAATAACTTTTCTCAATTTTCCCAATTTTATTCACCCCAAATCTGAAAATAAATGATGAAATTAAGCTTAGATTAATGGGATATAATAATAAATGGAGTTAGGAATCATTACCCACAAACTTCCTCCGAAAATCTCTCCAAATTTCGCCTTCCACCGAGCTCTCAATGAAATTTTGAAGTTATAAACTCAAACCCTCGATTTCTCTCTTTTCTGCCAAGTGATTTCTGCTTCTGCGCTCATAAGACCGTATCTGCGGTCCCGCTTCTGTGGCTAGAGCTTCGTACCTACGGAAATTCATTAACTCCTAAATGTCACACCTGCGCTCACTCCTCCGCATATGTGGTTTTGCTGCTGCGGTTCTTGCGTCTCATCTCCGACCACTGGCCCTCATGCCTCAAACCGCTCCTGCGACCCCTTCATCACTTCTATAGGGCCGCACCTGCGGGCTTCCCACCACTGGTGCGAAATTACCAGAACCAACCAACTTTACATTTTGCTCAAGTCCAAATTTCCATCCGTTATGCACCTGAACCTCACCTGAGGCCCCTCGAGACCTCAACCAAATATACCAACCAATCCTAAAACATCATATGAACTTAGTCGAGCCTTCAAATCACATCAAACAATGCTAAAACCACGAATCACCCTCCAATTCAAACTTAATGGACTTGAAATTTCAAAATTATACAACCGATGCCGAAACCGACTAAACCACGTTGGATTGACTCTAAAATTGTACACAAGTCATATTCAACACTACGGACATACTCCAACTTCCAAAATCGATTTCCGACCCCGATATCAAAAATTCCACTATCGGCCCGAAACACCAAAAATTCGACTTTCGCCATTTCAAGCATAAATGAGCTGCAGACCTCAAAAACATAATCCGAATACGTTCTTAAACCCTAAATCACCCAACGGAGCTGACGGAATCGACAGAATTCCTATCTGAAGTCGTCTTCACACTGTTCTGACTACGATCCATATTCTAAGACTTAAGCTCTCATTTAGGGATTAAGTATTCCAAAATACTCCGAAACTCAAAACGAACCATCCCAGCAAATCACAACAGCATAAAAAGACCGGGAAAGCAGTTAATAAGGGATCAAGGCATTAATGGATAAAATGACCGGCCGGGTCGTTACAAAAACGAGTACCCAAATCTCAAACTGAAGCTTTTAAATATCAACCCGAAGTACCAAATGTATACCCTACTGGACATGGCAAAAACATGGACACCATCTCGGGTCTTCTTGTTAGAGATTCTCAGACAATTTGGCTTATGGGAAGCCTTTATTTATATAGAATTGAGGTTATTGTGTCTGCAAAATATTATTCTGTTGTTACAAGTCATGGACAAAGGTAATACGAATATTTTACGAAGTAGTTTTGGCTAAAATTAAACCCCTTACTAAATTGTGTCACTGATCTAGAGGGATCATGAAATCACATCTTAAGAAAATATGATACATGTATAGTACTGTTTGGCCAAATACATGGATGACTTCCTGAATTTGGCATGATTTTTCATTTCGACACCTCAATTATTTAGGTCTGATCACCTATTGAACATCTTATATCGCAGATACGTTATGCTTGAATATTTTCATGATGTCCTAAAAAGAAAGAGTGTCATTTAACGACAAACACAGTAGATTTATGCTCCATTGTGAGCGTAATAGGCTGTTAAGTATATGAAAAGTGCCAGCTTTAGTTCAAAAGCCTTGAAATTGCTTAATTTTTGTAATTTGGCTTCTCTATCTTCTAATTTCACCAAATATAAATGCAAATTCTATTTCCTAATTTTTAAATTAAATGTGTCACACTTTGATTTCCCCAAGACTGATGGACTGGGATTTGTCGACTTTTTTTTCTTTTTTGGGATAATTGGAAGAGGGATTACATTGCTCATTTCAAAGAGTAAATTGAGTGAGCCTATGAAAAGCTTAATTCAGTTTCTAACATCTTTCTTGAGTACGTTGTTAGCCTCAAGGTATAACATACTGATTTTGATGATACTAAGCCACCATAAGTTTTAATCAAAGAATATTTATTTGTGTGAATTTATTTTGAACATGTTAAATGTAGAAGAATTTGATTGGATTATTAATTCAAGTACATAAATCAAGAGGCAAGAATTAAGGGCAAAAAGATATTTTCATCATGCCAAAGAAGGAAACTTAGGCACTGGATGAAGAAGTATTCATACAAGGAAGATTTTTACTTACAACAATCAAGGAAAATATTGAAGAGGTCCGTCCAATGTTGATTTTTACACAAAGAAGGAGACACAAATATTGATATCTATTCAAAAGGAAATTATTTCCATAGTTATGGAAATAATAAATGGTCGTTGAGATATTCATATTGGAGATAAAAGTTCCATGGTCAAAGTTTGAGGATCTTAAAATTCTCTTGGGATTGCTTAAATAAGAGATCATATCTGTACAACTGCCATAAAAAGAGGAGTTCAAAAAAGTTAGTTATTCTAAAAGGAAAAGCATCAATAGTTATGAAAATATGAGATGTTGAAGAATTTATTTTGGGTGCTCAAATAGAAAAAAAATATACAAGGATCAATTCTATAGAGTTCGAGGCTATCATTTTTGTTCAAGGAAGATTATTTACTAACTGAGAAAAATTATTTGAAGACCAAGAAGATTCTTACACAAGCCTATTGATGTAAGGATCATTTCAAGATCTCACAATAAAGGGAAAAGAAAATCCGGACAAAGATTTTATCAAGAAAACAAATAAAAGAAGACCCATATTTAGTAGGGAAAACAATCTGCTATGAGTCAAAGAAGGAAATAGTAATCACTTACTATCTCCAACTTGAGTACAGGGAGAACTATCAAGAATATTAAAGTGTGGCTTTGAATAATGAATCAAGGAGGTTCAATTATGGCAAGATATATTTTAGACTACATCAATATGATTTCCATGCCATTCAAACCTTTTGGGATACAATTGAAGTCAATAAACTTAAATTGATTGAAGATCTTCAAGAACAAAGATATCCATTGTAACGACCGCACCGACTGTTTTGAGTATTGTAGCACTGTTTTCTCATTATTGCTTATTCTCTATTCGTTTGTTATTATGTGACTTGTCGAGGTGGTTGTTTGGTTTCGGGGATATTTCGGAATGAATTGGGATACTTAGTCCCAAGGTTAGAAGCCTAAGTATAAAGAGTTGACCATATATTAACTTATGTGTAGATGACTCCAGAATAAAATTTCGATAGTTTTGATAGCTCCGTATGACGATTTTGGACTTATAATTATGTCTGTATATTAATTTGGAGGTTCGTAGGTCATTTTAGCTTGAACTGGCGTAAGTTGAAAAAATGAAGGTTTGTAGAGTTGAGAAGTTTGACCGAGCGTTGACTTTGTTGATACCGGGCTCGTATTTTAGTTTTGGGAGTTAGAATAAGTCTATTGTGATATTTATGACTTGTGTGCAAAATTTGAGGTCAATCGGAGTTGGTTGATAGGGTTCGACATCGATTGTAGAAGTTGAAAATCCATTAGTTTCAATATGCTTGAATTGGGGTGCGATTCAGCTTTTTGATGTTATTTGATGTGGTTTGAATCCTCGACTAAGTTCGTATGATGTTTTAATATGGGTTGGTATGTTTGGATGGGGTACCGGGGGCCTCGAGGGTGATTCAGATTGAATCAGATCAAGAGTTGGACTTATGCAATTTCTGTTGGTAGCAGTTCGGTGTAACCGCACCTGCGAGGTTTTGGCCGCAGGTGAGGAGCCGCAAAAACGGCCATGTAGGGACATATGCGAGAATTTGGGAGGAAGCATGGGAGAGAAGGTGCAGAGGAAATCCCCTTAAAACGGATGCGCTTCTGCGCAAGAAGGACTGCAAAAGCGGAAATTGGCAGGATGGGGTAGAGCCGCATAAGCGGAAGGGCTTCGTAGGTGCGGAAGCGCCGGAGCGATGGTGAGACCGCAGAAGCGGTCCCGCAGGTGCATTAGGTCGGGGACTTAAGTGAATTCTAGAACTTTGACCACAGAAGCGGTTACGCATAAGCGACTAATCTAACTGCAGATGCGAGATTCCTGGACAGAAGATAAAATCGGATTTTTTTTTTATGATTCTCTCATTTTTTGGACTTTGCAAGCTCGGCTAGTGGAGATTTTTTAGAGGGGTTTCACTAGATTTTAAGAGGTAAGTACTTTTGATCATTATTATTCATTAATATTGAATACCGATTGAATTTCCAAACTATATTATGTGTTTTTCATGTGAGATTTGCAGAATTTTGGACTAGAGATTGGAGAGTGAGATTTGAGGGTTTGAAGGTGGATTTTTGGTCGGAATTAGATGATTTTGGTATGGTTAGACTCGTTATTGAATAGGTGTTCAGATTTTGTGAATTTGTCGGGTTCCGCGGTGTGGGCTAGAATTGACTTTTGATTTTTCGTTAAAGATCTTAGCTTTATCATTTGGAATCAATTCCTATAGTTTTTTTTTGATAGTATTACGTTATTTTTGGGTAGATTCGAGCCTTCCGGAGATTGATACACGTGGGAAGGGCTTGCTAGCGGAGTGATTAGATTTGCTTGAGGTAAGTATTTTATCTAAACTTAGTTGAGGCACTAGTTGCATGAATTATTGTGATAGCTACGTGCTATTGGGTGCACACATGCGTGGGGTTTAACCCATGTGCTGACACCGGAGTTATTTATTCATGATCAGGTGGTGCCCAGGCTATATTGAGCCTATAATTGACTGTTATACCTTAAGCTACGATGTTTTACACTTTTGTTATATTTTTGTGAACTATTTGAGCCATGTTTGAGGCTACATAGAGCCTTAATAAAGAACTGATAGATGTTATTCGTTAATGAAATTACCGGTTTGAGCTATGATAGTACGCCTTGCACATACCTCACTTTAGCATATCGTTTATACTAGTTCAGATCATGATATTTGCTATTCATTATTACATACATGTATACTTGTTTATTTACTCTTGTATGATGTGATTGGGCTGGGTGTCAGTGACCATGTCGGGCGAATTATGTTGTTGTGCATGTGACCACGTCGAGCGAATTATGTTATTGAGCATGTGACCATGCCAGGCAGATTATGTTGTTGTGCATGTGACCATGCCGATCGGATTGTATTATTATGCCTGTGACCCCGCCCGGCGAATTACGATGTTAAGCTAGTGACCACGCCGAGCTGGTAGCACGTTGAATTGGACATGCTTACGTGCAGTTATGGATCCATCCACCTAGGGTCACCCTCTCATGTTTCTCTCTTGATGGCGTGCATGCGCTTACTGAGAAAACTGATAAGTGGTTTGGTACGGACATGAAAAAGTTGAGGAAATCTAGCCAGTGTTTAGTTGGATTTTGCATTTCATCTTTACTTGCAATTTTCTTGATCATTTATCTAATTTAACTGCATATAATCTCTATATGACAAAATATTGACCGAGAAGGGTATTTGATAAACTGTACACATACAGATATTTTCTTATTAAACTTTATCATTAGATTTCAATATTGTTCTGTACCGGTTTAAAAGGTGAAACTATGCTGATGATAGCTAGTATCATTTAATAATTCGTGCTTCTCTTACCTCGCTGTATTTATTTACGATACTTATTTGAGTATATTAGGTCGGTTGTACTCATACTACACTCTGTATTTAATTGTGCAGATCCAGGCGCGGGGACCAATTATCAGCAGTAGGTTTGCGTGTTGGACTATCTGCTAGAGGCGCGGTAGAGCTGCATCCTTGGTCGTAGTTTGACTTGTCTTTTCCTTTTATACTATTTTTATAGTTCAGACAGTGTAGTATTGTTCAGTTTCAGACCTGTATTCTGTTGTAGAAGCTCATGCTCATGACTTCGTATTTACTAGATTCTAGGGGGATTTACTTTGTATTAGTAGTTATATTGTATTTGTCATACCCCTTTTTTTTTCTTTGCACCCCTCTTTTAAAATAAATAAATTGATTTAAAAGCTCAAACGGGTTTTCAATCAAGAAAGTGACAAAAGATTGTATTTCAATGAATTTTTCAAAGTCGCCACTTAACATTTGGTTTCATGTGTCAAGTCACCGCTTTAAAACTTGATTTATTCCCTTTAAAAACACATTTAGACTCAAAAAACACGGTCTGCACCAGAAATTCAAGTAAGGAGGTTCATTTGACCGGGGAGAAGGTTTTAGGCATTCCCCAAGTCCCGTAACTAGTAGGGTTGCATACTTGATCAAATTGGCTTTTAAGAATATTCTAATTAAGGAAAAAAACACAAGAGAAAATAAACTCAAAGAGGTTCAAGGTTGTCCCCGCCTAATAAAAAAATAAAAATACTAATGTTCTATACTATGCCTCCTCAACAGTGTCCAGTCTTCGGCCTTCATTTATAGAATACTACTGGGCATTCTTAATAATAAAATATTTACAAGTTCCTCGGGCATTCCCCGGATAAATAATAAACAAAGAGACAATCTCTAACCTTAAATAAGACAAAAATCCTAAAATTCAGCCTACCAGGTGTTACGACTTAAATATGCTCCTAGTGTCTGATTAATAAAATGAGAATAAATAGAAACACAAATTGTCCTAAGCCAAAAATCTTCTTTTTAACTCTTACTAAACAAATCCCTTAACTTTATGCCAGCAGAGGTTCTTTCATTAATTTGTTTAACTCAAACTCATGGCTCTAATCTTTCTTAACAAATTTCAACCCATATGTCGCTATGACCAAATTACAGTCCAAAGCTTAATTGATTTTAATCAACTCATGTTAAAACAAGTAAACAAACCAATCATCTTCGAGTGTGCAATTCTAGAACTAATTAATATCTAAAGAATTCTGAAAAGTGCTGCAACTTCAAACTAAGAACAACTAAATCAAACACACAAATAAATTAAACTCAGAACAACTCAATCAAACACATAAAATAAATTATCACTGACAATCAAATTAAACTTCAAAGAATATAGCAAAAACATATAAGAAGCAGAGAATCAAAGCATAAGGTTGGAGAAATGGACCTCAATGTAAAGAATTCTTTAAAGCTTAATTAATAAAGAACACCCAACAATGAATCACTAGTACTACTTGAAATGAGCGATTGGACCCGCGACCGAAGACTTCAGACGGCGACCTCAATCGAATTTTTACCAGAATTTTTACCAAACTTGACCCCTTTTTTAATGATAGAGTTGTAGCTAAAATGGGTGATTAACGGATGATACTAAGTGGTTGAGCTACTCGTGTTTCCAGCGAATTTAAAGGTGTTTGGGTGGCCGGTTTGAGAGCTTCAGAGTTTTGAAGAGAGATTTTTATGGAGCAATTGCAAAGGGGAAAGAGAGAGTTTCTATGTTCATTACATGGTGAATGTATGAAGGAAAATAGTATTTGAATGGTGTATGGCTGATGTGTTTTGCTTGAAGAAGAAAAAGGAGACGCTGTTCTTCTATCTCCGTCTCCTCCCATATCCCCAGATCTGTTGCTCTCTATTTTTTCCTGTTCTTGCCTTTTCCCCCTCTCAAGTGTGGTCTTGTGGTGTTAATGGATAATTTTATTAATCCCTTTTTCCAGGTCCTGCGGTGCTAAAGGATTTTCCCCCTATATTCTCGCCTTTCTCCTCTTTGTGGACTCTCTGTTCCCCTTTTCTTATCACCCTGTGTGTGTATGTCCCCATTTCTTTTGAAATCCTTCGGCAAGAAGAAGGAAAAAAATGGATGAAAATGTGTGGACCCCTCTTCCATGTGATTGTGTTTGCTTTTTTTTTTTGTGTGCGTATGAGTGTCACGACCTCGATTCGCCCTTCCTAAATCATCGTGACGACACCTAGTCTCTACAACTAGGTAGATCTAAACTTGCGGAAGATAATCAAAACTTGCGGAAGTAAAATAATTTAAAAACAGAAATAAGGCAATAACAGTGTTAAATGTGCCGCTCGGCATGCACCATATTTATATAGATCTCAAAATTAATATCTAAATCCAAGACCCGAAAACCCACGAATCACAAGCTAAGAAAAATAAATACTACATAGCTCTAACTCCGGAATTTGTCTAATAAGAACAGAAAGTACATAAGGGCTAAATACTAAAAGGCAGAAATAGAAAGGGACTCCTCGGTCTGCGGATGCAGCAAATGTACCTCGAAGTCTCTAAGTAGTCACCTCCCTCAAGGATGGTAGGCCTGAGTAGAAGTAACTCGATCTGCACATGAAAAACATGCGCAGAAGGGGTATGAGTACACTACAGCGGTACTCAGTAAGTGCCAAGCCTAACCTCGGTCGGGTAGTGACGAGAAAGGTCAGGGCCCTACTGAGTTTGAATACAATATAAGGGTTAACAGTGTGGAATAAAACAGTATAAATAAGTGCAACAGTAAGAAATAACTTAGAATTGACAGAACAACAACAACTAGAACAGAGACAAAACAAGCCACGAGAAAATACAGCTCAACATAGAGATAACTACTGAGGCACCTTCCATGATACCGTCTTGTACTACCAGTTACAACTGTCCAGTGAATCTTCCGGGATACCGTCCCGTAGTCCATCATATATATGTCCGAAGGATCTCCCGAAATCCCGTCCTGTAGTCCAATTATCAATGCGCGGGGATCTACCGAAATCCCGATTCGTAGTCCCAAATGTAAATACCCAGTACTGGGAGAATCTACCAGGTGCATTCCCGTAGTTCCATATAACTGTGCAGGGGGATCTATCGGGAATCTAACCTGCAGTCCCAAAATAAATGTGCAAGGGGATCTATCGGGAGTCTAACATGTAGTCCCAAAGTAAACAGACAGGAAGGGCTACCGGAATCTCACATCCGTAGTCCCAAAATAAATACACAGCAGCAGCAGAAAGATATATAGAAATGGCAAAATTTCATATTAAGGCAATAAGTGATTCTAGCCCAGCATGCTGCACAGAATTCAAGTAAGGCAGGTTGAATCAAATAAAATAATTAAGTCACTTAGACATGTTTTCATAAGCTAACAACAGGCTTAATAGTGCAAGTAATAGAAACAAGAAAGGAAACATACTAGTAATTACTTAAAGAAAATCGAATTTCCAACAATTAGCACAAGTACGCACTCATCACCTCACGTACAAGGCATTTCAATTACCAAACATACCAATCCTAAGGGGAAGGTCCCTCACACAAGGTTAGATAAGTCACTTACCTTGAACCGACTCAATAATCAATCCGAACCCACGCTCTTGCCACGAGTAGTCGACTCCAAATGGCCCAAATCTATTCAATTCAGTTTTATAATGTAAATAACACTTCAAATAACTGATTCTACAATTAAATTCTAAGCTAATACGCGAAATTATGTAAAAATGACCAAAATGCCCCTTGGGCCCACATCTCAGAATCGGGTAAAATTTATGATTTTAGCATCCTCACGCTCTCACGAGTCTAACCATACCAAAATTATCCAAATCCGATGTCAAATCCCCAATCAAAACTCAATTTCTTGGTCTAAGAACTTTTCCCCAATTTTTCATACAAATTCCGAAATTAAAAGATGAATTCATGTTTAGATTAGTGGGTTACAAGCAAAAATGAGTTAAGAATCGTTACCCAATCGATATCTCTGAAAATCCCTCCAAATCACGCTCAAATCCGAGCTCACAATCTTATGTTTTGATAAAAATGGCTAAAACCCTCAATTTTGAAATCTTATATCTGCCCAGAAAATTCCTTCTTCGCGAACGCGGTCAAATCCTCGCGTTTGCGAAGCACAAAATAACTTTGACCATTTTTCCTTCTTTGCGAACGCATCCCATACTCCGCGAATGTGATGTTTAGCACAGATGAAACTTCGCGAACGCGACGAACACCACGCGAATGCGATGCACGAAACTCCACTGAGTCAATTCCTCTTCCGCGAACGCGAAGCCTAATCACGAACGCATAACACAACCATCCAGCCTCTTCGCGAATGCGGAGTCCCTCTCGCGAACGTGAAGGCCAAACGTTTCCCCCAGTCCCAGCTCCTCTTCGCGAACGCGAGAACCCACTCGCGAACGCGATGAAGGAAACCAGAACTGACTGCTGCAACATTTTCTGCAATTTCCTAAGTTCCAAAAATAACCCGTTGAGCATCCGAGACACACTTGAGTCCCCCGGGACCTCAACAAAACCTGCCAACCAATCCTAAAACATCATTCAAACTTGTTCCAACCTTCAGAATGCTCAAAACAACATCAAAACACTTGTTTTTCATCGGATTCAAGCTTAAAATTTTCAAAAACTCTAAAAACACACTTTCAATCAAAAGGTCTATCAAACCTCGTCCGAATGACCTAAAATTTTACACACACATCCTAAATAACATAATAGAACTACTGCAACTCTCAGAATTTTATTCCAACCCTCGGATCAAAATCTCACTATCGAACCGGAAACATTTAAAATTCAACTTTCGGCATTTCAAGCCTAAATTAGCTACGGACCTCCAAAACACAATCCGAACACGCTCCTAACCCCAAAATCACTCAATGGAGATAACAGAACCATCGGATTTCCATTCTGGAGCTATCTTTACACTGTTTCAACTACGGTCAACTTTCCAACACTTAAGCTCTCATTTTAGGGAATAAGTGTCCCAAAACTCTCCGAAACTTAAAACCGAACATCCCGACAAATCAAAATAGCAGAAATAGACTCGGGAAAAGCAGTTAATAGAGGATCAGGGCGTTAATTCTTAAGATGACCGGCTGGGTCGTCACAATGAGTGAATTATCAGATTGTGCAAAGGAGTTTGTTATCCCATTTTGTCTTTTTGTAAGGGTCTACATATAAAGAGTGGAAAGAATTTTCTTTCATTAATCAATTCCCCTCTTTTTTTTATAATATAGAAAAGAAACGTGAATGTGACTTCAAAATAATTTCCTTCCTTTCTTCTCTTTTGAAAACCAAAAATAGGAAAATTTGGACTAAACTATTGAATCATAATACCATAAAATCTTTTAAAAAATGTGACCTTATATGGGATATTTATTTGTATGAGAAGTAAGAAGAACTAAATTAACTAAAATAATAAAAAATATTTTTCTAGTTTTATTTTAAGGGAAAATAAGGCAAAAAAAGTCATTATATGCAAAGTAACAATTTTAGAACCAAAAGAAACATTAAAGCACTAAAAAGGTATAAAATTTCGGGAAGGGTCAAAAATTACATGTGTACAATATTGAGACCTCCGACTTATGCTTTTATAATAAATTTGTTACTCTGTTTGCCTTCGTTATCATGTTTCGGCTTGCCTAGCCAGTATGTTAGGCGCCATCACGATGGGTAGGTATTTCAGGTCGTGAGAAGTTGGTATCTGATCCCTGGTTCATAGGTATTACGAGTCATGACCAGGTTTAGTAGAGTCTTGTGGATCGGTATGGAAGACGTTTGTACTTATCTTCGAGAGTCTACCGAACCATTAGGAAACATCACTTTCTTGTATTCTTGTTGTGCGGATTTATTGATTTTGGAACACTTAAATTTTATTATTCTATTCTCTCACAGATAGTGAGGATGTGTGCGACCGGGTCGAGCGGACGACCTCTCATACCACCAGCTCGGGCCGCGAGAGGCTGGAGCAAATGCCAAGGTGTAGCTTGTACAACAGTTAGAGCAACACCTGTGGAGCCACCAGTTGCTCTAGTTAAGGAGCAGATACCATATGTGGTTGAGCCGGTGGGACCAGCTCTAGCACCAGCTGTGCCAATTGTGCTTCCAGGCCTTCAGGAGGCTTGGCCTAGATATTGACTCTATGCATTAGCATTGCTCATGCGGTTTCGGTTTGGGCCATACCAGCCACTTCTCAGGCCGAGATAAGTGCTCAGACTCCCACTATCCATAACCAAAGCAGATAGTTTAGGGACTTCAGACATTAAGGGTGCTACCAGCCCAGCCAGTTGCAGTTGTTCAAGCCCAGATGGATCCACCTATGAGTGACGAGGAGAAGAAGATGCTAGAGCAGTTTGGGAGGCTCAGGCCTCCAACTTTCAATGGGACTGAGTCAGAGGATGCTGAGGATTTCTTAGACAAATGCCATCATATCCTTCGCACGACGGGTATTCTAGAGACTAGTGGAGTATCATTCACTACTTTTGAGCTATCAGGGGCAACCTTCAGATGGTTGGAGGCCTATGAGTGGAGCAGGACAACCGATGTTGCACCACTTACGTGGCATGAGTTCTTAGTTCTCTTCTTAGAGAAGTTTGTTCCACAGACGCGCAGAGAGGAGTTGCGTAGGTAGTTTGAGCAGCTACGTCAGGAGGGTATGTTAGTGGCACAGTATGAGTTGAGATTTTCAGAGTTACCTCATTATCAGATATGGTTAGTTCCCACTGAAATGGAGAGGATTAGGAGGTTCATTGATGGCCTCAACTATGGGATACATTTCATAAGAACTCGGGAGATTGTATCAGGTGCTAGGTTCGACGAGGTGGTTGATATTGCTAGGCGTCAAGAGTAGGTTCACAGTTAGGAGCACGAGGAGAAAGAGGCCAAGAGGCCTCGTGGTTCAGGTGGTTTCAGCAGTGTTTCTTCCGGAGGATAGTCCCATTATAATATGGGTCATCCTTATAGGCCCACTCACATGGCTCGTCCGGTTAATCATGGTGCATCATTTAGCCATGATTCCTATTGTGTTCGTTCGGGTTAGTCATGCTTTAGTGCATTGTTGATACCTCTCTCTCTCTCTCTATATATATATATATATATATATATATATATATATATATATATATATATATATATATATATATATATATGCTTTCAAAATAGCACATATGCAGTTACAAGCATGCATAAGCATTTTTATAATTTTTCTATAATTTTTAAAAGCTCCAAATTGGTTTATTTCTTCCCTTTATATATATATATATATATATATATATATATATATATATATATATATATATATATATATATATATATATATATATATATATATATATATATACACACACTTTCAAAATAGCACATATGCAGTTATAAGCATGCATAAGTATTTTTTATAATTTTTCTATAATTTTTAAAAGCTCCAAATTGGTTTATTTCTTCCCTTTTTATTTATAAAATTTTCAATAATTATCCTTCAAATTATTTTTGCGGTGATTTAATCATATAAATTATTTATTTGTGCCAAAATATTGTTTAAATATTTTAGTGCATTTTTTATAATTGCATTTATATTTTTAGGCTAAATTACATATCTTTGCAATAATAGCTCTACTAATGCATAATAATATTATTGATGCATAAAATGATCTTTTATATTTTTAAAATGTTAAAAAGCTATTTTAAATCATTTTAATATATGAAAATATTTTTGAAAATCATTTATTATTTTTATAAATTATATAATTTTTAAAAGTGGCTATTTAAAATCTAGCCTATTTTATTTTCAATTTCAGCCCCAACCTAACCCAATTACTAACCCAATTTAAATTAAATTACTCATCCCAAACCCTAGCTACCCGATCCGGCCTCCAAAACCTTTTAATCTCGGTCGTTGATCATAAAGATCAACGGCCACAAACGACCATTCCTAAAATAAACCCAAAAAACCCCCAAACCCTATCATTCTATACTACTCGCTGCCCTGAAACCCATATCTACTCTCAAATGCTCTCAACCTAAACCTAATCAAACCTTGCTGACACTCATCTGTGGCTATTTCCGGTGGTTTCTTACCACCTCCCAAGCCTCCAATGGCCTCTCTCACGTTATTCTTGCCATCTTCAGGGCCCTCAAGGGACCAGGTCTAGTTGGCTTGCATCTATGGTTCCTCTCTCGCCTGTTTCAAGCCATTCCAGTGTGATTCCAAGTAAGATCGTCGTATATTGACAACGATCTATGGTTTTCTAAGCATGTTTCTTCACCTCTATGTTGCTCTCTTCGAAACCTTAATTTCTTTTTCTAAACCTCTTAGATCTAAGGTAATTTGGGCTTGTTTTATGTTGTTTTTACAACAACCTTAAGATTCTTTACAAGAATTGTATGATTTTCAAGTGATTTTCATCTTTTCCTAAACTAGGGTTTCCAGAATTTCTTTTTACAAATTGTTTGATGACTTTTTGTGTTTAATCTTCTGCTTCTCATGTATTTTGACTGATTTTGTAAGTCTGCTACAACCTTAACTCGTTTGTACTGAAAGCCCTAATTTTTGGGGTTCTTCGCTTGGTTTCTGAGTACTGGTACACCTGAGTGTGTTCTTACTTTGGGTTCTTGTGATTTCTCGTGATTTACTTGTCCTAATATGCTTTTACTAAATGTCTTAGTTCAACCCTTTCAATGATTCTATATTGCTTGTGTTCATCCTGACTATTCATGTCAAGACCTGTATCTTTCTCATTGAATCAGTGTTGTTTAACTATTTGTTTTGTTAAAGTTATGTGGAATCCTGACGATTCGTGTTCTACCTTATTTTATATGCTAAACATGCTGACTCTTTCATGACTTTCTCTTTGATTATTCTGAATTCCTTGTTTCTTGGTTTAATTTGAACACTTTCCCTTAAAACTTTCGATTCTTACTTCTCTACTCGATTTGATTGAACTGTCTGCCTTAATTATTTTTTCCTTGCCTTGTTTGTATTTTGCCGATTCTTACTGATTTGTTTCCTTAATTAAAACTTTTGTTCATTTACCCCTACTTACCTACTCTATACCAAACCTTGCTTGATTCTTTTCCTTAAATACTTAGCATGATTTACCGTTGATTTAATTGTCCCTTGATTAAGGGAAAGACTTGTTGATTTACATGTGACTTCCCTAATTTACTACTTAATTAATATCTTACCTTATTTGTCAAGCTTTTGATTACTATATGAACCCCCTCTTGTTTTAAGTTTTGAACAATGAACATTAGTTCAAAAAATCACTACTCCTTACACTCTAAAGTTCTATTTCTTTGCTGCTACTTGTGATACTCACTGATCTTGCCGTCTGAAAGCCAACGCTAGATATTGGAACTTTATTTGCTTTATATTCTGCACCCTTTTCTTCAACTGGTATGTCTTTAATTAAGTTTTGAGATTCAAACCCTATGTGTTTTATTCCTGCACTAGTTCATCAGTTATGAATTTAACTTGTATTTCTGTTTATTCCTCCTCTGCCAAAGAGCACGGTCTCATTTCAGAAAAATCTCTGGTACTTGCGGCGGATAAGTTGGTACGTTTAAAAGAGAAACACCATTTTGGGGAAACAAGTCACCAGGAACCTACCGTGATGCTTTGCCTCCTACCTCCCTTTGGACAGGTCTCGCCACCTATGCCTATCATAAGTCGAGCAGGCTGCTAGCTTGCGATACCACTCGACCAAATCAGGGACCTCGTTCGGCAACCAGGGAGTTGCAACAAATGCAAAACAGAAAAATATCATTACGGAGCCCGCCTCCAGTCAAAACGATGAAAAAGCAGGTATGACACTTACGTGTGAAGTTCCATTTCTCAGGAAAGGGCAGAAACTCTCTGGGAATGATATCGACCGTTTGAACTTGAACGAACTGGTTCGTCCATCCACGGTCCTCGTCTTCTACTCTGTTAATTACAGGAGCCCGGGTGGATCGACATTGTGAACGATCAAACCTCGATAGCGTAGTGGCCGATATATGAGATGACTGAGGGTAAACTCAATCCCTACCTTGTCGGCAAAATATCTTATCGTCTGCACTATCTTCCAAAGGAATGAGTGAGCCTGCGCCAAGGTAACCTGATATCTCCAACAGAACTCAAGCACGACCCGGCCGAGGGGACCCAATGAAAAAGTGTGTGTGTACACGCTCAAAAACCCATCGACATAGGTCATGATGCTCTCCTCAGAGGAAGGCACTTGCAATACCACGCCTTCCCCCACCTGCAATTTTTTCTGATCATCTCAAGGTTTCGCCCTCTCACTAATGAGATAAACCTCGACGCATGCTCCCGACGTCCCGGAACAGCGGGGGTTTTCTCTAACATAATGTCTTTTCTCGAGGAAAGGCACCTCTAGGACCGTTCGCCGGACATCAGTGATGTACCACTAATCGAATGCGGAACGTAAGCAGAACTCCCCTCTCTTTGGTGGACGGAGGTCGACGTATCACGCATGGCTATGGTAAAATGAGAAGGGGCAGATATGAATTTGAGCAAAAGATTTTGAGTTGTAACAATGCGAGAACAAGCACAGGGCGCCAGGTCATGTGGTTACTCAAAGTAGTAGAATCTCCACTTGAGAGGCTAATGAATGAATATATAGGGGCAAGGAAGCAGTTGCTCACCTACCCAGAGGACCAATTAATTTTGGCCGCGTTAACGTCCCCCTTTTTCTAGGGAAATGTACTGACGGGACCACCCCGGGGTCCCTCCACCAGATTGCTCGGATGCTACTATCCTGTGAAATTCGAAAGGTAGCGAGGCCTCAAGGGCTCCTCGCTATCAATAGCATCGGCCCTAAAGAAGCTGCCAATCTAACTTCAGGACAAGACCCGATTTAGGGGTCCCGGTCGCTATGAATACGGTTTTCGAAGAGCTAACGCCTAGAGTCGAAGGATAACTCCAAAGTAGCCCGGAGCTCGCCTGACTCTTTCTCCTTCTGGGCAGAATGAGCCTCTAATTCTCGCAGTCTCGAGGACAGCTTCTCAAGCTCCTTCTCAAGGCATGACAGCTCCTCCTTAATCCTGAAGAGGGCATGATCGTACATCTCCTTGCACTACAACAAAATAGAAGAGTTAGAATAATGAAGAAGGGTGTTCGAGGCTAAAAGAAATATACTTAAAGCAGCTATCACCTGCTGCATAAACCTCTCGGCCGCCTTGATAGAGCTGGGAGTGTCAAGATTGAAGTTACCGCTAATGTTGTCAAGAATATAGCCAAGCATGCCTCCCCCTTTGAGGGGACCCCCGACTTTGGCGGAGCTCGTACCTTGAGCATCCCTTAGCTCCGCTGACGAAAAATGGGAGCCGAAAATGAAATCACCTATATCTCCAATGTCCCTGAGGAGTAGTTCTTGCTCCTGAAAAGCTCTGGGTCGTGACCCTTCAAAGCCAACGGCAACGGTCCCCCTAACGAAAACTGCGTTGAACCTAGTCATGAGATCTGAGGCCACACTGACGCCCTCCTCGATTACATTCGGTCTACGGGGACAACCTGAGTTAGCCATCCCCGATTTGGTAGCCTCCGATCGGGGTACCTGCGGGGCTTTTGCGTTCGGCTTCGGCCTCTCCTCCAAGTGGTACTCGCTCTTATCACTGTTTTTGTCATCAATACCGAGGCTTGCCTCGGAAGCAGAAGTTGAGGTCCCAATGGTAGTTTTAGGCTTGTGTGACTTAGGTTTCTTCGCCGCAGAAGGATCGGCAGCCTCCTTGCCTTTCCTTTTATTTCCCTTGGCAGGCTTCGAAACCTCTGTCCCTCCTCCAAGGGTGGTCTCATCAGCTTATTCTTGCCAAGGCCTGCACGAGCATAGCGACCATGACTTGTCAGCACAAAAAGGTACAGGAAAAAACATAGGGTTGAGACGTAGGTGGAAAGAGAAACTTTACCATAATTCTTGGCCACCCACCGCATCTTGGCCAGGTCGGTCAAAGATCAGGCAAGATATGGAAACTCTTTGTCCAACCGCTCAATCCACCCTGGCAGATCTGAGACCGCTTCAGGATACCCAGCTGCAGCTACAGAAAACAAAAGGAGGTTATCTTTTTGGAAGAAAGGAAAGAAGATCTTAAAACATGTCTGAAGGAAAAGATACTCACGTTGCATGTTCCACATCTCTAGGAAAGGTATCCTCTTGGCCGGAATGATATTCGAGGTTCTAACTCGGATGAACCTACTCATCCATCCCTGATATTTCTCCTCGTCGGTGCTCGAGAAAAACGATTTCTTGGATCGATGATGAAGCCTAATCAAGCCTCAATAAAACAGGGGGATGTACATCCTAATCAAATGATTCAGGGAAAAGGTATCGCCCCCAACCTTATCAGTGAAATAACAGAGCATCAAGACTATCCTCCAAAAAGAGGAATAGATTTGACAGAGCGTCGCCTGATATTTGTCGCAAAAGTCGAGGTTAACCGGATCTATCTTCGGAGGAGGGGATTCAGAAGGCTCAGCCGGACTCAAAGTAAAAGGACAAGTATATACGTGGAGGAAATCGTCTTTGTGATCCGTTATGTTCTCATTAGGGCCAGGAATTTCCATCTCTACCGCCTTCTTCCAATAGCAGTCCTTTTTTACCATCCCCGCATTGGTCACAATACTGACGTACCGGGGCATGTGTTCACATCGGCCTGGTGAAGCAGGGGGTGTATCGATCGTATAATCTTTTGACATGTCAAGATCAGGGGGAGTACATTGTCCCAGAGTGGGTATCACCTTCATTTTCTCCTTAGACAACCGAGATGAAGAGGCAACTTCGTTCCACTGAGGAACCGTTCTAGAAGTTCTGGACATTGCGATGGTAAAATTTTCTCTAAGAAAGTGAAAAGGAAGAATGTAAAAGGATATGGGTCTGGACTTGCGAATTTTAAGATGTTGGGAAAATAAGGATTATTAAAAGGTTGATGTATTTATAGGAACAATATGGGGAGCGGAAGGGACGGGCCAATAAGCGATTCGTGAATCTCTCGATAGTCGCCTTTGACGAAGACCCTTGCACGGTTTTTGGGACATGGCATTTAATGCTCTGATAGGCTGACGTCATGGCAATAATGTCCTCGGAACGGAGGCTCAAAATTATTTCATATCACTTTGCTCTAGGAAGTGCGGAGACTGTCTATATACGGCGAAATCAGAGGGTCCAATTTCTCGTCATTAAGGCATTTTAAGGGATCATCTCGAGACCTCGAGGCTACGAGGGTGTGGTCGATCTCCCTTCTTCAAGATTCGTTGAGGCCCGGCTTAACGACAATGTTGGCCGCAGTCGTGATGGGATTGGAGAGCTCCCTAGGCATGTAGCTAATACTAGCAGAGCTTGGTGTCATCTAGTTGTCTCATCCCCCTACTTTTGTAATTAATGCTTTTGTACTATGTTGGAGTTCCCCTTCTATATAAAGGGGGTCTTTGACATTTTGTAGAGGTTCGATTATTGCTTCAATTGGTCCACAAGAAATATAAAAAATATTCTCTTTGCTCTCTTATATACTCTCTTGATATTATTGCTTCCATTTATTGTCTTCATACTTGTTCTTTATTTATTGTCTATCATTGGCCATAAAGAGCCTTCATTGATTATTTAATAACTATTGGCCCTACCCCGATCATCCACGATAGCTCGAGCCCGAGCCCTGGAATCAGCCTCAAAGCCCCAAATCGATAGGCCCGAGGCCCCGAATAGCTCACTTAGCGGTTTGATTCGGTTTGATTATAGCTCTCACCTTAACTCCATTTTGTCTTTAGATCTCATACGCTTAGCATCAACTACCTAACAAACTAGCATTAAAATAGATCACGTATTTTTAGAGTCCCATAAAAAAATTTAATTGTTATTACCATTTTCACGGTAAACACCCCTCATTGAGGAGTGATTACCGGGCATTGTGTGGGGTGATCCTGTAGGCCAACCAACCTAGGACCCCTCTTTCCCAATTCCCCATGTCTAAACTTTAACTTTTCTATATGTATGCAACTTGTTCAAGTCTTTCCCTTTTTATCTCATTACTTGAGTCATACAATGTCCAAAACATGCCTTTATTGCAAGAATGTGTTTAAACTATTTATTTGTTAAAAGGACTAATTCATAAGTATAAGTTCGACCTGGACCTACCGTTGTGGACCGAGAGGCATGCCTAACACCTTCCCCTTAAGGTTATTCGAGCCCTTACCCTAAAATCTATGGTAATGCAAACTAGTCAAAGAGTTTATCGCTCTAGGTGCCCTAACACACCATAATCCGTTAGGTGGCGACTCTTCAAAAACCCAAATTCCCAAAAGAAAATGAGTTATTACCCCCCATGAACGTCGAAACCCGGACTTCTCTCTCTCCGTAAAGGGAAAAAAGGGGGCGCGAGATGCATTACCAGCATAGAGTTCTTACCATACTTCGTCTTCCCAGGTTTCAACAGGAAGTTCCTCAAGTAATTAGTGTCAGCAGCCCATCAGGAGGGGTTGCTACAAGTGAGAGGATTTGGGTCATCTCAAGAGAGAATGCCCCAGATTATTGAGTAGGGCTTTACAGCAGAGGTCCTAGGCTATGACTTCTGCACTGGTTACTTTATCACCCGCTCAGCTAGCTCGGGGTGGCGCTCAGGCAGCTAGAGTTTTCCCTAGAGGGGGAGGCTGGTTGAGTGGCAGTCTGGCTCGATGTTATGCTATCCCTGTCACGCCAGAGGCTGTTGCTTGAGACACAGTGATCATAGGTATTGTTTCAGTGTGCCACGGGGATGCTTTCATATTATTTTACCCTAGTTCCACTTATTTATATGTATCATCGTATTTTGCTCGTTATTGGATATATGCTTCGTGAGTCCTTAGTTTCACATGTTCATGTCTATGCTGATGGGTGATTCTATTTTTGTGGACCATGTGTATCGGTCATGTGTGGTGACTATTGGGGGATTTGAAATGAGAGTTGATCTCTTATTGCTTAGTTTGATTGATTTTGACGTGATTCTAGGCATGGATTAGTTTTCCCCGTGTCATGCTATTCTGGATTTTCATGCTATGACCGTGAGGTTGCCGATGCCGGAGTTGCCTAGGATCGAGTAGAGAGATTCTCTGAACCATGTTTCTAGTAGGGTGATTTCATATCTGAAGGCCTAACGAATGGTTAGGAAGGAGTGTTTGGCATATTTAGCTTTTGTGAGAGATGTTGGTGCTGATACTCCTACTATTGATTCTGTTCCGGTAGTGCGAGACTTTTCCGATATGTTTCCTGCAGACCTATCGAGCATGCCACCCGACAAGGACATTGATTTAGGTATTGACTTGGTGTCAGTCATTCAGCCCATTTATATTCTTATGTATCGTATGGCACTAGTAGAGTTGAAGAAATTGAAGGAGCAGCTTCAGGAGCTTCTTGATAAGGGGTTCAATAGGTCTAGTGTGTCGCCTTGGGGTGCACCGATTATGTTTGCGAAGAAGAAGGATGACACTATGCGGATGTGGATAGACTATAGGAAGTTGAAAAAAGTTACAATTAATAACAAGTAACATTTGCCGCGCATTGATGACTTATTTGACCAGATTCAGGGAGCTAGAGTGTTCTCTAAGATTGGCTTGAGGTCTTGGTATCACCAGTTGAAGATTTGGGACTCTGATATTCTGAAGACAACATTGAGGACCCGTTATGGTCAGTACGAGTTCCTTGTAATGTCTTTTGGGCTGACCAATTCCCCAGCAACATTCATGCATCTGATGAACAATGTATTCCATCCATATATTTATTCGTTTGTCATAGTATTTATTGATGATTTCCTGGTGTACTAACGTATCCAGGAGGAGCATGCATAGCATTTTAGGATTGTACTACAGACGTTGAGAGAGAAGTTTTATGCCAAATTCTACAAGTGTGAGTTTTGGCTCTGTTCAGTGGCGTTCTTGGGGCACGTGGTGACTAATGAGGGGATCAAGGTGGATGCGAAGAAGATCAAGGCAATCAGAGTTAACCCAGACTGTCTTTAGCTACTAAGATTCAGAGTTTTCTTGGCTTGGCCAGATATTATCCCCGATTCGTGGAGAGTTTCTCATCTATTGCAGCACCTTTGACCAGGTTGACCTAGAAGGGTGCCCTATTTAGGTGGTCCAATGAGTGTGAGGAGAGCTTTCAAAAGCTCAAGACTGCCTTGACCACAGCTCCAGTGCTAGGTTTGTCTTCAGTATCGGGTTCTTATACTGTGTATTGTGATGCTTGTCGGATTGGTATTGGGTGTGTCTTGATGCAAAAGGGTAGAGTGATTGCCTATGCTTCACGCCAGTAGAAGCTCCATGAGAAGAACTACCGCATTATGATTTAGAGTTGGTAGTCATTGTGCATGCATTGAAGATTTGAAGGCATTATCTCTACGCCGTATCTTGTGAGGTATTTACAGATCATTGGAGCTTCAACACTTGTTCAAGTAAAAGAATCTAAATTTGAGGCAGCGGAGGTGGTTGGAACTGTAAAAAGACTATGATATTACCGTTTTGTATCATCCCCGGAAGGCCGATGTGGCGGTCGATGTCTTGAGTAGAAAGGCGATGAGTATGGGTTGTCTTGCATATATTTCTATTGGTGAGAGACTGCTTGCAGCAGGTGTTCAGGCATTGGATAATCAGTTCATGAGGTTAGATGTTTCAGAGCCTAGTCGGGTTCTAGCTTGTGCGATTTCTCAGTCTTATTTATATGAGGGCATCAGAGAGCATCAGTATGACGATCCCCATTTGCTTGTCCTTAAGGACACGATTCAGCATGGTGATTCCAAGGAGGTTTCTATTGGAGGTGATCGGGTGTTTCAGATGTAGGATTGGATTTGTGTTCCCGAAGTAGATGGGCTATATGAGTTGATTCTTGAGGAGGCCCATAGTTTGTGGTATTCCATTTATCCGGGAGCCTGAAGATGTATCAGGACTTGAGGCAGCATTATTGGTGGAGGAGAATGAAGAAAGATATAGTGGAGTTTGTAGCTTGGTGCTTGAATTTTCAGCAAGTGATGTACGAGCATCATAGGCCGAGCGGTTTGCTTCAGAGGCTTGAGATTCCTGAGTGGAAATAGGAGCGTATCACTATGGAATTCGTAGTTGGGCTCCCACGGACTTTGAAGAAATTTGATGTTGTTTGGGTGATTGTGGACACTAAGTCAGTGCACTTTATTCTAGTTGGGACTACCTATTATTCGGAGCAGTTGGTGAGATCTATATCCGTGAGATTGCCTTCACGGTGTGTCGGTGTCACGCCCCAAACCTGGGGAGGCATGACTGGCACCCGATGTCGAGCTGACCCGAGAGAACCACTCTGTAACTCATAGTCATTCGATCAAAACTAGAACACACATAGCTCGAGTTGGCTGAGCTCATTCCTTTTGTAACTATCATGGGCCAACATGGCCACAACTCATAATGTACAACTGTAAGTGGGCAGCATTGTATCTATAAACTATCATTCTTAAGACTTGAATACATATGGGTCGTCAAGGCCTCTGACATGCTGTACAAACTGAACCTTTGTCTACAAAGCCTCTAAGATTATTTGACATCAAATGGGATAGGGTACCGGCCTACCGATAAATCTGAAGCAAAACTTTGACATGATGGCTTATAGACTCGGCTGCACTCCGAATCAGGTGGAGTCTTACCGATTTTTCGCTGAATGCTAACCTCGTCTACTATGAGGGCTCATCAAATTGATTACTTATACCTGCAAGCATGAATGCAGTGTCCACAACAAAATGACGTCAGTACGAATAATGTACCGAGTATGTAAGGCATGTAAATCAATACATAAAGGACATGAAAGAAACACAGAGTACATGACTCAACCTGTACGTCTGGATAACTCTGTATATTATTTAATACTTATACTGCCATGCATATACGTATGAATTCCATGTCATGCATATGTACATATGTTCATAACATTATCAAGCCTCTGAGGGCGTCTCATTATATCATCTCAGCCACTGTGGACAAAATCATCAACGTATACCAGCTGATCAGGTGGTGGTGCGTATATAACGCCATAACCTTTCCCATATCCAATATACATATATATACATATATATACGCGTATATAACTCCATAACATCATCACGCCTCTGAGTGCATCCCATCATATCATCTCGACCACTGTGGGCAAATCATCAACGTATACCAGCTGATCAGGTAATGGTGCGTATATAACGCCATAACCTTTTCTCATATCCCATATACATATACATACATATATACGCGTATATAACGCCATAACATCATCACGCCTCTAAGGGCATCCCATCATATCATCTCGGCCACTATGGGCAAATCATCAACGTATACCAGCTGATCAGGTGGTGGTGCATATATAACTCCATAACCTTTTCCAATATTCCATATACATACATATATATGCATATATATGCATATATAACGCCGTTTGAATCATATTTCAGCCACCGTGGGAAACATCATCATCATCATCATCATCATCATATACCAGCTATGAGGTGATGGTACGTATATAACGCCGTAACCTTTTTCCAAATCCCATATACATATATACGCGTATATAACGCCGTCTGAGTCATGGGTAAATGCACATGTATAAATAAATGTAATGCATAATGAAGTAAGCCAATTTGATCTCCTGGAATATTATGAGACCCATAAATAGACAATATGGTAGTAGGACATATGTGAAATCAGGAACATACTTAGACATGCTTGAATATCATACTATTAAATGTTAATAGAATTATTACCTCATATTGGAAGTATCTAAAGACTATTCGTTTTTCTAAAGTAAATCTTTTGCAGTTATAGAATTCTAAGTTTGGCTTTTCAAATATCTAGAAGATTTTAGATGTCTTATAATACATCAATTTAAATAAGGAGACATATATTTAACAAATTAAAAAAAAATCTTTTTTTAAGACAACATGTAAAATTACTGTAGATGCAAAGATATTGACAAAATATTAGAATAACTTTTTTTTTTATTCCTTCAACATTAATTGTACGTTTAATATGGCAATTAGTTTTTCACCTAATATCTTCGTCATTTGCTCTTACTTTTATGATATTACCAAACTATTGAATTGTTTGTTGTTTATTTTCTTTTAGGGTATTACATGTATTTCAATATTTGCCTTTTCCAATTATTTTCTCAAATAAGTATATAGGTCATATATTTGGATTGAAGAGTTATTGTGAACAATGTCAAGATAAATCAACAGTTTGTGCTATTGGCTTCTAAAGAAAATAGATAACTCATGGACTATAGAATAATAAGATTTATTGGAGAATAAGAATATACACATCTCTAGCATCTCTGGAATAGAGTAATTTATGAAAGTTGTGCATTTACTTGTTTCGTTTGTATCGTATAGATCATGCCAAAAATAAAAAAAAGGAACGGCCTTAACATACCTTTAATACTAATTTCCTACTTGTACATGTGAACAATCTCCTCAATCTTGCAACAGATGGTCCATCAAATTTGTCTAGCTTTCCTCTTTATCTAGTATCTTTGCCACATAATTTCTCTAGCCTAAAGCTATATGAGGTAGGAACATACTGCATCCCTTTCTAATACTACCTTCTTCTCTTCTAAACCCAGAAGTGCTCAGTTCATAAGACCATATAACTTTCGAAATGTATAATATTCAAAATATGATAAATTTATGAAAATGGTTTTAAATAGAAACCAGAAAGCTTAGGACAGAAGAAAAGAGAAGGTAATATAATCTTTTTGGAACAAGTAAAAGTTACTATGATGTATCAAAATAAAGAATAAGAAAATAATCTTTTTGGAACCAGGAACTATTACAAGAGATAGTACATGTGGGCAACACTGTAGACAACCCATGACAATGCTAACAATTTAGCATGATTACTAACATCTACTAAGACATATCCTACATAAAGTTATGAACAAAAATGTTAAGATCCATCCTCATGAAGTACTGTTCATATTCCTAAACGACAGAGTGCTTGCATGCACATTTATGGTGCAAGGAGCATATAAAGTAAGAGAGAGAGAGAGAGAGTGTTGGCAGCAGCTATGTATATCCGCATTTTGTACGTCCGTAGCAATACTATCACATTTTCCCAAAGTCCATTTGGTCAAGCCACATATGTTATGAAAGTATGAGTCACACCGCAAAATTTGCCATGTCATATTTTTATCCAAAATATTTTGGATAATTACTAATTACCCGCCTACTTTTACTTTTGAAATTCTAAAAGTTCAAATCAAAAGAAAAGGAATTTTTACAAGTCTTTCTTTCAAAAAGAAATCAATCAAAATATATATATATATATATATATATATATATATATTATTTTTATTAAAACATCCATCTAAAAATACATATATTTTCTCAACTTATAATTTTTCTAATATCATATAAAGAGTAAAAGTTTTCGTATGCTTAAATTCATAAAATGGTAAAAAGATAACATTCTTTTCTTTTGAGAAAATAATTTTTATCTTTACAATAAAGAAATTCTTTTTTTTTTGTACTATAAATTCACAAAACGGAAAGGGATAACTTTTCTTATGATAAAATACTATCTACTTTTATAATAAAAAAAAAACTCATTTATAAACTCCCACATGTCATGTATATAATTTTAAAACTTATCACAACCATATAAAATTGTATCTATCAACTATTACCGAAAATGGCTTACTTCAAAAAAAAAATACATATCAAGCAAATATATAGTAGTTCCGAAATTCTTCAAACTTACAGGGTCTTGCATCCATATCTTCATATATAGGATTAATCCCTTCCAACTCACATGTTATTACTTCGACGAATCCTAACGTTAAAGTACGGGATGTAACAGTCGGTGTCCATTATTTCAGATCAGGGCAGGCAGTTCACATTTCAGTTTTTGAGAGTGGTGTAGTGAGAGTTAGGTACATGGGTAGAGTTGAGTACATCATTCCACCCTCAGACGGATGGATAGTCTGAGGGCATCATTCAAATATTGGAGGATATGTTGCATGTTTGTGTCATGGATTTCGGGGGTTCTTGGGATCAGTTTCTACCGCTTGAAGAGTTTGCCTACAACAACCACTACCAATCAAGTATTCAGATGGCTCCATATGAGGCCTTATATGGGAGGTGGTATCAATTTCCGGTTGGTTGATTTGATGTGGGTAAGGCTAGGCTATTGGGTACTAACTTGGTTCAGGATGCTTTGGAAATGATTAAGTTGATTCAGGATCGGCTTCGTACGCTGTAGTCTAGGCAGAAGAATTATGTCGATCGGAAGGTTCATGATGTTGCCTGCATGATGGGAGAGAAGGTATTGCTCAGACTTTCACCCATGAAGGGTGTTATGAGGTTCGGGAAGAAAGGCAAAATGAGCTCTCGGTATATTGGCCCTTTTGAGGTGCTTGAGAGGATTGGAGAGGTGGCTTAAAATCTTGCATTGCCACCTAGCCTATCGAGTGTTTACCCTATTTCATAGTTCCATGATCCAGAAGTATTTCGATGAACCGTCTCATGTTTTGGACTTCAGCACGGTTTAGTTAGATGGGGATTTGACTTATAATGTGGAGCCGATAGCCATTTTAGATCGACAGGTTCGAGAGTTGAGGTCAAAGAATATAGCTTCAGTGAAAGCACAATGGAGAGGTCAGCCAGTCGAGGAGGTTACTTGGGAGACTGAGTAGGAGATACAGAGCAGCTATCCACACCTATTTGAGACTCTATGTATGATTCTAGACCCATTCGAGGACGAACGTTTGTTTAAAAGGGGGAGAATGTATTTATTCAGCCGGTCGTTTTGAGTATTGTAGCCTCATTTCCCTATTTATTGCTATTCTATGTTTGTTTGTTGAGGTGGTTGGTTTTGTTTCATGGATGTTTCGATATGAATTGGGATACTTAGTCCCAAGGTTGGAAGCCTAAGTTGAAAGAGTTGACCGGATGTCGACTTATGAGTAGACGACTCCGGAAGGGAGTTTTGATATCTCAGTATGGTGATTTTGGACTTAGTATTATATCCGAATATTTATTTGGAGGTCGGTATGTCATTTTTGGCTTGAATTGGCGAAAGTTGGAAAAATAAAGGTTTGGAGAGTTGAGAAGTTTGACTGAGAGTTGACTTTATTGATACCGTACTCAGATTTTTGATTTTGAAAGTTTGAATAGGTCCGTTGTGCCATTTATGACTTGTGTGCAAAATTTGAGGTCAATCGGAGTTGGTTTGGTAGGGTTCGACATCAATTGTAGAAGTTGGAAATCCATTAGTTTCAATAGGCTTGAATGAGGTGCGATTTGTGTTTTTGGTATTATTTGATGTTGTTTGAAGCCTCGACTAAGTTTGTATGTTTTGATAGGTTCTCGGTGTCTCGGGGGTGATTCGTACAACACCCTGAATTTTATAAATAAACTATGTGTATTTAGGAATGTTTTATCACTTTTCTTAAATTTAATTTTTCTACTTTATTTGATAAAAAAATGGTATAAAAATAGACTTATTATATCCTATTGGATCATTGAAATCTATTTTTGGCCCATTTGATAAAGATAATATCTATTTTCTACCTATTTGGGGTCTCTTTCTCTCTTTCATAAGACATTTTCTTCTTTTTCTTTCTTCTATCCCTTTATTGGAGAACTCTCAATCCACAGAAGTACCATTCTCCCACTACCATCAAGATCATATTTGGTTACATATAAGTTTTAGTCTTTATCTTTTGAATGTATGTGTCACGGCCCAATTCCCCGAATCCAATCGTGATGGCGCCTCTCGTGAAGAGAAGGCCAGCTAGACCAAAACATACCACCTCTTTTAAACAGTTAAATACCATAAGTAGTTCTAAAACATGATATAATAATCATAATTTGCGGAATTAATGATAACAACAGTAGAAACCATCCTGACACAGCCCAGACCGGGTGTCACAAGTCATGAGCAACTAAGAAATCCGGATATAAGTCTACTGAACACTAAATACAGTACAATAGTTCTAAAAACATGAAAATGATAAGATAAGGGAGGTACGGGGCTGCGAACGCCAACAACTACCTCGTAGTCTCCGAATCATTGCCTGGACTGGGAGAATCAGCACTCAGGAGCGGACACTGCGATGCTTGAATCTGCACACATGGTGCAGGGAGTAATGTGAGTACTCCGACTCAGTGAGTAATAATTATAAATAATAGTTAAAAGTATGAAAACACGTAAAGGCATAAAGCAATTCCATATCAAGCAGTAAAATCACTTAAAGTAGTAATCAGTGAAGAAATCAAATGATATCCCTTTTTTAAACAAGTAAAATAGGTAATTTAACAGGTAAATAACAAGTAGAAATCCGCCCCTCGGGCACAGTATCAATCGCTCAAAATAGTATCAGCCCCTCAGGCTCAGGCTCACTCTCAGTACAGTATCAGCCCCTCGGGCTCAGTATCAATCACTCAGAATAGTATCAGCCCCTCGGGTTCACTCTCAGTACAGTATTAGCCCCTCGGGATCAGTATCAATCACTCAGAACAGTATCAGCCCCTCGGGCTCACTCTCAGATCATAATGGGTACCCGCGCTCACTGTAGGTGTGCAGACTCCGAAGGGGCACCTTACGGCTCAAGCGCTATATCAAGCCACCTCGTGGCATCATCACTCGGCACTCGACCTCACATCACTCTGCACTCGGCCTCACATCACTCAAGCCACCTCGTGGCATATAAAGTATCTCAGGCCCTTGGCCTCATATCACTCAACATATCCTCACATATGGCCCTCGGCCTCAATCAGTCCAAAAATCATCACAAGCCCCTTGGGCATTAGTAAAACAGTAGTTCTCAGCTCAAAACATGATGTAGAAATATCATTTATGTTTCAAATTTGAATAAAAGTGGCTGAGTTTGTAAAACAGTAGATATCAATAGGACTGAGTTCAAATAATAAGTCAAGTAGTGAGGAAACAATGATAAAAATCCCCGAAGGGTTCAAATAGTTGGCACGAAGCCCAAATATGGCAATCAACCCAAATCATGACGATAACAAATGAATTTCAGTCAAATATGCGGTAAAATCACCAATCAGGACGGACCAAGTCACAATCCCCAATAGTAAAAGACCCCACGCTCATCATCCAGCGCGTATCTTGCCTCAATATAGCACTACAATGTGCAATTCAGGGTATCAAACCCTCAGGACATCATTTACAACCATTACTCACCTCGAACCGGCTAATTCTCTAGCTTGCGACGCCTTTACCCCTCGAATTGGCCTCCACACGCATCTAATCTATCCAAAATCAGAACGAATACATCACAAAATGCCAAGGGAACAAAGCCCAAGCGAAAACATTCGATAAATATCAAAAATCCCGAAATTAGCAAAACCCAAGCCCCGGTTCCACATCTTGGAATCGGGTATAATTTACATTTTTAGAATCCTCATACCCTCACGATTCTAACCATACCAAAATTATCCAATTCCGATACCATTTAGTCCTTAAAATCATTATTTTACATTTTTGAAAGGTTTCACAATTTTCTTCCCAAATTCCATCCCAAATCACGAATTAAATGATGAATTCAGTGATAGATTCATGTATTCTAGCCAAATCTGAGTTAAAATCACTTACCCCAATGAATTTCTTGAAAAACCTTCGAAAAAGCGCCAAAATCCGAGCTCTCTAGATCAAAATATCAAATAAAACCCAAAACCTCGTATTTATAGAGTACCCCTCAGATTTCACCCTCCGCGGGCCGCACAAAATTGGTCGCGGTCCGCACAAACCAGTGCGGTCCGCACAAAAATGACCGCGGCCGCCCAACTTTCCTTTGCAGTGACAGACTTTAGTATTTTGGCCATAACCTTTGCTATAGATATCCAAATTGCAATATCTTTACCTTTTTGGAAACTAGACACGAAGGGCTACAACTTTCGTTTTTGAATCATCTCAAAATTCCTGGTAAAAGATATGAGCTTCCGAAGTTGGACCGACGACCTGCAGATCTTCATGACCGCGGACCGCGGACCATTTTCCTCGCCCAGCACTAAACCAACGCGCCCAGCACTAAATCCACCGCGCCCAGCACTAAAACTTCTACCTCCATCCATTTTCTAAGTTCAGGAATGTCCGGACTCGCTCAAAACTCACCCGAAACACACCCGAGGCCCTCAAACCTCAACCCAAACATACCAACACCTCTCATAACATCATTAACACCTTGTCGAGCTTTCGAATAACTCAAAACAACATCAAAACACTAAATCAACTTCAGATTCAAGCTTAAGAACTTAGAAATTTCAAATTCCACAAACAACGCCGAAACCTAGCAAATTAGGTCCGATTGACCCCAAATTTTGCACACAAGTAATAAATGATATAATGGAGCTATTCCAACTTCTTGAGTCGGATTTTGATCTCCATATAAAAACGTCAACCCCTCGGTCAAATTTCCAAACTTTGGCTTCTCATTTTCGCCATTTCAAGCCTAATTAAACTACAAACTTCCAAAAACAATTCCGAGCACGATCCTAAATCCAAAATTACCATAGGGAGATAACCAAATCATAAAAATTCCGATCCGAGATCATATACAAACAAGTCAAATATTGGTCAAACCTTTCAAATTTTAAGCTTTCAACTGAGACCGTTCTTCCAAATTAAATTCTGATTAACCTAAAACCCAATACCAACGATTTACAAAAATCATAATACACCACACGGGGCAAGTCATGCCCGAGAACTGGCGAGCAAAGTGCAAAATCTCAAAATGACCGGTCGGGTCGTTACATCCTCCCCCACTTAAACATACGTTCGTCCGCGAACGTGCTCAGAGTTGTTCCAAAAGCTAACCAATCGCTAAATAACCTTACCATGCATATACCCGGGGGTGATCCCACGTCACCTTATCTCACATAAGTTTGATAACACACAGTAACTGAAATTTCACAACCCAATCTAACTCATAAGCCTTAGAACCACATTTCCACTTCTGAAATCATTCACAAGATCAGAATCTCACATCTATATTTAGAATAAGCTCGAACCAACTGTAATCACCCATACTTGCAATCTCAGGTGCAATCACTTGATATAACACATGACTCAAACACTCGCAGTGATAACTTCTAATTACAGCAGCTGCACAAAACAAACGAATACCAATAGAAAAACTCTTATCAACTAAAGCCTTACTCCAACACTTTCATATACTGTCAATGATCACTAAAACACGTGGTAAGCCATAACCATTTCCCAGATCAACCATTCAAGAAGTCACTCCTCCTTTGGCAAATGCCACAACAAATTTCTAAGTCGAAGCTCGATATTATCCTTTCAATATGCTGAAATCAAATCCGTTTGCAGTCATTAAAGACCCCGACAGTCTCATCTAATCCAACACAACTACTCTTGTGACATTGACACCTCAATATAGACTAAAGCCACGATTGTGCAATCCGTGCACCAATAAGACACAATCCGAACCTACTCAATTCCTGAAAAATGACTCAAATGAAAGAGCTGTACCGCAAGCTCACTAGTACCACCACACACAATGCCGAGAACATGTATCACATCATAAAAACAGAACACACAAATCTAACCCGCAGGATCATACCTCCCCTTAGCTTCGCTCCAATGCGCGACCAGATCCAAACACTGATTCATGTGAAAACACCTTGTCACTCTTCTCAAAATTGACAATTGTGCGCAATATGATGGCTAAAACCAAAGCCATCATCATAACCACCGCGAAGAAATTGATATAACATTACACATACCCGAAGGGACACAATCGATATGCTACCCACCAAGTAATACCTGATACTCTACCCGCTTGAATTCCACTGAGAGGACCCAATAACGCTGCACCATATGTGCCTGTAACTAACAACCCTTAATGCCTCGCAACATGGAAAGATAACTCATAGATCCCCATGATTACTAACAACTCAATAACAACCGAATCAACACATCTCTCACTATTGACAACTCGAAGTCAACCAAACCGTCGTGATACCGAACACACATCCATATAGGTCTACCAATGAACCACACATCAAGTCTAGTCACACACAACAGATAAATAATCCTTCAAAGGTTCACAACGACAGAATCATAGCACATACTACCCTCTGACCAACCTTAGCTATTTTCTCATAGCCCACAACCGCAATACCTATGATGTATTATTAACTCAATCACATTTCCCTCTTTCTGAAGTGCATACCGTTATCAAGGCACACCATTTAGTAATATCATTTACCTAGTCATCTGAAACTGCATGTGTTGTCTAAGAATTTGTGACCTTCCTTTCAAAATTGAATTGCGACCTTACATATGCCAATCTCCGCCCTACACAACATACCACATATAATATGCCATCCTATGATAAATATGAGAACTTTAAAATCCCTTTCTGAGCCACAATCAACTACATACTTAACTAGTCAAAAAATTTCCATTTGATCCCATCTAGGAGAAAATCACTATAGACTCCATGCTCCTTATGCCAGCAGAAATTATACATCTCTATCGTGGTAGAAATTATTAAGAACTCTACAAATCCCTCTTTCCATAAAACCAAACCACCAATACTGACTTATTTTAACTCAACCAAGATACACAAGCCATCCAAAACCTAAGAGCATTGCCACGAAACACATATGGAAACTCATTACCTTGTAAACACCAAAAGACCTATTCATATCCTTACCATACTGATATGGCCTACTACCAAGCTATCTCATCTATCCGAGCTCCCTTTTGATTTACCTTCACTTGATACTCCTTCTTGCTATAACATCACATTTCCTCAACCCAAACTTACCACACGAGACCCAAGCATAATACCACATAGCCTAAGGCTCATCACCCACTGAATACTCTTTTTAATGTTTCCCCAAAGCACTATATTCAAGATACCGACTCTGAAAGGACTTACTACAAATCCGAAGCCATTACCTTCACCTTCCCGATACTGATATATAGAATTCCATAATTAACATAGAAAATACCACAAGTCTTGCCATCTTCCACTGAAAAATTCAGTTTCTATCCATAAGTACAACTTGAAAGCCTCAAATTATTGCATATAAAATTTTGAACACAATAGGACCATTCTCTAGAGGCATCCACTCTACTCAAACAGCAGTTAGATTGATTAAACGAACCGAACAACTTGTGCTTCATTTGCACTCCGACACTGCAGAATATGACCTCATTCCAATATAACCAAGCAACTTCCTGCCCTATGCACCGAGCATTCCCTACGAACCACAACTCAAGTCATTCCCCAATTCTTGTACACCCATAAAGCATAACATAGCCTTTATTGAAATTTCCTTTACTCGAGCCACAACTGATTTACAAATACGCCTCGAACTGGAACCATTAGAGCACATAACCGTGCAATCAACTATTCAATAGCGGACTCCCTCACTTGGCTCAAAGCCATAGCTTAAAACACGCACTATAACTCATAACACATACACTTTATTGTTGCCATAATACCATAGTGAGATTAAACTCAACCCTTCATAAGCTCGTGGCACACAGACCATCTAGTACTTCATATCTTTTACAAATCTCGCATTTACTCTCATAACAATTAAACCTACTCTCTTAAGTGACCCAAATTAAATTCGCACATATATTTCACTTGTAAATGGGATCTTCTAACAGACAACATAAAGATCACACAACTCCAAAACACTTCGCAGGAGATAACCCACCTGCTTCGCCTTAAACTAACATTTATGTATACCTTCCACCATCATAACCATTACACACTCACTTAGTCTTCCTGAGTCTAAACTCATACTGCAACATGAAATCTACTCCACTCCCAACTAGGAGACATGAAAAGATTATCCACACGCCCATAACTCGGGCTATAACTCGAATCAAGACGGAAATCAAGCACCTAATAGTTCTTCTATCCTCTAGCAGACCTTTCTCGTCACTGCAAAATCATACGAATACATCTCGCAGCACTAAAATTCTTATTACATAGCCATCCAGTCGTCACTTCCACTAACAGGGAAAAATACTGAACATATAAATTCAAAAGCACTTGCTCACACAAGCAACATCTCGGTGCTCAAGATATAGACAAAAATCTGGCCTCAAGTCCTCTAGACTGGCCCAACATCAACTCAACTTAAAGTAGTAATCAGTGAATAAATCAAATGATATCCCTTTTTTTTAAACAAGTAAAACAGGTAATTTAATAGGTAGATAACAAGTAGAAATTCGCCCCTCGGGCATAGTATCAATTGCTCAGAACAGTATCAGCCCCTCGGGCTCACTCTCAGTACAGTATAAGCCCCTCGGGTTCAATATCAATCACTCAGAACATTATCAGCCCCTCGGGTTCACTCTCAGTACAGTATTAGCCCCTCGGGCTCAGTATCAATCACTCAGAACAGTATCAGCCCCTCAGGCTCACTCTCAGATCATAATGGGTACCCGTGCTCACTGTGGGTGTGCAGACTCCGGAGGGGCCCCTTCCGGCCCAAGCGCTATATCAAGCCACCTCGTGGTATCATCACTCGGCACTCGGCCTCACATCACACTGCACTCGACCTCACATCACTCAAGCCACCTTGTGGCATATAAAGTATCTCAGGCCCTCGATCTCATATTACTCAGCATATCCTCACATATGGCCCTCGGCCTCAATCAGTCCAAAAATCATCACAAGCCCCTTGGGCATTAGTAAAACAGTAGTTCTCAGCCCAAAACATGATGTAGAAATATCATTTAAGTTTCAAATTTGAGTAAAAGTGGCTGAGCTTGTAAAACAATAGATATCAATAGGACTGAGTTCAAATAATAAGTCAAGTAGTGAGGAAATAGTGATAAAAATCCCCGAAGGGTTCAAATAGTTGGCATGAAGCCCAAATATGGCAATCAGCGCAAATCATGATGATAATAAATGAATTTCAGTCAAATATGCGGTAAAATCACCAATTAGGATGGACCAAGTCACAATCCCCAATAGTAAAAGACCCCACGCTCATCATCCAGCACATACCTTGCCTCAATATAGCACTACAATGTGCAATTCGGGATTTCAAACCCTCAGGACATCATTTACAACCATTACTCGCCTCGAACCGGCAAATTCTCTAGCTCGCGACGCCTTTCCCCTCGAATTGGCCTCCACTCGCGTCGAATCTATCCAAAATCAGAATGAATACATCACAATATGCCAAGGGAACAAAGCCCAAGCGAAAACATTCAAAAATATCAAAAATCCCAAAATTAGCAAAACCCGAGCCCCGGTACCACGTCTCGGAATCGGGTAAAATTTACATTTTCAGAATCCTCTTACCCTCACGAGCCTAACCATACCAAAATTATCCAATTCCGATACCATTTGGTCCTTCAAATCATCATTTTACATTTTTGAAAGGTTTCACAATTTTCTTCCCAAATTCCATCCCAAATCACGAATTAAATGATGAATTCAGTGATAGATTCATGTATTTTAATCAAACCTGAGTTAAAATCACTTATCCCGATGAATTTCTTGAAAAACCTTCGAAAAATCGCCAAAATCCAAGCTCTCCAGGTCAAAATATCAAATAAAATCCAAAATCTCGTATTTATAGAGTACCCCTCAGATTTCACCCTCCGTGGGCCACGCAAAACCGATCGCGGTCCGCATAAAAACGATCGCGGCCGCACAACTTTCCTTTGCAGTGACAGGCTTTAGTATTTTGGCCATAACATTTGCTACATATGTCGAAATTGCAATATCTTTATCTTTCCGGAAACTAGACACAGAGCGCTACAACATTCGTTTTTGAATTATCTCAAAAGTCTTTATAGATCAAAAGATATGAGCTTCCGAAGTTGGACCGACGACCTGCGGATCTTCATGACCGCGGACCATTTTCCGAGCCCAGCACTAAACCATCGCGCCCAGCACTAAATCCACCACGCCCAGCACCAAACGACTGCACCCAGCACTAAATCCACCGTGCCCAGCACTAAAACTTCTGCCCCCATCCATTTTCTAAGTTCAGGAATGTCCGGACTCGCTCAAAACTCACCTGAAACACACCCGAGGCCCTCAAACCTCAACTCAAACATACCAACACCTCCCATAACATCATTAACACCTTGTCAAGATTTCAAATCACTCAAAACAACATCAAAACACTAAATCAACTTCGGATTCAAGCTTAAGAACTTAGAAATTTCAAATTCCATAAACAACGCCGAAACTTAGCAAATCAGGTCCGATTGACCCCAAATTTTGCACACAAGTCATAAATGACATAATGGAGCTATTCCAACTTCTTGAGTCGGATTTTGATCTCGATATCAAAAAGTCAACCCCTCGGTTAAATTTCCAAACTTCGGCTTCTCATTTTCGCCATTTCAAGCCTAATTAAACTACAAATTTCCAAAAAAACATTCCGGGCATGATCCTAAATCCTAAATTACCATACGGAGCTAACCAAATTATAAAAATTCTGATCCGAGATCATATACAAACAAGTCAAATATTGGTCAAACCTTTCAAACTTTAAGCTTTCAACTGAGACTGTTCTTCCAAATTAAATTTTGATTAACCTAAAACCCAACACCAACGATTTACAAAAGTCATAATACACCACACGGGGCAAGTCATGCCCGAGAACTGGCGAGCAAAGTGCAAAAGCTCAAAACGACCGGTCGGGTCGTTATAGTATGTTGGAATATTATCTTCAAAAATCAAGATGGGTTATGTAACGACCCAACTGGTTGTTTTGCTTTTTAGAACCCCGTTCCCTTAAATAAGACTTTCCGTACTTGCTTTTACTGATTCATGACTTGCGGGGATGGTTGGTTTGGGATTTGGAAGAGTTTGGGTTGAAATCGGAACACTTGGTTCCTTAAGGTTGGCTTAAAAGGTCAAGTTTGACTTCGGTTAACTTTTTTAGTAAACGACCTTGGAATCGGGACTTAAAGGTTATAATAGGTTCGTATGATGATTTCGGACTTAGGCGTATCTCTGGATTGGGTTTTGGATGACCCGGGAGCATTTTGGAGCCAAGTAGTGAAAGTTGATTCCTTAAAGATTTTTTGAAATCCTTTAAATTTGGTTTAGAGCGGTTTTTGGTGATATCGAGGTCCGAGCAGAATTCCGAGATCGAGAATATTTCTGTAATTTCATTTAAGACTTTCACGCAAAATTTGGTGTCAATCCGAATAGTGTAAGTGTGTTTCGTCATATTAGAAGTAAATTTAAGAACTTGAAGTTCATAAGTTTGAATCAAATGATTTTAGGATGTGATTCCTAGTTTTAATGTTGTTTCCGGTGTTTCGAGGGTTCGATCAAGTCCATTTTATCATTACAAACTTGTCGGTATGTTCGGGCGGGGCTTCGGGGGCCCCGAGCCTCAATCAGACGAGACTCGAGCTAAGTTGGAAATGTGAGAAGGAGCTGAAGCTCCAGGTTTCTGTCATAACCGCACCTACGGTTGGCCAGCCACAGGTGCGAACCCGCTGATGCGGCCCAAGGGGAGGAGCCCAGGTTCCGCAGATGCGGCTCCTCTTCCACAGAAGCAAAACAGCAGAAGCGGTCACTCGATCGCAGATGCTGCCCCAGCTAGCCCGACCCAATTCCGCAGAAGTGGATGATATCCCCCAGAAGCGAGACCGCAGATGCGGTCCCCTCACTACAGATGCAGAAATCGCTGAAGGCAGTGGCCTTCATTAAATATGGGAGTTTGTCATTTTTGACACATTTTACTCCATTCTTGGGCGATTTGGGAGCTTTAAAAGAGGAGAATTCAACCTAGCTTTGTGAGGTAAGTTATGTCTACTTTATGTGAGTTTAAACATAGTTTATGGGTAAATTACAATATGTAAATTAGTGGAAATTATGGGTTTAGAGTAAAACTTAGGGTTTTGATAAAAATGAGATTTAACCACGAAATTGGTTATGTAATGTAGTAGAAATCATATATTCTTGATCCTAAGGTTATGGATAACGACTTTCTTCGAAAATTTCCGGAATCCAGGAACGTGGGCGGTGGGGGGGATGAATCTCAGGAACCTTGCATTTAGGGTTGCAAAATTACTTTAATAGTTAGAATATGAACTCTTGAGCATATATTGACTAGTTCTTACCCCATTTGAATAGTTTTGAATCGTTCGGTACGATTAAAGGATTTGAGCGCATTCTTGAGTTGGAAGTAGGCTCCAAATGAGGTAAGTCTCTTTTCTAACCTTGTAATAGGGAAATCTCCCCATAGGTGAACTTAATTAATATATGATTAATTGTGGGGGCTACGTACACACAAGGTGACGAGAGTTCGTACGTAGCTACTATTCATGTTATACGGAAAAAGCAGTTAATAGGGGATCGGGGCATTAATTATTAAGACAACCGGCTGTGTCGTCACATGAACTAAGTTGAGAATGTCATGATTTAAAGGATTTCAAGTAAATATTTACTTTGAAAAGAATTGAGGAAACATTAAGTTATATTTATACTTAACCGCGTCGCAAGTATATTCCGCGAGCAGGGTGATTATTTCCACTACTCTCATGTGAGCGGGCCGTTCGCCTCAGCAGGATAGTAAATGTATATATGGTTTGGGCCATTCGACCCTCGACAGTGCACAGTTTACTTTTATGTTGGATCGGGCCGAATATCCTTGGTGGTATTTTGTGCGTGATAATAGAACCGGAACCCCTTATAATTCATATGATTCATTGCTTGAAAGGTCACTTGTTTTAAATGAAAACGTGCCTAGATTTATTAATTGGATGAAAGGATTTTTGCTACTATTCTTGTTTGAGCTTGTTGTTATCTACATACATTGTGAATTTAAATATTGAACTTCATATTATTATATTTGCTGACCCTAGTAAGTGTCGGAGTCGGCCCCTTGTCACTACTTCTGCGAGGTTAGGCGAGATACTTACTGGGTATATATTTTTATGTACTCACGCTACACTTCTGTACTTGATTGTACATGCTTTGAGGCAGGTGCATCTGGCCATCTGTCCGGCGTGTAGAATGGACTCCTTAGCTTTAGACTTCTGGTGAGCTTCCCTTCTGAGCCGTTCTGCAGCAGCTAGAGTCTTTCTTTGTCTTTACTTTTCCTTTCTATTTCCTTTCAAGACAGTAGGATAGTATGGTTTTGTATATTCTACTAGATTTCCCACATACTTGTGACACCAGGTCTTGGCACACACATTGGTAGATTTGTGATTTTTGGATTACTATCATGAATTAAGTTTGTAATCATTACTTTCATATAATTATGCTTAAGTTTCAAACTCCTAATTTCTTTATCAATAAGGAAAGTTTTCACGTACTAATTATTTAGTGAGGATTCAATAGTTGATTAGTATTGGCTTGCCTAACAACGGTGTTTGGCGCCATCACAGCCTAATATGGAATTTAGGTCGTGACAACATGCTATCAGAGCACTAGGTTCACGTAGATCTCACGAGTTATGGGCAAACTTGGTAGAGTCTTGCGGATCGGCACGGAGACGTCTGTACTTATCTTCGAGAGGCTATAGGGTGTTACGAAACTACTCTTTATTCATCTTCTATCGTCCAGGCGACGATATACTAAATTTCCTTCTTCTATTCTGTCACAGATGGTGAGGATGCGTACATCGGACATTCTTGACCCGGGTGGAGCTGGTCCTGTCACACCTCTTTTTCCCCGCACAACCCTATTACGAGGTTGAGTTAGAAGAGTTTTTCCAATTAAATTCACGTTTTGAAAAGGGATTATTTATTATTTGGAGTCGCTACTTGGAATTGAGTTTTGATGTTCCAAGTCATCTTTTATTTGAATCCCCTTTCAAAAGGAAGGTTTGACTCTTAATTTATGGTCTACAAAAATAGAAGTCTGAGTAAAGAATTCTGTGGACCGAGGAGAAGGAGTAAGGCACCCCTTGAATCTCGTGATTCTAGCACGATCGCTTTTATTGACTAATATAAGGCTTAAATCAATTTTTTGCTATTCTTGTATTTTATTGCCTTTTTTTATTTATTACCTCTTAATTAGTTATTGTATTTTATTAATTGTGTTCACCAAGATGCGATACGCACACAAGCTATTCTTTGAGATTGAATGGTAAACCAAGGTACGAAATGTACACATGGTCAAAACAGAATTATTTTAAATTTGAAAGGTATCAAGACGCGGGAATACGCACATGATCCTTTTATTATTTAAACATATCAATCCAAAATTTGGGTATGAACATATGGGCTAATATTCAAAGCACGTGTAAAGCTTTTCTAACATTTTTAGAGTATTTCAATTATTTTGTCTCTATTAGATTCGAGACATTTATTTTTATAATTTATTATTATTAAGATTGTTTCGCCCAAAATTGCGTGAACGCATACTTTGGTTTTAATTTTGAAAATAATAATTATATCACGCGAACGTATACATAATCACGATAATTTAATTAATTAAGAACGTGCCTGAAGCTACTAATGTTTTTGGATCATTTTATGGAGACATACTTATTAAAGAGAAATAGTCCAGCTTGTTATTTCATTATTTTGGGCCTTGTCAAAATTATACTAAAGGCTATTAAGACTATATGTATATGAAATAACTAAACCTTTAAATTTGGAACCAATCGATGACTTCGTTTCGAGGCATTGGCATCTATACCTGCTTTTTGTGTCACGTTTTAACTTGTGCCCGCTTTGCAAAAAAAGTTGCAAGCGTACCCGCTTTTTCGCATAACTTTAGCATGCGGGGATGAAGTAGCAAAGGCAATCACGCAAAACTTCAGCATTCTAGTAGCCGGGCCTGAAGTTCAGCTCTAGAGCTGAAGTTTTTGTTTTATAACTGGCGAACTTCAGCTCTAGAGCTGAAGTTTTTGTTTTGTAACTAGCGAACTTCAGTTCTAGAGCTGAAGTTTTTATCTTGTAACTGGATAGAGCTGATGTTTTTGTTTTTGTAACTGGCGAACTTCAGCTCTAGAGCTGAAGTCTTTGTTTTTGTAACTGGCGAACTTCAGCTCTAGAGCTACAGATTTTGTTTTGTAACTGGCAAACTTCAGCTGTAAAGCTGAAGTTTTTGTTTGTAACTGGCTAGAGCTGAAATTTTTCTTTTTATAACTGGCAAACTTCAGCTCTAGAACTGAAGTTTTTGTTTTGTAACTGGCGAACTTCAGCTCTAGAGCTGAAGCACCACAATTAGCAGTGATTTTTTAAGAAAAATAGTGTACATCCTCTCAGCTCAAACACGAATAAACATACAAAAACTCCAAAATTTTACAGCTTATCCTACTGGTAACTTAAACTTTTTCCTAAGACTAATTTGCTATAAATTTGGAGCAGAAGTACAACTGTCGAACTGTTCAATTAAAAAAAATTGACCTTATAACTAAAGCAGCGTTGCTTCTGGAGATAAATACTAGTTTGTTTTGTAACTTGAAGAAGAAAACGAATGAGGAGAAAGAGGAGGAGAGGGGGCTAAAGTTATTTAAAAAGTGGGTACAAGTTGAAAGTTTTAAAAAAAATGGGTATAGGTTAAATGGGGGCGGCCAAATAGGACGCCCCGTGCAATTTTTACCTTCGTTTCTTCCTATTCCTAAACCAACTGCCCAATTTCAACATTTCAATTATTAAAGCCCAATGCTGCTTAAACAATTAGAAATTCATATAACCCTCATGCTTTAGCATTAGACAATTATTCCAAATTCATGAGAATAGTGGAATGAAAACCCACATCAAATGGAAGCGAAGTAACAGATCTCAAAGCATACAAACACAATCAATAAATAAAGCACATCAAATAAGAACTAATCAGGAAATTCATTTCAAAAATGCATAAGTAACTTTGTAAAGAGAAAAGGGATGGACCTTCTGTATTTAATAAAAAATTTCAAATCAAATATTTAACAAGGCAGCCGAGAAATCGAATAAAGATCGAGAAGTCGGCGACGAAACTTCGGCAGAAATTTGGACTGCAACCGGAGCTTGCGAACGGAGATCTTTATTGAAGATTCAAGGCCTAACCACGAAGAAGACTGGTCCGGGCTTCGTTTGGTTCAAGTTCTATGGCCGTCTCCGGGCTTGCTCCGGCAAGCCATGGCTGTTCGAACCAGATCTCGACTTCTCATGCTCAGATCAACGACTTTTTAAGCCTTTCTCACCATTTGGGTTCCTCTGAAACCCTAGCTTTTGAGGTTCTTCTGATTTCTTTAGATTTGTTCTAGATCCGTATTTTCCCTGAGCTTTTAAATGGTTTCTTGAGATTTCTTACAAAAACTATGCTTTCAAACCTTTATCTTTCCGATTTAGGGTTTTGTTGAGATGTTTCTCTGTTTTTCGTTAAGTTTCTTGTGTGTTTGTTCTACTATTAGTTTCTTCTACTGTGTTTCTCTCCTACTGTGTTCTTACGAGTTCTTCTACTGTGTTTCCTATGTATTTCTTCTGCCATGTTCTTATGAGTTCTTCTACTGTGTTTCACATGTTGTTCTTTTACTATGTTTCTCATGAGTTTCTTTTACTAGAAGATGCATGTTAAAGGTCTCAGTTCCTTTCTGAGATTTCTGAACTTATTTCATTAGTATTTCTGCATGATTTACTTGTTTTCGTCTCTACACTCGATTAATGGTAAAACCCGTAGAATTTGGGGGTTCATTCGAGTTTTGAGACCATTGGCTATGTGATTTGCTTGTTCTTCATCTCTGAACTTGTTTGATTTCAAAAACCCTAACTTTCTTTGGACCTATTTCGAGTTTCTGAAGATTATTTCATCTGTTGCTCAACTGAGTCTTGAAATCTTTGTTTAAACCTTGGTTTCTTTATATGATTTTGATTCCTTGCTAAACTTTTCTAAGGTCCTTCTACTGGACCCTTTGTATGCTATTTGATACTCTCTCTTCTTCATTGCTGAGTTACCATGTGATTACCATCTTCCTATAGTCAACTACTTACTGATTGTGCAATTGTATGGCACTTTTTCTTCGTCCTAAATTCAACCTCGCATGCCTAATACTTGCGTACTCTTTATATGTGATGAACTTCCCCTCTAAATGGCTTTCAATTTTTTGAATGATTTCAGACTTCCTTTTGTGAAAGTCTGATTGATTTCTTTCCTTGTTTGCTGATTGCCCTGTTACTTGGTTTGAGTCGAAAGCTTTCCTTAGCCTTTCTGACTTGGCTTATTCATGGACCAATAGTTACAAATCTCTGATTCCTTGATCTACTGTGTACTAATTGATTCTTACCTTATTTGTTCTAACCGTGTATTTCAAAACTCTGCCCTTAATTAAACTATTATGTATTTACCCCTAATTTCCTACTTTGTACAAGATGCTTATTTGATTTCTTTCCTTAAATAAATTTTTCTCATTACCATTTAAGTCTTAATTCCTTAATTAAACGAAATCTTATACTGATTGTTTTAATTGATACCCAGTTCCATAATTATTTTTCTTACCTTATTTTTGCCCGTTTTTTCACACTATAAATACATGACTCTTTCATTAACACAACAACCAACACTCGTAGTTTTCTGAATTCATACTCACACTTAAAAAGTATCCTCTCTTATTACTTATGGCCTGTTTGCAAATCATGCTCCCTGTTTCTCTCTCTATTTATTTTCTTTGAACTAGTATGTTCTAATTAATATTCAGCACCACAACAATGTGTTTGTTTAACATTTTTTCCTCATGTCTGCCTACTGCTTATGTTTAGTTCAATACTTATTTAGCATTCTCTTTCTGCCTGTTCTGCTTCTATTGTGTATTCTAAGTGTGTTTGACAATGATGGTTGCTTGAGGTATGACAACATTAAAATATTGTGGTCTATGACTCAAACTTGATCCCTTAGGATCATAACCTCATGCTACCATTGTATGTTGTATATTCTGTTGGCATAACAACATTCCCTATTGCTGCGTATGCCCAGAATCAATTGATGCCCAGGCACAAGGGCTCTCTGCAATCAGTTCCCAACCCCTGAATCGCTTTTGTGTGGAGTTATTATTTCTGTAGCGCTCCTTTCCTTTTTCCCTTTACTCCCCAAGTTCTTCAAGTTCTGTTTCTGCACTTGCACTTTCTCTTAGCCTTTAAGTTCTGCCCCCCTCTTGTGAGCCTTTCCTTGGGATCCATTGAGCTCCCTCTGAACTTGGACACTGAGAGCTGGCCCTTCCACACTGCACTGACCCCCATTCTGATAATGCAATTTGGGTGTGAGTATTGCCTGGAGTCCCATTGAGGCTCTTAGGGAACTTTGACACACTCAAATGGGAGAAAGGCTTTGGATCATGGTCTCTTTGAGTTTGTCTATCTCATAGCTCAGAGAGGAAGTCAAGAATCAGGCTTCCTCTGATTGTATTTTTCCTTTATAGTTTCTGATATAATTTTATTTATCTTGGGCTGTATAATTTGTAATAAACTCTTGGGTATGGTTAGTGAAAAGAGTGGGTAACTATGTATGCAAATGGTAGATACCATGTCTATAGGTATTTTGAATTCTGCATACTCAAATGCATATAGAAATCATGCCTATAGGTCATTTTGAATTCTGCATATCCCAATCTCATGTAGATACCATGTCTATAGGTATTTTGAATTCTGCATACTCAAACGCATATAGAAATTATACCTCTAGGATGTTCTGAATTCTGCATGTTCAAACTTCATATAGAAATTATGCCTATAGGATTGTCCGATTCTGTATATCCATTACATCTAGATGCCATTCTCATAGGTTTAAAAACCAATTTTGCATCTAGATACCATGTCTATAAGGTCTGAAAAAATCAATAATGCATAGAAAGCATGCCTATAGGGGTTTCTAATAAAAAATCTGATTCACCCAGTAATAATGGCTACTATCAGCCGCAGAACTTTTAATCAATTTGTCAAATCCTGCCTCTCTTTTAACAATCTGATTCTATCACTTAGCAAGTATAACGAGTATGTATTCAAAACGGTTTACTTCGAGTCTTGTTGTTTCATTTTTTTTCTGATTCCAGTAGATACCATGCCTATAGGATCCTTGTCCAACACTTAGGCAAGCCTTAGGCTGATTCAGACAATTATAAGCTGAATCTATTTCTGTTAATAACTACTACCAGCTGGCAGACCTGATTCGGACTTCGTATCTGAGTTATGTGATAAGCTGAAAGTGTCTCAACAATTTCCTCTCCCTCATCTTAATACTTTTTTTTTAAATCAGACCTAAAACAGTGTGTGTAAGTCATGCTAATTACGTGCTTCGTTATTCAAGGTCTGAGCCTCTGCTTGTTATGTGCTTTCCCCAACTTGCAATACGTGTTTTATATGTCGCCTTAGAGTTTTTTTACCTTTGAAACTATAAATAAGCCCAATATCCCTCCCTTTTAGGATTGATAGTCTTAAATGCCTCTGGGACTGATAGGATTGGGATGGGTAATAGCATGCGATAAGTAAACGAGACCAACCCGCACTTTAAATACTTTAACAGGGGGAGGGGGAAGGTAGATATGGATATGATGGCCACGCGATAATGTCACGTGTAGCCCCTCATTGAGGAGTGATTACCGGACATTGTGTGGGGTGATCCATATTGTTAATAAACCTAGGACCTCCTTTCCCTTATTTCTTCATTTCTTTTATCATTTCAACTCCTTCTTTAACAAATCACCTTTCTTTTCTAATTTCTCTTCCGAACTTTGTCTATTTTTTAAGCCTTTATATGTGAAATACCCTCTTAGTTGAGCCTTATTTGTCTACATGTTAACTGCACCAAATTCACAATAATTATCTGGCCGGGAACCACACTAGTGGATTCCGAGGGGTGCCTAACACCTTCCCCTTGGAATAATTTCAAGCCCTTACCCAATCTCTGATTGTTCAAATCAAATTCTTTTGGTGTCCTAATGTGCCCTAATCATTAGATGTCGACTCTTTGAATTCAAAACCCAGTTCCCAAAAGGAACGAGTTGTCTCTCCAAATGTCATAAACCCAATTCCGCGAGGAAAAGGGGGCGCGACATCCACTTCTTGGAACATTATGCCGTGCAAGTTAATGGTTGGTAGTGCCGCTTCACCCCATGAAAAGCAAAAGGGATGAAGTGCCACACCAGGCCGGAGTAGGGAGGTGAGCAGCGGTGTAAAGTCCGAACATCCTCCTGAGCAGTAGTGTAGAGTCCGAATATCTTCCTAAGTAGGGAGACATCGACACCCATCTTTCATCGTCTCAAGTCAACGACGATAGTAGTAGGAACAACAACAACAACAAAAATAACAACAACAAGTTAGTGCAATCCCGCTCGGAGGAAGACATCTCCAAGAAAGGGACATTACATAGCCGGTGAAGGCGCTGCGGTATGGCCTTACATCCATAGGCGTTAAATATGAGAAATAAAACTGGATAGGGGTGATGAGAAGAAAGGAGTTGAAAAATGGTGAAGAATGACTGAATTAAGTTTTGACTCAGTAAAACCTCCATTTATAGAGAAAGGGTAGCGCAACCAATAGTCGCAATCAATTCTCTTTGGAAAACGTATTGACATGCGCAATCAATATTTTTGAGAGACGGATCGGCGGCAGCGTTATTACTTTGAAAATGCTCAAACACTTTGAGGGAGCAATTTTTGGCCATTCTAAGAAACGCAGGGACTATTTGTATGCGGTAAAATTAGAGGGTCCAATTTTTGGCCATTTCGACGCTTTGTAGGCACATCTTTCAAAGGCTCGAGGCTACGGTCAAGATGTACACCTGAGGGGTTATCGAGACAATACAGATTGACAGTCAAGATAAAAAAGTGGGAAGTTCCCAAGGAGCGTGACTAGAGCTGACAACGTCTAGTTGGCTAGTTCAGACCCGTATCCTAGCATTAAAATGGTTGTACCAACCCCATATCTTTGTAATAAATGCATTTGTACTATATGGGGACCCCCGGTATATAAAGGGGATCCTTGTCATTTTGTAGAGCATATGATATTTAATATTCAATACAAGAACATTCTCTCTGCTCTCTAACTTAACATATTCTCTTGCTCTTATTGCTTCATTTATTACTTACATTTATTGTGTTATATTTATTGTTCCTCATTTATTGCTTGTTACTAATCATAATGAGCCGCAATCTTAGATCTCATAACTGCTAATCCTCCCTCGATTGCCCTCAATCGAGCAATCGTAGCCCATATAAGCCAGCTCGAGGCCCCGATTTCCAGCCCTTCGATTTTCTCAATACACTATCTACAAGCTCTTATCATATTTTCTAAACTCTTACTTAGCATCTACTGCCTAAACAACTAGAACCATAAAATCAAATCTAATTGTAATTACCATTTTCAAGGTAAACAATGTTATATATTGAACTTGTACGACCCCCTAAAAAAGCATACCCTCGATATAGGTGCCAAAATTACTTTACTTGGGGACTGAAAGGCTCCGACCAAACACAATGACTATGGTCACAAGGCTGTACCAGCCAAACTAACGCAACTCGGGGACGCCCGACTGTCACTATAAAATCACAAGCCTTCAATTTCATCGAAAATACTTCGAAAAGAATCGGATAAAACAGGCTACCCTCGACATAGGCAAAAGAGCTTTGACCATGTCAGCTCTAAACTATAAGCTTCGAGATACTCAGCCACTGAGCCAAAACCCCCCGAGGTGCTCGTTCATTACCATATAACGGCTCATAATCGAGGTTTTTACCAAACCGTCGAAGAGTCAGGAAAACATAATTTCAAAAGTCCTTAACGAGGGAAAAATAAAGCCTATACTAGAGGTTATACCAACCGAACGCGTAAGAGCCATGACCGCCAGCCTATACTAGAGGTCGTACAGACCCAATGCATAAGAGACACTGTCGCTAGCCCATATTAGAGGTCTTACCGTCCCAATGCATAAGAGTTATTGTCGCCAGCCCATATAAAAGGTCATACCAACCAAACGCGTAAGAACCTAAGGGCCAACATTAAATATAAAAACTTAAGGGTCAATGAGCTCGAGTCGAAACCCGACTCGGAGACTGAACCCAAAACAGTTAACTGAATACGCCTAAGAGAAAAGGAATAAGAGCCTAGGAAACTAGCTTACATTAACGGGTTGTACCGACCCAAAGCATAAAAGCCTAAGTTGTCAGCTTGCATTAAAAGGTCGCACCGACCCAACGCGTAAGGACCATTGTCACCAGCCCTATAAAAGGTCGTACCGACCCAAAACATAAGAGCATAAGTCGCCAGCTTACATTAAAAGGTCGAACCAACCCGACGCAAATATACGCAAAAGGCCTCCGAGCCAACGCGACAGACTCACAGGTCGATTCTCGACCATTGCAACATGCTTGACAGTATCAAGAACCCAACAAACTAAATTTGATACCCACAACTTCGGATCGATTGCCGAATGAATGCCACAAGTCATTCAAAGGGAAAACAAAAAAAGGTAAAGTGTTGACATGCATACAAAAAGATTCATAAAAGTACAATTTTAAAACCTACATCTGGAGCCCTTGCGAAGGCAGAAAGCAAATGAAAACCTTAATCTATCACCGGAGCTACGCTTTTAATGGCCTCCTCAGAAGATACGCTTTAAGCGGCTTCGGCCATAACCTCCAGGTTTCCAACGGCCTCCTATCCTTTGGGGACTTTGCCTTCCTCTTCATCACCTCCCGAGTCGCTGCCCGATTCACTTTCGGAAGGAAGCAGGGCCGCAGCTTCCTCTTCTAGGGTCTTCACCCTCTCAACTTCGGCAATTAAATCAATGCCCCCTACATATACATTCTCGAGCGTCTGCCTCTGAGACTTTAATCGGGCATAATCCATTACTCGAGTTAAGCGTAGCTCAACCTCTTCGGACACCTTCCGGGTATGAGCATTTGTAGTAGCAGCATCTTCCTTATGCGAGGCCACGAGCGCCTCGGCCTCAGACCTGACCTCGGATAATGTAGCAACCAACGCAGTATGGAGATTCTTATACTTACTGCTCTCAGCCCTCGTATCTTCGAGGCAATGCCTGATCGAAACCAGCTCTCCACGGAGGACATCTCTCTCAGAGATTACCTCACTCAGATGCCACTTAAGCTCGAGAATTTCGGAGTCCATGGCTCGTAGATCCTTCCCCATAAAGACATCCTTCTCCTTAAACTGCAAAAATCAACCCAAAGATATTATAGTACGGAAGTCAGTCAGACGTACAGACAAAAAAATAGATAGGAGTTATGTAACATGTTCAATAAGACGAGCCTTTTCCCGGGACGCTGCCTCCATACAATCCTGAAGGCCGCAGAGTTCATCCTCCCTCTTAGTAGAAAGAGCCCTGAGCTCATCGGTTTCCAAGGTAAGATTCTTATGTTTGCCCTCGCGGTGAGTCAGCTCAGTTTCAAAATTGGCGAACGTTTGGTCATAAAGCACCTTGGCCTGGAACCATGGAAGAAATAAGGTTAGAAAGGCAAAGGTCAGGGCACCAAGAAGAATCTACAAATAGATTACCTACTCTCATAGCCTATCGATCTCAGTAAAAATAAGCAAAATATCAAACTCGGGCTTTTCCTTAGGCGCAGTAGAAGGCATTTCGAACACGCCTCTATCACCAATGGGCGTCCCCACACCGAGAGACTTTACATTGGGGATATCTTGCACCTCTGTTGGGGGAAAGGCCAATTCAGAAGGGGAATCACTCACTTCAACAACCTCGACTGGGTCAGTCAGGGCTGCCATTTGCCTCTAATGAACTTCGGAATTGGGCTCCCCTAGATAGCCTGACAAACGCACCTTGGTTCGAGGGAAATTTTGGCTATCGACAATAGCATTCGATACACCCTCGCATGCCTCTTCAACCCGAAACAGGGCGGCGACGGAACCGAGCCGCGATTTGGAGGCCGCCGACTCAACAGTATGGGAGACAGTCAAATCATCTCCCCTTTTTGGTGCTGTCAAAGGATCATCTTTCCCTTGCCCTCCGGCTTAGGGACTCTCCTACCTTTCTCGAATTAAGATCGTTGAACCATCCTTAGGGTCTTCCACTCTAGTTTTCTTGGATTTCGGAGAACAAGACGGCGACCCCCCTCACCTTTTCCTCTTTTCATCGGGTGTTGGCGCACCCGCTTCCCCAGGTTGAGTTTCTTTCATCAATAAAGCCTCCCCCAGACTTGCCCAAATACAAAAATGAGCATGGGGAATGAGAGCGCAATTAGCAACAACCTTTGTAAAACTGAAACTATAGCAGAAAAAGAAATCCCATCGTGATCCTTGGCTTCACATCGAGCCTTAGATAAATCGCACCACACGCGCTCAATGTATGGGCAAATCGATTCTAGTTCAGCAACCCAGCCTGAAAGATTCCTTACCGTATCAGGGTACACCGAGGCAGTTGTATCAAAGGAAGGAGTTGGTCTACAAAAGAAATATATCCAAAGAAAGCGATGGGCAGTTAATTAAGTATGGCTACTTGCGCTTCATGTTCCATCTTTCGGGGAATGGCATCCTCTCTGCGGGATCAAGTCCAAAGTCCTAACTCGGACGAAGTGGCTCATCCAACCCTCGTTCCTAGACTTGTCGGTGAAAGCAAAGAGGGACCTCGAGGCCCGATAACGGAGCTTTATCAGGCCCCCGCAAAATAGTCAGGGACTGTATATTTTGATCAAATGGTCAAGGGTGAAGGTCACCCCCTCGATCATATTCATGTAATACCTGGTCATGTGAACGATACGCCAAAATAACGGATGAATTTGGCTGAGAGTCACTTGATGTCGTTCGCAAAATTCAAGGATCATGGGGTCAATCAAAGGCAGGGAGGGCACCGCCGGGTCGAGGGTAAATGGATAAGTATACACACTGAGGAAGTCAGTCGTATACGCCGTTACATCCTCCCCCCTAGAGGAACCTCCACTAGTACTGCATCCCCCAGTGACATTTAATTTTCACCATTTCTATGTTTGTTTATAAACTGACGTATCGGGACGCGGGTTCGCATTGCCCCGGCTTTGAAGAAGGTCACTCGACCTTGAAATCAAAGGTCACCTCAAAGGCCCCTAGAACACCCTCTCCAGCGCTAGGAGATAGAAGAAAGCGTGGAAGAGGAAGGCATATCTCTCTGAGGGATGGAGGCTGAAGTGTTTGTCATTTTACCAGGGGATTACAAATAAGAAACTAAAGATCACATCTTAGGAAAAGGCACGTGAGAGAGGTAAGAGGAAAGAAAAACTCTATTGGGAGCCTGATGATGCAGTAGAAAGGAAGGGTGAAGAAGCGAATACTTATAGAGGCCTAACACATGCGGTTGGAGCAGACCAAAAGACAGACAACTACTATAATTAATTTAGAGATTTTGGGGGTTGTGTGAACGCGACCTCTAGAAGCCTTGTCTATTACATCAGTTACTTGGAAGGACATAACTATTTGTTTCGATGGAGGCACTAGAAGGGCAGGATCTCGAGGACATTTCCCTTCGTTTTACTCTAAGAAAACGTGAGGACTATATGTATGCGGTAAAATCGGAGGGTCCAATTTTCGTCCATTACGACGCTTCACAAGCACATTCTCCAAAGGCTCAAGGGTACGATCGAGATTTACACCCGAGGGGTTAACAACGTCCGACCTCGAGACAGTGCAGGTCGATAGTTATGGTGAAAAAGTGGGAAGTTCCCTAGGCGCACGACTAGAGCTGACAAAGCCTAGTAAGCTAGTTCAGACCTATATCATGGCATTAAATGGCTGTACCAGCTCAGATCTTTGTAATAAATGCATTTGTACTATGTTGGAATTTCCCTTGATATTTAAATGGGATCCTTGTCACTTTGCAAGGGACCGCATACTCAATATTGAATATACAAGAACATTCACTCTGCTTTTTAACATATTCTCTTGTTCTAATCACTTATATTTATTGCTCATATCTATTAAGTTCTATTTATTGTTCTTCATTTATTGTTGAACTCTCTGCTCTCTAAAGAGCCACAATCTTAGCTCTCATAACTGTTATTCCTCCCTTGATTTCTCTAAACCGAGCATCCCGCTCGACCTCGAGGCCCGTATATGCCAGCTCGAGGCCACGATTTCAAGCCCTTCGGTTTGGTCATTTTACAATTGACAAGCTCTTATCATATTTTCGAAACTCTTACTTAGCATCTATTGCCTAAACAACTAGCATAAAAATAGATCACGTATTTTTAGAACCACAAAATCAAATCTAATTATAATTACCATTTTTAAGGTAAACATTTATTCATTAATATTGTATACTCATTGAATTTCCCACCTACATTATGTGTTTTAAGGTGAGATTTAGGAAATTTTAGACTAGGGATTGGAGAGTGAGATTTGGGGGTTTGATGGTCGATTTATGGTGGGAATTGGATGATTTTGGTATGGCTTGACTCGTTAGTGAATATATATTTGGATTTTGTATATTTTGTTGGGTTCCGAGGCGTGGGCTTAGGGTTGACTTTTGGGTTGGCTTTTGATTTTTGGTTAAAGATCTTACCCTTTATCATTTGGAATCAATTCCTATAGCTTTTATTGATAGTATTACGATGTTTTTGGCTAGATTCAAGCCTCCCGGAGATTGATACACATGCAAAGGGCTTGGTAGCAGAGCGATTTGATTTACTCGAGGTATGTATCTTATCTAAACTTGGGTGAGACATTAGTTACTTGAATTATTGTGATAGTTACGTGCTATTGGATGCGCACATGCATGGGGTTGAACCCATGTGCTGACATCAGGGTTATTTATTCATGCTCGGATTGTGCCCAAGCTATTTTGAGCCTATAATTGACTGTTAAACCTTAAGCTATGATGCTTTGCACTTTTTTGACATTTTTATGAATTGTTTGAGCCATGTTTGAGGCTACATAAGGGTTTAATCCCCCAATGAACTGATAAATGTTATTCGCTGATGAAATTACCGATTTGAGCTATGATAGTACACCTTTCATGTTGTTGTTACAGTTCATTCACTGTATTTATTGTTCAGTTTCAGACTTGTATTTTGTTATAGAAGCTCATAACTATGTATTTACCAGATTTTGGGGGATTTACTTTGTGTTAGCAGTTATACTGTATTGAGACCTCAGACTTATGCTATTTCTATAAATTTCGTTATTCTTTTTGCCTTCGTTATCATGTTTCGGCTAGCCTAGTTAGTGTGTTAGGCGCCATCACGACGGATAAGAATTTTGGGTAGTGACATCCACGCATTTATTAAGGCAAAAATCATCTTGCTGACGAATCAACTCAAAGGAATATTCAAAGGGATCTAGATTTGCTATTAGCAACAATCAAAATCAAAGGCACTATAAATAGGAGCAGCTCGGGAAGAAGAAATGCACCAGCTTCGTAGACAACTTTCCTATTCTTTCTACACCTTAGTTAAGCACTGTATTCTTAATTTTACAAGTATCATAAAAAATAGAGAGAAAGAGAGAAATATTGAGAGGTTGTGTCATTGTTCGTTTTCTTGGTAAGCTAGTGAAAACCAAAGTGTCGTTGTTGGTGAGCGAGTGAAAACCAACCTTGTACATTGTTGGTGAGTGTGTCAAAATCAACCACTACAAGAAATCAGACTTATTGTGGCAATATTTAGTGGCGACTTGATTTATTGTAGCAAAAGCTAGACTTTTTGTGGCGACTATAATTATCGCAACAGAAGGTAAACTTTTAGTGGCGAGTTTTCAAAGGTCGCTCCTAATACGTTAAGCTAAACACTCAATTTTTCTTTCCCGCTAAGAACGAATTTTTGTCTTGAGAGTTTTGAGCGACTTTTATACTGTCGCCTCTGAAGGCCTTTTTGTGGCGAGTCAGTCGCCTCTAACACTAATAAAAGCTTTTAAGAAAAACTACTCTTATTAAATGAAAAAAGCAGCACACATTGATGTTGGTCCTCTTCTCTTGCTCATCTCTCTATAGATATAGAAAATTATCCCTCTCAATTTCCTCTTTGCTCAAATCTCTCAATTCAAACCGCTCAAATCACAAATTTTGATCCATCTGATAGCAACACAAAAGCCCTAATCAGAAATCGTGACTCCATCAGGTACGTGCTCCTATCTCAAACTCAAATCCCTTTTCGATGGTATATACAATTAGCGAGACTGATAATTTCAATGCTTTCACATATTTCACCTATAATTTTTGTGACCCCGTTAAAATCTATATAAGAAATTCATACAGTAATAGTCTGTGGTGAGGAGTCAGCGGGGGTTCCGAGTTTTCAGTCCGATGCTGAACTTCTCTCGGCCTCCGAAAAAATTGAGTAACAACAACAACAACAACAACAACCCAGTATAATCCCACAAGTGGGGTCTGGGGAGGGTAATATGTACGCAGACCTTACCCCTACCCCGAAGGGTAGAGAGGCTGTTTCCAGGAGACCCTCGGCTAAAAAAAAAAGCAACAGGAGCCGATATATTAGTACCATACATAATACAATAACAGCAATATAAGAGATATGAAATACAGAATACGAAATACGAAATAAATAGTTGGTATAGTAAAAACTATCAGGTAAAGCCCTGCATCAACAGACGACCAATGACATTCTTAGTCTAACTCCTAACTAGCTAGTCTCACTCTATTGTGCTGTAGAAATATTCACAACTTTCCCCTAACCTACAACCTTAATGCTCGACCTCCATAATTCTCTGTCAAGGGTCATGTCCTCAGTAATCCTAAGTCGCATCATGTTCTGTCTGATCAACTCTCCCCAATACTTCTTAGATCGCCCTCTACCTCTCCGCGTGCCCACTACAGCCAGTCGCTCACACCTCCTCACGTGTGCATCAGTGCTCCTCCTCTGAATGTGCCCGAACCATCTGAGTCTTATTTCCCGCATCTTGTCCTCCATGGGGGCCACGCCCACCTTCTCTCGAATATCTTCATTCCTAATCTTATCCATCCTCGTATGCCCGCACATCCACCTCAACATCCACCTCAACATCCTCAACATCCACCTCTCCGAAAAAATTGAGTAGTAAACTATTTTTGATTTGCGGTCTTGCCAGCATCTAGTCTCTCGCTATCTCTTTCTCTAACGAAATCGAGTAGTAATTTTGTGTTAATTATAAAAGTTGGGTTTTTCTTTTCTTAGTAGCAGAAGCACAAACTTTTATAGTATTTGGGTATTTATTGTTTTTTATTTGTGGGTTATTGAGGGATATTGAGGGATTGGAGATGAGAGATGATATTATTGAATACAAGAGATTGATACTTTGTTATAGTAAGTTAGTAACTAGGTTTCTATTATAATACTCCTTTTGAGAAGCAAAGTCAGACTGCATGAGCTGGATGGGAATTGGAGAAGGGAAAATGGTGATGTTCAGGGAGTGTAGATGAGGGATGATATCATCGTATACGAGAGAATGATACCTTGTTAGAGTGACAACCAGTTATACCTTAATCCATTATTTTGGAACGATTAGTGGTGTTAACGGGGAATATTCCTGGGGGAGAGAGGGTAGCAAATTAGCAGTGTTGTAAAGTCATTTCTCTTTCATATTTTCATTTGGTGTAAGGAGAAAATGCTCGTATGCATAGATGTTTCATGCAACGTGTTAGAAGATGGTTGCTTAGCTACTTATTTACATTGCAATTATTTTGGTACTACCTTGGTGCAATATCAATGATACGAATTTGATTTATCAAAAAGATTTTAACACTCTTCCCCCGATAAGGAGATCCTGCAACCAAAGAGAGATTGTTCTTATAGTTGTGGTTTTTTTTTATTGTGGATTTTAGGAGTTGTAAAGTACTTGTAAAAGCCACAAATTGCATTTGTGTGTTTTGCAAGACCTTTTAGATGTTTTTCTGCGCAGTGTGCTCTGGAGTAGTACTCGTAATCCAATTTAAGTTTTTTCAAAATGGGTATTCTCTACCTAGTGTTGTTTTCTCTCCCTCCCAGTAATGAGTAAAGGAATACATTTCAGCATCTCCACGAATCACCTTCTGTTTCGCTTGAAATGCATCATCATCTCAGGATATCTCATATCTTTTTCTGCTGTTTGATCTTTTTTTCTTTGTCAGTTTGATACTTTTGTAATATCCAACTGCATCATTATATTTTGTGCATTGCTCTATTTTACTTCATACGATAAAGGATAATAATGCTTGATGTTGTAATCTTGGGAGCTGCAAAACAGATCCATGAAATGGCAATGGTCTCTGCGGTCCAAGAAGCTCAGAAGGATAACCTAATTTTTTTTAATGATTACATGATGAAAGTTCTGGAGGTTAGTTGCCCTGCTGCTTTTCATATGGTTATCTTCTTTGTGGTGTGAGTTGCTAACATCACAACTTACATCTTTTGATTCTTATCAGAATCAATTATTAGCTGCTTAAGTTCGACATGAAAAGGCCATATTACTTTTATTATTTCTTTTCTATCTAGATTTTAATATGTATCTGTTTGGTTCCTTTGTCTTTTATGCTTATTTAAAGTCTAGTTGCATTGTGGACTTTGTTACAAAATGACTGGAAGAAGGAAAAAGGGGACTTCCTCCAGAGCCTAAGCTGAATTTCTACCTTACCTAGGACTAATATCAGTGAATCAAGCCCTTTAGGTGGTCGTTAGGGGCAAATAGCATCTTTGACATATAGCTCTCAGATTTCTTCCGGTCCAGCTAGTGTGGAGTCTGTACCATTAGCCAATAGGCCATCGTTGAGAAAAAAGCTGCTGCATATGGAGAAATTGTCAAGAATCTCAATAGTGCAAGAGAGCGTAGTTTTCCCTTCAAAGTAAGTTCCCCAGCTTGGCTCTTCATGGCTTGGTTCCTCCCTCCTGCGAAGCTAGTGTATTTCTTCTATTTAGTTTTTGTGATTATATTTGGTATTGATTTATTATGTAATTAGAGAACTAAGATGCCAATTACACCTAATTAAAAGAACATGAAGATTGTGACCTGGGGGCTTGAAACAGAATAGTTGCAAAGTACTTGGATTCTATGAATTCTGTCCAGTCATCTAACAAAAGTCAAAGGGAAAGATGTACTTGAATTGTTTATGTTGTAGTTTTCTATGGACAAATAAGAGTAGTATATTAGAAAAAAAACATGCATGAAAGGCGAAAAACTCAGACAAGATTGAAATACCGTAGTACACAAGACACAGTGTCATACTCTCTGCCTGCTCATCAAAAAATAAAAAATGATATGCTCTGCTTGTCCTACTTCGTATGATGATGCTGTTACTATTTGAAGAGGCATAACTCTTATTAATTTATTTTTTCAAACATATCAAAGTACTTTTAAATTTAGCAAATGTGATTTATGGTAGTTTTTACGTTGTCTCTAAAAAGGTTTATTTATTTAAAATTTGAGGAATTGATGCTCAAATGAACGTATAAAATGACATACTTTGACCGTCGTTCACCAATCTTGGTCTTTCTTTTTTGGGACATAGGAGTATTTCGTATTGACTATTGTAGGCCGCACTTGGTGGTGCTGTTGGTTATTTGCAGCGAATCCGCGCATTTCTCAGGGTTAGTTTGGCATCTCTTTTTAGCATGTCATTAGTAATCTGCAATCTTCGTTTTGGGAGGCTTGCATATATCATTTTCCATGGTTATAGCATTGTGGAGATTGTTTTTCATTTTCTATGACCGGCATTAGCATGACTGTTTTTCCTTACCTCAGATCCGTCTAAGGGACTATGGGATCCTTGATTTTGATGCGATTGATGCCCGTAGACAGCCTCCTGTTGATACCACATGGCAGCAGGTTTGAATGCGTTACTCTGATTACACAAACCATCACTATGCAGGCTTTTGCATTTTGTTATGAACTTTAGATGTTTCCATTAAGGTTTCTTTTCTTTTTCTTTTCTTCCTTTTTTGATAGGTGATATTTCAGTTATGGTTAGATCAATCAATCTAATCATATGTGCAAGTTATGACTCCATTGTTACTTGTTCTTGTATTTCAAAGTTGCCATTCCTTTTGTGTAAAACCTTCAATTTTGCAAATCATGTAATTGAAGCATATTTGTTATCAGTACCCCTTTCATATTCTTTATTGCTATTTTCGATTTAGTTTTCTAATTATTTGTCTTGCTATTACTTGCTATCAGGGCTTCTTTCACCTTCTTTAGCCGAGGGTCTATCGAAACAGTCTCTCTGCCCTTCCAGGGTAGGGGTAAGACTGCGTACATCCCACCCTCCCCAAATCCCACTTGTGGGATTATACTGGGTGATTGTTGTTGATGTTGTTATTTGTGGGTTATTGTTGTTTTATTGTTGCAGTTTGTTTTGTTAGCAGAGAAAGGCCTTGGGGATACTTGTATTGGCGAAAAGATTAGGAATTGATTGAGATCCTATATCAAATAAGTAATTTTGTTGTTGACATGAAGGATAAATGTGGTGTTGGAGGTGTTGAGGTTATTTAGCTTATTAATAAGTGAAGGTTCCTTGGACGACCAAGGGTAAATCCGCAATTTCTAATACGTGTAGGTGACACCTATTTTGCACCTGTCTTCTACCTTCATATCCATACCCATACTTTAAAGAATTCGCTGTAGTCTTCCAGAGCTCTCCTTGTCTTACGTTACTTTCTCCTTTCTTCCGAGTTCTTGGCCTCACTTCTGGATTTTAATTCAGAGTTTTTCAATTTGGTTCGAGTTTTGCTATGCGTTGTGGTACTTATTAGAATAACTGGTAAGTGTTCTTACTTAGGGATTGCCGGTCCCAATTGAAAAAAGAACTGAAATTACTGAAGGCTATTGTATAATTTCTGCAGCCTTTGACTGTTTTCTTAACTAATTTTGCTCATGCATGTACCTAGTATAACTATTACACGGCTTGAGACTTAACATTCTTGGTCAAACTTTCCCTTTGCTTTTTATAATGCATTTTGCGCTCTTTTATTCCTATATATTGTGGCCACCCTTTTTCTATTAGAATCAAATTATAAAAATTGTCAAAGTGATCTCCTATTTTTCTTCCTTAATATCAGGGATGAGGCTCTTAATCAATCACAAATGTTGTCGATCGTGGAGGAGTTTGGAGGCCCTAAATCCTAGTTATTATTTTTCTTATCATATGTTTATGGATACATTGACAATGAATGATGAATTATTGTGTAGTACATATTATTTGACATTTTGGTAATGGAAGCATCTATAATATTCAGTTTAACAAATATTTTTGGTATTTGTTGTCAAATGGTATAAAAATACATGTATATTAATCTTATAATTAGGGTGTCACTGAAAATGATAGAATTTTGGAAATATAGTAGTTGAAAAAAATGTATTAGTGGCGACCAAACGTTGTCACTGAAACGGTTAGTAATTGTGGCGACCAAGACTGCTACTAAACCTTAGGATATTGTGGCGACAATAGTTTCCACTGAAGATAATAGTGCTTTAGTGGCGACTATAGTCGTTACTACAAGTCATTCTTCAGCGGCAACCCACTTTAAATCTATATTGTGGAACCTTTTTTGTTACGTACATGTCTGCTTTTAGCGAGGAGTATAGTCGCAACAAATGGGTTGTTTTTGTGGCGACCCTAAAAGAATCGTCACAATAAACATTCAGTAAAGTAGTTACTTGCAGCAGCCTTAAGGTTGCTACTAATAACTTGTAGCGGCGACTTTTTGGGCTGTTGTAGCGACAAAGGTCGCCACAAAAGGTCCGATTTCTTGCTTGTTTGTTGTTGGTGAGCGAGTGAAAACCCTTGTAAACGTTGGTGTTGAACGCTAGAAACCATAAAACTTGTACTCAACCCAATTTACAAAGAGCTCTAAAAGATAACACTCTTGCAACCCAAGAGGACTGGATTAGGATACCACATTGATTCCGAACCAATATAAAAATTTCTTCTGTCATTTACTTTATCGCTCTCATATTATTTTTAGCCCTTTACTGTTTGTTGTGATTTACACTTGTTTGAATCGAAAGGACTAATAATTTTGTGCAGGCTATCTCCGTATTAATTGATTAAGTCTAAACTATAGTCGACTAAATTTGTAACATGCGTACATGAATACGCCCCTCTTGTACTTTCATATGTGATTGTCATATAATTAAGGAACACGAATAACTTAATGATACCAGGCGTTGTATGTCATTGATCAACGAGTCAATTCTCAATGTGATATACATCCATTAAATGGGACTCAATCTATCCAAACTTAATCCAATCCTATTAAAGATGACCCGAATTTAGCAACTTTTAGTTATAGATAGATGGGATTGCAAAACTACAAAGGATTCGACAGCAGGCTCGGGTGCAACAATATCCAATATTAATATGTGTTTCTCAACCACAAAAAAAAAAATATTAATTATATACCACGTTTTGATGGTTGAGCGACGAAGGGTGAGAAGGATGATATCGTGATCTGAATATGCTAATCACAGTGTTTATTTAGGGAAATAACAAAAAAAGTAAAATGATAAATTTAACTTATAATAACTTTAGTAGTAAAGGTCGCGTTGGATATTTTGCTTAATTAGTCGTACTTAGATACCATTCCAACTTCAGTTAAGCATAACTTTTTCATGGTATCACCATGTTCCCCATGCACGTAATCTTAAAAAAGAAGATTCAGAGTTTCTTTAAAGAAAATCATATATTCGAAACCACGAATGTTATCACCATCTAAAAGTTGATAAAATGACGAAGTTGCGATTGGTCAAAATTAAACAGACAAATTGCTTACCTTAATCTTGAATATAGACAATAATCCCCTTTTTACTATTGAAATCTCATCACTTTGACCAACAAAAATTGTGGTGTTGTGGTATTGCAGTAAGTATTCATTTATACATAATTAACCAGAGGTCTTTGTTTTGAGCTTAAGTATGAAGTGAAGCGTATTACCCCCTCAATATAGGACTTTCGGTGTGAATCTAGATTTAGCCGGACTCCAAAATGAGTATTTGGTATCGGAAACTAAAAAAAAATAGCATCTCCCTGTGTGTTCATTTTGACCTTTATTCTTTCCTATAGATGGATTCTTGATTAGTCCTACGGAACTTTGAATGAGTCAAAAGAGAATAATCATAAAGTGATTCACTCTTTATCGCACAGTGATTTCACTAAAAAGGAACAGTTTTTACGTTGCAAAACAATTCATCGGACTTCCTTATTTTGCACAAGATTATAGGCATTTATTTTCTTTATCCCATTTGTTTTGTTTATTTTTTTTTTTGTCACTTTGTATTGGTAATGCAAGGCTTTCTTCCCTGCCCTTTTGATCAGTTACATTAGAGGAAATGTTGCATCATGTTCCTTTATAATTTTAAAATTATGAAAATGAACCTCTTACGTGTAAAAATATAGATCTCTTACGTTTAGTTGAAGTTTGAACCAACTTTTAGTCGGTTACATATAATCACGTTTTTTGGGTGAAAAAAAGAAAAAAGAAAATCTCAGTTTACAGAAATTGAAACTAAAGGACAAATATATCTCACTAATTATTTAGATTATCCACTTCATTAATTGTTTCAAATTATCTGATTATCTTATCATATTTTGTTTTTGACTTATTCGACGAATAAATTAAAGTTCGCTTAGTCCTTCATATGTCAAAAAATAAAGAATAAATATACGTCTGAACTTACTGTTTGGGCAATTCACATTCTCAAGAAAGATACCATTACAGTTCAGCTCCTATCAAATATCAAGAAATGTAGAAATCAAAATCAATAGCAAACCTCAAATGCTCCATTTTTGGTTTTCCAATAAAATATTAAATAAAAGTTTTGATAACAACACCTAACATGTTGTTTATGATGATTGATAAGCTTAAACTAAACAAACAATAACAAACTCAGTGGGGTCTGGGGACGGCAATGTGTATGCAGACTTTACCTAACCCTTGGGAGGTAGAGAGACTATTTCCGAAAGACTCTCGGCTCAGAATAATTGATAAGCTTAAACTGAACAATAAATTATGGGAAATTAAAGAAGAAAAAAGAACTTCTGATGAAACAAAAGATGAAGAATTTTGATAATGAACATCAAGAAACTAAGATAAATTTCTGATATAGAACATTTCCCCCTTTAATAGGCCTTACACGGCACAAATTCAAATTAGTCGAGCCCTAAAGCAGGTACCGGACATTGGGTGTAAAATCCCAAAGAAAAGTTTACAAACCTTAACCTTACTTTCTCTTCACTTTTGAGTCTTCTGCACCAAGAAGCTCCTCTAGAACACTATTATCTAGACACTCAAGCTCAATAATTTCTTTAGCTTTCCCAGTTGATGATGATGAATTTCCATTCTCTAAACTTCCTCTTGGACTTGAAGCAACATTTGTTGGTGAAGAAATTGAGTTACGATAATATAAAGGAGGATATTGGAGTTGATTATAATACTCATTAGGGAAATTTAAAGTAGCAAGATGTCCTCTTAGGTTAAATGCAGCCCTATCATAAGCCCTAGCTGCCTCCTCCGCCGTGTCGAACGTCCCGAGCCACTGCCGGGAACCCGGCCTCGTCGGATCACGTATCTCCGCCGCGAATTTCCCCCACGGCCGCCTTCGAACGCCGCGGTATTTCACTTCTTCCTTCCCTTTGTTGTTGCTACTTTCCTTCTCTTGCATGGCCTTTTTTCCTCTTGAAGAATTTCCCTCCATGTTAATTATATGTGGAGTTATTTTTTCAATTTGACGTTATAAGGACTTAGGAATATCGATTTATATAGACCTTAATGGGATGGTTAGATATAAGATTATATTGTAGGACCTTTTTTATTCTTGCAACTTTTATGAGAAGTAAGATATTTGGTAATTAGATAATTAATTGGTGTAATTTTTAGTGTAATAAATAACTGGATGTGAATTATATGCATTGACACTAATTATCTGTTTTGTTTAACCTGCGACAACAAGTTTGTTAGCATTTGTATCAGGTTACGGATTAATGTGTATTATGGAGATTTACTTGTAATTACATTATTAGCGACTTGAATATGTAAATAATTTGTAGGCTCTTAATATATAAAACTTAAACTCATAATAATTTACCAAGTTACTTCAAAAGTTATTCAATTGTTCGCGAAGATCTGAGCTGTGATATTCAAGAGATATATATTTGCTCTTAAAAACTTGTAAAAGGTTTTATCCATATACCACTAGTATTTTTGACTGGATTGTTTTATTCGAAATAGATTTGATGTAAAAACTAGTAGTAACAAAAATTTAAAATGGGATGCTGTTAGAAAGCTCCAAAATTCAGAAATATCGAAGTGGTTGTATGGCATACTTTTAAATACTTATCCGTAATTAATGTGCTCTCATTTTAATTTATGAATCATTTTAAATTATCTTAATGGTGTCATCCTCGTTCTTTTGTGATAATATTTTTAAAATTTATAGATCACCTCAAGGAAACATATAATTAACTAAATGAACTTAGATAAGATTCCTTAATCTTAGAAGATCTTAAGTCTGGGAAGATTTGCCTTAATTATTGTTGTTAAACCTTTTGGTGAAACTCAAATTTATATTATAATTGAATCTGCACATATGTATTCGTTAGATGTGTAAAAGTCCCACTTATTTATCAAATATCAATGTTAACTCCGATAAATTAGAGAAAAAATTATATGAAAAGATCATTTACTGTAGTTGAAATAAATGAATTTGGGATGTTTGATTAAATATAAGAAATTAAATAGAATTCATAATGTTTGATTAAATATAAGAAATTAAATAGAATTCATAACCGTCTCAATATTATTAGCTATTTATAAAACCATTCTAATGTCCCCTTTTGCCATTTACACTAAGCCAATAATTAAGATAAACATGAATACAGATATACCCAATATGTTGGAAAAAATCCAAATTAAATTAGTTGTTTTGAAGTATTATTATGTTTGCTAATCTTTTTAATTTGTCAATGAGTGTAAATTTGTATAAATATATTCTGAAAATTTTAGTTTAATTACAACCAAGAAGTGAATGCGACTGTATTCATTACACAGTGTGGATCTGCTCATAGACAATTAGGAGCCACAAATACATATTCTAGTTCTTTTTAAGCTATATTTAAAAGTGGAAGAGTCAAATCGTTCAAGAAAATAGTTCTATTTTGTTTTATTCACCAGCACAAGAAAATGTAGGAGGCACAAATTACCTTCTTAAAAATAATTGATACTGAAAATTTCGAACAAATAGATATGGAAAAATTTTCCAAGTATGGAAATGATGAGAATATATTTGTACAGGTAATATATATTTTATTCTTTTCCTGCCCTATTTTTGTTTCTTTTTTCTAGAAGGAAAAGGGCAAAGGATGGTTATCACTCTCTTTATTCTTAGTAGGCGTTTGGACGTAAAAATTATAATTTTTGAAGAAAAAAAAGTATAAATAGCATTTCAAATTTGAAATTATATTTGGACATACATTTCACTTAAAAAAATATTGCAGTTTTGTTAGTAGGGAAAAAGAATTATGAAAATTTTGAAAAAGTGATCTTTTGAAAAACTCATTTGTCGAAAAGTTTTCAAGAACTTGCAAAATTTATGGACAAACACATTTTTGAAATTTTATTTTGGGAAAAAGGAAAAAAATTATGGATAAACTGGGCCTTAGATTTGGTTCTCTGTTAAAGTTTGTAACCATATTATCTATTGAAGAAAGGAATGGTCATGTGCCAGTCACGTGAGAGTAGATTAAGTTGGTTAAGAAGGCAATTAGTTAGCTATAACTAATTATAGGATTGGTCAGTGTAGTTGATAAAATAGCTGTAGATTAGGTACGAATTGTGGAGTGTATATATACAGGATTAACTCATTGTACTCTTCAGATTTTATCATAATACAATTTAGATTTCTCTCAAATGGAGAACAATCTCTAGAACATTCTTGTTCATTTTATCATCTTCATCCTCGATGAAACTCTCTCAAATCTTCATTATGGTATCAGAGCAGGGATGATAGATTACTATTCGCTGCAATTATCATTCCTCGTTTCCTCTGACAAAATTTTTTGTTGTAGATCGATTGTGATTTTCACGATCGATTAAGCTAGGGTTTACCAATTTTAGCAATGTGCGACTGGAGATTCTATTAATTGTGAAATTCAGAACTTAGATCACTTGAATTGATAACTATGGCGATTGGAGAAGAAGTTTCCGCTGGAACCAGCACAGGAACAACTACGACAACTATCAATCATCATCACCCTCTGTTCTTACAGCTAAGTGACATTCCAGGTAGTTCCTTGATTTCAATTCAGCTGACTAGAACTGAGAACTATGCATTATGGAGTAGATCTATAAAAATAGGATTGATAAGTAAGTGTAAACTAGTGTTTGTTGATAGACGATGTACTAAGGATAAGTTTGATCCGTCATTGCATGAACTTTGGGAGAAATGTAATGCAATAGTTTTGTCTTGGATTATGAATGCTGTGAGCAATAAATTGCTCAGTGGAATTGTGTACAAATCAAGTGCACATAAAGTTTGGACAGATTTGAAGGCAAATATGATAAAGTGGATGAATCTCGTATTTTCTTTCTACATAAAGAAATTGCAACTCTATCGTAAGGAATTTCTACTGTATCTGCCTATTTTTTAAAGTTAATAAATCTATGGGAAGAATTTGATGCCTTGTATTGGGTGTGATTGTCCATAATCTAAGAGTTGTTCAGAGCATTTTTAATATCAAAGGTTGTTGCAGTTCTTGATGGGCCTAAATGAGATATATGCGCAGCCTAGAAGTCAAATTCTGATGATGAGCCCAGTGCCTTCTGTCAACAAGGCATATTCTATTGTAATCTCTGAAGAAAGCCAAAGAAGCCTGGGAAAGTTTGCACAAGCATTAGACACAGGAGACAGTACAACATTGTTTACTAATAAAGAGGATATGACCATAGACAACAATTATAAACCTAGAAGGAACAATCTATTCTCTGATTTCTGCAACTACAAAGGTCATACAAGAGAAACATGTTATAAGATACATGGCTATCCAACCGACTTCAAAATGAGGAAGAAATCCAACAATTTTCCCCAACGACCAATGGTTAACACCACAACACATGAAGCACAACAACTCATGGGCAAAGCAGCAGCAAATGCAGTATCTCAGGAGGAACAACAGATGCTAAACTCTCCAGTTGCGAATCCTACACTGCCTCAGCTAATTATGTTCACTCAAGAACAGTATGATCAAATTTTAAAATTGATTAGTAAAGATGAATGTGATAAGTCAAAGCATTTTGCAGGTACAACTAAGGCCACTACAACACCTGACAAAACAAAGAATGAAAACTGGATAGTAGACTTTGGTGCAACCAATCACATGGTTCACACCGGAGAATTACATGACAAGATAAACATTGATAGTCTAAAGTCTGCATCTAAAGTTCATTTACCTGATGATACTTCATTAGATATTGCTTGTACTGGAGAAAGTAAAATTGGTGAATATGGTGTCATTACAAATGTGCTCTATATTTAAGATTTTAAATATAACTTATTGTCTGTCTCTAAACTTACAAGGGACTTACAATGATTTCTGTCTTTCTATCCTGATTTTTAGATCATACAGGACCTTCACAATGGGAAAGTGAAGGGAATTGGTAAGGATCTTGATGGCTTGTACAATCTGCAATATCAGAAGGATAAGAACAAGGCTGCAGATGTGCAAGCACATGGTGATTCCAAAAAAGAAGAGGATCTAGGAATATAGCATGGGAGACTTGGGCATGCTCTAGATAAAGTGGTGAAACAAATTCCAAACATGAAGTTCAAGATCAATAATGATAGAATAAGGGATTGCACAATCTGTCCTCTAGCCAGACAAGGAAGATTGCCCTTCCTAAAGAGTACATGTAGATCAAGTAATTAAACCTTTTGAGATGATTCATGTAGATGTATGGGGTCCATATAGAGTGGCAAGTCATAATGGATACAAATATTTTCTTATTATAGTAGATAATTACAATAGGATGATATGGGTTTACTTGTTAAGACTCAAGAGTGATATGATTTTATTCTTAAAATAATTTTTTGTCGTAATAATAACTCAATTTGGTGGAACAGTCAAAATTCGGAGAAGTGACAATGGAACTGAATTTTACAATTCTGAATGCAGTAGCTTATTTCAATTATATGGAATGATTCACTAAAGTTCTTGTGCCCACACCTCACAACAGAATAGGGTGGTGGAGAGAAAACATAGACATATACTTTGCAAGGTCATTTATCTCTCAAGTTCTGGGGAGAATATGTACATGTAACGGTCTATATTATCAATAGACTCCCTTTATCAGTGCTATCAGGAAAGTCCTCATTTGAGATGATATATGGGAGAGAACCATTTTTACAACATATGAGGACCATATGATGTCTACTTTTTGCTAAACTTCCAGTAGAAGGAGATAAATTTGCAGCATGGGCTATTGGAGCTGTTCTCATGGGATATTCTTCATCTCAGAAAGGCTATAGGCTATATAATCTCTTAACTAACACCTTTTTTGTGAGCAGAGATGTGAAGTTCATAGAGAACATATTTCCTTTTCAGCTTTTAAAGGAAGGAAAGTTGTAGGTTTTTCCCAATGGAGTGATTGAACCTGACACCAGTAATGACATACCAACACCATGTCCTCCATCTGAAGATGTAAATCCCACATCTAAGTTACAAGTCCTCCATCTGTAGATGTATTCCCTCATGACACAACACATGCTACAGAAACACCATCTTCTTTATCCTCACTGGTGCTTGAAGATGCATAACAGCCACAACAGCTAGGAGAAATACCCTCAGAAGCAGTTCACACTTCCTATCCAGAAGATCAACCCAGAAAATCAAGCAAGACTGTGAAAGAACTTGTCTGGATGCAGGACTATGTGTGCAATGGATTATTGAAAAACTCAACTTCCAAACCTTCTTGAAAGTATCCAATGCAAGACTACTTGAGCCATGATGGTGTCTCAACCAAGTACAGATCTTACCTTTCTAAGATCACCAGCTTGAAGGAGCCTCTGAGCTATGAAGAAGCAGCAACAGACACTAAATGGGTAGAAGCCATAGCCAAGAGTTGACTGCCCTCAAAGAAAATGGAACATGGTCCTTAGTAGACTTGTCAATAGGGAAAGTTCCTATAGGCTACAAATGGGTATTCAAAATAAAATATAGAGCCAATGGGGAGGTTGAGAGATACAAAGCTCGATTGGTTGCAAAAGGTTATAATCAGATTGAAGGCCTTGACTACTAGGAGACCTTCTCTCCTGTAGTTAAAATGGTAATAGTCAGAGTGGTTCTTTCCTTAACAGCAACACAAAATTGGAATTTGCATCAGATGGACGTATACAATGCGTTCCTCCAAGGTGACCTCACTGAAAAAATGTGCATATGTTTGCCACAGGAATTGCCCAGCCAGGGGGGAAAAAGTCTATAGGCTGCATAAATTCCTTTATGGATTGAAACAAGACAGTGGAATTTAAAGTTGACTGAAGCCTTAATCAATTGAGGATTTTTACAGAGGGGTTTGATTACTCTTTGTTTACAAAGAAGCAAGGGACTAGTCTAGTTGTCACGACCCAAACCCCGATCCAGTCGTGATGGCGCCTCCCGTGAAGACAAGGCCAACCAACTAACCCATTTCGCCTTTTCAGAATAGTTAATATTAATAAACAGTTTTAGTAAAATTAAATAACCACAAATTAAGCAAAAGATTTCTTTATAAAGTGCGATACAGCCCAAACACAGCCCGATACCGGGGTGTCACAAGTCACGAGCATCTATTAGAGTATAAATACAACTACAAGGTTTGAAATGTACAAAACAGGACTGATAAAAGAAAAGGAAGAAAAGCGAAGCTGTGAACACTGGCAGCCACCTTGCTAAACTCCGATGACTCAGCTTCCGATCAGCCCAAAACCCGCTACCGGGTGAATAAATACCTACATCTGCACACGAGGTGAAGGGATTAAAGTGAGTACTCTGACCCAGTGAGTAATAAAGGTAAATAACAACTGAGCAGTAAGAAATCACGTGAAGCAAACCAACATGCTATATAGAAGCAGTGTAAAACCCTTTGAGAAAAATAGTGAAGCGGTGAAATCTTTAGAAATATCTTAGATTCGTTTAAACCTCTTTTGAAAATGACTTTTTCAATAGTACGCAAATGAATGCAAACCAGTTAGTACTGATAAGCACAGAACATCCGTTCCTCGGGCAAAAATACCACAGTATAACATGTAAAATGGAAAGTAAATATGAAATATGAACACATAAAAGTTAGCTCCTCGAGCAATCTCTCAGAACAGTACCAGCCTCTAGGGCTCACTCTCAGAATAATATCAGGCCCTCTGCTCACTCTCAGATCTCAATGGGTACCCGCACTCACTGGGGGTGTGCAGACTCCGGAGGGTCCCCTTACGGTCCAAGCACAATATCAAGCCATCTCGTGGCATCATCTCTCAGCTCTCGGCCTCACATCACTCGAGCCACCTTGTGGAGTATAAATGTATCTCAGGCCCTCGGCCTTATATCACTCAGTGTATCCTCATATCTGGCCCTCGGCCGCACTCAGTTAGAAATATATTGAAATAGTGACTGAGTTCAAGTAATAAGTCAATACAGTGAGGAAATAGTGATAAAAATCCCGAAGGGTTCAAATAGTTGGCACGAAGCCCAAATATGGCAATCAACCCAAATCATGATGATAACAAATAAGTTTCAGTCAAATACGTGGTAAAATCATCAATCGGGACGGACCAAGTCACAATCCCTGATAGTAAACGACCCCACGCTCATCATCAAGCGCGTGTCTCACCTCAATATAGCACTACGATGTGTAATCCGGGGTTTCAAACCCTCAGAGCATCATTTACAATCATTACTCACCTCGAACCGGCGAAATCTCTAGCTCACGATGCCTTTGCCGCTCAAATTGTCCTCCACGTGCGTCGAATCTATCCAAAATCAGAACGAATACATCACAATATGCCAAGGGAACAAAGCCCAAGCGAAAACAATCAATATAGGGCACAAATCCTGAAATTACCAAAACCCGAGCCCCGATCCCACTTCTCGAAACTCCATAATTTTTACATCAATGGGTTCATTATCTCCCCACGAGTTTATACATATCAAAAGTTCTCAAATCCGACCTCAAATGGTCCTTCAAATCTAAATTCAAAAGTCCAAAAATCCCAAGCCCTAGTTCTTCCATTTTTAGCTTAAGTTCCATGGTTTTCGAGGTAGATTTCACAACAGAAAAGAGTTTTAAGTTCAAAAATCTTACCTCCAATCGATTCCCTTTGAATCCCTCTTTAATTTCCTTCAAAAAACTCTCAAAATGATCAACAATGGGGGAAATGAGCCCCAAAATTGCGGATGAAGTGATTTAAAACATTCTGCCCAGGTCTGACCCTTCCTTCTTCGCGATCGCAGTCAACACCTCGTGATCGCGATGCACAAATTCGCGTTGACCACTTTTTACTCTATGCGAACGCGACACACCGGTCACGAAGGCGATGCCTTTCCTCCTATACCTCCGCGAACGCGAAAACCATATCGCGAACGTGATGGACAGCCTGATGAACCCTTAGCGAACGCGGCCTAGACCCTCGCGAACGCGTAGCTTCCAGATCCCAGCCCTTAGCGAACGCGAGCTTCCCTTCGCGAACGCGAAGGCCAAAATACCTACAGCTGCTGGATTGATTTTCTACAATTTCTCAACTCCAAAAATGGTCCGATTGACCACCCGAAACTCACTCGAGGCCTCTGGGACCTCAACCAAAGTTACCAACACATCCTAGAACCTCATTCAAACTTGTTCCAATCATCAAAACACCTCAAACAACATCAAATTACCCAAAACTTATCGAATTCAAGCCTAAGTTTCCAAAAACTTCCGAAATACGCTTTCAATCAAAAACCCAACCAAACCACATCCGAATGACCTGAAATTTTGCACACACATCCTAAATGACATAACGAAGCTACTGCAACTCTCAGAATTACATTCTGACCCCCAGATCAAAATCTCACCTGCCAACCGGAAACCGCCAAAATATCGACTTCGCCAATTCAAGCCTAACTCTACTCCGGACCTCCAAAACCAATTCCGATCAAGCTCCTAAGTCACAAATCACCCAACGGAGCTAACCAAATCATAGAAATTCTGATCCGAGCTCATATACAATTAAGTCAAATCTTGGTCAAACCTTTCCAATTTCAAGCTACAACTGAGAACTGTTCTTTCAAACTCATTCCGATTTCCGTGAAAACCATAACCAACGATTTACATCAGTCATAATACATCACACGGGTCATATCATGCCTAAGAACTGGCGATCAAAGTGCAAAAGCTTAAAACGACCGATCGGGTCGTTACATCATCCCCCACTTAAACATACGTTCGTCCTCGAACGTGCCCAGAGTTGTTCTAAAAACCAACCAATCGCTGAATAACCTTATCATGCATATACCCGGGGGTGATCCCACGTCACCCTATCTCATATAGGCCCGATAACACATTGCAACTGAAATTGCACAATCCAGTCTGCCCTATAAGCCATAGAACCACATTTTCACTTCTGAAACCATCAATACGATCAAAACCTCACACCTATACTCTAAATAGACCCGAACCAACTGTAATAACCCATGCCCGCAACCTCGAGAGAAATCCCATGATATACCACATAACTCAAACACTCGTAGCTATAACTTCTATTCACAATAGCTACCCACAACAACCGAATACTGGTAGAAAACCTCTTATCAACTAAAGTCTCATTCCAACACTTTCATATACTGCCAACGATAGATGAAATACGCGATAAACCACGACCATTTCTCAAGTCAACCATTCATGAAGCTATTCCTCCTTTGGCAAATTCCATAGCAATTTCCGAGTCGAACCTCAATATTATCCTTCCAACAAGCTGAAATTAGATCCGTTCGTATTCATTAATGATCCCAACGATCTTCTCTAATCCAACACACCACGCGGGTGACATGACACATCAATAGAGGCCTAAGCCACAACTAGCATAATACGCGCACCAATAAGCAACGGTCCGAACATGCTCAATTCATAAAAATAACCCAAATAAAAGAGTTGTCCCTCAAGCTCACCAGTACCATCACAACACAAGGCTGAGAACCTGTCTCTCATCATAGAAATAGAACATATGAATCTAACCCGCAAGGTCAAATCTCCACATAGCTTCGCTGAAATGCGTGATCCTAACAAACACCGCTCCACATGAAAAACCTCAACTTACTACGCTCGAAAGCGACCACCACGCACAACTTGATGCCTGGAACCAAAGAACATAATCATACCCACAGTGAAACAAATAAGATATACCACGCAAACCCGATAGGACATAACCGTTACGCCATTCATCGAGCAACACCCAATTACTCTTCCCGCTCGACTTCCACTATGAGACCCCAAATGAACCGCACCATATGTGCCCATAACCAACAAATCATAACATCTTGCAACACAGAAAGGTAACTCATAGATCTCCCCAGATCACTAATAAGCTCAATAACGGTCGAATTAACCTACCCTTCAACAATACAATTCGGGGCAAACCAAGACGACTCAAGCTAGAACACGAATCCACATTGGCCTACCAACGAACTCCTTACCAAGGGAGCCTGAAGTTGCTCCTTCCACTACTATAACTCCTGTCGGTGCCATACGATACGGTGCTTGACACCAAATCAATACCGAAATCGACAACCTTGCCCGGTGGCATGCCCGACCACAAGAAACACGTCCGAAAAGTCTCTCACCACCGGAACTAAATCAATATGAGGAGCCTCAGCACTAGCACCCATCACACGAGTCCAAATAAGAAAGACAAATCCTTCATAGCCGTCCGCTGAGTCTTCAAAATGTAAAACCACTCTACCAGGACATAATTCGACGCACCTCGCCACTCAACCCGTGGCATTTCCGGCATAGCCCATAACGCAATAGTCCAGAGTAACCGAGCACGGAGACAACCAGTCTAAACCCCAATATCACATCCAAAATCTAACATACCAAGCAAAGAAAGATCTACTCGGGCCTCCAAATCCCAATAGTCGCTAATCAGTGCCAATACACACAATCTACAACCACAACATAGCCTGAACATTAGAACTTCCGTCTCCAAATCCACACGGCACATGAATCACCATATCAGATCCTAATTTTGCCGTCCGAATAAATGTCACACCTTTAATACCCAATCATTTTACGAGAGATACTCTAAAATTCTTCTGTGCCACCAAGCAGACTTGATTATCAGCAGTCGATCTAGCCAGAGAGTGCCGTAATACTACCAAAGTGCCATCAACTTAATCACATTGCCCTTTTTCTAACATATACTCTCGTCAAATCACTTCCAATTAGCAGTACCATTTCTTTAATTATCTGAGGCTACCCACTGACTAAGAGTTTTATGAACTTCCTTTCAGCATTGAACTGTAACCATACACACGCAAGTATCGATCCTCCACAATATACCGCATACACCATACCATCCCAGGATAACCTGAGAACTTCATCTTCCTCCCGAGCCACAAACATCTACGTACTCAACTAGTCAAGAACTTTTCATTGGTCCCATCTAGAAGAAAATCACTATACATCCCATGCTCTGCATGCCCATAGAAAATATGCATCTCTAAACCGCGGTAAGACCCATAATGAACTCTCCGAGTTCCCTTTGCACAAATCAGACCTGCCAGGACTGAATCCTTCTAACTCGACCAAGCTAAGCAAGTCATCACAACCTAAGAGCAGTGCTGCAAAATACCTGTAAGAACTCATCACCTCGAACACAGACAATGAATTAATCATATCCTTACCATACCGGTCCGGTCTACTATCAAGCTACTCCATCTATCTAAATTTCCTTCTGATTCACCTTCAACTGGACATTCCCTCTTGCTGTAGCACCACAATGCCTCAACCCAGGCTTACCACACGAGACCCAAGCATAAAACCACACTTTCTAAGACCCATAAGCCACTAAATACTCTCTCAAATATTCCTAGAAACACCACATTCCAGAATACTTTACTCTGAAGAACTTCATGCGAATCTAACTCCGTTCCCTTTACTTTCCCGATACTGATACATAGAATCCCATAATTAACATAGAAATACCACAAGCCTTGACATCTTCCAATGAAACTCAGTTTCTAACCACATATGCAACTTTAGAACACTCAATTGATGTATGTAGACTCTTGAACACATTAGAACCATTCTCGCAAGTCATTCACTCTTATTCAAACTGCAATTTACCTGACCCAACGAACAAAACCACCCGTGCCTCATTGGCACTCCGACACCGTAGAATGAAATCCTCATGCCAATATAACCAAGAAACTTTCTGCTCGATGCACCGAGCATTCTTTACCAACAACAACTTAAGACATCCCGTGATTTCCTTACCCCATGAAGCATAATATAACCTTTGTCAAAATTTTCCTTTACTCGAGCCATCCTCGGTCTCAATTTCCGCAAGCCATAACTGATTTACCCGCACACCTCAAACTGGAACTAATATAGCACCTAACCGTGCAATCAACTACTCACACCAGACTCCTCCACTTGGCTCGAAGCCATAGATCGAAATACACTCAATAACTCATAACACTTATACTATATTGATTCCACAATACCATAGTGAGATTAAACTCAAATCCTTTGTAAGCTTGTGAAAACACAGATCATCTAGTACTTTAAATCTTCGGCAAATCTCGCACTCATTCTCGCAACAATTAAGCCCACTCTCTTAAGCGACTCAAAATTCAAATTTCAACACTTACATTTCACTTGCACATGAGATCTTCTAACAATCACAAAAGGATCGCACAACCTCAAAACACTTTGCAGGAGATAACCCACCTGCTTTGCCTTCAATTAACATTTCTGTATACCTTCCACCGTCATAAACTATATGCAGTCACATAGTCTTCTTGAGTCTGAACTCATACCGCAACATGAAATTTACTTCACTCCCAATTGGAAAAAATGAAAAGATCCTTCACACGCCCATAACTCGGGGCTATACCTCGAATCAAGATGGAATTCCAGCACCTAATAGTTCTTCTATCCTCCAGCAGACCTTTCTCACCGCTTCTAGATCATATGGATATATCTCGCAGTACTAACATACTCATCACATAGTTACCCAATCGTCACTCCCACTAATAGAGGCACTACCGAACATATATGTTCAAAAACACTGGCTCACACAATCAGCACCTCGGTGCTCAAGCCATAGGCAATGATTTGGCCTCAAGTCCTTCAGACTGGCCCAACATCAAACTCACAGAGATCATATCTCGCCCCTCGATCAGGGAATCACAAGCCATCAAGACACATCTGATACTGAGCGCTCATGTGCGCATGCGAACGCGTGAAAGGAATTTCAAGAGATACTTTTCAAGCTGAATCAAAGGCGCACGATAAGAATTCAAGATTGTGAAGTTTTCCTAAAGGTTTTGCAGCCTCTCGAGGATAAATACGGACAACTACGTACCGATCCGCGAGACTCTACTAAACCTGCTCATGGCTCGTGAGACCTATGTAATTTAGGCTCTGATACCAACTTTTCACGACCCAAACATCGATCCGGTCGTGATGGCGCCTCTCGTGAAGACAAGGCCAGCCAACTAAACAATTTCGCCTTTTCAGAATAGTTGATATTAATAAACAATTTTAGTATGATTAAATAACCACAAATTAAGCGAAAGATTTCTTTATAAAGTGCGGAAGACATCCTAAACACTACCTGATACAGGGGTGTCACAAGTCACGAGCATCTATTAGAGTATAAATACAACTATAAGGTCTAAAATGTACAAGACAAGACTGATGAAAGAAAAGGAAGAAAAGCAGTGCTGCGAACACTGGCAGCCACCTTGCTAAACTCCGATGACTTAGCCTCCGATCAGCCTAAAACCCGCTACCGGGTGAATAATTACCTGCATCTGCACACGAGGTGCAGGAAGTAAAGTGAGTACTCCGACTCAGTGAGTAATAAAGGTAAATAACAATTGAGCAGTAAGAAGTCACGTGAAACAAACCAATATGTTGTATAGAAGCAGTGTAAAACCATTTGAGAAAAATAGTGAAGCGGTGAAATCTTTAGAAATATCTTAGATTAGTTTAAACCTCTTTTGAAAATGACTTTTTCAACAGTACGCAAATGAATGCAAACCAGTTAGTGCCGATAAGCACAGAACATCCGCCCTCGGGCACAAATACCACAGTATAATAGGTAAAATGACAAGTAAATATGAAAGATGAACACATAAAGGTTCGCCCCTTGGACAATCTCTCAGAACAGTACCAGCACCTCGGGCTCACTCTCAGAATAATATCAGCCCCTCGGGCTTAATCTTAGAACAATATCAGCCCCTAGAGCTCACTCTCAGAATAATATCAGCCCCTCGGGCTCACTCTCAGATCTCAATGGGTAGCCGTGCTCACTGGGGGTGTGCAGACTTCGGAGGGGCCCCTTACGGCCCAAGCACAATATCAAGCCATCTCGTGGCATCATCTTTCATCTCTCGGCCTCACATCACTTGAGACACCTCGTGGCGTATAAATGTATCTCAGGCCCTCAACCTCATATCACTCAATGTATCCTCACATCTGGCCCTCGACCGCACTCAGTCAAAAATCATCACAAGCCCCTCGGGCATTTGTAAAACAGTAGTTCTCAGCCTAAAGCATCATTTAAAAATATCATTTAATTCTCAAAACTGAGTAAAAGTGGATGAGTCATAAAATAGTGGAAAACAACATGACTGAGTTCAAGTAATAAGTCAATACAGTGATGAAATAGTGATAAAAATCCCGAAGGGTTTAAATAGTTGACACGAAGCCCAAATATGGCAATCAACCCAAATCATGATGATAACAAATAAGTTTCAGTCAAATACGTGGTAAAATCAACAATCGGTAGGGACCAAGTCACAATCCCCAATAGTATATGACCCCACGCTCATCATCAAGTGCGTGTCTCACCTCAATATAGCACTACGATGTACAATCCAGGGTTTCAAACCCTCAGAGCATCATTTACAATCATTACTCACCTCGAACTGGCGAAATCTATAGCTCGCGATGCCTTTGCCCCTCAAATTGGCCTCTACGCGCATTGAATCTATCCAAAATCAGAACGAATACATCACAATATGCTAAGGGAACAAAGCCCAAGCGAAAACAATCAATATAGGGTACAAATCCCGAAATTACCAAAACCCGAGCCCCGAGCCCACTTCTCGAAACTGCAAAATTTTTACATCAATGGGTTCATTATCTCCCCACGAGTTCATACATATCAAAAGTTCTCAAATCCGACCTCAAATGGTCCTTCAAATCTAAATTCAAAAGTCCAAAAATCTCAAGCCCTAGTTCTTCCATTTTTAGCTTAAGTTCCATGGTTTTCTAGGTAGATTTCACAACAGAAAAGAGTTTTAAGTTCAAAAATCTTACCTCCAATCGATTCCCCTTGAATCCCTCTTTAATTTCCTTCAAAAAACTCTCAAAATGATCAACAATGGGAGAAATGAGCCCCAAAATCTCGGATGAAGTGATTTAAAATATTCTGCCCAGGTCTGACCCTTCCTTCTTCGCGATCGCGGTCAACACCTCGCGATCGCGATGCTCAAATTCGCGTTGACCACTTTTTACTCTATGCGAACGCGACACACCGGTCACGGACGCGATACCTTTCCTCTTATACCTCCGCCAAAGCGAAAACCATATCGCGAATGCGATGGACAGCCTTATGAACCCTTAGCGAACGTGGCCTAGACCCTCGCGAATACATAGCTTCCAGATCCCAGCCCTTCGTGAATGCGAGCTTCCCTTCGCGAACGCGAAGACCAAAATACCTGCGACTGCTGTACTGATTTTCTGCAATTTCTCAACTCCAAAAATGGTCCGATTGACCATCTGAAACTCACCCGAGGCCTCCGGGACCTCAAAAGTCACCAATACATCCTAAAACCTCATTCGAACTTGTTCCAATCATCAAAACACCTCAAACAATATCAAATTACCCAAAACTCATCGATTTCAAGCCTAAGCCCAAAAACTTCCAAAATACGCTTTCGATAAAAAACCCAACCAAACCATATCCGAATGACCTGAAATTTTGTGCACACATCTCAAATGACATAATGAAGCTACTGCAACTCTCGGAATTCCATTTTGACCCCTGGATCTAAATCTCACCTACCAACCGGAAACCGCCAAAATATCGACTTCGCCAATTCAAGCCTAACTCTACTCCGGACCTCTAAAACCAATTTCGATCATGCTTCTAAAGTCACAAATCACCCAACAGAGCTAACCAAATCATAACAATTCTGATCCGAGCTCATATACAAATAAGTCAAATCTTGGTCAAACCTTTCCAATTTCAAGCTACAATTGAGAACTGTTCTTTCAAACTCATTTCGATTTCCATGAAAACCAAAACCAACAATTTACATCAGTCATAATACATCACATGGGGAAAGTCATGCTCGAGAACTGGCGATCAAAGTGCAAAAGCTCAAAACGACCGGTCTGGTCGTTACACTAGTAATTATCTTAGTATATGTGGATGATCTCCTTATAACTGGGAATAATTATTGCCTAATTTCATAAGAAAAGTCTATATTGCAGGGCAACTTTAAGATCAACGACTTTAGGGGAGCTAAAATTCTTTCTTGGAATTGAGGCAGCAAGATCAAGAGAATGAATATTGATGAATCAACGAAAGTTTGCAATGAAATTGATCACTGATCTTGGACTGGCAGGATCAAAGCCAGTGGACACCCCAATGGAATGCAATCAGAGGTTCACCACTGTAGAATATGATCAATACTTGGATCTGAAAGATGATGAGAAGCTGCCATATGCAGGGCCATACCAGAGACTAGTTGGGAAGCTGTTGTACCTCACTATGACAAGGCCAGACATTTGCTATGCAGTGCATGTGCTAAGTCAGTTCATGCATTGCCCAAAGAAGTCACATGTGGAGGCTGCATACGAGTTGTATGATATATAAAAGGGGTCCAGGCCTGGGTTTGCTGATGAACTCAAAGCAATTCCCAAAACTCACAGCATTCTGTGATGCTGACTGGACATCATGTCTATTGTCCAGAAGATTTGTAACAGGGTATATAATGAAGCTGAGAAACTCCTTGGTATCTTGGAAGTCAAAGAAACAATGCACGATATCAAGAAGCTCAGCAGAAGCTAAATATAGGAGCATGACTACTACAGTCTCAGAAATCCTATGGTTAACAGGGTTGTGCAAAGAATTGGGTGCAGAGGTTGAATAGCTAGTGGAGCTACACTATGATAGCAAAGCAACAATTCAAATTGCTGCGAATCATATATTCCATGAACGAACAAAACATATAGAAATAGACTTGCATTTCATCAGAGAAAAGATTCAGCAAGGAGTTATTAAAACAAGATATGTGATGTCAAGAGATCAAGAGCAGACTTATTTACAAAAGCTCTAGGAAGATCACAACATGATTACCTAATGAGCAAGCTAGGGGTGCTCAACCTATTTGCACCATCTAGATTGGGGGGGGGGGTGTTGAAGAAAGGAATGGTCATGTGCCAGTCATGTGAGAGTAGATTAAGTCGGTTAAGAAGGCATTTAGTTAGTTATAACTAATTATAGGATTGGTCAGTGTAGTTGATGAAATAGCTATAGATTAGGTACTAATTGTAGAGTGTATATATACAGGATTAGCTCATTATACTCTTCAGATTTTATCATAATACAATTCAGATTTCTCTCAAATAGAGAATAATCTCTAGAACCTTCTTGTTCAATTCATCATTTTCATCCTGCCTGAAACTCTCTCAAATCTTCATTATTATCCAAAAGTGTTCGTAAAAATTATGTGGCGCTGAGACTCAAATTCAAGATTTTATTCTATTTTGCTATCATGTTGAGGTACATATTTCTCCTATCTAACCGCTTAGACTTTTGAAAACAATATTTATATTTATTCCATCTAACACTCTCGACTACGTCATCTAGGATGTTTATACTCATTTTTGGTTAATCGTCACTTTATGGGTGAAAAAAGAAGAATAAAAGTGTTCATCAGTGTACGGAAAACGAAAGGGCAAATCTCTCAAGAAGGATAAAATCAAAATCTAAAGCAAACCTCAAAAGAAATGCTCCATTTATTTAGCTTCAAGAGATTAAAATATTAATTAAACAGTTTTGGTACCAACAATCAACATTTGGATGATGGTTGATGACCCCAAACTGAAGAATACATTATTATAATAACGATTATGCCTCCATCCCAAACAAGTCAGAATTTACATTATATATTACGAAAAAATAATTTTCTTCTGAAATAGAAGTAGAATATACTATTTGAAAATGAAAATAAAAGAAACTGAGATATGATTAAAGTTTACTAAACTTAACCTTGGGTTTTTTTCATCTTTGAATTTTCTACACCAAGAAGCTCCTCCAAAACACTGTTGTCAAGACACTCAAGCTCAATAATTACTCTTTCTTCCTTCTCTAATCTTCCTCTTGGATTTGAGTTAACATTTGTTGGTGCAAAAAATGGCTGAGGATAATATAAAGGAGGAGAATAACATGGTAACATATTATTATAATAATCATTAGGGAAAATCGAAGTAGGAAAATGACCATTTAGGTTAAGTACCCTATCTAAAGACTTCGCTTCTTCGGTTTTTTGCATGGCCAACTTTCCTTTAGAAGAATTTCCCTCCATGTTTGTATGTAGAGTTATTTTTTTTATTTGATTATCATAAAAACATATGAATATCTGTTTATATAGACCTCTGGCCTCTAGGGGACAGTGACACGTAGGATATTTTGTTGTTTTTCCTTCAATTTTTATGGAAAGTAAGTTTTTGTTAGGCTGTTTAAAAGTAATATTGTGGGTAATAAATAAATTACCTTTGCATGTAAGTTTCTTAAAAGTAATAATGAAGTTCGAATGATGCAGATCTAAGATGTGACATTGCAGATATATTCAAATTTGTTTTAGTGGAGATAGATTTGATGAAAAAACTAATATTGATATTAAATTATAATATAGAAAGCTGTTAGAAAATAAAATTCAGAGACCTCAATGGTGTATGATATGTGTCTTTTGAATATTTATGTACAGTCAGTAGTGCATCAAACTAATAAATACGTATATGATATGTCTTTCCAAATAAAACTTTTTATTCATGGTTAATTACTTGCATTTACACTTGAATTTGTGAATAAAAGTTGAATTATTGGCTTTGGAGTCAACCTTGGGCTTTCATATTTTCAACTTTAGTCCAACCTATTCCTTAGCGACGTAAATATCCCCCTTGTTATTTATTCTAATTCTACGAAATTAGATAAACATTGATGTAATTAAATCATTTAATATAGGTGAAGTAGTTGAGCTTTTGGGATATTCAATCAAGAAAAGAAAACTAAATAAAGTTTATAACTATCTCCATCTTGATTTTTCCTTTTTAATTTTATTAGTGGAATATTCAGGAGTTAATCAGAATTAAGATAGTTACAAGAATAAAGTAATTAAGATACACTCAATATTTCAAAATAAATATGAGTGAATGGAGAGGACAAAATAAAGGTAAGACTCTCACCATATGAATTAGACAATATTATTGAACTCCACAGAAGAGTTATTTATTGGAACAATTGTGATGACCCAAAAGGTCATCACTTGTTTTAAAATGAAACTTTCGTGTTCCGAGGTCTTGAAAATCTTATTTAGAGTCACCTTGATTTGCGTGCACAGTCCGGACGCATAGCTGGAAAGCTTAAATACGATAGTGTGAAATATGATAAGTATTGATTATAAAATGAGCTAATTTGACCTCGGTCAACGTTTTGGGTAAACAGATCCGAACCCGTGATTTGATGATCCTGGAGGGTCCGTAGGAAAATATGGGACTTGGGCATATGCCCGGAATCGAATTCCGAGGTCCCGAGCCCGAGAAATGAATTTTCAAAGGAAATTATTTTCTGAAACTGTTTAAAGAAATTTGAAATAAAATTTGATTAGAACATGATGGTATCGGGCCCGTATTTTTGTTTCGGCGCCCGATACAGGTCTTATATATGATTTAAGACATTTCTGTGGAATTTGGTGAAAAACGGATGTCATGTGACGTGATTCGGACTTAAGTTGCAAAATTTATGTTTAAAAAAGTTTAGAGAAAATTTCATCGATCTCGAGATTTAATTTGATGTTCATGAGGTTATTTTGATGATTTAATTACACGAGTAAGTCCATATGATGTTTTTGAGTTAGTATTACATTTCGTTTGGAGCCCCGAGGGCTCGGGTGAGTTTCGGGATATTTTTACACTTAGGAAAAAAAATTGCAGATTCAGAGAAGTTGCAGGTCTCTGAAGCCAGGCTTCGCGGTCCGCGTTGGAAGCTTCGCGGCCGTGATGGGGGCTCCGCGACCGCAGTGAGAATTGTGCGGTCCGCGGTGAGCAAGGCCAAGCCTTCGTGGTCGCGCTCCATTTCTTGCGGTCTGCGGTGGAGCTCCGCGGCCGCAGTCCTTTTTATGCGGTCCGCGGTGGAGCTCCGCGGCCGCAGTCATTTTTATGCGGTTCGCGGAGTGGGCCTGAGAGGAGTATATTTAAACGGACTTTCCAATTATTTTTCACTTTTCAAAACCCTAAAACATAAGAGGCGATTATTTCAAACAACCTTTCTTCTCCAAATCAATTGTAAGTCATTTTTAACTAGTTTTCTTCAATCTTTAACATCTTTTAACATGATTTCAACTTAAAATCAATAATTTTCATGGGAGAAATTGGGTGTTTTGGTTCGAACCTCAAATTTTGACCACGCGGGCCCTGGGGCAATTTTGATTTTTTGGGTAAAAGTTTGGAAAACTCATTTTCATGCATTCAAATTGATTCATTTAGCGTTTATTGATGTAATTAAGTAACTTGTGACTAGATACAAGTGAATTGGCGGAGGAATCGAGGGGTAAAGCTATAATTAAAGCTTGAGTTGTGTTCGTGGCATCGAGGTAAGTGTTTGGTCTAACCTTAGCTTGAGGGATTAGGAGTTGTGTCCTATTTACTATTTGCTTCTTGTCGAGTACGACGTATAGGCATGGTGACGAGTATCTATACGTTGGTGTCAAACATGACCGTGAGTCTTATCTTGTGATTTTCATGATCTCATTGTATTATTCATGCCTTGGTGAAGATTTCTATTTATTGTGTAAAGTTGTGGAAAGAATTGTGACCTATGAACATTGAGGAGCGTTGGCTACAGTTGTATAACGAATTGTGAAAGTATAAGTGATAATCGAAACGTTAGAGCATTGGCTCGAGTTGTGCAGTAAATTGTGAAGTAAAAGTGAGAAAGAAAAGAGATCATTATGTTTCCCTCTTGTTGGGCTATTGTGGAGTTGAGGTTCCTTTGCATTGTGTTCTGAATTGGTATTACGGACGCTTAAGTTGATGATTCTTTGTGTTAGGTGTTGTAACCAGCTAAAGTTGATGATTCTTCGTGTTAGGTGTTGTAACCAGTTTAGTTATAGCTGAGGTAGTTAGATGTTGAAACTAGTTGAGTTATAGTGGAGATAGTTAGATGTTGGAACAACTTTGGTTATGGCTGTTTCTCCCTTGCCGGGACGGTTAATTATGATTATTGTTGACTGTATATAATGGATTGGGTTGCACGCCGCAACAGTTATATATGTGGATCGGGTTGCACGCCGCAACAGATATTATATTGGATCGGGTTGCACGTCGCAACAGTTATATATGTGGATCGGGTTGCACGCCGCAACAATGTTAAATGATAAGGAATCGGGTTGCGCGCCGCAACAGTATTATACGTGGATCGGGTTGCACGCCGCAACAGATATTATATTGGATTGGGTTGCACGTCGCAATAGTTATATATGTGGATCGAGTTGCACGCCGCAACAATGTTAAATGATAAGGGATCGGGTTGCGCGCCGCAATAGTATTGTTATCGTATTGATTGTAGACATCGTGTGTTCTTTTATACTTTATTAAGTTTCTGATAGAATTGGTATGTTTTCCCGAAGCATGTTTCCCCCTCCCATTTAAACTATTATTACCTGTTTATATTTCCGTTGTATATTATATAACTGCACATGTTTATCTGGAGTCTGGTCCTAGCCTCGTCACTACCTCGGCGGGGTTAGGCCAGGCACTTACCAACACATGGGGTCGGTTGTGCTGATACTACACTCTGCACTCTATGCAGATATCGGAGTAGCCTTTGGTCAGCACTAATAGCTCGGGAGCCAGCCTTCAGTCCACCGAGGTAGCCTTGCAGGCGTCCACAGGCCCGGCGTCTCCTCTATCTTATTTCATATTCTGTTATCTCATGTATTCGAGACAAACAACGCTATATTTCTTTCAAACGGTTGTATTTAGTACTCTTAGTAGTCCGTGGATGTTGTGACACCAGGTTCTGGTTAGAGGCACGTGATGGTCTTTGAGACATTTTTGTTTCCTATTTACTCAAGACTTCCACTAAATTTCATATTTCGTTGTTATATAACTATTTATTTCCTTGTTAATATAATTGGTAAGAAGTTTTAAAATAAAGGAGTTAATGATTTCTAAGTTCATGGCTTGCCTAGCTTCTATGAGTAGGCGCCTTCACGACTCCCGATGGTGGAAAATCCGGGTCGTGGCAAGTTGGTATCAGAGCTCTAAGTTATATAGGTCTCACAATTCACAGACAAGCTCAATAGAGTCTGAGTCGATACAGAGACATCTATATTTATCCCCAGAGGCTACAGAATTAGGAAAACCTTACATTTGTTCTTTCTCATCGTGCAGTTCTTTTTCTCGATGCTAATTGAACTTCTACTCTGTTCTTTCGTAGATGATGAGAACACGTGCTTCCTCATCTACCGCTCAGCCGCCCGAGCCCCCAGCAGTAGCTCCCACGAGGGGCAGAGGGTGAGGCCGAGGCCGTGCTAGAGGCCGAGGTAGGGGTAGCGCTCAACCCCGAGCAGCAGCCCCAGTAACAGAGCCTCAAGTTGACTTTTATGACGAGGTTCCGACCCCAACAACTCTGGTGGGCCCAGCTCAGGTCCCAGAAGGGTTTATTGCTACCCTAGTCCTTCAGGATGCTCTTGTACAATTAGTGGGCCTCATGGAGAGTGTCACCCGAGCAAGTTTGCTTCCTATAGCACCAGCCGTCTCTCATGCTGGAGGAGGGGCCTTGACTCCTTCTACTCGCACTCCAGAGCAGGTAGCTCCTTAGATTCAGACTCCAGGAGTTCAGCCAGTTGGAGCAGTTCATTCGGGTGTGGTAGCTTAGACCGGTGATGGAGCGGCTCTGTCTGCCGACGCTTTGTGGAGGCTGGATAGGTTCACCAAGCTCTTCACTTCCACTTTCAGCAGAGCATCTACTGAGGATCCCCAGGATTATCTAGATAGCTGCCACGAGGTTCTCAGGAACATGGGTATTGTCGAGACCAATGGGGTCGATTTTGCTACATTTCGCCTGTTTGGATCCGCCAAGACTTGGTGGATGGATTATTACTTAGCTAGACCAGCCGGATCACCAGCCTTGACTTGGGAGCAGTTCACACAACCATTTCTGGAGAAGTTTCTCCCCATTACTCAGCGAGAGGCTTATTGGAAGCAGTTTGAGCGCCTCAAGCAGGGTTCCATGACGGTTACCCAGTATGAGACCAGGTTCATCGACTTAGCTCGCCATGCTCTTGTCATACTTCCTACCGAGAGAGAGAGGATAAGGTGGTTTTTTAATGGTCTTATTCAGTTAATTCGCCTTAATATGACTAGGGAGGCTGGGAGTGAGATCATTTTTCAAGAGGCGACCAATGTAGCCCGTAGAGTGGAGATGGTCCTGTCGCAGGAAAGTGGTCATGGGTCGGATAAGAGGCCCCATCATTCAGGTAGATTCAGTGGTGCCTCGTCTGGAGGCAGGGATTCATATGGTAGAGGTCGTCCTTATAGGCCCTTTCAGTCAGCTCTTTATGTCTCTCACGGCGCTTCAGGTAGCCGTGGACCACAAATGCGGTATTCCGATCGGCAGTCCTACAGTGCACTACCAGCTCCTATTAGTGCACCGCAGCTCCAGAGTTTTCGGGGTGGTCATTCGGGTCGCCAGAGTCAGTCTCATTTTCCTCAGCCACAACACTCAAGTGGGTGTTTTGAGTGTGGTGAGTATGGTCATATCAGGAGGACTTGTCCGAGGTTGGTGGCGTAGCAGCAGGGTTCCCGTGCTATGGTCCAGGCACCAGGTGTTCCATAGACCGCCCAACCAGCTAGGGGTGGGGGTAGATGTGCTAGAGGTGGAGGTAGAGGATTTAGAGGTGGAGCTCAGGCCGCTAGAGGTGGAGGCCAGCCAGCTGCAGGCCGTCCTAGAGGTGGAGCCCAGGGTGGTGGGGCCCAGCCCCGATGTTATGCTCTTTCAGCCAGGCCCGAGGCTGAGGCTTTAGATGCAGTTATTATAGGTACGATTCTGGTTTGTGATAGAGATGCTTCAGTATTATTTGATCCAGGGTCCACCTACTCGTATATGTCATCTTATTTTGCACCGTATCTGGTTATGCCTAGTGATTCATTGAGTGTTCCCGTTTATGTGTCTATACCGGTGGGTGATTCTATTATAGTTGATCGAGTCCATCGTTCTTGTATTGTGGTGATTGGGGGTCTTGAGACTCGTGTACATTTATTTCTTTTAGACATGGTCGATTTCGATGTCATATTGAGGATGGACTGGCTATCACCTTACCACGCTATCTTGGACTGTGACGCCAAGACTGTGACCTTAGCTTTACCGGGTATGCCTCATTTAGAGTGGAAAGGGACTCCTGGTCATTTTACCCGCACTGTTATCTCTTACGTGAAGGCTCGGCGCATGGTCGAGAAGGGGTGTTTGGCCTATTTGCCATATGTTCGTGATTCTAGTGCTGAGGTTCCCTTTATTGATTCTATGCCCGTTGTTCATGAGTTTCCTAAGGTATTCCCTTCAGACTTGCCGGGTATGCCACCCGACAAGGATATTGATTTTTGCATTGATTTGGCTCCGGGAACTCAGCCCATTTCTATCCCGCCGTATCATATGGCCCCGCCTGAGTTGAAAGAGTTGAAGGAGCAGTTGCAAGACTTGCTTGAGAAGGGCTTCATTAGGCCCAGTGTTTCGCCTTGGGGTGTGCCGGTGTTGTTTGTTTAGAAGAAGGACGGATCGATGTGAATGTGTATTGATTGCCGACAGCTGAACAAGGTTACAATCAAGAATAAGTATCCATTGCCGATGATTGATGATTTGTTTGATCAGCTTCAGGGTGCCAAGGTGTTTTCAAAGATTGATTTGAGACCTGGCTACCATTAGTTGAGGATTAGGGCATCCGATGTCCCTAAGACAACTTTCTGCACTCGGTACGACATTATGAGTTCTTGGTTATGTCGTTCGGGTTGACAAATGCCCCAACAACTTTTATGGATTTGACGAACCGGGTGTTCAAACCTTATTTGGATTCGTTCGTGATAGTCTTTATTGATGATATTTTGATATATTCCCGTAGCCGAGAGGAGCACGAGTATCATCTTAGAGTGGTTCTTCAGACCTTGAGGAATAGTCAGTTATATGCTAAATTCTCGAAGTGTGAGTTCTGGTTGAGTTCAGTTGCATTCTTGGGTCATATTGTATTAGCAGAGGGTATTCAGGTGAATTCGAAGAAGATTGAGGCAGTCAAGAACTGGCCTAGACCAGCATCAGCTACAAAGATTCGGAGTTTCTTGGGATTGGCAGATTACTATCGCCGGTTCGTGGAGGGATTTTCATCTATCGCAGCCCCAATGACCAGGTTGACCCAGAAGGGTGCCCAATTCAGATTGTCGGACGAGTGTAAGGTAAGCTTTCATAAGCTCAAGACAGCTCTAACTACGGCACCGATATTGGTTTTGACCACAGGTTCAGGGCCTTATACAGTTTATTATGATGCTTCTCGTGTTGGGCTTGGTGTAGTGTTGATGCAGGATGGCAAGGTCATTGCCTATGCTTTGCGGCAGTTGAAGATTCATGAGAAGAACTATCCAATTCTTGATTTAGAGTAGGCAACCATAGTTCACGCATTGAAGATTTGGAGGCATTATCTGTATGGCGTGTCATGTGAGGTGTACACGGATCACAAGAGTCTTCAGTATTTGTTCAAGCAAAAGGAGCTGAATTTGAGGCAGAGGAGGTGGTTGGAGTTGTTGAAGGATTATGATATCACTATCTTATATCACCTGGGAAAGGCCAATGTGGTGGCCGATGCCTTGAGTAGGAAGTCAGCTAGTATGGGCAGTCTTGCTTATATTCTCGTCGGTGAGAGGCCGCTTGCTTTGGATGTTCAGGCCTTGGACAATCGGTGCCTGAGGTTAGATACTTCTGAGCCTAGTTGGGTATTATCTTACGCGGTCGCTCGTTCTTCTTTATTGGAGCATATCCGTGATCGGCAGTATGATGATCCATATTTGTGTGTCCTTAGAGACACGGTGCAGCGCGGGGGTGCCAAGCAGGTTACCCTAGATGATGATGAAGTTTTGAGATTGCAGGGTCGAGTGTGTGTGCCAAATATGGATGGGCTACGAGAGTTGATTTTAGAGGAGGCCCATAGCTCCTGATACTCTATTCATCCGGGCGCCACGAAGATGTATCAGGATTTGCGGCAACATTATTGGTGGCGAAGAATGAAGAAGGATATCATTGCATATGTAGCTCAGTGTTTAAATTGTCAGAAGGTTAAGTACGAGCATCAGAGGCCTGGTGGTTTATTTCAGAAGATTGAGCTTCCCTAGTGGAAATGGGAGCGGATCACTATAGATTTCGTTGTTGGACTCTCGCAGACTCGGAGGAAGTTTGACGCAGTATGGGTCATTGTTGATAGGCTGACCAAGTCAGCGCATTTCATTTCTGTGGTAGTCTCCTGTTCATCCGAGAGGTTAGCTGAGATCTATATCCGAGAGATTGTTCGTCTTCATGGTGTGCATATATCTATCATTTCGGACCGAGGTACGCAGTTCACCTCACGTTTCTGGAGAGCAGTTCAACGAGAGTTGGGCACCCAGGTTGAGTTGAGTATAGCATTTCATCCTTAGACGGACGGGCAGTCCGAGTGGACTATTTAGATTTTGGAGGATATGCTCCGAGCTTGTGTCATTGATTTTGGAGGTTCGTGGGATCAGTTCTTGCCTTTAGCAGAGTTTTCCTACAACAACAACTACCAGTTGAGTATCCAGATGGCTCCTTATGAGGCTTTATATGGTAGGCAGTGTCGATCTCCGGTTGGATGGTTTGAACCGGGGGAGGCTCGGTTATTGGGTACGAATCTGGTTCAGGAGGCCTTGGACAAGGTTAGGATTATTCAGGATAGGCTTCGTACAGCTCAGTCCAAGCAAAAGAGTTATGCAGACCGCAAGGTTCGAGATGTGGCTTTTATGGTTGGTGAGCGGGTGTTGCTCCGAGTGTCGCCTATGAAGGGTGTGGTGAGATTTGGGAAGAAGAGCAAGCTTAGCCCTAGGTTCATTGGTCCGTTTGAAATTCTTGATCGAGTGGGAGAGGTGGCCTATAGACTTGCATTGCCGCAGAGCTTATCAGCCGTGCATCCAGTGTTTCATGTGTCCATGCTTCGAAAATATCACGGCGATCCATCACACGTGTTAGATTTCAGCACTATCCAGTTGGACAAGGACTTGCCTTATGAGGAGGAGCCGGTAGCTATTCTAGACCGGCAGGTTCATCAGTTGAGGTCGAAAAGTTTTCCTTCTGTTCGTGTTCAGTGGAGAGGTCAGCCTCATGAGTCATCGACCTGGGAGTCTGAGTCCGATATGCGGAACCGTTATCCCAAACTTTTCCCCGACTCAGGTACTTCCTTCTTCTGTCCGTTCGAGGACAAACGGTTGTTTTAGAGGTGGAGAATATGATGACCCAAAAGGTCAACACTTGTTTTAAAACGAAACTTTCATGTTCCGAGGCCTTGAAAACCTTATTTAGAGTCACCTCGATTTGCGTGCGCAGTCCGGGCGCGTAGCCGGAAAGCTTAAATACGATAATCTGTGAAAAATGATAAGTTTTGATTATAAAATGAGCTAATTTAACTTCGGTCAACGTTTTGGGTAAACGGACATGGACTCGTGATTTGACGGTCCCTAAGGGTCCGTAGGAAAATATGGGACTTAGGCGTATGCCCGGAATCGAATTCCGATGTCCCGAGCCCGAGAAATGAATTTTCAAAGAAAATTATTTTCTGAAACTGTTTAAAGAAATTTGAAATGAAATTTGATTAGAACATGATGGTATCGGGCCAGTATTTTGGTTTTGACGCCCGGTACAGGTCTTATATATGATTTAAGATATTTCTGTGAAATTTGGTGAAAAACAGATGTCATGTGACGTGATTCGGACTTAAGTTGCAAAATTTATGTTTAAAGAAGTTTAGAGAAAATTTCATCGATCTCGAGATTTAATTTGATGTTCATGAGGTTATTTTGATGATTTGATTACACGAGTAAGTCCATATGATGTTTTTGAGTTAGTATGACATTTAGTTTGGAGCCCCGAGGGCTCGGGTGAGTTTCGGGATGTTTTTACACTTAGGAAAAAAAAATTGCAGATTCAGAAAAGTTGCAGGTCTCTGAAGCCAGGCTTCGCGATCCGCGGTGGAAGCTCCGCAGCCGCGGTGGGGGCTCCGCAACCGCGGTGGGAATTGTGCGGTCCGCGGTGAGCAAGGCCAAGCCTTCGCGGCCGCGCTCAATTTCTTGCGGTCCGCGGTGGAGCTCCGCGGCCGCATTCCTTTTTATGCGGTCTGCGGTGGAGCTCCGCGGCCGCAGTACTTTTTACGCGGTCCGCGGAGAGGGCCTGAGATGATTATATTTAAACGGACTTTCCAGTTATTTTTCACTTTTCAAAACCCTAAAACATAAGAGGCGATTTTTTCAAACAACCTTTCTTCTCCAAATCAATTGTAAGTCATTTTTAACTAGTTTTCATCAATCATTAACATCTTTTAACATGATTTCAACTTCAAATCAATGATTTTCATGGGAGAAATTGGGTCTTTTGGGTAGAACCTAGGTTTTTTAGAAATTGGGGATTTGGACCTCGATTTGAGGTTCGATTTTAAAACAAATTGCATATTTTGGCTCGTGGGGAATGGGTAATCGGGTTTTGGTTCGAACCTCGAGTTTTGACCATATGGGCCCGGGGGCAATTTTGACTTTTTGGGTAAAACTTTGGAAAACTTATTTTCATGCATTCAAATTGATTCATTTAGCGTTTATTGATGTAATTACGTAACTTGTGACTAGATACAAGCAAGTTGGCAGAGAAATCGAGGGGTAAAGCTATAATTGAAGCTTGAGTTATGTTTGTGGCATCGAGGTAAGTGTTTGGTCTAACCTTAGCTTGAGGGATTAGGAGTTGTGTCCTATTTGCTATTTGCTTCTTGTTGAGTACGACGTATAGGCATGGTGACGAGTATCTATACGTTGGTGTCAAACATAATCGTGAGTCTTATCTTGTGATTTTCATGATCTCGTTGTATTATTCATGCCTTGGTGAAGATTTCTATTTATTGTGTAAAATTGTGGAAAGAATTGTGACCTATGTACATTGAGGAGCGTTGGCTCCAGTTGTACAACGAATTGTGAAAGTATAAGTGATAATCGAAACCTTAGAGCATTGGCTCGAGTTGTGCAGTGAATTGTGAAGTAAAAGTGAGAAAGAGAAGAGATCATTATGTTGCCCCCTTGTCGAGCTATTGTTGAGTTGAGGTTCCCTTGCATTGTGTTCTGAATTGATATTACGAACGCTTAAGTTGATGATTCTTCGTGTTAGGTATTGTCACAAGTTTAGTTATAGCTGAGTTAGTTAGATGTTGAAACTAGTTGAGTTATAATGGAGATAGTTAGATGTTGGAACAGGTTTGGTTATGGCTGTTTCCCCCTTGCCGGGACGGTTAATTATGATTATTGTTGACTGTATATAATGGATCGGGTTGCACGCCGTAACAGTTATATATGTGGATCGGGTTGCACGCCGCAACAGATATTATATTGGATCGGGTTGCACGCCGCAATAGTTATATATGTGGATCGGATTGCACGCTGCAACAGATATTATATTGAATCGGATTGTACGCCGCAACAGTTATATACGTGGATCGGGTTGTACGCCGCAACAGATATTATATTGGATCGGGTTGCACGCCGCAACAGTTATATATGTGGATCAGGTTGCACGCCGCAACAATGTTAAATGATAAGGGATCGGGTTGCGCGTCACAACAGTATTGTTATCATATTTATTGTAGACATCGAGTGTTCTTTCATACTTTATTAAGTTTCTGATAGAATTGGTATGTTTCCCCGAAGCATGTTTCCCCCTCCTTTTAAACTGTTATTACCTGTTTATATTTCCGTTGTATATTATATAATTGCATAGGTTTATCTGGAGTCTGGTCCTAGCCTCGTCACTACCTCGGCGGGGTTAGGCTAGGCACTTACCAGCACATGAGGTCGGTTGTGATGATACTACACTTTGCACTCTATGCAGATATCGGAGTAGGCAGTAGCTCGGGAGCCAGCCTTCAGTCCACCGAGACACCGAGGTAGCCTTGCAGGCGTCCGTAGGCCCGGCGTCTCCTCTATCTTATTTCATATTCTGTTATCTCATGTATTCGAGACAAACAACGCTATATTTCTTTCAAACGGTTGTATTTAGTACTCTTAGTAGTCCGTGGATGTTGTGACACCAGGTTCTGGTTAGAGGCACGTGGTGGTCTTTGAGACATTTTCGTTTCCTATTTACTTAAGACTTCCGCTAAATTTCATATTCCGTTGTTATTTAACTATTTATTTCCTTGTTAATATAATTGGTAAGAAGTTTTAAAATAAAGGAGTTAATGATTTCTAAGTTCATGGCTTGCCTAGCTTTTACGAGTAGACGCCATCACGACTCCCGAGAATGAGAATTCCGGGTCGTGACAACAATATAATAGTGCCAATGCAGATCTAGGATTTAATAATGTGTCATGAAAAATTAGTACAATCATTAATACACTTTTCGACAATCAAATATGTGAATAACCAATGAGGAAAAGTCATAATAAAGTTTACAAATCACTTTTTAATAGTAATTGAAAGCGAATAGGAAATATTTCGTAAGACTTTGCCTAACAAATGAGTTGATAATTTAGGATATTCTCATTACTAAAATTTTAAGAAATAGGGACAAAAATTACCGACGCTTCAATTAGAAAAAAAAAAATACAAAAACAAATGGTAGCGGCGTCAAGTTCATTTTCGGTAACATATTCAGAGAAGAATTCAAGAGAGAGAAGAAAAATTCCAGATAAATATCCTTTGGTAAGTAATTTAAGATTGTAAATTAGTCTTACTATTAGGGGTGTTCATGGTTCGGTTTGGATCGATTTTTCTCTAAAAAGAAATCAAACCAAGTAAGTCAGTTTTCCAAAAATTAGAACCAAACCAAACCAATTAAGTCATTTTTTTCTCTATTCGATTTATGTCGGTTTTTCGATTTTTTCGATTATTTGTCGATTTTTTCTTAAATATAAGACATACACTACCAAACACACATTTCGGTGACCACATTTTCAACTTAACACTATCAAATCAATTGTCCTTTGAGAAATCTATTATTTACCAAGATATATTGATGATAATTGAATCAAATAGTGATGAATAATTTAAGGACTCAATTAAAAATATATTATTTTTAACATGAAATAGATTCTTACACTTAACAAAAGAAAACTACCAACTAAACTAGAATATAAAGGAAAAGAACTGTACTAAAAGTGCAAACGATTAATATTTAGTATAAAATTTTTAAAACTTTGTATAAAAATATACATATATATAGGTGTAATAATAAATTTAAAAATAGCTACTCCTATATTCAGTTTGGTTCGATTTTTTTAATTAAAACCAAAACCAAACCAAATTTGATTGGTTTTTAAATTTCAAAACCAAAACCAAACCAAACCAAACCAAAAAGTATCAATTTTTTTAGTCGGTTTGATTTAGTTTTCGGTTTGGTTCGGATTTTCAGAATTTTATGAACACCCCTACTTACTATAATGGTTTTGAACGTAATTCTATACCTCCAAAATTCAAAATCATAACAATTATAATAAACGATTATCAAATGGACTGTAATTGGAACGAACTCAGATTCCAATGGAACAGTAACCAAAGTACTCAACTATATTAATAAAGCTGGAGTTCAATTACAATCTCTGAAAGTAAATGCAACGACTCAATTGACTAAAGTGCAAAAAAAAAAAAATGCAGATATGCTGAAAGTAACAACTACAGATATATAGGCTGAAGAAGGAGATGAGAAGATAGAGCGAAGAAGAAGATAAGATGCTAGAAGGAACGGGCATGAGAAACAGAGAGTTGCATTGGCACATAATTCACAATCGCCTACTAACAACGATACCCCATACCATTTAGGGATTTTTTTCTAACTATACCATATATGGAACCTTATTACTCTAAATGTGCATAGTTTGTTAATTATCCGCTCAGTCCACACTTTAACTACAATTTATATATCATTCGACTATTAGGCATTAAAAGGGCAGAATATTCCCTAAAAACGCGCTAAAATTAAGGAGAGAATCTTGGTGTTAATTGATTCTACATTAAATTCAATTTTTAAAAAGGGAAAGGAGATTTCTCATCTGCGTATTTTTCTCCAGAACTACAATTCAAATTCTCGAGAAAAAAAAGAACGAACAATTCAAATTTTCGAGTTTCAACAACTCAAAGTTGAAAAAATCTGTTCTTCCATATATTTTCCACCATTGATAGCCATTAAAAAGCTTGAAAGCTTTGAATTCAAATTTGGATTTTCAAAAATCATTATTTGTTTGGATTGGGTGTTATTGTAAATAATTCGGAATATGTTTAGGAGTTTATATCTCAATTTTGAGGGGTTTTGGTGAAGATTAGACTTTGGTTTTGACTGAATTTCAGATTGAACTCGAAGAAGAAGAAGAAGACATATTTCCATAAATTGTAGATAAATTGTAGAATTGTAGATCAATTGTAGATAAATTGTAGATTGTGAAGACTAAAACTTCTATAAATCTTCTACAATTATGTCGAAAATGTCAATTATGCTACAATTGAAATGAGAATTGGGATATTAAAATTCAATGTATCCAGTTTGTAGATATCTTGTAGATACATTGTAGATTATTTGTATTTTGATTGTAAATGCATTGTTTTCTGTTTTCACAAATCCAAAACGACTAAAGCTTCTACAAAATCTTCTGCAAAAAACAGTCTACAATTTATCTACAATTTTTCTACAATTTCTACAAATTTACTACATTTATACTACAATTAAACTACAATCTTATGTGGAAAAAAATATTGACAATAAAATTTGCTCTTCATCTACAAAAATCGTCACCGTTTATTGGATTGGTACATTGAACTTTTCCGACTCCGGCAATTGGATCGTGATATTTCCATCCGCAGAAACAACGATCGAAAAGCTCAAATAATATCAGGAAATTGGAGTGAAGGATTTTTGTTCCGAATTCTATACGAATCGGAGTCGCATGGACAGAGAGTTATTATTCCGAGTAACACACGCAAAGCTGTTATTGAAATTTACGTATCATCTCACTGGTATGACGAATTTTGGTACTCAAATCTACCTGATTCGTACATAGAGAATAATAGTTTGACTACCCGGAGAGGCCACAGATTGTACAGGGAAGTTTTATTGAATATTGATGAGCATCTGGTAGGATTCGTGGTTCCATTCCCTCTGATTTTCACAGGTGGAATTAATCCTCTGTATTGGGATCCAGTTCTTTCAATAAGGGCATTTGATTTTGACGGAGAAGAGAAAGAAATGGGAGGGGGAAAACGGGCTGGTCAGATCTTAGTAATTAAGGGGAGAGAGAAACGTGAGATATATGAACACCTTTAATTAAGGAGTAAGAAACTGTCAATTAATTATACCTCTAAATTAATTATGGTATATAAATGGTAATTTGGTATGCTGAAATGTAATAAACACAAACCTTAAACATTGAGGGCAATAAGGTTTCATATATGGTATAGGAAGGTAAAAATCCCTACTATTTAACGACGCCCTTAACTTGGATCCCAGATTAACCTCTGTGAAGGCCTGTCCCAATTGCTTCTTCTTAGCCCAATGTCTATTTGTGTGACATCTTTTGTTTGTGTCCATATTTGATTGGAGCCAAATCATAACAAACTATTGATGGTTATTAGAGTTCTACCCTCATCCGGGGAAAGCACATGCAGCATAATCTCCTCGCTCCCTCCGCAGTATCTCCTTACCATCTCCAGATGTTTCTTTCTTATGAAAGACACGGTCTTCAGAGCAAACTCCGCGGATCCTGAGTGCCGAGAGCAGCACTTCCCATTCTCTGTCGGGACGGCCCCGAAGTAGTTGCCATGACTATGGTAAAATTGGCAGACCAGAAAGTATAACATATTCTATACTTGAATGGTAACTACCTAAATAGTTTCAAGGCCAATTAGTTGAGAAAAGTGCTTCTCATAGTGTTCTTGAAACAAGAAACAATCAACAGTAAAATGAAAAACAAAATTTAATTTTTGAGGTAATAGTTTGAGATAGGGACCACAACTTGTTTTCTTAGATTTATTGATAGCAATGATTTCTCTGTAGAATTTAGAACATAAATATATACCTCAAAAACCTTAAAAAAGAATTGTTCCGCAAGTCATGATTTAAGTCTGCTTAATTTTTCGAGATTATTATTGAATTAAAATAAAATATATGTTTCCTTTGTTTTTCTTCCTAGAAATGAAAACGTTGAAATTCCTAAAAGTTATTTTCATTTTTCCTTGGCGAGTTGCTATCTTCTCTGATTTTACTTTTGCGCATAAGGGAAATTTTCATGTTTACGTATGAATTCATAAAAAATTCAGAATTTACAACAATTAAAATAATAACATATTCTACAACATAAATATAATAAATGTATAAAACAATACCCTAAAATACGGCAAAGTACCTATAAAAAAGGAATCTAATTTCGAAACGTATCCATAATTAGTCCTATCCATAGTTAGTCCCTTAAAATTCTCTTTTTTGTTAATTAAAGATTATTAAAAAAAATGCTTTAGGTTACCATGATAATATTATCTCATCACCAGGAGGCATCCTCCATAAAAATATATTGCATCCTCCATTAAACTAGGTTCTACATTTTAGGATTCTTTTGTTCTTTCAATTTTATTCCCCACAATTTGATATACTTATCGTAGGAACATTTCATACGATAGGAATATTTTCCTACAATCAATTCATCACCACAACATCGTTTTAGTTAGAGAAAATCATCTTCAAGAAACATGAGGAGTCATCAGCTTTAACAATTATACTTTATATAAATACATAATACACAATGTGTAATACATATATATCATATAGTAATTATACAATATAACATATTCTATACTTTAATGGTAACAACTTAAATTGTTTCAAGGCTAATTAGTTGAGGAAAGTCCTTCTCATAGAGGTCTTGAAAATAAGAAACAATCAACAGTAGGATGAAGAACACAATTTGTTTTTTGAAGTAAAGTTTAATATGGGGGCCACAATTTGTTTCTTACATTTATTGATAGCAATGCTTTCTATGTAGAATTTACCAACAGTATATATACCTCAAATTCTTAAAAAAGTAAGTTTAAATTTAAGTCTGCTTAATATTTCAAGATTATAATTGAACTAAGATAAAAGAAATATTTCCTTCGTTTCCTTCTTAAAGATGAAATCGTTGAAATTCCTAAAAGTTATTCTCACTTTTCCTTGGCGAGTTGCTATCTTCTCTGATTTTGCTCTTGTGCTTAATAGAAAGGAAAAATGGCATTGTATAGCCGTTGCAAAAATAATAATCGAAAAAATATATAATATTTGTATATTTTTTGTATATATATTATATGCTATATACAAAAATTATATAAATTTTATATACTTTTTCGGCACCAAATAAAAATAGTTTTTTGGCGCGGGCTAAAAGTGTAATACCCTTAATAGAAATTCTCCTGAAGCATTGGAGCTTTCCTTAATGCCCTATAAAAATAGCACGGTATAACCAGTTTTCGGACTGGTCATTCAAAAATAGCAAGCGTTTACGAAGTCAATGAAAAATAGCCACTATTTTGCTGCAACAGAGACCGGTCCAGCATAATATACTGGAGTTCGGTGCACATGTGTATGAACTCCAGCATATTATGCTGGTCCGGTATACTTTGCTGACTCCAGTATAATATACTGGAGACAGGAGCACCGGTGCTCCAAACTCCAATATATTATACTGGACAATTATACTTGCTGGAACTCCAGTATATTATGCTGGAGTTCTAGTGTACTTATGCTGGAACTCCATCATATTATGATGGAGTTCCAACATACTTATCCTGGAACTCCAGTATAATATGTTGGAGTTCAAGCATACTTATGCTGGAACTCCATTATAATATACTGGCGTATTTTTCGGGTTTTGAACAGTGTTTTCGCTCAGATTTATCTTTACATGAAAAGTGGCTAAATTTCAATTACTTTCGAAACTTGGCTATTTTTAAACGACCAGCTATAAATTTGGCTATTTTTGAATTTCCCCCTAATGCCCTTGGTTGTCAATTGGACTACTTGAAACGCTAGCCCAAGTGATAAGGCCCAAATACAGCCTAAACTTCCAAATACTGCACTAAATGGACCTTTTCTGTATTACCGTCTAAACGTTGACCTTGCTAAGAATTTTTTGGAAAAATGGCCTTCGAACCAGAATTTTGAAGCACCAAAATTCAACCATAATGCTGAAAAATTATGGTGATCCGTCAAGATTTGTGGTAATCCTAACAATCATCAGATTTTTTCCAGCATTGTGGTTGTAAATTTTGGTGATCATTAAATTTGGAACAAAATCCTGACAATTACCATAACTTGTTGAAGTTCTAGCGTACTTTAAAATCTGACGTCAGGCTATTTTCCAAAAACTTCTGTAATCAGGGTCCCCTTAAATTTGTCTAACCCATGGATTGATATATTTTAAATGACCTTTTCTGATTTTGCATTCCAAATTTTTAGTTAAACATTGTTTAAAGTACATGTGAATTATGTCATGATTCGGAATTCCCATCTTCGAGATCGTGATGACGCCTAACATTTCACTTGTTAGGAAAGCCAACGTTAGATAATCTTTAAACCAATTTTAATCAATTCAAGTAGGTAAAACCAATTAAGCGGAAATGAAACTAAAACTAAGTACTAAGTGGCATAATAATCCATAATATTTAAGTACAACCCAGATTTGGATCACAAGTGTACGAGCTTCTAGAAGTTCTACAAATAAAGTCTGAAATAAGTATAACTACCTCGAATAAATGAACATTATATAGGGAAAGAGGAAAGGGAGTTCAAGGTCTGCAGACGCAAGTAGATCTACCTCGAGTCTCTAAATAAGCTAATCCGAGCATATGCAACTCATAGACAGCTAGGACCAGTACCAAAATCTGTACAAGAAGTGAAGAGTGTAGTATGAGTACAACCGACTCATTATACTCCGTAAGTGCAGAGCCTAACCTCGACGAGGTAGTAACTAGGCTATGACAGGACATCCACGTAATTAATCCTGTACAAACGAAAATATACGTACAATATAACAACAGATAAAGTTTCACCATGCACTATTGGGAGGGAACATGCAAAAGGGAGTTAGAAGATACAGTAACTACAACAAGAAATGACAACATGAATCAGTCAATATACCTTCAACCAATAAAAACGGATAAACATAATGAATAAAGACTGCACGACATCACCCATCGTGCTTTTGCTCTCAACCTCATCATAAAACAATAATAATGGCACGACACCCTTCATGCTTTTACTCTCAATCTCTCCATCAAATAATAAATACGGTGCAACATTATCCTTCGTGCTTTTGCTCTCAATTTCATCATGAAACGATAAATACGGCACGACATCACCCTTCGTGCTTTAACACTCTCTCCCTCACCATAAAGCAATGAATATATATAACATTTGGGAGATAGAATAATCAAGAATAACCTTACGTCAACAACGGTCCCACAATATCGAACCTCAACTTCCAATAATATTATACTATCACAAATAGTTCACTAATGCGGAAAGAACGATCGTTTAAGTAATAAACTAGTCTAAGCATAAATATCATAATCAAAGAAGGAAATAAATCACAAGATACAAGTCATGCCCGCATGCTTTAGCCTAACAACAATGCACAAGTACTCCTTACCTCACAAATATATTACACCCAACATTTAGACATGCAGCAGATAGGCAAACAAATCCTAATCCCTTAAGTCAAAGTTAACCACGACACCTACCTCACTCCGCATTCAACTCAGAGCTCTACCGGGGCTTTTCCTCTAGAATCTGCCTCCAAACCACTCATATTTAACCACAATCGACTCGTTGACATTAAATAATGCTAAGGAAATTAATTACAATACATAAAGATAGGATATTCACATTTTTTTCAAAAAGTCAAAAAAAGTTAACCCCGGGCCCACTTGGTCAAAACCCGAGTTTTGGACCAAACCCCATTTACCCATTCACCCCTGAGCCCGATTATATAATTAGTTTCGAAATTCGACCTCAAATTGAGGTCTAAATCCCTAATTTGCAAAACCCCTCAATTCTTCCTAAATCCCTAGTATTCTACCATGGAAGAACAAAGATTAGGGCTAGAAATTAATGAGTGATGTTAGAAATGGAAGAGAATAAATTAAAGTGCACAAACCTATGAATTGTTGTTGAGTTTTCCCTTCAAAATCGCCTCGAGGCCGAGCTCTAATGGAGAGTTTATGAAAAATAGGAGAAATACCGTTTTTAAACATTTAAATCACTGGGCCAGGCCTTCGCTGCTGCGTTTGCAAAGGCTTGCACCCACCTGCTCCCACGTTCGCGATCCTACTGCCGCGTTTGCAAAGAGTAACGACCATTTCCCTTTCCCAGGCCCATGCCCCTATGCGTTCGCGAGAAGCTGGTCACGTTCGCGAAGGATAAAACTCCCAACACTCCGCGTTCGCGACCCAACTATCGTATTCGTGATGAGGAAAATCCTCCCCTGTCCCAAACTCCCCTTCGCAATCGCGAAGCACATGACACCAGATACAACAAAAGCTCAACAAATTAGAAATTTTCTAAGTTCAAATGGTTTGTTTGCTATCCGAAACTCACCTGAGCCCTCGGGGCTCCAAATCATATATGCACACAAGTCCAAAAACCTCATACGAACTCGCTCGCGTGATCAAAACTCCAAAATAACGCCTAGAACAACAAATAGGACACCAAAACGAATGAAATTTTCAATAAAACTTAAGAACTTTCATTTTAACAACCAAACGCCCGAATCACATCAAATCACTTCCGTTTTGTACCAAATTTTGCAGGCAAGTCATAAATATCGTAATGGACCTATACTAAGTTCTGGAACCAAAATACGGACCCGGTATCAATAAATTCAAACATTGATCAAATTTATAAAGTCTTTAAACCTTTAAACTTTAATTTTTCGACAAAATACGGTAACTTGAGCTAGGGACTTTCGAATTTGATACTGAGTATTTGTTCAAGTCCCAAATCACGATACGAACCCAATTGGACCGTCAAAATACGGATCTGGGTCCATTTGCTTCGTTGACCGAAGTCAACTCAAATGGGTTGTTAAGGCATGAATTCACATTTTAGTCAATTTTTCACATGGATAAAGGCACAGACTGCACATGCAAGTCGAAGAAGGCTAAAAGGTGCTATTTGAGGTTTCGAAATATAGAATTAAGGTATAAAACTCTGGATGACCTATCGGGTCATCACATTCTCCACCTCTAAAACAAATGTTCATGTCGAACGGACATATAAAAGTACCTGGATTGGTGAAAAGGTGGGGATATCTACTTCGCATCTCCGACTCGGACTCCCAACTGACCGCTTCGACCGGCTGACTACTCCACTACACTCGAACTGAAGGATAACTCTTAGATCTTAACTGTCGGACCTGCCGGGCTAGAATAGCCACAGGCTCCTCCTCATATGTCAAATCCTTGTCCAATTGGACTGAACTAAAATCTAACACATTGGAAGGATCGTCATGATACTTCCGGAGCATGGACACATGGAATACTGGATGAAATGCTGACGAACTAGGTGGCAATGCGAGCTTGTAGGCCACCTCACCCACTCTTTGAAGAATCTTAAAGGGTCCGATATACCTAGGGCTCAACTTGCCCTTCTTTTCGAACCTCATCACACCCTTCATGGGTGAAACCCGGAGCAACACCCTCTCCCTGACCATGAATGCAACATCACGAACTCTAAAGTCGGCATAACTCTTCTGTCTAGACTGAGCTATGCGAAGTTGATCCTGAATGATCTTGACCTTATCCAAAGCATCCTTGTACCAAATCTGTACCCAACAACCAAGTCTCTCCCGGCTTGAATATAATGCCTCATAGGGAGCCATCTGAATGCTCAACTTGTAGCTGTTGTTGTAGGCAAACTCCACAAGTAGCAAGAACTGATCCCAAGAACCCCTGAAATCTATAACACAAGCGCGAAGCATATCCTCTAATATCTGAATAGTGCGCTTGGATTGTCTGTTCGTCTAGGGATGAAATGTTGTGCTCAACTCCACTTGCGTACCCAACTCACACTGTACCACCCTCCAGAAGTACGAGGTAACTGTGTACCTCGATCAAAAAAGGAAGACACGGACACACCGTGAAGGCGGACGATCTCACGGACGTAAATCTCAGCCAACCGCTCTGAATAGTAGGTAATTGCCATAGGAATGAAATGTGGTGACTTACTCAGCCTGTCCACAATGACCCATACCGCATCGAACTTCCTCTAAGTCTGTGGGAGTCCACCAACAAAATTCACAGTGATACGCTCCCACTTCCACTCGGGAATCTCTAACTTCTGAAGCAAACTACCAGGTCTATGATGCTCGTACTTAACTTGCTGACAATTTAGACATCGAGCTACATATGCAACTACGTACTTGTTCATCCTTCTTCACTAGTAGTGCTACCGCAAGTCCTGATACATCTTGGCTGCACCCGAATGAATAGAATACCGGGAACTGTAGTCCTCCTCAAGAATCAACTCATGAAGTTCATCTACATTTGGCACACAAATACAACCATGCATCCTCAGAACCCCATCATCCCCAATAGTAACCTGCTTGGCATTACCGTCCCGCACTGTGTCCCTAAGGACAAGCAAATGAGACTCATCATACGACTGCTCTATGATGCGCTCATACAAGGAAGACTGAGCGACTGTGCAAGCTAGAACACAACTGGGCTCTGAAACATCTAACCTCATGAACTGATTGGCCAAAGCCTAAATATCTTATGCAGGCGGTCTCTCACCAACTGGAATGTATTTAAGGCTACCTATACTCACTGCCTTTCTACTCAAGGCCTCCACCATATTGGCCTTCCCGGGATGATACAAAATGGTGATATTATAATCTTTCAGCAGCTCCAACCACCTCCTATGACTCGAATTGAGATCCATTTGTTTGAACGAATACTGTAGACTCCGATGATCCGTGAATACCTCGCACGACACACCATAAAGATAGTTGTAAGAACGTGATTTTTGCCTCACGGACGATCGCTCCAAAAGAAAATAAAAATAGTGACAAATGGTTTCGCTGTATAATTTTTTGATCTTTCCGTAACATGTGTTGTTAGTCATTTGTGGGTCTGTCCATTTTGCATCTAGTCATTATCAAACAAAAATACAAAAATATGTGTCAGTAAAAGAAAATATATATATAGGTGTGCATCGTTCGTTCTAGGCTTTTAGTTAACTTACTTGAATATTTGGTGATAATTGTGTTAAAATGTTCCATTGTTGTTTAGTTTTAATTTCATTATTTTATTGTCTATTATTTTATTTTTTGTTTTAAAAGAAAAATGAAACTAGAAAAAACAAAAAGGGAAGAAAATCGGTTGGGCCCAAAATAAATGAAACAAAAACAGGCCCAAACCAGCACTCAACCCAGTCCAAACCAGGCCTGCCCTGACCACCTCCCGAAACGACACCGCATCATGCGTCTGATCTGGGCCGTTCAAACTCTCGATCCAACGGCTCAGGACCTCTATCAGTAACCCGTTTCAAAACCCGACCCAGGAACCAATCCGATCCAACCCCTCACTTAAACCAAACGACCCCGTTTAACTACCAAACGACCCCGTCTCATTTCTCAGCATCAGATCCAAGCCGTTGAGATCATCTGATCTAACGGCTCAGATCCAATCAGCCTCCCCATATATAAACTCAACCCTTCACCCCACGCCCCCTATCCGAACCCCACCCCTCACTCGTCTCCTTCCCCGAGTTGAAACCCCAAACCCTAGCAAGCCGCCCTAGCTTCCCCTCCACCAAAACCCGGCGGCACGAACGCCGGTGACCACCCCCTTCACACCCCTAAAGCATCCAACCACCCTGAACACGAATCCACTAACCACGAACCTCGAATCACCTCCTATCGTCTCGAATCTGGATT